>NC_063238.1:15420143-16620143 GCF_020740725.1 Corvus hawaiiensis | reverse complement strand
CAGGTAAAAGAGAATAAGTTTTCTTTTAAAAAGAAAATTAAAACATTTACAATCACTTTCAAGTGGATTTCAACACTTTTTATAGACGTTCACTTCACATATAATAATGTTTTTTCCCTCAGTGTTCCTACGGGGTATCTTAATGCAGGTGGTAGGAACATAAGAAAATGCTTTGTTTCTGTGGAAAACAGTTTCAAGGACACACTTAGAACTACAGGATAAGTTATTTTCTATGCCAGTGCTTAGTTCTGTACTTCTCCAGTGTGGCACACCCTTAAATAAAATTGCTTTCTTCTGTAAGAACAAGGGAAGTCACAAAGTTTAAATAGTGAAACTCAAGTTTCTCCTTCCTTTTTGGAAAATTTTGCAGTGATGAACCATAGACACACAAGAAAAAAGGGGGAAAGAAAGAAAATATCTTTGCATTACACATTAAATTTGTAGAAATGTAATTGCACAATAAAATCTATGTTTAGAAAAATTCAACTTTTAAGAAGACTTTAATTTGCTAAGAAAATATGGAAAATATCTCAAACATAAATATATGTTTGACATAATGAAATAAAGAAGGAGAGAATGTTTAATTCCAAGGCTTCCCATGAAAAATATATTGTCATGTATCTAAAGTCTTAAGGGCAGCTACAGCTGCCAATTATTCAAAATCAAGTGGTAGGTGCAAGAGGCACTGGGGGGGTTCAGTGAGACCCTCACTCTGTTTGCATATTTCTTGTAATTAATAAAGAATAGTCTCATGATTAATAAAGAACATTGGAGAATGAAACCTCTTTCATACCTACAACAAATTGTGTGTTTAGAAAGTTTCTGCAACTGGGGGATTGCATCTAGCATTCTTTCTCATCCAAACAATATAGTAACTTACCTCATAACTTACATATTTCTTGTCCGCTCTGTGTCATTGCATATTATTGTCACTTGTTCCACAAGGGTAGCCCAGATATTTCAGTGTATCCTGTAAACAACCCTGAGCTCAAAACAAAGTAGAGTAATATTGGATTAAATGCAATTAAATATAATTATAAATAAACAAATGCTTCACTTTAATAAAAGTAATAGAGTCACAGTTTCATAGTCTTTTACTTGAAAAATTATTTTTTTAATGTATAAAACAACATGCCTTATGTCCACTGAAAGATAACTTTTTAACTCATCTTCTTTCTGGTTCATATATTAAAGATTTAGCATATTTTTTCCAATGACTAGCATTTTAAGCAAGACTAAAATGAGATCCATTCTGGGAAAAAAAAAAAAGCCTTTTAAAATTATGATGTTAAATTTATCTGTGGAGTATGGGAAAAAAAAAACAACCAAGCAAACAAAAGCTCCACAGAAGGCAGAAACTTTGATGCAATCTGTAGGGTTTGAATAGATTTAAAACTAGAGACAAATGTGCAACATGATATAGCTCCACCAAAAATCATGCAATTTGGGAAAACACATTCATAATCAGAGTTATTATGGCAAATCTTATTCCCTTCTCCCCAAAGAGAACTCTTCTAGGAACAGAATTTAGTGCAAAATGTTCATCAGTGTTATAACATCTACATTAGTTTATGCATCAAAAATCAGTAGCAGCGACAATATACGTAATATTAGGACTAATGTTTCCTTGTACCTTTTTTCAGATGATTTGTCATAACTTCAGGAATATTTGAAATGCACAGACTTGAAAGAACAAAAAATGTTATAAAGACAAATTAAATCCAGGTTCTGCTTATTCTTTTTTTACAGAAAAAAAATTTATTTTAATGTTTTATTTATTTTATTTTAATGTTTTGTTTATTTTATTTTAATTTTTGGGGAGTGTTTTTGTTTTTGTATTTTATTTTATTTTATTTTATTTTGTTTGCTCTAGCATCTATAGCCCTCATCTTTGGTATGTGCCATATATTGTGGCATGAGCTGTAAAAATTTGTAGCAAATACAGAGTCTACTGTTTCATTAAAATGCAAAAAAGATTTGTATAAATAAAAGGAGTAATCCAGTCAGGATTATCACATTTTATTTTATTTCAGTCATATACTTTTCTGAGAGAACAGTTTTCATCCACAGCTTCCCCAAGCAACCTCCCTACTATCAAATGGTTTCAGAGAGACTTTCAAATCTTCAGACACCAACTACATGTACTGTGATTCATCTGCCTCCTCTTCTCCATAGCCCTCTCACAGCCAAACAGCTGTTTCACAGGCAGGGAATATTGATGGCAGTATTTTTTCCTTTTGCAGACGAGCAAGCACTAGGAAGGGCAGAACAAGCAAATCAATTTAGTACCCTCAAATTTAGAAAATATGCAGCTTTATCACTCAGACCACAAAAGTATAGATGTAATTTGAGCTCACAAAAACTTTGAGGCCTCTCTTAGCCATTTACAAGTCTTCTATGACTTGCTAGCTTGCAACATCTGTAAAGATGTGTTAGCTCTCCAAAATCTAAATTCTGCTCTATTCATGTTTGCATGTAGAAGGGAAGCTAATGGTTTACTGCATGTTCTCTGAGATTAAATCTATTATTTATAAACAGAGGATCACAAATTTTTATATGTAATTTCTGCTTCTTTGTGGTGATTTACAAGTCAATGCAACATGAAAACATCTGAATGCCAATGATAATATATCATATATATTCGTTTCAGTTTTTAATTCAGTAATGATTAATATGAAGTGCACAGAAACAGAAATCCAACTCCAGCTAAGTGTACACAAGTAGCTCAGCAAAAGAAGACGAGGATGTATTTATTCATAACAGAACTGGGAAAGCTGGGAAAAGTGTTAAACAAAACTCTGCCCTGGACGTTGCCTAATAAAGGCAATGCATGTTTGGGTAGAGCTTTAGACTTGTGGGGACTTTGGAAGCACCTGCAGCAGAAGTTTTTGCTCATCACCCCACATGCTGCATGACTTGCATTGTTATCTGCCTTGCCCTGTGTCTCCTCCTGGTTTCTGATTGCCCTGACTGCTCTTTCCTTAAGCTGTTTTTGTTTAGAAGATGCTGGGAAAGGGTGGGAAGTTTTAGAAGGAAAGAGTGTACTTGAACAGCTGCCTGCTTGTACTAAGCAATCTAATAAGTCAAAATTTTTGAGGTACTATATATCTCTCTATCTATCTATCTATCTATATCTGTATCTTAAATTTTTAAGGTTTATACATGTTTTTAAAAACATGTATAAACTATTCTGCAGTGAGTAAATAAGTCTAAGGGAACAGGAAAGAAGAGGACTCCCACAGAATGTAAAGAAGGTGGTAACATGCTGCTTTATAAAACCCAAGTTGCTTACTAAATAGAAAGAAAGAATACATCTATGCAGGAAACACAAAGTGAGAGAAAATGCTCTGAAAGCAGTGATTTAATACTTCAGAATAACATTTTGGGTTTTATGAGTATGTGAGTAAGGGAAAATGAAGGTTCTCTTTTCCAGTTTTGATTTTCTGGGGGTTTGGTTTTTGGGGGTTTTTTTTGCAGTTCATGTAGATTTCAAAAGTTCAGAAATTTTCCTTTTTTTCTCTTTAAAAAAATGTTGGTTTAAACTTGCCATTACTTCAAGGAAAAAGAACTTAATCATTTCAGTGTTTTGCAAGACCACATTAAAGTTATTTTGGAGGTCCCAGGTTGAGCGTAATTTGCAGATCCACACAGTTCGGTGATGTGTAGGCAATGAAACATCCTATTGCAGAAGAAGGCAGTGGGGCTTGTTAATTACTACCTAGGCTCAGAAGTTCTCTGTTGTTGCCTATGGAGAATATCACTCTCAAAAAGCTTCCTTTTATGTTTTCCAGCTGGGAAAGACAGTTTGCCCCTTATATGGAAAAAAATTGTGGCACACAGAGCTTGAAGACCTCATTGTCTATTTTAAGGTTTTAGCAAAACCACCTGCACAGTACCAGATACCTTCACTCAGTTTCTAAACTGAAAAGCTACTCCTGATCTCTCCTGTGGGGAACAATTTCTCCACAGTCAAAATTTTAATTTGTCAGTGTTATGCAGAGAGGAAATTTTCATATTATTTAGATATTATTTCCATATCTATTCCATGCAGAGGTCCACGTATTACCACTCTGCTCAGAATATGTAGACCTGTTTTGTGTGATCACCAAGTATATTTATTATTGTTTTTTCAGAAATATCATAACATTCAGAAATATCATTTTTTTTCAGAAATATCATAACAATTTCCTTTTGAAATATACAAACAACATTGAAATTAGAAGTCTAAGAAGGAATTACATAATTAAAATGTCAGCAATGACGTATCTTTTAGAAAAATAACATAAATCTTGTTTTTACAAATGTATCATTACATTTCAATGGTAGCTAGTTTTCCCAGGAGTAGCTACATAATTAGAAAAATTTGCTGCACACATATAAAAATAGCTTTTGTAGGTAAATTCCCTCAACAGGATTTATTTTAATAAAAGAATTGAACTGAAAATAAACACTTTCATTTTATGGCACAATTACTACCAGTGACATATTACTGCAGTGAACTCTCTGATTTCCTTTTAGTCTAGCATCATATTTCACTGCCTGCCCCTTCTGTTGAGTACACACAGTACTGTAATGCTGCTCAGTAAAAGAAAAATTACTGATTGTTTGTTACTACTCATTAATTTGAACTCTTTAATTACATTTAGATGGTGTTAAATTTTGAAAATGAGTAAATTGAAGCTCAGGGAGAGATGGTTTCTACCAAGGAAATTCTGGGGTAGCTCTATATGTTCACGTACTGCAGACATACTCCCATTCTGCCTGTTTTCCAGTAAGACCTTCCTTGAGGCCTCATCAGCAAGCCAACAGCAACATTAGGACAATGATGTGCTCAAGTCAATTTGCCTTGAGACGAGGTACCAGCATGAGCTTCTCTGTGATCAACAGGATGACAGTGTTACGTTGGTTCTAGGGTTTCATGCAATCTCTTTCAGCTGACAGAGGAACTCTTATGTCTTTGTAGCTGCATTCATAGGGCACTATCGCCTTTGGGTCTAGTGGTGGACGACCTGGTGTGTTGTGACCTTCCTAGAGAAAGCGTCCCACCAGGGAACGCTTTTTCCAGGGGCTTTAGCCACTTCCCTGGGCGATAGGTGATTTCAGCAAGTGTAGCAACTTCTCTGCTACAAGTGATATCAGCTCTGTGTGATTCAGCTCTTTGTGAAATCACCCAGGCAAAACTCAGGGACAGAGAGACAGGAGCCTTGTATGGCAATTCCACAGAAGTAGCTTTTATTGTTCAGCAGCCCCTGTGAAGGGAAAGCCAGAGACAAAAACTCCATGTCTTCAAGGGTAGGAGCAGAGGTTATATGGGGAAGGCAGGGGGTGGGGTAGAAACCAATTAGCCAACGGGGTACAGGCTATTACCATAAAGAAGCAAGGCATGTTAGGAGTGGCTCTTTTTGTCACCATGACCCAAGGAAGGTTGCTTATCTCTGGGGAGATTCTTTTGGGCCTTAGCTCTCTCTCCAAGGGAGTGCAGAGGGCTCCTGCACCAAGGGCTCACAGCCTTCCACAGTGCACCTCAATTATATTTGGTTCTAGCCGTATAATCTTTTCCAACAGCATGCCTTTTATGTTCTCTTATTCCAATATATCTCTTTTATCCCTGAGGGTGTGTCTGTGTTTGTTTGGTGGTTTGTTTTGGTTTTTTTTCCAATAGCTACCTGATAACCAGTTCTTATAAGCTTTGCCTCAGATGCAGTTGTCAGAGACTGTCACTAAGGCTCCCTGTGGAAGATATCATGCTGGGGCTGTACTGGAAATTCCGGATATGTTCAACTCTTCTACAGATCTTCCTGAGGGCAGCCTGAATATCATTAGTGCCAAATGTTGTCCTCTGTCCCTTCCGTCTTATTCTGAGACATCCCCTTCCATGAAGTCTTGCAAAAGTTTGTCTCTGGAGGATGGATGATCCAGGATTTTTCTTCAGATGCAGCTGTCACATGAATGGTGAGGGTGAGCCCATCATTACTCTTGACTGCAGCCCTTCCTGGGCCAAACAGTGGGATTACCCTTTGACACAGGATGTAAGGCAGATAGACTTGGCTCCCTTAAAATATTGAATCTTCTCATTGAATTTGAAGCACTAGCATAACTGCTAAATACCAATTTTAGAGTTGCCTGATATAGAAATTAGTGCTAATTTTAGGGGTTAGAACCAATAAGGGACAATGCTGTTCTCTTATTAAATGATGCTATAGAACACAAATCTTCCCGTGATAAGTGCCTGCACTTCCTGCTTTTTCGCTTCCAGATCTTCAACAGAAATCAAGCATGAAAGATTTCCAACCATAGGAGGGCACTACTTCTTAAACTTATACATGAGCAAAGACCTCAGGTAAAACTGGGGCCTCTTTACATTGCATTGTCAACTTCTAACAATAACTACTATAGCATTATGTTATAAATTACAGATGTTTTTATGGCACACCCTATGCTTTCAAGACTGTATTCTGTCAATCAGCTGAATGCAGTTGTGTGGTGCAGCATGGTGTAAACACCTGAGATTTATTATCAACTAACATATGACTTTATTTTTCTTCCAAAAGTACTCACTAATAAAATTGAACACTGGAGATGAAAAAACTTTGTGATTATTTCCATTGATTAATGGATGCTGAAACTAATGTAGTATCTGATAGCATTTAAATATCAAACTGCTTCTAGTTTGTGAAAAGTGTAAAAATTACTGTTTGTGAGACCTACTTTTTCTCTGCATTAGAGGAATGTGTGTTTATGATATATAGAAGATGAGGACTCACTTGCTACACTCTCTGTCCAGCAATTCTATCTAAAGCACTCTAACTTTTTGTCCTCTCCCCTAAATCCGGTCTGATTCCTTGCTTTCTGTACTATGGAGATTCATGTGGAATTGGAGCCTGGATGGAACAGTTTTTTCTATTGCATAGCACGGGACACTTAGAGGTGTGAGCACCTAAGGATGAAGGTAAACACTGAGTTTTTTAATATCTCACTACACACTAACAACAGTCAAATATTCCTCTGTGCCCTGGAAATTTATAGCCATCTGGAAACACCTAAATATCTCTTTTTAGTGCCCTTTTCTCATTCAGTTGTAGAAATGGGATTTCTTAGGTTGACCATGACAACAAATGAGATCTAGATCACCAAAGTAGTCCACGAAGCAACAGCAACAGCAATGAATCCTATTTCACTCACAAACAGGAAATGAGAACAGCTTGTGGAAAAGTGGGCAAGGGAGGGCTGTGTATCCTATGTAAAATATGGTAATGGATGGGGCAGAAATACCCTGAGAAAATTGAGGGACAGAAGGTATCTGTGGGTGCAGGCAGGAATGGCACAGTTATGTGTTGTAGGCTGCAGAGTTTAGTTTAAAGTCCTTGTTTAAAGTACGGGTGCCTGAGAACACTGAAGAAATGAAACAACTTGAGAGAGGTGATGATCCTGTATTTAGGTACAGGTACAGGTGTGAAGAGGACTGAGAGTAGGAAGGGCAGCTCTCCATTACTTGGGCTATGTGTGGAGAACAAAAATAATGCAGACACACTCTTGACTACTGCACACAGTTCTGCAGATACACACTGGATGACGACATCTGTTTTCAATAAACTCTAGTTTGTTTCTACATGACAAAGAATGGAAGAAAGCTGTTGAGGGATAATTAAATGGAACATGAGCCCATTCATTATGGGATCCCTGAACAAGGCTGCTTTACTTATGACACATCAGTAAACTCTTTTTTTTTTTTTCCCTTATATTTTAAGAAATAACTAAACTTGAATTTGATACAGAAATGCATTCTTTTATGTGGTTAACATATTTGTGTTCAATGTGTTCATTTAAAGGGTTGTTTTAGCCACTGGATATATTCCATAGAATGAATAGAGTTTGGGGACCTCATCAGTGAAGGAAGAATAATTTACAAGGGGGAATGTGTTGTAGCAGGTACATCTGGCATCAGACTTTAGAGCAGGGGCCTGATTCTGCAAGTATTTACTGGAAAAGAATGAAATTATTATTGTGAGACAAATCAAGTAGTACAGGGACAGAGAGAACAAGTCTGTGGAAGATTAGTTTTGGAATGAAGACCTAGAATTACAGTAGAAATAGGCATCAATGTACAGATCAATTGTCTGGGATATAAAAGTGTTTACAGTAGCCTCTGTGAACTGAAGACTGACCCCAGCATTCAAAGCAAGGACAGCTTTAAGTTTTATTTTTTTTGATTTTTGCTTTTTCAGTTGAGAAAAGTACAAGTTTTGACTTAATAGATAGACACCTATGCAACCTGTGAAATTTTTAACAAAGAAATTGGAAGAATAATGAAAAGTAAAAAACCAAAGCCTAGGAAGCAAAAATACCTTAACTGTAAGGAGGAAACTTTCAGAAATTCTCTGAAATTGCTGTCTGCAGCAACATTCAAATTAGAAAACCTTCACCAAAGAGGTTGTATGATAACCTAACTGTTTGTGATGAGCTACAGAGTTCAGAAACACTGGCAAACAAAGTATTCTTCAGGTCTATATCTGAAATAGTACTGCTGTTTAAAAAAAAGTAAAAAATAAGAGTGTCAGAGGAACGCAGGACAGGCATAAAGGAATCTCGGAAATGTAGCTGAAAAATAAGCACAGAACTTACTAAAATTTAAAGTTAGTCCATGTAATATGTGTCAAGTGTCAAGTTGCACATTTGAGCTAGAAAAGTAACACAGCTTACCCTGGCTGCTTCAAGCAGTACTGGAGATGCCCAGCTGGAATTAGCCAGGGCCGTGCTATTTTTTCTAGGCTATGTCACTTCTGTCTGCCTGGATTTGTACTGTAATATTTTTTCCCAGTTTCAGGTGCTCTTGGTTATATAACTGCAGTGCAGATTATGATTTCAGGGGTTGGTTGTACATCTAGCCTGTATATGGAATGTCTAAGTCTTGAAAAATGATATGTTATTGTTCATATTTGTGAGGATAAAATTGAGACCAGCTGAGTAAAATGAAAAGGGAGTACAACAGAGAATTTTCTTATCTGCCCTTTGCTCCGAGATTCTCCTTGCTTTATGAAGTTGAAATTCTGCTTCAGTTCAAGTAGACTTTTTGTTTGCTTTTCAGTTTTTATCATTACTTAATATAATACTCCGAAGAAATTAGTTTATGAGGGCACCTGCAAAAAGACTTCCCAGTTTTTCCTCATGTGAGTGTACTCCTGGTAATTTTGCTTTGATATCTTCAAAACAGTAAAGAAAATACAGTAAAAATCAGCTTTCACTAAATGATTAACTTTGGGTTTCATTTAAAAACATCACTCAGAACAATTTGCATATGAATCTTTACTACAGTAACAGATTGAATGATCACTTAATTCATGACCTCATTCAATCAAAGTTTCCCCAAAAGTTCCCCATGAAACTGAGTTCATTGTTTGGCCGTACTCCTCAGATTGTAGGAATTGTCTTATACCTTATTAATTAAGACCCATGTCATTAAAGTTGGGTTCTCAGAAGTTCTCAGTGATGGCTCGGCTCTTCAACTGAAATTATCTGTAAAGCTTACAGTGATATCAATGAAATGGGAGTTCAGTCACTGCTAAAGAGCTGTTTGCAAATTCTATCGATGTGTCACTGTAAATCGGTCTGATTCTCTTGCCTTGAACTCTCTGCAAGAGTACTGGTAGAGTACACACAAAAGGTGCAAACAGCCAAACAGCCAAACTTCAGGCAGTCATGTTTCCTCAGCACAGCAGCTTGCCAAGGGAGAGTGCCAAAAGGGCAGCAGTTTTTCCCACTTGCCTCATCTATGCCAGAGCCTGGGAGAGGCAGCTGACTCTTCTGTCAGATATGGGCAGACTTCATTTCATCCTGGAGCTTCATGTCCCCTTCCTCCCCCGTTTGCCTTCCTGTGGCAAAAATGTGCTGGTCACAGGCCCAGAACTTTGCCTTCAGGACATGAAGAGTTCAGCTGCTGGTGACTGCAGCAGCATGTCAGGTACCAAAAGAATCCTCTTCTAAATGTTATTTTTGTTTACCGTGCATTTCTTTCCTGTTACTACTATTCCAACCATTTTTTTATTTCCTTAATTGCTTCTGATTTTGGCAGTGTCTTTTAAAAATAATTTTTAAGTGTTCATTTGCTTGTATCATAGTATTATCATTTAAGCTCAGGACAGTTTCAGGCAGCTGCAGCTTTGTATTACCCAGGGCTATATGTTGACCCCTTGAAGCAGGCACTCTACCTTAAAGGTGCAGTGACATGCTCACAATTTGATATATATTCTTAGAAGCTGCAAAAACAATTCTCTAAGGCATGGTGATGGTAAGAATGTTGTTGAACCTACTTGTCAACAGATAATTATTTTTAAAAATATTTTTGTTCTTAAGCTTTTCCGGGAAAAGATTCTACTGGAAGGGAAGGGACTCAAGTAATTTTAGCTGAGGAGACTTCACAGTTACCTTTCAATAAAACAGATCATGTTGTATTTGTCCAAAGAGCATTGTGAAATATGCTCTATTCTGAACTATCAAATAACTTCACATTCAAATCCTACAGTGGGATAAATCTCAATTAGTAAATCTGAAAATCTATTAAAAATCTGCAACCTGCAGTATTTCTCAAAGGAAAGTTAAACACATATTCTGAAAAAAGTCTTCACAGCCTATATCTAAAAAAAGTATCAATGTATGTGTATTGCTGTTTTCATTAGTAAGTTTCTAATGAAACACAGTCATTGAACATCACAATGCCTGATATCAGTAATTTTCTATATTATCCTTTTCCCCCTTCCAAGGGAAGTAATTTTGCAGATTTTTTTTTCCAGCTGGTCTTTGACAATTAAAAATGTAGAAGTAAGAGAAAAATAGATGCTAAGAAAAAAAAAAGTCAAATATTTGACTACCATCTGTCAAAATAGATTATTATTTTTCCTCTCTTCTGTCCTGGGTTGCAGTGTATTCTATTACCATCCCCATCAGCTGTTGAAATCAGGTGGGGCAGTGTTTCTTTGCCTCCTCCCCCCAGACTATCTTTCTGTTAATTGCCCATCATTGTCCTGCCACCTGACTCAGAGATAACTCCCTCCGGACTATCTTCTGTTAATGAGCCTAATCAACACTTTGCTTCATGACTCGTTACCCCATTGTGAGATGCTCCACCCAGAGGGAGGAACCAAGCATCCCATCGTGGATATAATCTGAGGCTGAACACCAGAGACAACCCTTCCCACTGGATTTCCAGAGGACAGGAGCTACACAGCCACCATTGGACTTCCTGAGGAAGAGCAGACTGTTTTACTACAGGATCACTGCTTCAGAGGACTGCAGCCACCATTCTACCAGACTGCTACCACCACCCTGCCTAACAGGGTGTCAGGTTGTACCTTGACTCTGTCAGTTTGACAGTGTTTTCTTTTACCTTTTTTTTCCCCTTTTCTTTAATTTCCATTAAATTGTTATTCTGACTTGGTGCCTCCCACTGGTTTGTTTTCAAACTAGTACATAATTTGGCACCCAATGTGGGGCTTGCTCTGAGAAAAAGTCAGAATTACAATTTTGTATAAACAGAAATCTATTCACCATGGTGCTCAGCCGGTCTGCATGGGTACTGTATCTTGCTCTCTATATTTTTCCTCACATGGGGAACTACCTGCCTGTTGTATTACTCCTGTTAAAACCAGGGAATAGTATGAGAATTGCTTTATTGGTTTATTATGTCTATAGCATAATAACCTGCGAGGCGATGAATATCATTCGGAATATATACTCAATTTTGTTTGGCTGTCCTAGTCTGGGCTCCTATGTCTGGGACCTCTTCAACAATCACAGCCAGCCCCTGGTGGGAGGAGTAGAGAGTAGTTTCTTCCAGCCTTTCAGGCCAGGCACAGCAGTTTTTGAAAAAATTGAGTTCCCTCTGGATGTTAAGGATGGTATAATCTTCTTGTCAGTTCTCTTCTCTTTTTTCTCTATGGCCTGCATTGTGTACACCATGCTTAGAAACAAAACACTACTTAGTGTGGTGCAACATCTGCTTGAGGAGGAGGTAAAAAGGAGCAAAGCAGCAAATACCATGTCTACACAGACTGTCACACAGAAAGGAGCCAAAAGCAAAGCAACCGCATCCATTTCTACGCAGACCGTCACAGAGGAGAAAGGAACCAAAAGCAAAGCAACCGCATCCATTTCTACGCAGACCGTCACAGAGGAGAAAGGAACCAAGAGCAAAGCAACTGCATCCATCTCTACGCAGACTGACACAGAGGAGAAAGGAACCAAACAAAAAGCAACAGTGTCCATCTCTACACAGACTGTCACAGAGGAGAAAGGAACCAAATGTAAAACAACAGCGTCCATGTCTACGCAGACTGACTCAGAGGAGAAAGGAACCAAAAGCACTGTCAGCGTCCCCATGCAAACCATCACTGAACCAGAACAGCCTAAACCGATTGCAGTTGCCCCCGTGCAGAAGAAGAAATCAAAAAGCAAATCAGTCCACATAGTGACTGACAAGGATGCAGCAGGACCTTCGCACCCAGCAGAAGAGGCAGAGCCAGAGATCATCACTCGGTCGCTATCCCTGGGTGAGCTGCGAGACCTGCGGAGGGAATTCACCCGCCAGACGAACGAGTCTATCCTGACCTGGCTGCTCCGCATTTGGGACGCTGCAGCCAATGACACCATTCTGGACGGAAGTGAGGCCAGGCAACTGGGATCTCTGTCCCGGGATGTGGTCATTGACCAGGGGATCGGGAGAACCCAAGAAACCCTCAGCCTCTGGCGGCGACTGCTTACAAGTGTAAGGGACAGGTACCTTTGTAAAGAAGACCTCCAGGGGCACCAAGGAAAATGGAGCACAATGGAACAAGGTATCCGGTGCCTGAGGGAATTGGCTGTGCTGGAGATCATTTTCTCAGAAGATGAGAGATTTCCTAAGAGCCCAGATGGTGTCCAGTGCACGTCACAGATGTGGTTGAGGTTCGCACGCCTTGGACCAGAGCTATACTCCCGTTACCTGGCAACGCTGCAATGGAGGGAAGGCGAGGACAGGGTGGGCGTCTTGGTGAACAAACTGAGGATTTACGAGGACACCGTCACAGCCCCGTTTCACACCCATGTCTCATCCGTGGAAACAAGTCTTTTGGCTGAGCAAGTCCGGAGCTTGATTGAAGAAGGCCATCAGAAATTGAAAAAGGAACTTAAGGAAGAGATTTACCAGATCTCACCAGAACCAACAAGAGTCTCTGCCATTAGGAGCCGGCGACCCCCAACCAGGGAGAGAGGATACACCCCACGAGGTAACCTCTGGTTTTTCCTTCAGGAACATGGAGAAGACATGAGTAAGTGGGATGGAAAACCCACCTCCTCCTTAGCAGCTCGGGTACGTGAACTAAAAAGAGGGACAACTACCACAAGAAGCACATCTAGAGTCAATATTGCTCCGGTCTCTCGCACACAGAACTCCAGACGGTACCGGAATGATAATATGACCGATCCTCTTGAAGGGACCTCAGGAACGTATTCACCGGAAGGGAGCAACATGCAACATGACCAGGAATAGAGGGGCCCTGCCTCTAGCCAGGTAGAGGAAAGGGAGAATCGGGTCTTTTGGACTGTGTGGGTCCGATGGCCTGGCACATCTGACCCACAAAGATACACGGCTTTGGTTGACACCGGTGCTCAATGTACTCTGATGCCATCAAGGTATGTGGGAGCAGAACCCATTTCTATTTCTGGGGTGACAGGAGGATCCCAGCAGCTGACTGTACTGGAAGCTGAAGTGAGTTTAACTGGGAACGAGTGGCAGAAACACCCCATCGTGACTGGCCCGGAGGCCCCGTGCATTCTCGGCATAGACTATCTCAGAAATGGATATTTCAAGGACCCAAAAGGACATCGTTGGGCTTTTGGGATAGCTGCTGTGGAGACAGAAGATATCAGACAACTGAGTACATTGCCTGGCCTCTCAGATGACCCCTCTGCCGTGGGACTGCTAAGAGTTGCAGAACAACAGGTGCCAATCGCCACAGCAACAGTGCACCGCCGGCAATACCACACCGACAGAGACTCTGTGGTTCCCATCCATGAGATGATTCGCAAACTGGAGAGCCAAGGGGTGGTCAGCAAGGCCCATTCACCTTTCAACAGCCCTATATGGCCAGTGCGTAAGTCCAGTGGAGAATGGAGGCTGACGGTGGACTACCGTGGCCTGAATGAGGTCACGCCACCATTGAGTGCCGCTGTGCCGGACATGTTGGAACTTCAGTACGAGCTGGAGTCCAAAGCAGCGAAGTGGTACTCCACTATTGACATTGCCAATGCCTTCTTCTCCATTCCTTTGGCAGCAGAATGCAGGCCCCAGTTTGCTTTTACCTGGAAGGGTGTGCAATACACCTGGAACCGACTGCCCCAGGGGTGGAAGCACAGTCCCACCATTTGCCACAGACTGATCCAGACTGCATTGGAAAAGGGTGAGGCTCCAGAACATCTGCAATACATCGATGACATCATCGTGTGGGGAAACACAGCAAAGGAAGTGTTTGAGAAAGGAGAGAAAATCATCCAGATTCTCCTGGAAGCTGGCTTTGCCATCAAAAGGAGCAAAGTCAAGGGACCTGCCCAAGAGATCCAGTTCCTGGGAGTAAAGTGGCAAGATGGACGACGTCAGATTCCCACCGAGGTCATCAATAAGATCACTGCAATGTCTCCACCGACCAGCAAGAAGGAAACACAAGCTTTCCTAGGCGCCATAGGTTTCTGGAGGATGCACATTCCCGAGTACAGCCAGATCATGAGCCCTCTCTACCTGGTTACCCGCAAGAAGAACGATTTCCACTGGGGCCCCGAACAGCAGCAAGCCTTTGCCCAGATCAAGCAGGAAATCGCTCATGCAGTAGCCCTTGGCCCAGTCAGGACAGGACCAGAGGTGAAGAATGTGCTCTACTCTGCAGCCGGGAACAATGGTCTGTCCTGGAGCCTCTGGCAGAAGGTGCCTGGTGAGACTTGTGGCCGACCACTGGGATTCTGGAGCTGAAGCTACAGAGGGTCTGAAGCCAACTACACTCCCACAGAGAAGGAAATCTTGGCAGCCTATGAAGGAGTCCAAGCTGCCTCAGAGGTAATCGGCACTGAAGCACAGTTGCTTCTGGCACCCCGACTACCGGTGCTGGGTTGGATGTTCAAGGGAAAGGTTCCTTCCACGCATCATGCCACTGACACCACATGGAGCAAGTGGATCGCCCTCATCACACAGCGTGCCCGTATTGGAAACCCAAATCGCCCTGGGATTCTAGAAATTATAACAAACTGGCCTGAAGGTGAGACTTTTGGATTATCCTCTGAAGAAGAGGAAGAGCAAGTGACTCATGCTGAGGAAGCCCCACCATATAATGAGCTACCGGAGACTGAAAGACGTTATGCCCTCTTCACTGATGGTTCCTGCCGAATTGTAGGTGCTAATCGAAAGTGGAAAGCTGCAGTACGGAGCCCCACACGACGAGTTGCACAAGCTACCGAGGGACAAGGTGGATCGAGTCAGGTTGCAGAAC
Source organism: Corvus hawaiiensis (assembly GCF_020740725.1). Classification (NCBI taxonomy): domain Eukaryota; kingdom Metazoa; phylum Chordata; class Aves; order Passeriformes; family Corvidae; genus Corvus; species Corvus hawaiiensis. The sequence goes on along the minus strand of NC_063238.1, from coordinate 16,604,637 downwards.
TTAAAGCCGTCCAGCTGGCTTTGGATATCGCTGAACGAGAGAAGTGGCCGAGGCTCTATCTCTACACCGACTCATGGATGGTAGCTAATGCTCTGTGGGGATGGCTGGATCGCTGGAGAAAGGCCAACTGGCAGCGCAGAGGGAAACCCATCTGGGCCGCTGAGATTTGGCAGGACATCGCTGCCCGAGTAGAGAAGCTGACCGTGAAGGTTCGACACGTGGATGCGCACGTACCCAAGAGTCGGGCTAATGAAGAACATCGCAACAACGAGCAGGTGGACCGAGCTGCCAAGGTGAAAGTATCACAGGTGGATCTGGACTGGCAGCACAAGGGAGAATTATTCCTAGCTCGTTGGGCCCATGATGCCTCTGGTCATCAGGGGAGAGATGCAATATACCGATGGGCCCGTGACCGAGGGGTGGACCTTTCCATGGACATCATCTCACAGGTCATCCACAGTTGTGAGACCTGTGCTGCAATCAAACAGGCCAAGCGGGTGAAGCCTCTGTGGTACGGTGGACGATGGTCAAAGTACAGGTATGGGGAAGCCTGGCAAGTTGACTACATCACCCTTCCCCAAACCTGCCAAGGCAAGCACTACGTGTTGACCATGGTTGAAGCAACCACTGGATGGCTGGAGACCTACCCTGTGCCTCATGCTACAGCCCGGAACACCATCCTGGGCCTGGAAAAGCAAGTCCTGTGGAGACATGGCACCCCTGATAGGATCGAGTCAGACAACGGGACTCATTTTAAGAACAGCCTCATCAACACCTGGGCCAGAGAACACGGTATCGAATGGATATATCATATTCCTTATCATGCACCAGCTGCTGGAAAAGTTGAACGCTGCAATGGACTACTTAAAACTACCCTAAAGGCACTTGGTGGGGGGACCTTCAAAAATTGGGAAGTGAACTTAGCAAAGGCCACCTGGATAGTCAATACCCGAGGGTCCATCAATCGAGCTGGTCCCGCCGAGTCTGAACCCTTGCACACAGTGGATGGAGATAGAGTCCCTGTGGTACACCTGAGAGGTATTTTAGGAAAGACTGTTTGGATTAATCCCACCTCAGGCAAAGACAAACCCATCCGTGGGATTGTCTTTGCTCAAGGACCTGGTTGCACTTGGTGGGTAATGCAGAAAGATGGGGAAACCCGTTGTGTACCACAAGGAGACCTAATCTTAGGTGAGAACGGTGTGTAGGTTTCACTGTGTATATATATATATATATATGTATGTGTGTTTTAGAGTTTAAGAAGGTATTGATTTGGGATAATGTAGATGGTAATAGAATAAGGGGTGGACAATGTCCTGGGTTGCAGTGTATTCTATTACCATCCCCATCAGCTGTTGAAATCAGGTGGGGCAGTGTTTCTTTGCCTCCTCCCCCCAGACTATCTTTCTGTTAATTGCCCATCATTGTCCTGCCGCCTGACTCAGAGATAACTCCCTCCGGACTATCTTTTATGAGCCTAATCAACACTTTGCCTCATGACTCGTTACCCCATTGTGAGATGCTCCACCCAGAGGGAGGAACCAAGCATCCCATTGTGGATATAATCTGAGACTGAACACCAGAGACAACCCTTCCCACTGGATTTCCAGAGGACAGGAGCTACACAGCCACCATTGGACTTCCTGAGGAAGAGCAGACTGTTTTACTACAGGATCACTGCTTCAGAGGACTGCAGCCACCATTCTACCAGACTGCTACCACCACCCTGCCTAACAGGGTGTCAGGTTGTACCTTGACTCTGTCAGTTTGACAGTGTTTTCTTTTACCTTTTTTTTCCCCTTTTCTTTAATTTCCATTAAATTGTTATTCTGACTTGGTGCCTCCCACTGGTTCGTTTTCAAACTAGTACATCTTCTTTTAGACTTCCTAAGATTCTTGTGAATATATCAACAAAAATTATGTATTGCAGGCTGTGGTAATTCTGAGACTGTTTCCAACAAGCTTCCATCACAGGAAAGAATGTTTTGCTTAAAATAAATTGCAGTTTCATGGCAGAGGTTAATCCTGAACCAATGTTTCCATGTCTTAAAATGAATCTTTAATTCATGTCCTTGTAATAAATTATGCAGCTCAATTATGTTTTTTTAATATTGTTTCTTCTTTAATACTTTGATCCTGATTGAGAAATCCTCATAAGATTGCAAAATTTGTTTCTATTCTGCAGTGTTGCCTGACTGTCTGTGAAGTCTGTATACCCATTTAAAAAGAAACTGCTGCGCCAGAGTCAGAAGAGGCTGCAAGGCTACAACACCTAACTTGTAACAAGGAGTCTAAACTTGTGTGAAGCATCTGCACTTCTTCTTCCAGAATCACAGCTGGTGAGGCATCCATCTAAAGAAATTGTATTATAAGTCACAAGCTCCAAACACCAAGATATGCTGTAATCTTTCTCAAAAACTGGGGAGCAAAAAGAAATAGAATGGTACCACTAAAAGCTGTAGCTCTGGATCCATCCACACATCTTAAGACACAAAATATGGCTCCATCTTTTTCCATCTTTCCACGTTCCAAATAGAGCACAAGCATGAAAGTGATTGTCCTTTACAAAGACAATGTGCTTTGTTGCCTCTGCGTCCTTTTTGGAGCAGTTCCCACTTTGCCCGGTCAGCTCTGGACGCAGCAGGCTGCGGGGGCCAGCCTCTGGAATCCGGGAGACCAGAGGTCTGGCTCGTGGGTCCTTCCACAGGACCGCGGCAATAGAGGCAGGTGGTGGAAGAAGGAGGCAGGCTCAATTGTGGATGAAATCCGGAAGGTTTATTGTGTCTCCGAACAGGGGACCTCACCCCCCGGGGGTGTCCAGCAATGAGCAACCCTGAACGCACCTGCCAGGGGTTTTATGGGGGGGTGGCGACAGGGGAGGGATGACAACGGCATCGAATCAGGGAAGGAGAAGGACGGGTCTGCGGGATGAGGGACACACAAGGGAACCTATCTCGGGAAAGGAAGGGAGGGATCCTCCCCCCAAGACCAGTCACTCAACGCCCCTGCCAGAACTTTCTAGAAGCTTGGGAGGGGTGTCGGAGCGATTGGCAGGGGTCTGGGAGGAGACAAATAGAGAAAGCAGGGTTATGAACACGAAACCAGGAGGGTATAAACTGGGATGGTACAGTAACACAAAACCCAAAGGGGAGACCCGGACTGAACCAAACAAGACACACTCCCACACTTTGTGATGTGGGTTGACCCTGAACATCACCCACATAGCTGCTCCCTCCCTCCTGTCCCCACCTCAACTAGCAGAGAGAATATGAAGAAGTAAAAGTGAGAAAACTTGTCTAAAAGCACTTTAATAGGTGACAAGGACAGTTTAAAAGGTGAAGAAAAAAGGAAAAAAAAAAACAAGTGATGGAAAAGCAATCACTCAGCAACTTCCACAAATAGACCAATGCCCCTCCAGTCTACAAGCAATGAGCCCTTTTGAAGCCAGAAAAATCCAACTCCTCCTTCTTCTGCAGACTGACTGAGTTTGTATTTTCCTTCAAGAGATACAGTGACTGCTTATGTTTAACTCCACATAGCAGCTTTACTCTTCTTATGGGTTTGCAGAAAACAAAAGGATGCATCAGTAAACAGAACACATTGCTTTTAATTTTCTGGTAATTCATGAAATGGCAGAGCCTCTAGGGCACAACTCACCTCCTCAGGTGATGCTCCAAAACCACTGCCTTCTGGCCAGTCCATGATCTCTTCCACAATTCCTGGGTAGTTGTAGTTCTCCATTTAAGCCTGCAGTGTGATCAGTGCTACCTGCTAGATCTGTAGTTTTAGATACATACGTAGAAGGGGCCCTTCCTTTGAACGTCCAGCACAGCAAAGGCAATCACAATGCCCAGAAGATCTGTGCTTCCATAGCAACTGCTCCTGAAGCAACTTCAACTCTCCTACATGCTCCAGCTATCTTTTCCGCATTCAGGAAGAAGTTGGCCTTGGATCCTTAATATCTCCAGCTCCAAACTCCTAGACGTCAATCTTGAGTCTCCGGGTGTTTTCTGCCACAGGCTCTGGATGAGGCCATGCTCTCCAGCTGTGATGCAGAGCATGTTCCTCATGTCTGGTGCTGTATGGACTTGGGCTATTGCACAAGCTCTCTACTATTTGGCCTGTTCAACATCTTATTTCTGCCTAGGATCTCACTTAAAATAGTTCTTATTTTGGGTCACTAGGCTGTGAGAGAGGTCTCACAAGTTGACTGTAATGTGGAATACCCATTCTCCAGAAACCCACAAAGCCTAGAAAAGCCTGTGTTTCCTTTTTGATAGCTGATTGGAATATGGTTGTTCTCTTATTGATCACATCCACGTAACTGATGTAATTACATGTGGCATGTAATTACATCTGTGTTGCCATTTCATACCCAAGAACTGGACCTCCTGTGCAGGTCCTTTGACCCTGTATGGGGGTGTTTTTTATGGCTAAATCAGCTTTAAAAATAATTTGGATTGTTATTTGGCTTTTCTTAAACATTTCCTTTACTGCTTTGCCCACGGAATGACATCAATATATTACAGGTGATCAGGGCCTTCCACAGATCATGTTGTTCCAGTCTTCTAGAAATTGGGTAGCTAGTTCCAGGTGTATTGAACATCTCTACATATGAAGGCAAACTGCATTGAAAAAAATTGGAAAAAATGCACACAAAATATCAGTTGGGGCGTATCACTTAGCTGCCTTAGACTCCATTTCACATCGGAGTTCTAGCATGTTCAATATGGCAGCACTCAATGGCCACATGGTTTAATTCACACCATGAGAGTCCACTGTTAGCCTTCACCAGATTTTGCACTCACCAGACTGGACTACCAAACAGTGATTGAGTCTACATGTTATCTCCTTGGCTCTCCAGATGACAAATCAGGTCATGGGAACCAGGGAGCCTTGGTAGGGGCAATAGTGCCACTAGGACTCGGTAGCAATTGGGATCTGCTGTTCCTCAACAAGCATGACACCCGAACCCTTTTGGACCCTCGGAGTACCCTATTCTGAGCTAGTCATTGCAAAGGATAGAGCAGCCTTCAGACCAGTCACAAGACAATGGTTCTGCCACTTTTTCCTTGTTAAACTCATCTCAGCCTCCAACACAACAATCTCTTAGGATCCTTCTGTCATTTCAGAAATCAAGAGGGGTTCTTCCCCCTGGTACCCTGATGGCATTAGGGTACACGGCGCTCCACTTATTCACTGAAGTCTTATATCCCTATGTTTCTGATGTCCAGGCTATCAAATCCAGAAGAAATGAGGGAAACCTAATTTCTTTATCACAGAATAAAGGAGTATGATGATAAATTGCTCCGTTGTGGCAAACTGAAAGTGGTGCAGAATCAGAACTCACAAACCAGACTGGAAGTTTCAAATGTAAATGAGGCTTCAGATGGGGTTTAGGCAACACCACCAGCACCCACTGTGTCAGTTCCATCCAAGTCCTACATGGGCATCATCTTTTAGCAACTCCTATCTGACATTGGGAGTCTTTTCTTCTGGAGCAAGGAAAGCTAGCACAAGGACTATCCTTCAGTTGGTTTAAATTCTATTCATGTATTAGTGAAATATAGTTCAACATGTTTTAGTTTCTGTCTTTGAAACCTCCAAGATCCTATACATGCCGAACATGTCTCTGTTCTCTTTGAAGGCATTTAAACCATTTGGAAGTAGGCAACTTTTTTTTTTTATAATGATAATTAACAAAATATGTCTTCCTTTCATTCTTTCAACTCCACTAATGTTTCTGTGTGTTCTAGTCCAGACTGCTTTTCAGGAAGAGTAGTAAGCAGATTACGTGACAAGAAGATTACCTAAAAGGTCAAGACACTGTTCATGTTCAGCGAAAATATTTTATTAGTGGCAGTGAGGAAGCTGTAGGAGACAATCCTCATCTTCCTTCAGCATTACCAATAAAAGCAAGAAAATCAAAGAGGAAAAAGTGGTACAGATATAGTCTCTTAAAGTATATGTGTTTCAGCTCTGCAAAACAAAACCTGTGCTATTTCTTTCCCTCCTTCCTCCCCTGCCACCTTCCCTCTGTCCCCTCAACCATGCTTTCCTCCTTCCCCTCCTCCTTCCTACTTTCTCTACCTCTTTTCCTCTCTCCCATTATGTCCCTTCAATTTATGGAGTTTATAACTGCTTACAGCTTCTTAAGTGTTGAATCTCCTGATATGCAAATTCCTTATGCTATTTATGGAATTTACAGGCTCTTCAAACTTAAATATAGAGAAGCAAAACTTGTGAATTTTTATAAACTAGTGAATGTATATTTCACTATCTATATTTAGATGTGCATTTATGCAGTTTAGATATTTTCTGCAGTTGTAGAAGGCAGAGGTACAGAAATCTGTCTGTTTGGATTAGTTGATTACCACCAGTAAGGTCAGGTTGCAGATGAGATCCAATATAGTCCCCCAGTCTTAAAATTTTTATACTTTGTAACTTTCTCACAGTGATATTACCTCTGAGATGATGTACTTCATTTTTTATGGGAAAATTATACAGACACTTGTGAGAGACTTATAAGAGGAAAAAGATAACTTGCCTTAGGTTTTATACTGACTCCTTAGCTGACTAGTTGGTCCTTGTCCTAAATTTGTTGAGACGTAGAAGGTGTGCTTCCACTAACATTTCCCAGGTTGATAAATGCTTCTGTTTTATTGCCAATTTGAATTTTTTCTTACTTTAATATAAATTCTTTGCTTCTACTAACTGCTTAGGAGTGGGTCAAATACCTTCTTTCTGAGATCATTAGTTAAACAAAGCCATCAACTCTTCCAGTGGCAGTTTGGTTTGGTCATTGAAAACAACTGCTCTAAAGAGAGAGAGAAAATATGTCGATTGTGGTTTCCCTCTCATCAGTTTGAAAGCATGATTATGGTAGCAAAGAAAGGGAATTGCACTAATAATGGCTAATGGCATAATTTGTTTTGCTGATGAAGTTCAGTCCACAATGTATCTGTTCCACTTTTTAAAATTCTATTTCACTTCTCTAGACTCAGATACCAAAATTTATGGATTAGCAAAAACATAGATCAGTCCATGTTCCATGCAAGGAAAGACGGATTATAAACGCACTTTTACTAGTAAAAGATCCATTGCCTGATATTCAAAATCTAGCAACTATTTTAAGTACAGATCTCCCTGCATTTGTTGATTTCAGTGTGCCTCTACAGGGACTGATTGCTTTAGCCATACTAATCAAATCTGTTCTTCAGCAGCTAAACAAAATTAGGCTGACTCAGTTAATTTCCAAGTCCAGAAGTCCAACAGGGGAGAAAGATGGAGTTAAGCTTAATTGTTACCTATTAACCTTGACTAATACGTTACAGTAAAATCACAAATATATGTTATAGTAGCTTTTCTTCTCCCTGTCCTTGCAGTCTGAAATATAGATGCAGTCTAAATCCCATTGACTTTCAGTACGATGTATTCTCCTGAGTTCATTAGGTTTTGCTGACCTGAGCTAGGCACTTCTATAAGAAAACTTTTTTTTTTTTTAAGAACAACTTTGAAAACCGCTAGCGAAGTAAGAATAAAACTTCACATATTAAAAGTATAGAATCTATTTCACAGGAGACAAAAGAGATGGAGTATCGACATATGGTGAAAGAGTACAGAATAGATGAAAAGTTTCTTTTTTTTAGGAACTTTTTTGTTAGGCAAAGTTATCAGATACTTCTGGCCTGTATCTCTTGGGAAAATAAATGCAACACATTCAACACAAAAAACCAATAAAATAAAATCTTACAAGGAATAATGGGAAATAATTGCAGTCAATGCTATTTTCACAAAGTTAGAAAGCTTTGAGTCCATATGAAGACAAAAGAAAAGATTAACTGCAGCCTGTATTAGGGATGGAAAACCAGATAACCAGCTGGCAGCAAGAAAGGATAAAACTCACCTTTCTTATACCACACTATTTTTAGAGCAATAATGTTGAGTTGGTTGTAAATACTTCCAGAGAAATCATACAGGGCCTAACTGTATAATAAGCTAACTTTGCCCCAGTTCGACAGGTTGTTAGAAACAAATCATTCTGTTATTTTACTAATCTATTTAATTATTAGTTTTCTATTTCATATATGTATTATACACACCTCCCAATATTTCTGTGAGTACCTATGGAGATTTTCAAAGCAAGCATTCAATAAAATCAGGATATACAGACTTGAGATGCCTTCGCCTACTCTAGTAAGATGTTTTGTAGTTCTCTATGTGTTCCATCTACATTTCTCTACATCATACATCCTTGATATTTTGTAAGAATCCCAGTTTATTACAAAAATATGATACACATTAGCAGTTTAATTTTAATTTTTCCTCATACTTCCATTCATTTCTATGTATACATTCTTATTCTTAAGTGAGCATTCATAAGTTCTTAAAATACAGCAGTTATAATAGCTTTTGCTATGTTTAGCCCAAGACACTCTATGATTCTATGTTGAAAATGTAGAAGCTTTAATGTTTACTTTTTAATTAAAATACACAGTGTTTTAGAGACTTGTTAAAAGCATCAAAAATCTGGGGACTCGCAAGTTGCTAAACTTCCACAAATCATTTCTATCAACAAGTCTGGTCTATATTCTTTTAATTCACTACCATTAACGTTGTTTTAAAGCTAGGACCTATTCTTTCTGTAACTTTAGGGCTCCATACACAGTACCAGCATATTTTAAAGGAATCATTTTTCCTTTATGTAAATATTAAAGAGAAAGTTAAAACATATAACTACTTTAGCCTCCCATAATGCAATAACATATTGGTTTTCAAGTCCAAGAAGAGGAGAAAAACATGCTAAATTTTAACCAGGTGTTTTAATTGCATATTGAAATTATTTGCCCTGACAGAAAATCTATAATCAGAATGGACACTTCCTCAGTGAAATTTTCAATTTCTTTTCTTCCCCAAGAAATAAATTCACTAAAATATCTGCAGTGGGATCTTTGAGTAGATGGTTTAATAGGCTTTGACAGCAATTCAATAGCTATATCTGGAAGGCCTGTTGTTTGAAATTATTTCTTGGTGTGTGACAACAGATTAATTTAAAATTCATTTGAGAGGACAAAACTCAGTGCCACCTCAAGAGCTGAATTACTTCTCCTACTGTACTTCCTCCATAATTGCAGGCAGTCCATCAACATCTAAATCAATGTCAAAAACAAGGTCAGAATAGTCAATGAAATATTTCAGGTGATCCCCGATTGAAAATACTGTAGAAAACATCAAATAAATATACAATAGAAATAGATAAAGTGAAAATTTCTGTATTTTCCAATATCTTTCCTTACTATGGATACCCTGAATTGTTACTAAGGTAACATTGAATGCTGAATACTATAGATTAGTGCATATGACAATTGTATTTCAGAGATCTTTTTGCATTGCTTACAGATGCCTGTTGAATTCCAACTAATTTATATGACTTAGGGATATGACAACTGTTTCCAAGTTATTTTCCACTGGAATATGCTGATGCATTCATTGTGTCAACACTGTCCTCTTTTTATTTATGGTTAGAAAGATTTCTGCCCCATTATGTAGGCAAGAGTGCTGTCTTGAGAGCTACTCTGTTCTGTTGTTTCTTTTGTTCTGGTCTCTTCTTCCACTCCCATGTCTCTGCTGCACAGTGCAATCTCAAACACCATGTTATCACGTTATGGATATGCTGCCATGTGGCACACAGACTGACTGAGGCACATAACACTCAGTTCACCCAGCACACCCAGGATGTGACATGCTACCAAGCTGAAATTGGTGGTCTTCACAAGTACATATGTACATATGAGTACAAATACTTCAAAAAGAATAGAAAATCATAGAGAAAAATATTTTGATTATTTAGTCTCAATTACATTGTTGTTGGTGTTGTGTACCTCTTTGCAGTTGGTGGGACACACTGCCCTGCAAGTGTTTCTGAAACGCAGTGAATGAATGAGTTTGTTTTGCCATAAATATTGGTGTTCCATTTAAGGATGTTCATTCTAGTCAAGGATCTGATTTTCACAGTAATTCTATGCACCTGCTTTGCTTTTCAGGAACACAGATCACAACACTGCTTGTCCAGGTTAGGAGACTGCAGTGTCTGCATTAGGGATTCGAATTCTATGGTCTTTTGCTGTGCTGTGACAAGTAAACTTGAAAATTGGAGGTAACAAATAACCTAAAAAAATAGGCAAAGTTTTGTTTACAGAATGTAACTTAAATAAATTGGGTTTTTTTCCCAAAGATATCTTGAAAGGTTAGTCTATTTTGTAAGCTCTGCTTTTTATTTTTAATTTTTTTTTAAGGCCAGAAGGGACAGATATTTTTCAACATTAGGAAGAAAAATAAATCACTACAAGTTCCAATAACCTAACCTTCGGCCAGCTGTCTCTCGGGTTTATATTCAGTTGAGAATTACAAAAAAGGAAATTTAATAGGTTTCTCCATTTAAAGTTCTCAAAATAAAGCTGTACATTTTGGTACACTATCTCTGCATATCTCTCTGAAGTGCTAAAGTGTGCCTCTTCTCTGAAACCTTTGCTTGTTTCATTTGGAGGAATTGCCAAAGAACCCTTTAAAAATCTCCACAGACACCTCTGAGAATTGCTAAAAATGTACTTGTCTATCTCAGAATGAAGATTTTAGGAAAAACAGTGGCAGAAATGTAGTTCTGAATGGATAGTGGTGAAGAAGAAATATTTCTTTGCCCTCTTACCTACTGATGATTTGAATGTGCAGCACATTCTAATGCTTGAGTTGTTAGAAAAATTATTGAAGTCAGAATGCAATCCAATGCCAAAGTAATTTTTCATGTATAAATGTAGAAAAATTTTATATTTTTTGAATCTTTTTTGCATTTATTCTTCTTTTCTCAATTTTTTTCCTCAGTAGGCAACTGTAGGACAGTTGTAGACAGACAGGACATGAAAACTGTAGTTACAAAATGCTGGTAACTCCATCTGCCATTGAATGTAGTTAAATGACTTTGAGTAAGTATTTTTTGTCTAGTTCACTGCCCACCTGAGTCATTGGAGGGAACCACTACCGGCTTGGACAGACATTGGATCAGGCAATTACTTTTTTATGCTTTGTCTTTCCTGCATCTGATGGTGAAGTATATCCAGTATTTTTAAAAGTTTCAGAATCTATGGATGATAGCACAACAAAGGTGGAATATTACTGAGTAACCTACATGACAAGAGATAAAATGTCTATTTTCTGACACAAATTAATATTATCACAAAGAGTCAGAAATTACTTGTGTGCCCCTGAATTACATACCAAACTGTATTCAGTCTATGTATTTCTTTAGTTGTAATAGGTTTGAAAAGTCATGGGTAAGAGATTTCTAAAGCATTTGAGCAATTAAAAGCTTATCTTCATTTGTGTTTGGCCTCAAGCAACATGAGTTAACTCAATTCTTCTTATAAAATTGATTTCCAGTGCTGCCTTGAAATGTTCCCTGGGATGCTCATATTTAGACCATTACACTCTTTTCTTATTGCTGAAATGCAGTCCTTCTCTTTTGGAAGGTGTAACTGCTTGATAGTAACAAATGGTGCTACAGGGTCTTTTAGTAATTTTACCCCTTGAATCTACAATGTAAAAATCTACAGGATGAAAAAGCAGAATCAGCATATTTTTTATGAACATTTGATGTTTATCTATAGGTGCACAGAAAACCTTAAGCCAACTTTAGCTTTTTTGTCTTAGACATCTTATCAAGCAAAAGCTACATCATCCATAGTAAATTACTTCTTTGTGAAAGGTCAAGTAGGAAATTTGGGCTCCAATCTCCAAGAGTTCTAGCTCCTTTCTTAACTCTTGGCTTCTCTCCTTCCTATCTGATTACAGCTTGGTCCTGAGTTCTTCCCTACTGTTAGGAGTGATTTATTTCTGTTAAAAGTTGATGTAGTAAATGAAGGGAGCACCTTCTATTCTTTTCCCACTAAGAAATTATTCATTTGCTGTGCATGTCTACAAAGTTTGTTCAGCCTATTTTGACTGTTTTGGCTCTGACTTTTTAATCATAAGAAGAGAGCAACAGAACAGAACTGAAAGACTAAACAACAGAAGTTGAGAGGACAGTAGTTCCCTGAACTCATTGCTGAGTAGTGTGTCTGGTAGGGATGCTCTGAGAGACGAAAAGGGCGTAGTTGAAATTGTTTCTGATGAAAAGTATGATTGCCCTGTAAAGCTGCTAACTGTAGGCTTGTTCAAAATAATCAGCAAAAACAAAACTGCAAATAAATCCATCTCTTTGAGATTACTTACTTTAGCGCATTTATTAGTTCTTTAAAAAACATACAGCTACAGAAATGTATGTGTTTTCTAAATTTAAAGAGATTACTGTGATTTAGGAGTGTGGACCTGCAATTTACTGGGACTACAGTGTAATGCAAACAACTTAGGCTTGATTTTCAGGGCTTTGTGTTTGCAAAATAAGTAGTATTCCTCATTTTAAAGAAATGGAAAATGAGTAGCATTGATCTCTGTGTAAGTATAGGAGGTACTGTCAGGATTGATTCATTCTAGCTCTCCTTCCATGGAGAAGTGGAATAGATAAGAAAATGGGAGTATGGTAAAGATAGAAAATTACTTTACATGAATTACATGATGTTTTATTTCTGTTTGGTGTGGGGGCCTGCTGAAACATGGCCACCTGTGATAAACAGCTTTTTGGAAAACTGATACTGGCCACCATATGCATCAGTTTAGCAACAAGAAGAGTATCTTGCATTTGCCCTTAACAGAGTCACAATTAAAGCAATATATTTTTTTTCACTTCTAGGACAAAATGTAGTAACAAAGATTTTGTTTGGTTTTTGGCAGTTAAAGAAGAATGCTTTTCTAACTCAGAAGAGTTATATCAACTGCATGCCTTCAGAGAGAAAAAGTACCCTATCCCTGTTCCATTTCTTTTTGCCACTGTATATTCAAAAAGAACAGAAGATGTTGTCTAGCTTGAGATTATACACTCCACTTGTGAGCAGTACTTAAAAATATACAAGGACTTGGGGATACTTTAACCCAACAGTAGGACTTCATACACAAGTATCTGCATCCCCAGTCCTAAAACTTCTGACAACCTCATCTCATCCAAAAGAATGGTTTCTCTAGCTCAGAAACAGATGAAAGGCTATTTCTGAGGATGTCCTTACAAATCCCATTTTATTTCCATCTAAGTTGCAGAATTGAGGGAAAGAGTGTGGCAAAATAGCAGGATCTCTTTCAGCAGTACTACAGTTGTGGTGGATTATACAGAACTTCATGGATAGACTGAGAAAACTTGTGGTAACTCCCAGGCCTCTGTAAGTTATGACAGTTGTTGGCCATCTGCTGCCTCATCTGTCCTAATAGTTGACTCACCACAGTGACTTATTAAAAAATCTAGTGAAATATGATGGAAATGCATAGATGTACCTGATGCTGCGAAACTGTTCAATATTAGAAAATTTTAATATGACTAGCTGGAAGAGTGAGATTGTCATCAGTATGTTCAGATATATGCAAAGTTATTAAGGTGAAGGTTTTAAATATATAAAAAAGCCTTAAAAAGCTACTGGATATCCAGATTTTTTGCACTATATATAGTGTAAAATCTATATTTACCCATCAACAATTATGTCTGATAAAAGGGTGAACACATGCACATTTAATTCATATTAAATGACATGTCCACTACTGTGATCTACATCCCCTTCAATTCTTTGATGATTTATTCACTAGCCATGAATTCAGTAATATATCCAAATATTACAATAATAGGACTTCTAATACCTTCTTAAGCAGAAAGAATTATTTTGAATGAATTTAGAAACTTAAGATATTTATTTTAAACCCCTTTGATGAGAAAGTGTATAAATGTAATCAGCAAGTTTAAATGATCTTTATTGATCATTAGAAAGCTTTTCTGCTACTTGATGTCATCTGTAAATACGGAAGGAAGCTTTGGATAGAGATTTCCCTGCTCACATAAGGGAATCAGTTAAGATTATTTATATCAATCAACACTAACTAATCTCTATGAATAACGAAGAAAGAGTCTGAGCTGATGTCAGAAGCTGCACTTATCTCTGGGCCCTATTTTCAACTGTTGAATTAGGCCAAGACTCAGCAAAGTCAAGAGTTACCAGAAAACAATCTGAGCCACTAGCTTTCAAGACAAAATGACTTTTTTTCATATACAGAAACATTTGAATAAAGCCTTAGAAAACAATCTGCATCTTCGCCTGAAGCTATGCAGGGATTCAATGAAAACTGAATAACCAGACTCAGCATACTTCTTGAAGGAAGAAATAATTATTTACCATTAGAAGAAAAAAATAAAGGGGAAATAGGGTAAATATTTTGTCTTGTTTAAAGAGAAAATCTTAGGTAAGTTCTGTGATCTAACTTCTCTCCTAACTCTGTAGCTTAGATACATGTGAACTTTTGCAATTAGTACCGGTTTTCCTTTCCAGTGAGAAAGTCCTGCTTTTAATGCTGTGATCTGCCATTGAGTTTTAGATGTGTTTCCAGCAGATACTGTATTTTAAGGCACAAACCATCTATAAGTTTGGGAACAGCATCAAGCTAGGAACTAAAAGAGTATTCGTGATTCTGCCCATTCAGTTTCCTCTCTCATCTCAGGCAATCAAATGAGTTTCATTTTTTCTTGGTTTTTTTATGTAAAGTATGGGGATAATAAAACTCAGTTGTCTTAGTTGAGTGATTCCAGATAGATCTGTACATCTGTTTAATCACATAGTTCTTTAAGTTTAATCACATAATTCTGGAAGAATTATTAAATTAAGGATAGCTTTCTATGGAAATAAATTGCTTTTAAGTAGGAAAAAAAATTGAATCTGAATGTGGAAAAGCTTGTTAAGTAAAGAGAAGCCTCAGAGATAGTACTGATCCCTAGACCACATAATCCAGTTAAAATCATCAAGACTTCTACTAGATCTGTACAAACACAGTATTTCTGTAAAAACAAACTACAGCTAAAAAACAGCTACTTAACCTTTCCACAGCTGGCCCACAAATGTTGTGAGATGACAGGAAACTCTCTGAGGCGGTGGAAGATCTTTTTCAGGTTTCCCTTAGGTTGGCAGTGCCTGAATAAAAGGATTAGACCCTGCACTTGGACTGTTCCCTATTATGCACTTTACATTATTCAGTATTTGGAACAAAAATATGTATTCCAAGAAGACCGGAGTGCAAAGTGGACCAGTGCACTCTCAGATGGGCATTTTGTTTACTAGCCTGCTAATTAGACTGTTTTCCATTCATTTTCATTCTGGGCCCGTAAATATTGCATAATCTCCAACATACAGGACACTTCACCAATATAACCCTGATGTGTGGCAAGTAGGACCACTAAAACGTGTGGCTCATTTGCCTCAGGCTGCAGAAGTCTGGAATCCAGGTTATCTCCTCCCTTACTGTGAACACGATCAGTGCAGCTATTCCACAAAAAAAATGAGGCAATATGATCTGGATGATTTAAGAATCTCTGTTAAGCTCTCTCTTCAGGACTCCAACCTCTGAGTCCTGAGGAGGATGAAAGTATCAAATGTATACCCTTGAGTTACATGCCAAAACTTCAGAAAAGTACTCTGAACATCTGCCACGGGTAGGAGTTTTTATGCTCCTTTACCCCTTTCCTGCCATAGGTACTTCCCCCTCAAAATTTTTGTATTCTTTATGTAAGCATATGTGGCTGTCTGTGTCAGCTAACTGTACAAGAAAACAGCTTAAATCCTCTGTTTGACTTGCAACCTTCCCTTTAGATCTGGTAAACTCAAACTTGCAAATATAAAAGATGAAATTGGAACTAATAAGCAGCTATGTAGGGTTTAATTGATTTTAGCCTTAATGGTTTAATAATTAGGAAGCAGTCTTAATGTTCCTATCTGCTACCTCCTCCTTGGTTTCCAATGTTTATCAGATACTCTTAAGAGATAGTCCTCAAGTTTTTTATGTTTTGTCTGTTTTTAATTATTATCCTGGTAAAGAACTGTCTCTCTAAATGCTGAGCTAGAAGCATTCTAATTTCCTTACCTACCAAATATTGATCTTTTAGATCCATGAACACATAACTCCATAGACACAGAGTGCATGGGCTGCAGACTGCAAAAAAGCACCATTCTAAAAGCTCAGTCCCTTTCTTGTTGGCATGAAGTTATGAAACATTAGGGCTATTAATAGGTTTATTAAATTTATACAGAAATGGCTCAGATGTGCCATATTAAGTCTCCTGGTAGTGCTGTGTACTTGAAGTATTAGGATTTTATTTTTAAGATTTTATTATTATGGCTGAACTCTTAAAAGAAAATTCGGTCGATTTTTTAGAACTTTATTAAAAGAATAAATATAGGTACAGAGATTTTGTGAAGGAAACTTCCTTTTATGTAAGGGTGAACTGAAACCATTTTAATGTACCTCAACATGCTAGACATTACAGGAAGGGCTAACTGTTCTGGATTTTGTGGTAAATCTGCATCATGGAGAGTGGTTTTATAAAAAGCAGTAGTCTTAGATATCTCTATTTTTTGTATTTTCTTTTTTTCCCTTCAACTCAAAATGTTTGCAGCATGGTACATTTTAATGAGATTCCCTGTTAGCTTTCAAACTTCTGTGTCCTTTCACATGGTTGCTGTCTTTTAATTTAAAACACAGACTGCAGACTTCTGGGCTGCTGAATCTTTGTGAATCAAGAGCCATCACAACCATATATAATGTGTATATTTTTGTGGGTGTGTCTGGATTTATATCTGGTAAAGTTGTTGCTCTCCATCAGGACTCCTGTACCAGAGAGAGATAATCCACAAGGCAAAATAGGTGAGAGAAATTTTCAGCTGACTTTTAAAAGCTGTTGAAGAACGAGACGTTCAACTCCGAATAAATAAGATTTTGCAATGATGAAGGTTCTTCAATTTCCTAGTTCCTGTGTCTGCCATTGCCTCTGTTATTCTTCACATGTATCCTCAAATTTTGTCTCAGAATCGATCTCCACACTGCATGGCCTCTGCTGTGAATTCCCATCTTTTTTATTTCAGTGCTGCAAGAATCCCTCCTTGCACTTCCTTCACTCTGTTTACCAACATGATCCTGGTGCTTCAGGAATTTTTATCCTTTGTCCTCTATGCATTGATATCCATTTTTTCTAGATTTCACAGTAAGGATTTACTCTCATTTTTGTTGTCACATTCATTGTTCAACAGCCAGCCTTTAATTTCTCCAGTCCGTGGAGCGGAGGTGCTGTTTATCCTGCTTCTTACTTGTATGAACTATGCAGCAGAAAGCTGTGGCCATGGAACCAAGTAAGGTGCTCTGACTGGGGTGAAAGCACAAACAGTGCAGAGGATAGTGAGTAAATAATCTGTTTTTCTGTTGTTTGCTGTCAGAGTCAAGTGGCTTTGTGGGTCAGCTCCAGTGGGAGTACTGGATGAGATAAAGTGAAAACTTGTAAATAAAAGTAGAAAGACTGAAAATGTCATATGATGCGCCCAAACTTGAATTCTATTTCCTTGCAAGTATGTGTGTAGTGTTATTGGATCAGAGTGGGGAAAATGAAACTATGAAGATTCTTCTTCCACAGCTACTGAAACAAGAAAGTTATCTAACATGAATATGATGTCATTAAAAGACATAACATATACTAGAAGATACATGCAATACACTAGAATCCTAGGAAAAATTCTACTATAAGTAGTGTGAAGCTACGGAGCGTTCTAATAACGTTTATGCAAATAGGAAAATTATTCCTCTAGACTACTTTAAATTTAACATAAATGTTGATGGGTGGCAACACTACATTAACTAGTTAATAGTGATTATTAACTAGTGGTTAATAATGTAGTGCTGCTACCTAACCCTGAGTGCACAAGTTAACGTTGCCGCTATGAACCCAGCCTAAATGGGGTGCCAAAAAAATTATTTCTCCTATTAAAATAAATTACTCCTGCAGGTGGGAATAGCCTGAGGAGAGCTAAACTATATCTGTAACACACTGCATTTTTAATATTCACTTTGTATTATACCAAATCTGTATGGTAAATCCTATTATAATCTCATGAGCATGAGCTACTGATAATTCACCTTTATTTTCCCAGATGTTTGGATCAATGCTTTAATCTGAAACTTTTTAATATACTGGTGTTAAGACTCCTTTTAAATTACTGAGATTTCTAAACTTTAGAGATATACAAATTTCACACTTAGTTTCAAGGGGTTTTGTTGGTTGGTTGGTTGGTTGGGGGTTTTGGTTTTTTTGGTTTTAGTTTTTTTGGGTTTTCTTTACAGGAAAATGCTTCTTATTCATATAGGTATTCATAATCTTTTTCAAGCACTTTGGAAACTAATGGTTCTTTGGGTGAAGAATTAAAATAAATTTATTGTATTCTCTGTCTGCAGTGTTATACTAGATATTTTTTTTTCCTAACAGGTTCAAGCACTAAAACACTGTATAGAAAGTAATGCGGCATAGCTCAAATCTGGGATGAAAAGTAACAAATCAGAAGTGAATATTACTTGAAGTCAGTTCCTGTTGTGTTCATTTTTCCTGGATGTGTAAGGAAAGCTGACAGGCAGAATTACTTGCCTCACAGATGACTGGGTGAACCTTGATGAGATGGACATGTGATTGTCTTACCACATTTTATTTGCCCTAACATGGAAGGTACATAGTAGCTTTAGAGTCCCAGGTAAATGCCATTTCATCTAGCATTCTTCAATTAAGCAGATTCACAAGGATAGACGAGTGATTTGGCAAAGCAGCATCAAACAATGACATTTTATGGCAGGTTACATAGCAACGATTCACTGATACATGTTACGGTAACACTGTATTACATATTTTGTGGAATTTATTGTCTCTCCCTTCATTTTTAGTAAAGAAATAGCAACAGCCCCTCTATTTTTGCAGCCTCAGTATCATTAACAATAGTTGCATGAGACTGGAAAGCAAATTATTTTCTTTCCCTTTGTGGTAATCCCTTGAGAACAGAACAAAGCATGACAACCTGTACACCACCTGCTTTATGTTTCACAAAAATCAGGAAGGCTGTCAAATACCTCCCTCCCTTTGCAGTAGATGCATGTAGGAATACTATGTTTATATGTGAAAAAAAGCAGATAATAGATTTCAGAGGCTAGCTAATTTTTTTTTTTATTATTATTATTAGATATTTGGATAGAAGAAATAATAGACATATGATTAGTAAGAAAACTTCAGCATTCAAACAGTAACTTCTTTTCTTTCTATTCAAGTTAATTATGCAGTTGGTACGGGTAAGCATTTTAATTTCAGAATTACTGAGAAGTCAAACACCCCATGAAGCAGGTACTAAGAGCTATGTGAAGCACTGAAACATCTGTGTGCAGATTTTGGGTAGAATAAATCAAGCTCTAGCCTTTGGAATGCTAATTTATTAATGCAAAACAGAAACTGAGAGAGTTAAAACTGTTTAAAGTAATTATGACTTATAATCTCACAGTAAAAGCTTGAGTCATGTAGATCTGTTGCACTCGCTTAGCTTTAATCCCCTTGGTGTCAATGAGACTATTCAAACGCTTAAGGTGAAGCATGAACAGGGCAATAAATCAATTTGTTTATATTAACATACCAAAAACCCAAGGTATTTCACCAAACCCATCCAAATATAAGGCAAGTCTAAGAGTGCCAATACTGTAGTTTACATGTCTTATATAACAGTACTTTTTTCAATATTTTGGAATGAGAGGCATAGGCTATTGAAAATCACAAAATGTGGTCATTCCTACTGAGTTTGCATAGCTTCTTTAGTACTCTTTGTCTTTATCATACCTGCATAACATTTAGGCGATTTTAAATTCTAAATATGCCACTGACATGGTCCAGAACTAAGAAAACATAGGAATTTGTTCTGTGGTATCTCATTCAATATCAGGCTTCTGGCTCTTGGGTTGCTGCATAGGTATTCTCGTTACAGTCAAATTAAGCATTTTAGGACCAGCATATATTAGAAAGTTATTCCTCACAAGAGAAAAAAAGAAATAAAAAGAAAAAAGATAATCCTTTCTTTAACTGTTGTTCTTTCATTTGATTGGATTCCTGCCTTTTGTGCCGCCACTACTAAGCATTGTATCCTTTCTTGATTTGCATTAGACACTTGTCTTTAGGAATGTTTCTTTCAAACACCAAGTGTGAAGAGATGCTATGAAGTATTTATGTAGTATTATGTAGGAAAAATGCAATACCAAGAATACATGATGGGGGGGGGGGGGGGGGGGAGAAGAGGAATAAAAATAACCAAGGTTAATTTTACATTAGAGAAGTGAGTCTATAGTGAAACTGAAATATTTCAGAAACTGGAATATTCAGAAATATTTCAGCAGAGCAAAACTTAGAAAAATATGATTGAAAGTAAGAATAGCTTTAGGGTGTATGTATTTTATCAGTAATTTATAAGAAATTATTTATATGGTGGTGAGGCTAATTTTATATCACTTGGAGTCTGAATATCAAATTTACATAAGCTCTTTAAATATGTTCTGTAGCTTAGAAAAAAACTTTGCTCTTTTGACTAGCTTGAAATTCCATAGTGACAGGTCAGTCATAACGGTTATGGTGGTTTCTACTGGCATTAAAGATGTAAGAAATCTACAAAGTCCTCTTGAAAAATAAAAGCCTCTGTCTGTCAAAATTTGAAATCTCTTTCATTGACAGGTATTAAAAGGCCTTCAATCTATGAAGCACAAAGTGGCTATCTTGGAGAATATAAAATATTATAACTTATTGCAACAAGCAAAGGTAAAAGTTAAGGATTACGTGTATATCTAAATACAAATTTTCTTATTGCTATCCATTCTAATTGCTGATCTAATTGCAATGCTGTTACAACAGCATTGATATGTTTCCTGTTTTCTTTAAAATATCATTCAAATTAAATAAAAACAGGTAGTCCTTTCAGTGTATTCTTCTGTCCATTCATTTTAGGCACCTAACAAATGATCCCAAATATTATTGCTTTATGATTCTTTATTAGGTCTGTGCTAAAGGACAAAAGCTTTTTTTTTCCCTTGTGTGCAACCTCCTTGAAACTACAGGTTCTTTTCACCTCTATTAGTACAAAAGAAAGTCACATTACTTTGCCTTGCATGGACATCCACTGAGAATCCAGAAACATGGGAATAAAGACTGATGTAGTTTCACTCCTAGGTTATCAGCATGTAGTTAAATAAAAGGAAATTTTTATAAAAATTGTAGTGACAGCATAGACCTTTGCTACAGGCTTGCTCTAGATACACCAGGAAACCCCTTTGGTATTTCATATGGGTACCTATCTTACCTTCCAGTAGGAAGATTTAATATAAAACAGCAGGGAAAGTGTAGTTTGAATTACAATTACGTCTCTGTACCATCTATTTGTGCGATACAATACAAGTAAGAAGTGGCAACTATTAACAGTACAAGATGCTTTGAAAGTGACACACATGCACACTAAGAATAATAAATCAACAGCACTAACTTATTTGTATCAAGATCAGGATTCCATCTTTGAAAAATTAAAAAAAAAATAGGTTAGAAAAGAGGCAAAGCAGGGCTTCTCAGATTACGAGGTTCATTATTTTGCTTTCATGCCATTTATGAGAAATGGTGATAGTGTGATATAGATCATGTCATGATTCATTATGAATTCAAATGTGAGGGGTTTTTTTGCAATGCATGTACCTTCTAACTCTGCACAAAATTTATTCCACCTTGATGAGAATTATTTTGGTTATCTGACTTTCATATGTACAAATGTTCAGTTCCCACATACTATTTAATAACTCAAAAAATGCTAAAATCTCCCTTATTCTTTCAAATTTGCAAGAAAAAATGTTCACGACACATATTTGGTAGAAGTTCTTTATCTCAGGTGTGTCTACAAGGCTACTTTTCATATCAACTATAGCTGTTTCTTTTTTACATCCAGGCCATTAAATTTTCTAAATTGCTCATGAGTCCTGAGTCTACTTATTTCAAGTAATTTTAAAACATGCTCTTACTATGCACTTTATTCTTGAAAGCATATTCTAAACAAACTCATAAACTGCAGAGAGTAAACCTTTCAAAACTGCTCAGCTCTCAGCTCTTCCATTAGTGTTACTGTCAAATATATAAAATGAAAATCACAGAAATCCTTTCTGTTGCTATATCAGGTGTCAGATATTGTCCTGCTAGTTAATCTCTGAAAGTAAGAGGGAAGCTTAATAAAACTATAGCTAGAATCCTTTGACATGAATCCTGCTCTTACCTGTGGATTATAATGTAATCCCATTATGACCTTTCGATATCCTTTATCTATCATGAAAAGTGATGTCTTAAAAGCTTCGTATTTTTGAACCATAGTATACATGGGTTTTTCTGTTGTTAAAGAATGCAATTTAACTCTGCATATGTTGAAATAGAGGAGTTTCAGAGTCTAGATCTATTATTAAAGCTATTTACAGTCTTCAGTTTGGAAGCATTTCGATTGTCATTTTAAAATAAGTATGGCCACATCTGCTTGAAGGATCTCTCAGGTTTTGACAGTGTATCACTCATTGTTTGGTGATCTTGGGCTGAGTAAAATGTTAGTCGACAGCCTGAGTGGCTCAGGGTGCAGAGACATCTCCTCTTGAGTACTGCTCACATATCTCCATCATCCCTTTGCCTATTTCTGCCAGGATGCGTCTCTGCTTTGTCTTGAGAGCTCTTCCCTGTCCCCTGTCTTTTTGCACAAGTCGAGACACTGTGATATTCTGCTACATTTTTCCATGGAAAGAATATTCACAAATCCTTGGAATAATATACAGACACAATAAATAATAAAAAGGCATTGTTTTTACTTAGATTCAGTACCTTTTTGCACTAAACTTCTTTTGTGCTAGTCACAAGTAGGGAAATGCAGGCAATAGCTCTGGAATCTATATTGGTCTTTACAGTTTGTCTTGAGTGTCATCAGGCAGGGGTAAACAATTATATGAAAGGATAATGCAAGAGAAGCATGAAAGTTATTGTTTACCTACAAAGTTAACATCCTAGTTTTTGGCCTTAATTTCATTCTGCCATATTCTTGGCTATGCTATAGAGAACTCAATGATTATATTAACCAAAAAAGTACAAGATCCAATTCACTGTTACATTTAATGATTATTTTATATGTCTCAAAACTTTCACTATTTTACTCTATGACATGTGAACAAAATAAAGCTTTATATTTTCAAATGAAAGGTTCTTGTAATAGTGAATGACAATAAGAAAATTATCGTTTCAGCAGAAGATCAATTTCTGATAATTGCAATGACTATTATCTGCAACTGCCTGAACTAAGAACCAAGTATCAATTATCTGATATTACCCAACCCAAACAAAATCACAAGATACTGTCAACTCCTTCAAGGCTTTTCAGTCACTACTGTTTTCCAAATGGACTGAAAACACTTTTTTTTCTTTTAAATTAGAAACAGATTGCCTTTAACAAAGATAAGGCTTCTGTGATTAGATTTCTCTAACCCACAGAATATTCTAGGAAAACTTAGAAGACACAAGGTGGTTCATATATTTTTTCACAACACAGCTGATTTTCTTCAAAAGATAACAGAGCCTGTGTCAAAATTTCCATCAAGATTTTAAAATATTTACAAAAAATGGTTGCAATAGCTAGCCCCTAATGAAAATATTAAAAAGCACATGAACCTTCCTGATAAAACCTTCTGTTGGAAAGGCCATTGTGCAGAATATATTGTGGTAAGTTCTTTTTATTTTCTGTGTATAATATGTTTACGATATTAGAATACACCAAAAATAAAACTAAGGAAGACTGAATGTATGGTAAGAGCTAAATGAAACATATCTTATGCTCAAAGGCCAAAGACAGGCAATATATGAAATACAACATTATGAAAGGCAATTTAGTATGGGAGAAATCCTCTTTCCAAGTAATCCAGTACAGCTATACCCTGAAATATGTATTTCCTCAAGGATACCTGGTGTTTGCTAAAAAGTTTCTCAGTTTCTGAACATATAGATTCTTTTCTGTTATTTCCTCTGACTTTTGACCCCCAGCTTGGTTCCAGACCCCCAATTACACTTGTAAAGTACTCTGTCCAGTTTTGAACAAATGCTAGAAAATTACCTAACATATTTTAAATTGTAGGACATGAAATGGAATAAGTGTGCAAGTAAGACATACTTCATGGGCCTAGTACCAATTTCAATGATGATTTATTTTCTGCACAACCTTCATTTGTTTTATGCTGCCTGTCACCCTGCAGCAAGATCACGACAGTCAGTGTAGAAATATCACCGTTTAGTCAAGCAAAACAATTATCCTTTGCTTTTTCAGACTAGTGAAGTTACAATAATAAGCTTGGGGGAAATTGATAATGAGATTTGGAAAGGATTTAGTTTTGTTGTTCTTTATTGGGTTTTTGTGTGTTCTTTAGAAAGGGCTTTGCTTCTTTTCTACTATAGCCTGGACACCCAAACATAAATATACAGCCTCCCTCTGCCCAGAGAGAGAAGTCAAAGGAAAAGGAGATGAAAGGAAGAGAGTTACAAAGTCTTTGTTATTCCCTGCCCTTCATCTCAGGATGAAAGGAAAGAAAATAAATAGGAAAATCTGACGACAGCCATTTTGACTCCTGCCACAATGATCTGCATGGCTCCAGCCATTGACCCTTACCAGAGCTGGGACTAATGACTGTAGCCCTCTAGCTACTACTCTTCTGTCTTTCCATCCTAAGAGTGAAATGGTCTCAACTAGACTTTCAGGAAGCAAGGAAGTTCTTCTCCCTGAGATGAAGGAGAGAAAAAAATTCACCAGACTGGAAGTATTCCAGGCTCACACATGACCTTGGGAGGTGGAACTAGTAGGACACTCAATGCATATCCTTCTACTGACTGTCTTTTAGCTGGCAGAGATGTAAAACTAAAGAAAGCACTGACTTTGTTTCTGTTTTCACCTATCAGGGAGTAATTTGGTCAACAATTGCAGTTATGGGTTCATCTCCTGAGCAAGGCTGAGAGCATTTACAAGCATAATGACAGCCCCATCAGCTGCTGCCCTTCTTTGTGGAAGAGTGTGAAACTGTTCCAAGGCTCCTCCTTCTGCCAGTCCTCAAAACATACAAAGTTCACAGGTTGTCTCCTTCAGTTTGAGGAGGGCTGCCATATGTCAGAATAAATCTTGATTTAATCAACCAGCAAAATTCAAGTTGCATGGTTCAGTGCACGAGCTGGGTGAAAAGAGTCATATTTGCAGGTATGTGTTGCAAAAGAAGTCATTACCAAATCCTCTTTCCAGTAAAAAAAAATCAAAATTAAAAAAAAAAAAAAAAAAAAAAAAAAAGAACCCAGAGAAAATGATCATTTATTTAAAGAATTGTAGTTTTATTCTTTGCAAATATGACATCTTTGACTCATGTCATTAGTTCCAGTGCCAAGACAGATGTGTCAAATGTTAATAATGTGAAATAAACTTTCTTTTATAAGGAAAATATGCCCTTTTTCTTGTGGTGCTATAGTAGTATAACTTTTCATAGTAACTGTAACCTTCCATTTGATTTTCTACTCTTACAACAAGAACAGAATAAAATAAGTGCCAGATGAGAATATGTTATGGAATCATTATCATTGTGGTGTAACAGGTTACTTTGTGTGAAAAGGAGAAAAAATCTTAGATGGAGTCTGTTGGGGATTACTCCTGCTTATATCTGCAAAACAGTAGAAAATGTACATCTAATATCAGGCAATTACCTTTGAGTGGATGACTGAACTAATCCCACTGTCTTCTGAGTTTCCAATTAAAAAAATAGGCTTACCATGTCCTCAAGATATTATTTCAGAAAATACGGCTCATTGGAGGGTCTATAAAATATGACCTATTAAAGATACTGAAACAGTTGGGTTCCTATACTCCAGAGAAGCCTGAAAGGACATTTATTAACAACCTTCAAATATGTAAAAAGTTTTTGCAAAGAGGAAACTAATAAACTGCTTCCCAGTGGTTTTTTGGGATAGTGCAAAGACTAATTAGGTAAATTGCAGCAGGGGAGATTTAGCTTTGATATTGGAACCAACAGTTTAATGATGTTCAAATACTGAAGTATATCACATAAGAAAGTAGCAGAGTTTTCATCATTAGACATTTTTAACAACAGGTCTCTCATAAATCAAGAAGTGTTTGATTATATTTGACAGTTGATCCACAATAAACTGTGAGATTGACAATATTTTGAGCCAGAGATCAACTAAGTGGTCTTTAGAAACATCTTCCAACCCTATATTCTATTAGCCAATATTAATTATAAATCTAAAGCTATCTGTTGTGCTAGATACATAATATAGAAGTCTGTAGATCCCTTAACTTTCTGCATTTTTCACTTGTAATTTCTTTAAAAACTAAGGAACTCCAGTTGGACCAGCAACAAGAACTATATGGAGACCCAACAATATTCCTGCCTTAATCTGAGGAAATCTAAGTACTTACTGATTCTCCTGGTGCTGTCCATTGTGAAATCCAGGCTGTGTTTGGAGACTGAATTTAGAGCTGTCAGGATGTCTTGATGCACCTGTGACAATGTCAGCAGCAGTGTCAATAATCAGTGATTGGATGCTTGTCTAGAGCTTTCTGTCCCCCACACAGAGATTTAGAATTAGAGTGATTAAATTTGATCACCTCTTGCTTCAAAATTCTTAAGATTTTAAGCAGAGGCTGTATTTGAACCTGAAAAAGCTCAAATTATTGCAGTTCTAATCTGTCATACAAAACAGAGCTAAGTAAACAGATTAAAAAATATTCCAAAAAACCTTTTAAAAGTGGGATCCAGATTTTATCTTTAAAATGGGGAGGTAATTGTATATACAGATAAGTAATTAAATTTAATATAATACTGAAAAAAAAAAAAAAAACCACCAACCTGAAATCCGTAAGAATTTGCAACATTTTACTTCTTTTTTTGTATTCTCTACCCTGTTTTATCCTAGTCGCTCTCTGTTTAGACTGTTTTTCGGGGAGAATACATTCTAAGTTGCTAAACCACATTTTTTATGTGCATATAAATACATGTAACAACAATTTATATTTTGGATGGCAATGATACAACTCTGAATTTTCTGAGGAAACTGGGTCAAATTTTTTTTGTGATCTGATGATGTTCACTGAGTATATCATTTTAATGTTTTGCCCACTTGACATCAAGTTGTTTCTGCAACAAGGCTCTGACTTCTAGTGAAAATTGTACATGTCAATGCCCCCAGTAGCCCAATTTTCTTTATTTTGCAGATTAAATATGGTTTGTTTGTTGATATTTGTAAAGTCCAAATGGATCAGATAGTGATAAATTCTGAAAGAGAGCCTCATATATTCTATGTATCTGTTAGATTGCAGTATCGGGGTAACAACAGACAAATATTTCCCTTCTCAAGATATACTACACTTTGGTGACCTTAGAATATTTTGTGATTTGAAGCAGAAACATGAGTTAGGTATTTTCTTTGTTGGGGGTACTTATTTACAGAGCTTGTCCTTACACAATAAGTATGTAGTTAAAGTGCAGTCTTTAAACTGACAATTCTTTTTTCAAAGGGTAGGCAAGGCAAGGAAAACAGTTATCCAGCTGCTGGATTGTTTGCCTCTCCTGGTTCTTTTAGAAATCTTAATTGCTCAAAGAACAAGGGTGAATATTCTGCCTCAGTCCTTGAAACTGTGTTGTCTTCTTTCCCTCATTTTTTGGACTTGACCCTTGAAGTATTTCTCTATTTCAAAACTCCCAGTCACAGTCCTTAAAGACTTTCCTGAATGTCTACTCTGTTTTCAGAAGCAGCTCTGCAGTTCAAAAGAACTTTCCAGGTTTGCCTGAAAGATATTAGAAGGTCACAGTGATATATTAAACATTTCTTAATGAATTATCCAATTGCCACTGGATAATTTCCCATTTCAGGGTAGTCATATATACATTTATGTGACTGGAATATGGAGGACTAAGCATATTTAAACATCATTTATATTTGTACAGAAATTTAACAAAAAATAATTGAGGAATGTAAAAAATCGTATAGTTGAAGAGTGGCAGAGCAAGAGCAAGAAGAAATTATTTATATTGAGTCTAAATTCTCTGTTTAATATGTCCTCTGTTAAACATCTGAACACTTGATTCACCTTGCACCTAAAAACTTCAGTGTCTCCAGTAAAAGATATGCACATTCACAGTAAATTTAAAACAAACTTAGCTAAACACAGTGTCTTGCAAAGGCTTATCCCTTCTGTGGTCTCAACATGCTAACACAGAAATTAGTGAACTCAGGACAGTCAAAAGCACCTGTGAAGAGCACTCTTTTGTTCCAGGCATGCTTTAGAGTAGCATGAATGTTACAATACATTTTGTCTGCATCCTTCATCTCTGGCTTCCACAGTGCAAACTATCTCTTCTTTAGAAGAAAGGGGAGATTGAGATAGCTTTGTAGTTTCTGTGCCAGCTAAAAATTTACCCAGAATACTTCAATCTGTCTGCTTTATTTTGTATTGTCAAAGGTTTTTATATTGAATTCTGCAACCTGACTCTTTGAAACAGCCACACAACAGCAACTGTCTCTACACAGAAGATGAAGAAACAATTCACAAAGCAGCCAGATATTTGTTCTCTGTGTTTCTCCATCATATGCATACACACACCTATTTACCTAATTTTTCTTCTTTTATTTCCTATCATTTTAGATGTATTTCATCTTCTATGACTTCTTGAACCGTTTTATCATAGCAGGTGATCCATTTTGATTAATATGTATGACTGGTTCGGTACGATCCTATATTGTGCTAATCTATCAGCAAACTCTTGTCAGACCAATGATGTTATAACTCAGTGTTACAACAGCTGCTGACATCAGTGGTTTTGGCTGACTTGGTCTTTCTTGATATAATAATATTAAATGGTTGTGGATAGTGACTACATGATCTAACTATGGAAAAGGTTGTAAAGGAAACATCGTGCAAGACTGTGTCTTCTGGCATATTTAGCTGAACATCTATTTCTCTCTGATTCTGTACAGTAATTATTGCAGAGAAACAGGTTTCATCTTTTAAAACACAAATTAGTTTTATTGACAAAATATGCTTCAAGGTTAAAAAGGAAAAAACTGAGGAAATACTCAATAGAGAAGCCACATTTGTTATTACTTATTTTATAGTTACCATGAAAATAAGTAATTTCCCATATGTAATTTACAGTCAGATTTGTTTCACAAATAAAAGATTTTTCCTTTTTTTCCCATTTTGTGCTTCAAGAAAAAATCAAAACAAAAATTATCTTCCTATACCTCTTTCTTGTATGCTGTTATAGACATAGTTGAAAACAAACAATCTGTAACGGTCTGTATTTACTTTTTTTCTTCTTTCTTCCCTTCCCTTCATCACTAATTTGTCCAAATATGAAACAAAAATGAATATCCATCTGACTTGCACACAAACCTTTTGAAATCTATTTCCCAAAGACTGCCACACGTCAAACACCCATGTAAATTGCTGTTTCTTACAAGGCTGGATAAGGCAATCTTCAGATTGCAATATCCTTACTGAAATACTGCAGGAAAAGTTTGAATTGTGGGTTTTCTTATTTCATTTGGAATTCAGAAGTAATAGAAACTTCAATATTCCTGTTATCTATGACCTCAAGCTATTTCTGACCAAAGAGAATTAGATGAGTTTGAGCAACGTCTTCATGTAAGCACATGATTAATATTTATCTTGTTTTTCTCTCTTAAGGCTCAAACATCAATAATTTGATATTACAGGTTCTAGGCCAATCCAGCCTTATATGACATGTCAAGGCAAAGATTGATAGTATACAGCACTTTTCTGTTAGATAAAAGTTAGCATTGAAAATATGAAGATACATCTGTATTAACAGCTTCTGTGGTGTGATAAAAACAGACTGCTAAAGCAGAAGACTCATTGCTCAGGGCCTGAAATCCACAGTGCACGTGTTTCATTACCTCTTGTGCATAGCAGTTATTCTGGAGTAGCTCTGGGCCATTCTCAAAGACAGATTTCCAGTAACAGCTGGACTCCATCTTGATGCAGTTCCTTTGCTGAAGTTTCATCCAAAAGGAATCCATACCTCAAGAGCACTCTGTGACGAAAATAAAATGGGCAAAGTGGAAAGAATTGGGAGTTTCATTTCCAAACTCTTTGCTGACCCAAATTAAATTGCTAATGCAAATGCAGGCTCCACACAGCTAGCATTTTTTGTTTTCCTACCTTTGCCTCCTCATTTGAAATTCTAGCAGGATAAAAAGACAATGCAAACGCTTTCTTTTTAGTGGATCTAGGTTTCAATGTTTATTTAATTTCTTTTTCTATTAAGAATTTGAGTGCTTCAGTCCTGAATGAATACATTAAAGAATATAAATGCAAACAGATCACCAGGTTTGTGCACAGAGTAAGTTGCAGCCATATTTCCACAGGGTTACTTAGAGGGTGATTTCACTGTGAATGTCATACACTGAAATAATCTCTTCAGAGATACAACAGCAGAAACATCTAAGAGCTAAAACAGCATTATCATATCAGTGATCAGCTACCTATGAAGGTTAAAAATATACTGTAACTGTTTATTTCATCTAAAACCTGCTTACTAAAAGGTATGCCAGATCCATAAACTGCAGTGAAGAAGTCCATAAATATGAGTTTCTATCGTAGATGGTGACTACTTGGAATCCTTTGTAAGGACAGCAATCAGCATTTTTAACATCCACAGCCTTTGCTCAGCTAAATTTTCTTGAAAACCAGGATGTTAACGTATTTAAAATCTTGTAACTTGTCCACTTTTTTTCTTTTCCTTTGTTTTTCATGAACTATTACTAATTCTATTCCTTTTAAATTTCCCGTTGAATTTTATAAAAATATTCTGCAGAACATTTGCATTTAATTGCAAAATCAGAACTTTGCAGTCATGATTACATTTGTTTGGTCACATTTCAAAGACAAAGAAAATTCTAGGATAACCCTAGAATTGCTGGATTAGTGTATTAGTGTGTAGAATTCATCCAGACTTCCAAGGTATGCTAAGAGATTCAAGTTTCAAAAGCTGAAAAAGTACTGCTGATTGGCAGAGGATATCACTGTCGTGAACTGCTGTTACGATCCTTATAAATGTACCTAAAGGTGAGCCAAGTGAAGAAAATTTCTAGAGAAAAAGTGGAAAAGCATGAATGAAACTATGAGTATCTTCTTTTTTTAGAGTTCCTTATCTTGTCAGAATAAGAAAGGGGAAAATGATTCAAAGAAATCATACTTCCTCTCAGCCATTCTCCCTTAAGCCTTAATTATTTATACAGATTAATGCTGGCAAATAATTTCTGCATCAAACTCCACTGGCACAAAGGGACACCAAGGCAAAATAAAGGAGTGTAGAAAGCCAGTGTCAACTAGTTTCCATATAGTCTAAAATGTGTATAATTTTTATTTATTTCTTTATACAGGTATACAGTTGGTGGTTAACAATATCAGCAAGAGTTATAACCTTTAGCAGCATTAGCAATTTATTTGTGAAATGAAGCTTCCTTCCAGATGTATAATAAATGTCATTTTAACTAATCTTCTACTGTTATTTATGCTGCTTACACAAAGTACTGATTCTTTGGGGCACAATCAGATGGCAAAACCCACATACTATTCAAAGTCAGTACTTGGTCTCTGTTTTCACTGAAAGATGGTAAGAGATGTCAACTCACAGGAGCCAGGTCTCACTTAGGTCCAGTGGGACTTTGGCAAATCAGGAAAACTTTATATAGTGGATCTTTATGTTGGTGTAGCTGTGATTTCCCATCTGTTTTTCAGTCTTAGACACGACTTTTCCCTTATTGTAAGCCTTACAGGCAAATAGTGATCCTGAAAATTTCCAAGGGGCTTGTCTGATCATTCTTAAATCTCTAGTGAGTCATTCTCCATAGCTCAGGAAAATCAACAATTTAGAATTTTCAAGAGTGAGAGTGAAAGGTTATGCTGAAGGAAAGCAATTCCAGACAAATCACTATGACACCCTGGGCAAAAAAAGAAACAGTAAATATGGATCCTTTCTCCCCCCAGATAGCATTATATTCTTATTATTAGTGTTTCTTATTGTGTTGCACTGAACCAAAGGGGTTTCGGTTCTTTTAGGACAGGAATGGAACTTGATGCAGCAATGATTTTTCATTAAATTGAACTTAGAGTAGCTTATGGTGACTGCCAACAAAGTATAAAGGAAGAATTAACTGAGGCCTTACTGTCATTGCACTGTTTAAGCCAAGTATTCACTGGAGCTCACTCAGGAGAAAACAAATAATATATTGGAATGATTTCATCCTAACCTGTCAAGCAGAAATAAATGCAGACATTGAATCTCAGGGAACCTTACATAAAATATAGAGAGAAGTAAGCTCTACCACAGCATAACTTTCAGATAAAAATATTGCCAGAGAACTAGTATATTTTAGAAAGCTAGGCCTGTTATAGCTCCTCTGTTAGTTAGTGAAAGATAGATATTTGTACCCACAACAATTTAGGAGAGTCATAAAAGACCTAAATGCTGGTAACTGCTTCTTGTCTAACTGTTAGGGTTGCTGAAAGTTATGCCACTTTGAAAGACCCAGATAAATCAGATTTTCTCATTTCATTTTAGGACTCTTGGGCTATCCTCTTCTTTTTTAATGAGCCTCTCTTCTCATTTCATTACTACTGAGAGATTGTCAGTATGGACAGAACAACCTATAATGGGAACTTGAATGAGATATAGGCTAAAAATGTAAACCAGGAAGTATAAGCAGGCATCAGAATTTGGTGTAACAGAAATATAGATACTGAAAAAAAAAACCCTTTTACTAATTTTCTAGTAATAGAAAGAAAGACAAGAGTCAAACAAGCTCATTGTGTGATGCACAATCACCAGGCAGTAGAGCCACTACAGAGAAAAATGGAAAAGACAAAAGCCTTATAAACAACAGTAGCATTAAGTGTATTCATTCAACATGTTTTCAAATCACTTCTGGTGTGGTTTTGGGATTGGTAGAGTTTATTTAGCCAGGAGTAAACAGTATAAAAGAAGATACTCAAAATTACAATGGTTAGAGCAGAGGATGACAAGCTGTAGTGAAACTAAAAATTCACTTAAATAACTTGAAGAAAAGGTTACAGTTAAGCAGTCTCAACAGAGAAGGTTTAGTACAAATTCATACAATGTAAAGTAATGCTTTGTTGAGATAGCCAGTCTCTGACAAGGCATGAACAGAAGTATCAAGCTAAAAACTTTCACATCTGAAATCCACCAGCATTCTGGTAGCATTTGGAGAGGAATCTCAACCAGTAGAAAGCAATACTAAAGTGAATGGTCTTGCAACGTGAACACAACCACTACTGAGCTGGCACAGGCATCTGTTGTATACCTTAAAATATGCAGAAATTTTAACCCTTTTTTTGTAGCTAGAGAGTTATCCAAGAAACTGTAGACTAAATGTTGTCTTTAGTATGAAATTCAAGTTTATTCTGCAGGAAGGAGATTGACATCATATTCTTCTGTAAAATGACATAGCCATAAGCTATGGAGATGCAGGAATGGGAATACTCTCCTACCTTGCTGAAGAAGTAAGCTAATTTGTACTAGAAGTTAAGTAAGAAAGAGTTCTTAATTCTGTAGACTATTTTAGGGCTATTAGGAAAAAATTCTTCTCCAAAGAATAATTGGGCAGTGGAACAAGATACCCAGGGAAGCAGTTGAGTCACCATTCCTGGAGGTACTCATGCAGAAGTGGCACTTGGGGGCATGGTTTAGTGCTGGACTTGGCAGTGTAAGGTTAATGGTTGAATTTGATGATCTTAGAGGTCTTTTCCAACCTAAATGATTCTGTGATTCAATTGACCTGAATCAGTAGAGAGAACACTTCTTCAAAAGTCTCTTTCCAAAACCAGATAGTTACATAATGTCAGAAAAGATATATGCCTTTGCCACACCATTATGTTAATTTATCTTTTTATTCTAAGCAACCTGAAAGAAAAATAGCAAAGAAATTTCATGCTGTAAAAACTTGTTTATACCTGTTCTTCTCTGATAATGGTTCACTCAGTAAGTATGGGAGTGTGTCTTGTTTGGTTCAGTCCAGGTCTCCCCTTTGGGTTTTGTGTTACTGTACCATCCCAGTTTATACCCTCCTGGTTTCGTGTTCATAACCCTGCTTTCTCTATTTGTCTCCTCCCAGACCCCTGCCAATCGCTCCAGCACCCCTCCCAAGCTTCTAGAAAGTTCTGGCAGGGACATCGAGTGACTGGTCTTGGGGGGAGGATCCCTCCCTTCCTTTCCCAAGATAGGTTCCCTTGTGTGTCCCTCATCCCGCAGACCCATCCTTCTCCTTCCCTGATTCGATGCCGTTGTCATCCCTCCCCTGTCGCCACCCCCCCATAAAACCCCTGGCAGGCGCGCTCAAGGTTGCTCATTGCTGGACACCCCCAGGGGGCGAGGTCCCCTGTTCGGAGACACAATAAACCTTCCGGATTTCATCCACAATTGAGCCTGCCTCCTTCTTCCACCACCTGCCTCTATTGCCGCGGTCCTGTGGAAGGACCCACGAGCCAGACCTCTGGTCTCCCGGATTCCGGAGGCTGGCCCCCGCAGCCTGCTGCGTCCAGAGCTGACCAGGCAAAGTGGGAACTGCTCCAAAAAGGACGCAGAGGCAAGTAAGCTCCAGGTTTAGGACTACAAAGCAGCAGTAAAAAAAACAACCAAACAACCCTAAACCAAAATCAAAACCAAACACACACAACGAAAAAGTCTACAAAACCATTGCCCTGCTGTACTAGTTTGAAAACAAACCAGTGGGAGGCACCAAGTCAGAATAACAATTTAATAGGGAAATTAAAGAAAAGAAAAAAAAGAAAACACTGGTTCAAACTGACAGAGTCAAGATACAACCTGAGTCCCTGTTAGGCAGGGTGGTGGTAGCAGTCTGGTAGAATGGTGGCTGTAGTCCTCTGAAGCAGTGATCCTGTAGTAAAACAGTCTGCTCTTCCTCAGGAAGTCCAATGGTGGCTGTGTAGCTCCTGTCCTCTGGAAATACAGTGGGAAGGGTTGTCTCTGGTGTTCAGAATCCCAGCTTATATCCGCAATGGGATACTTGGTTCCTCCCTCTGGGTGGAGCATCTCACAATGGGGTAATGAGTCATGAGGCCAAGTGTTGATTAGGCTCATTAACAGAAGATAGTCTGGAGGGAGTTATCTCTGAGTCATGCAGCAGGACAATGATGGGCCATTAACAGCAAGATAGTCTGG
The DNA here is from genome assembly GCF_020740725.1 of Corvus hawaiiensis. Taxonomy (NCBI): domain Eukaryota; kingdom Metazoa; phylum Chordata; class Aves; order Passeriformes; family Corvidae; genus Corvus; species Corvus hawaiiensis. The sequence continues at coordinate 16,569,357 of NC_063238.1, read as the reverse complement.
GGGGAGGAGGCAAGGAAACACTGCCCCACTTGATTTCAACAGCTCCTGAGGCTGGTAATAGAATACACTGCAATCCAGGACACCTGCCTAATTTTACATGACGATTTTAACTGTGACTTCGTTAACCTGGACTGCAAACTCATTTGATATCAAATGTATGTGTATACTTCTCTTGCCCTGTTGTTGAATCCCCCTTCTAGGCAGTATTGTATAGAATCATAAACCATCTTTGTACACAAGCTGAAAGCAGAAAGTCATGAAGAAATAAAAAAAGAGAAAATATGGGCTCTGCTCGTGGTACCTGACTGCAGCTTCCTTAAATCTAACTCACAGCTCATGATTTGAAGAAAATGCAAAAGGGAATAAACAACACATCAGCCAGTTTGGCAATAACATTGCAAGGAACTGGAAAATACTCAGGCATTTGAAATATATGTAATGGCATTTGGTGCAGAAAAGCAAAAGGGAAGTCATCAATCTTTCCACATGTTGCAGGAAAAGCAACATTTAACATTTACAATCACTAAAGTTTTCAGAAGAAAATGTAAACTGCAATATAGTACTAAATATCTTGTACTCCAAAACAAACTAACTTTGAATAAATCAGTTTCTCTGCCTGTACAGACTGGGCAAACCACAGCTCAGATCTGAAACGCAAGCTTAGTCTAAAGTACACAGAGCCACAAGAAAAATACAGAGTGATCTCTGAAATTGCAGAGATGTTTAAGAACAAGAAAGATAAAATGACTAATTGTTCTTAAGCTAACTATTTTAATTTCCAGTATTTCTATTCATTTAATATATTCAAATATTTCATTTTATATCATAGCAAAAAAAGAAATTTTCTGTCCTTAACTAGGTAATAAGAGATATTTGGTGAAATTACTTGAACTGAATTGTTTTAATTTTAAATGTTGAGAATTTTAAATGCAAATGCAGACATTGATACACTCTATTAGAATAAATAATTTTATGACAATACCTGATTTTCCAGAAAATTTGTAGCAAAATAATTTATGCCCTAAAATTCAAATTTCAAGGCATAGATGACAAATCTGTTGGTTTGGGTTTTTTTAGGTTTGGGGGTTTTGTTATTTCAAATAATTTCCATCTGGTTAGAAATTCCCATCTAGTTATTTCAGTGAAAGTCTTTAAAACATCCAATATATGCTGAATATATTGGTAATATGAGGCCTTCTTTCAAAAGTTCTAATAGTCAATAATATAATTAAACAGACCAGTGTTGGGGACTATTTAGTGCACAAACTAATTATGCAGGCTTTTTCCACTCTTCTAAAAATACACAGACTGGTTTAATAGTCACCCTTCAAATATTAGTGCTCTCATGCACATGGGTAATACTCAGATTCAATATATGCTTTAAAAAGGAGAAAAAAAGGCACATTCCATGAATGTTTGTATAAATTTTAAAACATATCTTCAGTTGCCTTTCCTTTATTCTTTCATTGCACAGCCAAATGTTCACAAAATGTGCATATGAACAGTGAAATCTGAATATTCACTAGTGAATTTCAAAAAGCAGTATTATATATTATATATTATATAATATATAATATATATTATATATTATATATTTATTATATATTATATATTAATACTTCCTTTTGAAATAATCATGTTTATAATTAGATATCATATATATTTTTAATTAACAATTATACACTTTATAGAATATTATATATCTTTTTTATTTATGATTAATTATAGGCTTTTTAAAATGTAAAATATAAAATATTGTTATTGTATTGACAATAGTATCAGTGGGATCTTTCACACAAAACTCTGACTTTAAAGTAGGAAACATTTACAACAGTTGTGTTGTACCTCTGAAAAAAAAAAAAGAAAAACATTACATAACTCCCTAATTGAGAGACTTCTGTGGTATTTGTAATAGAATTATTCTTAAAGCAAAGTACACACCAGAGAGTTGGATAGAGCAAGAACTTCTGTGTCCCCTACAAAACTAATTCTTTGCCACTGCTAGATCTCTCCTTAGCGATACATCCCCAAATGGTAGCTCCAAATCTGGCTGTTTCTCATCCTCCTACCTGGTCCAGGCTGGACTGGAACTCCTTCATTTTCCCATCCTGGGTGAGGGGAGTGGTGGAAATCCTCATTCCTGGACCAAAGCTTAGATCCTGCGATCCCATGCTTTAGCCTTACCCCCAGTAGTGGATGCAGCATATTTGTGAGTCTACCCTGTCCAAATAACCAGTATAATAAATATTTTTCACTGAAGACATTGTCCATAGTTGGAAAGGGAAGAAAAGAGATCAGGAATATTTTAATTTTATTAAATACCTTTTCCTTTATCAGTTATTCACTCACTGCTAGTTATCATACAAGCCTTATCCATTTTGTCAATTATGTGTAATCTTTCCATACATGAGATAAATTTATCAAGCATGATGAATGTTGCTGGTACAAACCTTTTGGCACAAAGTATTAGATGTCTCCCATGCAAGGAATGGAAAATTCACTCTTTCAACTCTTTTTTTTTTCAACAACCTAATTTGAAGCATCATTTTTATTTCCCTGAACTGTTGTTACCATTTAATATAGAACAAATTTGGAAGTTTAAACGGGGGTTTTTTGAGTCAGAAGATATTTTTAAAATCAAGTTGAATGACTTCTCTGATTCACATCTGAAACACTCTACTGTACACAGATGTAATATAAAGATTAGGTACAGATATTAATATTCTAGAGGTCTTTCTGTAAAGTATAATATACATTAAAATAAATGTGCATTAATAACACTTTAATACAAATTGGCATTATTCTACCCATGACATTAATGCTTTGGCATAATGGTTATAACATCTTTTACATAATATGATGAAATTATATTAAAAAGGAAATAGTCAAGCAAATGCATTACAAAGAAGGGCCCATATATATTAAATCATGTCATCATTAAAACAGTAATGAAAAGCACTCATACAATAAATTGAGTAAAATATAAAAATTGATGCTCTTATTGGCTAGATGTGTTTTCCATGAATTTTAATAATATTATGATGGCTGCAAAAAATATGACATATTTGCATAGCCTACCCTTGCTTTTTCAAATTTCACAATTCAGAGTTTCTGAGGAAAAGTAAGTTGTTCTTTCTGACATATTTCTGAATCACATTATTAGTATCAGTATTTCCTGCTTTGTTTTTTAACCATGTGACTTTTAACAGGTGGGTTCTGAGAGTAGGTAACAAAGACTGTGAAATATCACTGTATTTTCCAGATGCTTTTGTAAGAAAACACAAGACAGGACCTTTCAGAGTAAAAACTGTCCTGTTCATGAATTATTCAAGAAAATGTGAATCACACCAACATTGACTAATTTAGGCCTGTTGCATGCTGGTCATCAGCATCTTTGTAAACTCTGGTGTGTTGGTCTTGCTAAGCCTCTTTTATTTCTATGTCATCTCCATAAATATCTTCAATTTTTCTATTCTATTACAGTTGTACAGCTATAACATTCATATTAAAAATATTCTGAGTTTCTCAGAAGTTGCTTCTCTTACTACCTTCCCTTTTTTAGTTTTAATATCAAACATTATTTGTACAGCCTTTACTGTGCCACAAGCCACCAAAACTAGTGGTTTTTCTTCATATCAAAAGACTATCTGCAGGAAGATGCATCCCAAAAAGAAAACTGACTAAGAGAAGTCACAGGCTCTGTTTTATTGAGAATCCCTGCCAGAAACATATCAAAATGGAATGAAGACAAGGAAAAAATGATTGAGATGATTAGCCATATCCCTGATAATTTTTCTGTGTAGCATTAGTTATTCCCACATTATAATTCACTCAGTACTTCCCGAATAGTTGATTGTTTGGACTTTTTTTATTCTACAACAATGAGGGAGTATACTGATTGAGATGGCTCATGTAATTGCTCTATAGTTTTCAGAGCAATGAAAACATCTACATGCTTTTGGCCTTTGCTTTTGTGAGAAATCATATCCCAGCATGTATGAGTCATGGTTTTATTGGTCTTACTTGGCAATATGAGAGGTTCTGAAAATTTATGTCCAGTTCTTCCTCATATGTTTTGCTGTCCAGTCCTTCCAGAGAGCAAAGTCATCCTTCTCCTAGTGGCGCATTTTAGTGGGGAAATTGTCAAAACCAGCAATTCCAGAAGTTTTTATCAGTCTGTCGTCTGAGGAAGAAATCAAGTCATAAACAATAGGTTTTCTGAGTGAGCTGAAACACACAGTTGTAGAAAAACAAGCCAAAGAGAACAAGCACCTTTGGATGTGATCATGAAGTAATTTACTAGTATTTCAAAGTGCTTCACCCAGTGGTTACAACCTCTTAGTCACCTCAAGACCAGACAAGACCTCACTGTAACATTTTAACTTTAATATTGGTAGCATCACTGTAAGATTTACTGATTACCCACTTGATGTTACAATCACCTCATTTTCTTTAGAGTTTCTTTTGAGAAGATAGTGACCTACTGCCATTCTATTGTACTGTGTACGATTTATGTGACACCAAAATGCCTCTAGGTTCAATGTGCACTATTGAGAGTAAAATAAATTATTCCCGTAAGTTTTCTTTTGACTGTTTAATAGCACAGGATAAGTTCAAAAGGAGAAAAAAAAGCCCAGAACACAAAAGTAGAATCAATTATATCATATTTCATTTGGAGTTCAGTTTGGAAGGATATATATTTGGATGGGAACATCCATGCTTTGACAAGTGAAAAACCCATTTATCAAGACAAATACAGACAATAAAACTAAACACGAATCAAATAAATATTAATTAAAATACCAAAGTATATTTACTTTAATGTTTTTAGATATTTTCCATATCAAATTATTTCAACTACAATTTCAATTAAATGCACACATTTTACATAAATTAAAAAAAAAAAAACCTGCAGAGAAATGCTTTCTATATTTTTTGTTAATGATTAAATGAGTAAAATAATTTCACAGAATGATTGGGATTGGAAGAGATCTCTGGAGATATCCAGTCAAGCTCCAAATTTGATTTTCATTAAATTTGGAACAGAAGTTGTGGAAAGCTTTTACCAATACTTAACAGTACCAGAAATAAATGAAAGAAAAATAGTACATCATGGCAATGTCCAAAGCTTAAAGAAGGTCAGTAATACAAATCTCTAAAAATCTGACAAAATTGTCCTTGAGAGTTAACTGGTGGTACACATTTCACTGGGATTGTAATTGAAAAGAAAAGAGATGCCCCATCATCAAATTATAGGTTTTTAGCTGGGAGAGGGGGGCTGTTTCTGGGGTTCTGTGTTGGTTTTTTTTTTTTTAATTTGGCTTGGTTTGGGGTTTTTTTGGTGGTAGTGGTGGTGGTTTTTGTTTGTTTGGAGGGTTCTTGGTTTTTTAATTTGCTATGGAAAGATACACCATTATTCTCCTGAAATATTTGACTTCTTGGGGATTAATTAGATGTGCATGTGGTAGGTAGGCAAAAAGGACAAAATGGATTAAAAAGAATGGATGTGTTGAGGTCGGATAGAGACCCATAAGGCCAACAGAATCTGCAGCAATCCTGCATAACTACAGAGCAAACATTCATTTGATTCTCAACCAATGTGGTTTTTATATCATCCCTCAAATCACAAAGGCAGGAGAGCCTATGCTTGCATTTCAGCTGCAGTGACTGGAGTAGGGGGTTAAATTCACTCCAGTTTCATTTGTTATGGACAGTCAGAACATACTGCTTAAGTAATTTTTTTGTTTGTCACACCTGTTTGCATAAGTTTTGTGTGAGTCATTCCTGTGGGTACAACAGAGAGAATAGCAAGCAATCAACCAAGTAACTTTAAGTTAATTGCCATTAAGAAAAAACACTACATATGTGCTTGATTTTTTTTCTTCTTCTAAGATTGACTTACAAAGGTAAAATAATACTCTAGTTGAGGAAAAGAATTTTAAAAACCCTCAGCCTTTTTTCTGTATTTATTGAAAACATTGTCATCTTGTGAAGTTGAAGTATCATGTTCTCAGGTTACAGATGATTCTTTTCCCTAGGTATTCTTAATGAATTTAAAACAGACATTGACATGTCCAAACATTAAAAAACCCACCCTTTTTTTTGGCTTGTTCCCATGGTGTGTTCGATGGACTAGATTTTCTTTCAGGGCACATGGAATTTTGTGATTTCATTATATACTGAGCTGAGGTAAACCTTAAAGTGCTTTTTTGTTTGTTTTCTTTAATATGTAAATGCAATTTACTTCTTTTTTTTCTTTTTTTCCAAAATATGCCATAGGGCCAGGCTTATGAAATTATACCCAAATTACCTGTGTCAGAGATAACTTTCACTTTGAGGTGTCATAACTTAAATGCAATCTGCATTTAAAGATTTAAACTTATACAGAAAACAACTTTTAAATTCTTTATTAATTAAAGTATATTTTTAAGATTTTTAAAATCTTATTATGTCCTTCTAAATTACTGACTTAGTTTATAGACTTTATTATCTGGCTATAATTATTCTGTGAACCCAAGACTATCAAAATATTTCTTCACTGTCCTGTTGGTTTCATGAAAAATCTAATATACTTTTAAGATAAAGTACATTCATAAATAAACATTTTTGTGGAAATCGTCATTAAAAAAAGGCATCCAGTAGCAATGCTTGGACTTAATGATCAGTGTAGCCTCCAGACTGTGATAACAATCATCTCCATAAGTTGTTATTGTCAAATTCAGTAGGTAACTTTGGAAATTGCTCAGTAATCATCTGTGTGAATTGAATCATAGAATCACAGAATTGCTTAGATTGGAAAAGATCTTTAAGATCACTGAGTCTAAACATTAACCTAACACTGTCACATCCACCACTAAACCATGTCTGTAGTTTCCTGAAATGCCTAGGCTTGTAAAGTTCACACCAGGACATGACTTAAGGGGAATGCAAATTTCCAGTCGTGGATTTGGAGAAACATTTTTTCTTTTAACAATTAAGGGTAAAGCTGAAGTCTGAAAATAGCTCTGAGTAAACACTGCTGTCATTTGCTCCCAGATGATTTCATTGTGGCTGCACTGGGCATTTAACTGCTGAGTTTATTATAAAATTTCAGAAAGGACCTGTTAAAACCCAAAAAACTTACAAATTATCAGGCATTTTTTTTTTCCCTGAGCTTTAGACTTATGGATATTAAAATCTTACACATATTACTTGGTAATATAATCTGCAGACAACCATTAAAATTAAATAAGAAGTAAAAAATCCTTTATGCACTTTGGAAAGAATTCTGACACATGGGTAGCTGAAAGGATGGAGAGGGTGTGATTTTACCATTAGCTTTCTGTCTTGAGCCCTGATTGCAGAAGTGGCACTGCACTCAGGATGGTGGTGTGCTCCAGACAAGAGTTTCTTCCCAGCTACCAAAACACAGAGAGGGCTCCAGATGCTGCTCCCTCACTGCAGGGAACATGTGCTGCGTGCTCTCTTCCAAGCATCCTTCATGGCTGATCTCTCCCCGCTGTGCTTCCAAGGGCATGGCCCAGCAGAACTGCTGAGTGAGAGGTTCACAGAGGCTGAGGTCCGACATTCCAGCACTATCGGGACAGCTGATGGCTGAGACTGGAACACAGCCCTTAACAACAGTTGCAGGCAAGACACACAAGTTTGTTTCAGCCTGAAGGCACTTGACTCATGATTGCAGTCCTTCCCAGTCCTTTCCTGTTGTTTGCACTAGGAAGTTAAGTTTTGGACATATACTAAAATGCACAGTATCACACTGGAGCAAATTAAGTATGAGCCCCCATATTTTTCAGTTAATTATTAACACAACATTTCATATTTAAAAACATAAAAGCACTGGGTTTTCTTAGTTTTCACAAATATTGACATTATTTACCATTAACCTTAGGGAAATTCTAGCTCCAAGTTTTAAAATGTATTCTCCTGAATTCTTCCCTGTAAAATCAAGATCAACAGCTATTCAGGCACAATTCTTTTTTGTTGTTGTTTTCTTGGCAGAAGAAAAGAGAAACAGCACACAGGTATAAGGATTAGTAGATTAATGTATTTTAATGACTGTGTACTCAGATGGAAAATGTTCTTTTTGGAACGAACTCATTCCTGGTGGATCACTCAAAGTTCATGCAGCAATTAACATTAATTATTTCAAACATATGCTGAAAACTTTTTAACGGCAAAGTTAATTATTGAATGCAAAAGGAATACACTGATGTAATAAATACAAGAAAACTCAAATCTAAGGGGAATGGTGCCAGCAATTAGAAGAAGAAACTGTGCTCCATTCCTACAGTAAGTGCTAATGCAACATCACTTTCAGACATCTTTGCCCAACTCCAGCATCTCACAAAACAAATTTGGGATAATATGCCTGTGGAGAAAATACCTAACTTGCCGTGCATGTCCCATTCTTCTCTGACTCCTGAGACTAATATTTGACACAAAACACATCAGAAAGCGTTTTACAGATTCCTCCTTGGTATTCACATTCAGTTAGAAGAAACAGATTTCAAGCAGTGGGGTGTGCTTCAAAATGAAGATTAACTGATTCATAATAATTATTTTTCTAAAAATTTTGCTTCTTCTTTTGAAGAACTATATTGCTGAGAAAGATTTTGGTTCTTTCCTTCATAATAGCAGATCCAAAATAAATAATTGATTATAAATAAATTATAGGTAACCTTTCAACATCTGCTATTAAAATTATTAGATTTCAGTGATGCCACCTTTCTTTTCTCTACTTTGATTATTTTTGGAATTATCAAATAAAAAAAAATCCTAAAAATAGAGAGGAAAATAGAGAAATTCTCACAACAGCCTCTAACCTACACAACTATATTTTCCTTATATTGTATAGTTAAACCTAGTAGGAGTAATTTGTTCTGTGTGATTTCCTCAATTGTATATGTTGTAGTTGTTTCAGCTATTTTCCAATAGTCATAATGATTTTGAAATTTTCCAATATTTTGGGGTTTGTTGTTATGCAAACAGTTGAAAGATTAACCTTTAAAATACTTGATTCATTTCCAAAAAGGCTCAGAAAAGTTTTTATTTTGGGTTTTAACATGTCATAATAAATTTCTTACTTTAAGGAAGAGGTATAATAATTTTGTAATAGTATTTAATTTTTAGCAAATGAGTGCAAGGTAGGCACTTTTTTTGCTCTTGCTTTCAATTCACTCTTACAGAAGAATTAACTAGTAGAACACCAATTTTAAAATAAATTCTACATGCTCAGAAATTCTTTGGCCTATGCTCTTTCTGCATGCACAAAAATTAACACCAAAAAAATCTGAAACAAAGCTCACAGAATTCAGTTCTGTCCTGGATTCAAAGATATTAAATTGTGAATTTACTAATACAAAGATTTATTAATAGTGTGGATTTCATTCTTTTTAGCTGTAGCTTTTTACGTGGAGCAGAGTTTTCTCCTGTCCCTTTAGTACTTATAAAAGTTAATGAAGATAACATTTTGCTTGAATTATGGGGAGGCACTAATTGCATATTTATCCAGATGTTAAGAGGAGCAAGGTTATACTGGAAGTTGCAGCATCACATTCCAACACAATCTGATGTAAAGTATCCTGTAAAAAGGCATTAAAAAGAAAACGGAAAGAGGAAGCAGAAACACAATCAGCAATGAAAAAGAAATAAATTCTCGTATCTGTCTGTGTCCAAGGAAAGAGAATTTATAAGGTTTTTCAGAGGGACTGTTATGAGCAGTGCAGCAGGAACCATGTCATAGCATGTGTTATTTGACAGCAAAAGTAAATAGACTTGGTGGTGACATAGGGAGAGCTTGTAGTGTGGGAGCCTCCCTGCAGAGCATGGAGAGGAAGGAGGCTTTCCAAAAACATTAAAAAGTTTTATATTCTTTCCTTTTTTTTTCTAGAAGGCTGACATGGAATTTTAGATGTGATTAGGAGGAAATGGCCCAGAAGCAGCCCAGACTGATATATTATTGTATGGGACTAATTTTGATAGTCATAATAACTTCCTTCTGCGTTGGACTTCACAGAACAGGCTTTTTTCCACGTTCCATTTAGGAATGCAAGTATCTTGTCAGGACAGGTCCTGAGAGATACTACTCCAGAAACTGGGTTTGACTAGCTTAACCCTCAGCAGGTTCCAAATACTTTGCTTACTATACATCAAATGAAATGCTTGTTCTTAATTATCTACTTAGTTCATAGACAGCAGGTTGTTTAAGGAATGATGAATACAGCTTTAATTTTATTGCTCTTTTACATGATGTTTCTTAATATGATGTTGATTTAATTTTCTGCTTTTAAATAACAGAGTCATTTGCATTGATACCATTCTATTATCTCGTCAATGTAACGCAATCTTCAAACCCCTACATTGGAAACCTTTAGACTGACATATTATCAGATTTCCATATCATTGGGTTTTTTTACTGAGATCCTTTTAACATTGTCTTGACATGGTAGTATCTCATAGCATAGTTGCATTGAAAAAATTTTCCATCAGTTTGACATGACATTGTCTCCCTGGACTTGTACTGACACTTAAAACAAACAGAGAATTACTGTTGCTATTTTGCAGAGAAAAAAAATGCTGCACTCAGAAAACAATTTTGTTTTCACAATACAGTGATCCACTTTAATAACTGCTTTCAATTTCCTGCTTTCAATTTCATATGTCTTTCTTTTTTCTCTTTTTTTCCCTTTTTTTCCCTTGCTACTATAAAAAGCTATAAAACAATAGAAGAAGTTAATCTTTGCTTACCTGAAAAGGCTTCACATATTGAAATGTATTTAATTTTAAATAAAATACTTAGAAAATACACAGTTAGTTACAAATGAGACATAAAACTGCTAGAAAAGACTATATGAAGAACTATATCAAAACTTCTCAGTTCCATTTTCATGTTTTAACATGATGACCACATTTCTGTTACTTTCATATTCCAAGCTAAAACCAAGATAATGAAACATGGACTAAAGGGAAGATAATTGGAGTGAGATAATTTTCATATCTTGGTGTTTGTCGTTAAGATTCTTTCATTAGTGACTCTGAGATAAAAATTGGCAATTACAAAATTTGTCAATGGCTCAGAATTTGAAAGTACTGACTAAACATATAAGGGTCAGACTATCAACAAGAACCAGGTGGCATTAAAAAAATGGGAATAAAATGACATTTAATAGTGCCTAATAAAAGCTATATCTCTGTAAAAGTCAACAAGGATATGTTATAAACCCCAAGCTCAAAGTGAACATAAAATCTGCCTATGTGATGTGATCATGAAAAAAACCCCAAGGCTGTATCAGGGCAACTATTTCAAATAGAAAAAAATATGAATACCATTATACAGTATACTGGAATACAGGACTATATTTTTGTTGCTAATATCCAGAGAGATTAATTCTAATTGGAAGGGCATCAAGAAGCATTACCAGGAGTATTTCCAGGAGGGAGATGAAGTGTCTGTCATACAAAGGGAGCAAAACAATTGGGCCCCTCTAAGAGCTAGCAGAGAATATGGTTTTCTCATCAAGATTCAGAGAGAAGGAAATTATCTCTTTTCAGGGAGAAGAAACATTTCAGTTAGAGGACAATGATAACACAAGAACAAAGATGTGTTTTCTGGTTATGAACATGGCTGGGCTACTCCAAGAAACTGTCTACCTAATTAAAATTCTGTTCTTCCAAACTAAAAGAGAGAACTGTCTTTCTCTGAAGAAATTTTAAGACCAGATAATGTGGCTAAATGGATTTATATACCAAAACACTTACATCACAGATGTGCGGTTTAACTAACTGTGTGATTTTTCCAGCCTGTGAGACAGTGCAGGTCGTGTGGGTCAGTGCAGTAGTGTCAATGCTGCAGTGTATGGTCCAGGGCTGTGGGGACCTGTGTTTCCTGGAGGTCAGAGGCACAGTCCTGGATCCTGGGGAGTGCCATTGGGTTCCTCAACAATGTCTTTTTTGTAGTTACCTCTACTATTCTTAAGTGCCTTTGAGTACAGAATAGCTTGCCACGGATTCTTGCCTTCTCAAATGGCACTGTTTTGTTATGATTTGTTGCAGCCATTGTCAGTGCTCCCAATCCTCCTGTTCAGATAACTTCTGGACATTTTGATGTCCAGCAGACTGTGTTCTTTGTCTATATATTTCTTTAAGTGCACCAAAACTACTCTGTCGTTTGCAACAGGTTTGTACCATATTTCATCTACTTCTGTTACAGCAAAAGAGTCAAAGTTCATCAGCTCCTGCCAAAAGCTATGCTAACTTCAAGTAACTCATGATAACTGCTACAGCAGTGGGGCCAGGAAACACAGCTGGTCTTAGTCTTGAGATTATAATTATTATTATATGATTTCTTTCGCAGATCAACTCACCACAGGTGACTGGACAAAGATCTCTTAACAGTACTAAGAACCTCTTCTCCCATGTCCTTAATGTGGACCTGCTTTTCGCAGATCTTTGCCAGTTTTAGTGTGAGTGCCCATGCTCACAGTCAAAATCCACAGTAAAGCTCTGTGTTTTCTAATGCTGGTGCCATCAAAAGAGAATAAAAATGGGAAATTGTGAAAAAGCAATTGAGAATAGTGGAGTATTTAATGGATAATGGATGCCAGCAGTAATTCTCTTAGTCTATGAACACTGCCAGTTTGGTTGAGGTCAATACTTGTGTGATTTCCTGTTGCTTATGCTTTTATGAGCCAAAAATTCAGAAGAATCTCCCTTTGAACACCAGCGGACGTATGTGCTTTAATGGGAACTGATGTGAAGTGCCTCAACAATACCCGGTGACTGAGTCATGGTCCACATTTTATGCCAGTCTGCTTCCGTTCATCAGGAACATGAGGCTGTATTTTAAGAGGCAGTCAAGGAGCACTTTTTCAATAATATAAATTTAAACTTAAATAGACAGGTTAAGGTGAGGTTAAGGTTAGCTGATGAAACCTTGACTATTGCTGTCTTTTTCACGAGTAATATACACATAGGAGTGGATCTACAGCTTACAAAGACCATTTTAAGCAGTCAAGCCAAGAAGGAGAAAGGGGCATATTTAAATTCAAACCTGAACAATTCAGAGCTTTAAAACATCAGTCAAAACTCCTTAAACCATGCTGCTGTAACTGATTGAAGTAGCCTCAGAACTTTAAAATGAAGTGGGCTGACACTTCAGGATAACATTGATTTAACACGTATTGGCCCAGGTGAATTAATATTGAACATAACAGGATGACAGCATATTATATATAACAGACAGAAAGCTGTCAGAAAGCAGTTTTTACAAAAAGTCTAAGTTGTTTCTCTAATTTTGGCATGCATTACAATCACTCTTCTGCAAAGTTTTAGTTACAGTATCAGCAACTTATCGTTTCAAAGAACCATGTCATTACAAAAAAGGTGTTTCTGCAGAGATCATAGAACATGAATGGCAAATATCATGCTGGTTAGCTCTGAATATTATTTTGTTAGCTTAAGAAAATCAATACAGTTGTGAAATTTTTTGACAGCTGAAGGTGTCATTATTATAAGAAGATAATTAATATAATTAAATTTATTATAAGCCATATAATTATGGTTTCTTCATGCTTCCCAAAAAAAATTATAGTAGAAGCTGCAAGCAGGAAGACTTTTCAGAATTATTGACTTGGTCTGTCCTTGAGATCAGAGGAATTTGGAAAAGAATGTGTGGCAATGGCAAAAAATGTTACAAGAATGTGGAGTAAATTGTCAAAAGGAAAAGAAATATATTAAAATTTCAGTCTTGAAATAAGCACATTTTCTTTTTTTTGAAGGATAACTATTGAAATGGAGGAACATGCTGAATGCCATGCTAAAAGATTATTGAGACAAAGGTAAATAACTTTTTGCCAAAACACATCTCTAATGCTGTCCACGTCATTAATTGTTGTCTTCCCTGATGGGGGAGACATTCAGATTTTTGCCAGGAGAAAAAAGGAGGTGAATGGGACTTCATGTTTCTCAGTCTCCAGATAGGTGTTTATTAATTCTTATCTAAGGAGTACAAGCCACTGGCATGGTCTAGACATAGCACAGAGCAGAGAATGCAGCAAGAAGACAAATTATCAAGATTTCACAGCCTTTTTAAAGGTAAATTACCCAATGAAAACTTAAAACACAGGGTATTTTCACTTTTTTACCAATGTCCAATGAGTTCCTAAATCACATAGACAGGAATTGTGGAATTCTGTATCCAATCATCCCAAACCACTATTGCTGCAAAATATGGAGTTAGTGAAGAAGGAGAAAGAAGCTTTTAACTACAATTTATCCTCTATTTTGAGGTTTTCTACTTCTATCTATTTACTATGCAAATAGACCTAAAAACTCTAAATTTTTCACCCTGTAATAATCTCATATAGTATTCTATCACCTAATTCACTCCATTGTAGATTCAAATTCTTCCCAGAGGCTAGGCAAATTTTCCCATGGACAAAGGTCAAAACCAGTACTGTCCAGGGGGGTAAAACCTTTCAAAACAGGCAGAGAAATATTCTCTGCATTCTAGGTTCCCACACATCTCGATTTTTTTGATGTCAGATAAGATTTCCAACAACTTTGCCACATCTACATTGTTTATTAGGTAGAGGATTAAAGCGCAAAAATTTCCAGAGCAACCAACAGCAAAAAGCAAGTCTGACTCCCCTGACTACATGCTGTGTTAGGGCTTTACATCTTCATGTTCCAGTTACCCACTTTCAACAAAAATGCACATAAAAATTTAACCTCACTCTTCTTGTTCTTATTTAACTTTCTGCTTTGTTCTCAGAATGAGGGACTTAGTGGTCATAATTCTCCCTTTGACCTTTACATCTCTGAACAGGATGTGTCAGCTTCAGCTTGACCACAAAGAAATTCTTTGTGATAGAGAATGGAAAGACTTACGAGTTTCACTACAAGCATAGCCCAAAGCCATGTATTATTTTTATTTCAGTATAAATACATATACTCTTAGATTCTCCTCTAATTCTATGGAAGAATGCTTTTCAAATCATTTTGCAGAGATGAAGAGCAGGTCTGAAACAGCAAATCGTATTTTATAAAGCCCTGTATGCTGTGCATACAGGCATATTTGGATCTCCCTGACTCATTACTGTAGGAACATTTCAGTTTCTTGTCCATGCAGCTTCAAGTCAAACCTTTAGAGTTTGGGGGGGGGGGGGGGGGGAGGGACGGGTGTCTAGAAACCCAATACCTTTTAAATATGGCCCTATGTGCATATCTATATACATACTCCAAGGACTGAAAACAGTATAGAACTGTGAAAAATGTTGGTCCTACTTCTCTGATCAAGTATTTATGAAAGGGATACTATACAACTATTTATTGACTGGCACACTGTTTTTTTGCATATACCTTAATGATCTTTAGGTCTTCTGCTAGTGGAAGCAAGGATATCTACATATTCAAATATTTGCTCTTAATAAATCTATCATGTATGGAGATTTTGGTGTTTTACAGGGGGCTTATTTTTTACAAACTGTGTTAAGTAGAGAGTGGATTACTGAATGAGCTTGCAGTCAGTACTTTTTGACCTAAATTATGCTTACAAATTAACCAACAGGAAGGTAAGCAGGAAGGCTAAGGGGATTAATAGATTACAGTTTCACAGCGAGCAGGTTAGCTCACACTGCAGTGGGTTTAGTATGTTATTTTAAATGGGAAAGGAGATAGAAACAAACAAGCAAAGATTAAAGCCAATCTGCTATAAGATGTTCTCTTGATACTAACTTTTAAAAAATGGGATGGCCTTAGGCAAAATTTTAATTTTTTTACCCCCATCTAATCCTCCTACTGAGAACAGAATATTCTTCTCTTTGTGGTTCAAGATGAGGTTATTCTCTTGGTCTTTCACACAGCAGAGATCAGATGATGTCACAAGTAACAAAGTAGTTACAAAAATAACCGGACACACACATGATTTTACAGCTAATCCTTACCATCTATTGAAATCAGATTATGTATAAATAAAACATCTAGATTTATTAGAGTGCTTTTCCAATGTTGTAATTGCATTATCAACACACTAGTCAATAACATATTTTGAAGTGAAGAGGGGAAAAAACCTACCAAATTTGAACTAACTTTTTTTCTGATCATGTTTAGTGATCATGGAGTTTAAAGTATAGAGACAGAGCAAAAGGGAAACAACAAACTGCTGAAGTTTAAAGGAAGGAGACAGAAATCACATGAAGTTCCACCTCTAGTTCACATCATTCTGTCAGCAAGTGTCATTTGTGGCAGGTGTAGCACATAAAAGATGAGGTACAATAACCACCACAGAATATAAGGCAATTAGCCAATTATCCCGACTACATTCCTCTTCTACACTCTCTTTTAAACCTGATGGTGACCTAGTTGTCCTACATTAATGGAATAAGCCTAGTGTCATAGAGCTGGCAAAACTTGTTCTTTACTATCATTCTCAGCATATCCATGCTCTAATTCTATTATGCAAATGGATAACTAAGCATTACTATTACAAATGTATTATAATGGCATCAGAATTATATAATTAATAATTAAGATATTGCTATATATTTAATAAAGGTCAGATTTTCAACTATTAATTGAATGCGAAATGTTGATTTGCAGATTAAAGGGTGTAGAATCCCTTGTGAAAGACCAGAAGCTGTCACATACTCTAATTCTCATTCCTTTCAAACATCAAATCCTCTTATGTATCCCTTTATCTAATGACCAGAAAGATCCTGTCTACATTGGTTATTCTTATTACTGATGTTTTTTCTGCATTTAGTATTTGAAATTAGAAGCACATTTCTTTGACAGTTTTTCTTAGGAGTTTTCTACCTAATTGAGCTACAATGTTGTACTTTCTTCATAAGCACAAAAAGACAACTTCCTATAAATTAGGATCTTTGTAATAGCAATGGGTACCATATTATAAGATCATGAACCTACTAAAACATAGCTTTCCAAAATACATAACATCTTTTAAACTGTGCAATTTCTGGTAAAGAATTCCTTACATTGGTGTCTGTTACAAGACACAAAGGTTTTTTTAAACAAATGTATCTACAAAGTGGATTTAACTAAATTGTTTTCCTGAGTACTTTTATCATCTTCCCTTCTATCCACATGAAGTCACAAACGAAAGTAGTTTAAGTAAAATTAATATAAACCGAGAGAATATATCATCTTCATTATACCATGTATGCAAGAATTAACAACTTTTCACATCAGCTGCAATCCTCTGTGTGATTTCTATAATACAGACTTACTTCAGTTGCCAAAGCATCAGCACCTGGTGCTACTTGAAACACACTGTTGTACCAGAGACTCTGCACAGGACCAGCAAACACAATCTAGAATCTGCAAATGGCCTTTGCCTACTTAGTACAGCACAGCAGCTAGAAGCCAGACATGATGCTCTGGAACATAAAAAGTGGTATCAGGTGCCTTTATTTAGGCAAACTAATTGACAGTGCTCTTCTATCCCTGCACAAGACCAAGCTTCTGAAACTAAGATGCACTATTTACATTTGAAAGCTGCCATATAAGAATGCTTAGTACACTACCATTTTTGTTCTAAGCAACACTGTTGATTTCACTATTTTTATGTCCCCATGCAAACACAGCATTTGACTATGAGCCTTTGATTCTAACTTTAATAAGTAATTTTGATTCTAACTTTAATAAGTAATTGGGTTTTATTTTTTGGAAATACTGGGTTTAGAGTATTATGTGAATTCCATGTCATTCCATGCTGTTGTATCTTGTCTTCCTTTTATTATGAAGTTCAGAAACTAAATTGTTCTGCTGCTACAGGATCTGAATATACTAAATAAAACTTCACTAGCTACATTAAATATTCTGGAAATGTATGGAGGAATTACCTTTGTGTCAGAAAAACAACCCAAATTTATTTTAGTCGTAGGTTTAAGATGACTCTCGCTGTCATTTTCAGACCATTCCTCCCCGATCTCGTTTTGTCACAAAAGAAAGCCAACATGGATATGCATCTACAGTCATTACTGAATTGAAATATCTCAAGCTGTGAAAATGTCTGCTGATTAAAGCAGAAGCTATTGAAAAGATAGGTCAATGTAATGTGTTTATAGCTCTTACTACAATTTCTAAACTTTGGTAGGCAATCAAAATAAAACTGACAGCTATTATCTAGGTAACACCAACTTACCCATTAGGAGGACAGAGAAACATTTTGTCACCTTTAGGACTAGTAAGAAAATTTATGGTAGATCATAAGTCTGACATATGACAATTGACATATGGTAAACTGCTAAATTACCAAAATTTAGCAAGTAGCTGGAACTTTAATGCAACCAGATTTTATGGACTGTTAAGAACGCAGATCTAAACATACACAATTTTATTCACCTTATTAAGACTGAAAGCCAGAAAACTCTAATTGAGAATATGTTTTGACTACAAGGTCAAACCACTTAGATGAAAGACAAAGTATAGCATAATGATGCTCAATGCCAATTAAAGCATCAAGGCACCAAAAGCTCTTTAAACAGTATTAGGAGCAGTGAAAGAGTAGTATTTTCACTGCAATTTCTTTGTGGAATATTTATGGCCTGATGATCCTACACAAAATAAAAAATGCAAGTGACAAGAAAAAATCTTTTCTTGCATTTTAAATATGCTAAGAAAACAATAAGTGACTGTTTTGTTAAACAAGGGCGTTTTATCCAGATTTATATTTCTGTTGACAGTATGAAAATACACTAATCATGTTTCTATATGTAGAACATGAATAGATTTTATTAAAATTTTGAGTGTTACTTTTTCAAAGTAAATAAAACTATGACAAAACATGAAAAGAAGGTAAAGAGGTGAGGACAGGAAAAAATGTTTGATCTTGTTTAATCTAATAATATAGAATACATTTAGCCCACTTGCAAATATTCTAATTATTTTATAGAATACTAATAAGAATCTTTGGAGAAGATTGGTAGGTATGGGGGACAAAACTTTTCTATGAACTTCCACCAGGATGAAAGTGCTGTATGAACAGACCAAAACAATAAGAAAAAAAAAAAGAGATATTCCTCTAAATATGAATGTTCTCTGATTCCTTGTGTCTTTGCAGAAAGCATTTAAAAATAAGTAGGTGGCTGGCCTGCAGCACAATCTGTAGGACAGCTTGCTGTGACTCAAAGCAGAAAGCTACCTTTCAAAATCAAGCACCAATGAACTCCATGTTTCAAAGAATTGCCAGGAATTTCCAAGAATTGTAGCTTATCATTGGAAGAGCAAATTCTTCCCAGAGAAAATGTTTCAGTACAAAACAGAACATGCATGTGAAGAGGAAAAGTAGGAAGACAAGACTGCTGAAGCAGTTTGGGCTCTGTCTCAATATCTCAGACAGAAAATCTTTAACTGTTGTATTTATGTGAGTGGGTCAAGTATTCTCCTAGCAAAGAAATTATTCTGCCATCTAGTAGGCCAGGATCCTGCGAGACTCATGTATTTGCCTTATTTATATTACTTGAAGTTATACAATTTCCTTCTCTGGAAAACCTATTGCGCTAAGAGCAGAGCAACAGAAAAGCTAAGCTTACCCACAAAATTTCTCTGTGGAATATCTGTGGAAGCATTGAGAGGCCTCCTGAATGGCTGACATGGGGCTCCCAAACATTAATTCACAGGTGTTGACCGAAGAAAAAGAGGAATACCTTGAGAAACTAATTATAGAGAATAAGAAGGATTTGAGAAATTACAAAACAAGGTAAGTCTGCATGTCACAGGAACAGGAAAAATATAAAAGAATCAGGCATTATGAATAGCATAAAAGTTCTTATACATTATATTTTTCCATGGTATGTACAAAAACATATTAATTCTTTTACAACTAAACTGACTCTGTGACCTTTACTTTCTGAGTCATCTCCCAATGATTTCCAGCTATTTTATTTTCTGTTAGCCTAACCATGTGTATCCCTATGACCAAAGCTAAATAAAATGGTTTTGCAAATGAAAACATTTGTTAGATTGCTATTCATTTTACTACCTTGTCTCTTCAAGTTATTTTCTTTGGGTTGTTATTTTAATTTACACAGTTCTTTAAGTTAAATATTTCAAAAAAATCAATAACAGCAATGCATTTGGTTTGGTCATGGCTTTTGAGGAGGGGAAAATATTCAAACTAATACAAACTGTTATTCCTTTTCCTTTTTTATCTCTTCTAGATATAAGAAAGACCACATTTAAGATGTGTACTTCTGTACTCTAACTCAACCTGAGGAAGAACTGGGTGAAAATATCAGTCAGGTGTTCCATTAAAAAGGGACCTTACTTTTTTTCTCTTCTTTTAAGGAAAGACTTTAAAAGGCTTTGTACATCAGATGTTTTTATTTCTTGAAATATGAAGAATACCTGAAGATTAGTTTATGATGATGCTGCTTTGAGTACTTTCAGAAAAAGGGTTCATGCTGAATCATAGTTGACTGTAAAAGTTTATTTAATTTTCAAAGCTACATATATATGCATCAAAATTGGAATTTGAATTGTAATATTTCATTTGCCCATTCATGTCTGCTTTGATTTAAGATGATGGGTACTTCAATATCTGGATTCCTGAATTAATTATCTTTGTTGTCTATTTGAAGTGATGTGTATGTGTATGCATTTGTGTGCATTAGAAAATATAAATATAGTAACTGACAACATCTCTTTGGGGAAGGAGGAATGGTGGTGTTTGTACCACTTTGTTATCCTAAATTACTTTATCAGCATATGTAATTGGAAAATATATAAAATATGATTCTATATCTTAACAGGTGCCAGGGGGACTTTTTTAATCATTTCTTTTCCTTCCCTAAAGTTGACTCTGAAACAGATAAGTCACTGTCATAATAACTGAATTTATATCACTTTTTCTCTCTGTAGAAAGGCAGTTTACTATGTAAGCAAGACTTTAAAAGTAACAGGATTCCGCATTGCCAATTTGCTAATCTTGATCACATGTCTTTTGCAACTCAGGTCTTGTTAACCTAAATACACTGTTGCTTACGTCAGAGTATGAGATGGCCAAAGACTAGTTGTAACTTAAGAAACATTGGCTTTTTTGAAAATCACATAATGGTGACAAAACACAAATATAATTCTACTGCCATGGTTCCAGGTCAGCTGATGAGTGGAGAGAGTCTATGTTCCACTGATTACACTTCGCAAAAATATGGGAGACTATGAAGTCATATAATTCAAAAGCAGTTTGAAATCCCTGAACTCAAAACTTTTGCCTTGAATTCTACACTAGCAATAGACATGCCAGTTATCTGGATTACAAAAAAACCCCACAACTACTTTTGCATCTTTTATGAGAACTCTCACAGTATATCAAAGTCACCATACTACCCGTGCCTACTGCAGGATTAACCCTATTTAATAAAGAAAGTTATCACATATGATTAAATACTAGAGGCTAGAAATAAATCTTTAGAGATAAATATGTTGTAATTCAGCAACTGTGCATGTGGTGGATTTATGATAACTACAAAAACCTTTGGACTCATATTTTCTATCTTTTTTTGATAGTTACAAAAGGGTTCCTAATACGTCATTAACATAGACAATGTTTTGTTTTCATGGGAGGATTGAATTCCTTCACAAGAAAAGTACATGTCATCTCATTTCTTGCTCACTGAAGACTGCATATTGTCAACTTTGATTTCTTTATTTTTTGTGACCAGTTTCTTCTCATGGTTCTATCACTGCCGTGCTAGAATACAGCGTTCATTTCACTTCCAGTCTTCTGTTAGGTCAAGGTTATCTTCATCATTAATGTCCATACACAGCTCTTAATTCAGAAATATCCCCAAATCCCCTTTTGCCTGAATAAAAGTTACCAGACTAATAGTATCTCATGAGAACTTAGTAATTCTTCTTTATTGCATTACCTGGTATCATCTTTCAGTCATGTCCTAGCAGTTGTCTTACTATCTTATTTAATTTAAGGTAATTTATGGACTTATCCTTCCTAAGAGGTGTGCAGGAGCTGTTTTCTTCCATTTTTAACGTGTAATCTCTTCATTGGAATATATTCTTTTCATATATTTTATACCAGATAGAACTTTTTTTCTGTAGGGAATACTTCTCTATGACATACACACAGACTTTTCTAAAGACAATACATACACCTGCTGTGTTTTGCAGCAGAATGATTGTGTCAAGGGAGGCGGCTGTTATTTCCCACAGTACCAGCTGTTCCATCCACAACTCATACTAAAAACTAGCCCACGTTTTATCATTCTCTCAGATTCCTTATTGTGTTTACAAATAAAACTGAAGTCATGCAGTGCTTTTACCTTTTAAGTTCCCCCAAGAAGTAATTCCTGTTTAACATAATTCTTCATGTGGTAATATCCCAAAATTATTCTTGCAGTGTTTTAATACTGTTTTTACACTGGTATGTTTCTACATCTAAACGTATTTGATAATGTAGATTTAACACTAGTGATTTTTAATAGCAGGTCTCACAACTTAACAGTAATTAAATTATCACATCTCTCTGCCAATGGATAACTCTATCGACATCTGATCTGTACATCAGATGGTGTTGATGCTTTGAGGAAAATCAACACTACCCAGAAAAAAATAACTTTACCTTTTTCCTGTTTCATACTAAGATAGGACAACCCTCAGTATCAAGACAGGCTGGGGGATGAAAGGATTGAGAACTGCTCTGCAGAGAAGGGCTTGGGGATGCTGGTGAATGAGAGAACGGACATGAGCTGGAAATGTGCATTTGCAGCACAGAAACCCAAGTGTGTCCTGGGCTGCATCAGAAGCATGGTGTCCAAGAGGGCAAGGGAGGGGATTCTGCCCCTCTATTTTGCTCTGGTGAGACCCCACCTGGAGTGCTGAATCCAGCTCTGGGGTTCCCAGTGCAAGAAATATGTGGACCTGCTAGAGCTTGTCCAGACGAGGGCCATAAAAAAGGTCAGAGGGATGGAGCAGCCCTGCTGTTAAGGGGGTGGTTAAGAGGGGAAGGGAGGGAGAGGAAGGGAAGGAAGGGAAGGGGAGGGGAGGGAAGGGAAGGAGAGAGGAGAGAGAGAAGAGAGAAGAGAGAAGAGAGAAGAGAGAAGAGAGAAGAGAGAAGAGAGAAGAGAGAAGAGAGAGAAGAGAGAAGAGAGAAGAAGAGAGGAGAGAGAAGAGAGAAAAGAAGAGAGAAGAAGAGAGAAGAGAGAAGGGTGTGAAACACTGGAACAGTTTGCCCAGAGAAGTTGTGGGTGCCCTTATAAATATCTAATATCTATATACCTAAACAGAATTTCTGGTGTACTAATTTATGTCTGATTCTTTTCATTGTATGCCTGATTATAGTAACATTTAAAAATCCTCCACAGGAAAAAAATATTTTTATATTAAAATATATCCAACTAAATAAATAACTTTTAATCAGATACAATTTCCTCTGAGTTATTCTGCATCAATTCCTGCTCTTTTTCAACTACACATAATTAGTGATCAGAAAAAAATATTCATCATCTTGATTGCAATAATTTACTCTTCTTTCAATTATGAGACTGCAAAATTATGGATAAAGTGATCTATTTCAGAGGCTGTGAAAATTTTCTTATTGCATCTTTTTCTCCTTTGATCATTTATTGATATGCCTCTCACAAATTTAGTCAAATTAGCTCCATGTTGATTTTTGTGAATTTCTATTTCCATTAATTCTGGTTTTGTGCATAAAAGTGTATTAAAATGAAGCAATTTTTAAAAATATCGCTTGAACATTACAGATAATGGAGATGATAGCACACAATCTTAACTTACAAGTTAAGGTGAAATGCAAGGAAATCTTAACTCGATAATAAAAAGATGTTCTGGCTAAAAACCCAGTTATGCTCTGGGGTGGTCTTATTGGTCAGTGGCAGACTTAGTAGATGCTCAGAAGAACGTATTTTGAGAAACAAATTCCCTCTTTTCCAGATGAGAAGATGGAATCTTCTTATTTTAGGGGTGTGGGGCGCTGGATTTTTTAAACTATTTTTGCTTAGTTTTTTCTTATAAGAAACTACAATTCCTCCATACTTTGAATCATGGGTTTAATTATTTCTGTATTCATCAACTCAAGCAAATCTGACCAAGTTACGAGCCTTTAAAATTTCTGTGTTATGCATATTCTGTTCAAATTTACAATAATTACTTCAAATTTTTAACAGTGAGATATTGTTACCCTGTTCATCTTAACTCCTACTAATTGCCATATAGTGCCAGGGAAGATACCTTTGTAACAAATCATTAATTGCTCCATAAAGTACTGCACTTAATGAATCATACTGTCATGTTTTAATCACAATGACGTTTCCATTGATTACACTGTCTAAAGCACATAAGATACTGAATTTTTTCTAATAAAGTTCAGGTTGCTTAGGGTTTACAGTTTTTAGGTTGCAATTTTAACAATGTATTAAGCATGCAGTTCACATAGCAGCTGGTAGCACCATCAATGGATATATCATATTATGTTTTTTTTCTATTTTGTGAACTTTGCAAAAGCATCTTGAAAGTCACTAGCATTTTTTTTTATTTCAAAAGAAGGAGCATATTTCAAAGCAATTGATTTTTAATGAGAAGAAAAATATTACACAATTTTTAGTGTTGTCCAACTATGTTAAAATCTTTATATCAAAGTTAAAAAATTAGTTTACTTTTACTTTGTAATCCCTAATAGAACAACTGGTAACAACACTCAAATTCTTATTGCTTCCAGAATTATTCTCAAATGCTTACTTTATGACCATTTATATATTTCAAAATAGATATTCATAATTTTAAAATCAATAGATTATTTCAAAATTTTACACTGCCCTTAGATTATTCTTTTTTTCATGGAATTGGAAGCTAACAAAGCCAAAGCTGTGTAACAATTTTAAAAATAACTGCAGATTAATAATCATAATATCATTATGCAGGTAAAATTGTCTTTAAGATCAATCTCTTGTCTGTCCATGGAAGGTTCTAACCTCAAAAAAAAGAAAGACAATCCAGTTCAAACCAATAACTCATTGGGGTTTTGTGAACTGTAGCCAAAGTATTTTGAAAATGCTAAAAAAAACCGAACACCAACATGAAGAAGAAAATGTTGAACAAAACTAAGGGGTTCATATAGTGACACAGTCCATCCTACTTTGATGGATTTTTCTTTTAGTTATTTAGAGATACCTTTAATAAAGAGCTTGTGTTACAGTCACAGTGACATATAAAATATCTTTTTCGTCTTGCAGAATAAAAATATCCTTTTCATTCCTGCTGACCCATTTGAGTACTGCTTTCTCCATAATAACCTTACAAACTATCTTTCTTGGGTCTCCCATTTGATCTTGTAGGTTGAGATCATGTTTTGAAAAATGTCATATTCAATATAACCTACATAGGCGCATTCATATCCACGCTTCTGGTCTTCAGAAAGGAGTTTTTCAAGTTGACTATTGGTATATGTCTTAGAAAAATCCTACCAGTTTTTCTGAAAGACATGGAGGCAACTTCTCAATGACAGGTCTGATAAAGACATCTTACCCAACAAGGCTGCTATTGAGTTGCTCTTTGGTTACTGGTACTATTAGCTTTACAATTATAAAAAAATATTTTATTTCAGAAAATATTTACATCTTGAGGTATGGATTCTCAAGTCTTTTCCAAAATATTTATAGCAGCAAGGAACCTGTTATACCTCAATCTGTTCTATAGTCATGTCTTTCTCTTCAATATGCTTCAATCACAATTTCAAAACTGGTTGAATTTCTAGAAGTAATGAATATAAGTCTTTCTCTTCTATGAAGACAATTTCATAGGCAGATCATTCTTGTTTCTCTGACAAGTTTTATAAATTTCCATATTTTCTGGGGTTTTTTCATATATGTTAAGGTTTTTGTCTTATATTTATGTGGCATGTAGCTATTGTTCTCTGCTATATTTTCCTATCCACCTTCGGTGACCAAATCCCAGCCACTCTTAGCATATAGATTTTCATAAATTCAAGTATCAACTGAACAGATTTGTTTACAGGAGTGAGAAAACATCCTGTTTGTTTTCGCTTCTCTTAAGAACTGGGACATGGCATATTTTAGCTCATTTGTCTGTTTCTTTGGAGAAGCACGACTGACATATTTCAGCTTAAAGGTCTACTTGCTCTGCTGGCAGCCTTTATGTTTTGTATGTATTCAGTCTTACAATAATCTGCCCAATAAATCATCCACTTATAATATAAGAAAATAGAAATAGTTCTCCATTCTTTATTCTACCAAAATCCAGATCAAATTACGCCCTTTTGTCTTTGTTGTTCCTGCTAAATCTCAATTCTTCCAGTAGTTATAAATGGGGATTTTTCAGTGAAATATTTTCTTATCAATGATTTGCTAAGGTTAGATTACTGAGAGGAATATCTGGCAGGCTATGTTTCATACTAGCTTTTTCAAGAACACTACAGCAAATTAAGAGGTTTTCAATCTATAGTTAATATACTGTGTGGGTTTTGGGCTTTCATTGAATACATGCTGTCCTAAGAAAAATTTAGGTACTCAGTATTAAAAGTAAGAAGAGACAATGAGAGGTTTGGGGTTCACCCAGCAAACTTTGCTGGGGCCTTTAGCTTGGGCTATCAAGCTAAAGAGTGGTTCTCCAAATTTTGTCATATTTGTAAGGGTATGGGAAAGGAGAAAGTGTCTGCCCTTTCAAGGGTATCTGATCAAAATCCTGTTAAAAGCAAAAGGGGATAACAAGAAGAGGAAGAAGTCATAAACAAGAACATAAAAAGACACAAATTTGGCTGACAAACGATAAGGGAGGCAGAAGTAAGAATCAAACTGGGTCAGTCATGCTAATTAATAAGGGTAGGTGAAATGTTAGAATGTTTATTTCCATGAAATTATCTGATCATGGGCCTTGTCAGATATTAAGAAAAAAGGACAAAATACACAGAAACACAGGCTTGAGATTTGACAGACAAAACTAATGGAGACAAAGACAAGTAACAAACCTTGCCAGTCACACTGCTTTTGGTGGGTAATCAAGAAAATACAGGTAAAACTAGTGCTTTGCAACTGATAAGGATGTAAACCTGAGGATTGTTGGAGAGGAGTCAGTGAAACCATGCAAACTGATGAGGGAACATGCATGGGAAGGAAACTAGGAGCAACAAAGTGGAGAATAGAAACCACAGAATATAAAAGGGGACAGTTGAATGTAAAATGTGGTTGGTCAGTATGATCACCTGCCTGATCCCTGTACCTGCCAACCACATTCTGTCCTGTGTTCTTATTAAATCCTTTCTAAAGTATCTCTCCAAGTAATCTCATTCTATCCCATGTGTACATGCACTGCAATGACCAAGTGCCACCTGCTGCTGGAGTGGACTAGATGCCAGCTATTGCAGTAAGACCAGAGGTGTAAGCAGGTCTCACACCAGTGCCAGCTTCTGGAGCAGGTAGGGGGGGCTTGGCCCCAGCCACTAGGACTGGAGCTCTGTGTGTCCCAAAAACAGTTACCAGGAGGGAGTGGCACGAATGAAGTGAGAGGCTCAGTGTAGGTGGCTGGAGTGGGACCATGGGTCACAATCTGTGTGCCTGGTACAGGCTGCTATGGGGGACAAGTTTCTGTATCTTCCTTAAGTTGGGGGGTGTGCGTGGGTCCTTTGCTAGCAAACCTTAAGCTTGACTAGGCAGCAAGGAGAAGATCCTGGGGTCAGCAGGGGTATCAAGTGGGTGGAGGCTATTTGAGGGGACCTGTGAGCACAGGATGCCTGTGAGATGAGTGTGCACTGTTTTCTAGTGAGCACCAAGCTGGACCAATTGGTGAGCAGGAGACCCACAGGCAGGTGAGGAGGCCTGACCTGCAGGGGTACAGGGAAGACAGAGTCACTGTGTTGGCACTGGGGTGATCCAAGACTGTTTGTGTACTTGGCAATCTGGGGAGTGCTGTGTGCACACCAGCCCTAGTGCCCTTCTATCTCTGCCAGCACGGAGGACAGGGATTTGGCTGTGTGTGCTTGTGTTTGATGCTGGTTCTATATGTAGGTGCTGCCAGAGGTGGCACCATGTCTGTGGTAGTCTGTGGCCATACCAGTGTCCTCTGTGCACGTGTGTTTGTGTCTGTGGGGTAGATGTTCAGTTCTCCACTCAAATCTCCAAATGAGAATGCAGCCAATTCATTTCTCAGTATGGATCACTGCTTCTGACATCCTTTAAAAGTACTAAAATGAGGGGAAATAAAGGAAACTATATTGAGATCAATTTAAAACCATGAAAATAACATAGGCTTTAAGTTTGAGGTGGGGGAGGCTCCACCTTATTGCCACAATACATAGTGTAATCTGACAGTCCATAGTGTCTCAGCAGTTTCAAAACCAAAATAGAGAAATTAATGAGAAATGATCCATGTGAAAAAACTAAAAGACTGGGAAGGGATGTGTCCACAATCCATAATGTAACAATGGTGGAAGCTGGAGGAGGTGAAACAGAAGGAACCACAGAGACAGCAGATCCACAGGTTCCCTTAAATCATCTCTTATCAATACTCTCTGAGATAGAATTTTGGCTTAAATAGACGTAGTGATTTTATTTCTGTCTTCTAATTAACTGTAGAAAAGGATCTAAACAAGTATTGCCTTTTGTTCTTGGAGAAAATGTGGGGAAAAATTTCCTCGGGCAATTCTTGTGGGCGTATTTATTCGTGAAAATGAACCAGAATTAGAACAGTAGTTCTCAGAATAAATACATACAATGCCATCAAGTTGGCTACTTGAGTTATTTTTTTCCAAAGAAACAGGAATATGTAGTACAGAGACACCTTAAATCACCTCAAGAATTTAATTTTCCTATCCTTAATGCTAGTTTGAGTAGTAGATAGATATTAACAAGTTTTAGATAGGAAAAAAACAGTGCAGAAAGTATGTGATACAGTAAGTTTTTTGCATGTCAAGTCAAAAACCCCTACCTCTCTCTTTGGCTATATAACAAATTGATTTTTTCTGAACAAACTCTGTGATGCTCACCCTTGCTTTCTTTCCAGTAACATTTTGAAAGCTTGTTTTAATTACAGCAAAGGTAACTCTTCTTGAAAATTTCCTTTTTATTTAATGACTTTTTCTGCTTTTATAAGCTCAGCATATGAGTGCATGGTGTATCATAATCATTGTCAACAACTGCCAACAGCAGAAACTGCATCAGTTAATACATACTTTAGCAGAGACTAAAGCACCGTGAGTTAATATGGTAAATCAACATCAGTGTGAGACAATTTACATTATTTAAAGATTTTATACTGTGTCTAAAACATATTTCTATTTTCTGTTCAATTTTCTCCAGTTAACTCCCTCTTCAACCAGCCCTGTTTATCATTCTCCCCTGATTCCCTCCCTATATTTCTAATTTCAGAACTCACTGTAACATACTCTCTATTGTAATTGGAACTCACCACTTTCTTGCCTCAGCATCTCCTGTAAATGTTATTAACTACCTTGTTCTTTCATCTTCTGGGTTATTAATGGTGATGTCCATCCATTCATGATTTGCAGATTTTTCATGCAAAAACTACTCAGAAATGCTGATACAACTCTACAAACTTTGCCAGGAATTTTAATCTCACTGGTTGGCACAAACCTCAGGATATTTTTCTGCACTGGTAAAGCTCAGAGAAAAGTAAAAAAACTTATTCCGTGAAATATATTACCACTTTTGAGAGACTGTCTTTAACTACTTGTCCTAAGTTTAGAGCATGATTAGGGCAACTACATATACAACAAGCCTGCAGATACTCTTAAAACTGTAGGGGTTTTTTCAATAATTAAAACGTAAAAAGACTCTTTTTTTTTTCTAATCTTTTTTCTTTCCCACCTGTTTTTTAACTCTATTTAACTTGTGGTGTTTTTCAAGGGTTTTTACCACTCACTTCACTGGGCTTTCATCTCCAAAATTTTATATGAATCCTTCTTAATAACATTAAAAATTACATGGACCGAATCTTGGGAAAATGTTAATATACATTTTTTCCTATCTGAGACTATCTTTCTTCTGAATCCTTAATAAGTCACTCACCTTACAACCAAAGAAAGAGAAATAATTTTTAAAATTTTTACAGTAACAGGAGAATCAAAAGACCTTTCTTGTGTAAATCCGGTTTACCCATAGTAGAACATAGTAAAATGGTTTCCAACTACTGTAGGTAGTATAGAAGGATGGAGTATAAAGCTGACCTATAAAAATAGAAAAAAAATTTATTAAAGATGTAATGGTAATATTTCTAATCTTACATATCACATCTAGTTCTTAAGAGTAGGTTACTGTAATGAGACTATCAGCTATTTCAGAACTTTACTGTGACCTTTAAAGAGATAAGATACATATATTTCCTAAGGAAAGATGTGTAAGTGAGTAGCATACAGATTATTTTCCTAGCTGACAGTAAAAATCACCAGTAAAATACTGCAACATGTAGGAATAAGAATAGCACATGCAGAAGAGCAGGACAATAAATGTGGGGTTTAGGGATTTTGGTGGGGTTTTTTTCCTAATGAACGGCAACAGCCTTAATGTGAATAAGCCTATGACTTTTAGAAAAGGCTTCAAAGATTTTCTCAAGCAGAAGAAAAAAAAATATCTTTCATTCAACTAAAATCAAAGTTATCTGGTTTTTTGCTTTTATCATTAAATGAAAGACAGTCTATATGTGCTGTGCAATATGGTCTAGAAATGTGTTTATATTTTTATTCCTACTATGAAATCAGTGGCTGCCACACCCAAAAAAGTGCAATCTTAAACCAAAACTGCAAATCATATCACTGTCGATTAGCTAATTCCATGGGTAGTTTGTAAAAAAAAACAATCACCAACATGAAATAGTACAGGTGTGCCTTTATTTTCTACAGATGGATTTTCATTTAATAGAAAACCACCCTTTTTCTCATTCTCATTGGGGTCTTTAAGTAAAAGGATTAAAGACTAAATCAATGAACGGAGCATGGATTCTAGGTAAACCAGCAAACTTGCTGTGAAGTCTCAACTGCCCCAACAGCCAACCAGCCAGCAAAGTTTTCAGGTAGTACATCTTATTTGAGATGTAATCAGGAGTCTATCTCTAAAGAGACTGTCTTGGATGATTTGAGCAATGTATTATGTATGACCAATAGTTTTGCTGTTTTAGTTACTATCCCAGTTACTGAGAAGCCGAAATCTTATCTATAAACCCTGAGATAAAAAAGACACACAAGAAATGTCAGCAAAAGAGCTTCACTTCCTAAGAAGATGCAAATTTACTCACTTGTATCAAATCTAGTTTAATTGTAGAACACAGCAATTATGAACAGGTGGCAAAACATCTGATGATGCTGAAAAACTGTCAGTTTGAACTCACTTGAGAGTGTTGAGAAGGGCTTAGAGGGTCTCTTCCTACTTCCCAGAGACATTTTCTGCCATGCTACTGATGAGAAAGAGATAGATAACATCCCAAGTGCAGCTCTGAATTTCCTTGGACCATTCAAACATTTCCTTCTCTCTGATATCCTTCTCTCTCTCAACTACCTGTCACAGGTATTCCAAACCTTACCATGATATTGTCACTCCAGCACCAGAAACCTTCTAGTTTTCACTTAGTTCAAAAGAAACAGGACATCTAAAGTCAGGTTTATGAGTCAATCTCCTAATCTTATT
The DNA here is from genome assembly GCF_020740725.1 of Corvus hawaiiensis. Classification (NCBI taxonomy): domain Eukaryota; kingdom Metazoa; phylum Chordata; class Aves; order Passeriformes; family Corvidae; genus Corvus; species Corvus hawaiiensis. The sequence goes on along the minus strand of NC_063238.1, from coordinate 16,537,717 downwards.
AATCCCTCTCTAACTTCTCTCCCAGATTTAGGTGCTAGAACCATGAAATTTAAAAGCTTTTTTTTAATGTCCCTCTGTTTACTAACATTTTCTAAATTAAGGTTTTTAACATATTCAGAACACCACAAACAGACTTCTTCAACATTTGTTCCACTCTTCCCAGGTTGCAAATGTGGTTTCTAACCTCCATTATGACTGCGTTAGTTCAGAAGTTCAGTTAGTGCATCCTGACATCTGGACTTCTTCTCCTGGTACTTCTACTGGAGCAGTATTTGGAGACTGGTCCAGAATCTACCAACTTAAAATCTTTTGGTTTCTGCCTACATATACTCTTTCATATTAAAATCTATGCCAAAACCAGGTAACATGTCTTTTCTCTTTATATCCATGATGTGTTTAAAAACTGCAGTTGTAGTCAGCATTTTGAAAGACAAAGCCAGTTAAGGTCCTTGATATTCATACTCAAGGTCTGCCTTGAAAATATTCTAATATTCTAACATTCTAATATTTTAACATTCTAATATTCACCAGACAATGATTTTCAGTTTATCAAAGCTGCCAAATCTGATCTGGCCTCTCCAGAGCTCCACTACCCTGCCCACAGCCCAGGAATTTGGCCATTCCAGGCCACTCAGGGGTAGCCCTACTGCTCCTGGCTTCTGAGTCCAGGAAGCCACCGGCTCCCACAACACCTTGGCGCCATTGCAGCACAATTCATTCTAGTTTTATCCTTTTTTTCACTTCCGTGTCATTTTACACAGCTTTTACTAACTTCCTTTCTTTGACATTGTAGGTAAAATATTCACTAGCAATAACGTATCAAACCTTTTAAGAAGAGAGGAATTAAAGCTACTCTTGTTGTTTTGCAAAAAAAAAAAAATAGTCACGTTATTAAGGAAATCAGGTTTTTTACTTCATTTTCTTTCTGCTCACATAGCTTCCTTTTTTTCCCTTCTACTTAAGGTAAGACTAATAGGTAAGTAGTAAAAAAAATCACTCTCATTTTGCCAAATTAGAGAATTCTTTTTCCTGTTCTTACTATGTATTATCATAGATTTCATTTTGAAAAATCTGGCTACTGGAAATGCAATTTCTTTAACCACTTCTTTCCAAAAGTTAAGATAGGAATTACCTGGTCCTTCCAAGTCTTCTTTTTACTGGCTTAGCCTTGAACTTATGCACTGTGTGTCTGATACATTCAATATTTTGTTTGGGATATATAAGAGGGGTTTATTTTCAGAGTCACTGAGTATCATAACACTGTACTCAAGGACATCCCAGATGTAGGGCCAGAAAAAGTTTTCAGCTCATTGTAGCTTACTCACATCATTCAGTAGTCAATGGATAGAGAGGGGGATCTCTTCAAACCGACAGTTGTGCTTTTATAAACATTTTTTCCCCTGAAATTGGTGAGATGTACCTTCAGCATTGAGTCAGACTGTCTGGCTCTTAGAATAGAGATTTTTTTTTAATTTAGTCATAACAAATAGCTATGTATTTAATTAATAGACCTGTTTAATTCAAGTGACAGGCTCTACCTGTGTATTTCAATTCAGTTTTCCCATAATCACACAAACCTTGGAATTTAGAACTGAAAGGGAACACTATCATTTAATGAAGAAACATAAAGATTACTTTAATTTTTTTGAAGAGCATTTCTCTTCATAATTCTTTAATCAAACTTGAGTTCAGGCAAAACACATTTTTATTCAAATATTAACTGCTATACAAACCTGAAAAGATAATTTTGTAATCCTTTTATCAATTTAAAACAAAGGCTGCAGTGGTTGAGTTTAATTAAGGAAAAGTAAATTGCTTTCTGTTAGCCAAATTAATATATATCTATGAACCATGACCCTTTTCTTTCATTTACACTGGAGAATTACTTAAAATGATAGTCCTTTTCAAACTATTTGTATAAAACAGGAAAATTAATATCATGATATTAATCCAAGCTGGGATGGCTAATCATAAGTTTTTCCTATTATTTTCTATAAAAAGTTATCTGAGAAAGGGTGAAAATTAATTTAAGAATTACCTTCACTTTTATTCCTTCCATTTATAAATTGAGTTTTTTCAGTTAGTCAAGATCAGATTCTTACCTGGAATAAACTGCTGTATCAAGATTTATTTTTTTTAAATTCCACTCTGACATAGCATTATCAATCAGAAAATCATTACCTTGACTTTATAAATGGGGTAATTGAAGAACAGTGAAATAATTGTGGCTCGTCCTCTACCATTTTGTGAACAATAATTAGTAAGTGATGTAAGAATATAAGCCAGAATACTAAAAAGATGATTCCACATCTATGCCTTGAAACTCCTTCGTAGAAGTGATACTACAGGTATCAGGTAAAAGATACAGAATCAGGTAAAATTTTAAACATTTTTTCCAATCAAATCAATTGTAGCTTTCAAATTAAACCTTGTAAACACTACTGTATAAAATATGAACTTCACAAAATACAATCCAATCTGTATTACCCTCAACTGAAATATGCTGTCCTCAACATCAGTATTACAAAAAAGATCTTATCATGGGAAAATGAAATTTGTTTCCTGATATTCAGAATATAATTGTAGCACTGGAATTGAAACTGTAATTGCAAGTCTGACTGGTTGGATCTACATGACCACAGTGTACAGTCTTGAGGCAAGATTGAAATTGGATTTGCCATACATTTAGATAATTTATGAGCTTTAGTGCCTGCAACTCTGGAGCAACTCCCTCAGCATTATGGAAGAGTAACCATTCAAGGGACATTTCAGAAGACTGTCCACTTGCTGTTCAGAGGATTGCACCACTCTGCAGCAGACTTGATTTGGCACTAGTCCATCTAAAATATGATATTTTAGCCTTCCTGCAGCACCACATAATCAAAATCAGGCAGTCAAATCAGATTCCAGAGAAACCTTCAGCAACAACTTTTACAAAGACAAATAGGATTCTTAGGCATAATGTGATTCTAGGAGCAAAATCCATACATTTCACAAGCTTTAGAAAATGTGCATCAGGTAAGAATGTGTGTAGCTTTTATGTCACAATGAAGAACAAACTTTGTTCAGAAGGGCAGCAAGGGTATTCTTGTTATTCAGAACAGAAGGAGCAGTCTTAAAGAAGGAACAGCTGATTCTGCCAAAATCATCATATGCCTAGGAATTGCTCATGCTTGAGGGTTTTTCCAGGATAGGAGGTCAAGAGTGAAACTATAACATTCCCCTTTTCAAACCATAGACTTACATTTAAAAAATTACATCAATCACCCACAGAATGCTGCACTTAACTCTTTCACTGATTTTCATAGAACCATTCACACTACTTTACAGTTTAAAAACAGTTTAAACCAATTTATTCTTATTTTCAAGGCATCCTGGACGGGTTTTCTAGTTTATTTTACTCTTTCCACTCCTCTGTTTTAGAGAAGTTCCTTTACATCTGTTTTTTCATACCTAGCATCATCTGTCATACTGCAGAAACTAACTGCCACTTCAGGCAACCCAGAAGTCAGAACCCAGAAGATCCCACTTACAGTTTAGTGGGATTTGCAAGTTTGTTATATCTGTGCTCATGAATAAGTCTGTGGGAAGGTGACAAGTACTGTAGCCCCTTCTTCTAGCCTTAGCATTCCCCAGCACATTCCATGTGCCACAGGAGATGGAAGCTGTTTCAAACACATGTCTAGACACAGGCTTGTTTCATTTAGCACCCAGATCTAATTATCTAATTATTCCTAGTCATACAAACTGCAGTTCCAAGAACAAATACTTCTATTCTTTAGCCCTGTAGAAGCATAAGTTAAAATGCCATTTCCCATATTTTGTGAGAAGACCGAACCACCACATGATAGTCTAGCTGTAAAAGCATTGTCAAATTTTCACTTTGCACTACCCATACTCTACCAATAGATTGTCCTGTGCTATTGCACAAAATACACTGTGTTCTTCTACATTATACTTCATTCTTTTGTTTGAAAAGATCCTGCATGCTCCATTTGTTAGAAGGAATGGAATTTGCAAGATTCTGTAAGAATCAAAACTAGAAACAATTACCAAATTCCAAAAGGAATACTGTACAAGGAAGACAAGGAGCTACTAGAGCAGGTCCAGTGGAGGACTACAAAGATGATGAGGGGTCTGGATCTTTTTTATGAGGGGAGACTGCGGGAGCTGGGCCTTTTAAGTCTGGAGAAGATAAGACTGAGAGGGGATCTCATCAATACATATAAATACCTTAAAGGCAGGTGTGGAGAGGATGGTGCCAGAGTGTTTTCAGTTGTGCCCAGCGACAGAATGCAGAGCAGTGGCCATAAACTAAAGTACAAGAAGTTCCTCATGTTCCTCAACATGAGGAAGAACTTCTTTACACTGAGGGAGGCAGAGCACTGGAACAGACTGCCCAGGGAGGTTGTGGAGTTTCCCTCTCTGGAGACACTCAAAACCCACCTGGACGGGTTTCTGGGCCACCTGCTCCATGTGACCCTGCCTTGGCAGGGGATTGGACTAAATGATCTTCAGAGGTCCCTTCTAACCCTAAAAATTCTGTGATTCCATGATTCTGTTACCTGAATGCTTCACAATTAATCCCATAATTCTGGAATACCTCATCTCTTCTTCTCAATGTCTTTAATTTGTTTCTAACAATCATATCAATAGAATTTACAGAAATTAAGAAAGACAGAAATAACAACAGAATAAAGGTTAACTTCTGTTCGTACTACAAAGAACGGACTGTGTTACTCTAAAATGCTAATATACGCGTCTTTGTTTCCTCATTGTTTAACAAACTCATTCTGTTACAGCTTTTCTTCTTCTTTCCAGCTTATAAAGTCCTTTTGACTTTGGTTATTTTCCTTCCTGATGTAAGTATGGTGAAGAGATTTGGTGTAACTTTTCTTCACTATTTTGTTTGGGGTTTTGGGGGAGGAACTTTTTGGTTTGGTTTTCTTTTTTTAGTCTCTACTAGTAACACACTCCCAATCCTATTCCTCCTCTAACAGTTTGCATCAGGAGAGACAGATTCCTGCCTCTGCCTCTTCAAACATGGAGCCAAAGAATGTTTCAGAATGTTTCTTAGGTGACAACATTCTGCTTTGCAGTTATTTTCTGAAAACTTGGACAGAAACAGAAGATTTTTCGACTAACACAGAAGCAGAGTATATCTGACTGAAAATGCATTACTTTTTCTCAAGGCATCTCTGTAATTATATTTATTGAAGACACACCTGTTTAATTTTTTAAAATCTGCTGAGTGATAAATTGATTATGAAATTTTAAACAGGTGTGAATTTTTTCTACGTAACAGGTGCACCTGGACACTAGTGATTCCAGGAGTCTTAATGCAATGAGAATAACAGATATGGAGCCATGTAAAAATGAATATAATTCTGTGAAGAGCTTCTTGAAGCATCACAAACTATGCCCATAGTAGTTAAGCATTTTTCCTCAAATGGATCATTTCCTTTCTTTTTGGCATATTCTTACAAACTTGTATTTGTTTATATACCCAATTGACTAAAATAATTTTTCTCAAGTGACCTTAGTTTGATTTCATGTCATCTTGTGATTTCTCACACTGCTTGAGAACTACAGTCTGTGACATGATATGTAATTGCATGCAAAATTAAAATTTTCTCTCTTCCAGCTTTTTAGCATATGAAGATCCACCCTCCTTTGGAATCTAATCCCCTACCCTCACTCCTGCATGAGATCATCATGATTCATGCAGCTATATTTATGAACAAGCAGTCTGTTCCAGCACCTTTATTTTGTGTCTTTTTTGCCCTTTCCCTTCTTCTTTCCCTCTTCCCCCATCAGGAGAAACAAACCACCCTTTTTTTTTCTCCTAATCATGACATTTTTTCTGTGGGATCCAACATCTACTGGTAAGGGTCAAGCATTTGGAAGCAAAGTTATGTCCCTTCACAAGATCTTGCTCGCCCTCAGCCTACTGGTGGTGGGGGGAATGTTGGAAAGACGGCGCTGATGCTGTGCCAGTGCTGCTCAGTAGTTACCAAAACACTGGTGTGTCATCAACACCTTTCCAGCTACCAATGTACAGCACTGTGAGAGCTGCTGAGGGAAATTCACTCCATCTCAGACAGACCCTAAATATGCAGAAATACTCAGGGTGTTTGCTGACTCTAACTGGATGAAGAAGGGAAGAATGCTATTAAACGAAGTTGTTACAGCTAAGGAAGGCTGAGACCAAACTGTTAAAATATTCACTAAATGTCTGACAGAAAAATGAAGGTCATTTCATTCCAGATTATGTCACAGACCACTTCATTGCATGCAGCACTCATCTAAGAGACTATGTCCTTATGACTTAGCCTATTTTTAAACCTCAGATAAAATTATGCATTCTAAATCTATAGTTTTGTCACTTTTCAGGCTCAGGACATGAATAAATACTTGATATATCAACTGCTTTCACTTGTTTTAACTGACCTTTTAGTTAATATTTAACACTGTGGTGTGTCAAAATAAATTACTTTATCAGTAGGTAAAAGCCATTGCTCTCTTACCAGAAAGTAAGTAATTTTCTACACTAACTCCAAAGAGTGCATACTATAAAATTTAAATATTTGCAAAAATATATTGAAAATCTAGAGCTTCTTTGCATCCCATGGGTATTGTTTTAGTTAATAAACTTTGTATTAAAGGCACTTTGGGATCAACCAGAATTGATATAAGAAGAAAAATATTCAGGAAATTTGAAATCAAATACTAAACCTATTGCTGGTGTTGATTATGAAATAAGGAAGTGTTAAAGTCAGCCTGGCAAGCACAGAAAGATGCTGAAGAATGTATTTATTTCTAAAAAGAAGAATGACTAAGTTTTGTAACTGCAACAAAGTATCTTTTTGTGTCTTTTCTTTTCTTTTTTTTTTTTTTTAACTTTGTAGAAAAAATATAATTGTGAATTAATAAAATTTCTAATGTTCAGGAGTGAAATCTTGGAGTGAGGCTTCAGGTGAAGGAGTTATTTGATTACTTCCCCCATAAGCCAAAGCACAGTTTTCCATTAATACTTGCTGATGAAAAGAAAGGGACTACTGATTTGGGGGTTTTTTAAAGGAACAATGAGGTTTATTCTTGTGGCTACAAACTGAATTCAAATTACGTACCTCCTAATAGAACATTTCAAAAGAGTTCTTGCAGTAAACTTCATCTCCCTAGACACCTGTGGGAAAAACCAAAGTAGTCATCTCCCTTTGTACTTCTGGTGAAAAAGAGAAGTTTCCAAAGGACAACTCATACTTCCTATTTAAGAAATTATTTTTTGTAGATGAACCTCTTTTTTCTTTTATAGTTTTTTTTTTACTATAATGGAACTTACATGATTGAATTAGATGGGTAAGTTCTGGTTATCTTAGGATGCAGTTCTTCTGTCCGTGAAGAAAACGTGCAGTGTATAAGCACCCTAGGATGTTTAATCACTCACCTGGGGCTGGCAGATGAGGTGCAGAAGATCTATGCCTTTATGGAGCAATAGAAACATTAGGGCTCCTCCAAAAGGGCTAAGATACCTATGTCTTGACATCAGATAATTCCTGTGATGTCCTATTCATATAAATACTGCACAGTGTACACTAATTGTACACTATTTGTACAGTGACCTTCTCAGTGATACATATTTTTTCACCAGTCTTATGTTATCAATTTAAGAAAAAAATTAACCTTTAGATTTCATAATATTTAATTAATCTAGAAGTCCCAGAAAAAGTGTTTGTTGCCCTAGAACTGATTGAAACATAATGTTGCTTCTCATGTTTTATTTACATGTTCACAATCTATGTAAACAACAAATGAAGTTGAAACACCATCCTCTGTTCTCCTTAAAATCTTTAAAGGAAGAATGGGGAGGAGACATAGATAAAAGATGTGACTTCCATAAAATACATTGATTCTTTTTTCTCTTTTTTTGTTTCTTCAGATGAACACATTTCAGCACCTATTGCATGAAATATTGACGAGATCCCTGGTCAAGCTGTGACTGCCATCAAGGAGTGTTGAGAGTTCTTGGTTTCTGCTGAACAGGATGTAAAGGCAAACTTTTAACGTGAAACCCGAGATTTAGAGCAATGAAACTTCCAATTAAAAGGATTTTCTTTTGCAGTAAAGCCTGTTCTATTTCATGTACATTGGTGTGTTATTCTTCTAAGTCAGCAGAGTGAATTTCGCCGCTCTTATGAAAATCCATTCTCTCTCCATTTACCATTATATATCCTTCAGGCACAGTACGATTCAAGTAGATTTATAAGCTAAAGAACATGTCCTGGTCCAGTTATAAACAGGATTTTTTATGCATTAGAAAGGGTATAACTTGTGTTTACAGTACATTTCACTGCATTTCTGAGGTATGCTTCTATCTTAAGCAAAGTAAAATTTGTTCATTTTGAAGAGTCAAAACTCAACTTCATTTTGAATAAATTATTTTTTAGAATAAAAAAGAGAGAGTTAGGTATATTCTGAAATGAGCATGTTATAAGACCATCTATCCTCTGTTAGGAATTTTATTTACATTCATTTAAGGAACAAATATTTAATTTTGAGTTGAAGAAAATTACGCTATTGTTAGGATAGCTTGTAGAAAGCTTTTTCCTCTGGTTAACATTGTTTTGCTGCTCACCAAAACACCCATTGATTTACTGTTTGATAAAAAAGAGGGACATATTAAACCTATATGTACAGAGATATCCTCACAAGTATTGGCTACTTCACAAAGTACTGGCTACTTCAAACTACAAAACTTTTCAGAAGTTTTTCACTTTTCGGTTGGCTTTTAAAAATAACTCTAATAGAATATTACACATATATTTAGACTAAAAAAATGGAAAATTAAGTAGTATACAATTTCAGTACATGCCTTAAAACAGGGCTTATTAACCAGTGTACAACAACTGGAAAATTTAAAATCTGAATTAAATGTTTAATTGATTGCTTATGATTATCTCCATTTGAGGGTCATGCATTCAGATGCAGTGGCTGTCCTGCTCTGATCCATTTGTGTTTGGAAGAAGTCTTGGATCTCAATTCTCCAGATTAAGTTTCAATTTAAAGTTTTCTTGATGTTGATCTAAAGATCCTTCTATGAAAAAAAAAAATGCAAAGGGATTTTTCCAGAGTAATTTAGTTCCAGCTGCTACCAGAGGATTTGATATTCCACAGGGTTTCTCAACCATATCTTTATTTCCTTATATGTTGTAAAAGGGCCTCATATTGCTGGTTTTTTACAGTGCTCCACATTTGCACAGAAGTAATTTTTCCTGGGCTGTGCATGATTATTTTAAAAAAGCAAGTTCTGCAGCAATGTAACATTAAAGAATTTACACAGTAGAATAAACCCAGTCTGTTGCTGTCATTTTATTAAATCAGTAAAATAATATTATTTGATTTCTTATCTCATTGTAAATTTATAGTAACACTATTTAACATTTATCCAGGATATTTACAAATTAGTTACATTCCAAAGCACTTTATAAACTTTAAATAATTAATGTCATTTGTAGAAGGTAAAAAAGTTTGGGTTTTTTTTATTTCATGACATTTATAAATTAACAGACTAATTATAGCATAAAGAGGCTTCATGCCTTTAAAAAATTATCTCTTGTGGTGCATTTATGTAGATATTTTGCAGACATAGAATATTCTATCTCTTTTCTCTTTATCATATCCTCAGTAGTTTTTAAAGAATTTTAAAATGTGCTGGTAGTTTTTAAATTTTACATGTGTACAAGGGATATATATATCTCCACACAGGTAATTCGGCCTTTTGGTTTATGGATAGACTAGTGAATATAAGGGTCTTCTTTAATTTTTTTTTTCTCATGTTTGTATGTTTTTCAGGGCAGTATATCCTGGTATTAATGTGTAACTGATTAAACTGTCATGTAATTAGTGCTGTTGTTTGAAAAATAGTCCCAAAATACTATTAAGGGCATCTCTCCTTATCCATATAAAAGTAATAAATTTTTCAGTCTGAAAATGCTTTATAAATGAGGTGATCTTAGAAGAGTTTTGTAGACGTGTGTTTTCTTCTAATGCATCTTGTTAGTAATTAGATATCCTTGTAATCTTTTTTTTTTTCTGGAAGTACAAAGCTATTTGAATATAATTGCAATGATGTGGACTTTGAGCCAGTTGAAAGCATCTGAGGGTTTCCAGTAGACCATGTATTGCAGCCCAGAATGGAGAGTTTTTCCTGGTTGGGACTATTTATTTATTCATTCTCATATATCTAAAAGTGGATACAAAACCCATCAACATAAATCTTTTACATGCTTAATAAATCATCACATTTCCAACACCAAAAAATTTAAGCAATCTTTTTCAAATAATACCTTAAAGATAGTTAAAAACACTAAATTGTGATGGGAAAAACCTGCTGTTAAGCTTTTGACTATTTCTCTTTGCATCTTCCATTGTTAAACGATTTTGATCTCTCTGATAAATAACTTAAGCCAATATCAATACTATGACTGAGACTGACTCTGTACCATCAGAAGCACCACAGCAGCCTTGTACTGGTGACAAAATCATCACTGCCAGTACAATTGTCACACAGCTCAAAGTCCAAAGGCTGTGCAACTACAGACAAGAACATTTCTTACATAATATGACTTTTACACAAAACTTGATACATTACTCATTAGATGAACAGTTTGCTCAATGCATCACTAAATATTCTGTACCTACCCAGACATTTTACCTTTTCTCAAGATGGAATTTAAATCAGTTTAGTTATTAATGTTAATTTGTTTTTCCAAATGCATGCAGGTTTTTTTCATGACACAATATCCAAAAAGATATTTTGCATTTGGTTATTCAAGTTCATTTATAATTAATGCAGCTTAAATATACACAATCATGTCCAGTGAACTGTCAGTCTTTGTACTGCTTAATCAGGGCTAGTATGTTTGTTTTGGCATGAAAAAATATCTAAACAAGAGCAGGAGGATAGCCTTCATCTGGGACAGAAAAATTTTTGGTGTTAAAGCACATGCTACTATCATTAGGTGATTTTGACACTAAAGCTCATTTCTGCTCCTATCTTCAGGATGGATGATTGATCATATAAAACAGTGGGGATCACTGTGATCAATATTACATTCAGACTAGAAAAAAGTCTTCTGGAATATGCATATGGGCAAGATGTGTGGAATTTTACAGTAGTAAATAGAAATTTATTGGATTCTTTTGCTCTATAAAATTTGAAATAGCATGATTTTTTACACCTTTTCCCATACACTCTTTTATTTCCAGCTTTTGTAATTATAGAAATAATTTATAATTCCTATTTAAATTCAAGGATATATTTCTAATATATATGGAATTGCTTTCATATTGTATATTTCTAGGTGACTATTCTTTAACATAATATATTTTGATAACTATGACAATAATGAAACATAGTGTTAAACAGCATATTTACTAGTACACTTGAAGACTTCTAATAAAGCACCAGTTCAGAAAAACATCTGCCAGTGATCAATTCCCTGAGTAATAAAACAATGCAGAAAATCTGTCTTCCTGTTAATAAGACCAGTATGTGAGTGGATTAAAATAAATTATCAGTTTCACATTAGGTTTCAGCCTGAGGACAGTGTTCCACTGGCTTGAAGGTTTGAGTCTAGCCACATTTTTCATTTTTTAACAATCAGTCAAGGCTGAATGCAAAGACTCAGGAAATGCCTCAAGGTCTTAACCCACCTCATTGTTATACACCAGAAACTGGCCAAGGCAGAAACCCTTATTTACTCAAACAAAATTAATTGCTGAAAAGTTATTTGTTGGTTTTACATTTTGCCTAGAGATAAAGAAAATACATTTCCTTGGCAAGCATGGGAAAATAGCCTGGCATGTTCTTTGACATTTGGCATTTGAAGCCTCTCCACCTGCTGGAAATAAAAAAGTTAGATACGCCAGCAACAAGAAAATACGTCTCCTGTTGTAGAGGCTCCGATGTGTGACTGCCGCGCACCGCGCGGATCCTGGCTCCTCGGGTAAGGCGGCCGGACGCTGCCCGGAAGGAACGAGCGCTGTCCGTGGTGCTGAGCACCCGCCCGAGGCGCTCCCGGTTGGGTTTGAGGGCAGCTACTGCGAGCCTGCCTCCCTGTCTGAAACAGCACGCAGGGTGTGGTCCGTGTGGACTTCTGTACAACAGCCATCAGCAATATACAGAACTGTTGCTGCATTGTTTAAAATTCGTTTGTCTTTGCCAAGGTTGAAATAAAAACCTGCTGTCAGCCATTTGCTTCCTTTCACATTTAGGTAAAACTTTTTATTTATATAATTTTTATTTATACTTTTATATATTTATATATATTTATCTATTTATATATATATATTTTATACACAGGCGCATATATACATTTATATACATATATATGCACATATATATACACACACATATATATACATACATATACATCTGTCTGATACTGACTTCATAGCTTTTAAGTGGAGTCCACTTCATCTCCTTAGCTGGTTTATATTCTCCATAGATCTTTTTAATAATATTAGATGCTCACATAAGGAAATGCAATTATTTATTTATTTATGTATTTATATATACATACATATATATATATAGACACACATATCTAAATTTTAATATATTAAAATGCCTTTCTTGACACAATGCTTCGGCATATTTTGCATAAGATTATTTCATTATTTTTATTATTATCTCACGCAACTGCACTAAATAGAGAATAAAATTACTGAATTCTGTAGATATTTCAGAGCTCCAGCTTTCATTGAAATCTCTATTTTTCTAAAAAGTTATGGATCACATTCTGCAGTCAATTAATCTTCCTACTTTCTTTGAGGCCAAAACAACATAGCATAACATTTGGCCTTTAATACCAACTGTACATTTAAAAAAAAGAAAGAAGAAGAAAAGAAAAAAGATTGCAATCTCTATGCTGAAAAACACTTAAAGACTTTGATTCAGGGATAATGAGATCCAAATGGCAGCTGAATGAATGGACAGACGCTGAAGTTATTCCTTCTACTTGGTATCAAATTTTACAGGCATGAACATATAACTAAGCCACTATCATACTACTGTCATTAGAAAAATTTCTAATACTGTTCCATTTTCATTTTGTATAATTCTGTTCTGTTGCTCCAAAGCATCACAGGCTCTCCAAGTTGTCTGTGAATGTTGAAAAAATAGAGTTGCATTACCATTTGCTGTTTAATTTTAAAAAGATGTTCCTCGTCTCCATAAACATATCAGAAACATATTTCTAAGAAAAATCCCTCAAAATATATATTGAATATTCTTAAGCTTATTACTAGAAATGTCAGAATCTATTTATCTTTAATTTCCATAAATGCACAGGAGTATTAATAAAAACAAAACCAAAAACACTTTGTAGAATGTTACCTGTGAAAATAGAAAATTACAAACAAATTAGCATCAGACCTAAAACTGTGCCTTAGATTAATTGCTGGTATCTTCTCCCTATGCACTTGCTTTGTTAAAATTTGTGCTAGGACTTGTGCATGTTAGTACAAATATATTAAATACTATCAATGTTACTGAATAAATTTACCATAGGTCTGATAGTGATTTCATAGCTTTTAAATGGAGTCCACTTTGTCCTCTTAGCTGGTTTATATTTTCCATAGATCTTTTTAATAATATCAGATGCTCACATAAGAAAATGCAATCATTTATTTATTTGTTTATTTATTTATTTATTTTATACTTGTCATTAAATAAATCATTGTGACTAAGCTTCTATATCTATTTCAGGATTTCTTTGTTTCAATCACATATATGTGTATTTATGTTATATATAAATGTAGGGGATTAATCACACAGGCTTATTGCGTGTACTTAAAATATCACACAGCATTACCTTATATGATCATGCATTTCTTAGAATCACTAACTGATGTTAACTTTATTTCCCATTTGAATATGCTAAGTTTAAAGAACTACACTCAGTCTGCCCAAAACTTTGCAAATTTCCTATACGAGTCTAAACTCCAACAGCAAAACAGAAGCAATACAGTGTGTTCCCACAATGCTGTCAAAATGAAAGACAGGAGTACTGCTGGTTTTTTTGTTATTTCCTGGACTTATTTTATGTGGCTTCAGTTCTGACTTTAATGTTAATCAGTAATAAAGTGAATTCCTTTTGACAGCTCCTTAAAATTATCAGGAATGTTTCTGCAAAATGAAACCATATTGCTCTCATAAAGTGTACTCTATCTGACAGCTTGCTGACTTTCTGTCAAGGAACATACACTCACTTCTGGGAAGCTGAAGTTTAAAAAAACAAAAAAAAGCACAGAACTAAATTTTGCAAAATGTACTAACTCAGTTTGCCCGAGAACAGGATGCTGAATTATACATGCACATACATGGAATTCAGGTGCAACTTTGTATGAATTTTCAAGCATTTGAATGTTCAAAGGCTTTGTTTAAAACATTAGAAAGTTTTCAGAACCCATTCTAATAAATTTTATCCACCTTGACTCACAAAGTCTTTTAAATTAAATGGGTTGATCTGGATGCACAACACTCATATTGTGGGTATGTTATTTTGCAGAGGGAATATGAGCTGTTCAGACAGCTATTATACCTTTTGAGAAAGGCATAAGAGCTGTAGCACCTTAACAGGTTTCCTTCCAGTCTATTTACCCATAAATCTGGGTTGAACCTAACAATAAAGTCTACCCAAGTGCCTGCTCTCCTGTTTTCATTTCACCTACAATAAATACAGTTTAGGTGAAGCTTTTTAACACTCATACACCAATCAATTATAGTAGAGAAGCTATTCAATATTCAACATTCCCAAAGAAGGCACAATCATGAAATTATGCAGTGACTCCATGACTCCATTCAGAAAGGAACAAAGCAGTTGTGTCTGGGTAACTTTTACTGAGGGATGTGACAGCTTGTTACATCTCTTTCCCCTCCCGTAATAAAAAGGTGGATAGTTCTGCATGAGAAACATGACTGTCCTTTCAGTCATCTGAGGCACAATGACCTAAACTGACACCTTCCATGTCAATCATCTTTTCACCTGCACTCTATTTCAGTGCTGCAAGCCTAAGGCTTACTATGAAAAGATATAGAGAGCATTACTTCCCCAATAGCATGTTTGAACATTCAATATTCTCCCAGTTCATAGCGCTCAAAACTTATTAATATCTTTGCTTAACTGAAGCAGTAGCTACTGCTATATTTTAATAAGCAGAGTATTTTCAAGCTCTCTAAATACTAATGATGACACAAGCAAACAATCCATTTGCATTTGAAGGTTACTGTCAAAGAAAACTGATAGTCCTTAGCAAAATCCAGCACCAGGAGATACTTGGACAGAAAGAGAGAGGAACATCTCAGGCAACTGTGAGGAATCACAGTTTGCAGTAAAACAGTTCATAAATCAATGAGTCAGATGATAGTGAAAAAATGAAACAGTAGAATTCACTGCATTTTAAAACAGAGAGTACATTGCATTTAAAAAAAAATACCTTTTTACTTAAAGCTGGTTCTGGTTTCCTTTTCCTTAGTGTTGCTATGGCTGTTGAGGCCAGGTACATTTGATCAAATGAATCAAAGCAAAGTGTGAAGTATCTGTAGTTACTACTCTTCAAGGATCCTTTTGAATACCACCCCTACAACACCAACAAAAAAAAAAACTTAAAAAGGCTTCTTGCAATTCTAACTGTAAGTAGTACTCACAGATCTACATTCCATATGTAGTGAAGAGACCAAAGGAAGGTAAAACATTCAACTCTGCATATGTTATTCTAAAATACAATTACATATTAGAAAAAAGTAGTATATAAGGTCCTCTGCAACCACTAGACCTTCACAAAGAGAAACACAGTATTTTTTTCCTATTGTTATTCAATTCACAAAGCTATCCTAGACAGGCAGGGAAATGACTAAGAAAAAAATGTCAGAAATGATGTTATACTAATGACCTTTGGGTTCCTATAAAAAAAATTCAAAACCACATGTGTTTTGAAAAGAATCACTGGTTCTCAACTGTCATATTTCCCTGCCAATAAATCTTCAGCCAGTGTAGAAGTTGTTAAGCAAGTCACAAGAATCCTACATAGGTATTTCTGGAACAAATTTTTCAATACCCTTCAAAAATGTATCTAATCTTGAATTGATATGTCAGTTCCCTTTAGAGAAATAACTAGATGGGGCATTTGTAACTATACTCTACATTTTATCTTTTCGTAAGTACTTTCTTTGAACTGAAATGAATTTTTATATTTTGGGTTTTTTTCAACTTAAGAAAGAAATATTGCAAGAGATGTTCTAATTTTGTCTTGGTTGAGTGAAATAAACATTGTTTTGTGTTCAAGTCACATGATATATCAAAATTCTCTGTTTTGTTTTATTGCAGAAGGGAAAAAGAGTTGCATCTGTGGAAATTCCCAGCAGAAAAAAAAAAAAGCCAAACCTATTTTACATTCAGCCTAACTAAGAAATTTCAGTGTCTCATTGATTACTCTTTCCTGAAGGTGGGAGAATAGGGAAGGGAAGAATGGGAGATTTCAGAAGTGTGGTTTGATATAAAACACCCCAGTCAAACCTTTCAGTCATTAGATAAAATTCAGGGCTTTCTAATTTTAAAAGGGGAAAGGATCCATTAAAATTATTTTGCTTTCCTCCCAGGTCCAGTTTTTCTGCATGTTAGGAAGATTACTAAAGACTTTCTGTACATATTAAGATACTGTTTCTTCATACCTGCTTGAAATTTGCTCTGTTAGAGGATGTAAGTCAAGAAAATATTTTCAGCTGCAGCTTTTCACCTTGGCTTTAAATATCATACAAAAGGCCTTTTATCTTGTCTTTTTGTAGACAGGAGAGACAGTGCCTTTAGAAAAATATTCAATGCTTTGTGCCCTCAAGGTACAGTGGTTCATCTAGGCATTGGTTCTTATCATCATTTAATATGTAACTATCTTTTTTGATAAATCAATTCACTGACTGTTCTTAGATGTTAACATGTTTCCCAGAGCAGATCACAGACTGTTCCAGTAACTGCTCTGAACAATTTCCAATCTTTCCCTTTTTAAAACAGACTGCAAAAGTAGGCAGAGCAGTCTGACCGCAACTTCAAATACTGTAAACAAACAGACAAAAAATCCTGCATTTAAGTCGTGACTTAAAAAGTTGCACATTTGCATCAAAACATGAACATTTCTAATGGAACATGAGCTATGGTGTGATGGTTACGTATCAGCAGTGGTATTGCTGTGCTATTAACAGTTCTTCTGCGAGCGTAGAGGTTCACAAGTCTTGAAATGTCATTCTTTTCTATGTCCATCTTGTGCTTGGTACTTCTACCAAGTTCAGCACACACCTAGAAGAAAGGAATACTTGAAGTAGAAAGTATCATTCCATTTTGCAAGTATGGCAGCATCATGGGAATTTCTCAGGTATTTCCAATTTTGCATAAAGGTAACATCTTCTGGTGAGGTTTTTTTGGTTTTCATTTTCTGAAATGAGCTTATAAATTCCCCTATTGCATTCTGCACTTCTGTTAACAATGTAGTGCTTTGGTAGGCATTACTGTAAGATTTGAATGTGAAATGTACTCCTGTAATAAAACTAAATAGGCTAGGACGGAAACCTGTTACTTCTGAAAGCCAGAAGCATCTTGCTTTTTATAGCATTACAGTCATGGCAGTCTCAGTGGTCTCCTTCTCTGTTAAACAAACAGCAAAAATTTAGGAAATCCTTGAGTCTGGGATTATTTTCTCATAGGATCAGTTATAAAGTAAAGATCTAGACCTGTAATAAGATTTTAAATATCCCTAAAGAAATTTTCCTTCATTTCTGGAGATATATAATTTGCTTTAATTAGCTGGAAACAATAGCAAGCATTTTGCTAAAATTTCTTTGCATTACTGGAAAAAACAGATCTGGTGCTCTTTTTGTTTTATTTTTACTTTTTTTGCCTATTTGATTTCTTCAATTTATAGTATTTCAGTTTCTTTAGAATGACATCACCTGCAGAGACAGCCCTGCTTTTATATTTATCCATGTTTTATATTTTTTATGTGATTAAATTCAAGAGAATTTGTAAATAAGACCAGACCAAAAATAACACCATTTCAAGTGATTCTCTTATGGTACAGCTAACTGCTCCTTAATGTCACTTCTGAAATAGAAATTCTTAAAAAATTAAATCAATTTACCTAAAAAATATCAGGTCATCAGTGCTGTAGGAAACATAGCAAATTCTCAAGACTAGAACACTATTTTTTGAAGCAATTCTCTCAACCCCTATAAAGTATTTGATCAGGTAAGACATTTATTTATGTTCGAATTGGCAAATGCAGTCACCCAGATAATTAAGTGGCTGAAAAATATTGATCTGCTAGGCATAATGGGGTCAATGTCAGAAATGTTTACCAGAGTAATGTTAACATTGATACATTCCATTCCCTTGTAAAATTATTGGGTTAGGTCTTAAGACCACATCTCTTTCCAATAATCTTCAAGGATTCAATTCAATTCAAGAATCTTAGTTCCTACTATTTGTGAGGAGTGAAGCAACATAAAAATGCTTAATACAATTTTGAAACCTATGAAAATATCCCCTGAGGTATACTCAGCATGATACTGTAATATCTGTCATGATCACTCTAATCATGAATTTCACAAGAAGTTTGTGAAAAGTAAAGTAGCACAAATTAAGACTCTGTGGCCACAACGAACATGTAGAGCTATTAATAAAGACAAGTCAAAATATCGGTGTGATTTTTTTTTCTGCTCAGTGTGCCAGAACCTTTTCTACTTGCAGTGCTAGTTTGGCATGTCACCATAGCTGTAGCACATTTTCATCAATACAAATAAATTTGAAAATTCATGATGCAAAAAAAGACACTGAAAGCAAGAGCAGACATTCTTTGCTTTCAGCAGGGTATGGCTTGTGCTGTGTCATTGCAAAATGATTAGATTGCTAGTTATTTATAAAAGTATTATTTAAGACTGCTAATTTATTTAGGCTGGATAGACCAACCAGTTTTTCCAGTGGATTTATTTCTGTTGCACATAATTTCTCTCTACATTTCTGCGTTGTCGTGAGGTGTGTGACATCAAGATCCATAATTCCAAAGGCTGGCACCCAAATGGTTCTATTCATGTGAAGCAAGTATTTGCACTTTTTGGGCTTTATCTATAAAATCCCAAGTGATATAAAGGCAAAGAGCTGATTAAATACAAGAACTAAGGTGTGGTAAAAACTGCTTAAGGTGCTGGTTCAAAAGAAAGAGAAGAAAGCTGTTCCTCATATAATTAATCTGTGGAGCTCCTGGCCCAAGAGTACATGTTAAAAATCCAGGGAGACTAAAGAAGTGCCTAGCTTAAATCATGGAAAAAGATCTGTAGTGGTCTATTAAGTATGAAAAGATCCCCATTGAGCCAGAAAGTCCCAGAACTGCAATTTGTTTGAGACTAGACAGATAGTCTGGGGAGCCATTACTGCATACTTGTGCTTGTATTTTTTCCTAGACCTCCACCGTGGACCATTGTCAGAGAGTCTTAATACTGAGCTAAATAAAGTTTTAGTGTGAACAAGAGCCCGTTTTAGGGTTTTTATGTATTAACAATATCACTTGGAACCTATATTTTTAGTTTTACTTCCATAGACTTGAGGTAAGACTACAGGAAAAAAGAATAAGTCAAAGTTATCTAAATGTAATTAATTTTTTATATCACTTGAAGTTAAGATGTCAGATACATGAATGTCCTTTAAATACATTAACACTAAGTTTTCATTTGCATGTAGGTGGCTGAGGAATTATTTTTGTCCATTTGATTGTTACCCCTCTGTTTCAACTTCCTTTTTTCTTTTAAAGTAATTATTATATTTTGACAACTTCTCTTGATGCATAGAAGATAACTTTGCATTTTTTCTGCAACAATGGAGCTGTAAGTTTGCTTGTCTTGTTACTGCATCATTCCACAGAAGGTTCATGCCTGTGCAAAAGACATCAATACATTTAACAAGTGGCAATAATGTCTACAAAAATGTTATTAGAACAGAAGCTTTATTAGAGCCTTTGTCTACAACGTTTCTATGGCTGAAATGTCTGTCTTCTCTGTAAATGACTATTAAGACAGGTTTTTTTCAAGGACTTTATTAATTTTTGTTATAGGTTAAGAATTAATATAAATTTTAGTGAAATTCCTTGGCTGCAACAAAGAAGTAAGACCAGTAGTTTGAAGGAGGTGATTCTTCCCCTCTCCTCCACTCTCATGAGACCCCACCTTGAGTACTGTGTCCAGCCCTCAGCACAGGAAGGACATGTTGGAGTGGGTCAAGAGGATGGCAAAGAAGATGATCAGAGGGCTGGAGCACCTCTCCCGTGAGGAAAAGGCGGGGAGAATTTGGATTGTTCAACTTGGGAAAGAGAAGTCTCTGGGGAGACCTTACTTAGGTACCCTTTTGGTACCTAAAAGAGGCTTATAAGAAAGACAGGGACAAACATTTTAGCAGGGTTTGTTGGGATAAGACAAGGGGTAGTGGTTTCAAACTGAAGGAGGGTCAATTCAGACTAGATTTAAGGAAGAAGTTTTTTTACAGTAAGTGAGGTAAAATAACAGCTTTTTGACCAGAGAGGTAATGGATGCCCCATCCCTGAACACACTCAAGGTCAGGATGCATGGGGCTCTGGGCAACCTGATCTAACTGAGGATGTCCCTGCTCATTGAAGTGGGCTTGGAGTAGATAACTTTTGGTCCCTTCCAACCCAATCTAGATCTCTCCTCTCGATTATGTGATGCCTCTTCGAAAGTCTGACAAATTCAGCACCCAGCACACATACATCAGTCCTGTCTGTCAAACTCACTTCTACCATCTGAACTAACAAGTATGCTGAGCGTACCTGCTTCCACACAGACATAGACAAGTAGAAAAGTCTGTGAGAGTGGCTGCTTTTTATATCCTGCTATAGCTTGGGATATAGAAGACTTCAGTTTAGATTTCTGTTTTGAAATAGACTCCTCAGAGTAGAGATCCCCAGACTGTTGTTCTCCATCCCCTTACACAAGGTGAAGAGATAAGTGTCAGCATCACACAAAATTGTAAGATCACCACAACCACTTCTTTCGCCTTCAGTCTGCTGTGACAAGGTTAGCCACCAAACACCCCTTAAGCCAAGATATGTATGTCTGTCTCCTCACCTCAGTATTTCCCCGTGGTTATCAGCCACCCACTGACATGGATCAGGTCAGCTCTTACCTGAATTCTGTTCTTTGACTTTTCTCTCCTCAAGGACTGGAGTCTATATTCCACCTTCTGAAACAGCATCTCTAAGTTAGGTATCATGATGTTTAACTTCTCTTCAGAGATCCACTCCTTACTGTCAAATACTATTTTCAGTCATGAAATTTATTCCCTGTTAAAAATTACAGCCCATGTCAAAAAAATTTACATTGATTTTCACTCCTGAGTGATTTTATTATTTTTCTTGGGCCTCATTCCAGTTTTACCACATAAAATGGAAAAAATGCTAAAATGGAGCTTCTTGAGGGAAGCAACACCTGTGTATCACAGAAGAGTATCAAGGAAGAATAGACATGCAGTCATTTGCAATAATCTTTTTAATTTTATTCATCTAAAATTAGGATGCACTGAGTGCTTTATACCTGAGATGAGTCATACCCAAAGCTCAGGTCTCTCACTTCATTAATAAATGCAACCTGTGGCATGAAATGCAACCAGGGCTATACTAAGAGAAGCATTAAAAACTGGACTATCTAAAATAAAATAAAAGGTCATGGGAAGATATATTTCCTAAGCCAGCACAGTCTACCTTTCTGGAAGGTTTCACATTTAGTAGCCCAGCTGAATGAGGTGTTATGCAGAAACTTTGATTACCATCAGTTCAGACAAAATGCAGAAAGAACCACATCTCTGGTGAAATTTGTGGATTGCCTCTGCCATTTTTGTGGTGCTCTAAATGCAGCCTCATGGAACCCAGCATAGGTACTATCAGCTAAATGGGGAATGTGCAGTAAACTTAACCCATGAATGCTACTTCTAAAGGCAGGAGTGTAACCTAGTGGCCTTGAGGTTCTGTGTATCACAGTAATACTTATTTTTAGTTTGTTCCTCTCTTTTGGGGTTTCTTTTGGGTATGATTTTGGGGATATGTTTGTGGGGTTCTTTTCTGGAGAAAGTTATTACAGTGACCAGATCCAATCTGAGATCCTGTACTAAGGTTAATTGTGACTGATAAAGAATGCCACAGAATATTACAACTTCTACTGAAAAAGCATCAAAGCTGAAAATCCAACATCTAGACATAGTCTGACTTCTCAATTAAATTTAATTACTAGACTTCAGCTGATTTTTGTCTACTTGGTATCTCTGGCCCATTATTTTTCAAATATCATAAAAAATGTAAAAACGAAACTCAAACTCTTACACTCTTTTTATACTCACTGTTCAGCCTCTGTGTCTGCATCAAATTCTCCCACAGAGTTAAGACAGAAATTTAGTATTGTTCCCTCAGATGCTTGCTCTATTGTAGTCCCAGATGTGAGAGAGTTCATGGACAGGTTTTCCCAAGCAGGCTGTTTTATCTTTGCTATGCTATTGCCAAGAAGAAATACATTGCTTGTTCTCAGCTGGCACTTGTAACACAATACCGCAGTGTGTTCAACTTCCTTCCTATCTTCTTCCTCAGTCAATGTACTTCTGATCAATATCCAGTCTTAAAAGAGACATATACTTCAAGGAATTTTCCAGGAATGGATTTGATTGAAAATGAAAGAAAAATTTTTCACTGACTTTTCAAAAAGGATTGGTTTCCTTAATATTGTAGACCACAATTAATACAATTTTTTCTCTTGTTGAATACATTCACTATTCTTAATCTTCCCAAGTTATTATACCCAGCCAGTGAAAGAGAATTTCTTATGGTATTTGCAGCATTTTGCAAAAAAATTTAGAATCATTTAACATAATTCTAGGAACAGAATAATAAAAAAATATTTGTGCCTGGGCAATTTATAGTTTAGGTTGTTCAAGACAATGGAATAACTGCTATGACCAAATTACAGCATAACTTTTTTCCTGGTGGGCCCCAAAAGAGAAAATGTATTTTCCCCCAGTGTTTCTAATGCCTAATTTTATATTTCAATCAATAGAAAACCCTAAAAAAAAAAAAAATCATATTTTTCTGTGAAAAATGAAATTAATAATAAAGTAAAACCAAGACCAAAAACTTTAGAGTATTAGATAATACTGAATTTTCAATTTTTCATCAAGACAACTTTCTTTTCTTTTATCATTTTTTGTCAGTATTTCCAGATTAATAACTGCAACTGGCTGACCTGCTAAACTGAGTATTGCTAGCAATACCTACTATGATTTCACTGCCAAAGACTATAACTGTAAATATTTACAACAGTTTCCTATCATGCTGCCAGATGACTGCTAGGAAACACGCTGCGTTCATATTTTGCTCTTGCTATTTATTTGCTGTGTGAAGGATGATTCATGTCACACCAGTCTGCATTCCTATTCTGTTTGGTGATAGGTTCTTCTGTATCAAGTAACATCACTGTTTCCTGTCAGCTCTCTAACTGGTCTGAGCTAGCTCACCTAGAGACAACCTATTCAGCCAGTCAAATATACTGCACTTCATGAAGGATAAGGTAGAAGTGATTCTGCATCCTCAGCATTTTCTCTGATACATTCCTACTTCAGAGCACCAAAGCCCACGGTACCACATGTGTCTCCTCATTCTCACTTCTCTTTCTGCAAACGTGACAGTTGTAGGGGACGGTTATATATCCAACAGATAATTGGTACCGTGTTCTAAGTCGCCTTGGTCTTGCATAGACTTGGAGATTGTCAGCACACTGTCACTGCATTCCAGGAGAGCTCCTATTAGTTAACTGTACTTGACAGCACCTCAGAAACTGTATATTTTAAGTTAAGAAGCCTGACATCATAAAGGTTATCACTTTCTTTCTCTGGATAATTACTCACAGCATTGACAAACATGTATTCCTTCTCCAGTTCATCAGAAGACCGATGGGAATATGTGATTTTTAAAGTTCCTGATGCTTTTCAGAATCATATATTGTTGAAGTCCTTGGCTGATAATATAATTATAGGCCTACATATACACATATGTATATATTTATATGCATCTTTGCCCACTTGGCTATTATCTCTCATCTTTCAGAATATTAATGAAGACATATTTAATCTTAAGAGGAGAGGGAATTCCAAGTACCAGGACTGGAATATTTTTTAACTTCCTGTGCTTTTATTTATTTATTTGTTTATTTATTTATTTTTCTATCTTTCAATCTATCTGTCTACCTATCTAGTGCTTTGAACTTCAAATAGTACAGCTCTTTCTCATCAGAAACAATTGCAACACTGCAGGAATTTGTTCTTTTAATGACTCTGAATCAGGACAGTAGAGACAACTAGGCTTATCAAAGTCATCAACATTATTTTGTGAGTTTCCCTGCTGTTTTATATGTGCATTGTTCTCTACTATGTAAGTACTGCTACCTGAAAATGGTCATAATCAGTGCAGTTAAACTCAGCAGAAAACTCTTGCACAGGATTGTTAAAATCTTTTGGGGATTTGGTTATGGCTGTTCAGCAACTACAAGTGAAGTAGAACTTGTTAAAGTGTCATGTGGAAAAATACAAGAACTAAACTAGTATAAAATCTTGATACATAATTCTTAGCAGTGTGTGGCTGTCACAGCAGAACTTCCAACTTCATGTGCTCATTATCACAGAGTAGTAGAGAACATTTTTGTTGCAGTAGACTCTTTCCAGGGAGGTAATAATTAGATATCTTTGCATTTTCTGATGTGATTTTCCAGAGACTTCCATCTACATTTTCAAAAGTCACTGGTGGTTTGAGGTACTCGAAGAGAAACAGTTTAGAGTGAAACATGGAGTATCTGCTCACTGAAAACTAGACATTTTGAGCTTCCTCATGCTCTTGCATTTGAAAAATGGAGGAACACATTACTCCAAGGTTACTTGTGAAAATGCAGCAACATGACTTCCTGATACTAGAGTAGATATTTTACTCTCATGGGAGGAACAGATGGCTTTGATAGAAGTTGCCAAAGTGTTGGACTATCAAAGGATTAGTCTTATTACTTGAGAACACAAGAATCCATCATTCTGTTCCAGGGAGAGCATTTTGCTATCACGGAGAGTTGCATAAGAACAAAAAACAATTTACATGATATTTGGGCAGGAGTTTGATACATGCTTCCTGAGAAAGCTGAAGCTGAGGAAAAGAGTCATTTTTAAGAATCAAACTTCCAAAGAAGAGATGAAATGGAGATGGATGTAGGATATTTTACTTGCCTCTTTGTCTTCTGCAGTCAGTTCCTGTGACTTTTATTCATATATCCTAGCATGTGCATTGCATAGGCCCAAGTTATGATGTGAAAAATCAAATTTATACTGTCACATCATGACCAGCCACAAATCCACTTAGACAGGTTTAAGTGAAAGATTTTAAATCTGCAGAACTAGTAAGAAAGGTTTTAATAGCTCAGTCACTCAAAACAAACAGGTTCCTTGATGATAAATAGACTTTAAAGATATCAGAACAGAATCTCAGGAACCTGTAAAATAATAGAAAAAAATAAGGATAAAGGGGAAATCTCTCCTTGAAGTTATTTTACTGAGGGGAAAAAGCGAGACAGGTTGGGAGAAGGTGGCATACATGTTATGATGGTGACAGATTTACAAAGGATGGTATCTGATGATAAGGTAGATTTAAATTTCAGTATTTTAGTAGTATGTAGGAAACTTTGAAACCTTAACATATCTTTAATAGTATTTTTGGGAGGGGATTAACATTATTGCACACACATTTTTATTTGGTATAGAATAATTTATGACAAGAAATAAAGACCAAACTGTACAACTTCTAAGAAATTAATATTTTTATTGTGTGCAATCTGTTAGTTTTATCTGTTGTGCTTACATAGTAAGCACTGAGTAGTAAAGTAAGAAGTATTGCCATTGCTCAGAAATGCTCTCTACAATTACAGAGGAATTAAAGAAAGAATTCTGAGTAGAGTTTACCTCTTAAAGGTAAGAAAATTCATGTTCTTGAGCAAACATCAAATGTTTCACAGCATATTAAGTATTTTTCATCGTCCACTATGAAGAAGCTTGTTCATAGAATATTTGACATTGAAGAAGGAAAAATCAAGGGCCATCAAGGGCTTTCTGGGGGGATTCTTCCATAAAACTGGCTATATTCATAAAAAGTCTGAAATCCAGAGACCTAAAGCAAATCATCTAGCAAAATGATTTAACCAACTCTTTGTTCTGTGGTCATGTACCAAAGACTATAAAGTTTTCTTAGCAAAATAATTAAAATATCTCTGAAAGCAGCTGGCTACACATTTCAATTATTTGAATACACAGTTCTCTGACAATTTACATAAGACAGTATTGTAAAACAACCTGAAATAAGCTATTCTCCCTCTACTTATTTTGGTGGCCTCACTTTGTACATTTGTGCAGTAGGGGTTCAGCTGAGACATCTGGCCATTTTGAGAGAGATTTTCTTAGTATTTTTGTGCTATCAGAATAGCTATGTGTATGCAATGTCATTAAAGATGTTTGATGGAATTATCCTGGTGGATGTTCCATGTTGGGGTCCCTCCCCTGCCGTGTAGCCCTGGGAGAGGGGCCCTGAGGGCACAGACACGGGGCTTCCCTGTCCCTGCTCAGCCTCGTTCCCATTGGTTGGTTTGTGTTCCCTGCGCGGGCAGAAGGACCCTCGGTCCTGTGACTGGAACAGTTCCTGGGCAGAGCTCCGGCCATGCGGCTGGAGAAATAAACATCTCTCTGAAACAGCTATCAAGAATCTGTCTGTCCATATATATTTCCTTTCCACGGGACTCCTGGTTTGATATATGCGTGTTGCAGTATCTCCACTGCAACAAATGGTGGAGATTTGTGAGCAGAACGATCCCCGATCCCTAAGCGACTGATTTGTGTGAGTAAACCCTGGAAACTTTGGATTCCTCTTCTTGGTTTTGCTTTGCTATTCCATATCTAAACTATGGAGGAACGGTGGGAAGACTCTTGGCTCTCAGAGCCGCATATGGACATTTATCTTAAACTAAAAATGATTCTTGAACAACGATTTGTGAATTTTAGCTTGATTCAAGCTCAAAAAGAACTGAAACACTTCCTGGCATGGTTGTTTAAGAACTTTTTCTATGTTTCTTGGGATTTAATTCTTACCAAGGGCTTTTGGAAAACCGTTTGGACACAGTTGATTTCTGAGTCAAAATATATGCCAATGGAAGAATATTTTCGTGAATATTATTTAGTTACTGAGACTGTTGAGCAATGTCAGCTGTGTCCTGGCGAAGGGAAGCCTGGCGCAGGGACCGTGCGGCCCAGGCCACGTGCACCGAGCGCTCTGCGTGCAGCAGCGAGGCAGTTCCCGTGCGCGGGCGGAGCCACGCGAGCCGCAGTGTCGGCAGCGGAGCGGGGAGCGGCGGGACCCGGCGGTGCCCGAATGGCCCCGTGCAGCGCGTGGTGGAGCGAGCCCTGTGAACGCCCGGCCGAGAGGGGCGGCGCGCGGGCGGCGGCTGGCGGCGGTGGCGGTGGAGCGGAGCCGCGCCCAGCCGAGACGCGCGCTGGAGCGGAGCGCGGGGGGGTCATCGCTCGGGGGCCCGGCCGAGACGTGGGTGCAGCGCCCGGCAGCGGCAGCGAAGCTGCGACCAGAGGAGGCGACGCACGGAGAACTGAGCGGCGCGGCCCGGCCCGGCCCGCGCAGCCCCGAACGCGACCCCGGGAAGAGCGCGCAGGCACGAACAGCCCCGACAATTCCAACACGGGAGCGACCGAAGGAGAGAGCAAAGACGCAGCGAGACAGAAAACAGCAGCCACTTGGAAAAAGGAAAAGATCATAGCAACTAAGACCTTAGGGATAGTAAAATGGTATAATGTTAAGCAAAATTATGGTTTTATAACAAGGTGTGACAACCAGCAAGACATATTCGTGCATAGAACTGCTATTAAAAAGAATAACCCTGAAAAATGCATCCCAAGCTTGGGAGATGGAGAGGTGGTGGAATTTAATATTGTACTAGGGAGAAAAGGGTTACAAGCATCGCAGGTCACTGGGCCTGATGGTGTTCCTGTAAAAGGCAGTATATATGCAAAAAATCGTAGTCATGTTAGACAATATCTCCATTGTAAGCCCCCCCTACAGTTTCCCTTTCCTAATCCCACCTTTCCCTTTTACCCTATGTCCTATTACCCCCAGTGTATTCCCAATCCGTTTTTTCACCCATGGTTTCCCTCACAAAACCATGCTTTTGCCAATTGTTTCCCCAAAAATCCCTTTCCAATGCCGAGTGGGGGATGAAAAGGGGGAGGGAAGAAGTTAAACCCTCTCCTGCCTCAGTTTCCCCACAAAGCATGCTCAGAGTTCTGTCTCCCTTCTGTCAGCCCTAAGATGTTCCAGAGAATCTGTTTGGACATTTAAAGACTCAGGAGGGTGGCTTGTTTTGTCTTGAAACGGTTCTTGTTATGTTTATCCAGTTGTTTTCATTCTCCTTTTATTAAAATAAAACGGGTGAGGTGTTGGGGTCCCTCCCCTGCTGTGTAGCCCTGGGAGAGGGGCCCTGAGGGCACAGACACAGGGCTTCCCTGCCCCTGCTCAGCCTCGTTCCCATTGGTTGGTTTGTGTTCCCTGCGCGGGCAGAAGGACCCTCGGTCCTGTGACTGGAACAGTTCCTGGGCAGAGCTCCGGCCATGCGGCTGGAGAAATAAACATCTCTGAAACAGCTAGCAAGAATCTGTCTGTATATATATATTTCCTTTCCACGGGACTCCTGGTTTGATATATGCGTGTTGCAGTATCCCCACTGCAACAGTTCCATTTGCTATCCACCCTGTGGATAACAAGAACTGAGGGAGAAAAGAGAATAATAAAGAAAATGAGAAGCACGTATGTATCTTTGGAAATTACCTAGTCACTCATATATCTTTACAATTGATATTATAATTAGTCAACTTCGAAATTTTATCTCAGTTCAACCACCACAATATATACTTAATTTTGTGAGACCAAGAGAATAATCTGATATGAAACAAGAAGACTATTCCAAAATTTGTCACTGGGCATAATGCAAACTCTCTTTACCAATAATGTCTTATTCTGTCCTGGCAAAGGTCTGACATTTGTTGCTTTGTATTCCTCTCATGAGCAGCTTGCTATAAGTGATTAATTCAATTACATTATCTAAACAGACACCGGGGAGTTTTGTGTCAGCTTTATGAAGTATAACGGACTATGTCATATGTGACAATGCCTACCAGGAGGAGATTTTCAGCAGTGTTGAATGCACTTCACACATATTTTCAGTAACAAGAAAAAAATTACAAAGGAGTTAAAGTAGCATTGTGGGAAACAGAGAAGCAGAAACTTCTATAAGCATTAGTAAATTTGATTTACAGCCCTGGAAGGAGCTTGGGTTGATGTAGTGGCAAAGCTGTGCAGGCTTTAAGCAGAAGAATCATAAACCTATGTTTCTATAGTTATAACTTAGAAAATGTATTGGGTGATATGGTGAAAGGTTTTAAGTATAGTAACGTGATTTTATAATTTAAGAATTTAGATGCTATAATAGAAGTATATGTGCGTACCTGAGCTAGAAAGTCATTGGTTGTGAAACAGATGCAATGCAGTAAAAAGTACTAAAGGTGATAGGTTATAAAGTCAAAACAAAGTTTCATGTTAATTGCTTAGTGGACCAAAAAGTTATTGTAGCGGGTTGGGTTAGTAACCAGGCAGAAACACCAATTTAGTGTAGTGGTTTGGCCCAAAATACTCATTACTGTTTATCTGCTGTGAGATAAGAATTAGGAGAAACACAAAGCAGGCACCAAACTTGAAAGAATATAAAGAAGTTTATTAACAGACCTAAAAGAAGGGGAAAAAAATTATACCACCTTCAGAACTCTCCTCCTCCCCTCCACCTTCCTCCCTTCTCCCACTGACAATGTAAAAAGACAACCCTTAAGATGTTCAGTCAGTTTACCACTTCCATAATAACCTTGTTCAGTCCATTTAGAAAGAGAAGTCTCTTCTTGCTCGTGCTATGAAAACATTATCACAATGAGACAGCCACCCACTTCCAAATATTGTTCAGCCCATTTAGGAAGAGGTCTCTCTGTTCGTATGTGAGTCCTTTCCCCCGACTTGCAGCTTTTCCCGCAACTGCTTTCGAGGGTCCACTCTTGAAGTTTTTTGAGGTCGAGCCATTCAGAAACAAAAAACAGAGGCCCTTCTTCCCTGGGAGCAAAGGGTCTTCCTCATCTTCATCATTAAGACTATCTCTGGGAGCATCTCTAGGAACTGAGGTTTTCTCCTTTCCCATTTGGAGCAAAAGTCCTCATCTGGTTCATCTCTAGGGACTGAGGTTTTCTCCTTTCCCATTTGGAGCAAAAGTCCTCATCTAGTCCATCTCTAGGGACTGAGGTTTTCTCCTTTCCCGTTTGGAGCAAAAGTCCTCATCTGGTTCATCTCTCCCTGTCCAAACTTCTCATGAAATTACAGCTGCGTCAGCATCTGCCTATCTCAGCGCAGGTGCTTTTGCTTGCGAGTTGAACACTCCACCCCCCATATCTTCATGGAATTACAACGGGATACTCTGATATATCATAGCTTCACAACAGAATTTCAGCTTTAAGCATCTCCTTTCTCTCTTCCCTCAGGTTTTCAGCTCTTCACAGCACTAAAAGGGTTAATCTCACCTCGGCCTTGCAGCTTTGCAGCTGGAATGTTGAATTTTTCTTATCGCAGTGGAGAGGGGGGAGAGCCAAGCTGCTCCGGCTGCCCACGGCAAGGCAGTGGGGGGGGGTTCCATGGCTGGAACAGGTCCATCGGCTCCAGGATGGCCATGGCCCGGCCCGGCCTGGCCCAAGCAGGGCCTGGCCAGGCCCGCTGGCCCCTACACGGGGCCTGCAGCCACCTGTCCCAGCACCGGAAATGAGAGAGAGCTTGGTGGGGGAGTTTGTCTATTCTTAAGTGTGTATCACAGAGGCGGTCACAACTTTAGGTGGCTTAGAGAATTGTCCATATTCAAACTGGCCAGCTGATAGGTTCTATCAGGTCCCAGAGGAAACTGTAAGCACCCCTTAGCAAGGACATCCCTTCCGGGACTATGCTTGCTAACCTACTACAGTTATAAATTACGATGTAACTCTGAAACTTGTGACTTTCTCCATTATGGTGACTTGTTACTAAATCACGGCCTCTGAGACTTATGCCTTGTTTGCTTTTAAGTAATAAATAGTGATAATTGTAATCGTCCCATCTCTTGGATAATAAGGCACTGACAAAATAACGTTTTTCTGACTATTCAAATCGAAAGAGAAAAGAGAGAGATCTGGTCACAAACAGCTGACCTGCACTCTTATGTTCCCTGATATATTCAGAAAACTTTACAGTTGAAATATCCAAAATAAATGTAGTTACTGCACAGGGTTAGAACTAGATGATCTTGAAGGTCCCTTCCAAACCAAATCATTCTATGATTCTATATGCTTTAGACTGCTAAATGGAGTCCACTTAAAAAAACCTAAGGATTCCTTACATAATACATCATTATCTTAAACAATTTTATTTTTTTAATCCAGACCTCTTTATGCTTATTTTAAATCATTTTTTTCCTACTCTTTAAAGCATTTCTGTGACATTATACACTTTCCTGTATCTGTCTTTTTTATTCAAAATAAGATGGCTAATCTCTGATAGGACAAGTCCAAATTGTCTACACATTAGTCTGAAAAATGGACAGTGGCAACAGATGTATAATTTCAATGTCTGCAGGAGCTCTCTAAGGGCAGTAGACCAGCTGAGAAATGCATTAAGGAGTTGGGTGAATACTAGGACAGTAAAGTTAGAAGGCTAGAATAAACTGGGGCAGTGAGAAATTCGTCTAAAAAGTAGTAGAAGAGACAAAGAAGTTCCTGGTGAAATTTACTTTTTAGCTGTTGTTCTGCTGAAAAACAGGTCTAGAGAGGATGGTAGAGAAATGACTGGCCAAGGGAAAGTTGGAAGGTCTACTGAAAGGTTTCCATGAGAGATACTGGTGTGAATACCAGCCGTTTGAATGGAAGGCCTTCAAAGAAGGAACCAAAATTAAAATCAAACCTTATTTCTAGGAGTTTAATTTTGAACTCTAATTATGTGCTAAAATGCCTTGCTAGACTTCATCTTGCTCTCTTCAAAAGAAGAAAGTGTTGCTTAATGAGGAACCTTTCAATACTGCCTTTTTCTCAATCTAAAGTGCTCACTTTAGATTCTCATGCACTCTGCTCTGTATTAACGCACCGTGCGTAGATTCGTGAAGGGTAGCTGCGTTTCCCTGAAACGTCCCTGGCAAAGGAATCATTCTGGTGGGTGCAGTATAGCACTCCAGCAAGCTTGCTCCTTTCACCCACACAGCTGTTGGGACAGACTCTCACCACACACTAAAGCTGGATAGCTCACACATTACCAGAGGCAAAGAGCCAGGAGGGCTCTCCTGTATGGCACTTCCACAGACAAGGTTTATTGCATCCTGCCGCGAAGGGAGACCAGAGACGAAAGAGAGGCCCAACCACACAGTGACCAGGGTTTTTGTACTGGAGCGGGGAGAGCATCAGAACCAATGATCTGACGGCACGGGAGTGGTACAAAGGCAGGACTAGGGTATGGGAGCCAATGGGGAAGGTCTGGGGATGTGTAGGGTAGCAAGTCAATCAAACAGACTAAGTCTGCATGGCACCACAAAGCTTGATGGGAGAGGCTTTTCTTTTCTCATCATGAGGTCAGGGTGTTGTAAACGAGGCAGAGACTTTTTGGAACGAAAAGCCAACTCGTTTATTTATTAACAACTGAGAGCGGGAACCCAGGATAAGCCCAGGCTCCGCGCAACAGGCCAGAACAGTGTGACCCACTGGGTACTCCCTTGGACACCAAGTTCTGCAGGAGGACCCCCTCTCCAAACAAAACAAAAAACAACAGCCCCCCAGATAGAATCCCAGGACCATTCTTATGCCCTCTGTCAGTTCATAATTGGTGCATTTTGGATCCTTCCTCTGACTGGCTCATTTCTAGGGCTTCTATTGGTCTTTATCAAGACGCATTCCTATCCAATCATTTCTTGAGGGCATCGAATGATTGGATGATTCTTTATCCAGTAACAGTCCAAGATGTTGACATCACCTGCGTGAAGTAATCTTCTAGTCTATCACATCCTCAATTACATCCCTACCTAGTGTTCACACTCCAATATTACACCCATACAGTTTTGCATCATCCTTAATTAACATGTTAATCTATTTAACTATCAACTCCCTTTTTTTACGTCTCATTTGAACGGTAACAATCAACACTCAGAAACAGATTCATTTATTACAAGGGGGTGTTCTTAAACCTCGGATTCAGTCCACCAGCAGGCCTCTGCTATTTCAGGGCTCCTTGGCCCCTCAGCCATCACTTTTGCTGGTTCAGTCACCTCAACACTGTATCAAGGTTCTGGACAGGTAATACTCCACCCTATAGTTAAGTCATTCATACCTAAACATATTTATTGAAAGTTTTACACATCTCAGAGTGTTGCATAAAGGATTATGAGCAATCGTTAGTGAAATCTAAATTGAGGATTTCAAAACTTTCCTGTAAAGCTGATTTGAACGCATGTCCAGAGGCATGCTGAAATTAGTAACAGTTTGCTTTGAAAGTAAAGATATTTAATTTTTTTAGTCTAAAACATCTGATTGTCCCGGTTTCAGATGGGATAGGGTTCATTTTCTTCTCAGAAGCTCGTACAGTGCTGTGTTTTGGATTCAGTATGAGAAAAATGTTGATAACACACTGATGTTCTGTTTGTTGCTGATAACACGCTGAAGTTCTGTTTGTTTTTAAATAGTGCTTACTCTAAGTCAAGGACTTTTCAGTGTCTCATGATCTGCCAATGAGGAGCTGCAAGGGAGCACAGCCAGCACAGCTGATCCAAACTAGTCAATTCCAATTCTCCTGCCCATGCTACCAGGGAAGAATGGGAGTAGTTAGTGAGCAGCTGTGTGGTACTTGGGCTGGGATTAAACCATGACAGTCATTTAAAGTTTATTTCTGTAATTTATAGTACTAACAAAGGCTCTCAGAAACTTTTAAATAGGAAAAAAAAAAGTAGTTGGTTTCAGGGGAATGAACTATCTAGATCAAGCCCCCAGGTATGTTTTATTGTCTTCCCAAGCACAGAAAAATTGTTTGGCATGATACTTCAACAGTGCTTTTCTTTTTTTTTTTTCCAGTTTAGTAAGAAATCAATTAATAAATTATTCATTTTGCTGTATAAGAAATTCTTATTCAAGCTACCTAGCTACTTCATTTGGCCTGGAAGATGTAAATAGAGTTATAGTTCTTCTTAACTCTATTAAGAACATGTAGAAGTAATGAACCTTTAATTCTCTAATGTCCACTAATTGATGCAGGATTTGGGGTTCTACAAGGCATTTTAAAATTACTGCCACTGTCCTAACAGAGGCAACAGGTGCTGTTGGAGGGGCTAGAAATTCCTTAGGTGCCATTTTCTAATTGCAATATTTACATTTATGTTTTCCACACTTCATGCTTTGCTCAGAGCTTAAATCCACAATCATCCATGTTGTTGGGCATTTTGGTAGAGCAGGCTTAGACAGCCTGGTGGCTTTATCAAAATCATATCTGGAAAAAGAGGGAAATATTTCAGCACAGCATCATATTTAGCCTGGTACACTTTTGTTTCCTAAGCAAAATAGTAAGAATTTGCTTATAGAGGACTACATAGGCAGCACTCAACAAAATGGAAAGTGATTTTTGTAGTGAAATAAATTAAAAGGAAGACATGCTTTCTTTCTCAGGTTCTTGCTCTGCCCAAAAGACAAAAAAGTGAGGATAGACACATAAGTATGGCTTCTGTTGTTGTTTCTCCCTAGGAAAGTTCAAGGCTGCTTTACATTTAAATTTTTATATTTGATCACAACACAGCATAATAATAATATGTTATGATAAGATCAGAAGGTCATCTAGTTATTGTTCTTGTCTGAATGAGAATATATAAAAACTTGCTATTAGTGGCCTGTAGCAGGAAAGCAGATGCTGAAATACTGCTAAGTGACATTAAAAAGGACTGTATTAATATCTTTCTCATTTTCTCAGTGCAGACATAAATAATACATAAATGCTAGAATGGGAAAAGGAGATGCACGATTTGCGCACATTTATCCTTGGGTTCAGCGCAATTTTGCTGTGCATTGACACATCACAGCTTTCTTTAATAATCTCTTTCATCATAAAGTACTGGATATTGAATGAGTGAAGCCAGAGCAATCTAATTCTCAGACTTGTAGTCTGAGAATACCCACATTTCTGAGAAGCACTGAAAGAAAGCCTAAAAAGACTCAGAAATGTTCAGTCTCACTGTCACTCTTTTTCTGTCTCTGGTGTAGGTAGGAGTTTGAATTTGGGTTGTGGGAATTGCTTTGAAGTTCTCTGTTCTTTTTCCTCCATGTCAGCATTCACAAGGACAGAAAATTGGAGATGCAAAATATAAAGCACTTAATCACCTTGATCAAGATAATCAAATGACAAAGGCTTGAAGAATGGGCTGTAGGCTGAAAAAAGACAGGACAAATTCCAATAAGACTCTTCCCCATTTCAGAAACATTCATGTGCCACCAAGAAAGGAAAATAATTTATTCCCTGTTATAAAAACACTAATTTCCTAAATGGAGGTCAAGGACCTGATTTGAGCTTGAGATTCCTATCTGACTTGAAAAACAGGCCCTGAATTCTACTTGGTCTGGTGGTAAAAACAGGGCAAAAAATGTAAGCAGAAAAAATAGCCTCTATTAAAATGAAGTGAAATATGCTACTTTTCCCCATAGACCTTGCCCAGTTAATTCCATGAATAGTGTGTTCATTCTCTGGAATTTAAATGGTGTCTTCCCGCTGAAACTTTAGCTCAGGCTAATCAATAAATGCTGCAGCTGGTCAGACTCCTGAACTGCAGAATTACGCAAACATCAATGGATACTTTAAATAGAGTCTTACACCAGGTTCAAGTAATATAATGCCTGGGGCATTGCACTGGCTTAGGGCAAGCAGAAAGATTGTGTCCAGTTGTGAGGCTGTCTTATCTTCTGCGACCTCTAGCAAAGGCAGGGTAAGAAAGTGACATCAACTTAAAGCAATTATGCCTGATCCAAGCTGATAGCTACTCTTGCAGTCCAGGGAGAACGGTTGCACAGGTCTGGCAAGTAGGAGGCAGAAACGAGTTAGAAGATGCCTGAGGGAAAGAGGAGGGTTAAAAATGCCTCAGAGAGCTAAAAATGTCTCCCTGCCCTTCTGGTGACGTTATCTAATATATGCCGAATACCCATACGTGCAAGCCTTCTGTATCATTCACAGAATGCTCAGCAATGCTGTGCTGCAAGCTCTAGTTTCACACTTCCTCACCTTTTGTTCCATTGCACTCTGCAGCCTTGCCACTGTGTTAATGCAGGTGTGGGTTGGACTGGGCATTTGGCTGCATGCATGCAAAAAAGGAAGTCCTTTGAAAGGTTTTAAACTGTCATAAAACCAGCACTGAAGTGTCCTGTCAATCCTCCTTTCCCCGGAGGGTCTTGTTCTGATCTTCTCTTCTGGTTGTTTATACATTGTTGCCAAATCTACACTGTCAAAGACCATGCACAAGGACAACAAACTACGATGATTTTTTTCTTAACTTCATTATTTGTGAGCCAAACATTAATACTGGGTGCTTTTAATTTTAATTTTTCCTGATCTTTGATATTTTTGCTATGTCTTTCTACAGAATATCTTGCAAAGAAATTTCTACTTTAGGTCTTTTATTACTTACTAAACCAAGTCATGAGGAAAAATATATGGTATGGGAAATAGATTATTATATTTTAGTAAAAGAAATCTATACGATATATAATCTATATTATATAGAAATCAATATAGTCGAAAATTAGAATTAGGAAAACAACAGTTCTTCAAATTAATCTTCATTCTCCTCTTCAAGACACCAGGCTTCCAACTGTCTCATTGCAAAGGGAGCAGTGTGTGATTTGTTCTGGAAAGATGTGATATATTTATAAATAGAACCCTACAATGCAGTAAGTGATAAGGCATTTCCATTGATTGTCCAGGGAGTCCTTCCAGTTCTGGAGGAAGACAGTCTGTTATTTCAGTATGATAATAAAATGTATGATTGTGATGGAATTTAATATGACAGGCTGCTATCATTTCAAATGTACTAATACTGAAAAAAAAAAAAAATTGAGTAAAAATAGAACTTACTACAAAAAAAAAAAAAATTAAAAATTTGAATTTCTTTAAATATTGCATGCCATTCCTTCACCATAGCATGTTTTCATTTTTAAAAACTATAAGGGGCTTTAATAGAATTTTAACTTAAGCCAACAAATATCAAAGCCCATTTTCCCTAACATTTGAAAATTACAACATACTACCAAAGCTAAAAGTGTGCTTTGTTCTTTCTATAGCAGTTTATAGAGGCACACTTATATGTTGAAGGAAATTATTTAAGACAAGTATTTGGCCCGGAAATTAATTAATTTAATAATAACTTTTAGCTGCAGG
The DNA here is from genome assembly GCF_020740725.1 of Corvus hawaiiensis. Lineage (NCBI taxonomy): Eukaryota > Metazoa > Chordata > Aves > Passeriformes > Corvidae > Corvus > Corvus hawaiiensis. The sequence goes on along the minus strand of NC_063238.1, from coordinate 16,500,037 downwards.
TAAAAAGAAAGATGTAACAGAAAATCTACTAACAACTTCATCAACATATTCCTGAGAAATATTAACATAACTGAGAAAAATTTATCAGGAGTGAAGGATCAGAAATGGTTGACATCTAGCCAAAGGAATGGAAACTGGTGAGTCCAGGTGGCTGGGACCTTAACCTACAGAAGAAAGATGATCAGAGAGAAAGTCAAGCTTTCAACAAAGGTTATTATTGTTCAAACTCCAACAGAACATCAACAAAGGAAGAAAGAAAGATCATCAGTCTTGGCTCCAGCACTGACCCAGCTGATGTGGTCTCCAGGGTCCTGGGGGTGCACCACCTGGGCTCTTTGTGAGAGTACCTTTTTATAGATATGTTTTCCCCACCCTGGTGCTAAATTTTTCACTTCCTATGCTAATTAGTTACCATGTGCAGTTCATTTTTCTAGACCATTTGGAAATGGACTGAAGGGCTTTGGGGGTTTTTGGTGGTCTTGATCACCCCCTGTGGTGGCCGGTTGGCCTGTGGCACAAGAGACAGAGAGAGCTCTTGGTAAGAAAGTCTCTGGTGCCAAAGACTTATCAGGCATGGTGAGGGAAAGAAGCCTCACCCAGAATGCCTTGTTCGGTTATGGTAATCTATGCCAGTTCTGCTTACCCGGTTGGCTCCTGGTGTTAGCCACACCCCCATACCTAAGCCTGAGTTTTCCCATGATCTGGGTCACTTGCCTCTAGAAATTTTCACAGGTATGAGCAATAAACGGCTTTCTGTGGAAATCTATACAAGGACCTTTCCTATCTCCTGGCCATCGGCTTAATATTACTGAAGCTGTCCGTGCGTTTGTGTGTGCACGCGTGTGTGAGTGTATTCAGCAGATCCTGCTGACAGATTTTGCTGTAGAGACACTGTTTAAAGGTCGCGACACTCCGTGCTCTGGCATGGACCCCGCAGAGCCGGAGAGAGACAGTAATAGCCCCCCTATTGGACCGACCTTTGGTCATCAGTCCATACCTGCTTCTTGACCTCACTCCTGAAATTGCACTGCAGTGTGTTGTGCTTGTCTCCGAGAGCCAGAATTGTTTGTCCAGAAAAGTGCTGCCCTATCTCAATATGGCCCCCATCTCCAGTTACATGCTGTTCTTTCTTGCCTGTTTGCATAGCGTGTTCTTACCGACAGTCCTGGGTTGGTTCCATTGCTATCTCGTTACCTCTGTGTGACGTGTACACATAAGCCCCTCATCATCTGGGCTTCCACAACAGTTACTTGTTTAAACAGTCCTTGCTACTTGTGTGAAACTATTTCAGCATATTAAAGACAAAATACTTGACAAATTGTAAAGACAATCTGATACAGCTGTAACTCCGTCAAGATTCATGATTTTGTTTATTGAAGATGTGAGGACAAGAGTTTTGATGGAACTAAGTTCCACCATAATCTTATTCAACTTATTAGTAGACCTTCTAGACCTTGTTGACTTGCTTTTATTATTTTAAAACTAAATAAAAGTAGAAGCTTATTGGCCTTTTAATTAATTAAATTTAATTTAATGTGAAACATTGTTATATTGAGAGAGTTATTGAAAAAGAGAAATAAAATGTCTTTGGGGCTTCCCAGTCCTCCACAGGAGCTTTAACTGATGCTAAGTGATCTCATGCTTCAGTGGGTAGTGGGCATATGTTTCCTACAGGTTTTTTTAGAAACCTCAGGCTACTACAACTCTTAAGCGTATGACCCTGGGTTTTAGGAACGGAAAAAATAGCTGTTACAACTGGATTGTCTGACTTCTCATGTTCTTTCACATATAACATTAGATACAACTAGTTGTAATATTTTGTCCAGATTTTTGATCATAATGCAAAAACACCTGGCCATATCACACTTAGGTTTCCACAGTAGCATCAGGTACTTTTAATCATTTCACAGACTTTACCAATATACAGAGGACTGCTTGCATCCTCCAAGATCTCCCCATAGTTAACTTACATTACCCAAAGTCTATCAACTAAAAAAGGACCAAGGCACAATTACTGACATTGCATTCATTAAATATAGAAATAACTTTGTATACATAGCCTCACACCAAAGCCACAATCATTGTGGTCTGTGCCTCTAGTGGCATCTATTTTGAATATGTTCAGAATGAGGCCCCTTGGGTGAAAAACATACTTCAGTGGAAAAAAGGATTCAGAAAAAAAATTGTAGGATACAGCAAAAGTTGAAAAAAGCTGCTGCCTTCTTTTCTCTCTGACTTCTTTTGTAAAAAGAACTCTCTCTCTCTTTCATCTTGCCAGAGAAATAACATCTGAAATCTTCAGGTTCTGCTTAACCTCATCTTAATCTTATTAGAATTTCTTTAATAACAGAAAGGAAATTGAATTTGTGCAGAAGTAGGAAACATCCTTATGAAAACCTCTAGGCACCCTGAAAATTGTTTAAACAAATTATGTAATTAAATGTCCAAAATACATTTTCAACTTCAGATTGCTAAAGTAGGTTTAAAAACTCAACTCTGAAAAACAACCATACAATTTTTATATTGTCTCATTAAGCTCTATTACTAATTTAATTATCAATAAAATTTTACAATGCAGCTTGTCCTAGATGTTCACAGAGCATCAGACCCCTCATTTCTTCTTTCCTCTCTGCCTCCTAAATGCAGAACAACCCAGATGTTGCAATGAGAAGTGCCTTTCTTGTGTAACTTGACATTCAGTACTACGGAATCATGGAATTATGCTAGCAAACAAAGAATGCCGTAGATTGTGACAAACCTGAAGGGATGCATCTGCATGCTTTGATTATAAATATCCTTGGGGTTTCTATTTTATACAAACTTCATCAAATTAGAAAGCAAAGCATCATAACTTATATCACAGATTGAACAACTCTGCTTGTGTCAGTAACCATAGCCATCAAAGTCTCAAAGCCACTGAAGAAGTCATTATGAGACAATTAGGTAATGTTTCAACACACAATGAGCACAACTGTTTGTCACAGGATGCTACAAAGCTTCATTTCCTGTGATTTGCTCAGAAAGACCAGGAAAACGAAAAAAACAAAAACCAACCACAATACAAAGAGCACATTGCTTTGAATATTCTCCCAAGATTTAACTGAAGAGATTCTGAAGGGAAAGTTGTCCATTTGCTGTTTTTGATAATTTGTGTTAATGTTGTTTTATTTTGATTTTAACCAACAGATGCAGGATCTGCAATGTGTGTGCATCTGCAGATGCAAATTTTGTGCCTCATGCATATTTCATAAACAACCAGCACTGAAATGAAGAAAAACTGCTTATACAGAATCACTCTTAGGCCATATATTTGTTAATTTTAGTACACTTCTCCCATTCAAGAAAGAAAGAACTCTCTAAGAGAGCAAACAAAGGTTTTAAGAATATAAGTAAGGTGTAAGAATATAAGCAATATATTGAACAGCCAGCAGTGATTTGAACATACAAAATTGTGCAAGCTTATATTGTCTCCCCTTTTAAATACAGCATTTAATCATATACCCATCATATACTATTCTCATTCCCATGGCCTCAATTCAACAGAGTCCTGAAATACATGAGTAACTTATGTTGTCATCTGGAGGTTAATAAAGCAATGAAGCAATATGTGATATCAGTCAGGATATTTCTAAAGTATCTGAGTCACCATGCTTGGAAATATTTAAAAGACGTAGATGTGTCACTTAGGGACACAGTTTAGAGGTGGGCTTGGCAGAGCTGGTTTAGCTTGGATTCAATGATCTTAGATGTCTTTTCCAACCTAAATGCTTCTGTATTTCTATGATAAAAAAGTTCTCGAGAAAAAGTGTCACAGCTGTGAGGATCTTTGCAAGATCACATGTTATCATACACTGGCAGCCTCGGTGCTTTCTCTTATGACTCTTCAAAGCAAACGTATGTGTAAGTACCCCACTGTTTGAATGTTCATAGATAACTGGATTACTATATAAAATCTATGCAAAAATGTAAGAAATGTATTGGAAGCTATATTTAGAGCTGAACATTTTCTTCTTTCATTTTTCTACTGTATAGCACTTATAATATCACATCAGGTAAATAGATAGACATTGACATAGATGTGCTATGAGAATTAAAAAATGAAATTGGAGAAAAAAGTATCCCACTCAAAATCATAAAAGTAGAGGAAATAATAATGATTTTTTTTAATAAATTATGGATGTTTTAGTGTAATTCAGCACGGTTTCCATATCCAGGAACTTTTCTCTGGCAGATAACTAAAATATCTCCTATCTGAATTCTCCTCTTTACTGTACTTGTTCAAAAGGTAAATTCTAAATCTGATGTCAAATTACTGTCCTGTATCTAACTGGGGAACAGTATGAGGAGACAATGAGTACAAATTCTGGAAAAAGATACTGTCTTTAATTAGTAAAAACTGTCTGTTTTCAAAATCTTTCTCTTTGGGATGTAGTGGATCCCTTGCTCATCTCTGCAGCTATGGAAAAGGAGCACTTCTTGCCATTTTTGTGTGCTATTCTCACTCTCAGCCCAGTCTCAATATCACACCTAGTTTCACCTTGTTTTGCCACTCTGCCTGTTCCAGAGAGACCCCATAGCTCCTGCTGCCCATGTCCACACTGGCTGGCTACTGTGAAGTCTCAAGCATTGACCCAGATCAGTGAACTCCAGATCACCCCATTCCAGAGAGAGATGCTGAGTGACAAAATAGGCAATGTGGAAAGTCAGGAAGTTTGTGCTTAAATGCTAAGTCTGAGCTCCAAGATGACTTGACAGTGCAGGTAATACCATAATATCTATGCACATTAAACTACTCAAGACAGAACATAAAGACAAGGCATGTTAATATGAGAAGGAGAGAAGATAATTTCACTCGCCCCCTGAGAAGTCAAGTCCAGAAAGAACAGGACAGTTGCTACATTTCCAAATACACTAAGGGCCACACAAGACAAACACAAGAAATAGTTTTAGCAGGGATGAGGTCTATAGTATTTGATTTTTCTGCTTCAGTTCTCAGCCCAGGAAATTTAAAGCTAGGCAAAATCAGAAACAATACATTTTCATCAACCTGATGTTTATCTGCACAAAATCTTGTATTCTGTCTTAAACAATACAGAATACTTTGACAAATATACAACTAAACCTACAGTAAGCTTCAGAAATGTCTGAGGATTTTTCCTTACAATATCTGAAAAGTTCTCATATGGTCAAGAATACTGTTTGCTTCTTCACTGGTTAACAATACTTCGATGTCATATTTTTAACACATCACACAGGCCACATTTTTTTTTCAATTCTAGCTCAGCAATCAAGGTTTCTAGTTACTTGCATGTTTAAATGCTATTTTTTTCTTACTTCATATGGCAATATTTACATTTGCTTTTTTGTTGTTGTTGTTTTCTCTAAAAAAATCCCATGGAAAAAAACCAAGAAAAACTGACTGTCTGAAATTATGTTTAAAACAATTGTATTGAAATACAAACTGAACACAAGAGATCAGTGCGTATGTTATACACTCAAGGTATGAAAATTCTCATGACATACTTAACGAGCTTTAAGACTGTATAGAATAACACTTAAAGGGAAAAAAATAATGAAACCCAATATTTTTTAGTCATTTCTTGCAAGTTTTAGTTAAATAGTAAAGTATTGGTGAAATAGAAGAATATCAGTAGCTTGTGTATCCATCAAGATAACTGAACCAAACTATGGATCTACTTGTTATGATGCCACATGCACTCTTCTAACTCCCAAGACCACTAATGAATTTAGAAAATATTGAGATTCCAAGAAAGCTGAGCCTTTCTTTTGTCTGTTTTTTAATTTTGCGTAATAGATAAATGATATGAGTTTAAGGCTGGAATTGGCATTTTACTCACTGTTTCTCACCTGGGGAGGTGAAATGAAGAGACTGACCTATAGAACAGGAAAAACATGAACTTCATCACACAGTTACCCCGGTATGGAGAGTGTGGCAGCTCTAAACTGATTCCTGGCTTCAGGATTTCCTAATCATTGCTGTTCCACAATAGCATAGGCCCTGCATTTGACTTTATGCCCTAGCCACAGACACATGGGCATGTTGTAACAGCACAAATGTTAATGCTGTAAGTTGAAAGGGAGTAGGTTTATATTAGTTATTAGGAAGAAATTCTTTACTGTGAAGGTGGTGAGGCACTGGAACAGGCTATCCTGAGAAGTTGTGGATGTCCCACACCTGAAAATTCAACACCAGATTGGATGGGACTTTGCACAACCTGGTCTACTGGAAGCTGCCCATGTGCATGGCAGGGGGGTTGGAACTAGATGATCTTTAAGATTCCATCCAACCCAAACCATTCTATGACTCTATGATTCTGTGATATGGCATAGATATGACATATTCCCTCTTTACTGAAGGAAACTATAGAGCTGCTTGGCAGACTCAGCATAACAGTTGCAAAATAAATAAGATCAGTCACCAAATTTAGATTTTTATGGAAACTGGTCATCAGCAGCAGCATCAGTAATGCCTGGCTACCTTGACTTGATAAACTCTGAAAGGTCTCTCAAATGACACACTGAAATGCAGAGGAACCCATGACATTTTCCTTCAGAAAACAGAGATCTTCAAATAGTTTAAGACACTGAACTCTAGGTTCTGACAAATGTCTCTCATATTACCTAAAGCACTTTCTAATAAAAGCTAAAAATTGAGACTTTTTATTCAGATGTATCCACAGAATGTACGACAGGTGACAAGACAGGTGTAAAATTTTATTATATTCTAGTAAAGATAAGAAATCCTGTGAATTGCCTTAGAGGATATCTCTAGTTCAATATGTTACTTAAATTTAACAAGGAGCTTACATCCTGACATAAATAAGGACCATTATTTCTGTGCTTTCACTTTCCCTTGTTAGGGGTTTAATCATTTAAAATAAATCATTGGAGGGTACTTTGTCCTGTATTCTTTTATTATCATTGTTTTGAAAAAAATGGTTTTAGTCAAAGATGAGTCTCAGATTTACTAACATAAGATTTGAAAATACCTCATCCACATGTCATATAGTCTCTCAAATATACCTTTCTTCAGTCTGACAGATAGGAATACTGTATATTCCTGCAACTGCAGGCTTCAAATATTGAGCTCCAATTTCTAGAGTTTCCAATCAGTTTGGTGTTATTTTTTGTTGTGTTTCTTAATTTCATGAAAACACATTCTACATTCTTCCAGTGGAAGAAAGCATTATTTATGCTATTCCATTTTGAAGCATTATGTAGCATTTTATCATATGGGGGAAAAAAAACACTAAAAGTGTGTTTAATATTTATTGTAATATTTTTAAATGCTAACGAAGTGCTATTCAGTCTCCCATATTTCCATTTTTTACAATAAAATCATAATGGTCTTGCCATATTGCTTCAGCAACATTTTTACATTTAAAAAGAACACTTTCCCCAAAATTTCCCTTGAAACAAAATTGAAATAATAAAACAATTACACATGCCAAGTCTCCACTTCCCTGAATAGCACTTTCAAGTATTGAAAGAAATTCCATAGTTAATTCTTTCTTCTATTCCCTTGTTAATCTCTTTTTTCAACATCAAACATATTCATTTAGTCATTGAAAACACTGTGGATAGGATTCAATTCACCTGACTTTAGACATCTATATTGAAGGTCTCCATGTGAAGTACGTAGTTTGTTACATTAAGCAAAGAGAAAACAGTGTATCTAAAATTACAGAATTGTTTGAATTGGAAAGGACCTTTAAAGATAACATCGTTCAGCCCCCACTGTAATGCACAGAAACATCTTCCACCAAATCTAGATGAGGTTGCTCAAAGTCCCATCCAACTGGCCTTGAACACTTGAAATGATGGGGAGGTTGCTGTTTCCCAGCTTGTCTGGGTAACCTGTCCCATTGTCTCACCCCCCACATCATTAAAATATTTCTTCCATGTATCCAATCTAAACCTATCCTCATTCAGTTTAAAATCATTGTTCCTTGTCCTGTCACTACAGGTCCTGGCAAAAAGGCTCTCTTCTTCTTTCTTATAAGCCCACTTAAAGTACTAAAAGACCACAGTAAGGTCTTTCTGGAGCCTTCTCTTCTCCAGGATGAAAAACTCCCTCAGCCTTTCTGCATATAAGTGGTATTCCAGATGTCTGATGATTTCATGGCTCTCCCATGGGCCAATTCTGACAGTTCCATGCCTTTCTTGTACTACCAGCCCCAGGACTGAATGCAGATCTCCAGGTGGAGTCTCACAAGAGTGGAGTAGAGGGGAAGAATTACCTGCTTTTACAAACTGGCCATGCTGCTTTGCATGCAACCCAGGGCGTGGCTGTCTTTCTGGGTTGCAAGTGCACATTGCCAGCTCAAGTCCAATTTTTCATTCACCTGTATACCCAAGCCCTTGTCTTCAGGACTGCTATTAATTTATCCCACAGTCTATACTGATATCGGGGATCGTCCCAACCCGAGCACAGGATTTGTCTCTCAAATGTTATCAACTGCACCACTCAGTTTGGTGTCACCCACAAACTTGCTATGGGTGCACTCAGTCCCACTGTTTGTGCCATCGACAAAGATATTGAGCAGCTTTGCTCACAGTGTGGACCTCTGAGGGATACCCCTTATTGCTGGTTTCCACCTGGACATTGAGATATTGACTGTAACTCTTTGGGGCTGGTCATCCAGTCAATTCCTTATCCATCAAACAGTCTATCCATCAACCCCTGTGGTGATGCGACGTTTTTATTGTATTTTTGTATGTTCTTTGTACCCTAATGGTTCATCCCTACCTTCCCCACTCCTACTCCCAGTTGGTCTGCCCCAGATCCAAGCCACTCCCCTGGTGTTCCCAATATGGTTATCCCCTCCCCTTGTTCTGGCTCTTTCCCTATCAATCACCCAACCCCCTCCCAGAGTTCTGGATTGTTCGGTGTCCATCACCAAAGCCCTCCCTAATTACCCTTATGTGGTCCCCATGTTTCCCCCGAGACCCTGCCCCCTCGGACACCTCCCCTCTTGGAAATCCCCTAAACCTGGACACCCCATTGGGGCATGTGACCCCTCTCCCTCCACCCACCGAAACCATTGGACCAGATGTGAGTCCATCCCTCCAGCATCTCTCCCTCCTAATCAGCTTATTGGTCCCTAGTTAGGTTACTCTCCTTGTTCAACCCCCCTTTATAAGGCATGGTCGCTCTACAACTGTTGCTTGTCCTCCGTGGATACCCTTCATGAACTTGGATTACTTCCCATGGCAAGCCTCCCTGCTACTTTTTATCTCTCCCTTCGTCAAGGGCTGCTGACTGCTACAGTGCCTGGAGCCTGTGCTCCCCTAGGTAGAGCAGGGGCTTCGAGGAGCAGCTTTAAAGCTCTGTGCCTCCGGCTGCTCCCCACTCCTGCCGCACACTGCTGGAGCTAGCTTGGGCAATGGACAGCAGTGGTCACTGCGACAAACCCCATACCCATCAACTCCAATTTACAAGTAATAACGTTGTGTGGGACCACATCGAAGGCCTTAGAGAAATCAAAGTAGATGACATCAGTTGCTCTGCCCTTATCCACCAACACAGTCACTCCATTGATAGATCAGTCAGGCATGACTTGCCCTTGGTCAAGACGTGATCGCTGTCTAATCACCTCCATCTTCCACATACCTTGCAATAGCTTCCAGAGGTAGTGGGTCCGTGCTCATACCAAGTACAGAGGTGAGACTGAATGTTTGGTAGTTTTCAGGGCCCTCATTTTCACCCTTTTTTAATGGGTGTGATGTTTCCATTTTTCCAGTCACTGGGGACTTCATCTGAATAATCCATCTGATATAGCTTAGATGACTGCCATAGGGCAGAATTTATCTCTCCTATATGAAGCAATCTCTCGCACAGTATATAGAGACTTTAGGGCAACAGTTCAGATATAAATATTATAACATAAATACATAAGTTACCTATTCTTTTATTCCCAGGTCCTTACCATTATCTTTTATCATCAAAAAGTGTTATTTTTTCATTATTTCTTTCCTCTTCTTGACATTCATATATTGGGAATTGGTCAAACAGCCCCATAAACATTCCACAGGAGAAACAAGAACATCTTGACTTCTACCCACTCCAGTGGACAGAACTGATTAAGCTAAAAAATTCCCAATGCTTTTGAAGAAAGATTCATTCAATGGGTACACACAGAAGAAGTAAAATGATATACGAAGAGTAGGTGATGACATTTTCATTTTGACGTCTATCGTTTCTATGCCCTGCATGAAGAAAAAAGAATCACACAAAGAAACACAACATCTTCTATCAAATTTTTATTCATCCATCTATGATTTAGATTACACTTATTAAAAAATAGTATTGTAGATGTTTGTCTGGAATTTTGCCAGGCTGACTGTAAGACAAAGGAGTTAGGGATCAGGAAGCAGAAAAAGCACTGAAAAAATTTAAGGAATATATATGTATCTTCAACCCAGATGGAGCTTTGCACATGACCTTGATCAAGTTACCAGATAGGGAAGCAGAAATACATAAGACCCTGTAACCCATGGCCAAAAGGTTTATCTCTCTGTGATCAAACCCCCAATTTTGTATAGCACAGCTGGTGACTTTCTGTCAGAGAAAATTGCTGCTGACGTGTGACAAAGTACACAAATTGAAGCCAAGCAAGATAAGAAAAACAAAAACATACACGGAAGTAAAATTGTTGGGGGAATAATAGTTACCAGTTCAAAATTAAGGGAAGAAACAAACAAAACCAAACAAGCAAAAACCTCACAAAACTAGAAAAACAACTGACAAATTTTCTTGAGCAATAAAGTCCTAAGAAAAAAACACTAAGGATCAGTAGATGGGTATTTAGCAAGATTGAGGATCGGCCCTCTGCAAGGAGTAGAGGCAGCACTTGTACAGCTGACTGATGACTGCCTGGCCAGCAAAGACTCATCTGGTGTCTCATCACAGCCAGTGAGCAAATTAATGCTAAGTGTAGTAGCATGAATTTTCTATCAGCTGTGTATATGAGACAATTAATAATTGCTTTGAACCTTTAAGCTGTGTATCCTGCTTGCAGGATCTCTGTGAATGGTAAAAGATGCCTGAACATAAGTGACCTAATTAAGGAGGTTGCAATTCCCCATTTTACACTGGGGAACAGCTTCTGCATATGAAATGTACCCCTCCCTCTGAGGTTTTCTCTTACTTGTACACTTTGATACAGTCTGTGAATGAACTCAGTGTATGGTAGTTATTGCTCTGACCAAGACCATCAAGTCTGTTTGCTCCAAGAAGAAATAGAACAGACAATTCTGGAACTCCAGAAACCAGATACAAACAAAGCCTAGGAAATTCACAACATGTTTCTATGCTTGTGTCAGCACTATTTGTTTCTTCCTGGTAGATTCTACAAAGTTGACATTCATTTCTGAGGTAATTGCTGTTTTCTGGAAGTTCAATTATGTCTTACAATCCCAATGACAATTTGCCAAAGTAATCAATGCTACTACAATTAGTCCTTTACATGATGATGTTTATTTTTTTATGTCTTCTTCCTATTTCATTCATTTTCTCTTAAATCTTTTCAACATTTCAGCAATTTCTACTGTGTCACTAATGAGTTCAGATCTATATTCTTCCCCACAGGAAGATTCTAAGTGTGAAACACATCTCTCAGGTAACAGACATTTCAATATCTTTTCTTTTGATAAGTCTCTGTACAATAAGAGCTAAAATGTTTGGGTTTCCATGTATATAATATGTTGTTAATTTTATTCACTTTATAATCAACTAGTTACAGGACAGCTTACTGAACTAGTGGTAAAGGACGTATTAAATCTAAATGGCTTTGTACTACTAAAACAATGCCTTTGCCAGTAGTTCTTAAACATTTTATTATACAGACATAACTATGTATGTCTGTGTATGTTTATGCATATATTGCATTATATACGCCTAATTAACAGCTTTATTTTGAGCTTTAAGGAAAGTACTGCAGCTTTGACATCTAAAACATTTTGCCAGTAGCCTCAATCAATGTTGTGTGTTTTATCATCTACTAAATAGCCACAAGCACTGATCAATACAATAGCAGAACGACTTGTCATTAATCTCAATCTGTTCTAGGTCAGCACCCTGTTACGTTCAACTGAGAATTTTTAATATATATTTAAGGTATCCTTTTCTTATTCTTTAGCATTGTACTTTTCCCACTCATCTCCTAACACAGGAACTAAGATTTTTTTTTAAGGTGACTTCTATTTGAACCCAAAAATAAAATTCAAGATTGTCAAGGTTTTGGTTCCTTTCTTTTAGCAAATTCATTTTCAACACTGCAGTACTACATTCTTGAAACAATAACATAAAGTAAAATGCAGAGGGTCTGACATCCATTGAATTAGCATTTCTAGTAGTTATTATCATTCCATGTATTAGAAAGCTGTGGGGATTTTTAACATTAAAATATGGAAAATCATAAATTGAAATCATAAACTTTAAAGTCATGCCTTGAAAAATGCATGTTCAGACATTTATTCCAGCCCTTAAGGATTTACTAACCATAAGCAATTGCCCTGAACCCAAAAACATAGTAATATCTAAATAGCCATCAGACTCTCTAGACTTTATGAATGGCATTCATTTAACATAAGCTATTTTAAAGCAAGACATGAAAACTAAGAGGTCCTTGGCCTATGTAGAGTCAATAGGGAGAGACCTACCTACAGAGGAGACGACTTACTTTAACAAGTTGAAAAGACAGGATAAACGACAATATAATGTCAGTGAGACAGAATATCAGATTTCTTATCCAACCTTACAAGATCTGCTCAGCAGACAGTAATCCTTCTGTTTTGCAGTCTTTGGTACTAGCAACAAGTGCTTGTATTCATCTCACATAAATTTATCCATTAAGAAAAATTAATTAATGCGATCACAGTATGGGTTTCTAGGTGGAATCAATCATCCTTTAACAATGCCTCTCTCATTTCCTTTCCAGTGGTTACAGAATGAGATAACCAGAATAATTTATAAGCTTAACATTTGGATGGCTAAACTTAAGGTGACTTCAAACCTTGACAAATTGCAAGTGCTCCTCACAGAGAGAAGATTTTGCATTGCTTAAAGCAAATAAGTAACAGATCTTTCACGTTAGTAATACACAGAAGCTACTTTCTTGGCTGTCCAAATAATTAATGTGAAATCTCATCACCAGAGTTGATAAACAAACCAAACTTGTTTGAAACAGAATCACAGTATCAAAGAATCATAAACAAGTTTGGGTGAGAGAGAGCCTATAAAGGTAATCTAGTTCAAACTCCCCTACAATGAACAGAAGCATTTTTAACTGGATCAGATTGCTCAGAGTCCAACCTGACCTCAAACGTTTCCAGGGATGTGGTATCCACCATCTCTCTGGGAAAGCTGTTGCAGTTTTTCACCACTCTCAAAAAATTTCTTCCTTATACCATAGAACATCATAAAGTGTTTAAATTCCTGAACTGCCTCTACAAATTGGGTCCTATCCTCTGTCATAAAGTACATTTAATATTATTGTCAGACTGTTTTGCCCAGAGTGACATTGCATACCCCAAATTTTCAGGAAGAAGTTAAGTGACATCAGAATAATCACAGAATCATAGAATGGTTTGGGTTGGAAGGGACCTTAGAGATCGTGGGCAGGGACACCTCTCACTAGACCAGGGTGCTCAAAGACCCATCCAGCCTGGCCTTGAACACTTCAAAGGTTTAAAAATTTGCTTGGGATAAGTGTAGCCAAGTATCATCCGTACAAAATGTAATTAAAGCCACCTTATTTTTAAAGATTAATTAAAAGTATAATTGATTATAAGAAACAAATATTTACAATTTTCTTCTAAAAAGAGCAATGATTTACCAGAACAGGAGAGCTACTTGGGTATTTCTGCTGATAAAACAAATCCTAATGTAGGAATAGATACAAGCAATTAATCTGTCATGATTTAACTAGCTTGAAAGTGATTAATTTTGAGTAATGGTGCTCATCTAGTAGGCTTTTACTTAATTATCCTAGAAAGCAAAACAAAGAACAGTTTACACAGATGTGTGTATCTGTATTGGGCTCCACTTGAATTGACTGTGACAGAAAGCTGAAGTATCAACATTTCCCATTCAGGGCTGAGAGAGATGGCTCTGTCTGCCAGATCAGCATGAGAGAGAATAATCCTGTGGGACAAGGACTCTCGTTTCCCAATAAATTTGAACAATGCCTACTGTACTGATGCCCCGCGATTCTTTTGTTGTTCTGTTTTCAATCATACTGTAATTAAAAAAAAGTCTTCAAAACATTTCTGAGGCTTAAAATCTTTCTAGAAACCAAGAACCCCTGAAGCTGATGGCATTTCTTCCATTTATCTCAAGTAAACGGGCAAGAGATGTTTCTGGATGTACAGAAACTATATCTGAGAATTGTTCACATTAATATGTACAAGTGTCATCTTGAGATCTTATGTGTAATAGAGGACTTGTGTGTCACACCAGCAAACAGGCATCACTGGTTGTAAGAACAGGAACAGAGGAAGGAAAGCAAAGACATCCTAGACATGCTACAGAGCACATAACAGCAGATCCTGTCTAGTGACCCAAAACAACCTGTACACAATATGCAGTTGTCATCATCCACACCCCAGGACCACTTCCAGCATTCTTCCACACTAGGCACAGAGCCTAACTCTATTCTGCAAGTGAAAGTTGGGGGTTTTTTTTAAGGGAGTGCTGGAAAGTTATATAGAGAATGTATGTATATAGAGTATGTCTATATTGTTCACAGATTCCTCAGCTAGCTCCAAAACTAGAATTATTGGAGTCTCCTAAACACAGTGCTCTGTCAAAGCTAATTAAGTGTTACTGAAAAGAGGAGGCAATCAACTTGGGAGTAACCTTTCACTGACACAGCCTTATCTTTTCAGGTATTGAAACTTCCGAACCATGTTACAATTTTCATTATAATAGCACCACATACACAAGCTAAGGTGTCTTTTATGGGATGACATTGACTAAAACACACAAGGACTGCCCAGCTGCTGTTCTGGGTCTTCAGTGTTGCCATTCATTAAACAAATGTAGGGTGAAGAAAGATGAGAGCAATGCCATGTCTTAGTGGTGTGGTACTGAAGAAGCTGAACAAAGGAGAGTCAGGGTTGCACCAGATCTTGTACCATTTTCTGAAACAAGCAGTGCCACATGCCTGTGTAGGTACAGGACAGGCATGAGTGCCCATGATTCTGAAGTCAGTGATACAGGTAGAAGGTAAATAAGGGAGGACATAGTGGAAAAGGCAGAGCCATGAGGTTCACCTAAGTCTGGGAATACCAGCTTTAAAACAGAAATATCCTCTACTTCAGCTATAAGAACTTCCAAGGTGTTGTTTGTGTAAGTGAATGTGTATTGTATACAAGATACTTGTAAATTAAATATTGTATCTGCAGTATGGAACACTATTTATCTCGTGCCTCTGTCCATCTGATAACACAACCCCTCAATATTCACAGTATACAGAAATACAGAAGACACAGGGGAGATATCATTAGTGTCTATTAAAAAAAACAAACTAGATGCCAAGGAGTCAAGAAGACAGAGACAGCCTCTTCTTAGTGGTACCCGGTAACAGGGCAAGTGGCAACAGACACAAACAGAATTATGGGAAATTCCACTTTAGAATAAGGGAGCTTTCACTGTGATGGTGGTCAAACACTGCGAGAGGCTTCTCAGTTCAATAGTAGACGATCCATCCTTGGAAATACTCAAACCCCAGCTGGCCAACCTGCTCTAGCTGACCCTGCTCTGAACAGAGGTTGGAAATGATGATCCCCAGAGGTGCGATTGCCATTCTACCTCGGTTGCTCTGTGACTCCACAGTGTGTCAAACATTTACACCCTGCACTGAGAACAGCAAGTACTACTGATTTTCATTCCTAGACCAGACGTGCCTTACCTAATTGAGGACATAACTATATTATGAATCAGAGGATTCCTGAATAGTTTATCACCTGTCATCTTAGATTAAATTTGCTGCAAAATTTTTTTGTGTTTTGAATTAGGCTATAGGGTTAAGTAAAAAAAAAGATTGCATGAAATACTTCTTCATAAAAACAGTATTTGATTGAAGTCATTTAAAACTAATGCAGAGAAATATAATAATTAGGTAACAGATCTGATTTGGGATCCAAGGAATAAAAAGTCATCAGGGAATACCAGCAATTGATCTATATGTTTGATTTTGAGTTTCAACTGAAATACAAAATGTAAGATAGACAGACATAATATAGGATAAAACAACATATGTAATTAAATCCTGAGCTCTACCGATCAGCATATGCTGTTGTACTAAAGTGCACAGTTGTTATTCACTCCTACCTTGTTTTAAAGAGAACAATCTGGCGTCAGAGAAAACACCAGAAGAACTGGTTTCTTACCACATGCCTGGGGAAACATGATCAAATAAGTAGCAGATATGATTTTACATGATAAATATAGATTTTATAAAAATACTAAAGGTTAAAAGAGTAGGATGTTTGGGGTTTTTTTCTTTTGGTCCAACTGTAAGGATTTCTAGACAAGTGCTTTTATTGATTACCGTGGCACTTTCCTAGAAACTGGATCCATCAAAGTATTGTGAGTAGCAATATTCCATGTTACAGAGGCAGACTACTAAGAACTGCTTATCATATCAGAATATGTAGTCATTTTTAACATATCTATAAAGTAGGCATGCATGTAAACTAATCAAAATATTCCTAAATCCTTCCCAGTTTGCTGGGAAATTCTTCATTTTACTTACTTACTGGCTGCACTTACACCTGTCCTACATTCAAGGCATAAATTTACTTATTTTACAGGTATTTCTTCTCTTTGATAGGTGCATTAGGCTAATACAGCAAAAGGTCTGGTCTTGATCTAGAGCGTCTTCCTAATTTTGTAAATCAACAGTGGGAGCCTGCAGCAATGGCCTGCTCTCTGGTCTCATAGCCCAAAAAGCCAACGGCATCCTGGGCTGCAGCAAAGGAAATATGTCCAGCAGGTCGAGGGAGGTGATTTTACGCCCCTACTCCATTCTTGTGAGACTCCACCTAAAGTACTGTATCCAGCTCTGGAATCTTCAGTACAGGAAATACATGGACCTGTTGTTGCAAATCTAATGGAGACCCACAAAAAAGATCAGAGGTATGAAACACCTGTCCTATGAGGAAAGGCTGAGAGACCTGGGTTTGTTCAGCCTGGGGAAGAAGGCTCTGAGGAGACATAGCAGCATTTCAATACCTAAAGAGGGCTTAGAAGAATGATAAGGACAGACTCCTTAGTAGGGCCTGTAGCAATAGGACAAGTGTGGGTGCTAGCAAGGGCTGGCAGAGGAATTTTCCTGTGAAACTTTTCTTTTTCATGAGAGGGCAGTTAGAGAAATCCAGCTTCTCACAGCTTCTCTGTGAAAGCTTTCGTTCTCATGCGAACTGGATGGTCAACAGTTTAAGAGACTGTAAACCATTTCTACACCTGCAAGTTGTTATGGGAACTGTGAAAATTATTTTCCTTTTCTAATAATAATATTTGGAAATGGGTATCTTTCTGCTCAACCTATCACCTTGAGAGGTGGTGGGTCAACAGGCCAATCATGTAATTTCTCTTTTGCAAACCATGCTATAAAAGGTATGAGTGATTAAACGAGGTTGCTTCGGCCATATCATCTGACCTAGATTTATGTCATGATTTTCACTGTTCTCTGGGGATAACAGCGACAGATAAGAGGTAATGGTTTTAAAGTAAAAGAGGGTAGATTCAAACTAAATATAAAGAACACGTTTTTTACAATGAGGGTACTGAAATACTGGCATATGTTGACCAGAGAGGTGGTATATTACCCATCCCTGGCAACATTCAGGGTCAGGTTGCATGGGGTTTTGGACAACCTGATCTAGTTGAAGAGGTCCCCGCTCATTGCCAGGGTGTTAGACTAAGCGACTTTTAAAGGTCCCTTCCAACCCAAACTATTCTATGAGTCTATGAACAGTGACAACAGCGGCCTTGGTCTGGAGAACCTCTCTGCTTTTCGCACTGCTGTTCAGCTCAGGAAACCTCTTAATTATCCATTCAGTGTGAAAATACCCTGAGATATTCTGATAGTGGAAACCCTGTTCCTTCCCACCAAGGACTAGTTAACTTGCAGGAAGATGAGAGGATGTTCATAAACTTCAGGCATCAGACAAAGATGCAAAACACATGAAAAAAAGGTACTGTTTTGGGAAACAGAAGCGAGCATGTTAACTACTCCGGAGATGACTTGGTTGCTGCTTTATGGACTGGAAGTGAAAATGGAATCAGAAAGAGACCAGAAGCAATGTTACTTATATGGTATATGTGTTTTCTATACCTCCACTGATGATCTAGAAATGAGATGGAGTGCTCTCTCAGAACATTTGATTCTAAATTTTAAGGAGCGGTCTTCATGCTGGGTAACAGAGCCAAGATGAGTTTGAGTTAGCAGTTCTCGCTTATTGCAAGATATGTGTGAGCTCTTGGGTCATAGTATGACCAAAGTGTGGATAAAAGCCTGAAGGGAATTTTTAGTCTACTCTGTTTGGCATTGGTGAGGCTGAGCCTGGAATGCTGTGAGGTGTAATTAAGGCAGCAGTCACAAAATCCGTCTTGGGAGCTTTCATACAGACATATTGTAGACAGCCACTACCCTGGAGGGATGTCTGCTGAGATTGCATAATCGCCCGGCAGGACTCCCTGGAAAGACAACCACTTCTTTGGTCATGGCGAGAAAAGACAGTCTCACAATCTTTTAGGAGACCCTATGCAGATCCCTTGTAATCCATTGGCCTTTACCCCCTGGCACCCACCCCCTGTATCCCTATAAAAGCTAGCCCTCTGCCCCTACGAAGGGAGATGCTCGCCTGTAACTCCCCTTCGCCGGAGTACGGACCGATAAAGCTGCCTCATGCGGAACCAGCTACACGGGCCTCTCCTCTCTCTGCCTGGTCTGGCTTGGCCTGGAGGCTGCCCTGCAGAGCTGAGCTGAAATCACGAGCTGACAATCACTAAAGAGCTGACAGCTTCTGCACGGGCCCTCCTGCCAGCAGCTGAGGGAAGATCCCGGGCCTTGGGAAGGCGATTCCTTTCAGGACCATCTCTCTGGACTGGTCACCCCTTCCCCGGTCAGAACCACTGACCCCTCACCAGCTGTAATAATATATTAAGGAACTTGTTTGGAGTTTGAGATTTGGCTAGACAAAACCACTGATCTAGAGTGAGTAACACTCCTGCTTAAACAGGAGGCAGGAATACGTGACCTATATAAGTTCCTTCCAACTCATTCTTGGATGACTCTGTAAAATACTGATTCAGAATATACCATTTTGTTCTCCTTGGTTTTGCTTGGCTGAACAACTGAACAGAGAAGACAGGAAAGTTAGATCCTGTATGTAATGTAACATATTCCACCCTCCTGATGTAGTAAATTAGGTAAAAAAAGAAGTAGCTGTGTATTCACAGTGTCAGAATTTTTGTTTACATTTTCTTTTAACTTTAGTTCTCCAGTAGAAAAGAGAAGAATTACAAAGCATAAAGAAACTGATAAAAGAAAGCCAGACCAGAAGTGATCAGATATACTGCAAGATGTTTCTTACCTTTTTTTTGTAAAAAAGTGGACTGAATCAACCAGTCTTTGTTATCATCATTAAAAAATCCTGGCTTTAATGATCATATAGGTAATACAAACTGAATTCTTCTGTATTAGTTTCAATTAAAAAAAATGTAGAATTTTTTTTAAAGAAACCTGAAGGATAAGAGATTAAATAGATTAATACTTCCTAAACATAAAAAAACTTGAAAAAAGTAAATTTTCATGTCTTTGCAGACAAAAAATAAAGAGAATTTGCAGGTAAATTAGCAGATGACATGGATATATTTCAGTATTTTAAATTACTTCTATTTAACACATCTATCAAAACTTAAAATAGATGTTAATTTTATAACAACCCAAAGAAAATACTATGTATATTCTAATAGAATATGAAATATGTTAATTAATTTAATACATTAAATTAAAATTATTACTATTATTATTGTTAAGTAGTCCTGCAGTTCTTACGCTAGAGTGTACGAGCCTAAAAGTAGAAGACAGTCTTCTCTTGCTTCAGTTGTGGTCATATGAAGGAATAAAAAAATGTCTGATACTTGATACAACAAAATCTCCAGAATGATCGGTTCCCTCAGAAATTTATTTTTATATTATAATCCCTCAGGAAAAGCCATGCTAAACTGTGTTGTCATTGCCACAATCCATAACTGCAGCTGTATTCAACTGCAGAGCTCAGGAGTATGAATATCTCCACTCCTCTGGCATACAGCTTGTCTGAGCTATAAAATACTGCTGTACCCATTCATCATGCCTCTTGTTCAGATTTTTCATCTCTGCTGATGAAATTCCACGGTATGTGTAACTTTACTCCCCTGAAATGACTGCAACACAAGTATCAAAGGTATCAAAGTTAGGATCATTTCAGAAATAAATTTTTGTAGTTAAAATGAATGAGGGTGGTTTTTCTAAAAATATGAGAGAATATATGTGAGAAAACAGTGACTTCTTAGAACTAAAATTGTTGGCAAAAACAAATTGGCTTGAAGAAATTTTTATGAACAATATCTCTCAGGTTTGCAGTAGAACATTTCAAAGAAAAAATTAAAGAGTCATCCTAGCAGAGTCCAAAGGCCAAGACTTCAAACTGAACAAGCCTATGACTTTATGTTGCGTCTCTTCACTATCCCAGCCAGTACACTATGCGGTCAGGATGCTTCTGTCTCTCCTCTGGCAAAATGAATTTTTAATGATTTGTGCAAAATTTAGATAGATCCAACATGGAAAAAGAGAAACCAGTTTATGCCAAACCTGCTGACTAGTACATTCAGGCACCTTATGAACCCTTTTTTTCAAAGTAGCAAAGAGAGAGTTTTACCTTTTCTTACTTAATCTTCTCTTATCCATGTCACAGAGGAGTATTTCAAACACTATTTTTTCTACTTCTTTTTTTCTTTTATCTTGTGGCCTTCTCATTCCTTCTTTTCCGTAAATTTTCAGAAGCAGTGTGTTTCTCTGAAGTTAGCCAGGAGACCAGGAATTATGTCAGATTTCTTCCTTATTGGCATTACTTCTTTTCCTTCTTCAGGTGATTATTGGTGGATTCCCAGTTCATGTTTTCTAGCATGTGCATGGCAACTGGGCATAACACAGCCTCTTCAAGGTAGTAAAATATCTGCTTTCACATAAAGTGTGTGTCCTGAAGATCCTATTAGAGGGTACCTGAAAGGCAGTTCCTTAAAAAGGATAGTGACCCCTCAGGTTGTTTAAGCTCCTGCTCAGATGGAGTTTGACCTGAAAATTTTGAATTTTGATTCCAACATCCTAAAGCTCTCATGTTACACAGCCCACCTGGAATCTAAATATAACCCTTTTGCAAAAGCAAAGAAAATACAGAGTTTTGAGAACTACTTCTAAACTTTGCAAAATGGATTCCATTGTAGTAATTGAGTGACCCATTCTCCAATGTACTGTTGGTATCTAGGGGTGTACAGATGTACTTATGAGAAAAGAATTAGACAACATTCTCACCAGGACTAATTTTAGTTTGGAAATAAAGATAGAAGCTGAATTACTATGGATAGTGTCATAATTTAATCCCAGTTGGCAACTAAGCAGCAACCAGCCTCTCTCTCACTCCCCTTACAGTGGGATGGGGGAGAGAAGAAGAGAAAAAATGTGAAAACTCATGGGCTGAGGTAAGGACAATTTTATATGTAAATTATAAGCTGTGCAAGCAAGCCCAGCAAAACAAGGACTTTGTTCACTGCTTTCCATGGACAGGCAGGTGTTCAGCCATCCCTAGGACAGCAGGGCTCCATCACACATCACCATGACAAGGGAAGACGAGTGCCATGATCTAAACATCTCCCCTTTCTTCTTCCACCAGCTTTATGCCAAACATGACACCACATAATGTGGGATATCCCTTTGGAAATTTGGGCTCAGCTGTCCCAGCCTCACTGAGAATGCCTGGGTATGCACAAAGAGTTGGGAAGATACATGGCCAGGACAGCTGACCCCAGATTTCCAAAAGGATGTCCTCATTCTGGTGGGGTGGTGTGAGGAGCAGAAAGGGCTCTAACTCTCTGTAAGCACTGCTCAGCAATAACTAAAACATCTCTATGTTATCAACAGTTTCCAGCACAAATGCAAAACATAGCCTCATAAAAGCTACTGTGAAGAAAATTAACTCTATCTCAGCCAAAACCAGGAGAGATGGAGGGCCTGGGTTCACCATTATCATTGTTGAAAAGAAGAAAAATAACCCCATTACCTGCAAAAGGAGTACATGTAAAGTGAAAAACAGAGCAAGCATTGGTAACAAAATGAACAGCAATAAAACAAAATGGTTATTCACTTCTGTCTGCATTTTTCAGTCTGCATTTGGAGCACTCTGTCCAGTTTGGAGCCATTCAAATGCAAAGCAGACAAACAGGAGATCGGTTGTGGAGTGCCACCAGGTTGGTCAGTGTGCTGGAGCACAGGATGCAAGAGAAGACTGTAAGGTAGTTGAGTTTGTTTAGTTGTAAGAAGAGGTCAATAATTTTACTGATGTCTTCAACTACATATTAGATAATTATGGAGAAAAACTCCATTTGGAGAGGTATCATAAAATAAATTCCCACTAAATATTAAGAAACAAAAGTCACCATGAGGGCAGCCAAATACCATGTCGCCCAAAGAGATGTCAGAAGCTTCATTGTTGGAGATGTTGGAAAAGCAGCAACCTGAGCAACCTGACAAACACTGAAGTTCCCCTGCTTTGAGTCAAGGGTTGGACCAACCAATATAACGAGTCCCTTTCAAGCAAATGATTCTTTGGTTCTGTCACTCATCGTTTTTCTGAGGAATGTGTCCTCCTGATATTTCTCAGTTTTCTCGGGACTACAACTCCACTCCTGCCCTTGCGTCTTTCTCTGTGTACCCAAGAGGACCTGCATCTTTATGTTTTTCTACCAGCATTCACAAACATTTGGATCAGTTAGAAAAACCCATATTTGTTCTCTTTGAGAAATGTATCCCTTATTTCAGCGTGACCCAGTGTAATGACTGTACAGGAAACAATAATCCACAAACAATTAGGGTGGTCATTTATCTCTTTCTAATGTATGTTGGTAATCAATAAAAATTACCAACTATGCCATTACTTCCAATAACAGTGTGCCCACTTTAATTACAAAAAAACTGATAGTGAACAGGATTCAAGGCTGACAAATTAGGATAGGCATTCACTGTATATGTTTATTCCCATATATTTTATCACAATGAAGAGTTGTTAAAGGAGATAAGTAGACACTGTGTAACTGAAAATATTGAATGATTCATCAATCCTTGACCATAAAATCTTGTTACAGACTATAACATATTTTATAAAACCTACAGAGACAAAATATCTGAAAAAATGAAGTGGACCTAGGGCCCTGAAATTGAAACCATTACTGTAATTTCCTAATTATAGACAGTAGGACAGTATTAAGTCTTTCTGTTAAAAATAAAATATTCTTCTTGGGTATGTCTGTAAGACAGCAATTTTCAAGATCAGTAACTGTCACTGTTGAGCCACAAGAGATTTCATGTGTGGTTGCCAAGTAAAAATTAATGGCTATTACTCAGTTTTTCTGAATTAAACTGATATTACTCTGGCCATCATGAATATTCTCCTATGACATCTTAAAAAAAACCCAGACAGAAGAGTTTCTCACAGAAACCATATGTTTCCATACTTCAGTATACTTTCCATACCTAAAGATATTGTCCCACACAATATCTTTATCCATTTGATTAAAATGGAATAAGAATTCTCTTGCATCTTTAAAACATTCCATTTAAAAGAATATGTTTTGAATATGGCTTTGAAGAATCTCCCATGCAATGAATTAGAGAAGAATAAACAAAATAAAACAAAAACAGATTTCTAGGAAATAGTCACATTTGTGGGAAAGTGCAAAATCATATGTGAATTCTCCATATGGACCTTATTTTGGTGGACATGTATGGAGAGGGTGTTCCTCTCAAGGTGGATCTCCCCTAGACAGTGGTGAGAAACAAGATGTTTATGGCACAGATTGAAACTCAATAATATAGTGCTTTAAAAAAATTACCCAGTCTGCAGTTTTTATATGGCCATCAAACAAGGGGATTGACCTTATAAAACACTTCTTTGAGTTCCCAGAACAATGATTTACTTACAAGTAGTTTTTAGTCAATTAATGTTTAATAGGAAAGTCAGCTAGGAATACTCCATTTAATTTTATCTCAAAATAGATTTCTTTTCTGATACAAACTCCTTACCTCACTTTTCTTCCTGATTTCCTCTTTACAAACAAAATAATGATCTGATAGCAGGATTCAGCATGCCACCTGGTAGATTGGGGGTTAAAAGTAGGCGTCATGAAAAGCAGAGACTTTGCACGACTGATGTCAGTGATTACTCTTGCCAGACTAATTGGCCAGATTTGTGAATTTCTCAGCTTCCTCAGCTCACATCCAGGACTGACTTTTGCAAGGCATGAGCCTTGACCCTGGGGAGCATTCAGTTTTTATTTGAACTGGAGCTGAAGGAAGACTTCATTACATATTCTGATTAAAAGTGGCTACAAAAGGCCTTTTCCTTGATCTAACCAAATACTGCGGTGATCAGCATGCCATCTTTTGATATGGAAAGGAAGGGATCTTTGTGCAGAAGGTCAATAAGAACTGAATACTTACACATTATTATAAGCAAGCTCAGCTAAGAAAGTTACCAATTGGCAAAGTTCACAACTTTGGAAAACAGCTAACAGCAACTGTATTTCTAATTTGTCTTAGAAACAGAAACACAAAAACAATACATAATGTATTGATTTAACAATCAAGAAGGAGAGTAATTAATGGGAAGAAAAAAATTGACATGGGGCAGTGCTTTTTGTCTTAGGATATAATTGATGTCCACTTACAGAGCATCTTTACAAAAGTCAGGTATGGGTAACAGGTTTGACTTTGTGTAGAAAAGTTCCAAATAACAAATGTTTTGCTCACAGAAATCATATTTGTTTACCGGAGTTAGGTAAGAAATTAATTTTGAAGGGGTTAAAATAAGGCTGAAATAAAGTTAGGAAATTTACTCCAAAAAAACCAAGAAGTGTTCAGCCTTTTAAAATATTTATAATGGTACTAATGGTAAATAAAGTACATTTTCTTGCTCCCCCTGCCACAGATCATCCATTAGTGTGGACTTGAGTGAGCTACCCCATAAAAACCTTAGCATACCAAAAAATCCATATGAATATACAGGACTGACAGGTAAATAAACATCATCTGACCTTAAATGTATTTCTTATTCTACTTCCTACAGGTTCATGCCATTTGTATTGATTTTTTTCCAGACAAAGTAATAACCACAGCATAAGATCATTCTCCAGTGTACTATCTTTTTTCATTTACAAGTCTGAAATATTTTTCCTAGTGAATTAAATATTTACACAAACAAAATTAGTTCATTTTGACAGATGCTTAGTAATGCATAATTTTGGATACACAGGGATGGCAATAAGGGATTTTTTGGCCATAAAAATCTTCAAACTAGTTCATTCAGTGGAATTTAAACTCATGCTTTAATACTGGGAAAAACTGAAGTGGTTTAGAAGGTCTGAGAAAGATAAACTTGTTAAAAATTGCAGATCTGAGTAGCCCATTCATTATCTACTTGCTATCTTCTAAAAATAGCCAACAGGGTCTCCTGAATGATCCCAATTGATATGATTGGAAAAGTATCTCAGACTATGACAGCCACTATTTTTTTTTAATCTTTAAAATAAGTGGGTTTTTTAAAAGTCTGGAAAAATGTAAAAAATTTATACTATTTTAAATTAATTTTTAAATGGACAGGAATGGTCTATTTAACTTAATGGTCCATTAAAAAAGTTCAAATATTTATGTCCCTATAGGGACTAAAATAGTTGTACATTATATCCAACATTAATGTACTGCTGGTCGCAGGTCTGCATACAACCATTTCTACTGCAACAAACTCAGCTGGTTAGTTACCTAAGGATCTTTTCCTGCATATTCCTCTTTTTCAATGGATATGCATTTTTCATGCAATACAGATATATAGAGAATCTGAAGTGTTGTCCTCTACTAAATCCACTAAAGCAACTGAGCTGTAGCAAAAGGGGTGTAAGCAAATCTTCTGTGATTTCCAGTAGCCAGATGCTGCATATAAATATGTCTCAAAGTCCAGAAATCATAGATAAAGGGTATTGATTTCATGTCATCTTTGCAGGCATACCCTTATAGCAGACAGGCAAAGACCAGATAGCAGGTCTGAATTCCCCACTCTTTCAGGGGTTTAGACTTTCATAGCAAATAGAACTGTTAATCACTTACAACTTCAACCACTTAATGGTAGATATTCCAAAGAAAATTACATCTTTAATTCCTAATCTTTTCAGATGCTCCAATTATTTCAGTTTATAGAATTTGTCTTGTTTGCATAAAACAAGGCACAAAAGAAAATGATATGCAATTATTGAATCAAAAAATGCATTGACACCAAAGGATACAAATTTGTCTTGCATGGCAGGATCACCTCAAAAATATTTATCTGTCCTTCCCTTCAACCACTTTACAGTTAAAATAAGTAACAGAGACTTAGCTTGAGGATCTTGGTTTGGTTTTTTGGGTTTTTTTAAAGAACATCTGATTCAACATTATCTCGTTAATGTGGAAAATGCCCTGAAGAGCCCAAATCCCAGTAGAAGTGCCCTGGAAGCAGACCCACCCTTGTGCCTGCATTGCTGCTGCTAAGCAACAAGAACAAAAAACACAACACAAGTCAATTCTCATTTAAAGAAATGATGCTAATTTCATTCTTGCTTCAGAAAGAGAAAGGAAATTAATGCAAACTGAAAAAAAAAAACCCATAACATTTTTTTACTACCTTTCTGATAAGAAAGTGGGTTTTTTATTAACAACTTTTCTGAGCAAAAGGGAATAAAGATTTGCTGCTATAATTAGCCATATGGATCAGCAGTTCACATGATGATTAGTACAATGAGGTCTAAATCAGTGATCAGACTGAAATATTGCTCTATCTGTTCTCTGCAGAAAAGCAAGTGTGAACTTCCACCAAAGAGTTTAATGACACTTTCAAGAAATTCAAAGCTGATGTAAAAGTTTAAATTTAAAGAAAAAGAAAAAACAGATGCCCAATATAAAGTATAAGAAGATAGCAAATACCACATTGCACTTAGGCTGTTTTCTCCCATACCCCATTTATAATATAACATAATAATTTTTGTTTTCTGAGACTCAGTCACAAACTGTGTTTTAGTGTAAATGACCCTGCTCTTGAGTAATGCCTGCTTTGCCTTATGACCTTTTTGTCCAGGGAATTTTTGAAAGTAATTGTCACAGATTTGGAGAACTCTTTGGAGTTCTATTATCTGCTTGATTTCTGTCCTAAAACAGATCACTTGTAAAAGAAATGTGTACACAATCCTATAGCGCTGGCTAGGTACACAAAGGCTGTGAGAGCTGTTTTGAAGTTAGAAAAAAGCAGAAAAAATATGTAATGAAATGCTACATTCCTTGAAGATAAATTCCTGTTTCCCTTCATGGTAAGGACCCCTGCAGAGCAGGCAGCAAAATAACAAACACCTGGAAACTGTTTGGGTATCAAAAACTAAGGGATACCCTGTGGCTTCTGATAAACTCAAAGA
This sequence comes from Corvus hawaiiensis, assembly GCF_020740725.1. Classification (NCBI taxonomy): domain Eukaryota; kingdom Metazoa; phylum Chordata; class Aves; order Passeriformes; family Corvidae; genus Corvus; species Corvus hawaiiensis. Next base: position 16,472,256 of record NC_063238.1, on the reverse strand, counting down.
CAGATTGGACCCTGTCTGGCAGCTTCTACAAGAATGGTGTGAAAGAAACTCTTCTGAGATACATGACTTCAAAATATTTTGGTATGGAATTGATTTTAGATAAGGCAATTGTAGCAGCGTGGTCAGTGGGCTCAGATGACAACTTGCATTTCAGGTGTCTTTCTGGAGAAGAATATGTGAACCATTATATGAAAGTAATCCAATCTGTGGCAACACGAGCTCTAAAGAAATTTACTTCCAAAACTGGTGGCAAAACCAGTGGTATGCTATACCAGGCCCCTTTGCAACTGATGGAACTAGGTCAAATTTGTTTCTTGTCTTGATTTCATTGTCAGGAGGACTTACAAGAGATGTTCAGCCAACATATTCCATTTGGAATTAGAGGAAATATCCTTGAAGCAACTTGTAAGCAGCACTTAACTGCTAATGAAGAGACTCATCTGGACTGCACCTTAATGGCATACCTTTATATCCTACTTGGGTGATATCCAAAAGACCTGAAGTAGGAAAAAAGCCTAAACAACACTGAGAAGTGTTGGGGGTAGGGAAGAAGAAGTCACTATTTTCTGTCTTAGGATGAAAAATTCAAGAAAAGGAAAATACCAAGTAAAAATGTAAATGGTACCTTGTGAATTATTGTCAGACACAGAGAAAGACTAGACAGTTCTCACAATTTGGACAAGAGGGGAAGAGGCAAAGGCAAACCCCAAATTCCCTTTCCTGATCTCTCAATTACAGTTCTTTTTTTTCCATGTAATTAATTAGAATTTTAATTTTAATGTGATTTAATGGAACTAGCAAGGATACATGTGTTCTTGGAAACTGAAGATGAGTTTTACTTCTGTGGTGCCCTAAAGGCACAATCTCACATGTATGATTCAGTAAGATTTCCACAGGACATTGTCAATGTACACTTGATTTTCTATAACATGATATATCTGGCATAAGAGAGCACTAGGTCAATTTGAACTGTGTGCTACAATACATGCAAGGTCCAAAGAAGCATTTTATTGATTTTTAATGGTCTATTGTGGTCTTCCTGGTAGAAGATGTTGCTTTTATTCAGTACAGCCAATTCATTATCTTATTTACATATATAGCTCCCATTACCACAAGAATCTGAAAACATCTTAAAATTACAGTGTCACTGACTTTATAAACTTCTCTGTGTGAGAAAGCAATGCCTTCACAACACTTAACAGATGGAAGACTGAGATTCAAATCAGTGGAGATGAAAGGAGTTGAATTCCTGTTAAAACTAGAGAAATACCGCCTTGACAGTTTGAAAATCTTCACCAGAAGATGAGATCTGTGACAAAAGGACAATCTGTGACAAGATTCACAAAGGATTATATATACATGGTGACATTCAACATCCACAGTGAGTGTTAATTACATGACTAAAGAGGCACCTGGACAACTAAAGTTTCCTATAGCACTTTCTCCCAGGGTTTGTTGTTTGATGTTTGTGAAGTAAAGGCAAAAAAAAAAAAAAAAAAAAAAACCACAGGCAAGATTTTTCTTTGTCTCCAAAGAACTAGATATCTGAAAATCATTTGAATATCATTGGGGTCCTTCCTTAACATCCTTTTGTCAAGTCACAGTAGGACATATGTGGACATATGCACAGGCAGCATATGCAGTTATCAAGGTACCTGTGTTGGTCTGACAAATTCAGATGAATAAAAGAGAGAATGTCATGAAATCTGAGATGATCTGAGAGTCTCTAAAATTTTCTTCTTATAAATGATCTTCTTTTCAATGAGTTGTGATAGGGAAGAAAAATACGTGATTATCAAACTATTTTTTCAAACCTCAGTGGAGAAAAATCTATTTTTATAGACTTATTTGCAATTACTCCACCAGTTCTTTTCAAAAAATCCATTTTATACCCATGAGCTAAACAAATCCAATGAACATGTAAGACTTTTTCTTTTTTTTTTAATCAGCAATACTGAAAAAGAAACATGTGCTCTGGGGATTTTTCATACCTGATTTCTAGTTCATTGAGAGCTTAAAGTACAGGTGACCTTTCAATGTTCTGAAAGGAAACAAGCATGAGTGATATAAGGAGGTGTCTCACCCCTACCTCAGGCCACAGTTTAAAAGAGCCTAATGGCTGACCCATGTAGACTACCTCCTGAGATACCTGCCGAACTTGCCAAGTGTAGATGAAGTAATTAGGAAAGGAACAGAAGATGAATGAAGAAGGCTGGTGCTGTTGACTCAAAGTAAGACTCTGCTATGCCTTGGAGAAATGTCTTTCAGTACTTTGAGAACTACTAGGCTTCTGAAAGAGAGAGAAGGTTCACAAAACTTCTTGTCAGGATAGAAATCTCAGTCACAAGTTCACCACCTCATAAGTTCCATTCCAACTCTTTGTCAAACAGACTGCTCCGATGGCACACTAAAGGACCCAAAAATCACCTGGTGATGAATCCGTTCTCCCCTTGGATGTGCAACCTCTTTAGTGATAAAGAACCAGGGAATGGTTTGCCACATTTTTTGAAGAATAAGAAAGATGCAGAAGGGGATTGGATATATATGTCTTTGTTCCTTTAGATCTGATTCATTTCAGATCATAGGTTCTATAAGCCAATAGCCTCACCACAGTTGCTGAGCAGAAAAACAGTCATATCTGGTTGCCAAAAAATCCTTTAGTATCACGGTTATGTAGATAAACAAATCTTTGTTTTCACAAGAGGTCTACTTTGTTTCCTGCTTCTACTAGCTTCTCCTCTTTGGACACACTGAGAAATACTTTTCTAAGATTTACAAACAGGCCAGCACCATTAATATTAACTCTTATGGACAGACACTGTCATGAAAAATAGAGAATGAGGATAGCAAACACTACAGAATTGTCTAACAAATGTCAGTTTCATTAAGAGTTGCAATATTAAGAAAAATGCATGATCTAAATGCATAATCTAATGCATCAACTGTCTGCGTATTTATTTTATATTCCTAAGAAACTGAGACTCAGAAGTATATTGCTCTCTTTATTTTCAAATTGTGGTGACAATGGTGATGTAAAGCAAACAAATAAACATCAGTCATTGGATGTGATGGACAAAGCTTTCCTTCAGCTCCATATTTCAAGCAGCAACACATGTACAGACAATCCTGTGTAATCCCCAGAACTGCTTATTTAGAGTCATGGGAGGTATACTGTGCTTTAACAATACCTTTTACTCAAGAAAGAGAAGGAAGTGTCTGTGCCTTTCTCCTGTATGTCTTTTTGGCTCAGTATCTATGTATGTTCCAGTTTGGTCAAATTTAGAAATATATCCTCTGAGAGAAGGCAGGTTACCCACCCCTCCCCCCACCAGGTTCAGGAAAAATAAATTTTCCTCGAAGGAAAGTGAAAGAGGTAAAAACTATTTATTTAACAAACACATGGGAAAAGGAAAATAATGCTAAATAATAAAATTTTGCTATGGAGAAAAAACCTGGGAAAGTGTTAAGAATCCTCCCTTTGGTCTCCTCGGAGCTGGGGCTTGGCCCAGGGCCAGGCCCTCTGTGCCCGGTGGAAAGTCCTCCCGATGTGCTCTGATATTGAAGCAGTCCAGTAGAAAAGGGAGAAAATCCGAAATTCCAGGGAAGGAAAAAAAGTCCAACTCTCAGTCTCTCTCCGGAGAAAAAGAAACTGAAAAACTGCCCAAAAGCTGACTGGAAAGCAGCAAGCCGGGTGCTTCCTCCCTCCCCTGCTGCAATTGAAAAAAAAATCTCTATCTCTGTGTGACCTTGAACAAGCTGCAAACTGCTTTGAAGAAGTTTTGCTCAAGTTTTCCTCCCCCCTCTCAGGCTCAGTTTAAAGGCATAGAAAGGCACGAAATTAATTCCTGGGCATAGGGCAGCGATATGGGATACACATCATAAAGTCTCCCCAAGACAGTGTATTATCTAGTGCTGTGGCTTGTATGTGGTTATATACTTGTTAAAACTATTTATCTACACTCCTGTAGATGTTGTATTTATACACTCCTGTTTCCTGTACATTGCAGCCCCAGTAGCTGATTTAAGAAAATATGCTGCACATCTTTCCAAGTGATTAGAAGGGTTGATTGAGCTAACAGAAATATTAAAGTATAGTATCAAAAAAATATTTCCATTAATATGCCATGGCACAATATATATATCTCTGTTGTATAAAAATCCTTTTACTTATATACTTATCCTAATATTACTCTACAAGTAGAACCTCTGGAAAGACATAACTTTGTTTAGAAAAAATTATATCTCGTAAGAATTTAGGTTAAGAAAAGACATATATACTGGGACATCAAAACTTAAACACATCCTGCAGTTACATCTATCTGCCCTATTTTCCTATTTACCGTACTTTAATTATCAGAGACTGGAAATTTTGAAAAATCTATTTAATAAATTTTATGGTAAATCTCATTTTCATTCCCAAGCAATTTAAAAAAACATTTGTTATTCTTTCTTTCCAAAGCAGAAATAAAACTCACCTAAAAATTCAGTGGAAATATTTTAAATGTCTGCCTGGATATATTGAGATAGTTCAGTTTGGAAGCATAGGTTCAATTCATATTTTCAACATAAGTCAGCAATGTGCTCCTGCAGCAAAGAAGGCCAACTGTGGTTGGGCAAGAGTGTAGACATCAGGCCAAGGAAACTGTTTATTCCTCTCTACTCAAACCTCATCAACCAGTGTCCATTCTTAGGCTCCACAGTACAAGAGGGGCATGGATAGATTGGAGAAAGTCTAGCAGAGGGACATTAAGATGGTTAGAGGGCTGGAACTTGTGGCATATAACCAAAAGAATAAAAGGTCTGTTCAGGCCAATCTTAAAAATAGGAGAGCCAGAGAATATATTAATGCTTTTAAATGATTGGAAGGCATAGAGAAAACAGAGGTCAGAAATGTACTGTAGAAGTAGGTGAGACAATGGGCACAGCTTGGAATATGGGAAACTGACTTGGTTAGGAAACAAATCATTCGCTATGAGCATAGTAAAACACTGGACTAGTTTCTCAGAAAGCTGTGAAATGTCCATCCTTGGAGACACAAAATACTTCCCTGTACAGGGCCCTGAGCAATTTTCCCTACCTAGAGTTTCTCTGATCAGGAGGTTGAAGTAGATGACCTCTGGAAGTCCCTTCCAAAATACTTGATTCAATGGTCCTAGGATTATATAGAATACACTGTACAAATTCTTGTAAGGCTATTGTTAATATTTTAATAAAGCTGGTGGTTAAACAAGCAACTTATATCCGTAAAATAAAGCAGCCCAATATTATGTTCAGGTTTCTCACCTTGTTTCAGCAGTATTTTAAATATCAAAATTCCTCCTCAAAACAACACAGTAGGATGGATACTTTTGATGCATCAACTCTGTGTTGTTTTAAAGGAAAGTTTTGTAATATTCACTGGGAATGAGCTTTTGTCACATGTCTATAGCACTGGAGGATAGTTTTAGCTTCCTAGACATGCCTTGAACCTGGGAAGTGCAGAATCCCTCTGTTCCTGGAGGAATGCCAGCTGAACCAGCTAGATCTGCTGGCCAGCATATGGGCAAGGTCAAAGCATTGTCTCCTTTGAAGCCTCCTGGGTACAGCAGGAGAGACAGAGCAGCTCCTCAGTATTTTCATAGTGCAGTCAGGGACTTGCCACAGGTTTAAGCACAGCTGACCAAACCATCCTTTTTGAAGAGTGACTTGCTGTTGAGGAAGGTGAACCCTCTAGCTCATCAGGGGAGGTATGGCAAAGAGAGGAACTACTGTAGCAATAGAAAATTGCTGTTTGGGCTCTGTTCAAAAGCACAGCTTTAAAAAAAAGTTATTCTAACTCATATGCTTGGATTTAGATTCTAGAAACCTGGGTTATATAGTCTACATAAATTTGCTGCAGTTTTTGTAAAATTCTCTCCTGCTAAAGATACTCAAAACAGCTCTAAATTAGCTTTTCCACATATCTAACAGTAAATAATTTTCATTTCCCAAATTATCTTTCAGTAATAAAATATATTTCTTTAGCAATGTATTTCCCTCTGCATAAAGAAAGACACAGAGTGTGATGGAGCAAAGGAAAATCCATGAATTTGGCTGTACCACAGAAGGGTATAGTCCTGTGCTGGGACTGGTGTCAGAGGGCTCACATCTGCTTTAATTTAATATTTATTCCTGAAAAACTGTTCAAACCTACCTGAATAAATTTTATACAGCAGAAAATTTTAAAAGGCTGGGATGAGGAGTAGTGTTCTGTGAGGCACACACAAGAAATTTTCAGAGTAACAGCTCTCCAGGTCTGACAGCTTAGCTTCATATATGGTGTAATTTGGAAAAAATTTCAAAACAAGAATTGCATGGGCCTCCAAATCCAGGCTGGAACTGGGAACCAGTCCATGTTTTATGACTGTATGCCAGTGTTTGCAGTCAGCCTGGTGTTGGTTGGATTGGTTGTAGTGATGTAGCCAAGAGTGTAAATCTGTTCCTAACATTTTCCATAGTGTGAACTCACTAGGGAAGATTTCAGGATGTTTTAGGGGAAAAAAATCATTTAAATATTTAATAGTCTTTGACATTTCAATACATCTGAGTGCCTAAACTTGCCCTCTTACATTAGGGTATGATAATTCTTTCATACTGTTTACAAATTCTCTCTCAAGCAAGGTGCCTTTAAGATGACATACATTGTTTTGTTTGCATTCAGTTTTCCTGAGAAATTCTCTGAATTTTTACACTTGCCAGAAAATCAGCAATGTTATTTTGTTGTTGTTTGTGTTTAAGTCATAACACATTTGATGTTTTCAGAAGTATTTTAAAACTGGTTTGGTACCCAAGCTGCCGTGCAGATAAATCAGTAGTTGCAGAGCATGGGTCATAGCACTTTTCTTGAACCGTAAAAATGGGATTTTAACCAAGAGTGCTAAACATCACAAGCCATTTATTCTGTGGTCACAGCACAGTTGAAAGAAACGTGACTATGTTACCTAATAGCTAAATTCCAAAGAGCAAGTTTTATTCTAGAATGTTGACAATAGAATCATGGCTTGATTATGCTGGTATTAAAGGCCATTAAAGCACTTTTGAGGGAGGAAAAGGGTAATATCATAATATGTCTTGAATTTCAACATGAAAAAGAATTGTTAGATCCAGGTTTGTTAAGAGTATTTTCATTTAAAGGTATTGCAAACTTGATTTTTGCTTTGTCCTGTTTAAACAGGGGTCTGTATTGAGAATTTCGACTACCCTGGGCAGAGAGGTCACATGTTCATTTTATTACTAAAAGAATGTTGCAATGATGTCTAAATTAAATGCTTACCTCTAGAGGACTAAGTAGTTTAAGGACTGTGATTACTTGGCTCTGACTGTCCAGGACCCCAAGATCTGCCTTTTTTACATTGTAGGCTGCTGATCATGAATAGCTGAATGCCCTGAATATCCTATATAGTCTCATAGTGCTGTCCCAAGACCAAAATCAGGTGCATAGATTATCTCTGGGATGCTTTCCAAAGTGATCCAACCTTCCTGTGTTACATCAGTTTTGGAAACAGCCTGTGACTGGTCTCTGCATTGGGCAATGCAACTGAAGGAAGGTGACTTAGGATCAAGCTGACTCTTCCCTCTGGCTTGACCTTACAGAGAACAGGACAGATGTTGTCCATGCAGTGTGGTGGTGAGAACATGATAGCACTAAAACCCAACATCTGCTAAGGCTTACACTGGCACTGGCACCTTGTTTAATCAGCACAGCAACTCTTTCATCTGTCTCATCCATCTGTCTGCTCTTCAGAGCATTAATAAAGCCTGTGGGAAGAGCCTGGCCATGACCACAGGTCCAGGCCTAGGATTAACCTGGCAGTTCTGCTTCTCCCAGGGGCTGTGTGGAAATACACTCTATTACAAAGTTTTCTGACTTCTGTCTATATGTCAAGTTGAGCAAGCATATTAACTACCCTAAGTTCATACAACTGGACTATGATTTAGCCACTATGATCCTAATAATTTGGTTGGACTTGAAGATCAGAGAATCACAGAAGGATAAGGTTGAAAGGGACCACAGTGGATCATCTAAACCAACCTCCCTGCTCAAGCAGGGTTATCCTAGAGTGCATGGCACAGGATTGCATCTGGACAATTCTTGAATCTCTCCAGTGAAGGAGACTCCACAACCTTTCTGGGCAACCTGTTCCAGTGCTCGGTTACCTGCACAGTAAAACAAGCCCTTCCTCATATTCAGGTGGATTCCTGTACATCATTTTCTGCCCATTTCCTCTTGTCCTATTGCTCAGCACCACTGAGAAGAGCCTGGCTCCATCCTCTTGACACCCTCCCTTCAGATACTGATAGACATTGATGAGGTCCCCCTCAGTCGTCTCTTCTCCAGGCTAAAGAGGCCCAGATACCTCAGCCTTTCCTTGTAAGAGAGATGCTTCAGTCCCCTCATCATCTTTGTAGACTTCTGCGGGACCCACTTCAGGAGCTCCATCTCTCTCTTGTACCAAGGACCCCAGAACTGGACACAGCACTCCAGATGTGGCCTAACCAGGGATGACCAAAGGAGCAGGATCACCTCCATCAACTTGCTGGCAATGTTCTTCCTAATTCACCCCAGGATACCATCGGCCTTCTCGGCCACAAGGACACTGCTGGCTCATGGACAGCTTGTTGCCCACCAGGACCCCCAGGTCCTTCTCCACAGAGCTGTTTTCCATCAGGTCAACTCCCAGCCTGTACTGGTGCCTGGGGTTATTCCTTCCCAGGGACAGGACCCTGAATTTTCCTTTTTTTGATTTCAGACAGTCCTTTTCTTCCCATCTATCCACACTGTTGAGGTTCTTCTGAAAAGCCTCACAGCATTCTGGGGTATCAGTCACCCCTGCCAGTTTTGTACCATCAGCAAACTTGCTGAGGAGCATTGCACCCCCTCATCCAATTCAGATCCCCTGAATTAGTATTTTTAATAATCAGTACACCAACTGAGCCTAAAAACCTGCATTTGGAACACTCCAGTCCACATAATATCAAGAAACAGTTACAGAGATTACCTTCTTGAGGGTTTTCAGAAATACCATCCAAGCTGAGACAAGCTGTCCCTAGATGGTGTGTTACCTCTCCTCCCTCTGCTGTGGTTACCTGCCTCAACCCGCCTCACACACTCCCCCCCGTCAATATAACTTGATTCATTAATTATCTGCAAAGAATCCAGACTGTGATTATCTGTAAGGAATCCAGGTGACTGTGAATATCCTGCGCAAGCAAAGTACATGCCAAGAAATTTTTTTTTCAGAATTATTTAAAAGACTAAAAAAAAAAAAAAAAGGGACAAAAAAGAGATGATGAAAAAAACCAATAAAGCAAATACACATACTCTGAAACAAAAAAAAAAAAAATATGGTAAGATGTGTTTTATCCTGTAATGAGAATTAAAACTGTATTGCAATAACACATGGGGACAACATAAAATTAGAAACAAATGAACAAACAAACAAACCCCCCCAAAAAAAAGAAAATAAAATTGGTGGGCAGCTGAATCACTGTTGCACTTGTCACACTGAACTTCAGTACTGAAAGTATTTCATACTTCAGTATGAAAAAAAGGAAACCACATATTCCAGATATTAATATAAAAGGATTGAATGGGAGAAATTCTGCACTGGTCATCCTTCATAGAAAAATTTCACCCAGTTTGTGTGTCTGAAGTGGCTGTGTTCACACACATAATTACACCATAGACCTGTGCTGAAGGTAGAGAAGAGCCATTAAATGAACATGGTGTGGATGCACAACATCTGCATAAGAGGGGCTGAGGTGTGGGGCTGCAAAACTGAGGGTGCAAGAGAGATGGAAACAACAGGGAGCAGCTGAAGAGAAGGGGCAATTTTCATTTCTCAGGGATGAAGATCAGGGTCAAGCCAATTTACACACTGCAGCTGTCTTTGTACTCCATATCACCCTGCTTCACCGTCTTCTGTTCTCTGACTTACGACCACTTTTTCAATTCTTTTTTAAGACCACTTTTTCACATCCTTTATTAACCTGGAACTCTAGAAAACTTAAATTTTTCTATACAGTTTTTTAAATGTTACATTATAGTTGGAGGTTTTATGGGGGGCTGGGGATGTCAGAAAAAATTTCAAAAACTATTCTGAAAATAAGCATGTCAATCTGTGTAAATATATCTGTGTAAATGATAGGCAGAGGGATGAATTCTGGGTCATGGCATCAGGTGAGGAAAAGAAGACTTCACTTCAGAAGAATAACTCTCCTTTAGAGAACAGCCTGAGAAAATTCAGTTTTCTAAGCCCCCCATGAATCTACCCTGGTCTGCTAAATGGCAGAAAGGTAGGGGTCTGTGGGAGATCCAAATGAGTAACTGAACTGTGCAAAAAATCAAATATAGAGAAAAAGACACTGAGAAGTGCCCTCCCCACATACAGCACTGATGACACATTAATTACAAAGTTTCATCAATGGTCTTGGTTGAGATAAACATTATTAGGCCAGCTCATCCAGTTCACCATAACCTTATTTTTATCCTAAGTCTTCACTTCAGCATATTTTAGGCAATTATGAATTACAGAAGAGATTCAACATGTTTCAATCTTTTTTTTGTCTCTCTGATGAGTGTCAGTAAAGAATTTACCTTTTCTTTAATCTGTTCCTTTATCCCCTATATCCTCAAGTTAGGACAGGAGAAAATTGCCCCAAGCTGGGTGAGGGGAGGTTTAGACTGGTTGTTAGGAAAAAATTCTAGGCCAAATGGGTTATCAAGCCATGGAACAGGCTAGCCAGGGAAGTGATTGAGTCACCAGCCATGCAAGAATTTAGAAGACATGTATATGTGATGCCTAGGGAAATGGTTTAGTGGTAGACTTGACACCACCAGATTAATGGTTGGAGTCTTATAGGTCTTTTCCCACCTAAATGTTTCTGTGATTCTAACTTCTTCTCTGTGCCACAAAGTCTTTGATCTGGATTTGTATCATTGCAAATTCATTGGCAAAGCCTGGACCTCTCCATCTTTTAAAAAGAAGTGGAATAAGGTCCAGAATACGGTTACATGCACATGTGCTCACTCACATCCACGTGCATATGCCTACACATCCAAAACTTGAAGCAGCAGCTCTCAGTTGCTGAACATTAAGCTAAATTGACTGGGTGATTAACCATTTTTTTTCTCCATGACACCTGGAAAATAATTAGTCACCTATGGTACCATAGAAGAAGCATAAACACCAGATGTTTACACCATTGAATACCTTACTATTGTTATGGAATATTTAATAAAATAAGTAAGAGTGCAATTTCCCTTAAAATGTACAGTTAATTGCATTTACCATTGTTTTAGAAAAACAGGTTTTTGTTTTCATAACTGTAGGATTGCTTGCAATTAATATGCACAGATGTGCTGGCTGATCTGCATCATTAAGTCTTGAAAAGACTATTAAAATTTTATATCTTCCTATCTATTCTTATTATCTTTCTCAGTAAGAAAAATTTACTATTAATGGATGAAGTATTTCAGCAAGATTATGGAAGCAACTTTGAAACTGTAGAATAAAATTGAAATATATAAACAACAATAGTTAACAGAATATCAGAAAATAATTGCAGTGAGGCTGCCATATAACATATGAAGACAAATTCTACAAGTGAAGTGAAAACTGTGGGGTGCATACCCTTGCAACTGTGCTTATAAACACATTTAGTATAAAGTCCAGCTCACCAGTAAATATATAAATTGACTCACCATAATGGAGTGCTTTTTTCACAGTATTGATAAAATGAATTTAACAATTCAGTCCTGAATCCAAACCTGTATTCAGGTTTTTTCTTGAATTCCTTGGAAAGTGTCAGTGAAGAGAATCACATTCACTGTTCTGTGAGCACAGTCTCTCCACATCCTCAGTTACTGCATGGGGTAGGAGGAAAAAAAAAAGCAACCTATTCCAAGGTCAGTCCTAAAATTGGTATATTCTACTGGAAATGTTTAACCCAAACTTACTTTAAAATGAGAATCGTGTTTTTTTCAACAATAGAATTAAGAAAATACAGTTCAAAAAGAAAATTTGTGAACACCTTCAAATTGTTTAGGAGATCCTCATATTTTAAAAGCTTTTTAGCATAATGTTAATATTTTTCCTGGAATTTAAGGGAATATGCTTCTGTAGCTTTTCTACTAGGATTATACCCCTCCAGGAAAATTCACCTGCTAATATCAGATCCTAAAAAATGCTATGACATCTTAAGCCTCAGATTAGTGGGGATGCAGTAAATATGCTTCTACAGGATTTTAATTTAAAAATTAACTCCCAGTACTTCAATCTTTTGGAAGACTGTGGCTTTACTTCACATTTTCTACTGTACTACTGTGGATAAATATACTCAGGGAGTACATTTTTGATCACCTTGCTGAATAATTTCATTTTGTAAAGACTGCATTTCACTGTTTCACAGAAAATGCTGGTTTAGAACAACGGATCTGTAAATGATTCCCAAAATGCAGCATCTCAGTGTTAAGACACTGGTTTGCATTATTGCTGCAATAACATAGAAATAACTATTGTAGAAATAACTACATTATAGAAATGACTATATTATAGAAATGGAATTACAGTCTACTGCTTGCTTTTGCTTTATGGACAGCAATTCAGTCCCAGCATAGGTTCATTTTGTGACTGTTCAGCACAGTAGGTTAGATGAAGCATTAGCAGTTTAAAGTAGACACGTACACTTTCCATTTCAGTGCAGTCCAAAGACTTTTCCTGTCTTGTCAGTTGGCATCATTATGCAATCAACACAATGGTCTCAACATTAACTTCCTTGTAAATTTTGTTTTGGCTCAAGGACATGTTGAGTGGCCAAACTTTGATCCTGTGCCCAATAAAATCAAAGTTTCCTTTGATTTCAATGGCATAGGCAGAGATCGTAATGAAACAGCAGGATCTGTGGAGTAAATTACAATAAGAAGTGGGGACACATTTGTGAGACCACAAATATCTACTGTGCTGTACTCTGAATGTTTTGAAGGTACACTACTCACAAAATATAATGACCTTACACAGACAAACAAAACACTGTTTTGTTTGAATAGTAGAAAAATTCTTTTCTGAAGTATTTGCTCTAAATATATTGCTCACTCATTCAGTAGTTGGTATTCACTGCTCCTGTCTGTATTCAATCTACAAACAGAAGCAGTCATTTCACCTTTCATAAACATTGCCTTCCCACTGCAAACAAGAACAGAACAATTCATGCTAATTATCTTTTATTCTGAATGTCTTGGGGAATAATGACTTAGAAATTTTCACAGTTTTTTTTTAAGAACTAAAAACCTAAAACTCCTGTTTTGTAGATTGTGAATATTCACAATTTGCACAGTCATAGTTACATTGCATTATTATTTTTCTCTCCACTGATTAAAGAAACTAACACAGCATGAAGTCTACATTGTGCAATCAGAGACCCCATTAAATTTTTTTTTTTAAAAATCTTATAATAATTATTTAGGCTTTTAAGTTTCAGATCTGTTTTCCAGGGAGTATTCATGCAAGCAAAGCATGACTGTGGTAAGGGTTAAAGACAAAATAGAAAGAACATGAATACAGACAAGTCAGGAAAAAAGAAGAAAGAGGAAACAACATTTGCCTCACAAAAAAATGTTAAAAGGTGATCACTTTAGAAATTTTTCTGTTTAGCCAGAATAGCACTCATTTTTCACTACAAGGTAACCCTTTTCCTTTCTCTTAAACTTCCAGCTCAACTGGTGCCCTATCCTTGCTGTGCTGCTTTCGCTCCCTGCAAGAGTAAAACCAGCTGGAGTTCCCTTTCTCTTCACCAGTCACCAGTCTCTGTTTGCCACTGCTTGAAAAAGAGACGAGAAGTGGAAATGCAATCTTTTCACTACACTAACATCCCAGAATTCAGGAATCAACCAAAGGGAATCACTTCACTTTTTGAAAAGCGCCTGTAGATCTGTCTCTGCAAACAGGACCCTAGAGGATGGTTATAGCTGCTGGCAGTATCACCCTCATTCTCTTCAAATTGAACTTCACCTTCAGTTTGGTACATGGGCTCCCTTAGGTTTCAAAAAATCATGATTCATTTCTTCAGGCTGCTTAGTTTTCTGAAGACTGGGCCCTGAGTAAATGTAAGGTAATTGTAATTATAGTAAAATGAAAGCAATAAATGTTGCTGTAGTACAGTGTTAAGTGACAGATAATTGCCAAGTACTATAGATACACTTTTGCCTTTAATTAGAGAGAAGCAACCATCTCATTTATTTTAGTTAAATCGGAGACGTAATTTTTGAAGTTAGCATCAAAGACCTCAGGATTTAACCTTACCAAGTACACTACTAATAATAATTTTAAGTGTACTTACATTAAGCAATAATAGTGGCTTTTCATTTTGTTACAGGGTAATAATTTGGTCTTAGAGTAGATAAACCAGTATAAGGAAGGCCAAAGCAGTGAACTGCAGAGTAACACAATATTATTATTAATCCTCTGCTACAGCAACCATCATTGAAACTGATGCTATTGAACAAAAAAAACCCCTGTACCTGAAGAGTTTTAAAACAAATATTTTTGAGGCTTAAGAGATTGGGTGTTGAGGTCTTACGGAGGATTTCAATAAGCAGTGCTAAATCATCCTGATCTGTTGAAACAAGGCACTGCTACTGCAATTAGTAGGTACTAAAATGAATGGAATAATTTTCTGAAGTCAGAGCAAGTTTTTAAGCAAATAAACTAAGAACTGCTTACTTCATTTTTTCTGGGGTACAAAAAGGAGAATAAACACTTTTCCCATTTCTTAAATGGTGTTTTGAAAATAATGGCATTGTTTCTTTCCTTACTCATTAGAAAAGGCAGTGGAATATAAAAATCTTTGTAATATTAACTGGCATTTGCTAACTTTTTGCTGCAGTGTAACATTGCTTCTTCTGGTAAATCTGATTTGAAATCACTGAAGCAACGGAGGTTCCATTAGGTAAATCATGTCACAATGTATTGACCTCACTCCTCTCCATTAGTAATGATGAGTTTTCATTTGTTTCATATGGTATTCCTCTTTCTGGAAATACATTTATTACCATTCTGTTGTCACACTGAAAATATTTATTCTAATTGTATCAGTCTTGTTCTTGCACCTATCTTTTCATTAAAAGTAAAACTGAAGTAAAACTTTACAATTAATTGTGATTATTGCCAAGGTCACTGCAGATAATTAAGAACTTCAAATATACATTTAACAATATTCTTGCTGAAGAGCTTCATAGAACAGTACTTGGATGTGTGTTCCTTTGAGGTATTCTGATCACAAACTTACACAGATATCTACACCTTACCATTTCAGAAAGCCAAAACTTTTCCAGAAAACAACAGTCACTTGAAAAGGATCACCACTAGCAACACTCATTATTGTTTTGTGAATCAGATGCAAAAAGACAAATGGCTGAAATAATGAGATCCAGCACTGTCATCCAAATTTCTGGAAAAGAATGGAAAAATTTACCATGTAAAGAATGGAAAAATTTACCTTTTATTTTGATTGCTTTTTCCTTCAAAGTAAATGCTTCGATCTGGAAATCATCCTTCATTCCATCCTGAAAAAAAGAAGACTATTTTATAGAGTTCCATTTTTTTCTAAGAACTAAAGGTGCAGGAAGAAAAAGAAACAACTTTCCAGTATTAGAACCCTAGGAAATAATGAAGCAGTCTGGGCTAGACAAAAAGATTTCTATGGAAGTTTCTTTAGAAATCTTTTGATTTCTCAGAAGTGCGACCTTATCTCAGAATAAGCACATCTAGTTTCCAGAAACACTGGACCAACAAAAAGTGTTGCAAGACGGAGGTCAACCAAGCCTGACTTTTCTCCCCTGAGACAGAACGGAGATGGTACATACCTCTGTTATCACAGAATCACAAAATCATTTAGGTTGGAAAAGACCTCTAAGATCATTGAGTCCAGCCAAAATAAAACCAACCTGCACAAAGACACAGACTGCTCAGCTGAGCTGGCCACACCGCTATGCAGAGCCAGCTTGGTTACCCCAAGGATTGTTGCAAGGTGCTTCTCTGTAGTTGCTTATCAATAATCTCTCATTCCTTCAAACTCTTTGTAAAAATCACTTTACCTACTTTTAAATGCAGAAGGAGTCTTCCCATACTATATACTTCTGAAACAGTACATAAGGAGCTACATTACTCGTGGGGACTGATGCCATCTATCCTAGTGTGCAGGATTTTGAAATGCAAGCATCAGAAAGCAGCAAAATACAGTTTTCATGCTATTTATATTCCTTTTAAAAGAAGATACAATATGTATTCAATTCCACTCCAGTACTTTGAAGGCAGTGAGTCTATGAAGTCTGCACTGGTGAACTGGTAAATTAGAAAATCAGAACACAACTCTTTTTTTCTTGTACTCTTACTGCATTAAATGAACATGAGGATTGAAAAGTGAAAATAGAAAGAATGGCTGAAATAATGAGATCCAGCACTGCCATACAAATTCTCAGGTGTTGAAGGACATTTTTTTAAAACTACAAGCCTCATTAATTTTCTTTTTTCTTTTGTAGTAAAATACAACTCACAAATATGTGGAGGAAAAGGGCAGCTTTTTAATCAAAATCGCTTAAGTGATTTAGGAGCTGAAATTGCATTTAAAACCAGTAGCACTGTGACTTAAATCTTTGCATAACTGAGACAACTTTGAAACTCTGTAAAATTCCCATTTGGAAGCAACAAGAGGATAAATTGCTAAGACAGAAAAGAAATGTGAAGTTTGAAGGTAATCTCTGCTATGTATATTTACATCTATTTCAAATACTATATTTAGTTATTTCCAGTCCAATATAGGGATTTCTATGTTGTCCTCTTTCTTTGGACTTACATTATAAATACAGTGGAAAATTGAATATGATAAAAATTGAATAATGAGATATTATATTATTAATAAAATAATATTATAATAATTGAATGATCTAAATACTGAATAAAATGGGCTATCACAGTACTGATGCTCTTTCTGTGGGCAGTGTGAGAGAGATGGATTGTTGCTACTGTGCCTCTCATATGCTGATGAGGAAGAATTCAGACATAATCTTCCAGGAACACAATGAAGTAAAAATTTCTTCTGGCAGAAATAAATTAACTATCCCTTGTTCAGCTGACATTAACAGAGCATATCTATCTAAGAGTGTGAGTTGATAATAACTGTCTTCTGTCCAAGTGCATACATAATCAGGTTAAATTCATAAGTTCCATATAGTATAGCTGTATCTGTAATATGAAGGGTTTTTTAAAATTTGATCTCCCTCGGGTTCTCTTTACCTCATGTATTTTTTGTCTTGTCTCATAACAGCATGCCTATTACCTTTTTCTGAACACCTCTTACCACTACATCTGAGATTTCATTTTCGTTTGTTTGTTTTTGAACACCAAGACTGGCCCAAAATTACTTTTCTGACCAGAAAACTGTTTTTTCAATTCAGATGGAATTTGTACAATAGTTTTATCAAGGGAAATATTTTAAAGCTACATTTAAAAAAGAAACATAGAAAAATGTGGTGGCAACTGCTTGTATTCAGTGCCTCAGCAATGGACTGTTTACTGAGACTTGTACAAAATTCCACCCTCACTATGAGCATATACACATACATTCAACTTTATAGAGACTAGAAGGATGACAATGAAAAAGATATTAAGTAGTCCAGTTCTAGAAATGGGATAGTTTGTTGAAGAGAAATTCACATGGAAAAAATGTTCGAAGCCTCTGCTTGATACAGGACCTAAATTTGAACTTATACCCTTTACTTCTTGCATGAATGTGTTAATCTCTAGCTATTTAGATATTCTGATGCAGATCTTTCACAGTCTTTGCTTGTACATTTCCTCTTTGTATAAAAATACTTAAATAGTCATTATGCCAGACTGTAAAAATTATTCCAGCCTGGCAGCTAGGCCATTTGCCTTGTTGATGGATTCCAGCTAATGCACTAGCAAATATCTAACAATTTATCTGAAGTGTGACAGGCTCTGTAGGAGGGACTGAAAGCACTTTCCAAGGATGTCCCCACAGCTTAGAAAACTAGTGCTCTCTTTTGTGTCAGATGGAATATTTCAGAAGCAAAAAAACCTTTTTGATTCAATTTTGCAATGCAGGAAATAAAAAAGCATTTAAAATTTTTGATATATACTTACAGCTACTTTCTGCATGCAGTTCAGACAAAGGAAGGAGGGACTTGTACAGCCATGCCCCCAGCACCCTTGTATCCCAGCTTCCATCCACAACGAATTATGGTGTAAATAAAAATAGGTGGGGAAAGGGCAAAGAGAAACATTTGCTAGAAAAGATGTCTTCACAGCAGAGAGTTGATTTCAAACAGAAAATTTGGAAAGTCTATATGCATGTTGTGAAAGAGAAAAAAAAAACAAAAGGCTAATTAAGTGTCTTGGTTGAAGCAAGATCTTAGAAACACGTAACATTTTCCTGAATTAATAAATGTTTTAAGAATTTGAAAAGCCTAAATTTATAAATGCTTTGCACATTATCTGCAGCAACAGCAACTTTATGCATGCATGAACTTAATGAACCAGCCCACAAAAACAAAGAAGATTATTAATAAGACGTTTGCTCAAGGCAGGCTAAATGAGTTGCTTCTGAGAACATCAGAGAGAGCTCTCTAATGATAGGCAGAGAGGCACAGCTGCTGATTTGCTTTTGTACAAAGATAGTGGTCAGTGAATTTATTGCTGACAATAAATGTGTGACATTTGGTGACAATGGGTGACAAAAGAAAGACATTTTGTAGGACTTTGGGTATAAATATTTAAATACATTCTTCATCTCCTCTCTTTTTACTTTCTTTTTATGCCTTTACCCCGCCTCTTTCCTTTCATTGTTCTTATGATTTTTCTAGGGTTTTGTTGCCTAAAATTAATTTTATTCACTCTTTCTGAAATGTTTAAACTTTTTTCTTAACAACTACTGGTCCAGTGTAATCAGAAATGAGCTTCATATCCTTCTGAAACTTGGTTATCATTTTGAGTCACTTCTTTCCATTGTTGTGCTTTCTTTTTAATGTGCTTATGGGGTCATTAGTCCTCCAGGTAAAGGGAAGTTACTTTCTTGAGATAAGCCGGAAAAGACCAAAATTTAACCTTCGGGTCAAGGTATTTCACAACAACCTTCATCTTCTAAGAGGCACCATTTCTTTGCAAGGGCTGGGTGATGTGAGCTTCTTGCTTTTGAAGCCTACCATCAGTCTTTCATGAGTGGTCTCCACAAGTCCTATGTCACTAATTAGATGTAAATTAATCGTTTGTCCTCTCCCTCTCAAAAGCTTAATCATACAAAGCAGTAATCTTTCAGTTCTCTACATCCAATCTTACAGTGCAGCCTAAGTAGATTAAAAGTTACATATTCCCCACACCAATATTTTGGAACAGAATTATTCTTCATTATAGGTCAAAATCACTCATGTAAAGTGTAAAATTTTACTAGTCTTTACTAGTTTATGTCAACCTAGAACCAGAAATACTGAAGCTTACATTTTCACTAATCAAAACTACTGGAAAAACTCCCGAGGGAAGGTTTTCTTTAGTTTTCTAGCTCAGTACTGAATTATAAAGGTCTGGTGACCTTAAAACAGAAAACGAATCCAAAGTACAATCACCACCACCTCATCCCCCCCAAAAAATTATCAAATCCCTTACACACTTTGTCTGAAGTGGATGTTTAGGAGATGCTATGTGTGAAGGCTCTTTATATGGTGTTTGTGATAATGATATTTACTCTATTTTCAGCATCTAAAAAGATATATATGTCAAGGATAGACTCATCTACAAACACATACTTTCTAGAAGACAAATCTAAAGTGGAAAGAAAACTAAATAAATCCAAACCAAGATATTAACATGGATATTTTATGCACACATGTATAGAAAAGACTATGTTGAGAAGAAAAGTCATAATGGAATTCACACAAATGATAGCCACAGAATCAGTAGCTGATTGGAAACAGCAAATTTACTGTGGAATATGCATTCAGAATCTTGTGTCAAGATAAGCAAACAGGAGACTCATCATAAGAGTTTATTTTCATAAAGTGCAAATCTAAGACTATTTTGCTTCATAATAAGCCTGATCTTCTGATCGTGAGTAAAATACAGAGCAAATATTGCCATGAAATCAAAATCTGTAACTGTTTTAAGACCAGAAAATACAATACTTCTACTTTCAGCTGATAGAACTAGTTGAGCTTAAAAGAAATCATAATAGCTGTATTTGTGGACTGCTACTGTAGAAATTTTCTCTAAGAATGTTCGGTCTTTAAATGGAGCTCACTGATGAAGCTCTGCAGTCTCTCTCCAGTTGGGTTAAACAGGTGATTTCATGGCTGTTATTTATGCAAGTTTCTTTATGGCAATAGGCTTTTCTTTTTTTCACAATTCTTTATGTCTCTATTGTGTTTTTCACTATACTGATCCTGTCTAGTCAGAACAAGGTCTGGTTCTCTACTTTACTGCTTCCTCAACCCAACAGCACTCTCTCTGTGATACAATCCCACCTGTGATTTACATCACCAGAGCTAAAACTTAACAGTCCATGAAATTTATTGCATATTGTTTGATTCATTTGTGTTGAGCCATACAGAACACAAGCTAAATTGTAAATTTATCTCATATTGTTTTCAGACTGAATGACTGGTCATAGTTCACATGCAAATCTGGAGCTGCAGTGAGAATTTTAACTGCTTCATAAAGTTAATGTCAGAGGTTTTCTGATGACTGCACCCATCTTCTTTAATGGCCGTATTTATTTATTTATTTTTTTAGAACAAGCTTGATGCAAGTCATTCTTTGTTACACATTTTCTATAGCTCTAATGCATCAGTTTATTTTTAGACCTCTTTCTCTTCTGCTAAGTAGCATGAGGAACTGACAATAAAACCAAAATATTTCCTTCCACTCAATAACACCAAATTTTATGCTTCATTTTTCTGTCCATTTTCCCATCTGTTGAAAGCCTTATGTAATTCAGGAGTATTGATGTATACTTTCCTCTCTGTTTTTCTTATTTGAAATTGCTGTGACTATTCAGGTCCAGATAAATTTAAAACTGCTTCAGTCAAAATGCTGGGGTGTTGTTAGGAATGTGCATGTATACCTCAGGGAGGGGACAAGAAAATCATGAGTAAGAAGGAAAAGAGTGAAAGTGTTGGAAAGAGAAGGCCTTTAGGGTTTGTTAATTAAAACCTACCAAAACCAAGTGTACTTGCTGAAGCCATATATATTTGATAGAGACATATTAGAGGATGGAGCTTTTGCTAACAGCATGCATCCAGCAGTCAGAAAACATTAGTCTTTGCATCTCAACATAGTTGAGTTGGTTTGGTCATTTTCATTCTTCTGGACTGATATGAAGAATATAGGGGAAAAGAGCCATAAAGATATTTGCATCAATGCAAACATGGTTCCTCAGGTAATTACTGCTGCATTAACTCTGGAAATATAAAAAAAAGGACCTGGCCTGAGGAGAAGGAAATAGCTGAGCTGCGTTGAGCTTTTCCTCACCACACACTCTTCACAATCTTGGAAATGTCACTTAGGGCAAGATGGGTAGCCTTATGCTACTCAGTCACCCACAGCCTTTCTTCCCTGACTTCTGTTACTGAATAATAGAGGCTCCAAATCTCACTAGATTTGAAAGAGTAGTGATATTCATTGAGTGATTTATAAATAATCCTTAAATAAAACTGTAGCAATTCATATGCAGAAAGGAGAAAAGGCTCAACCCTGCTGAAAGGCCAAGTGCTATCTGTTGATTGTGCTCTCAGCATGCTGTAGCCTCCTTTACAGCACAAAAAGATGACATTGATATTTTCATTTCAAAATCAAAGGATTACTGTAATCCATCTTCTGCACAATTGATTTTGTTGAATATCCTTTAAATAAGACACATAACCCCAAGGTTATAGAGGAGCCTGAAAAGGAATAGTAACTCTATATTGTCCAGTTTCCAAAAACTGACCAAAAATAATCATGAACCTGGAAGAAAATCAAACAGGCTGACTTTATAACCAGTTGTAAGGATGTAGTTCTGATATTTTAGAACATAATGATGACAAAAAGTTATTTTTCTACTATGCTAAGTCCAAACTGGCAAGGCTGCCAACTTTAAGGTTTGTCAGAATGGTGCAAGAAGTGAGCTTCAAAGTGGGCAGAGAAGATTACTGCAAATTATTGCATATTTATAATGCTTTCAGACAAGTAACATCTGATTTGTTACTGAAAAGAAAATCATATCTTCTTAAAGAAAGTGTTCAAAAGGTATGATTCTCCATTTTAGCTGATCCGTTTGCACAAGGATAGCTCTTTGGCATGAGAACCTTCTTTCTAAATTAAGCAGTGGATCTTATTAAATTATCTACCAGCTTCCTTTTTCTATTGATATGAAATCAGGATAAATAAGAGATTGCAGTGTTTCATTTTGAAAATTGTTTTTCTGAAATTAATAACGTACTTTAGCAATAACAAGTGACTGTGTGACTAATTTACAGCTTCTCAGTGCTTTTAATCCATTTATTGCAGGATGTGGGAGTACTGAGTATACTCAAAGCTGTTTCTTGTCTGTGAGATGTAGTAGAATTTTAACTACTCTCACTACTTCTCAGCACAATCAGTAAAATAAGTGTGTGATATATAATCACATTTTTTAGTTAAGTCAGCACTTGAAATAGCACATCAGGTCTCAGGAGAACAATTAATCCACTATGATGAATATGAAGAAACTTTCTAATCTTAGCCTTCTGAACACAATTTTTTGAAATTTTGATTCCTTAAACTTCACATTCACTTTCTGTGAAGGAGGGGAGAACGTTGCATCTTAAAGGTTTCATCCAGACTTGAAATGCATATAGCCTATTTATAGCTTAATTTGCTACAGGTAGAGATTTTGAAAAATCATCAGACTAGGTAGACCTGATTTTCTTAAAAGAAAAAACTAAGTATAATAATAATAAAAATAAAAAGCAAAACAAAGCAAAACAAAAACCTAAAAGTAATAATGTAACAGGTGAATTATTTCCCTTCCAAGGGCTTCAAAAATTTAAGCAAGAAATCCCACTAATGTTGGGGCAAGCAAAAGTATGTCTGGTACTCAGGGTCACGTCTGACCATGTTTGCCAGTATACATATAGTTTTGTCCTTCATTTCCAAAATTATGACAGATTTGCAGCTAATCATTGCCATTTGTCATCAACTCCTTTATGCCATAGTTTTTTAGATTAGAGCTGGCTAAGATATGCCTATCTACCTCACAGCTGCAGAAGGTGGGTCCATCAAATATAAGTGCTTTTGGGTCATTAGTTAAACATTACTATACATGGAGTTTTAGTGCAAACTTGGTTTATATGTTAAAGATTATGAGGAAAATTATTTTTAAATAATCCTCATTAGATTAACTTTTATATTAAAATTAATAATGAAAAGTTTTGAAGAGGACATAAAAATTTTGGACTGAGACTTTTTTCTACCACTCAAAGCCACTGTTCAAGGAGTACTTTACATGATATTTCTTAGTGTTCTGGTTTTGTTCCATGCAATTATTTTATTATTTTTTATTCCTCCATCTAAGTGGGAAACGAATAATTGGCAACTATCACAAAAGCACTTCCTTATGTATAAAGTTTCAAGGTGTTGAAGAAAATCATATTCACAAAAGTACTAAGAAAGGAAACACCCTTTTTGAGGAAAAAAGAAAAGACCAAGGCACTATGGAAGCCTCAATGTCCTCATGCTCAAGAGCTCAGCATATCCTATATGAGTCAGATTAGCTGTGCCATTCCCAGGTTCTCTCTGCACAATAGGACTAGCACATTCTCAACAGTGAAACATCTGGAATTTATGGACATTTCTGCAACGGTTCCAGTCACTCTGTGGGAGATTCAGAAATCACTGGCATATATTTCCAGGGCTTTCTCCTTCCTTTTTTTATCCCCATATGGAAAGGATTTCCTAGCAGCAAATCTGTAGACATTTTCCTCCAGGTAGGAAGTGTGGAGAAACCTGAGCATCCAGGTGAAAATCTGGTCCCTGAGTTGCTTTTTACAAGGAGCATTCTCGCAAAAATCAAGGGGAGATTTGCTATCCCACACTTTGATAACAAATAATGCGTCTCGAAGACAGAACTTCTTCCTTAGCTTTGCCAACTATTTTAAATTATGTACAATTTATTTCCCAATTACTTCTTGCCTGTTGTTTATTTCAAAAACCATTTCACTTGAAATTTTTCTATAACCATAAAATGTATCTAATGAGCTTATTTCTTCCAATGTTTTTCATTCATCATAGACCAGAAAATCTTCACTGAACTTATTTAGACTTTAACTGTAATTTGCTCATAAGTAAGATTTTTTAGCATTTAACAAGGGCAAAATGTATAGGAAAAATAATATAACTCCCCAAAATAATAATATATGCTCTTACTTTCCTCTATAAAATTACTCATCTTCTTCAATATACCATTTCAGTCAATTCTTCATAATATGTGATTTATAACTTCAAGGAAAAAAAAATTAGATAGATCATTCCAGATGAACAACATTATTTTAATTTACAAATTAGAATCTTTCTAAGTTACAAAAAATGGTTATCTACTGACATTTTACACAGAAATTCTAGATAATCATGTCTGTGGCAGAATGTGAAGGTCTTTTCAGTACTTTATTAAATACCTTTGAGTGCTAAGATTTAAAGAAAACCACATTTTTATAATATGATCTTTAAACTTTGATTATTTGGCATTGGATCGAACTACAGAGGCTTAGCTATATTTTGACATTTCATTTGGGATTAACAGAAACTAAAAGTCAGCAGAATACCAATAAGGAAAAGATTTAATTTAAATTTATTGATGTCTAAGGGGTTCGTGTGTGTGTGTGTTCATGAAACAAGCGGATTGAAAAAACTAAATTCTCAAACACAGTTTCTTCCACAGCTCATACACAAGATTAATTTCTTAACCAAAATTAAATTGGCAACTAGTGCCAGCAGTATTATTTTGTGCAAATCACTGGTATTATTTTATTTCAAGTAATTAAAGCAGATTAATATATTCAAATAAACATAAACTCTTTTACTTTTGTTATCATGGAAGAAAGGTTTAAGATGAAGCAGCTAATAAATAAAATAGCAATAATGTGCTATGTCTAATATGAAAACTGCTTCTTTATCTCTAACACAGGCAGAGTTGTGTTACAAATGCCTCCTTTCACAATTTCACTGTTGTGTTGTTTAAGCATACAAAAAGGGATGAATGCCTATGTATAATAAGATGATTATAAATCCCTGTTTTAAAATGCATACAATTCAAAATACCATTCCTTTTCAGAAAATTAGAAATGCTGAGAAAATTCATGTACACAAACATGCAGTTCAGAGATATGGAACATCCTATTGAGATAAAACAAAGGTACTGGGGAAGCAGTACACCTGGAATGCAAGGCATGTCAAGGAAGAACAAATATCAGTAAAATTAATAATTTTATTTAAGAATCTTTAAGGAAAAGGAGCAGTAAATACCTACACACCTACAGTTTTGCAGAGTAACGGAACCCTATGAACAAGAGGTATCTCTGTACAATAAATAAGTTCAAAAGAAGTTTAGTAATTCCAGCTGAGGTAGAAGAAAGAATACTCTGTCTAGTAGACAGAGCGGATGAGTCAGCTCAGACCATTTTAGAGGAACAAAGCTTCCATTTTAGCTGAAGAGTTATACCAGCCAAATAAATAAAGGTAATTTCAACAATTGGACTACTGTGGACACAGTTTGCAGAAACAGATCTTTTCCTGCTACTGAAAACTACACAAGAGAAGATAAATAGCCAATCTTCTGCTTTATTTTGGACAAGGAAATAACTTGGCATAACTCTTCCTGAAGTACCTATAATGAAACAAGAGATAGATAGATAGATAGATAGATAGATAGATAGATAGATAGATAAATAGACACACAGACAGATGTGTACATGTATACAAATGTATAGACAGAGAGACACCAAAATTGCCTGGTTTTAACAATATATTTGTACCACTTATCTTTATATCTATCTGGGAAACCTCATTTTGGCTTTTTAGTAGCTGAAGGGGGCTTATAAAAAGGAGGGAGAGGGACTTTTTATATGGTCAGATAGTGACAGGACAAGGAGCAATGATCAGCATATTCTGTGATTTTGATTAGATTAGATGAAATATGAGGGAGAAATTCTTTACTCAGAGGGTGGTGAGGCAGCAGAACAGATTGCCCACAGAAGCAGTGGATGCCCCATCCCTGGAAGTCTTCAAGGTCAAGTTGGATGGGGCCCTGAACAAGCTGATCATGGCCTCCCTGCCCATGGCAGGGGAATTGGAATTAGGTGATGTTAAAGGTCTCTTCCAACCCAAGCCATTCTATGATTCTCTGAAATAAAAAAGCTAGTATTTCTTTAGTGGAACATTCATGACGCTCATACAGTGCAGTGGTAATTTCTCTATTTCCATAAAATTCCCAACATTTACAATCAGAAAGGTATCATTTTTTCAGGCAGGCAGAAGATAGAATTACGTACAAGTCCATCAGGGACATAAGTTTTATTTTTCTCTTTTTGTAAACATCTGTGCAATATACACTTAGTCACTAGTCATTTTAGCAATTTCTAAAGAATGGATTGATTTTTTTGGCCAGAATATTTCATGTTTGGATCTCCTCCAGACCTGAATCTGTCCAAGATATGCTTCAATAAGTGTTGTGAGCCCATTCATTTTTAAAATCAACACACACATGCGCACAGATACATCTCATGGAGATGTGTTGCTGCTGTGTACCTGCTTCTTAAAAACTATTTGGAAAATGATTATTCATTAAAAAAAAGTTATCTCCGGAAAAGATTTCAAATTGGCTGAAACTTGAGTTTTACACTAAGGTCTGTGGAACTCATGGTTTTGTTTATTTAAAAGAGTTGTTTTAATTTGTAACATCAGTTTCCAAAAATACTTTACTATTCATTCAAATTCTTATGCATTTTAAATACCCTTCAAGCAGCCAGGACCTAATATGACCCTAATGAATACTTGTATTCACCAGACTGAATGTCCATTCTGTTTCATGATGCA
Organism: Corvus hawaiiensis; assembly: GCF_020740725.1. NCBI lineage: Eukaryota > Metazoa > Chordata > Aves > Passeriformes > Corvidae > Corvus > Corvus hawaiiensis. Next base: position 16,445,125 of record NC_063238.1, on the reverse strand, counting down.
GTTTTGCATTTTATGCCCTTTGTTATTCAAATAATCTTCTGATAAGTGATGAATACTAGCCAGTATTTAGTTTTAATTAATTGCATAGGGTAATCAGATATGGCCAAATAACTGTGTGGTGTCTACAAAGCTTATATATAGTTTCTTTCCTTTTTTGTATTTTTCAGACGTAAATATACATAAAATACACAGAAGATAATTCAAATATACAGCATAGTTAATAAAGATCTCAGTAATGACCTGGTACAGAAAATGAGGCATTTATTATTCTACAGACATCCACAGCTGTTGGATATTTTTGCTTCTGAATGCATCATTCTGAAGCCAGCTTAAAAGTTAATATAGCAAATTGACATAGATCTACTCTCATTTATTACATTTCTGTAAGTGAGAACAGATCTATAGGAATTCTTTATACAGCTAATTAGATTTGCCTTTGGCAATGTCTGTGGTGTCTATTTTGAACATTAAATGAACTGTTGCCATCAAACTTCGTTAACAGGACAGCAGACAACAGACATGCATTTTCATGTTCACATTTCAACTTCAGATTAGATTGAGTTCTTGAATAAACAGGTGTGGGGTATGCCCAGCCACTGCCCTGGAGGGACGTCTGCTGAGATAAGAAGATTGAGCAATCTCCCAGCAGGACCCACCCTGGGAAGGCAGCTACTCTTCAGTTATGGCGAGAAGAAGACAGACCCAGAATCCTCTGGGAGACCCTATGCAGATCCTTTGTAACCCATTGGCCTTTACCCTCTGACACCCACCCCCTGTATCCCTATAAAGCTAACCCCCTGCCCCTGCGAGGGCAGAGAGATGTTCGTCCCTGGCTCCCCTTCGCCGGAGTACGGACCGATAAAGCTGCCTTGTGCAGAACAGCTACACGGGCCTCTCGTCTCTCTGCCTGGTCTGGCCTGGAGGCTGCCCTGCAGAGCTGAGCTGGAATCACGAGCTGACAATCACTAAAGAGCTGACAGCTTCTGCACGGGCCCTCCTAGCTGGCAGCTGAGGGAAGACACCGGGCCTCGGGAAGACGATCCTCCATGGGACCATCTCTCTGGACCGGTCACAGCTTCCTTGGTCAGAGCTACTGACCCCTCATCAGCTGTAATAACAGGTTCAGCTCAATTTAGCTCAGCAGAATTGTACCCAAAATAAAATCAGCAAATCAGCTTTGGATGTGGCCTGTTGTGTCATTTGAGGTTACATACTGTCTTAAAGTCTGAGTACAACTTTCACAAAATTATCTTCGCAATGAACGCTTTGAGATTTTAATTCTTGTTTATAACAAATCCTTAACATTTGATCTAAATATAAAGACACTGGATTGTTGATGGACTGTTTGAAGTTCCATGAGAGAAGAAATTAGTCTCATGGCAATGAGCAGTATGAAACAGTAACAACAAGATCTCTCAGTACCATTGGTCTATATGCTAATGGAAGTGCAAAGATCTGGAGAGAAGTGCCTTTACAACCCTGAACTATATGTGGGAATACAAAGAGACCTGGTGAATGAAGGGATAATAGGAAAAGAAAATGAGGAAGCTTGAAAAGAACTGAAAAATACATAGATGTGAAATACAGTAAAATCAATTAGAAAGATGTAACCCAAAGCAGAATAAGCTTTTCAGTGATAACATTCAGAGTTTAGCTGAGATAGAAGTGTCCTGAGCTGGATAGTGATAGACTTAGTTATTTCTTTTATCTTAGCTGGCTCAAAAAAATGAGTGGAATATTCTAGTTGGCTTCGAAGTGATTAAATGTCTCAGTAGAATGGCTTATAAAAGTAGCCTTTTAATTAATGTGAGCTGATACCAAGCTACAGGATTATAGGTTTACCTATTTCTGATCTCATCTATTCCCTCCTCGATAACACAGAAAGCCATAAATGACTCTCCAAAAGAAGTACCTAAAGATGCCTTCCAGAAATGCAGTGCCCATTTAAGAGATTAGAAAATTCTTTTTTGGGTATCTGATGTTTGTTGAACTTGTATTATCATAGAATCACAGAATGGCTTGAATTGGAAGGGACCTTAAAGGTCATCCAATTCCAAACCCACTGCCATGGCCACAGGCACTTTCCACTACACCATCCAACTTGGCTTTGAACAATTCCAGGGATGGGATATCTACAACTTCTCTGGCACCCTCTTCTAATGCCTCACCACTCTCACAGTAAAGAATTTCTCCTTCAGATCTAATCAAACCTACCCTCTTTCAGTTTAAGTCTAATTTTAAGACTTTAATTTGCAGAGAAGTGTGTCCAGTACAATGAGGTAGGCAGGCAGGAAAGAGGGTCTTTGGCCCATTGCTACGGCTAGCTGGTATGCTTATACAAGAAGCAGGTAAAAACCTCTCCTGTTTGTGATAAAAGCTAACTACAGCTGATGGTTACTTTGGGGATAAACAGTATCTCCTCAATGTGGAACTTTAACAATCCTGTTGCAACTCACATTCATCATATATATTTGCCAAGACGGAGACTTTACAATTGAGAATTTTTATCATGGAGTCCTCCTCAAAGTGCTTCTCAACTGGTTTACTCATTCAAATTTAGTACATCTCATGATGTGATATTCGGAATCTCACAACTGAGCTAGTTAACTCAGTTTCATCTTTAATGAACAAATGTGCACATGGACTGCAAGTATATCCTCCAGAGCTTATAACACTGCCCTTCTTGCCAGCACTCTAAACACAGAGCATTAAAATCTGTAAGATACAAAGAAAAATTTTTTTTCTTTTTTATTCCCCTTCTCTTTTTAACAATGCATCTTTAGAAGTCCACTGCTGAAAAAGTGATAGATGAAGCTTGACTGGAGCTTGCCTTTGATTACAGCAAAGAGACTATTTTCATTTCCTAAAACTGTAAACTAGATATCAGCATTCTAATTAAATTGAAATTTAAAAAAAAAAAATGAAATTACTAATAAATTATTGAATGGTTTAAATGTTTTTCATGAGGAAAAAGCATGCATGAAACTAACAGCAGTCCCTTCTCTAGGGCAAGCAAGAACAAAGAATCACTTGAAATTAAAAACTTCTGTAAAATTTCTAGGTAAACTACATTTTAAAAGCATTAGTGCATGTACTGAGAAATACCCTTCAAGGGTAAATCATTGTGGATAGTTATTTTATGTCCAGAGGCTATGTTGCTTCATAATAGATTTGAATGGAGGAGCGTTGTTTGGGGTCTTTTTTATTTAGACTGGTCACAATGTTTTTCTCAAGTGTTTTAATCAAACAATGGAATCCTGTTTAACTGAAAGCAAGTGAAAAAACACAATTACACTTGGACTGAATTCCACAGTAGGATGTTAAATGATTGATGTCGAGTAATTTAGCTACAGAACAAGATGTGTTGTTGGGGTTAGCTGTAGCATCTTTTTTCATTTCCTTGTAAGGCAAGCCTGTTATTTAAGGAAATAAATGGACAAAGGAGGAGTAAGGTTATACACCTCAATTAATAGTATCTTGCAGGTACCTTGACTCTTTGTGTTGCATGCTTTAAGCTCACAGAACTTTGTACTTTGTAAGAAAGAGAAAGCATTTATAACTGCAAGGCATGCTAGAGGAAAAGACAATATTTTTGTGATTATTGAGTGTGTTTCTCTCTGAATAGTTTCCTGAGACATAGATAAAACATCTTGTTAGATAAAAGTGCTAATAAAACTCTAACAAGAACAAAAAAAAAAAAAAAATCTGCAGGCTATCACAATATCAGTAACAATCTTCAGAGAATTTGGTTTTGGAACTTGATCTTGACTTGACCAGTACTTTGACTGTTTAAGCTTTATAAAGGTGTTTGTGTACAAAATGCTCCAGAAGCAGTGCCATTGCTTACTGTCTGGCATGGGGATTTTGATATCTTTTTTGTCATCCTTAATAATTCCTAGCATATTTTCATGGTTATCCTGTTCAGGTACTTGAAAACTGTTACCTTATTCTGCTAAATTGTCAGGCCAAGTTACCAACATTCAGCTCCTTGAACAAATCCCTGTAAGTCAATCACTCTACCCATCTGTATTCTTTCCAGCCCCTGGCCTTTGTTAGGAAACTGAGAGCACAGAGTAGGGATTCAGAGGTTTGCTCTTATACATGGTTGAAAACAAGTTCCAGTTTTATATTCAATCTTTATTCAACCATGAATTTCAGACCTAACAACAAACCTGTCTTTAACCGTCAAACCACGTTATAATTCAGGTGGGAAGAAAGATTCACACTAACTCTGTGGTAATCGATTTTATGTTTTAATTATGTTGACCAAACTATGCAAGTATTACCAAACTACTCTTTCCTTTAAGCTGAGCTGCTAAGGAAAACGCAGAATTACAAGAAGCACAAAACCTGAGGTTTATATTTTCTTTCCAAATATATTACCTGTTTTAGCTACTCACTAAAAGCAAAGATTCTTTCTTTTCCTTTTTCTTTCAGTTCAATGGTAAAAGTGATGAGATAATGTACTAGGTGATTTCATTGGGCATATGTCAAGTTACACCAGCAACAGATATATCCTTATTGCTACGGACAGACATCAAAGAAAGAGCTCTCACTATAGCCAAAATGCTTCCATAACTGAATGACCAGTATGTGGGCCCTGCAAGAGAGAGGAAAGGTGATTCAGGTTAGAGAATGAATGTCAAGAGAGCAAGTGTTTCCCTTCTGGTTTTGCACCATAAGATGGTTCAAATGCATTGTAATTTAACACTAGAAGAGAGACACTCATGAACTTTAGAATCTGTTCACTTTGGAAGAGCTAATAATAATGATAAAAGGAGTTGGATCCATCACCACCAAGTGCTTAGAGCCGTACTCTGCCTTGCACGTTTCCTTGTGAACAAAATTAACTCCTTGATAATTTTTGTGACTTAAGCAGCAAGCTACCTTAGCAGAGGAAGACTGGAAGTATTTGGCCAGAAATCTGAACTGAAATGTTTGCCTTAATGTACTTACCCTGTGTCATCATTTGAGCTGCCCTAGGGCAAACAACCTGGCCAGCTGTTGCCAATCCAGGACACACTGCTCTAGTTAAGTCCTGTGATGTATGTACAAGCTTTGTTTGGTTGCCTCAGATACCATAAAGAATTTTAAATGTCACTAGATAACAATGTGGAGGCAATTGAATCATCAAATGGATAGAAAACAGAGCTGCAAATGGGCTTGAAGCATGTGAATATTCATGCTGCATAGAGGAATATACATTGCATTAATTTAGGCAAACCATGCCATGAGCACTCCTGTTGGAGACAATGGCAATGTTCCCATTGATTAAACCAGATGAAAATCTTGCCCTTAGCTGTTCTATGCATATTTAATCAAATAAATTGGACTACAGTGAACACCTATGTGCCCTGTGATCCACTCAAGAAAGATCTTTACCTAAAGGTAGCTTTCATTTTTTATGAACTAGCAAAAGGAGGCTGGCTTCCTACCAAATCTATTTAACTTTATTGTCTTTCTCTTTCTCTTCAGCTCATGCCATTTCCTGCTCTTACCCTTTTTATCAGTTTTACTGGCCCTTAAGATAAAAGCACGTATTGTAGATGTTCCATCCCATTTTTTCTTAGTTGTCTGCCAGATAAATGGGAAAAAAGTCTTTATAAACCTCCCAATTTTAGCCTTTTCTAATGGTTTTAGTTAAGAAAAAACTAATATTTGGGAGCAATGGTCTTGCAGGTTCTCTGTTATTCTCCAGGCCTTTGTTGTGGTGTATCTAAGAGTAACTCAGAAATTCAGAAATATTGGTAATAGTAATAACAGTCATATTAATAATATGATTATATGAGTAATAATAATTAGTCATAGTAGTAGCAGTAGTAATGCTAATTAAGTTCTCTCTGCTTCTGGAAAGCTGAAAAGTAAATTTGGACACTATTTGAAGGAAGCAAAAATGGTGAACAAAGGAGGAGAAGTTATTGTCTTCCTTTTTAAGGACTGCAGTGGAACAACTTAAAAACAATTTGGAAATAGAGAAAAAAAAGAGATCATTTCAGTGGCTTACATGAGACTCAGAGTCAAACCCAATCAAAGGCAACTAGCAGCGTTCCAACTGGGGTTGCACTGACCTTTATTTTGATGTGTTATGCTCTGCTGACTTTGTGGAGGAAGGGCATTTCAGACAGAATTTTCAGCTGGTTCACTGATTCATATTTGTTTGCAGGACTGATATATTTTTGGCTATATAAATTGTTTAGTGCCACAGGTGTGATTATTAGCAACAGGAATAAGAGGGTGACCACACATGGATTGCCTAATCATTATTTATCTTAGGCTTAGCAAAATAAAATGCTAGACCATTTATTTCAGCTTTCACTTAACCCATCCTTATTTTGACCTGTGTCTGCTGTTGTTTTGAAGACACAAAGCATAGGGACTATTTGTTTTTCACAGAACAAAGCCACTGTTCATGCCTCAGACCAAAATGACAGCATATAGTATTATGAGCAATGACATTATGGAGACAGTCTGATGGAACTGGGAGTACTCACTATGTACTGAACATGCACCAGCTGTCAGTGCCTGACAGGGGACATTCAGTGAGTTGCTTTGTTATCAATACTCAAATTTGCCTCAGTCAGTTTCCAATGTCTTGTCATTGAAATCTCATTCTGTAAATTTTTCTTAACCTTGCAAGCCTTTAAAACATAGCAAAGAAACCTGCAGAATTTTAAGATTTTTCGCTGACTCATTTTCTCAGAATTTCCTACAACAAATTCACAATGAGGCTCTATGCTTTAATTTGAGCTATGTGAATTGCATGTGCTGTGAGTACAAAACTGCTAGAGATACATAAAACTCTAGAAGTAAATCAAACCAAAATCTTTTTGGGTTGCAGTTTTCCTAATGGTATCACAGTGGACAAGGTTAAGGGAGATCAGAACAGGAAAAGGGATATAAACTTAGCAGAAATCTTTAATCCTGGTATGCAGTGCCATTCCTAAACAGATTTAACCCAGAAAATTTAGATCCTTGTGGCTTGCAGCCTTTTTTTTTTTTTTCCTGGGTTAAACTTAGTCAAGATACTCAAAAGCTGTGATGGAAAACAAACATTAAAGATCCTGTTTCAAAGCTAGGAGATGCATATACCTGCAGCAGGATTATTTGTGATCAGCTTGTAAAAGATCTATCCTCAAATGCAGTAACTCTAAACAAAGTATTTGTAGTCCAATCATGGATGTTGCCTCAATGTAAAACTAATGTTCAAAGAGTAAATTACACTGTGTAAATTGCTTATCCACTTTCACTCTGTAACCAGTGTCACATGGATTTTCAAAGAGCTAGTTCAACTGTCTTATTCTTCTATTAGCTGACAACATTTTTATGACAAGAAAATTTCTTTTGCAAGAGTGCCTTCACCTTTCCTATCTTTCCTCTCTTTTTTCTGTTGGTTTTTTTTTCTTTTAGCACAAGGATGTTTTTTAAAAAATAAGCAGATAAAGCTATTTTCTTTGTTTCGTTGTTGTCCAAGAAGGCATTTTAATTTGATCAACTGTTTGCATCATCACCCTAGTTTCAAATCTGAAAGCTTATACAGTCAAATGAAATGAGGGCATCTATCTCAACAGCCTGAGCTGCAAGCAGCACTCCATTCCAACCAGTTCTCATCCTACATCACAAATGGAGCAATACAACAGCAGCAAGAAGTTTTCTAAAGTGGAAAAAGCTACCTGTAAAAATATTCTCTTAATATTGAGCACCTATATTTTCATATTGACTGCATTTTCTTAACTCATCATACTATAAAGGTACTTCCCTCTTTCTCTTGCAGAGGATAAATGTAATCAAAGGTAATACTTAAAAATATAGAAAATGCTTTGTCTCCCTATTTGAAAAGAAGTATTAAGTCTTCCTTACAGACAAAATTTTGGTTCAAAGAAGGTAGATAGAAAAAAAAATTAAAGTTTTTTCATGCATCATTGACATTTTGCATATTATCTTAATCTGCTACTTAGAGAACTGCAGATGAGGGACAATTGTCCTTAAACAGAAGACTGTACAGGTCATCAGTTCTGAATTTCATTTTTCTTTATTTTTCCCACAAATCTATTTATTTTTGGAATTAGCATTAGAAAATGAAACCCAAAGTATTTTCTCCTATTCCTCGCTATCTTAGTCCCCAACACAGGACATTCCTTTCATGCACAATATTAAGATGGCCCTACTAAATCTGTAGGTCAGGTCTTTAATCAAGTTTTAAAAGGCTCTTTACTGTATTTGCATAATACACATTGCTAAGCCATAGCTAATGTGGCAGGCTGAGCTAGACCCCAGGGTTTTTTTGGATACCAAACTTTTTCCATTTTTGCCATCTCTACAATTTTAAAAATACACTCATTTACAACAGCTTTTTAAAAGAAAAATGAAACTTGCAAACCTGACAAAATAACGACGTTCTGCTGCTTTTGCTTTTAAAGGGGGATATTTTTTTCTGTATTCCTAATGCAATTTTGTAGATTTGGGTGTTGTAGGAATCAATTTTCTACAGAGATGGCAATATCTTTCAATAAGAAATGAAACCTTTACATCTTTCTGCTCAGCAGTTGGTTCATTCTGCACACTTTTCTTCATTTTGCACAGTTTACTGTGGCAGTCAACATTCTCTTGGCCATCACTGCCACAAGTATGTACAGTTCACAATACAATAGAGATTAGCCTTAGAGCAACATCATCAGATGGAGAACAAATCAAAACAAAAATTTTCCTACTCATTTTGCCTTAAAATCCCTGTCTCATTGTCTGCCCTAGCAGAGCTGGAACGCGTGAGGCTTTTCTTTTCTCATTAAACCTTCTCTGTAGAGTACAGGGCAGATTGGTTTAGGGTCTGCTTCTGGACAGATGGAAAGACAGCACCACAGGCCAGAACATGGCACTCCCTAATTTAAGTCCAGCTCCTAATTTTAGAGATGAAGCCCTGGGGGGAGTGAGAGGGAGTGAAGTTATACCCTTCCCTCCCCTTTCCCTATTTCTACTATGTGAAAGGTAGACAGTGGCATCACCATGTGACACTGGTTGCTCTTAAGCAGGTGCTCTGCATTGAGCAGGTCTTTCTCCCTGTGGTTGACAGCCACTTGCCTTGATGTTCAGAGTTAGAGGTTCATCGTCAGGATAAGTATTTCCTCTAAGTAGCTGCTGTAATTGTGTCACCTTTTGGAGGAGCTCAGACCAGCCCATGATGAGCACAGGGTACACAGGCCCCTCTCTGAGGATTCTGCATTGTAGCGTAACAGGCATGTAAACCAGGGATCAGTTCTGCAGCTCTGAAAGTATTTTCTGAGATGTATTCCGTGTCCCCATTTCCTCACTGCAAAATCAAAAACATGATTTCCAGTATATTTGGATTATTTCCAACAGCACTTAAGAAAAGAAAGAAATGGGCCTTCAAGGTGAGCTGCTGTGATAGCTTTTATAAGGAAACAGTTACTCTTTATTTGTTTTTGGAGGGTCTAGCTGTAATACATGCTAAAATTCTATTACAAAATGTCACTGCTAGTGCCCATTACATTAAATGTTTATGATGTGACCTGCGAAAAGATGAAATACAGACAATAATACCTCCAAAAAACAGTGACTACATTATGTCCTGCATTTCAGTGGCTGGTTCTGACCATGCAGAGAGTGATTGCAAGCACAGCTCAGGGGAACTTTGTCAGCCTGATTTTAAGTGATGCAATAGTTCTCCTGAACACAGGCAATAAGAATTTAGGTCACCCTTTTGGTCTTGAAACAGCTAATGTAGAATCTGGCTCACAGTCATACCAGGCAAGGAGCTATAAGAATTTGCTGCCTCCATTTGACTAGTCATTCTTTTGTCTCAGCTCCCATGGCAGAGCTCACTGAATAAATACACTGACTTGCCACAACCATAACGTGCTGTATTTATAGAGACCATCAATGAGTTCAATTGCAAACATCTCTAAGATTAGCATAGGGAGGGAATGACCTCGATTCCAGTTCCAGTGTGGAGTTAGCTGAGATGGTTGAAGAGGAGATTACTTCCCCCCAAGATGGGGACAGCAAAAACTACAGTCCATTGCAGGTAAACTCAGTAGAGATTATGAATCCAACCTAGTTCTCTATACCAGGCAGCATTTAGTCTGAAATATTCGAAAGCAGCATGTCCAAAAGGATTAAATAGTTCACTGAAGTCTAGTCCATGGAATACCAGCCACTGTTCCATCTGAAAGATTTCATTTTTAATTCAGCTTGGCTCTGACTTACCCCAAAACTTTGAGTTGGATTAGGATCCTAGTAATGGTCCAAGTGCACTATGAAACCTGTACATCTTGTTGCCTGAATGTTTACAGAAAGCTGGTCACACAATCACAGAATCACAGAACTATTTAGGTTGGAAAAGACCCCTAAGATCATCAAATCCAACAGTTAACCTGACACTGCCAAGTTCACAACTAAATTATGCCACTAATCATCACATTTACATATATTCAAAATGCCTCCAGGGATGGCGACTCAACCACTTTCCTGGGCAGCCTGTTCCAATTCTTGATAGTCAAGTTATTTCAAAATTCCAAAGTGCAGAGGTGTTTGTGACCGAGCTCATCTGGTATTGAAGCAAACACATGATAACTGTGCTGCTTAGAAAAGATACTTACAGTAGCAGGCACAAATTGGCCTGCCTATGGAGCACATCTCTGTGGAACTTTAGGTGCAAGAGGCCTGTGAACTTTGCTGTGACTGCGTTCTCAGTGTTTGTAGCTATGCTCCATTAGCTGTGATAATTGCCTCTGATTAATCAAAGCTAACACACCACGGTGCTTTATAGAAAAACAATTTCTATCAATTTGGTACCACTGCAAATTGCACTCCAGGGTCCACATTCAGCTGAAGTGGTTCAAGAGTAGTCTAATTCAAAAGATTCTGTTGAACCTCAGTGTACTTCACTAGATTGATCTTTCAGGGTTTCTCATCACCTCGGTTCTTATCACTTATCCTGTTCAATCTCTCCTTTTCCAACTTTTTACTAAATTATTTTTGAGCTATCAGAAGATTCCATGGAAGATTTTGAGTGAAACCAGCCAGAAAATTATTTACTTTAGTGTCCTCCTTTCCTTATTTCTAGGAATACACAAAAAGGAAAAAATATCTCCCTGTGGTTATTGTGCAGTACAAGAATGTCATATTGCAAAATGTGTAGTGCCTGCAAGAATGTGAAGATAGTTGCTTGCTAGATTATGCACAGATCATAAGCCATTTAATTTGAATAGTTTTGATTGCAGAAAATAGATAATTATTGATATTTTATGCCATTCTAACTAACTGAATCCCATCTGAAAAGCAATAGTTATATTCCAAAAATCATTCCTTCTCCAGCTACAGTTGTAAACATCGTTAATTTCATACTTTTAGTTAGTGGCCTTTACACCACCTGAGACCTGCAGTAATTTCTGCTGTGAGTCAAAATGAATGTATGGACATTAAAACACACAGGAGGCAGTTCCATGCCTCTCATGATGGAGTTGGCTTCACTTGGTAGAGCACCTGAGCACAGACCAAAAAATTACCTTCATACAACATCTACAGCTGATTCTTAATCTGGCAGTCCATATTCTTGCCCTTAATATGGACTTTAAATAACATGATATATCACTTCCCAATAAAGAGAAAATACATCATAATAATAGAAAATCTATGAGTGCTTCTAGTGTTAACCATGAGCAGCTGATACATTTTATAATCTAATGTCTTTTCATGATATATAAGAGATTCCTGCTATGTAGGACTGCTCTAGAAAAAACTCAGATCAGGGTAATAGTTTAGATCATAGAGTGTTTGAAGTCCTGTCAAATAATTCTGCCAAATTAATTTTTTACCATGGATCATCATCTACCATGTTAGGAAAAATGTGCTCCACATTCTATTTTTTTAAGAACAATTTAACTGTACTTTCTTTTCAGCTGCATTTCTCTTCTTGCCTTGTCTTGTGCATTGCTACTGTGCAACATCCTACTTCCCTGCACATAGAACCACAAATACTTGTGTGGTCTCATGTGAGTGAATGAGGGATCAACCTTTCTCTGTTAGTTGAATAAGGTTCTTAAATACATGATGCCAAAGGAGTTGGTGTCTCATCCATGTCTTCTTGACTGGAAGAAGTGAATGAGTTGCGGCATTCCATCTTACAGGATGTTGCAGATCATGACAGGTTCCTTGTTACCTTTCCTTTTTAATGTAATAGGAAGAAGAGGGAGCTAGATATGTGGAAAGCAAGAGGTATATACACTCTGGGTATATATGAGGAGAATACCTGAAGCTCAACTTTAGTTTCATTGGAACTACACAGAAGTAATTATAGTCACTGGACTGACACCTTGAAATGCGGAGTTCATGTCCTGACTTCCTGTTCTCCCTCGGGTGATGCACAAACCAAGTCAACAGATCAGACAGATTTATGAAAAAAATATATTCAATAAGCACTTCGTAAGCTTAAAGGTTATACTAGAAAGACCAGATCCAAGGCTTTGATACTGTCATATAAATTGTATAAACAAATGGTTATCACAAAATTTTAATTGAAATTTTCAGCTCTCCAAAAGATTTTAAAACTCATGGGGGGATTCGTTTTGGTAATCTGTCAAGCCTTCCAGCAAAACTTCCCATTTCTGTTGCCAAAGTAAGCAATAACACATTTCAAATATGAAGATTCAAATACACAGGTTTTTTTGGGGGGGGGGGTTGTTGGTTTTTTTTCAAAGGAAAACAAGTTAAGTGTATTAAAGATTTTAAAGGAGATAACAATGTTAAATTCTTGCAGATCTGCATACAATTACCCTGCTGCAGTGAGATAACCAAAATTTAATCATGTGGAAAGAGCTGAAGAAATGTTTTATGAAGTAGTAATTCCTAGGAAGTTTGGGAATAGGAAAGCAGAAGCAATATCTGTAATCTGCATTCTGTTGGTTTTCTGGGAGGTGTGTATGTTTTACGGTTGCTTTAGTTTTGCGTCAGTAACCTGTCCTTGTAGAGTCCATTTTGGTGATTGTTATTCAGTGCTTGCAAAAGGATGTGCTTTCTTGTTTTTATATTTTTTGTGTATATCCTTGTACTGCATACCGTCTACACTGTTATTGATGCTGAGCTGATTTACCTGCTCAGATTAAATTTGCACATAATGTTTGAGATGACAAACATTTAATTATATCCCCATTCAGATGCTTCTTTTTATGAAGCAGCACAATCTATAAAGCACTTCTTTTTCCAGTGTCGATTCTGACAGCTAACAAAGCCTTGCTTATGTGATAGCTATTTCAAAGTGTCAGAAACCACTCCAGAGCTGGGCTGACACTTTTAAGTCAAGTCCACTGTGGGTTCTATTCCAGGAAACAGGCATAATCCAAACCCCACCCCAAGAAGCAGGTCTGAGGCAGTGACTCTCATGCTCAGTTCTGAGGTAGTGAATCTCATGCTCAGTTCAAGATTTCCTTTGCTTTTATTCTATTTGTTGCTAGGTAGATAGTATTTGTTTTCACCAAGTAGATTTTTTGTTCAACTGGCTTTTGTTTAAGTAGTGGGGTGAAGAATTTTTACTATGTAATAAATAGATGAAGTATTTTTTATGTAATCTAAGTAGTTTATGTAGCAGGATGAAGGAGAGAAGGGACTTCTCTCACTCTCACATTCCTCCGCTTATAGGTTATGAGGCATTCTGCTTCTGAGTCACTGTGAAATCTGAAGAGCCCTTGTGAAGATATGTTGCCTTTTGATCTCCCAGCTCATTTGGTTCTTGCTCAGCTCCCAATCTCACTTTTTTGGTTTTTTGTTTTTGTGATTTAAGAGCACTTCTCACCTTCATTCACCTTATATATAAATTTTCTTCATGGTAGGTATTACCCTCCTACTCCAGGTTTTATTTCAGAAAAATTGGCCAAGTCAGTGAGAAAGTATCTAATCAGTATATTAACTTTTTTCTTACTATATAACAACTCAATATTTTTACAGACTATATTTTTAAAGTAAGAGTTGTTGAGAAATTATTTAATTAATTTACCCATGTCTGTAATTTTGAATATCACAATGTAACAGAATATTCTGAGTTGGAAGGGACCCACTAAGATCACCAAAGTCCAAATATTAGTCCTGCACAGGACACCCCAAAAGTCACATCATGTGCCTGAGAGCATTGTCTAAATGCTTTTTGAACTCTGACAGCCTTGGTGCTGTGACCACTTCCCTGGGAAGCCTGTTCCAGTATCCAACCACCCTCTGGGAGAAGACGTTTTTCTACTATCCAACCTACACCCCTCCTGACACAACTTCAGGCCATTCCCTTAGGGAATGAGTGCCTCACAACGAAAATCCTTTAAAAATCCCCAGAACAACCAACCCACATAATTTGAACCTTAAAAAAAAAAAAAAACAAAAAAAAACCAAAGAAACCTAAGCTTTCTTCTGTTTTATAAAGAATTTAGATTTCTCTTCTGAGTGATAAAGAACACACATTAAGTGAGCAGTATTGTGGGGGAAATTAAATACCTTTCATGGTGACATTTTTTACAGTATCTTTTCTGATGCTGACAAAAACCAGCAAGAATTAATAAGACTGAGGTGCCCATAGGTAAAGGTTTTGTCAGGAACTAAACATATGTAAGAATTCCTGAACTAAATGAGAAATTCCATTTTCCAATCAGATAGATATCCAGAAGGTATAGTAAATCCTTTGCCCCCCAAAGTCCAAAATGGGTGCAAAAATTTCTTCATTTTTTTTAACTCAACTTAGCAAGCCTTCCTACTAGACTCCATATATTACCTCTAAGTATTCACAGAGGCAATTTTTATTTCCATATAGTAAAATCCACATTGTCTAGCACATGGCCTGCATATAGCCTCTTTGTGGATTGCTAGCAGTATATCTGTATCATATATCTCCAAACAGACCTCACATGCTTGCAAGTCTGCATAATAATATGCCCTTTACTGTTCTTTTAAATGCCTGCATCTTAGAAATAAGCAGTCTCTGAACAGACTATGGCCTGCCTCTCTGTATTTTGTGATATGCAGCACCCAGCCCAGGACTGCGGCATGCATTGTTAATAAATTCAGTGACAAACTGTACATTTTCTAGGGTATCGTCAGCTACAAAATCATTCTGAAGCATATCACTTTAATGGAAAATGCATAATTCAACCAGCACACACATGTAGGAGCTAACCTATGCCATGGCAAACTATTAAACAGCATCAGTTTCACAAAGTTTTCACATCCTTCTCATTGCAAAAGACTTCCACCTGCTTCATGTGGCGTACAAAAGGATTATATTTTCTTTAGCTTCCAGGCAGAGCAGTAGGGTATGCAGAAAGTCTTCTTTGTCAACTCACTCCTGGCATCTGAAATGAAAATCATAGGGTTTTTTACAACCCATTTACCAAAGGAGGAGTAAAACCAGAGGGAAAAAAAAAAAGAAGCATTGATGCACACCTCACATCAGGAAAAAATACGTTCTTGACAGAGCAGAAACATAGAAAATAAAGAACAATCAGATTTATAAGATCACAGCAAAGCAGTAAAAATTGGGCAATGCTTCTGGGGGAAATTATAATACAGGGAGGAAGGAAAAATATACAAAAGGAGACAAACTGAAAAGCTAATGGCTGTAAGCAAAGGTTTTTACAGGTATAAACACAAAAGAATTAATATTCTCCAATTTTCCTTAAATGTGTCTGCAGTGATAAACTCACAAGTGACAGCAGGAGAAAACATAAGAAATGTCCTGGATACATGGGGAGATATACCGGTGAGAGATTTGCAGTTTAATCAGATTTTGGTAACCTGGAACACTCAGATCATAAATTATTTGAAAAAACCTTCTCATGAATCCTTCCTTAGTTGCTTCCACTTGAAGGGCTGTTCCTAATCTTCTGCCCTCTTGCAATGGTTTTGCTGCAATGCCATTTTCCCACCACCCGTAGAACCTAAGGAAATCTGGCTGTTGCTTCACAGCACTAGATTTAAGGCTCCCAGTTTTATTATCAACTTCTTCAAGAACTCCCCCTCTTTTCCCATTCCCAGCAATCAGACATCCATGGAAAGAGCATTTCTGTGTAACAGCTGTCCTTGGAAAAGGAATGCCGTCTTCCCAACATCACTAAAGTCCTCATCCCCAGGTCTTCAATCTTTTCTAAAAGAAATCTGTATCTGAACTCCAATCTGAACACTGAAATCTATATCCAAACTCCAACCCCCAAATACTTTCAACTTAGCTCTCCTTTATTTGTTCCTTTATGAACCATGCCACTCTGCCTTCCAATATGATATGTACACTGCAAAATAAAACCAAAGTGAAGTCATCTCTGCTTCAGGTGAGGCTGGGTAAGATTCTGTGCAGCTCATCAGCTGCAATGTGTGTGCTGCTCTGCCAGAGCTGCAGCTGGGCAAAGCTCAAATTGTCTGATCGCACCCACCTTTACTCTCTGATACTTGAAAAACTGGCAGTGTTTAGCAAGGACACCTTGCAGGTCATTGGTAACACTGGAATGGGAAGAAGTCTTTTGGGATGTGTCCTACGTGCATTAAGTATGACTGCACTCATTAAAGCTGAATTGCTGTGTTCCCTGATATATATCAACATGCTTGCAGTTTCAGTCAACTTTCAGTTCCAGCTGTGGCATAAGCAACTACAAAACAGACTGATTTTTTTCAGGATTTTCCCGTGTTTTAATTGTATCTCATTTGGAGAACAACTCCCTGACTTCAGGAATTTCAAATGAAGAAGGCAGTAAACTATCATCCATTCCTTTTCTTATTGAATATTTGTCTTTTTTCAAGGTGTGACCTAAATTCCAGTGATATACTTAGAAACAGTTAGATTTGCTTTCATGGATTTCCATTTCTGTGGAAAGTACCTGCATTAGGTAAGAGATGTGTAATAATTGCTTAGGCTTATTCTGTAGCAAACAAAGCATCTACTTGTGGATTTAAAAAAAAATGCTGCTAGCAAGGATTTTCTTGCTCTTTTCTAAGTCCATGAGAGACTTTTCTCCCTCACAGAGATAGTAGCAGAGTTCTGTAAACAATGAAACACCTGCAACCTTGGAAAAGCCTTGTTTATAGTACAGTAGAAAAATATTTTGACAATGGATGTTTTAGGATTCTAGCCAATTACCCCCAAGGGGTGGCTGATCCTTGTCCAGTTAGACTATGAAGAAAAAAGTCTATAAAATAGTTTGTAAAATAATTAAATAAATCAATCTTGCTGCACAATTCCTGCCTGCTGGATCTTCTCTCCTCCCTACAGCTGCAGGACATGGTAATATACCTTAGAGCATTTTAATATCTACCATGTATAGATAGCTGTTCACTAATATTGCCACCAAAATCAGGTTTGGTCCCATATTTCTAGTTTTCTATCTCTCTCCCTTAATCTAGGAACAATGATTCATTTTGCTGAATTTTGAATTAGTCAAGCTTGTAGCATTTAACCTGTGGCCACCCATGTCACACTTTTTAGCCAAGCATGCAAAAAAGGAGACTCGTGGGGAAACTTCAGAGCCTTGTAAGGAACAGTTAGAAATTTCCCATGACATTTCTAAACACTATGACATCAATAACCATCATTCAAATAATAATGGAAATTTGGAGTCAGATTTCTGCCTATACTTACTCTCTGGGGAAGTAATTCATGGAACATCATACAGAAGACTCAAGCAATAGAATATGCGAGGCATTTGCTATCTCTCAGCGTAAATTCAAAGGATCCCTGAGATGAGACAGAAGTTATATTCATTCAGTCTCAAGTCAACCCCAGACAACTTCATCAGGAGACGTGTGTGTCAGCAGGGTCTTTGACCACAGTGGAACATCTTGCCTACAGCAAGTGTAATTAGCTAAAATTGCTGTTAAGTGTAAGTACAGTCTATGGGAAATGTAGAAGATGATATGCAATTGTCATAACCAGCCTATCTGCTATCCTTTCAAGTTCAACGAGTCTTCTCAGAATAGGGATTTCCAGAGATATAGACACTCTCAACAATTGGAAAGGAAACTTGAATTACTTTTGCACTTACTGTTTTATATTAAGGAGAGCAGTTTAGGAAATGATGGACTCAGTTTCTAGCCCACTAGAGATGTCCATTTAATAGGAAATCACATTTCAAAAAGATGAGTTCTTGGGCAAATGGAGTAGAACAGAAAACATTGCAGGCAAAGTCATAGTACCAGTAGGTGTTTCAGAGTTGCAGTATCTGAAATACCTTGCACTTATACTGCCCAAATAGATGGAATAATGTGAAATAAAACTGGACTTAAAACAATTAGCACAAAACCCTACAAACAACTTCTCTGAAGAAGGATTGAAAGTACTGGGATTTTTTTTCTCTGAAAATAAAAGAAGTAATGAGTAAAATACCTAAAATAGTAAAAACATGCTTCAAGGTATCTCTCTTTCAAATTCTTTTCTCCACCACTAAAATAGAGTAAATATACTCTAGACCATTTGTCTAGAGTTTCAGAACAAGAAATGGAGCACGTCTAAAAACTTGGAAGTCTTCACAAATATGCCTTCTAAAAGAGATTATGTATTTAGCAGAATACATTCAGGTTGAAGTTTTGATAAACTTTAAAATAGCCCATTGATACTGAAAGAATGTATCTGAGTGTCATAATAATCTGCACCAGGGATGATACATCCATTTTTATTCACAGCATCTACTTGCATTGCTGTTAATGCAGCCATTTGCCCCAATCACCTTGTTGCAGATTATCCTCAGCCAGTGAGGCGATTGTCCTTCAGAATTATATTCATACGCCACATTAGTTCCAAAGGATTTCACGATTATTGATGTTGTTATCATGGGAATGAGGAAAAAGCTCTTGTCAGTGGAGTCTGGAACACACACAGAGGTTGTACCAGCATTATTTCTGTTAGGAATGTATTTTTCTACTGAAATATTTATGCTACTGCCTTTCTCAATGTGAGCACAACTCTAATACATCTGTGAATGTGCATGTACTGGAGTACAGTCTCTTTCCCTGTGGGGAAATAGATACACTAAGATAAGACCTTTATCCTTTTGTATCTACATCCTCACAAGAATGTAATTAAGCAGTGCAATCTTTTTGCTATGAATTGTACATCAATATCTGAACTTATTAACTACTGCAGAACTGGAAAAGTGTTGCTATTATCCAAAACATGCTCATAGATGCAAATATATTCAACTAGAAAATTATTTAATAGTATGCCACTCTGATGTGTAAGAGCCTAGTATCAGAATTAGTGAAAATGTGTTACCTAGTGGCATTGATTGTATCACTTAGAAAAGGCTATGAGGATTTGAATAAACAGGATTTGCACATAACATTCACTTTCAACGCCCAAGATAGAAAAAAAAGTACATATTAATCTTTAAATTAATTTTTTTCCCTATGCTATCAAGGTTGTTTATATACTAACGTGTGTTTCCAGGTTTTCCCTTGCTGCTGTCAACAAGAGGCAAATATATTGCTCAGCATCTTAGTTTGCACCATTTGTTTTTTTCAAGGTGTGCTGGCACTGCTGCCCCACATCTCATTTTAATACTTGCACTTATTTTGTAAAGACAATCTACATCAAGTGCAGATCCCCTTAACTAATAATTAGCAGTGCAATTTGGTAAAGACATGGAAAAAAAAAAAAAGAACAAGTAGCTATCAAATTTTCAATTCATCAGTAAAGTTTGAGAAAAGAAAAAATGGCCTTGTCTGGCCACATTGACATTCAAGACATTGGAGATCAGTTTTCAAGCTTGCTTCCTTTGTTCTGCATGACTTTCAGAAAACATCCATTTTGTGGGTTAGTGGTGAACATTAGTACCATTTCCCCATTAGTTACATGTTTCAGTCATCTACCACACTCATAGATTTAGAATGACTTGAGCTGGAAGAGACCTACAAGGAGCATCACACCCAATCCTTGACACCTGGAATTAATCACAGGTGAGGCTGGTCACAGGAAGAAACTCAGTCCTCAAGCCCTCAAACAGATTTTACCTGTTCTGTCTGGAAGATGTGATGGTCACTGTCTATTGTTTTAATCTCCCACCTACAAGACAAAAATACTGCTTTCTCCTAATATTTACTTGCCTTCACTAGGCACTGTTTAGAGGTTCCAAGGTTAATGTGCTGGCGTGAGAGTTAATCCAAGCTAATGGTAGTTAAAGTTGTCTGAAGGCTTTGTGAATATATCACATTGCTTCAAATTTTTATTTGCACATAGTTTTCCATGTCAGGTAATCATGAATTAGATATTCTAGTTAATACATTTGGTAAAATGCACAGTGCCCAGCTGTGAAGGGATTTCAAGCTTTGGATTCTCTGTACAAATACAGCAGAGCTATTCAGCTCTCCTCTCTTCCAGAATTCATTTGTCATTTTGCTGCTTTCAGAAATTAAGCAAAAAATCAAAAATGAAATGTTTGGAGCATTCTAAATTAGGGAAACAAGTTGAATCTGCTCTGCTCTGACTATTCAGCTTTCATCCTCCAGCCGATTACACTCCGTTGCTGACTGGTTAAGTCAGGACTTCGCTGGTTCCTTACAGAAATAAGCACTGTATCTACTGTTACTCTTTCATCAGATTGTGCAGGATTGACCACTTACTTGTCCTCGATCTGCTTAAGTTTACAGGTAGAAATATAGACTTTGACATGTGAGGCTTTCCGAAGAAAGTAACAACACAGCAATACCCACATAGCAGCCCAGCTCCTTTGAATGCTTGGTTTTAAGAAAATAACTGAGAACAAGTGACATCTCAGTAGAATCTGAACAATTTAAAGCAGAATGATAGGAAAAGAAATTTCCATTTTTGAATCAACTTTCATTTTCCAGACAAATTTCACTTCATAGAATACACACACACACAAAAGAAAAATCAACCCCTACAAATTCTGCAGCCTTTAATTTACCAAAAAAAAAAAAAAAATCTTCCTGGGACCCCGAGCTGACCTGTAGGAATGTATTGCTCAGTGTAGGAGTGCTGCCCCCCACATCATCCCAAGATATGCAGGTTCCAGTGCTGTGGCACAGAAACCCCAAGCTGCCTGGCCCAAGACAGACCTGCCCCTCACAAGAGCTGGGTCTCTCCGGGTTATGAACCCCCCTATCCTGTAACAGTGAACAGTACTTCATTGTGTACCTTCATGTTTCTCTGGTGCTACTTTTTGTACCTAATGCCAGTCAGGAATTCATTAGATATAAACAAAAAATCAGTTATGAGAACAGTACCTTGAAAATACATACTAACCTAATAGAAATATAATTGTGTGGGTAAAAAATATTAATTTATTTAAGGTTATAGTAAAAGGACTACCATAATAATAAAGATCAAGGTCTAAGATATCTTCTGGGTGATTAGAAGTCTGGCTACATTGACTAATTTTTCCAGCTGGTCATAATACCATAAATCCAAAGTTATGATTGCTGCTTTTCCACAGGAAATGTCTTTGGCTCCTATATTTTCAACATAGAGAGTAAAAAAAAGATTATCTGAAGATTTTGTCCATCACATTACTTTGTGACTCTAACTTCCCATGGCTTGTAATATAAGGCAAACATTAAACAGCCTCACTTTGTATATTGTCATACATGAAATCCCTATTTGTGCTTGGTCTTTGCATATTAAGTGCTTTAATTAATTAATTTTGAGTTAATTATTTTTAAATTGAATGTTACAATTAACCCATCAGCCCAGGTACAAAAATCCAGTTCCATTATCAGTGTTTTCAATTGTTCAAAGTAGTTTATTAAGAGAGTTGCACCCTTCCCAGTTAAAATTTTCCCAGTTAAAAATCACAAACTTGCCCCTTCTCAAACTTCAAACCACCTATACACCATAAGAGTTACGTTTCCTGTGTTTACTGTATACTTTTACAAGTGTTTTTGAGATGTGTTGGACTTGCATTCTGATTCCAAGGCCAAAACACCACCCAGTCTTAATAGCCAGCGGCTATTTTTAGCCACAAAGCCATTACTCTGCAGGCAAGCTCCACGGCAACCTGAATACCTGAATTTTAATGAAGGTATTGTATTCCCTTATCTCAACTGATACCACCCCCCCCGACAACGATGAACCATTGGTGGACGGAGATGATCCATCAAAGGGAAAGCACCAATCGCTTTGGACCAAAGGGGCGGGCTGTGGGCAGACTGGGGACGGAGCAAAAACTATGAAAAGGACAAAGCTGAGAGGCGGGGACTCTTTTCCTCTCTTGCTCTCTCCAGACTAGCTGTGGGAGACATTGGTGTTGGGCATTCAAAGCCTTACCCCTTTTAAGGGGCTTTTAGTAATTTTTTTAAAGTCAGCCCAGCACTGCAAGTTCTTTTTCTCTACCTGAGGTCTAGTGCTATCTCAGCCAGAAGATCTCACATCCCTGCGCTCCTGGGGCATACCATCTACTGAGCCATAGGATCCCAAATTTTTATATTTTTCTAATTTCTGTAATTTTTCGATTTTTCTGTTTTCAATAAATTAATCTTTTTAAGAGTTGTCTTATTTCTCACATATATGAATCTGAGATTACTCTGTAGCTACGGATGAAAATCTGTTTGGCATGTTTGTCAAGGAATTATACAGTTGCATATGGTCTTCAATAAATATTTTCTACATTTTAATGGTTATTTGAAATCCTAAAAAAAATCAGGCATTTTATTAGTTACACTGCACATGAACAAATAAGTCCTGAGATATTTCAGATCTGACTGTACAAACTGACAATGAATGTGGAATTTCACATCCTACAGTTACCAGTACTTATAGATGTACAGTCCAGTTCTTCTGTACAGAATTTTGTGTGCAAGAAGTAAAAATATATTCTCTTGTTGTCTGGCAGAGATCTTGCTGTCATTGCTGGCCAGTTAGTAAAGTCATTGATGATTTGCAAGAGTTGCAGGACACTAAAAAGTTCCCTGACTTACAGAAGTGGGAGAGATGAAAAACACAACACAAAATCTGGCTTATATCTCATTTAGAGTAGGATTTCTGACATTTTATTGTAATTTAAAAACAAACAAACAAACAAACAAAACACCAGAAAATCTGTCCAGAATAACAAACTTAATAATAGTTATGAACATTTTTAAGCAGTAGGATATACTCATAGCAAAATGATAATAAATGAAGAGGTTGTTCTTTGTAAACTAAAGAGACCAGTCAGTCAAAAGAGAAGTGGGAAATTAGTCAACAGTGCTAGACAGAAAATATTAGATACTTGTTTAAAAAAATATTGAGAAATCAGTTCAACTGGCTGTAATAGAAGAATAAAAAAGATGAATGTCTGAAAAAAGGTCCTGACCCTGCAAATAGTCACACACAGCCCAGCTTCAAGCATGACAAAAATCAGCTGGCTGAAAGTTCAGTAAGCACCTAAGTATTGGCCAAATCTGGAGCAAAAATGGCAAAAAAATTAATGAGGGTCTGCATACACAAGTAAAATGTATTCAAAGAACTATTAAAAGGGATGAAACAAATCAGCTTTAAAAAAAGGTAAGTATTTCATGCATCAGAATTTGACTATCAAAAAAGTATTTTTTTTTCTGCACTGTCCCCTTTCTTTCCTTGTGCATGCTAGATTCAGGCTGCAGCCCGTTAAGGCAGGTGACCTGTCTTCTCCCTTGCAAGGCAGAAAATGTAATTTCGGCTGCTGTGTAAATAACAACAGCTGAAGGATTACCCAGCAGAAAAAAAGATAAATAATTTGATGGTAGCTGCCTCAGATTCACAGGGAAATGAAGCTAATTCAAATAGCAACAGCTTCAGTACTGAACTGCCTATGGAAGACTGCTATTATTATTAAAATTAGTAAACATTTCTCCTTCGTTTTTTTGGTTGTTTTTCTTCCACCATATTTGCATAATAATTTTTGTTCTTTTTTTTCTAAAGCAAAAAAACTCTAGTCTGTTAACTGG
The DNA here is from genome assembly GCF_020740725.1 of Corvus hawaiiensis. NCBI lineage: Eukaryota > Metazoa > Chordata > Aves > Passeriformes > Corvidae > Corvus > Corvus hawaiiensis. Next base: position 16,421,233 of record NC_063238.1, on the reverse strand, counting down.
ATAGCACATACACCTCAATCACTCACAGAGGGCACACACACAGCTTTAGGAGGGTGCGTGACAGTCCATTTGCACAAAGCACCACAAGTCACTGCACTTAAATGCCATTTCAAGCAGGGACAAAGTTCACATCACAGTAACAGTGTCTCTTTTTCTTTGCCTTCCTTTCAAGCCCCTGACTTAGCTTCTCACGTGTCTCTTGGGTTTTTTATCACTCCTTCTGCTATCACAGAAGATTCTGAATAGAGATGAGATTAAACTATTTTTAGATACTAAGCAAATCTGTGCAAGGTCTCAGTTATTTCATGTTGCAGGGTTTCATGCAGTCTTTTGGCTTTTGATTTATTTGATCTCACACACTGACTTTTGCTTTGAAATTTAAGTTCAGACAAATTCAAAAATTCAAAGCAAAATTCATCTGAAACTGCCAACACCCTCTTTACCATTGCAGACAGGCGGCATGAAAGAGGTAGGTGTAACAGATTTCAGTATTTGAACAGGAAAGCATAGTCCAGAGCTGGTTCACTATAAAATTTCACCAAGTGTTACCTTAATCTAAACCAAAATTTGAGGGTTTGGCTCCAGGACATTATGACCGTTGGACTCCAGTCACAATGTGTAATATTTTCTGCTTGCTTCAAAACCTACTGAATTTTGTAATGAAAATCCTACATCTTTTAAATTTTCAAATTAAGTGAAACAGATCAAGGTTTGCATATTTTAAGGGTAAGCAGATACTAAACAGCACATTGGGTCTTGAACCACAACCTGTCCTTGAACACTTCCAGGGATGGGATATCCACAATTTTTTAGGCAACTTTTTCCAGTGCCTCCCCACCACAACAATAACAAACTCCTTCCTAACATCTAACCCATATCGCTCCTCTTTCATTTTATAGCCATTACTCCATGAATGATGAAAATGTCATCCTTGTGGAATCCTGAAGATTTCCTTTGTGCTCAAGGTGGAAACCTTCCCTTTCCCCTTGTTGTTCTCTCCTTATTTTGTGAGATCTATTGTTATATCTTAAGCCTGTAAGCTCTTGAGGAAGGGACCAGCTTTTTGATAGTTTATCTGGTCAGCATAAAGAAATTGATGCGAAAGCAGCCTTTAGCTTTGGTACCATAACACCAATAACACAAATATGGTGGAGCTGGATCTGCTGGACGTGCCACATCTTAAAAGAAAGTATTCAAACCTGAAAAGAATACTCCATTTCTCTGTGGGGTTTTGCGCTTGACTAAGATGTGGGAGAACCTGTATCTCTTTCCTCTGTAGTTGGCATTTCCAGTTGTTGTTCGTGGCACTGCATTAAATTCAAACTCCGTCCCTCACTATCCAGCCCTAAGAAAAATCCTGAAGCAGTAAAATTACTCTGCTTGATTTCTTACATCTGGGCCTTTTTTAACTTAGCGCCACACTTCCCTTCTAGACAACACAACCACTCTTTGTCTTTGGCCTCATGTAAAGTGCTTATGGATTTTGTCTCGCATGACTGCAAGTGGGTCAGCTCCAGCAAGTCTAATGCCTTTCCATGTCTGTTCCAGTGCTGCAGCTCCTACTTGGCTCTTCCACATGCTGTATGCTGCCTCCTCAGACCTGCAGAGATTAAATGCATGTTACATTGCCAGCTGTTCTGAATGCTGACAAGTACACATGCTCGCCATCCTTCTGCACAAAATTCAGGGACAGACTGATGCCAAGGGGCTCAAATGCTTCTGGAATTCACTCTTGACTCTTGCACCATGTTTCCAACTTGTCTCAGTAAGTCTGAGTACTCTGTCACAGTAGGTCACTCGTTCAGTATAGAGTATGGTGAATAACAGTAGCAGTTATTAAGTACAGTTTTCAGAGTAACCTCCATTTACCAGGTCAGGGCTCCAACAAATGAATAAAAATAACAGATATGGTGTAAATGGCTTTGTTCGAAAGGTTGAGCTAATGTTCACCCCAGCTTTTTTCTTTACAGTAGATATTGTCATTTAAGAGCATATCCAATTTTACTTTGGAAGGATGCTATTTCTCCTTCCTGTTCCTGACAAGAAATATTCTTTAGCTGCTGCATGTCAAAGATACAATGTCTGCAGCATGGTACCTGGTGACTCCTAATGGAAATATACAGCCCACTGAAGCCTGTAAAATTTTCTGCAAATTAGGAAGAAAATTCTTTGAAGATAAGGATTGAAATTATTACACTTTTGCACAGAAAACATTAAGTTTACAGAAAATTCTATGCATTTAGGAAGTTAAAACTGTAAGACAATGTATATAAGCAGTAAGTCTTCAAAAAGGAAAAAATCACAATCATCCATATTCCTCAGAAACTGAGTGATTTATTTCAACCTGTAAAGATACACTGGTCATCTGCTTAATTTATTCCGCTGTAAATTCTTTCTGCTCAACAAACACTACCATATGGAGGCCCACAGAAATGTAGAAAATTCTAGGCTAATATCAATGCTGTGGACTTCTAATGCTTTCTAAAAATTTTGAAACAACATGCTAGATTCTCCTAAGGTAAAATTAAAAATAAAGTAACAAAGCCTTTGAAAATATATATATATGCTTATAGATGTCACTTTAACCTCATACTTAGAGAAATATTAGCCTTTTGGCTTCTACATTTTGCACAGGGAAAACTCTCACAGAAAAAGAGGTCAATTTCTCTTACAAATGACTTAACAGTCCTCTTGGCTTGCAAAGAAGTTTGAGGAAAAGACTCCACTAAAGTCTAAACCTCATGTATCAGGTAATAAATACTAATATATCTACCATATGCTATGCCTATATATTCTGGGGATTTTCTGGTTTTTGATTGCCAGAGGTCCAAGTAAAAACCCATCTGCTGAAGCCTCTCTATTCTGCATCTAACTGGAGACAACCATGGTTACAATGCCAAGTGCTAAGCATGAAATTGCAGTCTTTAGATGCAGCAAAAATGATATATTGGTGCTCTGGCATACACAGGCACATCTGCACCAGATTCCGTATTTGTGTACTGAGAATAGACTGTTTACAAGATAAGGTGACTGACATTCTTAATTACAGATGCATAATCTAGATAAAAGAAGATTATTATTTGCATAACCTGATTGCTTACTCAAATATTACACAGTGCTAGAGCTAATAAAAAGGCTTTAATAACTTTGAGACCAAGCGGTATTTTTTTTTTTCTTTTTCATTTTTATCTTTTTTTTTGGTGGAAGGCATAGGATATAGTTTCTTGCAAAAGAGATCTCTCCCAGCCTTTCCATACATATATAATTTTAAATTAAGTGGATATACATATTCATACATACCTATACTGTGTAAAAAGAAGACTGTGCAAGACATATTCAAGTATAGGACTTGAAGCAGAAAGGATTCTCATAATTTTTCTCATCACTTGACTGAGAGATTTTCATGCCATAATTTAACACAAGCTTGTTATCCTATCACTTATAAATTAATTCTTTAGATATGACAATTCTAGAGGGGAAAAAAAGGAATAGAAAGATAGGACCAGGATTGTTTTAGGTTCTTTTCCCTAATTCTTTCCTGCAGCATTTTGCTAATGAAATACACAGTAAAATTACATCACTCGCGAATTATTTAACAACATGGCCCCTGGAATTTCTAGAGCTTGAGTTTAGATGACTCATGAGCTTGAAATCAGGGCAGCTCTAGGCATTTTAGATTTCAGAACGTACAGAAACCATGTACACGTTTTTCTACATCCAAGATTTTTTAATAATTAGATTAATTTTTTAACTTCACCTAGCTGGGGAAATTAACATGTCTTTGGAATGACAGCTGCAGAAAGTGATCTGAACATGATGGCTTACTTTCTGCTAAGATGTGGTTTCAGGTAAATTTCTGACAGCAAGATGCAGAAATCCTCACACTGAAAAAAGATCACTGATTTAGTGAACAAGTGTGACAATTTAGAAGCTTTGCCCAACTAGACTAGAAACTAACAGTATTGATTATGGATGTAGTTGTGTTTATAAAGTCAGAAGTTCACTTACAAACTCCCATCCTCCCAAAATGTAGACATGTATCAATTTTATGTTACTAGCTGCTAACATTCAAGAAGCAGCAAGTTTGCTATCACCAGCAGCTTCTAAAATGTTTTTTCCTGTTAGGTGTTGTGGGAACTCAGAGTGCAGAGAATATTTCTCTGCACTCTGGGTTCCCACATGTGTGCTCTCCAGGGCAAGCTTGGATGCTCTGTCAGTTAAACTAACTATGAAGGACACACTGGAAGTAAATGGCAAATTGAGATTCCCCAGCTGGCCGTCTTTAAGTTTGGAATCTAACAAAACTGATGGCAAAATGCAGCATAAAATTCAGAGAGGGCTGTACCTCATAACTACATCTCAGATTATTCACCTGCAAGCAGAAGAGCACCTTGGTAAAGATTAGTGACACATGAAGAAAGCAAAAAACATTTCAAAAGTTAAGCACTGCAGGTTGCCCTTGCTCAGTGGTGTTCCAGAGTAGATTTTAGGGTCATACTTTCCATCCACAAAGTGATCTGAAAAAGGTGGTTTATCCACTACGAGGAAATTTCCTAAATTGCAGTTCTGGTTATTGGCAAAGACTCCTCAAAAACTGTCCAAATGCAGGCTGCCATTAAGCGCCAAGGGCAAAGACCCTCACAAGAGCAGGGCCAGTTTCTGTGGGACACAGCTTCTTTTAGCTGTCTGAGGTCTCAGTGCGCAGTGGGCAGGACCAGGGCACAGACTGTCCCCCTGTCCTCGCACTGGTGAGGCCACACCTTGAATCCTGTGTTCAGTTTTAGGCTCCTCACTACAAGAAGGAGGTTGATGTGCTGGAATGAGTCCAGAGAAGGGCAATGGAGCTGGGGAAGGGTCTGGAGTGCAAGTTTTATGAGCAGTGGCCAAGGGAGTTGGAGTTGTTTAGCCTGGAGAAAAAGAGGCTCAGGGGAGAACTTACTGCTCTCTACAGCTGACTGATGGGGGTGTAACAAAGTGGGTGTCAGTTTCTTTTTCCAAGTAACAAGTGATAATCAAAAGGAAATAGCTCCTCATCTTGACAGGGGAGGTTTAGATTGGATATTAGGAAAATAATTTTGCTGTAAGTGCAAAGAATTGGAACAAGCTGCCCAGGGAACTGGTTGAGTCAACATCCCTGGAGGTATTTACAACATGTGCAGATACAGCACTTAGGGATATGGTTTAATGCTGGACTTGACAGTGCGGGGTTAACAGTTGGGCTCGATGACCTTACAGGTCTTTTCCAGCCTAAATGATTTTATGATTCAATTAACTCTGTAGCCTGATTCCCTCTATTAGTTGCTGTTCATGTTCACCGGGAGCTGTAGAGGCCAACAACAAAAATTGTCATGAACCAGCTTGATAGTTTGTTCATCCTTCTGCTCAGCTGAGACTGCCAGTGTGTCCTTTGGCAGTGCCCTGAAGTGAGGCAGTGTAATATATATATATACTCACATTTCTCTATTGGCGAGCACATGCATAATTACATCCACACAGCAGCACTATTTGTGGCATCAGAATCTGAGTGCAGCCCTTAGCTTTCGGCGCACTGATGTCACATGGTGAGGGTGCGCTAGCCAGGAGAACAAGAAGCCCAGAGGTCTGGCTGCACCCTCTGTGTCCGCAGCTCTAAGAGAGAGAGTGAGCTCCTCACCCGAAGGAGCTTGTCCTAGGCTAGGCTGCCGTGGTGCACGGGCGGAGGCAAAGAATGAAGGAGGGGACTCTCCGTATAGGTTCCACAAGCAGGTTTACTGCCAACAAGGTACTAGGGACAAAGAGACAATTTTTGAAGAGGGTCCAGGGGTCTTATACTCAAGGCAGGAAAGGTGGGGATAAGGGATCCAGCCAATAGGGTAAGGGAAAGAAGGTGGGGTGAAAAGAAGGTAACCAATGGGGATAACTCAAGGGAGGGATTACAGGAGGTAGCCAATGGAGTATCGAGTAACACAGAAACTTCCAGAACTAATACATATTTAACTAAGGAAAATGAATATTTACAGACTTATACGTAGAACAGGGAGGGGAGAACAAGAAGCAACCAGAGTAGAATAGGTAAATCACCGCACCAAGGGGTGATGGGATCTCACCCTAACCACAAGGCAGTCTTTGTACATTGGTGCCTGATCACCAAAGTATGGATCTGAGCGTTTCACCCGGGATCAGGGTGGCTGTAGCCACTTGTATTGCCACAATATAGAATCCACCTGATCAACAACAGAAAGTGTTTGAGTAGGTGAGGGTAAGATGCATCATCAGATGGTTTTGGGACAGTTCAATCTAGAGACTGCTTCCCTTGGCAGGTTATTTCAATGGCTGCAGTATTGTACAGGGGAGGAAAGGTGTCTTTTCAGATAACTAAGACCTAAACCATAAAGACATCTCCTTCTTACTTACAAACTTGAAGTGAAAAAGTAGAGAAGCCACAGAGCAGCTGATATAATGTGTTTATTGTGCCCTAAGTCCCAGATGACATAGGCAGCTGTGGGGTACCTGTTTGGTTTTGGAGTCATCTTCAAAGTCATGGCATACAGCAAGGATGCAACTTAGAAGGCACCAAAGGACACATGCAGAACTTCCATGGAGATATTTTTATTCCTGAAGAGAAAAAAGATTTAGTCCTCTTCAGTGATTTCATGTTTACTTTCTAAAAGAAGGCACCTCACACAGTCAAAGGGGCTAAAATGCCAAGGTTGACTTGACTGGGCCAGCGAGAAGACTTTGATAAGGACAAGACACTGTGACAAAGCCCTTGTAGTTCTGTAATCCTTTAATGAGATAAAGTTAAAATCTAGCTTATTTTCTCTCCTAAAATTCATTAAAATCATTATCTTCCGAACCTCTCACCACTTCAATGTCAAGCACTGATTTATTCTTTATTAAAATAAAACCAATGGGACTTTATCCTGCAATATGTTTGTGTAGGATAGTTCATCCTATTTACCTGCTCTGACTGTTGTTTTTCTGGCAGACTGTTCTTTCAGGGTTTATCCATCCAGCTGGACATTTGTACAGCGTCCAGCTCTGACTGAATTGTCATTGCCATGAGGCATTACTGCAATGTAAAAAATACACAATCATTCATCCTACTCAAGGCCAACGGGTGACTGAAAATACAAAATCAATATGACAAACAAAGAAAGAGCAGTGGAGAGTAAAGCTGCAAAGATATAGGTAAATGATTGCCAGGCTCTCATCTCAATGAGATGCTTTTTTATGAGGCACTGAAGTTGTGTGTATATAGGATGACAGAAGGCTGTAGTCTCCAGAGTAAGAGAACCCCCAGAGTACTGGCAGATCAACAAGAAATAATTAGATAGAAATATGCAAGTTAAATGAAAAAAAATTGAATATTACTCCAAGCTGTGCTTATAGAGAGAAATACATATGCTTTCTGAATTTTAAATAGACACATGAAAATATGAGTTTTCCTATAGTAAGTTGCAAAAACACTGAAGCAGTTTCTATCTTCTCATGTTTCTGGACTCTTCGACAGAGTCAGTGACAGACTAGTGACACAACTTAATGGATTCTAGCCTAACCTAGTCTAACTTCTACAATAAGTGCTGGCCAGGATTCACGCTGTACCACAACCTTTCCCAAAGGCTACAGCAGCACAGCAAGATCATAAAGCAGAATAGATGAGCTTTTTATGTAATTGTCACTAAGGAACAGAAATTTCTGGCAGAGGCAGAACCAGCACAGCCAGTTCTGCAGTTGCTCTCAGGGAGCACTGCCTTAGGCGTGTCACATGCAAGCTGCAGGCAGGACCACATTCAAGAATTGACATTCTAACATTTCTCTTCTTTCAGTCCTTTTCCTGCAGCCCCAGTTTCTGTTCTGGACTCACTGATGTATTTCTCAACTTCTCAAGCCGTTATAAAATGACATAATAGTTAGTCAGACTCCTACTAACCCAGTAGTACGTATTTTTCATAAGGATATTCATAGATTTTCCATTAGAACAGAAGAAAGCACTTTTATTATTCAGCATTAAGCATATATATACAAGTAAAAGTTTACTTCAACTTTTTCATTTGCTGAATACCTCATTATTTGAGCTCCACCACAGCATACTCTCATCATCCCATGATCCCCACATGACTGGCAAGGGCCCAGGAACACAAGCAGAGGAATTTCCTTGCACCTTGTAAGGAAAGCCACACACTAGGATAATCTGTGGATTGCTCTTAGAAGTGGTATTTTAAAGAGGCATATGTAATACAAAGGTCATGGGGGTAACTGGGTACCTATCAACTCTGTGGTACCAAAATGTATTTTCTTCAGTGCAATTTAACTGAGATAAACACAGAGTCTTTTGGATCACAACATTGTCATCCATTTTTCTCTTGCAATGACTATCTTACTTTACTACCTCTACATCCTCTGCCTCTTCTTCTGGATAACTTGACTCTGAGTAGCCCACAAATTTATCTCTGTTGCATCTTGCTGTCTTCTTTTTCCTCCCTTTCTTTTTTCTTCTACTCCATCCTTAAAACCCACTGGTATGCAGAGTTGGGGTGTATTTTTTTTTATTTTTCTTTTCACCAAATACTAAGCATAGAACAAAATAATGCTGAGCAAACGCACAACAAAATTATAGAGCATATCTTCTTCAAGTTTTACAAGTTTTAAAGAAAAAAATTTAGAGACACCAAAAAGGCAAGACATTTGATGTCAACATTGTAAGTGACAGTGCCAACACAGAAGCAGACACATTTTTTTGCAGTTTTCCAGGACATCACTGCCAGCAAACATTTAAAGAGACATTTAAAAGAGAATGTCCTTACCTATATTTATAAGGAGTTCTTTCAAATGACAAGTAAAATAGGAGAGAGCAGAAAAACACCTGTTAGAAATTGTAACTAGTCAATGACAGTAGCTGATATCCTAGATCAGTGAAAGGTAGGTGCTGACCTCTCAGTGCTGCCCAGGAAATGATAGATTGGCTGTGGATAGGCCATGAAAGCTTTTTGATTTGAGGATTCATGTCACATGCATCAACTGGTATTAACGCATCTTCTCTCTCAGCTTTGCCTGCATACTTGTTCACTTGTACTGTTGTGTCTGTTTAAATTAGTTTGTTAACATCTACAAATCCTTCCACATGTTTGTAAAACTTTATGGACATCTTTGATATCATATAAGTTATAAATGCTAATAAAATAACAAGCTATTTAATTTTTTATCACTGTAAGTGCTTCCTTCAGGACATATTAGGATTACCTCCATTCTGCACTGTTTAGCCACAATGGTATAAGAAATCAATAAATAAAAATATTACCTGGAATGATTCTCAGTTGAGAAAGTTACCAACATGATTAAAAGCAGTAAGCTGAAATTTTCTGGGTTTCATGGTACTGAGATGTGCTCCTTAAAAATGGACTTATTTTTCTAATAGGAAAATTTTTTAAAAACCCAAACACCTTACCCCCAAATTCTTTTCTTTATTCCACATACATATGCGTGTTTGGGTTTCTCTAAATAATTAGGTGGAAAAGTAACCACTCTTCATTGAGAGAGTGAACTCTGGCTTGCTTTTACTACTTCCATTTTTTAAGGGATATCTATTGCCACTTACTTTTCAACAAACTTCAGGATTCATTTTAATAGATTTTTTTTGGTCAGTGGTAGACAATGGCCAAGAGACAGATACAGACTGCCAGGAAGCAGCTGAGCCAGTTTATTGCTTCCTCTTGGTCAGCTCTGTTATGTGGAAATTCCCAAGCTCTACTGTTTAACCAGTTCATCCTGAAAGAAAGATTTCTCCTCCTTCAGTAAATGAAGAGGTATTATTTGGAGTAAATGGCAACAACAACGTTATTTTTCCTGCCCGCTCCTTGAAGGTGAGATTGCATTTGCATGCTCACAGTCTGTCCCTTGCCATGTATATACTCATCCACTTTTCCATTTTCCACAGGAAAGTATGCATCATGCCCAAATGAGTATAGGGCCTTCTTCCATAGTTCAAGGAATTAGAGAAACACTGAAAAATATTGTATTTTGCATGTGCAATCTTCTTGCATCACACACTTTTTTAAGGATTTACTTTAAGCAAAATGAAAATGACCTATGAGTATGTAAGTTGTTTGGACTTTAAAAAAAAACAGAAAGGAAGCCCTTCACAACAATTATCTGGTTAAGCAGTGAAAAATCAGGAGCTCTAGCTGGCCAAATTTCCATTGGATATGTGAAATAGGGAGGAAAATAAAATAAAAGAAAATGTTTTGTTCAAGAGTTTGTTTCCCATCCCAAGTAACCGCTTGTTCATCATAAAATACTGTTCTGAATTTAGCTATGGAGTTGAGAGACTTTTCTTCTCTGCGCGGCCTAGTGGGCCCTCTAGCTAAGTTATACCAACATGGATTATAAACAACTGAAAAGACTCACAGTTCTTATGGGAAAATATTTGCTAACTAATCAATACAGCCTGTCAGATTTATGAGTCTGTTTTACACTGTAGTAGAATCTTTATATTTGGGTCAGGTAGTTTCCTCTATCAGTTCACCACATTGTACATTAAAGTCAACTAACAGGACAGATTTTTTATAAAAATACTTAGATAAAAAGGCTCATGATTTTGTTTTCTTTGATCTGCTCTGATTTGAAGACTTGTGTGAATAGTATTCAATCAAGAGATTGAGTAAAACATGTTAACATTATTCAAGGAATAATGTGTTATTCAAGTTGGCATGTAGTTAAACCCAAATTGGTTAAACACCAATGGTTATAACAAATCAAAAATAATGGAATTTCAGTAATTAATTTTAAAGCAACTCTATCTACTGGGAAATTTTTTTAGATTTTTTCGCCAATAACCTAAGATTATTGCACACATATGACCTGGAGAATTCTATACACCATGCCTAAATATTTTGAACAGTGACATGAATGCACTTTAATACGTAGTAACCTGATGTTTAGTTTTCATCTCACAATTAATAAATCAAGAGAAAATCAAGTATTAAGTGTAGTCAAAATGAAATTGCATGTAAATGGTACATTTTGTGTCATTTCCATGCCTGCTAGGAAAAGAAACCTCAAAGTGATTGTACAAAATTCTCTCAGAGAAATTTTAATAAAAATATTTCAAAGAGATGTATTCCTCTGAATTTTTAGAATCCTCTCTATTTAGATAAAAAATGAGAATGTGGTCTCTGTTCTTGTCTAGGTCACTCAGACCAGAGCAGACTGTCAGGCAGTCTAGGTTGTCTCAGCTAAGCCATAAACTGCAAACATGGAACACTGCACAGACCATGCACAGACTTTTGTTTAAATTTTTTAAAGGTACAGATATATAGCTTTCTGATGAGCATCCCACAGTCCCAGTGGGGCAGCGGTGTATTGTGGGAGCCTCTGTTAGCACACTGCTGGCATTCACACAGGGCTACCCTTCTTGAAACCACTAGAACAAAGTGATTTATTTCCAGGATCCATCTCTTTCTGAGCATGCAGACAAGACTGATACATCCTATAATGTTGGGAGACGTTGACCTGTGCTGATGTTTCAACACTGGCCACTCTCTTTTTGGTGGGACCTTCTACCAGGTAGGAAGGAACCCCAAAATGAGGACCCCAATGCAATGAACCTTTTCATGGGGCGAAAGGAAAAGAATGGTGCAAACCAGGAGAGCTTGCAGAGGACAGGTTAGCAATTGTATTTATGCCTCTGCAGGAAAATCATTTCCTCAGCTGGAGAACATCAGGATGAAACAAGACTCCAGGAAGCAAGGGAAAGAGCTATTCAGAAAGGCTAAAGACAGATCAGAAATTATCTGAAGGTGATCACTGCAGTAAGTTGAAAGAACAGATAAACTGTAATGCCCGTGTATTCATCATTCAGTTTTGTGAAACCAGCTCCTACCAAGCACTCTGGACATGACTTTTATTTATGCCTCCCTGTTATAAATGCACCTGGCCAGAACTACAGCTGACATAAATCAGCTTGACTTCAATGGAACAATACCAAATTACAGCAAGTGAGGATCTGGCCCCACAGAAATATTGTATGTCCCTTTTGTGGCATTCTGCTGGTTCAGAAATCAATACTTCATTTATCTTCTGTCCCTGATACAATATCACTGCTGCCCTTATTTTGTTGCTTTGAGCCTGCTGGACGTAGCAATATTATGCAACCGAGGTATACTTTCATTTGCCAGAAAGCACTCATTTTCAGAGCAGTTCTCCAAAACCTTTTATTTGTTCTGTGAGCCATTTAATGTTCCTCAAGTTTCTTCCCATAAGCAAGTTGGTCCCATTAAAGGTAGCAGAGGTCTTAGACCTGACCATGCTCTATTCCCTGGCTGACACATCTCCATTTGCACACACACAGTGTCTTATTTCAAACAGTTGTTTATCCATTCCTGTGTCCTACCCTGTGTCACTCTTTCAACAGGCAAAGTCAAATGCTGTCACTTATCTTTGCCATTTATTCTGTACTAATCAGAAAGGGCATAAACACAGGATTCAGACTGCCATTAAATAAAAAGCAAAGACAATCACATACAAAAATAATGAGTAGCATTTAAAGTCAGAAGTACAGTTACTCTTTGAGCTACCCTGGTATCACTGATGATGATACAGAGCACAGAATCCAGTGAAGAGAATTGAAAAGATAGAAGACCTGAGCAAATATTAGTGCAGTCAAAAGTTTAGGAAGAAATTAATACTAAGAAAGGAAGCGATAGAGTATATTAATGGAGGAACAGATAATGTATCATTCGTTTCAGGAAGTGTCCCCACAACCCACTTCTGAAGACATTCTAACAATGACTAAAGAATAACTGCTAATATCTCACTTACAAGCTCTGACTCACCTTCCATTGCATCTACCTCCACCCATTATTTTTTAAGGGATTTGGGGATTCTACCTTTTTTCTTATAGCTTCACATAAGCTTAGGTGCCACGTGAACTTCTCATTGTAATGCTGGACTTTTAGCCATTGAGAACTTTGTATATTCTTGTTCCTCATTCAAATTTTTTTAGCTATTCTTCTTACTATAAGTGTGAGGCTAGGGAATTGGTACAAAGTAAAACCAAAAAGGACAATTATTTAAGCAAATGAGGAAAAAATAAGAGCTCCAGTCCATCTGTATACCCGGCATTACAATAAATCTTGCATAAATATGAAATAAAATATAACCACTAAATACAGACTTTCTAAATACTGATTATACAAAAACCCTCTCACAGATGCAGTTAAATTATTCAGAAAGGTATCTCAATGTCCAAGTAACAACTACAACTGCAGTGGTGACCTATTTTGTGAAAATGTCTCTAACTGTGGTGGCGCAGAATTACAAGCTAATAAATTCAAAGTATTTGATGCACTTTTCATGAGCAACAACACTGTTAACAAAAGTTTGGGGAAGTGTCTCCTGTTCCATGAAACACCTATAGGGAGGTCCTCTTAGTGCTCTGCAAGCAGTGTTATTAAGCCTAAGATACCCCAGTGCCCAGAAGCATCCCCACTGGGACATGTTTGCCTATATGCCATCCCAGAGTATTCATTGATATACTTTGCCTTTCCGAAAAGAATCCAAATCACTTGAGCTAACCAAGTCATGCTCAGAATGAGAGGGGAAATTCATTGTTCTGTTTTGTTTCATCTCATTCTGAATAACTTCCTTTTCTCATCCTTGGGAAATTCATGTCCTATCTGGGACAACATGACATAAGCTTGTGCATCATCCAAGATTTAGCTGGACAGGGCCCTGAGCAACCTCATTCCCCATGGAAATTGAGCCTGTTTTGAGAAGGTGGTTGCACTAGAGGACAGCTATGCACCAAAGGTCCCTTCCAAACTTAATTTTTCTGGACCTGTTTGTTTTTCATATCAATGCTACCCGTTTGTGAGTCACCAGTGTTAATGAACATACTCTGTACAAAATAGCTTTTCAGAGAAATTTGTTCACTTTATGCAAGCATGTCCTTTCTCTCCAGATCTCAGAGAATCATTAAGGTTGGAAGAGGCCTCTAAGATCATCAAGTATTTCAGGCTGAATTTTAGACTGAATTATCTTAGCATCAAACACCTTATATTTTTGCCATAATGGCTTTCATCATTGATTAATTTTTCAGTTAATAATTTCAAATATGTACTTGTTGCAGACGAAAGCCTCTGTATACTCTACTACATGAGTAGCTATGCTAGTCTGATTTTTTTTACTGCCCAGAATTTCTGTTAGATTAAGCTTTTATTTAACAATATTTTGATAGATGTGGCAGGTAGTATTGACCTTATTTTAAGTAAGACAGAGAAATGTTATAATTCTGAAGATGCCAGAAATTTACACATTTTTACTAGCTGATATAAGCAACATCCTTTATTGTTACTAAATAACTTGGGTATTTCATGCTAAAAAAAATAGTTTTGCAGCAATCACTTACAAAATCTACTTTTTCCTGTTAGATCTGCATTCCTACAGTCCCTATAACAACTATTGCAAAATATCTAACTGCTCTATGGTTCCTAGGTAGTCTATGCCTACATCTTTCCAAAGCCAAGCACCATTAATTCCTTGGAAATCCTTGTTGATTCTGTCCTAGCTTATGAACTTTGCCACATGCTAGAGAACACTTAAAACTGAAACATGCTTTAGCATGTGTATGGTTTGAATATACACTGTTTGCCTTTTCAGGATCTGTAGGTTTTGTTGGTTATTTTTTTAAAATTTCCTTATAAAAGCAGCATTTCAAATGCACACTCTTTTCCTGTGCACAAAATATTCATAAGCACAGCTGTTCAAAGTGTACTCTGAAGAAAAAAAATGCTGAAGAAATAGTTTTGGAGCAATAAAACTGTTGTTGATTTTATTTGATTAATAGTCTCAGGCAGAAAATAGAGGGATTAGAAGTGGAAAAAACCAAAATATCTCATTTCAGTTTTGTCAAACAGAAATATATACGTGCATTGTAAAAAGAAAACAGGGATTGAATATGTTCAGTAGACTTCAAGAAATTTTATTTATATACATTTCTGTAAGGCCAGTGAACCAAAATATCTATTATTTGCACAAGTCTACTCATAAAACCTTCCTTTTTATTTTACTCTTTTTTTCCTTCAGATGCTTGAAATAAGATATCTCCTTGGTATGTCTGTCAGTCTTTCTATATCAGAATATTTCTTCCTGATACATTCAAGTACCTGGTGTTTTTCTGGTTACTGTACACTGAGGATTTCATAAACAGGGCTTTCATCCGACTGCTGCTCTAGGCAAAGAGACTGCCATGGACATCACATATCTTCATCTCTATTATGCAGCCAAGTGATGTTTTGGGATTTTCAACATCCCATAGCTTTTTTGAAACTCAAAACAAATGCATTTTGAAACCAGATTTGACAGTTGTTGTCCATGTGAGATGTAAGTCAAACCTGGTGGTATTCAAAAAGGCTGCATAAACACTGACTATACTGAAATGCCTAAAGACAAATGCTTAAGTCTCACTAGGTGGTAGAATGTTGCTCTCACTTTGTATTCACCAGTTTTGTAGCTCATCTCAATTATGTTCAATAATTCAGAAAGAGGTAGCCAGACACTTCTTTAGATTCCATGGAATTGTACACATGTTTGAGGACAAATCCAGGCAATCCCTTGAGTGGCTTCATTCCCCAGAAATAGTGCAAAATTCAGCTATGCATCATTGATGACTGATTCTGTTCATTCCAGAAAGAAATCGTCTAAATTCCCTAAATTCTCTTAACATCTCATTAAAGTACTCATTTGTTAGAAGCTAACTTCTATAAAGCATCATATAAAGACAATGCCTTTTTTGTTTTTTGACATTTGAAAGTCCTCTGAGAGTCTACTGAGCAGAAATATCATATTTGATACACACATATAGCTTTTTGGTGTGGTTAGAACCAAGGTGCTCAAAGGCATCTCCAGTATTAAGATGTTACCTGCAATTATCCTAGCAACTTCAAATACTCTGGATTGCTAATATTCTCCTGGTTTGGAAAAAAAAATACCAAAAGTGACATATACCTACCTTTTTTTGTGTGTTTTATTACAGTGACAAGGTTTATTTCTTCAAATTTTACCTGCCAGATACTCCTTAGATTTTTGCCTTCATGTACCTGATGATGCCAAACTTGAAGGTGCTGTTGACCCTCTTGAGGGATCGGAGACAATAGACAGGGGTCTAGATAGGTTGGAGCATTGGGTAATGAACAATGGGATGAAATTAAACAAGGCAAAATGCTGGATCCTGCACCTAGGACAGAATAATGCCGGGCACAGATTGGTAGAGGAGTGGCTGGAGGGATCTGGGGGTGCTGGCTGACAGCAGCCTCAGTAGGAGTCAGCAGTGTGAGCTCAGGCAGCCCAGAGGGCAAATTCCATCCTGGCGTGCACCAAACTCAGCATCCCCAGCTGGTCAGGAGATCATCCCACTGTGTTCAGTGTTGGTGCTGCCTCACATTGAGCACTTTGTGCAGTTCTGGGCCCCACAGTTTAAGAAGGATGTGAAGTTCCTTTAACATGTCCAGAGGCGGTCAACAAAGCTGCTGACAGGGATGAAAGGAATGTCCTGTAAGGAGAAGCTAAGAACTTTGGGTTTGTCTAGTTTGGAAAAAGGGAGGCTGAGGGGTGACCTCATTGTTCTCTACAGCTTCCTGAAGAGGGGACGTGGAGAGGGAGGTGTTGAGATCTTCTCCCTGGTATGCAGTGACAGGACCTATGGAAATGGTTCAAAGTTATGCTGAGGAGACATAGTCTGAACTGTGAGGAGCATTTTTTTACCAAGGGGGTTGTCAAATTCTGGAACAGGCTTCCTAGAGAGGTGGTCTATGCCCTAGGCCTGTCAGTGTTTAAGAAGTGTTTTTGGACAACGCCCTCAACAACATGCTTTAACATTTGGTCTGTCCTGAATTAATCTGTTAGTTGGATGAGATGATCATTGTAGGTCCCTTCCAACAGAAATAGTCTATTCTATTCTATTCTACTAAGTGAAAATCTACCAATTCATAAAATATTATGTTAGAAGTCATTTCTTCAGATTACATTTTTTCTTGCTTGCATACTGAGTAGAAACAACACTCTTAGTATTCATGGTAAATCCATCACAGTCAAGCAAAAAGCATGGAGTTTAAACATAAAGTATCAAGCACTTCAAGCGTTCCATTCCATGCACAGAATAACACATACATAGCAAATATGTGTTTGGAGGAAATCCAAACAACTTATGGTTAGCTCCCTGACAGCTGGCAGAGAGGCAAGTTACCTCATATTTACTAGGTTTGTCTGTGAGTTTCAGTCCAGTGAGTCAGAGGGAAATCTGAGACCGACTACCTAAGAATAAAAATGTAAAGATTTCTGGGCTGCCTAATGCTTTAAGGTTGCCTGCACTTTGAGCAATTTCCATCTCCCCAGGGAATGTGAATTTTCTCAACTCTCCTTCAGGACAGCACTGGCTATTCAGAGGAGCTTTGTTGTGTGCTATAGAAATCTTCACAATTCCATGTCAGAACTTCAGGGGAAAATTTGTTAAAGGATGTTGGGCTAAGCAGATCCTTCAAATTACTTGCTCATAAAGAAAATCTCAAGTGAAGCACAGGTTCAATCAGAAATGCATATGAGCACAGTGAAATGGAAATGGAAAACAAAACCATTTTAAATTGCCAGTTAATTAGTCAAGCCAAAAGTATTATCCTAGTATTCTTTAAAGAACATCTATTGTCCCTGGTTAGTTTAGGTATGCCAGAATAACAATGTGTTTTCACTGCACTCAATCACATTCCAGGTGGCATTTGTGGACTGTTTACAACAGGAAAAATAAAGTAACCACCTTTCCTGGCAAGGATTGGGAATCTGGAGATTTGGAGACTCACAGTACAGGAGTGGAGTGGTCTTTTGACTTTGAGATACCAGATACAAAGCAGGGAAGGTAAATGGAATACTAAAAGATACTTCCATTAATTTTCATTTATGCTATCTGAGGCATTCAGGGATTGCATTTTGCTGAAAGAGGCTGAAAGTGGACATCTCATTCCTTACAGTTAATTCTAGTTCTGGGCATCTCATTCATTATGGCTACTTTTAGTTCTGAGCAGCCTCAAGTATTGCTTGTGCAGTCTGGTTTAGGACTGAGGCAAAATTGCACTGTATACAGCAGAGAAACAAGCATGCACAGGGCATATATGAACCTGTCCACTCTCCACAATGCTGGGAAAGAGAACGAAGCAGAGCAAGTGATTCTATCATCTGCACCCTCTTCAGACACCTGGGGTTTATTGTAAGGGTATGTGTGGAATTGTGACTGGATACAGGTAAGAAATTTTGGTGAGCAATTCCAGCTGAAGTACAGGAGACTGTCCATCCCATTTCTGCAATCTGACACCTATACCTTGTGGGGCTGAGACTTTGGAACAGATTAGCATTAACACTGAGGAGACTGTCATATTTTAGTGCAAGTCCTGTGCCTTTACCCAGAACATAACAAAGAGTCTGAAACTGATTTTTTGAGGTTGCAGCAGACAGCAAGATGTGAGAGATGACTGGCAAAATAAAATGTGTGGACTAACAGGCCACTAAACTTGCCTGCAATTGCAGGCCTGTACCAGTGGGTGCGGACAGGGATGAGGCTGAAGATAACCCCCTTTAAAAAGGTCATAAAGAACAAAAATGGCATGATAACCTATACTGCACAAATTACTGCCAGATAACTCCCAGATGAATGAAGTTAATAAAGATTTGGGCTAATTAAACCATATCCCATGTGCTTTGTCACTCTTTCTGCAGGTCCACCACAATGAATAATTTAAAATGAGACTGCAAAATAGAGCTGTTTAACTAGCCTTTTAATTTTTTCTCAAATTAGTAGCACCAATAGCTTTATGGGTTTTCTTTATTTCCCTCCTAGCATTATTTAAAGCACATTTGTGTTTTCCAGGTAGGTTGCAATTGATGGCCAAATGGGACTGCCATTTCAGCTAATATAGTACTAGGAACTCTTCCTAGTAGTCCGTCCTTTGATATGTATAGGTAGCAGGACAGTCTATTTGGGGACCATATTTGAAGGAATGCTGTTCCATTATATGTATATCAAGCTATATTTAGGGTTGATTCTTTATACTGTCTAGAATTCCCAACATTCATTTTATATGCTTCTGTTTCTAATGGGACAACTAAATGAACATAAAATAGTCCAAATGTGGTTTAAAAATAAAGATATTAAAGCAGGTTGAATGTCCAGGAGGAAGAGCTCTCCATAAAGTTCTCCTTTTATCTCCAGAACTTGTACGATGCAGATATCAGCAGTGAAAACCTCATGTCTTCAGAGACCTGAGTCAGAAAGTTCAGTGTCTATAAAGTTGCTTTTAACCTGCAGCCCAGAGACCTCTGCAAGACTGTCAACAATTTTTAATGCTTCCATGAAGGGTAAGCAAAGGTGAGAAAATTTCTCTTTTCAGAAGGCTTTGGTTCAGCCCACATATCTGTACTTCTGCTGGGAAATTTTTGGGTATCTGCAAATCCACAAAATAAAATATCTGCTGCAGACCAATTTAATGTGTCACTTGCCTTGCCTGGGTTCATCAAAGAAGGTGATGCTGATGACTGTTATTGAAATAAGGACATACCCTCTGAGAAAAAGACAGAGCCTGCTGATCCATCTCACCTGCTGCAGAAAATTACAATTTACTCTGAATAATCATTGTCTTCGTTACTGGTCATTACCAGGACGAATGAATGAGATAGCGGAAATAATATTAGCTTCATTCCTACAAATGAGAAAACATAGAACAGAGGAACAGAATGCAAACTGTGAAAGAGGTCATGATTTTTCAAAGCCATTTAATATAATATAAGGTGTTTAAATGTTCAAACTGCATTTTACATCACTTTCAATTGCACTGGAGACACTCAGCCCATGTGCAGATCAACTCTTGGGATATAGAGTCGAACATTCAGCAACCAAACACTACACAGTAAACAAAAAGGAGGTTTTTTTAATCTCTTGGTTAATTGAAAGGGTCAATTGACAAACCTAGGAACAAAACCCCCAATTTTTAGAGCACAATTCAATTGATTTAACTGACTGCTATTCCTTCTCTTCCTGTGTTTCTTTGAAGGACTAAATGGGCCTAAATGGTCAAAGGTGTCAAATGACCATATGATAGGACAGCATTAGATTGTTGAAAAATGCTCAAGTAGTGAATGCAGAGGGTTTAGAGTACTTGTTTACCAAGGGTTTTCTTTTTAATAGTACATTTTATTTCCTTATTTTTACTGTAAAGAGTATTTAGAAAGAAAATTTCCTGCTTGATCAATTTACAGAAATACTATTCTTTATTGGGGAACAAAAATAAAATAATTCTGTTATTTCTAGAGCGAAAGATAAGAATGTTGCAAAGGAAATTGAAGATGAAAGAAAAGGAAAAAATATTTTCTGTTGGAGCTGTAGACTCCTACTTGCAAACTCAAGTAAAGAAAGAGAAACACATCACACAGTCTTATCAGCCCCTTCAAGACTGGGCAGATGCCAGAGTTGGGTTCTTCAAGTCAGTGCTGTTAGCTGCCCTTCTGGTCACGGGTCACAGTATTGTTACAAAAGATGAAATCTCAGCTAGTTAAATCAGCCTCTGTATTTACATAAGAGGCAAAAGAATAAAATAAGAAAGAGGAAAACATCCCTGAGAAGGCAAAGGAAGCGTGAGAGAATTGTGAAGAGAAAAAAAATCCTCTTTTTTGTTCTTATTCATAATGAATTTTAATTATAATCTTACAATTGCTTTAGATTGATTTCTAGCATACCTTCATTTTGAACACCAGTTCCAATGGTACCTCAGGCTCTGGATGACATTAGAAGGCAGAGGTTTTTTTCACTGTTGGTTACATTAACTTGTTTTACTGCAGAAAATTTGGATTGCAAGATTCTGCACAATTTTTGTGGCATTTGTGACTATTTCCAGCTTATGAAATTAAATACATAAATAAAGTCAGGAGATTAGCAGCAAACAAGACTCTCCTTTACTTAACAGAATGTAGAATTGCACGGAGAGATGCCTCCTGCACAATGAATGACACTGGAGTGCTGTGGAAAACTAGTGAGTGATCATGCAGTGAAACCCCCCAAGAAAGTGTTTTTATTAAATCCCAGCTGCCGTGTTCCCAGCCCCACGATGAGTATCTCAGGACTCCAGAGGCTGTTCCTATCACAGTATCCTTGCCTAAACACCCTGCTTCCCCCAGATGCCTGGCTCCAAATACTCCCTTGGACAACAGGTCTGTTTGTTCTGGGTCCCTCCCTGATCTGTTACGTTATGCCCCTACTCATTCCTGGGTGCAACTTCACATACACACTCCTTAGACATTTTCCTGATTGCCCACTATACTTTCCCAGCATTCTATCTTCCAAAATTTGAGTCTCTGTCCTTAACTTTTGGTCCAGCAGCTTTATTGGAAAGAAAAAGACACATATCTCATATTTTGCTGTCTTTCTGATCCTTCCTCATCTCTTCTCTTTCCTCCAAATAAAAGATATTTTAGTATTTCAAAGCAAAGCTTCTGAATCATATGAACAAAACAACCTATTTTCCCCTAGCATCATTCTCAGAAAAGCTTGAAACATTTTGATGCAAAGATTCAGCTGGAGGCAGAAATTGGCATGGAAAAATTCATCACAAACAGCTAGAGTCTGGCTGAGTTATAAGTAACTGAAAAAAGGTATGTATCAAGGAGATTGCTTGGCAACATCAGGAACAGGCAATGCTATTTAATTTTGCCTGAAATAAGAATGCTCCTGACAAAGAAAGGAAAAAAAATGTAAAAGATTAATAACAAATTCTAAAGATATCATATAAATAGAGTAAGCTGCTGTACATTAATATACAAAAGCCACTTTTACAGTATTAGATGTACAAAAGAAAAAAAACCCATGTGTGGTGACTGCCGTGTGTTTCTAATGCAAATGGACACAGGCCTGCAGATCATGGGTGCCAGTTGTGACACCCAATATCCATCAATAACTAATGCCCCCTAAACTGTCCCGAGTTTCAAAAATAGGTTTCATCACAAGGAAATTCCAAGGGCAGGTGGCAGGGAGGAAGATAAGAGCTGTCACCTGCCAACGACCTGGAGGTTTGCACAGCAATCTTCCCCTTTCCTGGGTGTTCATCTCTCTGTCATCCAACACCTGTTTTGGTGTGGCCCTGCTGTGCAGCCTTGGCTCTGATCTCTGAGTCTGCTAAGCTGTGAGGGAGAACCATGGAGCTGCCCTTCTCTTCACGGGGTGGTGAGAGCCACTGGCCCTCACAGCCCCATGACAAGCCCAAGGGATCAAGTGGAAAAAAAGAAATGTGAATATGCAAAAAATGCTAAAGCAAAAATCAGGGAATTGTAGATGGCAACATAGATATTTCAGGGAGCAGTAGGCATGGACCCCTCTGCACCTGACTGATTACCAGCAAAAACACATCATACCCCTTTTGCAGGTGATGATGATCAGCCTAACAACTCACTAACTCCAACTCTCCATTATGTGTTTTATCTGCAATATCTGCTCTGGTTTTAAAAAATGCACAGAATTTCTCCTTACGTGGCTAAAAGTTCCTAGACAAAACAATACAAGGAGGAATGGTGATAGTACAGGTATGAAAGCAGTCATATTAACATAAAATATTTTGATTATGTAGGGAAAACTAATAATATTCATGTAAACAATTGTTAAACAACCAGAATTTAGGTTACTCTTCTTTTCCCCTCTTTTGCTAGCATGACTTATTAGCTTAGTCCTCAAGAAAAGTCATCCCAAGGAAACCTTGACGAAAGTGTATTGTAGTATTTGAGCTAAAAGAAGCAGAAATAACACAGTGCAGTGTGTAAGTCCAGAAAATTGCAGAGCTAATCAATTCAGTCACATAATTTTTCCAGGTTAAATTAAATCAACAGTCAGTTCATAGCACAGAAAACAGTAGCAAGATCCAACGCTGCATAATCATTCCAGGTCTGATTGTGCATTCTCTGCACACTCACTTGTACAGAAGTCATTAGACATTTTGGTGCATAAAGAAATTGGGATTAGGTCTTCTACAAACTCCATAGGAGCAAGAGTAATTAAAATTTATGACTTTACAGTCTGGCCATCCAGCCAGCTGATCCAAAGATTCATATTTCAAGCAGAAACCTTTTGTTCAATCTCTGAACCAATTAACCTTGCCAATTCCTCTGTATTTCTGCAACAGCAATGGTATATTTAGGGAATCAAAAACTCTAATTGGATCCTCTCCATGTATTTGATTCCCTACTCAATTTATGTTGCCTTCACGTATCCTCTAAAACTCCTCATCTGTTACTACTTTTCCATAAGCACTGGAGGTACACAATGTATCACACAAAGGCATGAAAACATCCCCTAAGTGATGTCTCTTTCCCCCAGAAAAAAAACCCTAAGGGTTTCTGAACCTCTTTCTGACCCTCTCTTTGTCTTGATTAGCACTAAGCTCTATGTAAATTATTCCTATCACATTATCTAGGTCAGATTAATTGCAATATAATCAAGAATATCTTTTTCACTGGCAGACCAATTGTTACACCTTCTATTCTAACTTGTGGCAAAACATTGTGGAGCTATATTCAAACATCAGCTGAGATGAGAAGCCCCTGAATGCCTCACTTGCAATCACTGCTCCCTTACCAGACATGTATCTCTGAATAAACCTTCACACTTCATCCAAAAATGACCAGGACTGTTATGAAATTTATAGCATTCTCATGGTGACTGACCTCATTGCATGGGGTGCAGCACTTCTTATGTTAAACACTTTCAGGTAATACAATTTTCATTTATTCAATCCTCAAATGCTTAAACTTCCAGTATTGGTCCAGAAGTACATACACAATGGCAACATGAAGCCTTAAGAATGAAACTAAAACCTCTCTGAACTGTAACTTCACATTATACAAAGGAAACCCTTTCAAATGACATCAGTACAGAAAAGGCATTTCACAGCAGCTGAAAGTTCAATTCTTTTTATTTTTCTTTTTTTTTGTATGGATCAAAGTATCTTCCATCATTTAAATTATTAGTGATCCTCTTATTTTATTTTTCCACTATCCATGTAAAAATTTGTCTCCAGCTGTAGCACATTAAAATTACCTACAGTTTATCCTTATAAGACTTATCCTCAGCCTTCACTGCCTTTATGAATTAACAGCAAGTCTCTGATTCAGAGATACTGCTCCCTGAATGGCAAACTCGCATTTTATTTCTTTTAGTGACACCCTGCATTCTGTCTGGTGTTATACAGCAGACATCTTAATTCACAATGGATATCAAAGACACATCACAATACAAACAGAAGAGAGCAAAGGAAATCTAAGCTTCTGCCTCATATGAGGCAGAACATAAAAATAAAGCAGTCTCTCAGAGATAATACCATAGGAATTTTTATGGGGTTTTTATAGTTTTTGAAATCGGCCCCTTTATGATAGAGAAGAAATATTTCGTGTGCAGTGCATTTGTCAGCAGACAATGCAGATATATATTCACATATCACAGACATTTCAAGATACATCATTACACACATGTAAATGAGACACAAAACAAAGTTTTCCAAATGCAAATATTGTCACCAACTATAATAATAACAGTAACATTGTTTTAGACATATTCCTTTGCTATCACTGGTAAAAACTGCAAAGGACTGAAAAAAAAAACAAAAGCAGAAACAGTCAGAACAACATAAAACAATAAACTATTATAAATATTAGCAAGACTCTGAAAGAATTGAAATATAATATATACAGTTTTTCACCAAACCTTCAATGAATTTTCTTTGGCAGGTTGCAAACAATCTAATCCAGTTTCCACTGGAGCAAAATTAATTTCAGTACTAGCTGACTTGGTTCCAAGGAGAATTTCTGACAAATATCATCACTCCGTCATATTTTTAGTATTTTGTTTCAATATTTTTTACTGGTTCTTTGTATTTTCAGTATCCTGGTACTAAGGTCAGTTCAATCCAATAGATTTGTCTTCATCACTTCTGTTTTCTCCCTGCTTTTTTAAGATCAGATGAAGTTTAAAGATCCTTACTGTCCCAGACTTTCTGGGAAAATCGGAATATTAATAGGATGCAATAAAAGGAAATCACATGCCAAAAAAAGACAGCGTCGATAAAGAAAGAATCAAAAAGATGCAGGGAGAAAAAAAGTAGAGAGCAAAAGAAATCTATAAAGATGAAGATGATAGTTGGCAGTTAAAATCTGGAACCTGAATCTGCAGAGTATTAAGTTTAGCTCTCTGGGTTGCAGGAGGGAAACCTGACAGGATTTTCAGCACTGCCAAGAGTAGTACCCTGTTCTGGGTATGGGGAAGGACAATGAAGGAGATGCTATGAGGCCAACAAGGACTAGAGTCTTCTGTTTGGGAAGTATGGGGTCCAAAGCCAAGTCTGAGCAAATATGGAAGGGAGGAAGAGTTATGCCCAAGGACATTCCTGGGAGTAACTCATAAAGTGCATCATTCCTGAAAGATGCCCCCATTACAGGGAATAAGACTTTCTAGTGGAAACTTTTAATGATCAAAGAAATGAATGCAAAGCAAACAATAAATTTGATCAAATGTCTTCACCTAAGAATGATGGAGAACAGACCAGAAACAGAAGAAAAAGAAATAATCTGGTATCCTTGAGAAAAGAAATGGCGAGAAATTAGAAGTGACAAAATGTGAGGGGGAAAAAAATCAGCTTGGAGGAGCTTATCTGATCTCACAATCTTTTGGTACATCATTTTATTAAAGAAATCTGTCTGTTGCTTATTCCTTGACACTGACCAGTGCTATTTATTGAAAATGTCAACTGAACATTAATTTTATTATTGCTGAAAGAGTGAATATACATTTTCCTCCATATGTCTTAATTATAGCTCTATTAAAGGGCTGCTGTAGGCCTACTGCACATTTAAGTAGTCACCATTTACAGATGAACTTTCCAATTTTCTGTGGAACCTTTATTTGCCATTTAAGACTGAGGTCTGAAGTGTTACCATTAGTTTTATCATTTAATCTATTTGATGAATTTCCTTTTGGCTTTGGGCCAGACTACAGCAAAATTACTTTGGGAAACTACTCCAACAACATGCTTAATGCATCTTGCCCTTGCTATTAGTATTTGTGGACATATCTATAGGTATCAACAGCTTAGATTTAAAAATTAAACAAACCCAATTTTTTGCCAAAAGTCCTTATTTATGCAACCCTATTTCTTGGTAGAATTTATTTTCTAATAATATGGAATGAAAAAGCACCCTAAGAAGCCTAATAAATATAAAATGTAATTTTTGAAGGCTTAAGAGCCTGTATTTTACTTTTAAAATATTTACTTAAAAGAAAAATATAATAAATAGCAGTGTTCTAAAAAGTTGTATTTCTTGGCAATTCCAAATGAAAAGAAGTACTATATTAATATTTTACTTGCACAGTTCCAAATTAATTTCCCAAAGTTTTTCTTTTTTTAATGGAAAATGTTCATGCATGATACAATTAGATATGACCATGGGATGCAACCTAGACCAATAGCCCCTCATTTTTTGTAGCCAAAAGCTCACTGCTGCTGTTTTCTTTCCTTAGCTTAAGCCTATCTCCACTGTTGAACCACATTGCCAGTCCCTACCTGTCCCTTAGGGTCACCATGGTCTCCATGCTCCCTCTCCCTCCCCAAGCATTACTGCAGGATAACTTTAACTTAAAACTTTAAGGATCACTTAAAAGCCCAACCAAACAAAGATGTATCTGCTGAAATTTGGCCTGGCACAAAAACACACAGCTTTTCAACTTGAGCTCTACTTCTTTACCTACATGTCATTTTGGGAGTAAATTGCTATTTCATAATTTTTCCCCCACATAAATACCAGAGGGACATCTATCCAGCTTGTCTTTTGAAACCTTAAATGGCAGAAGATCCACAATGTTCTTAGTCAATTTACTTTAGTATTTAGCTGTTTTTATTATTTTTTTTATTTTATAACCTGTATTTTGTTTTCTTTGAATTGACTATTGTATGTCCAACATCCTGCATATGAAAAGTACTATTTTTCACTTTCATTTATTCTGTAGCAACATTTGGAAATTGGTTACTGTGCCTTCCCGACATGTTCTCTAAAATGAACAATCTAATTTCTTCTAATATTTCTTTACACACAATTTTTAGACCTCTGATCATTATTCTGTGACTTGCTTAAAAGGCCCATGCCTTGTGGAAAAATATGCTAAAACTGGACATAGTATTCGAGCTGTACATCTACTAGGGCTGTCAAAAGGGGAAGAATTGCTGTCTGAGCTTTACACACACATGCCCCCACATGAAGCAGAATGATTGATATCTTGCACTCGCCAGTGGTGCTAGGATGGTTTTTCATGTGAACTGCAGGAGCGATGCAAACTTAACCTTAAACCCATACACATATGCCTTGAAGCTCTGGAGCCTTGACACACGTAAATTTTTACCACATCAAGGTGCCAGTGCTCCATGATTTCAGAGGAGTTATGAATAAATGTGCACTGAGGCCTTAATTCTGTACAATAGAGCTGTGAATTTTGAAAAGTAAACATGTAGTTACACACATTGCTAGACCAGGTACGTTGTACTTAACATAACAATGACTGGAGCAGGGCTTCCCTGTGTTTATAAGAAAAAAAGTCTTAACAGACACTGATGTTGCTAGTGATCAGCTGTTGAATGTATGTAAAGAGGGATTTTTCCATTTAATCTCAGCAATATTTGGTGACACATGGAAAAAAAGCACTTACAAGACCTTGTTACTATGACTACTCTCAATAGATGCTACACATCTTAACTACCATGAAAAATCCTAAATTTGAACTTCGCTTTCGTATGTCCTTCATTACTATAGCTGCAGTCCCAATGCTACTCAAAACTCTTACAGTCAGAGCCACCAAGCCCTGGATAACCTTTGTCAGTGGTGAGTGCAAGTTAGTAGTCTCAGTAAAAATCCTGGGGTGCTGGTTTCATTTGTCTTTAATTCAAAGCCTCAAAATTACTAAATTAACAGTTTCCCATCTCCTCCATTTAAAACTGGGATATAATGCTGATCTTTGAGCTCTAATTTAAAGCAAATTTCTTTCTGTCTATAGTGTAATTTTCTTTTATTAAGGTCTCATGCAAGCTACCTATAAATAATGTTCTGGTCTGTGATTACTTTTCTGCATAAATTTAGTCTCCATGGGTTATGATGTCCATCTCATTTTCTGAATTTCTGCCTACACTGTAGATTTTCATCATGGTGGGAAATGGATGTGAGAAAAGAAAACTTTGTGCGGGTCTGAATACTGTGGCCAGCACAAACTATTTGCATCATCATGACAGATAATTATAATAACATTTTCAGTGGTTTATGCAAATTATCATTTTGTCTTTGTTGAGCACAACGGAAACCATTCCATAATTCCATTTCTATTTCTGTTCTACTTTATTCACAGTATCTATTATTCTTTGCTTTAAACACTAGCACAGGCCTCACATGATCTCATGAAAATATCAGCTTTTGCTTAAAAATATTCATATTATCTCAAGCCAACCGATCTCTGTCAGTTATGTCAGCTTAGGGTTTGCTGTTGCTGAACATTGGGTCCAGCCTCGGATGTCTGTGGTGTTCAGGAAGTGTCTTTCCTCAGATATCCAAGGCAGTGGTTCTGAGAGACCCTAATCAAAATGGGTAAAACAAAGCACATACTAATTCTAGACACTGAGAAATATCTACATGAAATGTTGGCTTTCAGCCTTAAATTCATAGCCTCTTTTAATGGTTGTTTTCTCCCTGAACATTGCAAAGTACATGAAGAAGATGATGAGGATAGAGCACAGCCCTGTCCTATCTGGAGGGTTGGTAGCTAGCTTCTTTTTTCACAAATTCCTTGAGGCTTCAGAAACCAAATGGTTTCCATCTAGCCAGTGACATACCATTCATTAGGAATGTGGAAGTACAGTTTGTCAAAAAGAAAGGAAATGTAAAAAAAAAATTGTAGGGATAATATGCAATAGATGCTTTGTCTTTTAAGGCTGAAGTTCAAAAATTTATCTTGGTGTATATCTTGTTCCTCAGCATCTCTAAAAAAAGTTGTGGTCACCACCTCTTTCTTCTGTGTACTGAATTATGTATGTCTCTGTAGGATCAGAAATTGTATTACAAAATCATTACTTTTCTCCAATACTTCTGAAAAAGATCAGTGATCTGGTGAGTTCTCCAGAGGGTAAGGATGAAAACTTCTCAATCATCGCCTCAGTCTATTCACCCTTCTTTAAAAGGTATCCTCAGGCTGGCCAGAACCGTGGGGGAAAGAAAAAAAAAAGAAAAAAAGAGTGAAATAGGAGATCTGTTGTTTTTATCTAAAAAGGTCTTTAAAACCCCATAAAGCATGAGGCAGAAAAACCTTTAAAAGTGCTTTAAAAAAATAAACAAGGATTTCCTATGTAGCACCAAAACAAATATAGCAAGGTATAAGAAGCCCAGTAAAAGCTAGTGTATACCACAGAGTAAATGTAGGGAACATTTTAAATTTTATGTAATTAAGAGTTCCAGAGGCACAGAAAGATGAAACAAAAAAGAATTAAAAAAAATAAAAGAACATGAAATTAAAAAGAAAACAAAACAGAAATACTAGAGCTAATTGCTCTACCAAAAATGCTCTAGATACCTGAGAAAAAAATGCTATGTTTTAATAAATACATGTATAATACAGATAATATTATATAAGGCTTTGGACAATGTCTGATAAAGTTTTCAGTATCATTAATGCAAATACAACAGAAAGAGTAAAGGCTAAAATGGAATATTATCTATGAGCTCCTACAAACTAAATAGCAGAGAAAGTAGATCTCTACTAAAAGTAGAAAAAATGCAAAACCCAGTCTAGTTGTGCTTAATGTCTTTACTTATCTGAAGTACATACTGGTATCTGCCCCATCCTCAAGGCTGACTCCCTGGTGCAGTTATGTGTCTTCACCATGTGTTGGTCAATGAGGTGATATGTTCTCACTTTCCACATCAACATAAAGGATGTATCTCTCAATTCAATCAGAAAAATTGATATGGGAAAGCTTTTTGATGAGGGGAGTCTTTTTCTATACCTAAGGGTGGAAACTTACAGCCTGTAACCACCAAATTTGCCTGCAATAAATACTCAGGGAAGGGTTTGCTACAACATATTGAGAAAGAATTAATGTCCAGTCATGATAAGACACATTTAAATTTAATAAATTAACTAAAGCTATCATACTATGCAACTTTTAAATTATTAAATATAACATGCCAGGAGAGGTTTAGACGCACTGATCCTGAGGGCATTCTAGTTTTCCTTTCAACATGTGTGTTGCCACATTCCCAGGTTTTACCCTTTTCTCTTGGTTTAGCAATCTTTATGTATAACTGAGCTGCAGAGTTCTCAAAGTGATATGCACAAGAGAAAACATTACAGCAGGAGAATCAGAATGTAAGATAGGACTGCTCAAGAGCTAATATAGTGACATAGATGCTGTCACATTGGAATGCATTAATAACATGATGTTTCCTGATATGCTAAACTAATAATGGGGAAAAAAAACCCACAACAGAAAAATAATCAACATAGCCTTTGTATAAAAATAAAATCCAAAAATAAAGAGCATTTTGAATCAAAAATTTCATGGTGAAATAAAACCTTTGGATTTAGACATTTTTGTGAGTTGCAGCTGAAATCTTGAACTGCTGTTTCATTTTGAACATGATTAATGCAATTTCATCTACTGATGGTTATTGGATCAGAGCTTCTTGTATACCAGCACAAAATAGTGCCCTTATAGAAAATTAATGACCAAAATCCCATTAAACTCTTTGGGACTGAGACTGTCAGCATTCTTTGTGTCTACTATTAAATTCACTTCGAAAAACTCTGTTTGTTTGGCATTTCTTTTGAGAGGTACATTCAATACTACAAAGCTCTTTGAAAAGGCAGAGCAGATCTAGTGAATGCATCATCAGGAAAATAGTTTGATTTTTTTTTTTTCTTGGAAGAGCTGCAGAGGAAATTGAGAAAGGATAGAAAGTGCAACATCAAAGAAAATATCCTGATATTCGTTTTAGAAAGGAGCAGAATGAAAAGAAGATCAGAAAGTAAAACAGTGAATTGATTGATTTTAAAAATCAATCAAAATACAAGAAGGTGAAAAAGCAGTTAGAAATATTATATATAAATTCTGTATGCTGTATCTAATACCAAACAGCCAGAAAAAAATTTCGTATTAAAGGATATGAGTAACATAGTATGTGAAGATGGAAATGCAAGTAATCTCACTCAGAGTAATTGTTCAACAATTTACAAGACACTTGGTGGTAGCAACACCATCTGTCTCTCTGGCAAGAATGTTCCTGGGAATCTGATCTTGAGAATTTATATAGATCAAAACATTCCCTTGCTCCGTTTCCCTAGTCTTTTTTTGGTGTTATAGCTGGAAAGAAAACATCACTCTGTCAAGTGGCAAAGTGCGGCACTAGCAAAGGCTGAGGGAAGTGGGATGAGTGGAGAAGCAGAAAAATTCCTGGGGAACAAGATGGAGAGATGTGATGCTACAGGAATTGTATTCTCCAATACAGTACTCCCACTAAAACCATCCACCACTCCCTCTTCTCCCTCCAATTGGAGGCACCAAAGACCATGAGTTGACATAAGAATAATTTACTGGAAACATCAATGAGATAAGAAAACAGAGAGTAACAGCTACAATATTAATAACACAAGGTATAAGAAAATAAATGATTCACACAGAAAAACTCCCTGATAACAGAAAACACTGTACAGCTCCCTCCACCACATTTTCTTGACCAGCAGGAACCCCTTCTCCCCAGAAGAGGGTCCCTTTTCCCTGCCCCCAGCAATGACATGAGGCGGTATAGAACAACCTTCTTGTCCTAGCCATGCCCCCTCTGTGCTACTGCAAAAAAAATTAACCCTGTCCTGCCTGGAACCAGGACATGAAAGTAGTATCATTAGCTGACACAAAGCAGAGTCTGATTATCCCTTATAAATTATGGGGCCCTTAAAAATCCTTGAGATTTGGCACATTGGTCAGGTCCAGAGAGAGGGAAACACAACCCAGTCCCTGACAAAGACTTGCGTGTGAAGGGCAATCTACCACAAGCAATACGCAATACAAACGTATTTGTAAACAAAACAGCTTTGCCTCTGCCCAAGAGATGGGGAAGCTAATAAATATTTCTTAAAATGTAGAAATGTATTTTAACGCTTTGATTCCAGCTCATCATATCCCAGTTTTACAAGGCTACAAATGTGCTGCTGTGGCTGAGGTGTTTCAGCCAGGGCAGCACAGCATCCACAGCCATCTGCAAATATGACGAGAGGTATGGTAAATCCTTTGCAAGCCAGTCACCTTCCATGGCTTGTCTGCTATCAGAGCTGAAGACTGCAGTCAGAGAGTGTCAGGAAGAGAAGGTGAAATCCAAGTTAAGCGTACATCACCAAGGTATTATGTCACATGTGTAAACTCTGTTTATGGAGATAATAAAGCTACCATATTTTTTAAACTTAGTCTCACACAAAATGTTTCTGTGTTCCCAGCAAACTAAAAGAGATGACTATTAAAAAATAATTTTAAATTAATACATATGGTTCCGTGAGTCCACTAGGAAAAGGTTAGAGTATCTCTAGGTCCTCAGCTCCTCCGCAGTTATCAAAAAGGCTGATCAATTCAACCTTTTGTTCATTCAGCCCATGGGGTGTTGCTATAGTGCTAACCAAAACAGAGCACTTTTCCACATAGCAAGAATTTCTGTACAGTTTATTTGAAACTTTTGAAAAGAATAAGGACTGAAACTCAAAGTATGCTTATTGAATTATAATTTATGAGCAACACATTACCCAGGTGTTTTGGACAAGATAGTGAAAGGGTAAATCAAGAAATATGACACACTGCTTTCCATTAACCCCCTGGCACTTGCAATTTGAAGCTCCCCTTACAAAAGGCTAATCCATTTTGCTGTAGCGCTTAGCATTTTAAAATGTCTGCTCCTCATGTCAAAATATTTATACGCATTTAGATATTAGAAAGGCAGGTAGCAATTTTGATCCCTTACTGTTTTGCACATTGTCATACCCAATCAAAACAATCAGCAATGCCAAGCATACCTACTGAAAATACAGCTTCATAGTATATAAGAATGAACTATTTCAACCCTTATTTTCAGACAAATACGTTTGTCCAATCTCCAAAATTCTGTAACAGATCATAGATACTCACAGCAAAGCTGAAGTTTAATACATCAAGGTGCTAGCAAATACTAACAGTGATGTTACTGGTGAAAATGGCTTGTCATTGTTGGTTAGAAAGTACATTTACTTATAGCAGAAGCAGCCTACCTATTGCTTCATGCTGAAACTGGGATAGGAAACATTTTGCCTGTGTCATCTTGCAATATTTGCAAAGAATGGCATTCTTTTCCTGGATGAAACCTAAGTGATTCAAGAAATGAATTATTCTGTTAGGAAAATGTCTATGAACTCAGTCAGATCAATAGGTCTTATGTTTCACATCCATAGTGGATTATTATGAGAGGAACAAAGAAATATAAGAGTTTGAGTATTATTTGAATTGTTGTTTCCATTTACTCCCCAATGAGCAGAACAAGGGAACCCTACTGTCATTACGATTAGGAAAATAAGGACTATAAAAAATATCCTCCAAATTTAGACAAAATTGTCCATGCTTCCAAACTCTCATCACTCTTCCCCATACAAGCAAAAAGCAGATAATCATCTGGAGCTGATGTAAGTTTTCTCTAGAGTGTGTAGTCTAGCAGTCTATACCATGATGATATGCATTTGTTTCCCCTGATTTGAAAGATCTGACATCTCTCATTTAAATTTTGGAAAATCTCATATCACTGAAAATTCTCCAGTTAATATGGATGACTATCAACTGCTTAAGATGGGGCTGCTCTTATGATGAGTTTATATTGGATCCTACAGAAATGACATTAATTATTAGAAAATAAAGTGTCATTTTAGTCACTGATATGGAGAGCAGATGCTGCCTTCAAGTGACTGCACTTGTGCATGGAGCTGAAACAGAACCTGCTGGTGTTTGTCTCTCTCCTCTTGAAGGAGTCTTTCATGCTTAATACTACAGAATTCCCTTCTGTCAATTAACACCTGTGTGACTTCCAGGAAGAGCAGAGGGAAATGGGAGCTTCTGTGATAATGCCTATGAAAAGCATGTAACTTCCAAGCTCACTTTTGCCAGGAGGAATGCTGTATTGGTATCAACACCAAGTAAACTGCATGTGGAACATGTCTACATGCCTGTTAATTTTATAGTGTTGTCAACAGTCTGGTGTCTAATTAACACAGTCATTGTTCTATGGAATATAATCAATGTTTTCTGAGAAGCATTTAAAAGTGTGCATGTTTAATGCATGTCAGCTCTCCTAAACTAAACAATTTAAATTTTGGATGAGTATACACTAAACACACCTACTCATTTGTATTTTGGGCTGGTTTTCATATCATGTTCTCAGACTCCGCTGGCACTACTGGAAAGCAGTAGAAATACTGGAAAGCAATTGACATCTTCAGGGTACATTGAAGGGATCTCACTTTTTCCTGGTCTTTGTCAACAAATTTACGCAACCACCTACAGCAAATGAAAAACAAAATATAGGCAAGTGTCAGACTTTATGAAACCTCTCCGCCAAAAGAACGCAGTGAGAACAGCTGATGTTTATACCTTCAGTTTTCTTTTTGAGAAGACTGTTGAGAAAATCTTGAAGTTGGCAGATCAAAAATAAGTAGCAAAACTACTGTCCGAGAAAATAGCTGAGAGTCTGCACATCAGGAGTCCCATAACAAGATTTGCAACACCTTCTCTGTGACACAAACTGCAGGTCTAAAGCTCTTTAACATCTTGCAAAAGGTATTCTCTATCGAATTTCCAAAAAAAACCAAATTCAGTGAGGAATGAGGGATGACTGGAAAAGTATCAAAGAACCAAACCATGAGGGCATGTGATAAAAGAGGTCTCTCAAACCTGTATGACAGATCAGAATAAAAATAGAAATGTATGCACAGATAGTACATATGTTGATTATTATACCTAAATATACAAGCCAATCAGATCATGGCTGCAACAATTGTTGCATGGTTGCAAATAAAACCCAAAAACAAAAAGCAATATATAGTGTATTGTTGGGGCCCTCCCCCCTGCCATGTGGTCCTGGGAGAGGGGCCCTGAGGGGACACACGGGGTTTCCCTGCCCCTGCTCAGCCTCGTTCCCCATTGGTTGTTTTGTGTTCCCCTGCGCGGGCAAGGACCCTCGGGTCCCGTGACTGAGCAGATCCTTGGCAGATCCCGGCCATGCGGCTGGGGAAATAAACATCTCTGAAACATCTATCAAGAATGGGTCCATATATATTTCTTTTCCACGGGCCTCGCTGATTGATATGCATGTTACAGTATCCACACTGTAACAGTGCATAGCTGTGTTAAAAAATATGCTACTTCAGTGGATGTATGTTTGGCTTCTTTTTACATAGTGTGGCTTCATACGTTACCTTAAGGCAATTGGGAGAGAATAATGCACATACTAAACTCCAAAGGAAATAAATATAGGGTGAATATAATTACTTAAGCTAGAATATGCATTTTTCTTTACATAAACAAAAGAGTCATATTGCGTAATTAAAAAACACTATTTATTCACTGTGTAAGAAGCAGTTTCTTGACACATTTAAATTCAAGCATCAGAAAATTGTTTAACAGAATATTAAGAAGAGATTTCAGAGCGGAAGAAAATTTCACAATTGGACCAGTTTTCACATGAGTCTAGATATGTGATAATTTAAATTTGATCCCTGATTTGATTTGAATATGTAACTTTGGGAACAGCAAGGAAGGGGGGAGGGAGGGAGGGAGGGAGGGAGGCAGGGAGGCAGGCAGGAAGGAAGGAAGGCAGGCAGGAAGGCAGGCAGGCAGGCAGGCAGGCAGGAAGGCAGGGAGGCAGGAAGGAAGGAAGGCTTTCACTAAATATAAAGAAATTATTATGCTTCTAATGTAATGTAATGTGTCCCTTCCTATAAGTCAAATGTTTAAAAAAAATTTTAATGCATTTGTTTTTATTTATATGCAGGTTTGGGCTTTTAAAGTATTTTTAACTCTGTATATTTTTGGATCTTTTCTTTTTTCACTCTTCCCTTAATATTTAAATATGAATGTAAAGGCAACCAGTAAGGGTAAAGAGGGATCACCCAAGACAGAAACAGAGGAAGATTTGTGGATGTCAATGCAACAGCAAAATTTTCCAGAAAATCCTTTCAGTCATGGAATATTTTTCCAAGAGAAACAGTTTGCATTCTATCAATGGGAATACTCAAAATTACATTTTGAAAAACCCTTGTAACTGCCAGCTTAAAAATATAATCTTACTTTCACAAAGAGATAGAATAGATCACTCAAAGGCATTTTTCTTCTTTGATGTCTATATTTTGTAATTATGCAGAGACTGACTATTTCACTCCATGTTCAAAATGTTAATCAGAAACTCAGTCAGGGATTCTGGTCCTTAATCAGCTTCTGAACCTTAGTTTTAAAATCACATCTAGAATTCAAGAGCTCTCTGCAGTGAGCGACATTATTAGCTGAAGCTTTTTTTGCCTCTCAGCTTCACTGAGAAATACTTTGCTACATTTTCTCAGGGAAAATAAACCCACTTATATTATCTCAGAGGATGTTCTTTTAAATTTTTTTACAAATCAGATTTTTGATCTTTTTTCAAAGGAATTTAGTTTATACCATTTAAGTGGCCCATCATTTTCTCTTGGCTGTATTTTCAGTTTTTAATCATGAATGTATCTGTGCACTTATGCATAGGTATACATATGTACATATACATATACATATGCATAGGTATACATATACCTTATACATAGGTATACATATACAATTAATTATAAATCAATCCTTTAAAAGTTACTGAAACTAAGAAGGTTCATCTGCAAGCATTTAACTGTAGCTGGCTTAAATTCTTATGATCCAATCTTGTTTTCCCCAAGTACTTTGCAAAATTAGCTATTGTCAGACAGAAGTAATTGCAAGCTTGATCTAATCCTCTCTCCATTTTATTTCAGTGCTTTTACCCACACTAAGTATGTGTTTTATTCCTTGCTGCATATGACATCCCATTAATATAAATCCCTTAGAATAAGTTTTCTAGTACCAGCACTTATAAGAAGATCTCATGTAAATAATGTCCCTATCTCTTCTCTGACTCTTACCATTAATCTACCATTAATTCCAGCAGAAAATTACCTCTTCCTCCCAAACAAATAAACAAAACCCCCTAGCTTATATTCTATTTAAATAGAACATTGGGGAAGATATAGGATATGGTAAAGATATGACAGGCCTCATTTTAAAAAATTATTTAATCCCCAATTTCCTTCTAAAAGACATATTTTTTTCAGAGGCAGAACTAATATGTTGGGTTTCTTTAATAATATTTTGAACAATAATTCAAAAACAGAAGCTTAGGCAATAAAATCCTTGAAGATAAGTTTATAGATTGATTTTTTTTCAATTAGGAAACCAAGTATTTCTTACAAACCATCTTTTCTCAGATGGTGTTTAGTAAAAAAGGGAAATTTACTCCTCCCTTCATGTAAAAATCTACAGAATTTGTTAGAACTCCTTAGCCTCTCTGTAACTATGTGATGCAATAGAAATGTTAGAGTCTGGTTGAATTTAAAAATATTTGAATGCCTCACACTTCATTAAACATTACTTAATTACAAAGTTCCTTGGAAATGGTTTGTCTTTGTCCAGAGCTGTCATAAATCAGTGCAGCTTTTCAATTTAGGCATAAAATATTCACTTTGAGAAAACTAGAAGCAGACTGGCCAGACCTGAGTGTTCTTTTTACCGGCTTTCCTTCCACTGATTTCTTGTTGATTTATGTGACTCAGAAAAGCTCTGACTTATTCAGCTCTGCAAATATCTATTGAAGAGAGTCATCAAAATATGTGCTTGAAACAGTAAAGTATTTTGCCAATGACACAAGCCAGACTAGTGCAGAATTATAGCTTTCCCTGAGATCAAAAACACGGTCCTCTAATATCCCTGCAGCTCTTGAAGCAGGGGAGAGCAGATGGGAGGAACAGGCAGGATCACAAAGAGTTGGAAAGCATAAACAGGTTTGCAGAGAGGCAAGTCAGGCTGGGATTTTGAAACTTGATTTGACAGAGACAGAGAACAAACCATGTGTCATGCTTAGCTTTCTGGAAAAGAAGAGATAGGCACTGTTCCCATGAGTTTAGTACCTCTGCAACTAACACAAAAACAAGTAGGAAGAGCAGCAGAGGAGTAACACACTCAAGATCACAAAGACAAAAAATAGCAGGATTCATCACAGATCTTAGGTTTTGCAAGTACTTATTAAATGTCCAGTTTACCAAATAGACCATCTGTCCCATGAGAAAGTGAACAAGAATCACCACTTGCTGCACTGTTGTCTTCCAGTAAGCTTGTTATCATTTTTAACATAATGACAAGTAACACTTTTGCCAGGTTGATCATAGAATTCAAAACAGACTCTCCTTTTCCTAAGGAAATTAATAGCCAGTTTTGGCAGTAGTCCATTTAGCTCAAGCTTACTATGTACTATATCAAATCTGCTTCAGTACATTTTATTTTAGATTTTGTTGCCCTTTTTTTTCCTTTGAGGATATCAATTTTTCTCCCTAATTTTCAGTTACACCATCTTTTGGGAACAATGGAAAAGAGATTATTCCTCCACTGATGCCTGATTTAGAAACTTCAAAGACAAGCCAAAGAAAAATCAGAAGAGGACTTCTAAGCAGTGTAAGACATATTATGACAAGTTATCACAGACCCAAGAAATCCCATTGCTTCTTTAAAATGGAGAGAGGGAGTGTCTTTGTACCTACTTGCCACTGGATTCCACTTGGTTACAGCTTCAAATATTGGAGTTATTCAACACAAAAGGGTATTAAGCAGTTTGAAGACTCTCCATTCTGCCGCAAATACAACATAGAATTTCCCCCATTATTATTTTCTTAAGTTCTTTACTAAATACATCAGCAACATACATTAGGTCTACTCTGCAATGCCGCTCCATGTAGATTTATCCAGGCTGACTCTAAAAGCTTTACTCTAGCCATGGTGTAATGCTGATGTGACTGGATCATCTCTAGAACCAAGTTACACTGTGCTACGAGATGTAACAGCACATTAAACTCTCTTTTAGATCCCTTTGTATGGCGCCATGTCTTAAATATACAAATTCTATGAGACCTCCAGCTCAGGTAACAGAACCTTAAAACACCCCTTGGCTCTTACTATCATATCATGTTCTGAAAGTGTGTGTGTGCATAAGGAAGGTTACTCTTTCCTCTCTTCACCATTTGATATCACTTATGGGCATACGTAGTCTGTCTGAATGATCACTCCCTTAAGCATGCATCTGATGTTTAGTACCTTGCTTGTTTCATGCATTCTTCATGGGCTGGAAACAAGCTAAGAAAGTCCTCGCATCTAGCGTAATAGGTGCCTCAGTTCTGATTGGCAGCCTAGGTATCCTCACCATAAAAAAAAAACAACCTAACAATAAAAATAGACTGAAAGATTTTACAGTTGCATTAAGTTGTAATGTCAGATTTTCTTTGAAAAAAATAATATGATGGGACTTTCTGAAGGGAAAATTTGGAAGTGAATTTACATTCTTCCTGTCAAACAATTAGCATAAGTTTTTATGTTAAGTGTTTATACTGAAATTCAAAACACAGTCATTTAAAACAAAGAGAAGTCACATTTTTACCAGCAAAGGACCAGAGATTAACACAAAAGCAAAGTGTGGTAGCAGAGAGAGTCATTCAAATGGAACGCAAATTCAAAAATTTTAATTCAAAACACATTAAGAATAGAGGGAAGACATAAAATTCAAAATATGGTGTGTATTTTACCTGACAGGGTCCTTTAATCTAGAAAAATCACACTGTATTTAAATAGTAATGTAAATTGCACAGCATGCAATCCCCATGACAGCTTCTCTAAGAAATAACCAGCTGACAACTCAGAGTAACAGCTACTCCCATGCTTAAACACTGAATAAGGATATATGCCTGTGCTGCACACTGTCATGCAGCATGTACATCCTCAGGCCAGCCATAAATACAGGAGCAGAAGTGCCAAAAGCTGCCAAGCCGCCTGAAAGCAGGATAAATTAATTCACATAGAGTTCAATTCTACTGCAGCTAGACTCCTATGGGAGTGCAAGCAAATTCTCTTACAGCTAGCCTCATCTACCTCATCATGGGCAGAATATGTACATGTTATTGTCATATACTTATATATATTTATATATGTATATATTTTAATATGTATTTGCATAAGCTAAAGGTTGTTCATTTTCATCTGTTTGGGGATGTTAAACATGTATAGTTTTTTCCAAAACAATCAAGGAAGGCATTGGGAATTTTAGTACTTGAAGTTAAACAGAAGATGGGCACGAAAAGTCCAGAGTTAATCATTGTCATTTAATGTCAACATTTCGATATAAATATTGGTTTTAGTTTGCTTCATTTTTGGATAAAATTGAGCAAAGCTCCATGCAAAACTAAATGAAGATTGCCATTTAATTTCCCAGTGTCAGTTCAAAAACCAATTTTTTTTTTTACATTTCTTAAATTTTCCTTGGATTTCACATATCCCTGCAAGGCTTTAAGTTTCAGCAAAATATTACTCTTCAGCAGAAAAATCTTCAGCACGCAAAGCCAACCAAACAGCTATATTAACACCAGTGGGACCACTTCTGTTCTGAGGAATCACTAATGTGATGCTACTATGCAACGTTACTAAATGGCACCAGAGTTTAATTAGTCCGTATCAATAGCTAAAGTCATTATAAAGCTTTTATACTTCCATTAATTAGTCAGCCAAAGTTATATGCAGAAAAATGTATAAAACACATTCTGTTCATAACTTTATCTGATGGTTTCTATCCTTCATGGTTTTGTGCCACACTGATTCCACCTCAAGTAATATAATGGGTTAACATTTAACATGAATGTTGAGAACTACAGACTAAATGTGTTTGCAAATATCATTACATTGAAATAACATTTTACTAGAGAATGTAATGATGACTAATAGGTATGAAAGAGAAATCTTGCTGCTTCATTTTCTAACTACAAAATATGTAGGAAAATTAGGAATGTAGCTGATATATTAACATTCAGAAAACCATTTAGGGATATAATTGGTACTTACTAAACCAATTAGTATAAAGTAATCAAGTGTCAGTGAACATAGATGATTCTATGAATCTATGATATATAATTTACTGTTGCTACTTAAAATGGCCAAATTTTTTGTTATTCTCAGTAAATGAGTACAAACAATTGAAAGCAAACATTGATATTTAGGGTAGAGTTTCCCTGGAAGAGTTTATCTCTTGAAGATCTGTCTGTACAAAGTCTGTCAGATGTATGCAAACAAATGCCCACATTGAGTCTCAAACTGGCTTAGCTTTTAACCTACATTTTCCTTTCCTTTTTTTCCTTACCAGTCACATATACACTCTTCAAGCAGATGCTTATTTTTGGTTTGAACATGGGCTTCTTAGCACAGCCAGTTGTGAAGTTTAAAGGAGAAGCTGTTCCCCTCAGGTTTGAAATTGCTCTCTTTCCAAGGAGCACATTGAGATCTATGAATGCAGAACACCACAGGAGGCTTGGGCATCTGTACATAGCAGAGCATGAGAAAACCCTTTGCTGATCTCCTGAAAAAGAGTGGATTTTACTTGACACGATACAAACTTCTCTGGAGGTCCAGACCTTCAAACAAATGGACATAGGATACTTTTCTCAGAGAAATGCTGTGCATGGCATGTTGGTTCAATTTCAGGACTCTTTCAATTAAGCAAAGGAGGGATAAATTCTTCAAAAATAGTTCAGATGGAAAATCCCTTATTTGCTTATTACAGCAAAAAACTGTTTGTGGGTTTAATGATCTGAAAGGAAGCAAAACTATTATTATTGTTAATAATTTTTTTAAAGCCGCACATATTTTTGCATAGCATTCATGTGATTAGAGATGTCTTAGGTGAATGGAGACTCTGATTTTTTTCCTTCCTCAGCCACATAAAGTCCAAAACCTGTAATGAAGAATATTTTGCTATACAAGCTGGGTAAGTAGCCATGTAGGGGCAGCAAGCAATTGATCCCTCTTGCTCAGAAAGTACAGATACATATTGCTTCTGTGGAAGGCTTTCTGGTCTGGTCTGCTAGAAGAATGTAAAACACAGATGTGATTTTTAAAATAGCCCAAAACTCAAACTTCTCTTTTGCTA
Source organism: Corvus hawaiiensis (assembly GCF_020740725.1). Lineage (NCBI taxonomy): Eukaryota > Metazoa > Chordata > Aves > Passeriformes > Corvidae > Corvus > Corvus hawaiiensis. The sequence continues at coordinate 16,378,870 of NC_063238.1, read as the reverse complement.
GAAGGCAGCACAACTGCACACCAATCTCCATGATTCACTGATGACTTCCTCCTTGTGCTCATCCTTTTGAGTCCCATTTGATGTGTTAAAACTCCCACAGCCCAATGTCATGGCTACAAAGCATCAGAGAAGGGACACAGCCTCACACAGACACTGGGTAATGATCTCAGGAAGTCTGCAGGAGGCTCCAGAAACTATTCCAGGTGCATGAGGTGTAGAGATTTGAGGTGATGATGTTTTTTAAACTTCTTCAGAGTTAAAAAAATAAACAACTCAGAAAGCATAGGTTTCAACTATGCATTCACTTCTTTCTTGAAAGACTCTTAGCCACAAATATTTAACTCTCTCCCTTCTACCAGACTCTGGGCATCCATGAAATGTGGGAACCATTCTAATTCCTGATGCTAAGCTTCACAAGATCCAGTGGTTTGAGGAAATTCTACACTGTGGAGAATGATAAATCCTGACATCTTCGTTTAAGTCTTGTGAGACATTTCTATTCAAGCAGGACTTAATAGCAGAAGAGCCTGGCTTGTTACTTTAAGTACTGAAGTTTTCCCTGCAAAAGTGGCACATCTTTCCTTATATGCCATCTTAGTTTTCATGCTCTCTCTCAGGGAACTCTAGAGAACTCCACAAGTTGGCCACAAACAATAAAATCAGTTTCAAATTGTTCCTACCTTTAAAAAAGTAAGGATAGTTCACACTTAAGGAAAACACAGAATCCGTTAGAAGTATATTATATTTATTCTGAAATTGTTTGTCTGCCGCAGGCATTCTGGGCAATTAAATGTCTGCCTTTTGGGATCACTGCCAAAGAGGAGATTCAATTAAATTAGTTGCAGTGACTGCTAACAATAGTTAACTGGCCCACCTAATCCATTTAAATAGTGCATCTGGTATTGCCTGCTCACCTATTTGTGGTTCGCTACTACAGCATTTGCTAACACAAACACTGTAGTTAATTCTCTTTTTTCTGGTTTATTGCTGAATTGTAGCCACTGAATTACCAGATCTGACTTGGGCTGGGGCCTCTACCTTTATCACTTGCTGTTAAACTGTTTGGGGGAAAAACATGGAGGAACCAAAAAATATGCTGTCTGTAAAAAATGGATCCAATCTTTTCTAGAAATACAAGCAATGTCAGAACTGAATGAATAGTCTCTAAGGGGAAAGAGATTCTTTCATCACATTATCTGAATGAAGTGGCATTAACCAATTAAGAAAATGTGTTGAGTGTAGCATGTTTATTCAACTTCCCCTATCTGAAATAAAGACATGTAGGAAAAACATCAAAAATCAAAAGTAAAAAAATAAAAATGAAGTAAAAAAAAAAAAGCAGTTTGAGAATTCCCTACCACTGGCCTTGAATGATGAAACAGAGAAGACGGTCTGTAATTTCTCAAAGTTAATAAGCTGGAAAAAAAGTATATTCAGCTTTTGTCTTCCATATGTGAGTGCTTGGGCAGAAGTATATTTCATACACTAGAATTTATGGAATATGCCTAAACTTCGTCCTTTTTTGCAGCCAGAACATGCTTACATATGATCTTGAAAATACCTGGTTACTCCAGGGCTGTACTGAGAGCCTCGAGATATTCTGGCAACACAAATTGTTCGGAATACTCACTACCAAAATTACCTGGATTGAACAGTCTTATAGCAAGGTTCTTCTGGGACCAGTTAACAAGAGCAGAAGTGTGTGTGGTGTCCATCCACACCAATGTCCCTGCCACTGGATGGCACCCAGGAAAATGCCTGCCTGCCCACTGGGCTGGCTCTGGCTCTGCTCTTATGCTATGTTTTTGCCTTGGAAAAAATGACAATGGAACCTGAGTATCTTGTAAAAGTTTATATAATTTGCTAGAGTGCATATGGGAATTTGCACAGTGGAACAAGCAAAAAGATTGTAAAACCCTCAAAGCTACTGAGTCATACAAAAGTTACCGGCTTCTCTCAGTCACTTTTTCTTTGTCAGAGTTAATTGAAGTACAAAGTTATAAATTACTAAAGTACTCACCTTTATAATTCACAATGTGTTATCTCTGTGGAAATGCCCTCCCATTTTATTTATATAATTTTCATTCTAGTATATATTGGTTTATGTGAATTGCTTGTTAGTAAGTACATTCTGGGTAAAAATAACATTAAAATTTTCATCAAAGGTACAATCAGACAATTGCCATTCAAAATTACTGCATAAAAACCTCATAGATACAATCACAAACAATTAACATACAATTACAACATGAAAACCTACCAAGTACAGATACAATCACAAAGACAAGTACAGCTGATGGCAAATCTAGAAGCAATTACACAAAGCCTTTGAAGTATTGCACACATTTATCTAAATTCAATAAATGTATATGTCTTAGCAGCGAAATAATTGAGTAGGATTATTACAGCCAGTGAGATGGGCAATTTGATTTGCATAAGTAGTTTTGCAAATTTCTAATATTTAAAATTTGATTTAAAAATGAAGTTGCAGTTATTAGTATTCAGGTTATTGACTTTCTATCTTACAATTGTTAATTATTTTAGACCAAACAGAAACTTGAAAAATACTTCAAAATACTTCACATACATGAGAAACTATAATCCTTCCACAAAAGCTCTTGGTATGTAATCTTGGCCACAATTTGCAACCAAGATGTAATAAGGCAGGCACTAAAAAGACACAAAGTTTTTGTAACTGCTGGGTCCTTGAATCTGCACACTTACACCATGATCCAAAATCTGCAAGTCAAAAGACACATTGCAGTAACTTGCAGGGTTGTTGGAACAAGTCTTTTCCTAAGGAATGGCTCTTTTATTTTGCTGGTCATAGTCACCATTCAAAAAATGAGTGTTATTTTGTCTCGCCATGCTTGGCATGGAAATAAATCTGAGATTTGTTTGAATGACAAGAGGATAATCATGATGTTTATTCCTCAGTGAGCTATTAAAATAAATAAATCTAAGTTTGCTCAAAGTGATACTCAGAAATTTCATCAGAAATTAGCTGGTAGCTCATCCTGAAATATATAATTACCAATAAGGCATCTTCGAAATCATAATGATAAGCATTTTAAATTGCCAGAAACATAACCAGATACACAGAAGAAAGGTAAACCAATACAATTATATGATAGTATTGGCAAAGGGGCACACTGAAACACGATTTACTTTTACTTGACAAGGACCTGACAGTCTTTGTGATAAATATCAGAACAAAGATTGTCTCTGGCATCAAAATTAAATCAAAGACTTATGGATAATATTAGTCTGCCAGCTCCAAACTATACTTGACATGCTCTTTCATGGATCCTGCTCCTGTATCAAGGACATTGCTCTGTACAACCCCTGCAACATTTTTCAAAACAAAAGACTCAGCCTCCTGAGTTGTTAATTTGTTAGATTGCTTAAAATAAAAAACAAACATGCCAAGCTATCCTTTAACCTTGGGTACTGCCCTGCATCAGCTCTGCTGCCAGGTCTTGCTTTTGATGAAACCAATGTCAGTAGCATTTTGCTACTCTATAACAAAAGGTATTAAAAGACATTTAACAGTGTTACCGGTGAACTACAAATATAAAGTCACACACTTTCATGTCTTCACTGCAACTCACGCTCTAAGAATCCTTTCTCCATGCCAGGTGCTATATCTAAAAGATGTGTGCAGCTTTATTTTTGAAACATCAAAAGTTTTTAATTCTATTCTAAATATCTACCTTAAACATTTCTTTTCTGTGCACTGCTTTGTACATTCAGTTTTTAAATAAAAGAAGTCTGAAGGGTCACATCCTTTGTACTCAGCAAAAGCTAAGTTTATAACATGGACCTGTTTGGTCTGATTCCTGTCTAGTATTGCAAAACTTTGTACATAACTTAATGCTGATTGATGGAATTAAGCTTTAAACGTTCTTCATCCCTGTTTCCGCTCAGAATTAAAACAAGGGGTGTGGAAAATTGTTCAAATGGAAAGTGAGGGAGGAATATTTGCCTTTTGGGGATTATTTTTGACTACTTGGCTCTAAGAATAAAATTTTGAGCCTTAATTTAGACAAATTCTAATTGAAAAATGCAAATATTTCCTGGGAAACACACATTTTGATCTACAGCGATGCATTGCTACTCATACTGTATGATATTAGTAGTTTAACCATGCAGCTAAGAACCTTGTTGAGTCATTTGTTCTCATCTCAGTCTTTTTGTTATGGACTACCTGCATCTGCAAGATGGAATTCTGATAAATAATTTATTCTCTCATTGCTACAGAAGATGACCTTAACTTTATGGAATTAGTAAATATCAGGATTCCTTGGTGTGTAATTGTAGCTCTTCCACTCTCAGTACAGACTGCAAAATAAACAACATAATGAAACAAAGCAGAGAACTCAACAGTTGGTAAATCTACATAATGCACCCTACTTGGTATGCACACTACAGCAGGAACAGAAAAGGAACGGAAACCAAATTGCTTGACCTATTTTAATATTTGATGAAGAAATACTAAGCCTAGAAATATCATGTCTTCAGGGACCTTGTAGTTGATATTATTAAAAAACATTTTTAAAATAGTCTGCTATCGTCTATCATAATAAGCTTTGGGTAATACTTTAAGAGTCCATTAACTTTTGCTCAACTAATCTTGAATTACAATTGAAATCCTTTGAAAGCTTGTATGATAGTTGCACAAATACCACACAAATTCCTTCCCGTCCTTTTGTGAGTGTTTTCCCCTAGATACACTACAGTTTTTAATCTCTTTATGTAGTCATCCAAAATTTGATATTTTAACAGTAATGGAGTGAAGTCAGATCAGTTCTAACCTTAAAAGAAATCACTCTAGGTACTTATGAGGAATCCAAATCAAAACTCTTTTTGAAGTAAATCTAAGTAATTTTTGTAAGTTACTTATCTGCAACTTTGAAACTACAGTAGAGTAAAAAACATGGGGTTTTGGTACAAGTAGTATAATAGCAGTATTTATTATTCCAACTAATATTATTGTTGTGATTTAAATTAGATGAGTTATCAATACAAGCTAAATTTTTCCCAGAGAATCCACACATAATTTTCATCAAAATAACATCTTTTGTTATAATATTTGTAGTATTTGGTATTGACAGTGTCCTGTCATTTCAAATGAAAGACAGACTTGAGACACTGGATGGTTTAAAGATCAGAAAATTAATATTTCAAAATAATTCCCCCTGTAAATGTCAGATATTGGATTTGGAGGAACCACAAGTCAAAAATGGAGATTCAGATCAGCCTGGTGCTATGACCTCCCAAAACACACCCTGCACAGGATCTTGGACAGAGCAACTGGACATATTGGAGATGTCCCTGGGTGGCCAGGACCCAGATCCAGCCAAAGGTATCAGCAGGGACTGGTCCAGGCACACGAACACTTTCCCCAGTAAGCACATTCATTAATACTCGTACTGCCATCACCACTTTCAAAATTGACTGTTGTATCCTACATTTCAGTGTTCAAGAATTCCATCACTTATGTTTGGGAGAATAAACTACTGCATACACATCAAGGAACAGAGATCATCACACTCACTCATCAGCCTGTAATTTACATCCGCCACTGAACAGTCTGAGCTACCCTCTATGTACCTGGCAGGCCACAACCTTGACTTAGCTGTGTGGTAAAAGGTCATGGTGACATTGTTAATTTGAAAATAAATAGCTTCCTGCAATGTTATAGAATTGCTATAGCAATGAGTCAAATAAAGATAAAAGCTCATATAGATAAAAGCATATTAATTAGCTCATAAAGCCTTATTAATCAGCCTTGTAATGGTAGCAGTTTAAAATCATAAAAGAAATGTGTAAGATATTTGTCTGCAAGCTTAAAAAAAGATAAAGGAATGAAAACCCACCCTCATAGCACGATGTGACATTAGCACCCTGCTATTGGGAAAAGGAATTTACAGTCTAAAAATAGCATCTTCTTTACAGTATGTGAGAGATTTAATACATTTGCTCTAGTCTAGTTGAGGTATGATAGCAAAACGTGCTTTGGATTTACTTTCATTCATTGCTGTCCTGGTTTTGGCTGGGATAGAGTTAATTTTCTCCCTAGTATCTGGTACTGTGCTGGCTTTTGGATTTAGGATGAGAAGAGTGTTGATAGCACACTGATGTTTCAGTTGTTGCTGAGCAGTGCTTTCTCTAAGTCAAGGACTTTTCACTTTCCCTTGCTCTGCCAGTGAGCAGAGGCACAAGAAGCTGGGAGGGAGCAGAGCCAGGACAGATGAACTGAACTGGCCAAAGGGATATTTCATACAATAGAATGTCACATTCAGTATATAAACTGTTGGGAGTTGGCTGAGAGGCAACAATCACTGAGGATAGGCTGGACATCAGTCAGTGAGTGGTGAAAAACTGTAGTGTGCATCACTTGTGTTTCTTGGGATTTCATCCTCTGTATCTCTTCATTATTATTGCTATTATTAATAATAATATCAGAATTATATTTCATTTGTTTCAATTATTATTCTGTTCTTACCACAATCCATGCCTTTCTTCCAAATTTTCTCCCCACCAGTAGGGCCAGGGCAGAGGGAAGTGAGCAAGTGGCTGCTTTCTACTTCGTTGCCAGATAGGATTAAACCACAACAATTGTTCATGGAGGTAAGTGTGACCCTGACTGAGTGGGATCCTACAGGATCCATTAGTAAAGAAGAAATTCTATCCAAACTGAAGTCAGTGGCTACTGATTTTAAAAGAGAGGATGCCAGTGCATTTCCTGATCACTATGTCCCTAGATCTCTTTGATGCAAAATTTTCTATTCAGATTTAGATCAAACGAAATTCAAGGATTCTAAAAAAATGAAATCTGTCCCTTTTTTCCCTGAAAACACTCTATTTCTATATTTATTTAATATTTGATACTTCCCAACAAAAGGCAGCCACTCTCATTCTTTAAATTCACAACAAAAACTAAAGATCAGCGATGTTTAAAAAATTGTGCACTCTTTTATTTATTTCCCTGTCACACCTCACTTGCCCTACAAACTTCTGATGAATCTGCCTTGCTCCAAGGAAGACTTTTTGCACATAGTGCATCCTATTTTACTGTAAATAACTAAGGCAATTGCAGCCATTTATGAATCTGAAAAATACCCTTCCTAATCACTAAATCTCCATTAACTCCATATATCATTTCATAAGGTAGAACAGTTTGCAAGAGTCTATAAAAGAAGAAAGGTATGATTTTCCCTCCCTTCTTTTTGCTCCCAATTTCGTTAACAAATGCATATCAGATTTACTTGGGAAAAGTAAGTTCCACCCTCTCGAGCAGCTATGAGCAGCAGAAGTAGTGTATGGTCCTTGACACTTACCTCCTCCTCACACATATCACCATTTGTTCTGACCTGCATAAACCAGTATTTATCCTGGACACATCCTGACAGGACCCCATCAGGGCAATGAAGGCTCACGTTCCAGTTTAAATGCTTCAAAAGAAATGCATTTTGGAACATCAGAGAAGTTGGTGGGGTTTTTTTCCTTTTCACCAAATATTAAACTGAAGAAAGCACTATTTTACACATTCAGTTGTTCATCCCTTACACAGAATTAATGGTAGATCTCACATTGCCAGTGTGATCAGCTGTTGGGGTCCCTCCCCTGCCGTGTAGCCCTGGGAGAGGGGCCCTGAGGGCACAGACACGGGGATTCCCTGCCCCTGCTCAGCCTCGTTCCCATTGGTTGGTTTGTGTTCCCTGCGCGGGCAGAAGGACCCTTGGTCCCGTGACTGGAACAGTTCCTCGGCAGAGCTCCGGCCATGCGGCTGGAGAAATAAACATCTCTGAAACAGCTAGCAAGAATCTGTCTGTCCATATATATTTCCTTTCCACGGGACTCCTGGTTTGATATATGCGTGTTGCAGGATCCCCACTGCAACAATCAGCCTTGTACTTTCTAACAAACATAAGATGGTGACGATTATGCCATTTTCATGTGTTGCTTTGTCAAATAATATTGTTTATATTATTGCAAAACAACAGTGACATCCAGAGGCACAAAAGCCTAATCAGAAGTGTTCGTTATCCATGACGAAGTGTTCAAAATCTGAGTTACTCAGATACTCAGATTCTCTATGAATTTTAGAGGCATGTATAGTATATAAGCAGCACATGTAAACTTTTTGTTTTAAATCCTCCCCAACACAACCTTACACTTCACTGAAATATGGTTGACTGAGACAATATTAGGATACTGGCATAGAGAACCATTATGTCTTGTCATTGATAGTTGTCATTGATAAGACTCTGTGTGAAACCTTTTGGCCCCAGATATTTTTCTGCACTCTTTTTGTTGAAAAGAGGCAAGATCAAAAGAAATTCAAGTACTTCCAACTGAGATACAAGAATACTTTAAAATTGCATACAGCAAGACACCTTCCTGGAGCCCCAAAGCTGTTAGTGTACAGCAGGTTGCTAAAAGCTCACCTACCAGGTCTGCAAGCCATAGGGTATTAGGCAGACTGCAGTGCACTTCTGAGTCCTGAAAGTGAAGTTGTGAACTCAGTCCAGCCCACTGGCAGCAGTGACCAGCTTCAGCATGCATTTACATGCACAGTAAATGGCTCCTTTCAACACAGTGTGTGTTTGTAATGAGGCTGAAAGCTCACCAAAGTCTGAGTGCTGAGAGTTTTGCCTTAAAAAGGGACTGACAAATTAGAAGCTTTAAGATTTTTTTCTAGTTTTTGTTTTTATTTCTATTTTGTTTTTTGCCAAGTGAGTTGCAGAAGAAATAAATGCATCTGTAGCACCGAAGAAAAAAAATAAAGTACCCACAGCACTTACAATTACCGTAATCTTAGAAAAGTTCAAGTCTCAAAGCAATGTACTTATTGACCAGCTCCTCTGCTGGCCTGAATCATAATAGCTCCACTTATTTCAGTGGAGCTCTGTCAGGTTACATCAGCTGAGGACTGGATCCCATCTTTCTCCTTCTCAACGTTCCTGTCATTTCTGAATGGATGTAAGTGCTGTATCATTTTTGAGCTTTTTATCTCCTCACACATGCTGAACCCACGCTTGCAATATGAAGATAATTGCATATATTCAACATTTCTGTCTACAATATTGGAGGAAAATACAGGTCTATTTAACTCTACACACTCATTTCCTTGCTAAGGAAGAGCATTTTACAAGATGCCTTCTAAGCAATCCTTTTATATGATGAATAAAATGGCTATTGTAATAACCACAGTATCATTTGGGCTTTCAATAGAAATTTTCTCCTAGAGTAGCTTCTGGTTGTAAATAATGCCTGTGAATAGTTTATTTTAGAGTGTTATCTTTCTTCCCTACTAGTACAGGTCTCACACAACACTTTTTTCCCAGAATTTCATTCAAGGGAATAAAGTTTTTGAGGAAAATCCTTTTCAGTTCCCTCAGTGTCAGATTGTCAGTTGGCATACAGGTGATTTGTTTAAAAAATGCAATACTTCTTCCTGCATCCATCCAACTGAGATATTCCTGTAGTTGGTAATTTATTGGTTATTTTTCCTACGAAAGAATATGTACATAATCCCTTCATTGTATGCATTTTTGTATAAAAGACAGAATAATTACAATTCTCTTGTGATCACACAGCTGCCAGTCCTAGTCATATATTCTAAAAACAGTTTACTGATAAGCATGTATGAAATGCTACTGTATAAATAAGACTCTTTCCCTTTGACCACTAAATGATGATCAGCTGGCCTAAATTATTCTTCTTTTTAATTATTTATGACAATACATTTTTTCTGAATTCAGAAGTTTTGTATTTCTGGAACTAGCAGAAAATGGACTTACAATATTAGTTATATCCCATGGCTGAAGAGGAAGAAAAAACTGGAGTAGAAAAATCCTTGAATACATTTAGCAGGGATGAAGAAAGTGGTTTTATGGATAAATATTTTCTACCTCAGGAAAAATATACTCAGCTACCACAAATCAACAATGGCACATCCCTTATTATCCTGAGCTAAGAATCTAGCCCATATGTTCTACTATGACATAAAGTATCCTCATAGATACAAGAAAGAAACAATATCTGAACTCATTTTATAAATTGAAATAATGGTGGGGTGGGGTGGGGAGGGTTTTAAATAATTTGGCCAAGGTTCCACAAGAAGTATGTATCCAGGCCAAGGCTGTTTGCAGTTTGTTTGTCTCTATAACATTATAGCCCTTGCCAAAGTCATTGTACTCAAAATTTCAAAGTAGGTTGACTTTGAACCAGGCACCAAGGATTAATGTCTTAGTACAACCAGTAAGTACATACATCCCACTAATTATTTTACACACCCAGAAAGAGAAAATGAAAGAAATCTGTCTCACCATATATGAATCAGAGAATCATAGAATGTTTTGTGTTGGAAGGAACCTTAGAGATCACCTAGTTCCAATCCCCCTGCCATGAGCAGGGAAACCTTCAATTGGAGCAGGTTGCTCCCATTCAAGTTGTCCTTGAACACTTCCAGGGATGGGGCATCCACAACTTCTCTGGGCAACCTTTTCCAGTGCCTCACCACCCTCACAATAAAGAATTTCTTCCTAATATCTAACCTAAACCTACCCTCTTTCAGTTGGAATCCAGTCCCCTTGTCCTATCACTACATGCCCTTGGGAAAAGTCCCTCTCCAGATTTCTTGTTGGCCCTCCTTAGGTACTGGAATGCTGCCAGAAGGTCACCCTGAACCTTCTCTTCTCCAGGCTGAACAATCCCAATTCTCTTAGCCTTTCCTCAAAGGAGAGGTGCTCGAGCCCTCTGATCATCTTTGTGCCTCCTCTGGACTAGCTCCAGCAGTTTCCTTGAAAAATATTCAGTTGAACTTAGCCTCTGATTACCATGATGTCACAGGTGAGCAGAGAGGGCATAAAGAAATGAAGCATTTTTTTCAAAATTGTGCAACAGATCATTTATCATCATGGTCCTTTCTGTTTAAAGGTCTGTATCCCTGTGAATCCATGACAGAGATAATATTATAAAGGACAACCTACATGTATATCTGCAGTCTACTCTTGTACTAGTAATCATCAGCTGTCTTCTGTGTCTGTTAGTCTTAAAATAAGGGAAGTTGATTCCTTGCAAATGCACATTTTATTCTGTCCCTAAACAGATTTCGGAATATATATCAGGCAGGCACAGGTAATCACTAAAGATTATGTGTGCTTGGCAAGGGCATCATCATCCAGTCCCAGACAGAGCAAGCGCATCAGAGTTTCAGACCATCATGGCCTGAGCAGCTGGATGCACCATACCTCCCACTTCAGTCATGGCCCCCAAAATTCTGCAAGCTCTTCTAGACCCTACTGTGCAAGTCATCTTTGCAAATAGATTTTAACCTCCTCCAGCACAACCTCCTCTAAGTGGAAGATGTGTATGTAACAAAACCCCTAACTGTGTAAAAGGTTCTGTGGATCTCAGCAGCAGAGAAGTTGAGGCTTCTTTGGTTTATCTTCCCAATTCTGAATGATTCACACTAAGAGATTAATATGGAATTAAAATTGAAGATACATGAAGGCATTACGCCATATCCTCACGTGCACTGAAGTCAGTTATAATCTCTTTATCTCCAGTTTGCATGTGATTAAGCTTCAAGAGTGTTCCCTGTCTGCCTATGGTGTATCTCCTGTTTCAGTGCCTATTGCCAGGCATTTTTCAGAACTGATAGTGGCTTATCACTATCAAAAAGCAGCTCAAAGTCCCTAAGAAAATCTTCAGCTTAGCAACCATCCTTTTAAAACTGTAAATGGTACCTGTTTTCCTTCATCTTTATAGCTATTAATAGGCGTACTTTTCATGACAACAGGATTGTTTGCAGGCTTGTAAGATATCACCTGCTCCTTCTCTTTCATTGTCTCTTAAGCTGCAATTTTCTGTCATATTATAGCAGGTTGTCCTGGAAATAGTTAGTCAAAAAAAATGAATGATTTGTTGCCACTGAAAGAGAAGAAATACCTGTAAAACAACAAAAGTTAGATTTCAGCCAAATCTTCTTTAAACAAATGAAGAGGGGAAAAAAACAAACCCTAAACAATGCCTACTTAAGCTGGCTTTTTTCTCCAGGCAGCCTTTCCAAAGTCTGGGAAGATAAGTAGAGTCCTACAAGTGGTTGTAGCTTCAAATAGATTGTGTGGGTGGATAAATATAGGGAAGTGCAGTGAGTGATAGAAATAGGATGGGCTTGGGTCTGTATTTAGAAATTTATTTTCTAGCAGAAATCATTAAATAAATAGGATGGCTCATCATTACCTGTTTTAAGCTTGATTAGGCTAAATATACTTCCAGCAATCAAAGCAAAAAAAAAAAGTCTGAGTTAAGTTTTCCTTTTCTCTGAGAAGGCTCTCCTGCCCTCGGTGTCAGGCATGAGGACATTAGGGGCCAGAGGCCAGCTACCACTCTGACATTCAGTCTGTCTTTGGTCTTCTCTTGGGGAGAGAAATGTGATAGCTATTTCCAAAAGTGCCCTAATCCCAAGGGTTATTCTGCCACCAGAATCTGCCAGAAGGCTCCATGCTATAGCTGTTGTATGTAAGTAAACATCCCAGTGTGTGTCGTTTTTGGTCCCTGTAGGAGGAGCAGGCAGGCCCACAGCCCACCAGCTCTGTGTTAGTGTGTGCATGGCAGATTCCCACGTGCTAGGGACACGTGCTAGCCCCAAAACAGTAGTGACAGACAGACCCTCTTCCTTCTGTATATGAGCAGAGCACTGGGCCAAAACTACAGCTTGGTGTATACAGCACACAGATGTTAAGTCTGTTCAGATTTTTGCAACTGAGCAACCAGGGATCAAACCAACCCATTTCTCTCAGTTATCCAAAACCTGCGTAATTATAGCCAGTGAAATTAAAGCATGGTCAAATCCTTCTAGCAGAAACACAACTGAAGCCCACAAATACTCCCAAGAAGGTGCATTTTTAATCAATATACTGAGTCAGGCAGTATTTGCTTTGCCAGTAGTATTCACTTAACTTTACATAGGAAAGTAAACTCAATCAACATTAAAAAAATTTTAAAAAATTTTATTGCAACTGCAACCTTCAAGGCCAGGCTGGATGGGGCTCTGAGCAACCTGGCCTGGTGAAATGTCCCCTGCCCACAGAAAGGGGGTTGGAACTGAATGATCCTTAAAGTCCCTTCCAACCTAAAATATTCTATGATGTTTCAGCTACAGTTAGTGTGCACAAACAGAGATAAGATTATTATACTGCCTCTAGACTTAAAACATGGTCTTATTAATTACGTTCAGTAAGAGGCTATATTTTTAAATCTTCTGAATAATTATCATTATTGTAGCTACACTGATAATTTCTGGTAGTTCCACCCATAAAACCATTGTTATGTGCTGCGTATATATGCTAAAACATTCCACCAGATGAGGAGAAGAAAATTATTATTTTTATTTACTTGTTCAAAAGTAAACATCTGTAAACTAATTACAAGATACACCTATTTTACAGATTCTCTGAAGGAAAAAGACTCACTGATTGCCAGTTTTGTCTTCAGTTCTATTTGATGAATCACATTTAATTACAACATAATTAGGTAGCACCTCTGGAAAAATATGCCATGTGATGGTTATAAAGAATGAAAAGAAATGATCATACTGTAATTCTGAAATACATCATAGCAATTCTTTTCATTAAGTTTCTGTGCAAAGGATGTCTCTTATCTTAATTGTCAGTGTCAATACCGTAGTTTTAGTATTATAGTTTCCAAAAAACTAATTTCAATCCTGAAGTAAAGTCTGTGTTTACTTAAGAAATCATCCCAGACCCATTTGACTTCAAACGTTCAAGGAATCCCATTAGACTACTAAGTATAAGAGAATACAAAATTCTGTGCTTTCTAGAAGGTTTAGACAAAATTGGAGCCCTCTAGCATAAATCTGATTTAAAACAATACCTTATGTGGGTTTACAGATATATTTTAGTCTCTAGTGAATAGAAATACTGCTAAAAACATCTGCATTTACATTATTGAAGCTTTCAGTGACTTGAGGCAAAATCAGGGCCCCATGTGATTGAAGAGTATCAGCATTTAAAGAAAAGCAAAACAAAAAAAAGAGTCCTTGCTGGATTTAAGATCGAAAGGAAACAAACAAGCAGAGAGGATTTATGAAGCAGAAATCTTTACACAGCTTTTCTTCTTGGCCTGATGACTACACAGCGAAAGTAGTAACAATACATGTGGATAGTTCAGTAATCCCAGCTCCACAGGAACAACCTTCTCTGGAACAGCTAGGTCCACCCCTAGGTATAAAATATTTTCCCTATTGGCAGTGCATGTGTTATTCCGACAAGTGAGCTGCCTTTCCATTTGGGATGCATTTGGCAGTCCAGCCACGCTCTGCCTGGTGCCAGCATGCTGAGATCAACTGTAGGGATGCAAACACCCACAGGTTGTTTGGGGTGCTGCAGTTGGTCCTAAGAGTCTAGAAATGGTCCTGAGTCGTTGCTTTGCTACTCAGACTTTAGCTAGATTTGTTTGACAAAAATTTATTACAAACTAAGGGTCTCTCTAGGATTTTTGTGTCCTGCTGTATCCTTCAGCAACATCGAGGATGCTGGCTCACACTGAGGAAGTCATTGAGAAAACATTCTCTGTGAGCACAACAGACTTTGTTAACCCTTATTTTGCATACTGTTGTAGTAGTCCTGTTATTTAAATACCTTCCAACAGAGATCTTTCAGAGAGGAACAGTCAATTATAAAAATTCCATTGATTGGCTTAATAACCTATGGGTCTTAAGATTGCATATTGAGCCTCAGTTAATTTGTGCACTGGATTATTAACCAATGGAACAGGCATCTTTGCATGTTTCTCCACCTCAAAAGGCTAAACATCTGCAAAGTTTTGTTGGTTTGTTCTGGTTTGTTTAGTTTTGGGGGTTTTTTTCTGATTTCTAGGATTCTTTAGTAGAAACTTGATTTCTTCCATATCACCGGATAACATGAGGTACATTACCAGGTAAGAATGGCAGATATTTTAAAGTGTGGTAGAAGTCATGAAGGTTACCCTTGTTACAGAGTGAACAGCAAGGAAGAAAAACAAGTTGGCTAAACCTTACCTGGCATAAAATATTTTTTTCTCTGATGTTTTCTGTACAGGGAGAAGTTGGAGCACTAGACACTGTGCCATGATGTTGCCAGTGCACCTATGGGACAGCCAAGACCCTCCCAGACAGTTCCTGTGAAATCCTCCCCTGCAAAATCACGCTGTCTTCTCTATCTATTTACAGTACTAGAGAAGAAACACTCACAAGCAAAGATTTTTGAACTAAGATGTGCTTTCAGTTCTCTGGGATACTTTGGTTGCTGCAGTGAAGACACTTTTTCGGCCCAAAGGGGTTTCAGAGGAGCAGGCAGCTGTGCACCTGCAACAAACCTGCAGCACAGTTACTCAAGAAAATAAACCCCAGGCCAGAAAAATGTGATGTTTCTCTTCACACTGTAACCTAAAGGAAAACTAACTTAAGAATCCAAGAATTATTCTCTTCTGTTCTCTCCAGGCAATTCACAGTATGAGCCAGTGCCAGGAGGTTGCCCAGTGCCAAGGACCACAACCAGCCCTCTGCAAACCCAGCTATGCCTCTCTCACAAGGGCTGGTGTACAGCATTATTTTCCACAAACTCACAAGTGCTGAAAAAGGGCCTAGATATTGCCTACATGTCACATGGAGCATAAAGTAATAAATGTTTTTATGAAATCTTGTATAATTTTAAACAGATTAAAATTGCAAAGGTTCTTAGACATAAAAACAGTAAGAAGAAAATCAGGCATGTGCAATGCTAAATTTTTTATTGCATTACAAGAAACTCAGTAGTAGGTTGGCTTTAAGTATCTTGGGCTCAAGTGAACATAAATGTGTGGTTTATCTTTTGCAATTGCCTGGTTTTACTACTGTTTTTTTTAAAACATCTTATTGTTAAACTCCTGTCTGAGAAATGCTATCCAAAAATGTTCAAGTTAGGTATGATAGCAAACTGAGACCATAACAGAGTCAGCTATCAATGCAAAATTGTATTTTTCAAATTTTTAACATAGATAAATAATGTCAACAGGAAAGAAAAAATACAGAGTTGTTTAAAAATAATTAAAATTTTTTTTTTCTTTCTCAGGTTTGAAATGAATGGAAATTTTATGACATGATTACAGAAATACTGCTGGAAAGAAATTATTGAGAATTTTATTCCGAAGGATAACTCCAAGATAAAATGCTGAGATCTATATAGCGTGGAGTATAATTATGGTAGAGGAAGGAAATGATCACAGCCATGAAAAAGAAATATAAGCTGCTTTGGAGAATTAAGTAACTTCATCCCCAGTAAGTTCAGTACATTTCTCATCAGCATTTACAGGAGTTACGCTCAGAATCCAAGTACATTTAAACAAGTTAATTTTATACCTCTCAATCCAGGAAGATGATTTTAGGATGAAGGATGAAGATTGCTAAAATCTCTCTTAGGATGAAGATGGCTACCTTGTCCTTGTGCAAAACGCACTAATTCCTTTCCTTTGTAATCTTTTTTCCAAATCAAATATTTGTGAATGGTTAGTCCTTGTTCCAGCATAATACTCAGAATAATATTATAACATAGATTTGGGTCTACATGAGAAGACGATAGCAAACTTCCAAATCTGTCTTCAAAAGATTTTGATCTGAAACAAAACAAAATTTGAATGAACAAAGTTATTTTAGAAGGTAATATGCCATCATTTTGGAAAGACCAGCCACACTGATCTTATGACATTGGCCTGAAGCATCATCTTGCATTTCACATGTTGCACCACCTCCAGATCTGTAGATTCAATCTAGTTAGATTCACTAACAGCTTTTAAGTATCTTGGTTGGGGTTCTTCTCTCTCTTGTTACCATAGCACACATAATTCTAGCCAGATTTACTGCAACTGGGGAAACAACAGTTGCTCAAAGTTCATAATCATGTTGGTGACACATAACTCTCATTCTGTTTAAATGACATCTGGCTTTCTCATTAGTACTTCTGCCAATAGCTTAAAAAAATAATTCCACTTACTGGAAAAAGCTCCACAAATCATAAAAGTTTCAAACTACATTAAAACATGCTCCTATTCTCTCTTCAATTTTAGCAACTTCAACTCAACAGATGTTCAAGAAAACCATACCCAAGAACTCAGAGGTAAATACAGAGTTCTGGGCCAGATTTCTCCCAGGTAGAAGAAAAGCAGTGCCAAGCATTTTATCTTTGTGGTTGTCTTCTTCAAAAGCCTTATTTTCTGAAACATTACCTCTTTATAAGTCATATTATGCCCTGCTGCAACTTCTTTTAAGATACAAAGAAAACTCGTCCTTGCATCAAGCAAAAATCACACTCAATCAGATAATTATTCTGCAGATGTAAAATAGACAATATGACACATATCGCTGGCGATAGATATAGAACAGTATGAATTCCCAAAGTAAGAATTTAAAATAAAGATACCCTGGTTTAAGTTCTGATAAGTAGCAATTATACGAGGAAATAAAATGACCAGATAGTGCTTAACAGCTGTACTCTCAAGAACAGTTTAAAACTTAGAATGAAATTTTAATGAGGTAAAGGTTAATTGGGAAATATACTTTTTCTCTCTAACCTTCCAAATTTAATTAAATATCACAAAACCAGAAAAGACTTGGTATGCTTTGTTGAAGCAACAGTAGTTTGATTAAAATGAATCATTCTTGAGCTCAGTTCTGATTTCACTTTCCTAAAGTAACTCTTCTGTATCCAGTTGTTTCTCACTACCAATAAAATCTCTTCCTTTTCCTGAAAGCTCCCAGATATATCATCCAGCCAATTTTCACAAGAAAGGGGCTGAGTCTGCTCCAAGCTGGGAGCTCAAACCTGTCTATTTGCATCTGGATTTCAAATGGAACAGGGATAGTCTTTGTAGCGTTCCTTGGGTACTGAGACAGAAGAAATAAGAACAGTATTTTTCAGCAGCAAGCTTCACTGTTCCTAATCTCTATAAGATGAGGGAAATGAAAGAACTTGCAGCACCTAGGAGACAAATCTTTCTTTCAGTCTTCCTTTGGAGTTTGATAATGCTATGCTGAAGACGATTTGGGGGATTTAGAGATTTCAGCCTGTCTGGTTTAAATTACCACATTTAAGCACATAATAACAAAATATCCAAAGAAGTTGCAATAAAAGTCACATCAAAATTTAAAAAATAAATCAAAACATTGATTTCATAAAGAGTGAATAGAGAACATTGCAACACTGCATGAATATGTGTTTGTTCAAATTTTCCCAAGCCAAGAATCTGGCACTCTATGTGTTCCACAGAGCTTTTTAACTTGCCAGAGTTTTGTTTTCAACAAGTAAGTTTCCATCAAGGAATTTACCACCCAGCTTTAGTATCATTTTGGAGATAAATCATATTTTTTCTATTACTGGATAAAATGTGTCAGAATTTGGACTTGCCTCTAGCATTAAACTTGAAAATATCTCTGCATATATTTTACAGTCACACTCCCATTTCTATCTCTCTCCTTTTCAGAAGAGAGAAGAAGCAACTTACTGTAACCATTTACACCAGGACAGAGTGATGTCCCTATTGCTGTGGTCACTGTGAAGCTAGAGGAAGGACTGAGCCAAAGGTCCACTCCAATCCTGACTACATTTTAAGTGCTTCTTATCTTCCAGATTTTGAGACAAACTGTGTGGCAGAAACCCCCATCACTTGCACTATAGATAACTACCAAATGTGGCCTATATCTTGTTTTTCTGTTCTCTGTTCCTCTGAATGTGAACAAGAGTCACAGTCTTATCTCCAAAGTTGAGGATAAGAAATTGTAGGAGCAGCAGCTTAGCAGTAGGTATAGAAAAACTTGATATCTATGGAAAAGTAAATTAAATATGGCAGTACCACTTTATGACACTGAAACTGAATGCCATGGACTAAATTCCTCTCGCCTCCCAAACTGGATAGTTGTATCGAGATTGCTTGTTAGGACTGGTCCCTCCTTTTTGCTAACACCTGAACAAGGCCCCAGTATGGGCTGAGAGATGGCTGGCAAGGGCAAAACCACCCCAGGGACCACAATGACATGTCACCAACGTAGCTGGTCATCTTCCGGGCCCCAGGAACATTTCCTGCCACCACTTGATTTACTCATATGGATACAGTGATAGCAGCATCCAACAAGGAAGTGAGAATTTCAAACAGGCAAGAAGGCAGATAAGCAAAGGTTTTGACAAATTGTTCAGCAAGATGCAATAGCAAGCAAGCTCTGGAACCGTTAGACTGTTGCAGATGCACAGCCAAGTCATGACACAGGACAAATTTGTCACAAGTTGTTCACAAAAGGAAGTTTAGCTGAATTCATCCTGTTTTGGTTTTCCCCCTGTTCAGCATATATTACACAGTTTTACATGCATCCTTTAAATTATTCAGGAGCTACCTCTTTTTGCTTTAGAAAGATGTTCTTATACTTAGCTGCTCACTCATTTCACTACAATTCTCACCAGTGAAAAACTGTAGAGAATTTTTTAAAAGAAAACATTTCCAGTGCAAAGAGTGTTTTCGTATGTCAGAGCTTTTTACTCTGCCATGCCATCACTATTCATGATTTTAACCATGCACCTAATGAGATTGAGATTCACCTCACAAATTCTCCTCACAGCTGTCACGCATTCCTTGCTCCTTTTCCTCGCTCATCTGAATTCTCCAAGCAGCACCATTCCTGCAGTGAAGTTCCCTCATGACATGCTGACTCTCTGATTGACAGGCAGCATACACACGCCAAGCAGAATGTCAAAGAACATGACATGATAAAACCAAACATAGCTTAATACAGTTATGATAATGCCAAACTACTTAAAATTCTCTGTACCTTTGACAGACTAGCCATGTACTGTATGTCTTTCAAAGCTATGCATCTGACTAGAAAAAGCTAGTTTCTCTGGCCCTTGAAGAACACAAATACCTTTTGCATTTTAGACCAGGTTTAAACTAAAGCTAAGTAGATTGATTTTTATTGATGAGAGCAAGATGTTAATTGTAATCTTTCAGACTTACAAGTTTGTATTTCATTGCATATCTATGTATGTTGTGGAAGCGACCCAACTTAAATAGCAGGGGTTTTAGAGCTTGTTAAATGGTGAAGACCAGACACATATACTCACATTTGAAATCTGAAAGATAAGGTTTTCTGTAGTCATATTTGAGGACAATAACTGAAGGAAAAAAACCATTCTTTTCTCTAAGATTATTCTTCAAAACTTGGTTGTAGAAGTATTTATTCCTCTCTTTCAAGCAAAGAAAAGGTAAGTAAAAGATGACTTTGGCAGGGAACACAAAACACTAAAAAAGAATAGTTAAGCAAACAATTCCTAAATGACACAGAGACTAAAACTTATTCACTCAAGCAAAGGTACTTGTTTCCAAAGACAAGCATGCTGGGAAGATTTAGGGGTCATTTATAGCCACAGCTTTGAATGCTGCTATATAAATGGTTTTCCTACATAGAAAGCCATGGTGCATCACAAAGGACATGAATCTACAGCATGTTTGCTATTCCTGCCACTCTCTGTGGACGCACCTGGGTTGACATTATAGGGCCACAACCCTATTTAGCATCCTTATGGCCCAAAGATGCACCTAATGTGGAGGCAGGGGATCTTTCTCATTCCAAAGTGTCTGAAATCAAGGCTGTTCTGTAGCCTGTCACAGAGGTGTTTTGCAGGATGAAACTCCAGGTCTCTGGCAGTGTGCTGTGAACACACCTCTGTGGTTTGGGAAGGCAAAGCTGCTGAGGGAACAATGGAGGTGCATGTGGTGGCAGCCAAACCCAATACTGACGTTGAGCATGGTGTCTTCTGAGCCATACTCAAAAAACATCTCAGAAAGGGCCAACCATCACAGAACAAAACTTTTAGGGGTGCATGCATGGGGCATAACCAGTCTGAATGGTAGGGAGACCACTGCTTGAAGTAACATCCCATTTCTCTGTTATTTAGCAACAGAGAAAGAGGTTGAGAATTCAAAAGTTCACTGCTTTTTGCAGAAAAAGTGAGGAAAAAAGGCACTTTCTGCTACCCATGCACAACAGCAGCAGGAGCAACCAACTATCTGCACTTGACAAGGTTTGAGATTTAACTGCTTTTGCCTTTTAAAATAATCCATCATCAACTTCATTGCTGTCAACACCTGCTTTTATGCCAAAACTCCAATTACTCTTGCATCCTCTCTCTGCTTTCCTTTGAGGATCTGAGAAAGCATTGGTATGCCCAAAGCTTTTTAAATCTTACTGGCTACATGAGCTAGTAATTAACTAAATTACCTCTGTCTACATTCTGCCTCTGGCTTTTGTCCATAGACTGTCATGGCTAGAGGAAATTATCAAGTCCAGCTAAGATTATGCTTTTTGCTTATGAACTCTCTTGCATTTTTAATAAATGCTGCATTTTGAGCTGTTGACAATAGAAAAACAACACCTCTGAAACAAACGTTATTTTTAAAAAGCTAGAAACCTCATAGCCTACTACTTGAGGATTAATTCTTTGCCCAAAATCAGATTTTTTTCCCTTAGAAAGATGAATACAGTAGTTTTCAATCAAGCCAAACTGAACTTCCTTATATCATTTAGCCAAATATACGCTTTCAGTTATGAGAGAGTTCACAGTTCCACTACTTTTTCTGTGATATCTCAGGAAATCTCCAAAATTCTGTCACCCAAGCTGCCTGTCAGAACAACATCGACTATGTGGGAGCACAGCCCTCATCTTCACTGTCTTCTCACAGCATCTCATCCAATGTGAAATCTGACCTAATCTGTCCCCAAAAGCAGCTGAGTAAGAGACTCTGTACAAGTTTCAGTAAACCATTAGAAGACTGTTTGAACATTGAGGCAAACCAAAAGGAGATTGTCTACTTGGGAATTCAAAATATAATTTTCTTGATATATAAAAACATTTGTTAATCTAGGTGTTTCTAGATGAAATACATCTGCTAAAAGAA
Source organism: Corvus hawaiiensis (assembly GCF_020740725.1). Taxonomy (NCBI): domain Eukaryota; kingdom Metazoa; phylum Chordata; class Aves; order Passeriformes; family Corvidae; genus Corvus; species Corvus hawaiiensis. Next base: position 16,356,880 of record NC_063238.1, on the reverse strand, counting down.
ATCCCATGCGTTTTCTAACTTGATGGGATTTCTTGGCTTGTTTTACTAAATATGACATTCCTAAGTATGACTTTTACCCTGAAAAAATCTACAGAATGAAAAGAGAACTAGTTTTTGTTGCTAGAATGGTATGAAAAATTGGCCACCCCAATACACAGCACTCTGCAGTTTTGCTTATATATCATCCATCTCCCTGAGTTTATGGTAGGTTTCTCATTCCTCCCATCATACTCACTGATTACTGCTGCTTTTACCTGAGAAACATTTAGGATTCATCTTTACTCTTTACCATGCTGAGACAATTACTCAGAACACAGCAGTTTCCAGAGCTATTCCTTAATTACGCTCATTGCTAAAATAATGGTTTGATTTGATAAATATCTTTAATTTGAAACTTTCATGTCTCAATATCTGCACCACAAGTAAAATGCTGAAATCCCACTAACAGGATGGAACACATCTAACAATATACCTCTGCAATGAGGAGATTTTTTTTTCCTTGTTCATTACTAAGCCTTAATTTCTCCTTTGGGTTCTGTTAATTCTCAGAGAAAGAAAAGCAAAATAATGCAGAGAGGTGCAATACACAGGCATGGTATGAAGTCACAAACTGTGGTTGCCATAAAATAAATGGAAATTTTCAAGATGAAGTAAAATGATGGGGACAATGGGAGCATTTCTTACAGATTCATTGTAGAAATTGCAACCAGCATCCAGCTGAAGACCAAGTTCAGCATGAGGAAACTGCTCCCTAAAAGACCTAGCAAAGATTAAAGCAGATCAGCTAATACTAGCTGGAACAGGAGTATTTTGGCTTCAGCTGGGTTATTCTTGACTTGTGTCTTTAATGGGTATTGTTCATATTTGGTTTTTTTTGCAATCTGAGTTACATAAATTGCTATGCAAGCACAAGATAATGTTTTCAAATAGGCTCATTGACACATTAATCTACAGCACTATAATCAGCCTGAAGATCAGATTTTTATTTTTTTCATTAAGCAGTGAATGTCAGCTCCTTTGGGCATACAAGGTGTCATCAACTTTATGCCAGCTTTGCTGACTCATATAAATATCTACACTTGTAAGCATTCATTTTCTTAGAGCTACAGCACATTATGTACTAAAGGAGATCAGAAGTAAGCAAAATCATCTGGAAAATACAGTCTAAATTTATATTGCTTCTGCTGAGAGGATTAATTTAGCTGTCTGGAGATAGAATATATATTAAGCCATTAATGTTTATAACTCTAGAGACACAAAATAACTCATTTTACACCACCTATCATTACCACACTTGTTTTGTTCGTATGTTCTCAAAATGTTCTTTTACCTGAGTGCTGAGAGTACCCTGAAATTATTAAGTACCACTATGTTCAAGAGCAAAAGCATTCTGTGGTTTGAATTTCTTGAACCTTTGAGAAAATTGGATGCTTTGTTTTTCAGTTGAACAGCACACACTGAAAACAAACAGCACCTTCCTTTACTAAGGATGTGTGCTCTTAGCTGCTTTGATGGCAAGGTATATAGATAGTATTATCTGGACTTATGCTACTCTTTCAAAGTCTCAGCTGCTGAAGTATCATTTCATAAAATCTGAGCGACTCCCTCATTTACTGAACAACACCCAAGGGCATCACAGGAGGACAATGCCACTTTTGCTGCGGTGTAACACTGGGGCAGAGAGTATGGGTCATTTTGGCAGCCCCTCTCTTCTTCCCAAGTCATGTGGGCAGCAAAGAAACATGGGAAGAGACAGAAAAACTGCATCATAGTGGAAGGATCAGGAAAAAAAATTGGATTCAGTCTTGGGGAGAGCTTTAAAATATTGAAATAGAATATTTTATAAAGAGAGTTATCCCTTGACAGATAATTATTCTATATCTTTGTCTTTGGAAATGGACATAGACAAAATCTACCTCTCTGTGGGAGAGAGGATAGCCTGAATTCCATGTAAATTGACAGATGACTGGGTTCAGCATGTATCTGTAGATTTACTGATGTGGTCTTATGATGTTTTCACTGCTTCTGAAGTCAATTTTCACTAAGTCTTGAAAGTAAAGCTTTTGAATTACATATTGTCTCCTTCTGCACAAAAGCTGAACAATGGTTCCAGCTAGTTAAGGACTGAAGACAAGGAGCTATTCAGCTCGCCCTGTCAGATGCAGAATAGGTCCTGATTTTATTTATCTTTTTTACTGCACTGTCTTCATTCATATTTATCATTTTGAAATATGTTAGAAAAACTTAAAACTTTTGCATTTAGGTGGTTCAGGGAAATAAATGGTAATGGAATTCTGAGGCATCTCTTTTTAAGGTCATCAGAACAAAATTGGTATGGGTGAGCCTTTATTCTTCACAGCTACAAAAATTAAGCTGACAGCCTCTATCTTTTACAAGTGGACTCCCTTCTGTGAGTATCAGCAGTGAACAGAAACACCTGGTAACTATGAACACTGTTTCACCTGAATACCAGCTTTTATGGTGTTATTTCAATAGTTCTTGATTTGATAGTTCACTGTAATATTTTATATTTTCACAGCTTTATCATTATAGTAGAATAAAAATATCTAGATTCTCACTGCCAAGAACATTTAAACTGACATTAATGCTGTTCTTTGCACACTTCTAATCATAAACTGACTAAGAGAGAAAACCAACATCTGTATGCCTTTATAAAAAACAGCTATTTTAGCAGAAAACAACTATCTATTAAACTGGTTAAATGCAATTTTAAATACTTTCTGAAGAAGTATTCTTAAGAATACACAAGTTCAGTAAACTTTCATAAAGTATGAGAAATCCATTTTAAATTTTAAGCAATAATTTCACTGCATCTGTACACCTGGCAAACTAAATTTGGCAAACTTTGCAGTTTCCTCATTTGAACTGCATCTTTAATATCAATCTATTCCAGTGTTTGTAAAACTATACAGCGAGGAAGATATTAGAACATTAGTATCCCAGTGTTTGCTCTGAAAGAAATCAACCCAGCCCTGGAAACTTTCCATCAGGAATTTGACAAAACACTATGCTGAATTCAGTGAATAACAGAAGTTACTCATTTGAAACTGAGGTGTTATGACCATGCTGTTACCAATCACACATTTGCTGGTCTAAATGAAGTGATGCCTTTTTCGTTGGTCCTAAAATTACGAGCCAGACACAGTTAGGGTGATAAAAAGGGGTTGCCTTTATAAAGATCCTTAGGTGCACAGTTCACCAAGTAGAAAACGCTCAAGATGCACACACAGCATAATGAGTATACAATTTTTATAGGTTTTGCAAATTAGCATATTTGACAAGAATCACCAACTAGAATTTTAATTGGTGAGGTAATTCCCCCTTGGTTCAAGCCCCTTCTAAATCTTCCCCCCTCAGATGGGAACTGAACTCTGTTTATATATCTCAATATATCTCAAAATATATCTCATATATCTCAAAGAATATATCTCAAATATATCTCAAAGAGCTGGTCTCAACCTTGGTTGACAGGAAAAACCAAGATAGGATAGGAGCCTCGGACCCCCAGCTTGGAACCCTTTGGAATGTGTTTTGTTTTTCTGCCTATCAGGTAGGGTAAGAAAAAGTACTGGAGCTAGCTTGAATACAATAATAGACTTACAAATATATGTGCAAAGAATACAGAGAATATATGAAAGAAAAAAGGCAAGAAATCAATTCGGCATCATAAGCAAGGACCAAAAGGAAATCTGAGTCACACAGAAAACAGAGCTTAAACTGCATTGCCTTCCAGTCTCAGATGTACAAGTAAGCAAGGATGAATGATGTCTTGAGGCCCAATACTACCCTACTGCTGTCTTATGACCTAAGTAAACCTTTTAAAAGTCAGATGACGTGCACTCAGCGTATATTTTTGTGACCACATTAAAAGTTTCCTTCTTAAGAAGAAACACACCTAGGAACCTGAGTGCCACAAACTCAGCTTTGTAATATTCTCAGCTGAGTTGTTTTGACATGTTACAGACCCAGGTAGAGCACCTGAGCAACCTGTTCAACACAGAAGCCTAAAAGATGGGGAGAAAAAGAAAAATTCTGATGTCCAGAATTTATTAATATTTTCATTCAGGCATGTGACAGAGGACCCCAACTGTTGGAAGTTCCAAGTCTCCACAGACAAGATAGCATTTTATCTGTGTAATGTGTCCCGTGCAATTTCTCAAACTGTAAGGGGTGAGGGAAGGAAAACTCTGCTTCCTCCTTCTTTAGGCTGAAAAGCCACATGGCAAACTATCAGATTATCACACCAACAAGCAGGAAAGTGGATACACAGTGAGTGAACTCCAATATAGAACCACCAGGGTACAAACTCCTGATTTAGGTTGCCAGGGAACAGCGCTGGCAGGAATGCAGCCAGAGCCCATAAATGCTCTGAGTGTTAGGCAATGACTGACCAAAGCTTTTAAAGGTCTAGCTGTGAGACTACAATGACCATTGTAGCACTCAAACGTTAAATCTCTGTTCATCCCTCATTAGATCTGTCACTGGTGGTGGGCCAAGGAAGAACTTTATGGACTCCAAATCCTGAAAAACTGTAATGTTGACTACCTGGATGAACAAGTTTGAATAATCTTCCACAGCCACAAGAAAATGCAGCATAGATGTGCCTATTTTTACTTCATACACTCATTTCATTGAGGAATATTATCCAATTTACAACAAAGTCTGCAAGTCAGGGACCATATCAGAGTAAAACGGACTAAATCAATCTAAGCTAACCTTAGGGATAAACTGAGTTCTCTCTGATTTATAACGGTACCTTCAAAGGATGGTTAGATGTCCACAGTATCTGCGTTAACCTCAAATACATATTATCTATAGGAAGTAGAACACTGTATATAAGTAATTTTGAAGGAAAAGAGAGAAGATTTCTCCAGGCAGTTTTCTGATGGTCAGTGAATTTTTTTCTGCCAGGATTACAGTCTTGCATTGGACTTTAAAAGAAAGTGGTCATTTTCATTAAAAAAAAAAAGTTTTTCTGATGGGGAAAATGTGTATAATGGGCAGGAGCTGATGACATAGGATTAAAAACAGAATTTTCCCATTATAAAAACCCTCATACTGTTGGCAAGATATGTCATGTTTTTCCTCTCCCTTCTGCTGAAGCATTAGACAAAGAGACTGCTGGAAGTAGAATAATGGACCTGAAGGACCAAAAACACAATCTGGTGAAGCAGATTGTGTTTTTGTATTCGGAGCTATTTAACAAACCACACTGTGAATGGAGTCTGCAAAATCAGTACCTTGATAACCTTTAAACAGGGTTTTATATTGGCCAGATGGATCATGGCAGAACCTAGTCAAGACTGGGGTCTCGTTCAGCTAAGTAATCAAAAAACATGAGAAATTAGGACTTGGAGGTGAAACAAACATTAAAATTACAGTGTGCTATTAAACAAAGTGTAGAAGCATCTGAACAAGCAGAGAGAAATTATCCCTACAACTTGAACTTCTGCCACCTATTGAGAAGCTTTTCCTCCAGAGCTCAGTCTCTAAGGCCCCTTCAGCGGGCTCTCAGTCCACAATTACAACACTCTAAAATGCTATGGGACACAAGAGATCGACAAAGCTTAGGTATTTGCTTAGCTGGCTATTGAGCACCCATCACAAAAAAAAATTTTCCTGCTTTCATACCCTTGCATCCTTCTTCACCACACATCTAAATCTGTTCTTCCAAGGCTTTTCTAGAGCAGGTTCCCGGAGCAGCCGGCCAGGTGCTCTGTTAGCCCTGGCCAACAACTTGCAGCTCCATTTGTAACTTGTTTGGTCTCCATTTGTTCAGATGGAGACGTTACTATGCTCCCTGCCTTGTTGCTTGCTATGGCCAACACATCTCAACAAAAAATATTAAGTAGAATGTCAGAAGGATTTACTGTTGCAAACATAAAAAAATCATCTTCATCATTATAAGATATGAATTGCATTTTGAACTAGAGTCAGAGGAAGAAACTTCAGCAATAAAAATTAACAATGTATCCGTTTATGGCCTTACAGTCCATTGCTTATTGAGTTAGCTCAGTTTCCTCTTTGATGGAATCATAAAGGCTTCAAGTGGAAAAACAATTTGAAAGACACATTTGTTTATGATCTTTCACTACTAAGAACCCATCTTTCAGAAAGAAGTGCGGTGCAGAAGACAAGCTGCCTTCACTCAGCAGGGTGTGCTGCGTGTACAGGAGTGCTGAGAAGAAACTCCTCAGAACAGGCACTTTTTCAAGGTGAAAGAAAATCCTTGTCAAATCCTGGCAGTGAAAGAAAATGAGAAGGTATGATTAATAGCATCATTAAAAGTAACAAAATAAACCATGAAAACTTAACAATCTAACATCATGCAGGGAGCCTATGAATATGAAGAATCCATTTAATTTATGTATGTTTTAGTGGTTTGCTACATTTCTAAAGGGTATGCAAATGTATTCCCCTTTTGACTGAGCAAAGTTTCCAACACCGGATTATACAAATATCCGCTATCTCCCTGTGCATTCCCACTGGTACAAATAACACATTCCATGGCTATTTAAGAGTTGTCAGTCCCTTTTCCTTTTTCTTCACTGTAGGAGTGGTTAGGCATTGGAATAAGTTGCGCAGGGAAGTGGTGGAGTCACTGTCTCTGGAACTGTTCGAGAGGTGTCTGGATGTGGCACTTGGGGGTGTGGTTTAGGAGTGATTATGGTGGAACTAGGCTGACTGTTGGACAACATGACCTTGAAGATTTCTTCCAATCTTGATGATTCTGAGATTCTGTAAATTAAGTTGGGATCTTGGCTCCAGTTTGCACAAGTAAGCAATACTGATTTCAGCCACTTGAAAGAAATACACTTAGTATAAAGAAGAGAAAACCCACATAGAAAGCTTCTTTGCTTTGTTTAAATCAAGATGTTTCTTCTACTTTTTTCTTTTAGAAATGGCAACACGTGTTTACAAAGAAAATAAAAATAACCCTTTAAGTAATCAGTTTGTTCCCTGATCCAAACAATTGATAAAACCCCCTAAGAATGTTACCTTTTCCTGCTGGAACTTTGAACAGAACCATATTTTTATTATTAAATATTCATTTTGTATGGAGGAACCTGCTTAAATTGCAACTTATTAAAGAGATACAGACAGGACTCACTGGTACTTCTGCATTACATGATACACTAAGTTGGAAAAGGTGTCGTAAAGGATGCTCAGTTTATTGTTTTTATGACACAAAAGCAATAAATCTGGTTGAACGTAAATCCAAGAATATTCCAGAGAGCTACATAACTGTTAGATCAATGCGACTTTGTTCTGCAACTACAAGCAGCATTTCCAAATTTCTAGACAATACATTATATATCTCTAACCATACTCCTGCAAACACACATTCTTCTAGCTCTAACTCAGATCCATTTTCCCTCTCTATCATTCTTAATTTTAATTTCTTTTTATGTACACAATATAGGAAGGGACACAAAGCATTGTTTTATAAATTACCTCTGTCCAGGGAGAACACTTTCTAGTTTCACAGAATGGAGAAAGAGGTAGGTCCAGGCAATCAAATCAGTCAAATTAAGATCCCATTCTTCCCTTAAAATTCATTTCCTGACACACAAATTCCTGCCACTTATTACTCTCAACTGCCCAGGCACTCCTGTGTAGGGAATACTTGACAAAACATTGGCAGTACTACATGATGGATCTTCTGACTCAGGTAAGACCAGACATCCCACCAGCTCTCATTTAAATTTCACACATTTTTCATTTCCTCATTCTGGTAACATCACAGATTTCTCTTAGTACTAACTCATAAGTCACTTTTTTCTGCCATTGCACTGTCATGACCAATCTCACTTTCCCCTTCCTAAAACTCGTGTGCAATACTTTCTCTCCCCATCACCCATTCTTTTTCATCTTTATTTTCTGCTGTTTTCTCCACTAATTCCCTGGAATTTATTGCTTCCTTTCAGCATCCTTTCTTCTCGTCCGTGAAATGACTGACATTACTAGAATTCATAAACGTGTATTTCACAATTCATGATAAAATAGAAAAAAAAAAATCAAAAACAAACCTGAGATTTTAATAAAACAATCTCACAGTTACTGTTATAGAATAGAAAAGTTTAATTTCTACGATAGCATTGTCTTTATCCCTGAGGCTGTTTGCATTTTTGCTATCTATATGGTGGTTATTGAAGATGATCAGGTCGTGTTTCACACTAGGTCATCAGACTGGGTAACTGGAAGCTCGTGTTTGACCAGAACAATGAAATAAGCATTTTAGCAACACAACTGGACATTTTTTAATACTTCAAATTATTGTCATAATGAAACTTCTTTTATCAGTTAGGTCTTGATGTAAATTAGCAATGACTAGCAGTTATGACTTAGAGCAATAAATAAACAAACAAAAAAACCCATATCTTGTCCCAACTAGAGGTTTATCTGATTGCCAGAATTAGGTATATAATCATAAGAGGCATGATTTCCTTGGGGTTTTGCTGCTGCTTTTATCTTTTTGCTATAAGAACTTTAGAAGAAAATATATCTTCTCACCATATAACCTTGGCTTGTGTTGTGCTGCATCTCAAAAGAATTTTACTAGAAAGGCTGGCATATTTTTTAATCTACAAACTATCCTCACACCCCTTAGGTTAACCAGCTACAGTGTTTCTGTCATGTACCATGTTGTCTGTTTATCTCTAAATTTTTGAAAGTACATAATTTTATAGATAAATATATCTTAAACATACCTTGCAAAAGCTGATAGCAAACTGCTGATAGGGAGGTCAGTTATCCCAGCATTTTCGTACACCCTGTACTCCTGTAAAGGTCAGTTTCCTCTCAGTTTGAAAACTCGAAGGCTGCTAGAAGGCACAGTATATACAATCATAGAATCATGGAATGGTTATGGTTGGAGGGAATATATAAACTGAATGCTAATGAGACACAGAGCATTGTATTCTGGCACAGAAGATTTATATCATTTTTCTCTTAGTACAAGCTTAACTGGCTATTTTAAGACCCCAAGACAAAAATTAATAGTTCATGTTTTTCCTTATCAAATCCATCCTGTGAGATTACACAAGATAATTAGACATACAAGAGGATTTCAGAAAAAATTAAAGAAATTTATGTCAGGGCTGGCAGGCTTAAAAATTAAGCACACCTGCTTGGCTGTTGTAAGCAATTGTGTTTCCTTGCCCCACTAGTCTGCCTACTAGCAACATTCTTTGTAAACCAGTGAAGTGCAGAAACATTGTGAATATTTTGTCAGTGCCTCTCTGCCTTTAAAATTTATAAAAGGTGGCTGTAATTATAAATCCTTACAGTATTAATTTTGTTAGGGTATTATTAAATAACTGACTCCTTATACATAACTTGAAAATTAAGCTTTTAATTTAAATCTTGTGAATCAGTCTTTTGTGACAGGTTGGGTATACAGGCTGTCTCTCGTGGAGTTCTCCACAGCCTGGCTCCAGGACACATCAACTCAACTTCTGCTGAATTGAATGGGAATCGATTCATGCAATTCCCATGACAGTGAGTTTCGCTATATGTGAATCAACACATACAGGTAACCAGGGTGACCACCAAACCACAGCGGAAATGCAAAGAGTAGATTTGTTTCATTGCCTCACTAACAGTGCCAGGTGACAGAGGCACACGGGGACACAGGCTCCGTTAGGTTTAGCTAATCCTAGCAAAAAGCTAAAGCAAAATCTAAAGCAGAAAGTGGACACTAATGAGCACTAGATTCCAGTATACCCTTTCCTGAGAAAGTAAGCTGCATAGCAATCACAGAACCCTGCTCATTACTAATTAACTGCTAACAGATCTAGGTTCAGTCTAGCACATCCCAATCAAACCTGTCATTTTCTCAAACCCTTCACAACCCACACTGGCCACCAAAAAGGACTGTTGTTGTTTAACCCCGGCCAGCAACCAAGGCCCACACAGCCACTCACCCCCTCCCCCACAGCAGGAGTGGGGAGAGAATCAGAAAGGTAAAAGCTAAAAATGCATGGGTTGAGATGAAGATAGTTTAACAGGGAAAGCAAAAGCTGTGCACCCAAGCAAAGCAAAGCAAGGACTTCATTCACTGCTTCCCACGGGCAGGCAAGAGTTCAGCCATCTCCAGCAGAGTAGGGCCTCATCCGTGGAATGGTCACCTGGGAAGACAAATACCGTTGCTGCAAACGTTTCCCCCTTCCCCCTTCTTCCCTCCACTTTATATACTGAGCATGATGCCACATGGTTTGGAACATCCCTTTGGTCGGTTGGGGTCACCTGTCCTGGCTGTGTCTCCTCCCAGCCTCCCATGCACCCCCAACTTCCTTGCCAGCGTGGCATTATGAGCAGCAGAAGGGGCCTTTGCTCTGTGCAAGCCCTGCTCAGCAATAACAAAAGAATCTCTATATTATCAGCCCTGTGTTCCACAGAAATCCAAAACACAGCCCCACACCAGTCACGGTGAAGATTAGCTCTATCTCAGCTGAAACCAGCACAAGCTAGTAGTCCATGAGCGCCATAAATATACTGCTTTAGCGAGACCTGTGTCTTCTGATCTTACTTCAAAAGTACTGTCATAAGTATCTTGATGCCATTCTTCTGAGTAATACCTGAACCGTCCTGGTTTAGCCATCCCAACCAGACTTCCTGGTTAGGCAGCACAGCTGGCTCTCCTCTGGGACAGGAGAAATGGGTTTCTCCTCCCTAGGCCCAGCATGAGCACCTCACATCCCACAGGAGATGCAGTGCTTAGGATGTGCAGAAGGTGCTCCATCAGGCCTCTCCCAAGGCTGCATCAACCCCCTGAGGAGAAGACATGCAACAGATGCGGGGCTCTAAATGGATTTGTTTATTGATCTGACTCCAAAATAAAATATAGGCAGAAGAAATTCGTCTGTACATAATACTACAGAGTGAGACAAACTTCTGCCTGCATGTTAGGAGATCTGCTTCCTCCTGTAAAGAAACCCTCTGTTTTAAACCAAATCACAAGGCTTTGTTTTAAACTACTGCAAAGTCTATGTTGATTTCACCGAGGTAACACCCAATCTGTATTCAACCAGCTGTTTCCACACCTTATACTTACCCCTAACTCTTTAGCACCTATGTATAGAGATTTGGTTTTCATACTTTAACTCTTGTAATGGCCCATTTGTGGAAGGAACACAGTTTATCAGCATCATATTGCCTGTTAAAGAAAGCTCAGGTTCTGAACACATCTATCTATCTGTTCGACACAAACTGCTAAATGCCATTTTCAACCGTATAAGATGTCTGTATCAACCCCTGGTATAGATTTATCAGGTGCTGGCTAAAGGAAGTCAACAATTAAAGCTGTCAGAAAAAATATATTTGAAATCCATAAAATTCTAAATTCACCATCAGACAATAGGCAAATACATAATTGAAGAACACATCTCATTGCCTTTAAAGACGTTGATGACTTCCAAATGGAGGAAATTTGTGTCACTTTTAAAGCACAGAGCATTATTGTGCTAACAGCCCATTAAATCACATCATCATCATTTCTATTACTGCAGCAAGAAGCATAAATGTACCTTAAATATAAAAGCTGTATTGTAAAACTTGCATTTGACAGGCTATAAACCTTCTTTTTGGTATTTCTTTCTTCATTGGTAGGTGAACTATGGAGGTTTGGTTGGAAAACGTTGCACTAACCAAATGGTCACATGAGGTTTCCATATGAGGTTTTTAGAGCACTCTCAAATTTCTGTGGTATTGAAACACAACAGCTCTAACATTAGTAAATGAAAGGCAAGAACTTACACACATTAATTTTGGCTCCCTTCTATACAGATTTGAAGGTCCATCCAACAGCAAAAAAAAAAGCTAAAAACACCTGCTCTCTGGCCAGCACCACAATTTCTGGCCTTTACCACTTCTGGTTTCCACTGGTAGGTGAAAGCTGTTAATCTATAGCTTTCCCCAGTGCTATGGGAAGTTTGTAAGAGGAGGATAAATGAGCATTTCTCAGAATAAATCTGAGTGCTAAATGAGCTTCAGCATGCACACTATGTAGATGACTTCTCCGAGCCCCTTCTGGGGCTATTTTCTGTAATCTGCAGTTGTTTCAGGCTGTTACCTTACAGATTTAGCTTAGTGCTGCAAAAGCTCCTCACATCATCCCACGGTCTTTTAATGCCAGCTTTTGTAATGGAAAAAAAATCTATCGCATAAGTTGGTTACAAAAAAATTGATTCAGCTGAAACCTTCAAAACCACTAAGAAATCTTGGAATATTGTGTTCAAAAGAATACCCTCCATCATGCCCATGCTTTAGGTGAGGTTTTGATGTAATGATGTGTAGGTAGCTAATAGAAAGAGTGGGGAAAACATCAGTTTTAAAATACTCACACCAAAGCATTGAAGTACTTCTGAAAAAGCTGCTTAAAATTTTCTTTATCAGGAAGAACCAACCGAATCTTGCCCTGATTCAGAGAGATATAGCAAGACCTAACTTTACAGACTGTATCAAAGCTGATTTCACAGGATTAGCCTGGGTTGTACTTCAGATGCAATGCTGATGTCCCTCTGGATAGATTATTTGTCACAATATATTACAGCTGATTCATGAGTACTGAACGCTAAGGATCCTGCAAAGCTATTAATGATAGCTATGACTCCTAGTTTACCGTCTAAACTCTGCAAGCATGTAATTCATTTCAGGAAGGTGAGAAAGCTATTAAAAAGTACCATAATGTGACTCATTCTGTCAGGCTGTATAAATAGTGTAGGAGAATCAGAGTCTGTCAGCATCTCTCCTGGCTTTGGATGTCTCTGAAGGGTAGTTCACTTCCCCTCTAGATTGGGTGGGTGTCCTGCTTCCTGTTCTTTATTTACCTATAAGAGAAAACTTGATTACCTGTAAGAGAAACTACCTGTTATGTTAGTGATAGAAAGTTCTGGTTCTTTCAACCAGTATTTTACCATTTCATGGCAAACAGACCTAAATTGAAAGCTGTTTCACTACTAGAAAACCCCACACCTGACTCGTCTGCTAAGGGTTTAGTCAAAGCAAGGAGGAGTAAATCCCTTATATAATACTAGGAATTAATGATTTACCCAACTTCGGGTGTATGTAAGCTTTTATGTGACATTTGCTCTGAAACTGCAGTCTATTCAGATTACAATTAAACATAGAAAAGCTGCCTTTGTAATGCGTGCAGAAGTGGATTATAGATCTCCTGCTGGTGTTTACAAGACTGCTTAACAGTCCCAAACTGTTTGAACTTCCCTTCCTATCCTTTGTCATACACTGTGGCCCAGACTGCACTTCTCACTGGGAAGCATCCCTCACAACACTTTTGTCTTCTGGATTAGTCTGCATTTCTGGGCAAGTAGAAAACCATGACTAACTAGGCTCTGAACACAGTAACATTAAATCACAGTTTCAGTTTCCATTAGAGAAAACATTTCGAGCCTGTAAGAAGGCAGAGAAAAATATTGAATATGTGAGTCAAGGGTAATAAATACCTATGTGATCCTTCCTGAAATGATAATTTTCATGTGAACTCTAAAGTTCAGTGTTGTCACAAGGAGTAACAAAGATATACGGAAGGGTGAATCCCTGTAGGAGCCTCTTTTGCCTTAAGCCTGGCCAAAGGCCAATGTTGCCCCATTCCCATGCAGTCTTCTAAATTCTGAGTTCATAACTCCTACTAAGTTGTTCAAAATCTTGTCAATGGATCACAGAAATAGTAAAAAATTAGTGCATATAGGCTTCCATTGTGTCCCATACTCCTTAGCCGTAAATCAGCCCCAGGCAGTCCTCCCCATTCAGAGATCACAGAAAGATAAATTTCCCTTCCCATTTTAAATAGGCTTTGTCAGTTCTTAGAGAATACCTACAGTAGTCAGACAGAAGGAGAAGAAATTATGAAAGATGATAACATTCTGTCATAAAATGTGTGAAATTAAATTTAAATTAATTTTAGTATATTCATTACAGGTAAGAAATAATTATTTCCAGCAGTTAAAAAGTTCTTCAATATTTCAGACACAATAGTTATTAAATCTTTTCAGAAATTACCAGTAGACTTTTGAAGCTATAAGGGGCCTTTACCTTAGAAAGTATATTCTGTCTGAAATAGAACCTGTAAATGGATTTTTCTTATCATCGTTGAAGAAGTGTAAACTTAATCTAGTTTCTAGCTCTTTATCTCAATTCTTTTTTAATTGACAGTCTGCTTAAGCTAATGAAAAACCACCCTCTCTAAAGTCACTGCAGTTACTACCTTATTCTGGCCTTGTCAAGAATGACTGACAGAAAGGTGAAGCTTAAACACTGATAGTTTGAAATCTTCCTGTTAATCCAAAGTCACTAAAATCTTAGAACTCTTCAGACTGAACATATAGCTATTATTCTTTGTAACTAACTTCAAGAGGATTTGAAATACTAGATAACATGAGTCAGTAAGACCTTAGTACACTCTTAAAACTCCACTGTAAAAGACCCATTGGTTTATTAGATATTGTGATTTATTCCAGAAAATGCTTTCAAAGAAGGATCAGAAAAAAAAAAAAAAAAAAAGTTCTATATTTGAAGCATGATCTTTCCTACCTTCCTGTAATTCAAGCTGCCAGTTTCTCTTGAATAAAGCTGTTAGTCAGAGCCCAGACCCAGCAGATGAAACCCTGACGGAAAGGAAGTGATACTGAGTCAAGCAAACCCAACCTACAGTAGGTCTCTCTCAATTCCCATAACCTATGCCAAATGTACTTTTCCTGGACAGAGATGCAACTTGGTGACACAAGGCATTGTATCTGTCAGAAGCACATCATTTAGTGTATGTACCACATTATTACTGCACAAGAGCATTGGGTTGGAGGAATATTTTCCAGTGCAACAGGCTGAGGTAGAAAGAAGAGTGATCCCTTCTAATGATAGCCAAGGGGTTTGTTGGAGGAAAGAAATACTTCTATTTTTCAAAATTTTAGGGCAAAAAGTAAGTAAAAAACCTTGGTTTAAATTTCTATACTAAGCTTTTAATTTGGGAAAAAAGGTACGTTTTGTGTTGTGATGTGGCCATTCTTTAACCAACTCTATTCATCATTTAACTCAATATGTTCAACATCATTAAAAAATTAAATACTAGCGGAGCAGAAGATTAACATTTTTATTTTCCTCGAAGTTCTTGGAGTGTTTACATGCATTTATGTTTTCTATATTAATATTTTGCTTTTCAAGCCATCCTGGGGGCTTTTTTACTGTAATCATTTGAGCTACAACTATCAATGTACTTCTTGGAAAACAGGGCTGTAATTCATTCTCGTCAGAAACAGATGGCTGAGAAAATGAAAGCAAAAACAGAATGAAAGACAAGGCCACCTGGATCCATCAAGATGATGAGAAAAGCCTGTGAACCTAATGCCAGTGGTACCTGGAGCCAACACAAGTTGGCTTTCAAAACAAGAGCTAGGAATCAGTCAATAATAAAGATAGAAAAATAAAAATATAAGAAAACCCCTATGAAGCTGTAGGAGAAGCAGTAAACAGTCCTGAGAATTTTAGACAATCTACAAAACCACATTAATTCACTGGGAAATTGGCTGATCAGGACTCGTTACCGTTTCTATTTCTGCTTATAGATATGACATGCAGCATGATGCTGAGGGGAATATATGCCGAGCAACCCAGAGACTTGAGCCCCTGTGCTGCACTTAGCGAAACTCACAAGGATGCCCATATTTCACATGCAAACTGTAACTCTGTGAGACTTAAAGGTACAGTACTTTTGAAAGATGTGGAGGTACAATCATAAAGTACAATATTAATTATGGTGAAACAAATGCCTTGTTCAAATAGCAGTGCTAGTCACGGGTTGCAGTAGCAGTTATCTGCAACCGCAGCCACTTTGAGCTTTTGGGTTTTATTTAAAAAGCTTAATTGGAATTTTTATTACTCCCAATTAAGCTTTTTAATTAAAAAGAAAGTTAAAAGAGGCTGGAGGCAAGTATTGCTGAAACTCATATCTACATAGACTCTGAAGGAGAAAAAAGGCGTTTTGTAAAATTGCAACTGTCAGCCAGATGCAGCTTTCAGTTTCAGCTTACTGCTGATCCCATTTACCTAGCCAGTGGCATGCTGCAAATGCAGATACACACGTCTGCTTGGAAAAACAGGCTTTCAGCTTTAAATAGCACTATAAGACTATAAATCCTGTTTCATTCCTGCAAAGGACAGATCACATGAGTGAAAAATACTACCTACTGTCCCATCTCCACTTTTTTTATTCCAGTAGCAATTTGAGTCGGGTAGATATTTTCCTTTTCTGAGATCAGGGTAGATTCACCACAAAATGAATTTAATGACATTCCAGCAGACATGGGATTACCCTCAAATTTCTCTCCAGACTTCTACATGTATAAACAGAACTGAGAACATGTTCATAAAACAGGGGCCTGCCTGACCCTTCTTATAGAACCAAACCAATATTTTAGACCCCAAATTTTCCTTCAAACTCAGTTTATCCATGTGGTCTTTAACATTTTATATGGTTTAAAGAAGGAGTGAGAACTATTATGGAGACATCTGCAATAATCAGCTGTCAAAGCAGAGACTGGGAAACATTCTCATATCCCAACAAATGAAATTTTTCTAGATAATTAATATCTTGGACCAAATATTAAAAAAAATAGTATCATTCATTCTTGTCCATTAAATTTTCCAGGATTTGGAAGCAAAGATACTTCATATTTAGTTCTATTTGAGGTTTTTTCAGAGAGTAAGGTAGTATTCTATCTTGTTGGATTAGCCCTTGGAATTCACTCTATTGTTCCCAGAGAATATCTGATAAAAATATTTTCTAAATATAGCCAGTGAAAAAGAATTTATTTTTACTTTAATATATATTATTAAAGCGCAATAGTTAGACAGTATGTTGTTGGTGAAATAATTCTTAAAGTTTAAGTTTAGATATGCTGTTTCCCAGATATGAGAATCTCAACAGAGCTGGTTCTTACCCCACATTTGCTTCAAGTAAAAATGTTAAACTGTAAATTACTCTTCGAGAATAGATGTGTTTTACATAGGGCTTAGAGGACAAAGTCATAGAGGGGAGTGAAGATTAGTATTGTATTTTTTTTTTTTTAAAAACATGGTTAAAGAGCGGAAAGTGAAGAGATTACCCAACCAACAAGCTGAAACGTTTCTCTCAAGAGAAAGAGGCATTTAATTCCATGGGAAATTAAGGATTCAAGAAAGATTGATTTCCTCATTGTTATTGTAGGTAAAGTTGTGCTTTGAGCAAAGACTAGAGGGTGAAGTGCATGGGTAAACATGTACTGTTTTTCTTAGAATGACATAAAACAAAGATTGAGGGATCTTCACCAGTTTAGATACAGTCCAGACAGTGTTTTGATATTTTTTAATAGAAATTATAAATCATGCTGGATAACTCTTGAAACAGATAATAGAATCATCTAATTACATCAGTCTAAGAACTTCTGTGTTTTCTGTGTTGTCTTTCCATCTCTTCAACATTTAATTCAGAATATTTGTGCTCGTTTGTACATCAAGATCATTACCACACAGCTTACTAAGGGAATATCCTTCACAGATATTAGTAGTCTGAGGACCAGAGATTAAATTATAATGCAGTTTTAAAAATATGAGGGCAAATCTTATTCACATTAGAGCCCAAAGATTAACACCATATAACACAGGCATGAAAAGCTTTGTACTGAAATATACTACTTTTTTTTTCTTTCTCTCTTTGACTTCTTAAGCCAAAATGTCTCTGGACTGTCAACACAAAGGGTTTCTTCTAGCCAGTGAACAGCCATGTTAGAAAAGGCACAACCTGTACGTCCCACACTATGAATTATAGATGTGGTGAATTTTGTAGGCTTCTTCCCCCAAGGTCCCCGAGGAAGCCATGAGAGAAAGCAACCACCTCTAAGCATGGTTCTCCTCTCTCTCTTGCTCACACACATAGCGTCCAAAGGAAAGAAAAGGGGGGAGCTTTGGCCCCGCCTCCCAAGCACAAATTAGTATAGATGATGAGTAGGATAAGAGAAAAAGAGCTCTGCTGCTGGTCTGCACCAGGGATAGTCATCTAAACTGACTGACCCAGGAGCTTTACAGTTGTAATACTGACTATAACTCAGGAGAGAATATGATATTGCAATTTACATTAAATTATCTAACTATGATTCCAAACTACGTTAAAATGTCAGTCATTTTATAGATCCTAATCTTTTAAAAAAGAGGCCAACACATACCATTGTTTCTCCATTATTCAGTGCTTCATTAAAAAGATTTTTTAAAAAACCTGCTGGCCATATTGCAAATACACTTAATCAGATTCATTGTTGAGCCCTAGGAAATTTTTCCATATTTATGAATATATATTTTATGTATTTTCTCATAAATATGTCTCTTAGATATAGACTGATAAAATTTAAATATTAATTATTAAATAATTTTTAGCAAGGATTACAATGGGTGTTTCCATATATAAATCAGGTTATGGTGGGGTTTGTAATTTTTTTTGCAAAACTTAATTACCCAGAATCTGCTGCGGTCATACTGATAAGATGGGGACAAAGGTTTCAAGGCCAATTTCATTTGTTTTAAATGGATTATGTCATCTGATACATACTAGAAAATGTCTTTAGCAAGTGAGAAACCGAGGCAAATAAATCAGGTATAAATCTAAATTACTGGCTTTAATGTAAGAACTACATTATGTTCTCTGAGAGACTTGGTAAAATTTCTTAAGTTAGCTCTCCTGAGGGGTGTGATATCAGCTGTGGGTGCACTACCAGCACAGCTCCAGCACCACTCAGGAGTGGCTGGTTGGGTGCTCACTTCTCCAGCCAAAGGAGCTTGGCTCTGATCTACGTGACTTTGGATAACATTCAGGATGTGTCCTCAATACAGTGTGGGGAGAGAGGAAAAAAAAAAAAAAAACAAAACCACGTTATTTAAATGAGCCTACATTTTTCCTTTCTTCTTACTAGGCTGGCTATAAATCTCTGCCTTACTTAATCTTTCCATCAGTCAATCTCAGCCAGGGAATCAGGGCACTTAAGAGCTGCTTGGTTCCGAGCAATTACCTGAACAAAAGACTGTCTGGGACTGGACTAACTATTGGCTCATCTTTATTCAGCAGCACTTTCAGATCATGAAAGGAGACACCTGGAAAATGCAAGGGAGGAGGCACAAGAAACAGGACAAATTGAAAGAGAAAAAATATACTGTAAATGTACACCATAAGAGAAAAAGGTAGAGATGTGTATTTGTTGCTAGACCAAAGCAAAGATTTAGGTGAGAATATAGTAGCTGTAAAAAAAAAAAAAAAAAAAAAAAAAAAAAAAAAAGAAGCCTTCTCTGCTTCAGTACTAAATTTTTGCTAAAAATAAGACAGTGAACATTTCAACCACAAATAACCAAAGACTCTTTTGGACTATCTGAAATCCAGAATTAACTGCTATTGCAAATCATGATGGGAGCTTAATCTTTGGTCTCTCACATAGCTCTGCTGATCAACAAGCTGTTTATTAAACTGCCAAATTTTTTCCCCTCCACCACCTTGGAAAGCCTCTGACTCACCCTGATGTGATGTGGAAAATATTCTAAGATAAACTCAGAAAATTTTGTGTGATAAGAAAATTCACTCTAGTTGAAGCTGAGCCCTGAGACAAACTGCATGTACACATACTGAGTTTACTGCTCCACTAAGGAAAACTCCAGTGGGCAGTGACTTTGTTTTAAATGTTTTTGTAAGGATTGCAAAGACAATGATTTTTACCAATATTCTCAGGTGGAAACTTTTTAAAGTGGAAATTTTTTCACTTCCTTATATGACTATAAACAATTTCATGCAGCAATGAACTTAAGGAAACATTTTATGCAAATATTCATAAAATTTACCATTAGATCACCTAATCTAAATATTTAGATAACCCATAGATGCTGTTCCAATTATGCTGACCTTTAACTTCATCTCTCTCCTGCATTTTTCTTTGGGTTGAATCACTTTTTATTACTTTCAGAACTATATTCAAAGCTCCTAAGTTTGTTAGTGGTCTCAAGATGGGCAGTAACTGGAAGCCTTAAGCACAGCCTCAGCCTCTAGCCCAGTTGAAGATGGAGCCAGAGCTCATACTCCTTCTCCAGTAGCACATGGTCTGCCCAGAAGGAGATTTGCAATGGGTGTCTCAGAAGTTACAACCACGCAAACATTAATTGCCAGCTTTTTGGACTCATTCATGTAACACCTTTGCTAAAGTTGACCTTGTACTAAAAAGCAAGAGCTTTCACTCCTTCCACATAGCTTGAGGCTGGCTTTCTGTTCTGAGGATTAAGACCCTTACACAAAACCAATCTCCACCTCTCTTGGTCTTGTAACTCTCTGATGATGCCACCTAAATAGATTTTAACTCTACGGAACTCCAAACGTCCAAAAAGCAGTTGAGTTCCACAAAAGTGAGGCAGTATGCAGGGTTGGATGTTATCAGCCCAGTGAGTGAAATAAAACTACTCTGCAGTTGGAATGTCTGTCAAAGCAGCAGTGGTGCCACCTGTGAACTCCTGGCACTTACAACAAATGTTTCATGCATACATGTGTATCATTGCACAACATGCAAAGAGGTCAAAATTCTTTAAGATAAACAAAGCCAGGCTCCTAGTAATAATATTTTTTTTTAATGCTATAAAACTATAATAAATAATAGCCATAAGAAAAGGAAGAGCAACTGTGGTGACCCACAGCCCTTCTCATAGTACATGGTATGAAGTGTCTCTCTGTATTTAAAATCTTTCATCATTTTCTCCATCTGTGGGGCCTGGACATTGTGTTAGCAGTCCCCATACAGCTTTGGAAACTTGGAGCAGGGTGGAGGCTGCACAGTCCTCTCATGTTGTTTTGAAAGTATGTCTGTCTATAAAATGAATAAATACTTGCTGAAAGCTAAAAATACTTCTGCTGGCTGTGGAGTTACTTTGATACTGGTCTTAAAGTCTCCTTAATTGAGGAGGCCACAAGTGGACCAGAACTGCCTATAGCTCTCAGCCGACATGTATGCCCATTAGCATGGAGGGTGTTTACTTATCTCTTTATAGCATTATGGCACTTTCTAATGCAGTTTAAGGGTCTGCTCTTCACAGTTACATGCACGTTGCCTTTCCTGACTTCCTTTTAATTTTTCACAAAAATTAAACTATGAAGTGTCTATGCAGATCCACTGATACTTTGAGTACTTGGGTTTGCATTTCAAAAACCCTGATTTACTAGGAAAAAGTGACACAGAACAAGAAGTAGGAAAATCATTCTTCTTGTTATAGCAGGTGAATATCACCAGAGGCCGGGCAGACTACTGCAGCACCTTAATCACAGCAAAACAACAAGGGGCCTGTATTCTCAGTAACAGAAGGAATAGGCAGTGCAGGCATGCAATGAGCTTTGTTCAGTGCCATGAACAATTTAGCATATTCAGGATTTGGAGGATTCTAGCACAGGCTGAGGTTGCAAAGAAAAGAGAACCTTCAGAACCACTCTTTCTCTTTATTCATTCTGTAAAATCTAAGAGATGATGATTTCCTATGGGTCAGACACTGAAATAACTGGAAATGTAAGCATAACCCTCCACTCCCACCCAACCCCACAAAATTATAGATCTGTACCAGTTGTGGCATATTGCAGGGCAAAAATATGTCAGTCAGGAAATCTGTGCTAGATTCACCCCTGCTGGAACAGAGGGTTGCAAATAATTTGAATAATTGCTACAGAGAGCAGGTGGTAGAAATAGTCCACTAGAAAAGTTTCAAATACAGTTTAAGTCAGCAAGGGAAGTGAGAAAAGTAGAGAAAAAGTTCAAAGAAAATATGACATAATATTAAAAAAAAATTAAGATTAAAATATAATTATAATAATAAATTAATGGAGAAAATTGTGCCAAAATTGCTATTTGAGGCTATTGCACTCTAATGGATGCCACCAGACAAAAGCACTCTGGTTTGCATCACCACCATCTCTGAGAGTACCACTACAGCTAGATGCCATCAGTCTGGTGTCACATTATGCTGTTTCTGGCTTTGGCCAGAGCACTGAATCAAATGGATCTCCTGAATTTCCCAGCTCTTTTCTGCTTCCCACATCATTATCGGATGCTTGGGTGCCACTCAAGGATGAGAAATGCTCCTCCTTGAAATGCAGTAACCTCCTCATCCAGTGCCTTGCCCCAGAGAACAGACCCATGAAACTCAGGGTTGAACTAAGTCGCTCATCTTTACACCCCTCTTTTTCCAACGGCAAAAACTGCAGGAAGGTGTGCCCTGCAATGCCTGGGAACTCAAGACAGATCACAACAGCAGAAATGGGTCACAGAATCAGTGCTACAATATAATAAATCACTGAAGATGCAGTTCTGCTGTGGAACTTTGCTGTTATAAAATCAGGGAGATTGAGTGAACCTTGCTGAATGCCCTTCCTCAGTGCTGTCATGAACGTTCATCATATTTGTCAGATTAATAAATTGTAGTAAGAGAGCAGAAGAACACACGTTTGAGAAGGACACCATAAATATATTTTGATACAGGTGATAAAAACACACTGCAGGATGAAGAGAAACTTGGTTAAATTCTTTATAGACTACTGATGATTAATTTGAACTTCTTTCCACTGCTTTAAAAGCAAACATGAAAAAGAGATACATAGTTTAGTCAATTCATTAATCACCACATATAATCTTGGGGGAAAAAAGCACAAATCAAATGCAAATGTGGGAAAAGATGTTACCACTGGCTAAAATATGTGACTTTGCAAAAGTAAAAGTCAACAAACAAAGCTTTGTACAAAAAAATAAAAGGAAAGACAAAAAAATTATACAAGCCTCAAAATCTGGGATTCACTATCCTAAATATAGTATAATGTAAAACTCTGTTTAAAATAACTCACTACAATTTACATTGCAGCCTGTGTTAGATACTTTAAAGTCAATAATGGGAACGTGCATTTGTAGAAAAAAATAAAAATTAATGAATCAAAAATCAAAATCAATAAATCAGAAATGTTAACACCTACAGCAGAAAGCATTTGAACCTTCTACTTATATCTGCAAAATTTAAGTCAAACTCCTATCTTTTCATCCAGACATGCAAATTACAACATTTATAATAGCAAATCTGCCTTATTTGCATTTGTTTCTCTTTGGAAATAATAACCTTGTGGACTTTGCATTTGTGTACAGAAATGATATTGCACAAGGCACATTTTAGAGACTTCGCACTACCAAAGCCATGTGTATCCCTTGCCATGGTTCATACTCACAGCTGCTGTTTGCCTTACAAAGGTTTCTAAAATCTACAGACAAAAAAAACAGCAGAAAACAATACAGGCTAAAAAAAAAATCCAAGGTTTTTCTGGATTTCCTTAAGCACTGAAGAAGGCTTAGAGAAGATCAAGCACTTCAAATGTTGCAACCTGTTTCACATTTCTAATCAAATCAAACATGAACAGAATAAAATTACATGAAGAGTAATGAAGTCTATGATAATGATTTCTAGATTTCAGTAAGTGGTCTGCTTCAGCTTCTCTAGTTTTTCTTTTTTAAATATCACTATTAACAGCAAAAGTAGCTTAATTAAGAAAAGAAAAATTCTGTGAGGAAAAAAATTGATGGTGTTTAAAGATGAAGATACTCTTATTACAAAGAAAATGCCTTGCAGAATGTTCTAAATGTACTGAAAACATAAGTATAAGCCCCAAGTCAATGGTCAAGGGGACATCCGAATATCAAATACTGCGGTAACAAGGCTGGAAAACGTAGCCAGTGTTCGAATTTGTAGTGAAACAGCTGGACTGATTTGGCAGCTAAGAGCCCACCAGAATCAGCCAGAAGGTTACCAGGAGGAAAAACACCTCTGCTACTCCTATGCAGAAAGAAGCTATAGTCTGGCTGGAAGGTATTTTACAGCCTTCCCCTTACACCAACGATTCTGTACGTAGGACAAACAAAGGCAGAACAGATGACGAATGGAACAAGGGAGGAAAGCAGGACCACAAACGCCCCTTCCCGACCACGACGAGCAGCGGCACTGGCCGGCACCGACACTGCTGCGCTGGGGACGGTGCCGGCGCTGGGGACGGGCCGTGCCGCTGCCGCGGTCTCCAGGCCGCGCACCGCCACCTGCGGGACAGCCCCGCCACAGCGCTGCCTCCCCAGCGCTCACCGCCGCGGCTTCTCAGCGCCAGCTCGAGGGAGAAGCCAAGGGCACGTACCTTTCTGTGGCCACGAACCCTGCAGAGGACGACTTGGTGGTGATGTTTGATGAAAAACAAACTGCAATCACAGTGTGCTCACAGCCCAGAAAGCCAACAGTCCTGGGCGGCATCCAAAGCAGCGTGGCCAGCAGGTCAAGAGACAGGATTCTCTTCCTCTACCCTGCCCTTGTGAGACCCCGCCTGGAGTGCTGTGCACAGTGCTGGTGCAGTTCTTATGCCTCCAGCATAAGAAGGACACAGAAAGTCTTCTGGAGCAAGTCCAGAGCAGGGCCACGAACTTGGTAAGAGGGCTGGAGCACCTCACCTAAGAAGAAAGGCTGAGAAAGTTTGGACTGTTCAACCTGGAGAAGAGAACGTTGTGTGGAGACCACGTAGCAAACTTCCAGTATCTGAAGAGGGCCTACAGAGAAGCTGGAGAGGGATTTTTTGTCAGGAAATAGTGATAGAACAAGGAGTAATGGGTACAAACTGAAAGAGGTGAAATCTAGGCTAGATATTGGGAAGAAATTCTTTACTGTGAGAGTGGTGAGATACTGGAACAAGCCCCCCAGGGAGGTTGTGGATGCCCCAACCCTGCCTGTGTTCAAAGCCAGACTGGATGGGGCCTTGAGCAACCTGGACTAGTGCCAGGTGCCCCTGCCCATGGTACAGCAGATTGGGACTAGGTGATCTTTAAAGTCTCTTCCAATCCTCATGATTCTATGATAAAAGCATACCCACACTGCTGAGAAGAGGCAGGAGTGTTACCTCCCAGTGGAATGAGATGCAGAGGATAAACACTCACGTTCAATGAATCTCCGTCTGTGATGTTGGCAGGTCCCAGGCAACGCCAGGCACACAAACCACTTTAGAAATGAACATTCTCACTTTCGTTTAATGACTGTGGCAAGGGAGAGAGGAAGAAAATATATTTGTAATTAAAGATGGATACAGGAAATACAAGATTTAGAGGAAATAATGTATTAGTTGTCTTTCAAAGAGTCTAATTCCCCAGGATGATTTAACTAACTCTGCCAACCACCTGCACGTCAAACGAAGACACCAGGTATCTTTTCAGTGCTTCTTTAAGACAGGGGGAAGGAGAATCAAGGAATACAAAAATGTACTTTTGCTATACCATGTGGATTCTTGGCTGTACTGATCACCAAGGCAAAGCTTTCACCAATCCATATGACAATCCTGCTATATCCACTATATTCTATTGGATATAATGACTGTGTGAGATTTTTCCTAGTTGAAGCTTTGTAAATGTCAAGAGCAAAAATCAATGTTGCAGAAAGCAACTCCAACAGTTTGATGCTGTACACAGGTTGAAAGGTACTGCTTTCTGAGGACATGCTGGATAAAAACAGCAGCAGTTTCAGTGCTACAAGGAAAAACTATCTGCAAACATTCTCCAGAGAATCAGTCCTTTTAGCTAACTATTACTAAGTACTAGAAACAGAAGGAGGTTTTATACAATCAATCAATTCAAACAAACTTCGAGTAGTAGATATGAGACAGAGTCTCAGCTGAACTACAACAATCAGTGTACAGCAAAGAAATGCCCCACTTTCCTAGGAAGAACAGCACTGGGGTGTTCAAGAAGGCAACAGGATCTGCCCGGAGGCAGAGCTGTCTAATGTAGTCTGGTCACAGAGCATCTCACACAGCTGGGTCTTGGTCTTGACTCTTCTTGAGGTACCTCATATCCACCACCATCATCAACAATTGGAAAAAAAACCACAAACCCTCTAGCAGAAGTGGACTGAGATGCTATAAACTGCACTGCAGCAACTTGTACAATGGTGACACAAAAAGGCAAATGCAAATCTGGGACATGTGGATGTGATTCATCAGACACAGAGGTGACAATTCAGGAAATTAGGTTCAGCAGAAATCAACAAGACTGATAAACAGAATTTATGAGGGGAGACTATAGAGCAACAGGATTGACTTCGTTTCAAACAGAGGAGAGGCATAATGAGATTATGTGAAATACTGTCATAAACACATCAGTGATTAATTGTTTTCTGTGTATCCTCTATACAAGAAATCAGCAATGTTGGTAAGAAGAAGGCTTCTGTAAGGTGTAGGAAAAGTCTGTTTACAAGGAGAGTTAAGTGCTGAAGCAGCTGGGGAAATTAAGAAATCCTTGTGTTCAGAGATTTTTAAGAACAAATGCAGCACTATTTGGACTCCTGACACTTGGACTTGTTCTTACAGTGTCAGTTAAAGAGATATTGATGATCAATGATATTCCAGATTTCTCTTGATTCTTTCTTATCAATATCTATTTAGCCATTGGCAGATTAAAAACCCATGGCCATATTGCAACTATAATATGACACATATGAATGTATGAATATGAATACAGAAGGAGAACATATGCCGTTACTTCTTTTTCACATTTCATGAAGCCAAAGATATTTCCACAACTTCCAGTTTGACTCACAACTTTTAACACTGAGAGAATAACCACACTGGAATCAAAACAAATAATAAAGATAAACAAGAAATGCTCAACCATTTTTTTTTTCAAATAGGTAAACATACACGAAACAAAGACATGTACACTGCTCATTCAGTATGTGTAGTATTCTTACATCTGTATATTTCAAGCCTGAGTAACACAATAATGTGCTTTTATAAATTCTCAAAGACGTCCAGAGAACTAGATATATACAATGTAACACAATCATATTGCTTGAAATAGACAATTTTATAGAAAATAAAAGAGTCATCACAAAATAAAACACTAGGAGCCAGTGAAGGTACCAAAAGTAGGGAACCTAACACATCAGTATTCATTCTGAATTGTGTACAGTAGCTCAGAGATGTCTTCTGTGTTACAGGCCTTAAATTTCATATGACTATGGAAAACAGATGTGCCACATGTTTAATGAAATCCAGCACTTTGTGCTCTTTGGAAATCTCAGACACTGGGCTTCAGAATATTGAAAAGATACTAGAAATTATGTGGATATGAACAGAATCACAGAAGGGTTAGGGTTGGAAGGGACCTCTGGAGATCATCTAGTCTAACCCCCCTGCTAAAGCAGGTTCATCTGGAGCAGGTTGCACAGGATTGCACATCCAAGTGGGTTGTGAATGTCTCCAGTCAAGGAGATTCCACAGCCTCCCTGGGCAGTCTGTTCCAGTGCTCTGCCATCCTCAAAGGAAAGAAGTTTTCCCTCCCATTCAGATGAAACATCCTGTGTTTCAGTTTGTGCCTGTTGTCCCTTGTCTTGTCATTGGGCACCACTGAAAGGGGTCTTGGCCCATCATCTTGACACCTGCCCTTAAGATATTTGTACACATCAATGAGAACCCCTCTTGGTCATCTCTTTTCAAGGCTGAACAGGCCTCAGCCTTTCCTCATAAGAGAGATGCTCCAGTCACCTTATCATCTTTGTAGCCTTCGCTGGACTTTCTCCACGAGTTCCTTGTTTCTCCTGAACTGGGGAGCCCAGAACTGGACACAGGTGAGGCCTCACCAGTGTTAAGTGTAGGGGCAGGATCTCCTCCTTTGGCTGGCAATGCTCTTCCTAATGCACCCCAGGATACCACTGGCTTTCTTGGCCACAAGGACACACTGCTGGCTCATGGACAGCTTGTTGTCCACTAGGATCCCCAGGTCCTTCTCCCCACAGCTGCTTTCCAGCAGGTCAGCCCCCAGCCTGTACTGGTGCATGTGGTTATTCTTCTCCAGGTGCAGGATCCTGCATCTGCCTTTGTTGAACTTCACTATGTTCCCCTCCACCCAACTCTCCAGCCTGTCCAGGTCTCACTGAATGGCAGTACAGCACTCTGTGGTATTGACCATTCTCCCAGTTTTGTAACATCAGTGAACTTGCTGAGCACACACTCTGTACCTTCCTCCAGGCTGAACATGACTAGATCCAGTCCTGATCCCTGGGGAACACCGCTAGCTACAGGTCCCCAGTCAGACAGATTCTACACCACTGATCACCATCCTCTGAGCTCTGACATTCAGCCAGTTCACCTCCCATTCAGCTATTCACATCACCTCCACTCATCCAGCCCACATTTCCTGAGCTTATCTACAAGGTTGTATAAGATGTGTAAGGTTATAGAAGCACCACAACAACAGGAGTTCAGTTCCACTTCATCCCTACACCTACACAAGCAGTTGGTTGAAATGCCTAAAATTTCCTGTGTGTTTGTTTCCTGAACCTGACAAATAGTGTGGGCATTTAGACATCTTTCCAGGCAATTGCTTTCCCTTCAGGAACCTCCCAGCCTCTTCATTGCTTTCCTACAGAACTGGATATTCAGAAAATGGAAGATACATTTCCAATTTGCAAACTGATTGTATAGGGTCTGGTGTGGTGATGTATACTTGAATGCCTTAGTGTCACTTCAGATACACCAGAGTATCTGAGAAATCCCTGCAGAGCCAGTATATATTTCACAAGACCTCTGTGAGACCCATTTGCTTCCAGAGGCTGCTGGATACTCTCGATAGCTCAGACACTACTGGATGCTCAAGCATGAGCAAATTAATCAAGCCCAAGGACACTAAATTTGGATTTCAGCCCTTTCAACTTATCCACCAGCCTGAAATGTTCAAACCATGAGAGAAAATGCTGACAGAAATAGCTCTGCACCTCCTTCTTAAATCTTCAGACAGAGTGGGAAGAGGCATGAAAAGGGGTCAGGGGTGGTGGAAGCAAGCTGGCATTTCTTGGCTCCAGGGACAGACAGAACAGAATCTCTTACTTTGGGTAGAAATACACAGTCTGAATGACAAAACACAACATAACATGGCCCTCCTCCTGTGAAGCCTCTTGAGAATATTAATGTGATCACCTTTTTCTTATTATTATAAATAGATTGTTACAGAGCCCTGACTTCTTTAACCTCCATAGAAGTATTAGAAGTATTACTCCACCAGGACAATAATAACACAGTGGTAAATTATATTAATTCTACAAATAGTGTGAGAAATTGTGGATAACCAAAAAGGTTAATCCCTGTTTAATCTTCAGTTGCTGTGCTAGTGTGGTATAAATCTGATGGTAAATGGGGTGGCAGGAGAGCAGAATAAAGCACTGCATGTAAAATGTAGTCATCTGTAAATTTGCCTCTTACTTTGCTTTAGCACTATAATATCTCACAAAAGGCTAGTGAATTAACAATAACTGGAAAATAAATACTAAAAAGAATAGCACTTTTCTGCCTTTTCTGGTATGCTCACTTTGGATTCAAGAGCATAGGGAAAGATAGAAATACTGCAGCTGAACTGCACAAACCATTTGTTTTCAGTACAAGCAAAAGGCTCCTCAAGGGGTGACTAAAAGGATGTATTTTCTATACATCCAAACAACCCTTAGATTACTCTGTCCATAGCACTGCAACACCAGGCAAGGCAGATACCAAAAACAAGTATTTATTCTCTGCATGGCATTTTTTGTCTCTCCCTGCTGCTAATATTATTCTTTTGACACCACACACTGCATAATTTGACATTTCAAATGTATGGCACTGTCACAATGATACATGAGGAAACATTTACAGGGCTTGGCACAAGAAGCAAAATTAATACTGAAAAGCAAATTACTTGCTTAGATTGGCTGCCATTTCTCAGTTTGCAGGGTAAATATTCAGTTTAACAGTTAAACTTGGGAACACAAATAATTGATAGCTTTCAAGCAATGACTGTAGATATTTACCACCTACCTGTTTAACTACCTGGGTTTTGCCAGCACCAATGTTATTGTGCTTCAGGCATGTCTGGCTATATGATCAAATGTGGCTAAAAATACACTGTGAATTCATCATGTTCTTTACATAAAGAAATTATCTTTATGATTCCAAAGAGACAATGTTGCATAAACACAACTGAAGAAATAACCCATGAGGTCATTCAAGGGAAAATTTTTTTTTAAATTGAAAATTAATAAAGTAGTGCTCTCTGCCCAAAATATTTGTTCTTCTTTTGAACCATCTGAAAAACAATTTGTGAAGAGATAATTAAGAAATACGCTGAATGTTTCCACTAGGCTGCCTTGTCCCTCCACCCTCCCCACTCCCTTGGGCAGCATTCATTCAAGACACATCCTCACGCTCGGTTTGCCTTAAGCTCAATCATCTTAAAAGAGTTTTTCTGAAGGTCAAAAAGAAACAAAAAGCATGTATCAACATTAAGGGAAAAGGAATAATACAAGTGTGAGTGCCAAGAAGGAATCAAAGAGAAACCAATCATGTCCTGGGTAGCAGAAGGAGGACAGAAAAAAATTAAAGCTTCACTCTCCGAATTCCAATACTCCAAACAATCATTTCTCGTAATATAAATCAGCAGAATAGATTATGCAAAAATTATAAAACCACCAGTAATATGTCCAGTGATCTCACCACAGTTAATTTTAGTGCATAGAATGCTTTGGTCTACATTTTCAAGTGGATAGCTAAAATGGACAGCTGCATTGCCAAGGACTAAGACCAAATGCGTCTTTTCCAGATCAGTATTTTAGGGTGACAAGAAAAAAGCTAGACTCCTAAAGCCTTGAGCACTGCTAGATTAACTTTCTGCAGGTGATAATAGGTCTGTAATCTCCACAGAGTGCTGCTGACTCAGCACCACTACAACACATACAATGCCTTACTACAATCACAGCTAGGAATTTGAGATGTTTAGAAGGTTATCAGCCAAGATCTTCCTAATGTAAGATCGAGTCTCCATGTAACTCCAGCCTTCTGGATCTAAAATTCCATTTGTTCAAAGGCATTAGTATACATACTTGGTTGTAATAAGCTTTTGGTTGAGAAGCTTTTGTTCATGAGCGATTCTGAATGCAGACCTGTGAAGGAGGTCAGAGAACAAGGACTGCATACTCTGTTCCTATTTGTTCCATACTCAATCCCAAATTAACAAAATCTTGATGTAATTTCTGGTCTAGTTCTAATTTACATTACCCTTCACTATATTTAGTTTCTCCTTAGCTAAAAAGATAAGCTCAACAAACACTGATATAAACAATTTTTGTCATTCTCTAAGCACTCAGATCTGCCATCAAACATCAAGCTGGGTTTTGAAATTTTAATGATAAAGAAAACAATCTTTCCTTTAAATCAGATCTTTTAATATCCTTTAGTAAGTTCTGTAAGGTTTTAGTTTATATTTTTAGTAACTGCTAAAGAGCTCAATAACTGACCAATTCATTATATAATCACAATAATATAATTTATTTCTAAAGTGGAAACTAGAAGCAGAGAAAATCTCAGCCACAAATTCCTATTAAGCCCTGACCCTGAAAATGAAACCACATGGAGAAAAACTGGTTTTTGATAAAGAAGAAAAAACATAAAATCAGCTTACATTCCAGAGAGGAACAAAGCTACTTCACCTGGTCCTGTGTTGAAGGGCCTTTTGTGAAGACTCTACACAAAGCATTTTTCTTCCTGTAAAAGGAATGATCAATAAATATCAATTTGCTTTAAGAAAAATTCTCTGTCTATAAGCAATTTCTCACCAAGTTGACAGTCCCTTTTTTTTTAGAGTCCCAAAGCAGAGCTATTATACTGCATTTTGGTGAGAGCTGTGTCCTTCAGGAAAACTTTCAAAGTCAAGTGATCTCTCACCTACAAATTGCACCTAGGACTTGCATTGAAAGGATTTAGGTTGGTAATAAAGGCTCACATTGCCAGTTAGATCCTGCAGCTTGGATGGCTCCCATGAGCTCCTACCCCAAGCCTTTACTGAGATGGTGCATCAAGACCTTATCTGTTCTCTTCTTAACTCAGATGACTTCCACATCAGCTTGTCAGCAGGTAAGAATCCAGCTCAGAGCTCAAGACTGACATGTCTTTTGAGATAATCAAGAGGAGCAGATGAATAAATGTAATATATGTATGCTTATTTTTTGCAGGTTGACAGTATTTGGCACTGAAAATCAGAAGTGTTGTGGGAGTCAAAAACAAGACCTGATTCCCTTTGCTTTCTAAACCCTATGCTGCCTTGTGGGACCTCATCAGGGGCTACGATTCATTACACTAGGAAGACTATCCCAGATAAATAAGACTAATAAGTAATTAATGCCAATTATGCAACTTTCTGGACCAAACAGTGAGACTGAAACAATTACACTAAGTTTTACATTATCATACAAGAAAACACTATAAATACTGTCACTGGATGTGTGACACAGTCCACATGGCAGTCCTGTCCAGAGCCAAGCAGCACAGTGGCAGTCATGTTGCCCAATAGCAGTCAATCACAGATATACACCACTAACTACACTGGAGAGTGCTGGAAGTACAGAGAAAGAGATTGAAAAAGGAATCTGCTCAACACAGGGAGAGGGTAAGATTGGGAGAGAGCAAGAACATGGACCAAGATAGTGTTTTACTGCATGACAGATGCTAAAAAATTTGTCAGAACTCAAAGGTATGTTTTTGATACAAAATTGCCTGCTGTAAGTGAACAGATTGTATTCTGCTGAGGGATAGATCAACTCATCTGGACACAGAAAGCAAAACCAGCAGTCAGCAACAGAAGAAATTAGCACTGTGTACACTGAAAGAATTCTGAAGCTGTTAGGAGAGAAGTTATGTATCTCCATTCTGAAACAAGAAGGGAAAACTCCGGAGCTTCCAAGGTAACATCGAGGGCCTAACGTACTATGCCTTTTACAATCAATCACTTCCTTAAAACAATGCAAAATAACTGCCTATGTGAATATAGAAGAAACTGTGCGCTTCGAATTGTAACAATTAATAGCTTGCATGATAATCTGAAAGAATCATAAACTCTTTAAAAACAGACATCAAGTAGGAGTGATTTGTTCAGCATAACTTGCTGAATGCTGTTAAAACCAAGCTGCATGAAAAAAAAAGATTTATGTATTCTCTAGTATGAAAGATGTCAGAAAGTATTGGGGGAAAAAAGCTATACTCAGTCTTGCAGGAAGATGATTCACCATCCGCCCCTTGTAGTCACTGAAGTCAGACCCATTCATTACCCATTATGCTGAGGAGTTTTATTTTTCCCCTTGTGGTGAGTAAGTGCTGAATTACCCATATCACTGAGCCATCTCACTAAATGCAGTGGCTGCTGCTCACCAAAATAATCATGAAAAGTTTATCTGTGAGGAACTCCAGACACGTAAATACATGGAAGCTGCCTCTGATAATAACAGAGATTTATATTCCATTCTGAGAGGGGTGTACACAAATTCTAAAAATCACTAGTCAATACTACATGTAAATATAAATGCTCAGTGAATACTTGTGGCTTAAGTCTCTTCCTTTCATGGGAAGCATTTAGCAATCTTCAGGGGCAGGGCTGATGAAAATGAGAAAAGAAATCACTAGTGAGGATTTATAATCTTCTAAATTCTAAGGGTCCCCTGTTCCATATGGATTGGATTTTGAATTGATAGCCAGAAGCCATTCTAAACATCAAATTTACTATTCTAATGTAAAATTTAATTTCACTTTTTCTCTAGTTTCATTCTACTTCTAACTTTCTCCTTTTAATCAATATATTCCACAATAGCAAAATGCAACCAGCTGGCTGGATTTTTACCCGTCTCTGTCTTCCAATCTAGCTTGATACTACTTCTGTATTAATGTGTTCCTGTAATTAAATCTACTTAGAATAAATCACTTAAAATGTACTGCTGCTGTCACCTAAATGTATAGTCTACTCTGCCACACAGAGATCTGCTTATTAATGTATCTGTGGAGCTTGAGAATAAATCAATTTATATCAACAATATATTTTTCTTGAGAATAAAAAAATTGCACAGGTGTTATAGAACGGTATGGAAGAATCCTCCAAGTAAGTTTTTTCATGTATTTTATTCCCTGCTTATATGTGGAGTTAACTGCTTAATTGCTTGCAGAAACAGGAAAAATGAGGCAGGTTCAGTCACTCTATTAAAAATAATGGAATAAGGATCTAGTTACTGGGATCAAATTTGACCAATTTAGGATTTTCAATTATTGGATGGTCAATTGACTACCATTTTATTTTTGAGCAAAAATTTTTATTAATTATGTGCAATTAAGCTCTGATAAACATAGCTGAGAAAGACACCCACCAATTCAAAGCTTTTTCAATTGTCCTTCACATTTTTGGACAATTATTTTAAATGTTTAAGTGGATTTTTTTCTGCTCTGCTTAAAATCAGAGCTCTGTACACTAGCCCAAAGATGGTGGGGTCCCTGCACAGGAAGTGGTTGAGGCAGAGCTCAATGGTGGCTATCCAACCAAGCTTCGAGAAATGATGAAATCAGTGTTTGATTACTGTACAAGAAAGAAACAGTTCACATTTTCCTAATATTTTAATATAGCTGATTAATGCAAATAAGCTAAGTCATGTATTCAGTGTTTTCAAAAACATGAAAAAAAGTAAACCCAAATAATTAATCCATTTGCTTAGTAACTGGAATAAGGATAGGCCAGAGAGACAGGTCAGGTCATCATAAAGCAAATCTCAGACCAGGCTCAGTCCTGAGCATGCCGCACATTAAGCTGTTTGCTTTGGCCTTCAGGTATTTTTAGGCCAAGTATCAGAAATGAAGACTTCAGTCAGTTATCAGTCTCTTGTATTGAACTTCATCAATTGTGAATTTCAAACAATTCAAAAATAACTCAATCTTATTTCCACTCAGTCAGATTTTGTCATCCTTTATGTCAGGGGAACTGCTTGCCCAGTAAAGGACTCCACCATATGCAGCATCCTTCTCCTAACAACTCATGAAAGGTCTGAAGACAAAAAAACATTAACAGTTAAGCCATGAATATAACATCTCAGCTTTAAACTCACTGCTGCAATAAATACATAACAGCAACTGCAGTAACTAAATGTACTTAAAAAAAAAAAAAAAGCTAAGAAATTGACCTTCATTTTAAAGCTTTTCATCTTGTATTAATCTGCTGAATAAAGATCTTGCATACTTTCAGAACACAGACTTGGATTAAGATTCCCAAAACTGTTCTGCAGATATGAAAGAAGACTAACTTCTATGCAACTGCCTTTGGTTACTGGAAGTGAGGTGCTTGTACACAGCATGCTGCCTCTGCCAAACCCCACTGAAACCAATTTCACCGAGGAAAAATGCTATGCAGGAGTTTCAGACAATTACAAGTGAGTACCGATTTTAATTCTGAACATATTGAAAAACCTACAGTAGATAAAATTACCTATACAAATGGAAAGACAAAAGAAATTATTCAAATCAAAATGTGTTAAGCATAATTTGAAATTTAGATAGAATAAATGTACAGTTTGACATAAGAATGCTAATGGCTTGCTTTGTGATTTCATAATCTATTTTACTACCTTCTAGGGATTTGATTACAGATCTGATCTAGTAACAATGTCATTTTTCTCATCATTTCCCCAAAATCAGCTCTTAATCTACTCAAAAAAAAGTTCAAAAAGGGTCTGTTTGGGGGCTGAAGCCAAGAAGCATCAACTCCTGTGAGAGCACACCTCTATGCTCCCATCTGGTCCCTACAATCTCTTCAAGAGATACAGGTACATGATGACACAGCCATTCCAACTTAGTCGCCTGAAATGATCCCTTTGCCACAACCAGGGTGTGCACCAAACTCAGGAACTCTGAGGACTTTGGTTCAACAAGTCAGACATGGTTTATTGAGACATTTCAAATCATTCATGATTCTTGCTCCTAAAACAAATTTTGAGTTTAATCAAGTTTCCAAGGAAAATACACGCTCTTTCAATTAATGAACTTAATGTAACTTTAACCTACAAAAACTGACTAAGAAAAGCCCTGTTTTCCTCTTCTTTTTCTTTTATTCCTTGGTGTTGTGAATAAAAGTGTATCTAACTGGCTCAGTCTCAAGATAAATTCAATACTTCATCAATACTCCTCAGAAATTAGCTATGGTGACAAAACCAGCATGTATTGCATGTATTAAAATGCCACTGAACTTTCTGAGTGGAAAGGAAACATTTTAAGATCCTCATTGATTCACATGCACCTTCACTGAAAAAAAAAGAAAAAAATACTCTCTGTGAACTGCTGCTACCTACTGGAAATTAACTAGAAAGGCATTTGGTTTATATACAGCTAGAATAAGAGTCAAACCAAGGAAAATAAAGCAGCATACTCCCTGCAATACTACCCATAATATGTAGACTTATCTAATAAGAAACTAGTTTTAGTTACTTGTGCAATTGCATCAGCTATATTCGTAGACTGATTTGTCTGAACTCCTAGGCTTTGTAGAATTTCTTAGTTTGTTTTTTTCTTTAATGGTCTCAGGTAGTTTATTCCCACATATCACCTTCTCATCACTTCAATAAACAAGCTGTTATTTATACTAGGTAGTACAGATCTTCAGACTAGGAATATGCCTCTTCTTTTACAATACCCTGAACATCAAATGTTCCAGCACATGGCTGAGGCTACACTTCAAATATCAAAAGATGCACCTCACTGAACTCCAGCTGTTGCAAAGACCAGCATCAAGTTCAATATTACCATTGAGGCTTCTTCTATGCAGTCAATGGAGAAAGACAGACACCTCCAGAGCAGGATTCATCTCATCTGTTCCAGGGGAGATAAAGCATTCACTGGAAGTACCTGCCTCTCTCCTTCTGAGATGACCAACCGGTCCAAAACTGATATCTAACCTTCCAACACCTTCAGTTAAATGAGATCACTCCCACCCTGGCTGCCTGAGGCTGTGCCTAATTACCAAGAAAAAAACAGCGCATACTCCAGGATTTTGATTGCAGATCTGGGATCCTCCTGGACCTTGCTTAGTTTTCACTTCTGAAGAAATCAGAGCAAAGGGATGAAAAGAGGAAGCAGCCTTGTGCGCTCCAGGGTCAGAGCCTGACCAGGAGCCAGGATGCAGTCTCTGACAGCCCCTCAATAAGATTAGCAGTGGCAGCTTGCAGCTGTACAACCTTTCACTGCTGGAGGTGTGCCTGCTCAGCGTGGTGCAGTGCTGCAGAGAGAACCCCGAGGCTCCTCAGAACAAGCCAGTCCAGAAGCAAGGCAGCTGCCTTGACCCAGCCCTGTGTATCAGCTTTTCATCACAGCTAATTAGCTACTTTAATTCAGCACATAGTCCTTGCTATACAGGCTCTACACAGTTCAAAGACAGCTTGGTTATATCTTCATTTTAGATTTAGCCAGAAAGCCTGGGAGCTCACACAGATTTAACTCACTTATACTTTTAAAGTTGCCTCTGCAACTAAAGGACTGGAAACACATTTTCCCCACATGAAAATTTATTTTCTGGAGCATAGTTCAAGCTCAGGAAAGATAAGGGAGGAGACCAGTACAAGGACAAGCCCTGAACTACACGGCTAGAGACAGTCTACCAAAACCCAACAATAAAAAAAAATTTCCATATTCAGGATCCTCCACGACTCCAAGGTCAACCCGTTCCCAGTGCTTATAGGTTCGGTTAAGCTTATAAAGTAGAGGTGGAAAACAAGTATCTCTTTCTATTCCTTCAAAAATTTTGCATGCTAAAAATTTCAATCATATATTATAACCAGGTATTATGCAAAAGTTTGTCCTTTTCGATCTGTGTTTCAATGAAGACGTTTTGAGAGGGCAGCCCCTTTGTGATCTCCAGCAATGACAGAGCTGCCCCTGGGAAGAGCTCCACACAGGTCTGGGATAGCTGAGGAATGGGCTCAGAGTCACCAGAACCAGTCCCACTCTGCATAGCTTGATTTCTTCCAAAAACTGGTATAAATAGTAAAATTACCTAGGGCCTCACCTGGCAGTCAGTGAATTCAGTGCACAGTGATGGTATTTATGCTGTATGTCTTTCCCATACATCATCTCTTTCTTCTGTTGGATTTAGCCTGCATGTTTTTTGGGAAAGAAGACTTCTGGCTCACAATACACTGAAAGCCAACAGTGCAATGACTTTTTTTGCTGGTTTTGGCTGGGGTAGAGCTAAATTTCTTCACAGTGTGGGGCTATGTTAACAGTGTTGATAATTCAGGGATGTTTTTGTTATTGCTGATCAGTGTTTACACAGTGTCAAGGCTTTTTCTGCCGCTCCCACTGCCCCAGCTGTGAGCAGGCTGGCAGTACATAAGGAGTTGGGAGGGCAAATAGCCAGGACTGCTGACCCCAACTGACCAAGGGGATATCTGATACCATATGACATCATGCTCAGCATAAAAAGCTGGGGAAAAGAAGGAGGAAGTGGGGGGGATATTCAGAGTTGTGGTGCTTGTCTTCCTAAGTCACCGCTATGTGTGATGGAGCCCTGCTTTCCTGAAGATGACTGAACACCCGCCTGCCTATGGGAAGTGGTGAATTAATTCCTTGGTTTGCCTTTCTTGTGTGCATGGCTTTTGCTTTGCCTGTTACACTGTCTTTATCTCAACCCACAAGTTTTCTCACTTTTACCCTTGTGATTCCCTCCCCCATCCCACCAGGGGTGAGTGAGCAAGAGCCTGTGTGGGGGGATGTGTTGCTGGCTGGGGTTAAACCATGACACTTTTTCAGGGTATGCATGAGCAGACATCAAAATGACATGGAACTTAACTTTGATATATATATTTTCTGAGTTTCTGAGGGCAAGAAGCAGCTTAATATATCTACAGTATGTAAAGCCAAATGCTCTACTTTTGCAGTCATGTTCATGGTGTGCAGAAATGAGTTCTACATTCCTCCCTCCTTCTCATAATCCCCCAGGTAAAGGGAGCTCTCAGAAGAAACAGACTCTCAGCATCATCTTTAGAAAAATCTCTAAAAACAGCAATGGGGACTGACAGGAACGCAGTCAGTCCTGGCAGTATGGAAGTTATTGCAAACTCATAAAACACTCAGCTTTGAGCTTCATATTGCCCCACCACCAATAATGGCAGCTGAGCAATCCTCCTTTTTTTTCCTTTTCCACACAGCAGAAGAGAACCCATACCAGAAAGATTTGATCCTTTGTCCATTAGGAACAATAACAAAATTTGCCAGAGGTAGATATGGGCTTTTGATGGTTCACTGAAGTTATATCTGTGCAATAAAACTACCTACCTTGGAATTCTGTATTCTAAAGATGATTTGGTATGGTATGAAAAAGAACCAGTATTGTTCCATGGGCTTCTGAGCACAGTAATTCCACAACACATTCTGAAAGCTTCCATTTTCACCATCACAATAAATATATTAGACCACTCACTGACATCCATTACTGAATATGCATAAGTCTTTAAAAAAGTTTACCTTGCTGAAGCCTGATATGCTATGTCAATGAAATCCAAGTGCAGTTTCTTTAGGACATGTAAGAAAGGGTTCTGAGGTGTATCTGCTCTGACTCTCAGCACAAACAAAACTCAGGCACTGAATAGAGTAGCCCTGCCTGCTAATACAGTCTTGGAAATAAATGTCAAGCATGCTTTCATCTACACTCAAAACTGAACCAAGTTGTCTAAAGGGACAACATACCCTTTCACATACCCACTCATCTGGAATGAAACACTTTCTCCATGGTACATGGGACTGGAGAAAAAAACAAGAAGAAATTAATTCCAACACTGAGAGGAACTCTTTTTTGTTGTTTTTAATTTACAGATTTGCACACATTACTCTCTCTGACTTGTTTAAAATGTGGGATGGAAATTGGCTTCACAGTTGATGACAGATCTTGATCTCATGGGACATAAGGAGACAACAGCTTGAGCTACAAATGAAAGTGCAATTAGAATTAGTTACATCATGCTTTAATTTTTAGTCACCCCACAGTATCAATCACACACAGTTTATAATGGAAAATAAATACCAAGGAACACGGGTTAAAAATGATGGAACTAAAAGGAAGTAAAAGGAAGCATCAATACCTTTCTAAGAAGTTTGGGGCGGGGGGAGTGATTCCCCATAAGAAAGATAAATGTAGGTGTGTTTACTGTCTTCCAGAAGGATGCCTTGCTCCACACAGAGTTGATCCAAATCAGATTCAACATACAAAGTCCCTGAAGGAAACACTCAGCTTTACCGACTATAACTAAGAGTTTTTAAAATACAAATAAGTTTTTTTCAGAAGGGATAGGCAGTTTGTTATAGTCTCTTCCCTGCATAACTAAAATATTAGCAGATTTTTAATTCTTTTGCTGTTCGGATCGTTTTAATCCTCACTACCCTCACATGGCTTTTACTAATCAGATATTGAGGGAAAATGTGTGTTTATCAATTCATATTTCCTGCAGAATAATGTGAATCCTAGCTCCTCAATGTTTAGGAGAAATGCCTAAGAGCAAGCATTTTGTTTATACACAACTTGATTAAAACTAAACATAATGCAACTGCTCATAGGTTATGAGACAGCTAAAACAATCTCCAGCTCCCTTCTGAGCACTGGGGGAAGAAAGAGGATTCAAAATGCAAAACTAGTTTCAGACTTTAAAATGAAATTATGTGAGCCATCCAGACATAGTGTAAATGCCACTGAATGTTAAACCAAACAGGTAATCTTCTCCCCAGGGGAAAAAAACCCAGAAGTTTTAATGTTCAAGCATGGGATTAAGTAAAATTACAGTCTACCCTCTGTTCCACCAACTCCAACCATAACCAACACAATTCTGCAAAGAAATAAGTATCCTTCTTCCACACAGATTACAAATAAAGCCAATGTTTGCCAGGACTGCATCTGGGGTTGTTATTTACACCATCTTCACAGTCAGAATTGACTGGCACAGAGACCAGACCAGACCTGACTCCCAGCTGGGCTCTTCAGCTTACCATTACTTTAGCAAGACAGAAACAGGAAAGAACTCACTGTCTTAATGTCTCAGTAGTTTCTGACAGCAGCTGCTACTCCCCCTTTGCAGGGCAGAGGGACAAAGTCATTCCAAATTTAACAGGCTTGCAGAGCAGTTTCACATACAACCCTGGTACAATCATAATAAAATCAAAGAAACAGACCATAAATGAATCCTTCAGTGTGATAAATAAAAACCTCAGCCCACCCTCCAGACACACTGTGGCAGCAGAACTGATGTAGGTCCAGAGTGCCAGAACAGCCTAAAGAGTGATGCCAATGTGTGAAAGTGCAGACAGGAAGAAAAGTCCTTTCTCTGAAGAGAGCCCAAGACAAAACAAAATGTTCTCAGTGTGTGGTGATTATCCAAGTGGCCTTGTACTAAACACCCCTCACAACCATTTGTACCAATCAAGCCTTCTGAACTCTCTTTCCTTGCAGGTGCCCCTATATAGGGTACAAGCCCAGGCACACTCAGGGTGCTTCTTACCTTGAATAACCTTCAGTCCATGATCCTGGTTCAGGAAAGGATTAAATAGCATATATCTATGCTCTTTTAAGCAAAGCTAGAAGCATGCACTTAAATTTCTGATATGGTGGCATCTAAGTTATATTTAAACACTCTGCAAAATACGTTTCTTATAGAAGAAGAATGTGAGAAAGGAGGAACTATCAACACTCCTCCTTCCTTTTAACAGACAGAGAAGGAGACTCAGGACCAGTCAAAATGTCTGTGGCAGAGCTTGGTACAAGCACTAGTCTTACTGTTAGTAATTTTAATAATTTTAACATCAAAATATTTTATCTATTTAAAAAGTAATTTTAGTATGCAACTGGATAGAAGAGTAGGCAATAAGGTGAAATGCAATATTCTAACAATAAGAAAGCATGCCCCCATCACTGAAAAAATGTGAAAGTCAGTGTAAATGTTTTGCTATAGCATCCCTATTTTATAATGTTTGGACCACTGATCAGATAGAAAAAAGCTATCAACAGATCAAGACTGTAAGAATTCAAAATCATCATTAGGGTCCACAAAATATTACTAAAATACTACTATTTAAAAATTTCTGAATTATTATGTTAAACATCTGTACTATTGTGTGTCAAGAAAGTGAAGCATTCTTATCTGTATAGTATCTCAGGTAAACAGAGGATGACATCAAAGGAAATAACTGACAAAACCTTCCAAGTACACAAATTAGTCTACAGACATATTTCATTATTTTTTATTCCTTGCAACCTGTTAGTCAAATTTTGATTTTAAAATAAATTGCTTCAGAACTTGGCTCCCTCCTTTCACTTCAAGAAAAATGGACAAGAATGGTTCAACAAAAATTCCTTTGCATTTGTAAAATATACCTTCCTCTTCAGCTAGAACTCATAAAAGGACATTTTCCTTATGTCAAATTTTGCCACAAAAATGTAATTCTGGCTCAGTTATTTTTATTCCTCTTCTCACTTGCTTGACCAGTTCAAATTATACAACTGGGAAAACTGAGTCTTGTTAACTGAGCTGCAGCTTAGTTAGTTCAAAGGCAGCTGGGAACAACAGGTATCTTCCACGACATGCACAAATAAGAGGGGAAACCTTCACATTTTGTTGGGGAAAGTCAGACTGCAGAAGTTTTAGAGAGAATTAAAACAGGCAGGAATAATGTTCAGTTTTGTCAGATGCATTCAACATTTTTAAACTGAATGGCAGAGTTGCAAGCTCAGGATTTCTCCCTTGCTGCCTGCCAAGCAACTCAGACCTTCAGCCCTTTCTTTTTACTTCAGTCTACTTAATGAATGGCAACACAACACAAAATCCCTGATTCAGTTCTGAGCCTATTTACAATCCATCAGGCCAAGAAAGAGAGTAGATCCTGAGTATTTTGCTAATAAGCCCATCCTTGTCTTTAATATACAGACATTAGCAGAGAGGCATCATTTCCCCAGGGTAAATACAATGGAGTTTTTTTACATAACTGGTGAAGCTGCAATGAGCTTCTACACACTATATCGTCAAGTCTAAACGTCTATGTCGA
This sequence comes from Corvus hawaiiensis, assembly GCF_020740725.1. Classification (NCBI taxonomy): domain Eukaryota; kingdom Metazoa; phylum Chordata; class Aves; order Passeriformes; family Corvidae; genus Corvus; species Corvus hawaiiensis. The sequence goes on along the minus strand of NC_063238.1, from coordinate 16,313,904 downwards.
CATCCATATTAAAACTTCCAGCTTTTAAAATCACAAGTTATCACTCATTTTTACCTCCAAAGAGTCACTAGATGCCTAACATAAAATTCAGTTGCTTTGAAGACACAGGTCAGAGGCCCTACTCAGGGAAAAGGATGAACTAGTGAGCTAGGTGAAAAAAATGCTAAGCTTAACCTAATTTCTAACAAAACATTTCATGCAAAGATTTCCAGAATGAAGTATTTATACTTTTGTGTTGGAAACATGTCTTAGATTTGTTTTCTATGTCAGAGGGCAGATGAAGAATGACCTAACAGAAGAGCCAAATGGCAAATTATGTTGTGTTGTGTTGACTTCAGAAAAGAGGGACAACTATGTTTAAGTCTTTGTTTCAGGCCAAGGAAAGCAAAGATTCAGACTTTTATTTACCATTATGTACTTTTAGTGTCCTAAATACCTTAATAGTTTCTGTTCCATTATAGCAGCTTTTCACCTTTGCATTCCTTATTTTCTAGCAAATTTCAAAGTATCTAAAGCTTTCCTTATGTTCAACCAAGACCAACAAGAAAGACTTATTTCAGATGGTGGTCTGTGCACTCAGAAGCTTTGCAAACCCAGCTCATAGCTCACTATACCCCACTCAGCTCTGCATGAGCAATTCCATTGACTTGCACAGATCTGTGCCCAATTCCTCAAGGTCTGATTAAACAATGATCTCTAAAATGCTCCTGAGCAGACCTCAAAGCTGCTTCCATTTATTATTTTGTGCTACAAGCAACTATTCTGCTATCCAGCATTAATTTAAAACCAATTGCACAGCACCACAGCCAGCTAGTTATCTAAATATACCTGAGATAGGTAAGGCTCAATTACACTGGAGTGAAGAATACACATAAGAGATTCATCACCAGTTCAGATGGATATCAATAAAAGATATAATCAGCAAGGGACTGCATGAATATATAAGAATGTGGACCCATTTTGTGAGTTAATTCTCTTGTATTTCATTACAAACAACTTTCAATCATTTCTTTTTCTCATACTGATTGATTGGGTGGAGTGAACAAGACAAAACTTTTTAAACAGTGTAAGTCTGTGCACAGAGCCCATGATCTAGTCCATAAAAGCCAGTGAATTTTTTTACTGTTCTGGACAGAATTATTCCAATGACAGACTCTAGCCAATGCCCAGACCATCTGGTAAATTTTGTCTTACCCAGGGTCTAGGTGTGAATTTCACTGGTGAACCTCTCCACATGGATTTTTCTCACCATCCCCCAGCCCATGAGAGCAGCCCCAGCAACACAGCAGATCCCAGGCACCGGACAGCAGATTGCACAGCAGACCCCGCTTCTGGCAGAGCAGACCCTGGCAAAAGCAGCCAGCAAGTCACCAAGAATGGACCAAGGATCATCAAAGAAAAGGAGGGTTCAGAGTGACCAAAAAATTGGGGTAGAAACTGTGGCATAATTCCCAAGCCAGGCACTCTGAGAATGTGCTTAGAGATATTGTGTAATAGACCAGGAACCTTGAATGAATCTCGACAACTCATTGGGTATGTGATATATTTATTAGATACTAAGAGTAGCTCAAGAGCAGTGGGAGAAACATGCTGAAGGAATATTCCTCATGATCAAGAGCAGGCCGATGGAAACAAAAGGGAGATGCATGTGGCTTCTTTCTTCTTATTTCAACTTCCTCCCCTGAGAATTTTCTTAGGTCTTAGAAGTGTTTGGATATTTATTCTCCTTATTTGATAGATGCAAAGACAGCTGGAGTCACACATTCTTATATACTGGAATATAAGTATTTTGTGCCACACATGAATGTAGAAAAGCAAGCAAAAATGAAAGACTTTGGGACATCTACTGTCAGACAAAGCCTCAAATCCATTCCATTTGTACAGTAGATTGGTTTTGTTGCTTCTTTTCATTTAAGGGCAATAAAAAGTTTTCTTTCAGAATGAATAACATGCAAAGCTTTGGAGCTCTGCATCCAAACAAGATTTTAGAAGTGAAAGCATACATTCATCTTTTTTTATTATTATTAATACCACTATTTCTATTATGTGATTTTCTTTCCCAAAGGTTTGTTACCTGGGTGAGTTCTCACCTTATCTATCATTGGAATAATTTATCAGTCCTGCACCCATGGGAAAAGGAAAGGTTTTCTTTTCTTCTTCCTTGAATGTTATCTGCTCCAAGACAAAATATAACACCTGCTGTTTTCTATCAAATACTTATGAATAGAAAAAAATAACACTATATTTGATATTGTATCTCTTTGTGAATGTCCCCAAGTTATAATTTTCCATGGAATATACAATTAGCATACACACAAGAGAAACAAAACTAAAAATAAGGATCGAGCTAAGTCTGCTTTTCTAAGCAAAAGGAATAGCAAATGTGGAAATAGGTCATTTTACAGAGTCTCCTGGTCCTACAGATCTGCAGACAGGTTTCTGATGGGTGCTGGGAGCTCTGCTGGGAGTGACAGGCAGAGGCAGGGATTGCTGGTGTGAGGTAGTGCCCAGCTCACCCCACAGTGGGGATCTCAGCTCTGCGGCACGCGCACATGAGCCAGCCTTTGGGCTAACACAGCCTCGGGAGCGCTCACTGATTGGGATGCTCCCCTTGCTGCGTGTGTTAACGGTGGACTCGATGCTCTTGGAGTTCTTTCCCAACCTTAACAATTCTGTGATTCTATGATAACACAGTGTCCAGAACCCACTGCAGCAGGAAGGAGGGGAAACAATTTAAGAGACACTTAAGCAAACTAAGGCCAGAGTGATTCAGGGGCTGAAGAAGAACTTTGACACATTCTGCATCCCATTTTGTCAGAGGAAACATGCTGGACCCTGCTGAGGATGCAAGCCTGCGCCTCTGTGGGCATCCTGCTTTCTTCAACATGCACAGACACACTCTGGTCCCCTACAAACATTTGCTGGCACTAAGAGTCCTTGTGCCTGACATACCAGTGCCCCGGTGTCCTTGCACAGATGCATTTATCCCAGAAAAACTGCACTTTTGTAGACAATGCTGAAAGCATCCCATAATTTTCCTGTTACAAACTGTACCCTCAGCAAGAGCACCTTGATAACAGAAATCAGCACAACCACACCAGCATATCCATACCAGCACTATGTCTGGTCTGAAGTCCTGCACCTTGACCCCTCTTTCCTCTTCAGCTTTCACCTGTCTGAATTACCACCTTTCACTTTCTCTTACAGCTTTTTCCTTCAGCCTTGATCATCAATTTCCCTGCTGCACAAAGGATGCTGAGGCAGGGGAATGTGCACAAAGATTTATTAGCAGGATCCACTGCTGATGACACACATCGACTCTAATAGACAAAGTAATCTTGAGGAGAAAAAAAACAAAAGCAAAAGCAGAGAAGGGAAGAGAAAATAGAACAGGAGAGAGGAAAATGCAGAGAGGGGGAGAAAAACTCCCTGAAGGCCAGTCAGTAAGGGCAGACGTGGGGTTCCAGGTGAGCCTCATCCTCTGGACAGTGTCTCCAGTGATGATGAAGGAGGAGGACTTTTCCCCTCATCCTAAATGTTTCACTGAAATCTACTCAAATTCCCTACAGACTGCTACTGCTTATGACGGTGTTAGCGCAGACCAGACTACACTAATAAGATGTACATCACTGTACATCAACTGATTTTTAAGCTTTTTCCCACTTATTGGATGTTTATTGAGCATTTGGATGACTATTATCTACTTGTTGTACAAAGTGTTTGGTTTCTCTACTATAAATTAAAGTCTATTCATATCTTAGTGATTGCAATTATCTCACAGTGCTTCCTAATGTAGCTCTCAACTCATACTGAGGTAGCAATGCCAGAACTAGGCATCTGTCTGCAGATTAAAACAGAACTCAGCTTTCTGATTTCCAAAGACAAACCAGAATTTGTACCATCTTATCCTTGAATAAAACTAGTATGCTCACTACATTTCTGGTTATCACAAGTAGGGCAGGTTTATATAAGAAAACAGAATCCAAACCAGCAGGGGAACCTCAGCAAGGGAGCTAAGGACTAAATGCACATGGTGAGTAAATTATCCTCTCATCTTCCAAACTGCTCCCTCTGGATGGCATTAATGACATGCATTAGTTGTGTGCACCAGCACAGAAAAAAACTGAGGCATGTTTCTGAACAATTAATGATCACTTTATCAAGATGGAACAGGTGGACTATATAGGATGGCAGCAACTAGACAAATATGTCGTTTTGTATTTCCCACTGATTCATTTACTAAATGCCCTTCACATTGTTCCCCCCCCCCCCCCCCCCCCCCCACTTTCCCCTGCCCCTAGCCTTGGCCACTCCCTTGGGCTCTCGCTACTGGTTCCTGTACCCCAACTCTGCCCATGTACCGCCCCTGCAAGCTGACAAAACCCCCCTGCACCCGGAACATGAGGTCTCTCGGCCTCTGGGGGTCGCTGGGAGAAGATGTAAGATTAAAGATCCTCTAAAACCCTTGTGGAGGGACCCTTCTTGCCTCCTTCGCTGTCACTGTGTTGTAGAGCTGATAGCGGGTGGGAGCAAAACTGCGGAGCTGTCCAAAATGGGCTATGGGAGGACAGAATGGCTGCCCTGCCCTAAGAAGCCCTGCTGAGCTCCCAGGGAAAGCTGCAGCTTGCTAAACCAAACCTAGCACTACAACACAAATAAACTAAATTGTCAAATAAACAATTTGTGAACTTCAGTGTACTTCCAAGGATTAACTCTAATCTCTCCATTTGGATTCTGTCCTCAGTTTTCAATACAGCAAGGTAAACTCACAAGTGTTTGTGGTATGTGCAGCCTTGCTGAGCCACTGACCATGTTTCTCTGAATTAAAACAGGATTCAATTACTACCATTCAAAGCGTAATAGAAGAAAAAAAAAAGGACAGAAAATTGTTCAAAAAGTTCCAGAAAATGCACTGAATGTCAAAGACCGCAATCCAAGCAGTTTGTTTCTAGCATAATAGGAGTAGGTGACTAAGTCCACATATCAACATTATGCTGCTAAATGCACTGGGAAGCCACCACTGAACCTGAAAGTGAAGATCCAGAGTAAGACAAGACAAGACAGACAAGCATAAGGACTCCAGTCCCTGAATAGTTACAAGTGATTTACTGACACTGGTATGGGAAGGAAGGAGACAGGCCCACTGCGCTGCATCAGGATGGTGGACCAGCCCACAGGGCACCATCCCGGGAAGCATGGGCTCTGGTGACAGGCAGAGGGGCTTCCAAGATGCCCACTCATTCCACAGATGAAGGGAAACAGGGGTCAGTGAAGTCCATTCCCTGGGAAGCATGTCTGTGCTTACCTGGTGATCCAGCCAGGCAAAGCATATGCCACTCCCCAGGAGCAGGGGCTGTAATCTCAGGTTCCCTCGAGTCGTGTGTAGAAGATGTAGAATTTCAGTGCTCCCTGACTCTTGTAGAAGATGGCTGACAGTGCCAACACCAGACTGGCAATTAGGACCACCCTGTATGTCCTGTGGGTTTCCTATATTCTCAGATGAAACATTGCATTGCAAGTGAATTCCAAGACACACTGGGGATTCTACATTCCCTAGGCTGCCAGTAGAGAGAGGAAGGAAGACTTCACATAGGAAGACTAGATCCTCACTAAATGCTGGTGGCTTTTCTTATGCCAATTTCAAGACATTTCCACCCTTACTTAAAATACTCAAAATTCATTTCCAAAGTGGTGATATTTGTAAATATTGATCTCCTGGGTTTCTTCTAAACAACCCAAACTAAACCCGATAAAGCAGTACTCCAGCAAATGAAAACATTTAACAGCCGGTATCTTTTTTTTCATGAAGAATATATGAACTTCATTTGGAAAAAGAACAAAAACAGAACAAAAAAATAGGTCAGAAGAGTAATTTCAGAAAATTGGTAATAAAAAGCAAGTCTTTCAGCTCCCACAAAACCCCATACATACAAAACCATTAGATCACACACTGTGGCAATGGAATAATTTGCCCTTTCAGGTACCTCTAAAAACTTGGTTGTAAAAATTTTGGATATATAGTATGCTGTTAACTCAGAAGATTACTTGTGTGGCATCTTTTACAAAAAGCTGCTATTCATTAGATCAATAATATGAAGAATGGGACAACAGATTTATATTCCAAGAGGCTGTAGTTGCAGTTATAGACAGGATGATCATCCTGTCCTCTAAATTTCACCATTACAAAAGTTTGGTATAAACTAGAAAGTATCACCCAGTTAGAAACTTTTATAAAGAAGTCTTGAAAAAGAATAAACATAAAACCATTTCCAGCAAGCCTCCAGGTCCTAATTAGATGTGCACCAACCTTTGAAGAATCAATCTACACATAGTCCTCAGCCAAATTGTGCTAGTGCTTAAAACTAACAGACCCTTGCTAAAACTGTGTGATTTAAATTGTCCTGGGTTATCTTAAACTTCTCAGATGATCTCCTACTGCACAGCACCACAGGAGTGAATTGGTTTAAAGCACATGACATCCTCCAAGTACAAAATTACTACCAGAGCCTTGTTTCTGACCCAGAAACTGAGACTGCCTTTTTGTTACAGAACAGATGGTAGCAGGAAATCACCATTAAAGCATGCATCTTACAATTGGCATTTAGCACTGTTTCTAGTTTCTAAATGGGGTTTTCCTCTAAATAAATGCAACCAAAGCATTGTGAGAATTGCATTTTTGTCTTCTCTTATAGATTTGCAGGTTAGATATCTCAATATACCAGCAAAATTACTTTTGCTTCTAAATCTCAGGCCTACAAATTCACTCTGGGAAACAGGAAGTCAAGCTGGGTTTTTTCCATCTTAAACATTAGGACCAGAAATAGAGGCTTCACAAGACAAATTTAACTCTCAGTTGTGCTTCTGTAAATTTCCTACTTTTAAATCAAGCTTTTAGTTTTGAACACCACATCAGGTTAATTTAAATCTTATGGTTCTCAGGGCAAATATTTAGGTTTTGGAGTTGAGTTTGGAGGGCTAGAGGTTATAGGAGCACTGCTGATGCAGGAACTTGGGACCCTGATGCATATTGTCCTATCAAGGTTCTCTGCTAGTGGTCAGCTCCACACTTCACACTTGTGTCTCTGAGCATGACTTGTTGCAATGACTGCTTATTAGTCTTCAAACTCCTCTGACCCTCAGACTGCTGACTCAAACACCTCTTTCTCCTCTTCACATATTTTTTCCTGAGGAATAATGTGGATGACATCTCAATAAATAAGATTTCCCCTGAGGACAGGTTGCAATTGAGTAAGTGGGGAATTGAATTACTGTTTTAGTTCAAAGGTGAGTGCTTCTGCCTCTTGTGCAGCAAAACATGTTGATGGCAACCACCAAAGCCCTGCAGCCATGCCCACCCTGCTAAGTGCCCACAGAATCACAGGGCAGGCTAAAGCACAGCACATTCCCTGAGCCACACTCTGCACACTCATTCTGCCTCAGTCACCTGTGCCACAGTGAGCCTATTTTCCATAAGGACATGCTGACCATAAAATCAGGATTTCTGATCCCCATATGGCCATAGGACATGACTGCAAGTCACAGAATCACAGAATCAACTAGATTGGAAAAGACCTTTGAGATCATCAAGTCCATCCTGTGACCTAACACCACCATGTCAACTATACCATGGCACTAAGCCACATCCCATCTTTTCTTAAACACCTCCAGGGACGATGACTCCACCATCTCCCTGAGCAGCCCATTTCAATGCCCAATCACTCTTTCTGTGAAAAATTTTTTCCTAATGTCAAACCTAAACTTCCCCTGGTGTAGGTTAAGACTGTGTCCTCTTGTCCTATTGCTGGTTGCCAGGGAGAAGAGACTGACCCCCACAGGGTTACAAACTCCTTTCACACAGTTGTAGAGAGCAATAAGGTCTACCTTGAGCCTCCTTTTTCTCCAGGCTAAACACCCCCAGTTCCCTCAGCTGCTCCTCACAGGACTTGTGTTCCAGACCCTTCACCAGATTCATCATCCTTATCTGGACATGCTCCAGCACCTCAATATCCTTTCTAAATTGAGGGGCCCAGAACTGGACACAGGACTCAAGGTGCAGCCTCACCAGTGCTGAGTACAGTGGAAGAATCACTTCCCTGGTCCTGCTGGCCACACTACTCCTGATCCAGGCCAGGATTCCATTGGCCTTCTGGCAGGGGACAGAGGCTAAGCGAAAGCAGGCACACCCATGCTTAGCTCTCCTTCCTACCTGAACACTTTGCCCACACTAAAAATTTACACAGGCTCATTTAGTATTTTCGTGCACTCCTCAGAGCTTGTGGAAAACTGCTTCAGCATTGGCTTGAGTTCAGTGAATTTGGCAAAGTCAGTTTGGGGTCAAGTGCAAGGTCTGGCTCACGCGGGCAACACATTCTAACCACTGCACTGAGTTGCATAAAGACAATGTTGTTTCATGGGCAAGCAAGGAAAACTAGTGCCAGACCTGCCAATCTGAGACATTTCATTAAACAAAGCCCTGTCTCCAAGTCTTTTGTAAACCCATTAGTTTTAGACCAGCTCTAAAACACTGCAGCACAAATTCCAGAAAGCCCAGAAATTCTGTGACATAACATTTTTACCTGTTTGTGAAATGCTTCCTAATAAAGCAGACAACTAAAGGGAGCCCCAGAGAAATCTGGTAGTTCTCCCTGCTTATTTGGATGCACAAAGCTCCATAGCAATAGGGGTACATTTCTGAAAAAGCTGATGGCAAGCCATGCTTATTTATTTGTTCAGGTATACAGGTTCAAATTGCCTCAGCTAACTTATTTGGAACTAATGCCATTATAAATATTTGTAAATGTCAGAGATTATCCTCTTGGTTGATTTTGTATTACTTACTCTTCAGTGCTTTAAAATGATACAGTGCTGTCCTAATTTAAAAGTACTTTCTCCAAGTACATGCAAATGCACCAAATTCTAGTTTCCTATCGTTTTCAAGTAGGCCAGGTAATAGCACAATCAATCTTGTCAGAAGCAACACCTACCATCATATAATGGATACAGCTTCAGTGCATATTATGTTCTATTTTTATTTCTGAATTTTAGGTATATTATACTTTGCTTTAAATGTAAAGAAATAGGGGCCAGAGCTGTCTAAAGACACAAAAGCAAACCTTACTTAAAGTACTTAAAATTGCACAGTTCTTGAGTAGTTAAAATCAGCATGACCCTTACTACTTAGAGAATGGAACTATATACAAGACATAACAATAGGAATTCATATATTCAAAGTTTGTGCATTTTTCTGCTTTTCCTTCCTTTTACATTCTTAAGAAAGGCTTATATTCAAGGACGCATATCACTGTAAATACTCCATAGCACACTAAAACACATTCCCATTTTAATCCTAAAATAATGTGAGCAATAATCTAAACAGCAGCCCATGTATTTTTCTATCAGATCACTTAAAGAAAATCAGGCTTTACAAAGCAAAGAGTAGCACTGGAAAAAGAAGCAAAGAAATTACTTTGAAAGAGCACATCCAGAAAAGCATTTCTATAATTTACAATGGTCAAAAAATTGCATTAATGTTTGGATTTATCAGCTAAGGACTGATGTTGGTGATAACATCATTCTAGAAAATAGCAAATAGATCCATTCTAGAAATAGGAGTCTCTCTGTTTGGAAAGGCAGAATGAGGTAGCAAACTGAGACAAATCAGGGGAAGTAACTTTGAAATTATGTATTTGCCAAGACCATTGAGTGTTCTATATTGAGCAAAACAACCTACCAAACCAGCCTCAACTGCAACATATACTTCTTCCTGACTAGGCACAGCTTATGAAAATCTTAGCACTTACTACTGTGTTCAGGAAGCCACTACATAGTCCATGGTAATTCCATATCTATAAAATTTTCCCAACTGAAAATTCTGTTTACATTGGCAACACTCCTAATCTAGATGACCAGACATTACAAACAGTTCTTTGTGAATACAGTTAATTCCATTCTAAAATATAGATTATATTATGATAGCAAAAGAATTCTTTTCCTGGTATAATACAAATCTTCCTTGGAAGATTTTTTATCAGAAAATCTTTTAAAGTGATAACAGAAAGCAATAATTCTGACATCCAAAAATGATAAATATGCAAGACACAAAACAAATTCTTTATTGTCGCCTTGTGAATGAATGAGAACATGAGGGGTTTTATATGCTGGATGAGTTCATAATATCTCCCTTATGGTTTATTTGAACTTTTCCAGAGAAGAAAAATTATTTGCCTGGCCACATTTTATTACTTATAGCACAGATTAGACAGAATCTTCCTTCCTACCCAAGACATATTGCAGGTCTCTGTCAATGTCTCCTGAACACCCTTCTTTTGTGGGAGTCTTTCTTCAAAAATGGCAAAGGTGACCCCATGTAGATGAGGGATGAGATGCAACAAAAAACCTTAAGCATCATTAGCTATGGAGATCACACTGTTTTAGGCAAACTACCAAAGATGAGCAAGCAGTCTGCTAGAATGTTCAAAGTATTCTCACCAAATGTAAGGTGAGTTAGTGATACATCTATGAGAAAGGCATAATGGAGGATCAGCACAAATGCAAACCATGCATACCAATTCAAATTGCCTTCCTAAATTCACAGAAAAGCACCTTCCTCATTTGTTTCTCTGAACAAGAATTGTTCTATACAGACAATAACTGATATTAAGAACTTTCTTAGGGTTCCTAGATTCAACATATTATGTAAATAATGGAATTCATAACTTTTCTTCATCTAAAACGTAATTATAGCTCTTATCTGTGATATAGAAAATCCTTTCCTGTAAGATGATCCTAATCAGGTTAACCTGAATTTTTGACATTGATTTGCATAGAAAAAATATTGGGACTCTGACTACTTATGCATGAAACAGCAGTTATCTGCCTCCGAGACATTTCCTACATTGGTACAGATCTGTCACCTTGCATGACTCTCCCAGCTTTCAAATTAAGCTTCTGAAGTGGTCTGATTTTCACATCACTGTTCCAAAGTCAGCAGCTATTACCCATAACTAATATAATATGACAACACTCCTCAATGTCTCACTCTTCAAATGCCCTTAGTAATTGCCATCATTCAATATTTAGAATTACGCATGCTGGGAAAATGTAGCTCATAAATGTAGAGTCTGTTACGCACAGAGATTCCTCTCAAACTTTTATTCTCAAGTTTTCAGAGGTAATATGAGCCCTGTGGATGCAAGTGCTTTTCAAAAGCACATACATTTCAAATACATTTCAAAGCAATGTTTTCTTCTATGGGGAACATCCTTGAAAATATAATAGAAGGCAAATTGCCCTCTGTTTGCCTGCTACCAGTCGCACTCAGTTTGCACTAGTTAAGCCATCCAGTCTACCTGGATGCCAGCAACCCACTAGAGTTAATACTGAGCTCTGCAGCCAATTTTGCCAACACAGCTCTAGATTACAGAAGGGGAATATTGACAAACAATGTAATATAATTACTGTTTGTGTTCCTCAAGGTATGTTATCCTGCTGACTTGGTCTTTCTCTCCCAGAATCAAATATTTCTTTTATGACAGCTCTTCTTCTGTAACAGAGTTGATATCCTAACGCTGGGCTCAACTGCAAACCACCTGATTTTGTCACCCTTTCCCACCCTTTCCCTTTCACCTTGTCACATAAACAGATGCACTGAACCTACCAGCACTTGTAGAGCAAGGTATTACCTGAAATGAGTCAGGGTGACAGAACTGAACCCTTCGTGTTTAAGGGGGGTTTAATCTGTAGGTACCTGCCACCACCACCCGTTTGCACTGCTCTGGCAGTATAAAAGGACCTTGAAATGGGTGCAAATACAGATGTCAGATCAAAACCAGCACCATGCATGCATACTGCACAGTCATTAGCAAGGTACAGAGCATGAATGATGAACACAGGTGGTGTTCCTGTGCACAGCAGACCGACAACAAGTGACTAATGGATGTGCACGGCCAAATAACAGGAATAAAAGTAACCCAACAGTGCTCCACTCCTTTATCAGAAGTTCAACTGTCCAGACATAGATCCTTGCAGAGAAAGCGGGGAATGAAAATGTCCTACAACAACAGCAACTCCAGCTCTTAGACCACCAGTGGGAGTCACTGAGACCATGTAAGCTTTCCTAATGCTTTCTATTACAAACTTTATAAAAGTCTATCATAAACATTGAGACATGACTGAGGCCCAAAGAACCATGGCTCAAAACTCAGCAAGAGAAAGTTGCCATTGAAAATATAAGCATCACCTGAGAGAACTCATTCTGAAGGAAATAAGCTTGTGTTCTACCAATGGTATGCAAGGTCAGGTTAAAAGAGTTAAACATGAACCAAGTATAAGGCAGAAATGTAAAAGTGGCTTTGGGCAAAAAACTATCTCCTAAAAAGATTGGCTTCACATCACCTGACTTCTTGGCACCTTAAGGTGAGAGAAGGCATTAACAAAAGCAGTATTTTTCCCTCTACCCTGAAATCTTAAGACTGTGACTTGGTCAGCCAGCTGAGCGATCAACTGACCTTCCCTCCACCATCAAGTATTTGACAGGGTGTTATTTTATTAGTGCTAAAAAGCCTGATATCTCAGTCCATTACAGAGAGTTTCTGAGGGTAGAAGTCTTTTCAGCCTGCAGACATGTACAGAAGCGTCTAGAGAAATCTTTAAAGACTTTTTAAAAGGAAATCAGTCAATTTCATGTACTTGACTGGTGCCAAGATTTTACTGTCACTGCCCTTGAAAGCATCCTCTGTTTGCATGGATAAAAAGGGTATTTAATTGTCTCAAATGCAAACTCATATGTATCAGTGTATTTACTCTGCAATAAACTACATTTGTGTTTTTTCCCCAATGGAAATAATATAATGGACTCAAACATATTGAAGCAAATTAAGTAGAAACAGAAGACACTTTTCTCAGAACCAATATGAACCCACTTATTTTAAAATGTCTTTTTCCTCTTGGGGATGTTAACCTAACTAAAGATCAGGTAAATTTTGCTTTGCTTTAGTTTTAAGGGTTAGAAAAGAAACAGAGAAGAAAGCAAGCAAAAAGAGAAATGGCAAATATTTCAGATTATAATTAATTGAAAACATAGCCAAAGATGACAGCAAATGCAATCAAGAACAGAAGAGTTTAAACTAAGCAAGCAGATAGTATACGCAATGAAATGGGGATAAATTTAGAATGAGACTAGCAGCAAAAAAACCACCCCAAAATCTCCAAATCTCGAAACTTTTTCTGTTGAACAGGAAAATGCTCAGATAGGAGAATATGTAGAAAGACAGTAAGGAGAGCAATATACATTGCTGACAGTTAATATGACCATGTATTTTTTGTAGAAAAAAGGAAAAGTTTGTTCTGTAAGTGGGACTAGTTAGTCAAGATTCAAAATTTTGCCTATAAACACTTACAGTTCATAATGGAAGAAGCAGTTTCTCGTCTTTAGAAAAAAGTAATTTTAAAAAATAGTGGAGATACTGCAGGTGATATAGAATCTAGAAAGTGTTAAAGTAGAATAACTATGAACAAGATCTAAAAGTTTTGGAAAATTGTCAATTTTTTCCCAGTGTGATTAAATTCAATTAGTGCTAATCTTTCATTAGAAACCCTTTTAGAAAATAAACGATGGGCAATTTATTATACACTGTCCCTTTCTTAATGATGACTTTATAGAATAGATAGTAAATTTATTGCCTTTTATTTAAAAAATCCTATGGAAAATATATGAGCTAGCTTGTTGCACCTTTCAGCACTAACCCAACTACAGGAAGATAGCAATTTTTTCACCCAGGAGAAGTGCTTGAATTATTGATCTGCTCCACATGTGGTTGATCCTACATCTAAGTAAATATCCCAGCATTCATCAGCAAATCATACAGCATGCTCTTCAGCACAAACTACTACATTATCTTTTTGGGACACCCACTGAGATTCCATTAGTCCTATTTCGAGCTTTTAAAACTTGCATTCAGAGATTCCTCGAATCTTCCTTTCCTTTATGGGGATTCTCAAATTCAGATATGATACTTAAAGGAAAGCTCAAGTACATTTGTGGAAAACCTGAGGGGAGATAACAGATTTTTTCAGGCCACCCAAAAAGCTGGGATGCCTCATCCTCTTCTTTAACCACACTGACTAAAATGGCACATAACAATAGGGAGTTAACACAGAAAAAGCTAGTCTTCAAATTTCACACAGCTTTGTGAGAGCGCTATTCTTTCACTGTTGGAAAGCAGAAGGAAGTGGTACCCATACCCATCCCTCCTGAAGAGGTTGCTGAGATATGTGTAGAGATTCACACAATTGAGACTGATGCTGCAAACTACAAAACAGTACCTCGCTGAAAAATATAATGAGGTATTCCTCAAAGTGTAAGCCAAAGTGGGAACAGACAGTGTTGCAGTGCATTTATCTAAGCAATCACAATTCACAGTTTCAGTTTCTTATTTTACTGCAATAGAAGCAGTAAAATAAGTATAATCAAAGAAACTCACTTGTCACTTGTCCAGATACATTTAAATAAGGGTGGATGTGGTCCTAAAGAAAGAGAGCTGATCTGTTGGTCTTCACCAGCATATTTTCTTCCCTAAGTCCTGGTAGTGGACAGGCTATATATTCTTTTCAATACAGAAAATGTGAATTCTCTGCAATACAGAAAGTACATACACCAGCTAGGGGTAGAGGCAAAGATGGACCTTCACCCAAAAATCAATCATGTCACGGTTAGTTACCTCTTTCCTCATTAGCAGCACTGGCTCTAGAACAAACAGCTGGTCCAGACACATGGGTCTTTAATAAAACATGGCAAGAATTTGTTTTTCAATTTTCTATAATATCCAAATATATAACCAAGAGCACAGCTTAAAGTAACCTTTCTCCTCTGTATTTTCCCTCTGAAAATGAAAAAAAAAGTAAAATTAAGGCCAAAAAGGAAGCAAAAGGGAGGGCTCAAAAGCAGCAGCTGAAAAATTTCTAACTTACAATTGTTGGCTGATAGAAATGTGATAGTTAGGTATCTAAGTCTGTAACACCCACTTCAAGAGATCTTGGTGCTAGTCTGGGCCTTTGAACACATACAGCACATACCTACCACTGCTGACCTATAATTCAACACTGAATTATTAAGAAACATTTTTTGAGGAAGATAGAAAGCACTGTTATTCCCATTTTATTGACTCCAGAACTGAAATAGACACCTCAAGAACTAATTTGAGGCCCCTGAAAGAAAAGTTATTATAGACAAGCTTTCACTGCAGGAAGTCATGGAAAGTCCATGCTCTTAAGTAACAGAAAACTGTCTTCAGAGTGAGCTTCATCACTAACATTTTCAGTATGAATAATTAACATTCACTAAAATGTCACATTCTCCTCTTATGCTTTTCTTTTTTTAACAGGAAGAGTATCCCCCAGAATACATAATACATCTTCTGC
This sequence comes from Corvus hawaiiensis, assembly GCF_020740725.1. NCBI lineage: Eukaryota > Metazoa > Chordata > Aves > Passeriformes > Corvidae > Corvus > Corvus hawaiiensis. Next base: position 16,298,487 of record NC_063238.1, on the reverse strand, counting down.
TCATCTCTGCTCTTAATCTTATAGCTTTCACGGAAAAGTTTAATCCATATGTCATTTTACTTAAGATGCATTTCCTCTCTGGCCATATGAACAAAACTGAGACCCAGCCATGGATGGAGTCCAACATTTAGGTACATGGACAAACTATGCAAAATGATCCAAAAAAAAAAAACCTCAAAAAAAGGTTATCTCTAGAAAAACCGAAGTCCTCTGAAAATGCTTTTGTTTAGTACGGGCTATTAGGGAAATCCACTTTGAACATAAATTTAGATGGCTAAACAAAAGTAGGAGGAAGACTTGTTCCTGAGTGGGTAGGAAAGACATGCCACTGATGTGACACTGGACCATATGGCACAAGAATCTAGTCAGCAAAAAGGACAAGTTTCCTGACCACTATACATTACTCACTTAACTTTTTCCTAAAAGGACTGTCTGTCATGCTAACTACAGTTTTCCCTCTGCAGTGAATCCTCAACCACTGCTCATTCCTTGGTATCAGTTGGGTGCTATAACTCCAGGCAATCTTTTTTTTTGATGTAAATATCTAACAGGAATGAGAACAAAACAATCAATTCATACCACAGAGACCACTGAATAATCTCCTGGCAATGACACTTCAAGCCACTATTGACCTGGCTGGGAAAGGACTAATGATTTAGATAAGAAACATGCTTTATGATATTGGCCATCCTTTTGCCCTCTACTTGCCCCCACTATAATCTTTCTAAAACTTTCTTCGGGGAAGGAGGTTAAGGAAAGATGGCTTGTAATGCAGTATCAGATACAGTGCTTCAAAAACTTCAGCTTCTAATCACATTTCATTTTTAATAGTCATCTCCCAGATTATTTATTTTTCAGACAGCAGCTTAAGTTATTTGAACAACTTTGAGAGCAATTTCCTTTACCCCATTTCTTTAGACATTTGCAGTAATTTCATAGGTACTAGCTCTTTACATTATTTTCTAGTTCATCACTTTTACTATCATTTTGACTCAGAGCTCATTTCTTTGATGTACAATAATTTGTTGTGAGAGCCCAGGATATCAAAGGACAGCAATATCTTCATCATCTAATGTGCAGCATGATCTACATGTCAGGAAGAAATAGGCTATTATTTATGCTTCCTCTCAACCATCTCTCTTGCACAATAGTCAGATTGCTACATTCAAATTACAGCACACATATCATTGCACACCAAAGAAGCTCCGTATAACACCAGGCAAGGAGCCTTGTGGTGTAAAATCCTGTATTCTACATTGTACAGAGCAAGAAAAGTCCAGCTCCCTTTGTCCCAAAATTCTTCACTGCAACACCATCCAGAACATAGGATTTGGGTCCTATATGTAACATTTCTTCTTTTTGCTTTCTTGCTCTGGTTTACTTTTGTTCTTTCCTATTTCACTTTTTCTTTTTGGTGGAAATCTGTTTTAGCCAACCAACACAGAACCTCTTTTTATTTCATTGTCAACCCATGCTCTGAAAGGTGGTTGATGCAGGTTAGCCTGGGTTTTGGGCTGGATGCAGAGATGGTGTAGTGTACCTGTCAATCTAATTCATGAAGCTGCAAGATAACAATCAGTATCAACAATAAAAAGTGCAACATCAGCTTTTGTTGTTCTCTTCCCTTTTATGTCTATTTGTCTTGTTTGGTTCCCAGCAAAATGACATCAGAGCTTAGGGAAAACAAAACCTTGAATCCATTCCAAGTACGTTTTTCTTTTTCCAAAAAAGACATTTGATAAAATCTGTAATACTACATATGATACAGTTTCACTAGAAGAACTCCTTTCTACAACCTTTTTATATACAAAGGAAACCAATTAGGGGATGCCAATTAAATGAAAACTTCTTACTTTTTATTGTATTGCATATTTTTACAGATTTTATTTTAAAATGTATATTTAAAAACTCCACTTATACCTCAAATTTTCTTACTTTTCTTCTTTTTTCCCATATCTTTATTAAAACATTAAAACAATTTGCAGTGTCAATTGTGGACCTAATAAGCCAAGGTCTTCATGTCGAAATTTCACTATCATACAGTGAGCCAGACTAACATGAGACCATGTAGGAACACTTAGGAAAGTAACACCATCAAAAATAAGGAGTTTTTTTCTATTATGCCAGTAGTATGCATTTGTGGAGATGTGGGTACTAATGCCTGTAGTGGTGAAAGGCAATATTGATTTCTGATTAAAACTTGACCATTCTAATATTGGCTTTTTTCCATCACATATGATGTCTCATTTGAAATGCCTGTGACAGTTCTGAGAGCAAATCTCCATTGAACACTGCTTACCTTTCTTACACCCACCCTTGTTTTTTGCCATCTCACCCTATACCTGCCATGCCCATTACATCCAGCCACAGCAATGTTTTCATTCGAAAGGCATCCTAATGATGGCCTCATGAGCGCATATGGGATATTATTCACTCATCCAATCCAATCGTCTGATTTTCCCCTTCATTTAGAATTACTGAGTTTTAGGGAATGCTGCAATATGCCAGTAATTAGCTGTGTCTATGTTTCTAGGTGAAACTACCGCTACTGCCTCTAGATTCCGGTACCCATGACTCTTCCCCGGTCTTGGTGTGTGAGGAACGAGACAACTCTTAGAAAAATTAAAATAGTTTATTAAAACAGAAAAATTGAAAAATTATAAAAATCAGGAAAATATCAAGATTTGGGATCCTAGTGGCTCTAGAGATATTCCCGGGAACGCAGGGATTGGAGATCTTTTGGCTTTTACAGCACTGGACCTCCGGTGGAAAACTTGCAGTGCTGGGCTGACTTTTGGCTAACCCAGAAGTCGGAGAAAAATTATTGAAGGCTCCTAAATAGGAGTAAGGCTTAAGTGCCCAGCACTGGCACCCACCACAGCTAAATCTGCGCACCTGCTCTGAGGCCGACTCACTATTTTATAGTTCCTTTGCTCCGCCCCAGTCCGCCCACAGACCGCCCATGGCACACCCCTTTGGTCCTAAGTGATTGGTGCTTTCCTTTTGACAGATTATCTCTGTCTACCAATAGCTCGTCGTTGTCAGGGGGGTAGAGGCAGCTGGAGTAAGAGTGGTAACATGTCCTTATTAAGATTCAGGTTGCCACGGAGCTTACTTACAGACCAACGGCTAAAGGTCTAAAACTGGCTGTTGGCTGTTAGAAACTGGGGTTTGGAGCTGGTTCTGAGCAAGGTAGAAACCCCTAAAATAAATATTAAAATACATCCAACACATCTTAAAACATTTGCAAAAGTATACAGAGAACATGAGAAAAACAACCTTTCTTTTTAAAGTTGGAAAGGGAATTTTAACTGGGACACTTTTAACTAGGGGATTTTAACTGGAACTGGTGCAGATAAACTGCTTTGAACAAGTGAAAGTACTAATAGCAGAACTTGGTATTTGTACCTGGACTGATGGGTGAACATTAACACTCAATTAAAGTTGTGTAACCCAAAATTAACTAATTAAAACACTTAACATGCAAAGACCAAGCTAATTAGGGAGTTCATGTATGACAGGTGTGAGACATGGCTGTATCCCACCAGCATGCTGGGACCACCTCAGCTTCTGCTTCCCTCCCATACTCTTACATTCATTGGGAAATTAGGCACGTGGACAGTTCTGAAGGAAGGTATCGACATTGCAGACCCTGGAACCATTTCCAGATGACAGCAAGACAAGTAGTGCAGAAAACACTATGCAGTGGCCTTGCCTTGAAGTTTCTGTGATTGGGGGTTTCCTACTATGCTTACTTGGTGAAACTTGGCACAGCTGAGATCTGCTAAGGCATTCCCTCTGGACGTCATCTCTCCTACAAAAAGTCTGCTCCATGTAATCATCCATCATGATAAATACTGTCTGATAATAAATTCTAAGTCAAGGCCTCAGGTGAGTAAGTGATTGATCTTCCTGTGATAACTCTTGCTCCTTCTTATCAACTTGTCTGAAATGTTTTTTATCATCACTTGTTTCTTTGTGTTCAACATAAAGTTACAAATCCATCCAGACAATAACAATGTTTTTCTATGTCTCTGCAAATGTTTAGCACACCTGTGGGCTCTGCAAGATAGCAAGAACAATAAACACTAAATAGTAGATCCGGCCCTAGAATAGCCTGGAAATGATAATGCTTAATTAACGTCAGAGTGCAACGTACCCTTTAATTGCACTTCACAGAGTAGAAACAGAAAGAGACCAAAAGGCCAAATGAACAGAAAACAACAGAAAGCAAAGTCCTTCTGAAGAGGAGATTTTGTTCTTCTTCAAAGCCAGAAGTCCAAATTATCTGCAGGGTTTTTTACCATAAATGAAGTGCACTATTATATAATATTCATCTAAAACTAACTCCATATTGCTACTTCACAAGAAAAAGATAAGAGCATGATTCTATCCAACTTTACGTGTGTGGATGTCAGGTACAGCAGTATTATTTCGAAGTCTACTTCTAACACAGAAGGAAAAGCTGCTAGAATTTTGGCTGGCTGCACAGAATTTGAGCACAATGCAGAAGCTTACTTAAGTGTGGCAGTACTGAACATTGCCACCCTGGCACTTACTGAAGCACAGGGTGTGCTCATTTCCATATCAATGCGACACATGTTTCTCCGAGACAAAGCTGTTTCACACCACTGCAGCTATTTGAACTTTGGAAATAAATGGAAAGGTTTCTGTGCTATTGTTAAAAAACAATGAAACTTATATCCTTTGTGTACAGGATACAGTTAATGAACGCTGTCCTTTGTAGGGCTGTATTAGTGATTTGGGGCAAAAGGAAAGCATTACAACAGAGCTGTGTTGTGCAGGAAAGACAAGCATCACTTTAAATTCAGAACACAGAGTTGCACGAGTAATAGTGATGCCTTTCAGATTTAGAAGATTATATTCACTGCAACTTTGTTAGCTTGCTGAATGAGCCTATAGCAAAATCTGGGAATCGACAATAAAGTGAAATTTAAGTGATTTGTCCAAGGTCACAGAGAAACACTGGAAACAACAGTCTGTCTCACTTGTGTGTCTGCTCATGTTTTAAGAAGACCAAGTTTCTTCTCCTTACCCCACAGAGAAAGAAATACTTTTCAGACTCTCACAAATCAGTGCTAAAATACATTGTGCCATACAAAACAGTAAGCTGTAGTGCGTTAGGAAGGAAAAACAAAACCTTCAAGAAAAGCTGTATCAAAGGACCAGAAGTTTTGTCATGTCACATTAAAACCCAGGGTACCATTGCATCCAAAAGGTTATTACTGGGAAAGAGCCACCTCCTCCCTGCAATGAAAGCAAGCAAATGATGGAATGATGTAAAACCAAGACCATTTAAAATCACTACTTTTAGCAAAGAGCAAACCAACTATTTTTAAACTTGTAGCTTCCCAGGCAGGAAAAGAACTCATTATTATACGTGAATATGACTCCTCAATCTAAATGCCTGTAATCCCTGCCATAATACTTTTATTTAGATTGAAAACATGTAGTCTACTCAGTTAACAATAATTCCTTATTCTCTGCTCCCTGGGTTTTCCTTACAATGTTCTTTTCACAATGATTACAGGGAAGAAAAAAGAAGGCAAGAAAAAAATACCTTATTCAGAAAAAAAAAAAGTATCAGAAAGTACATTCAAAGATTACCTGTCAACTTGCCACAAGTTGAATTTTATTTCATCACACAACAGCAAATGAGAACAATTTTTGCTCCCATACTCTTTGAAGAGCAGATGCTTTTAAGAAAACAGAAATAGAAACGGCGCGTGTACCTTTTTGTTCTGCAGCAACAGCAGGATGGAGGGTCTGTAAGCTCACAAAATCACAGAAGGGTTACTGATGCAAGGAACCTCTCAAAATCATCTAGCCCAGCCTCTGCTTAAAGGCAGGGTCAGCTAGAGCAAGTAGTTCAGGGCTGTGTCCAGTCAGGTTTTAAATATCATCAAGCAACTACCTCTCTGGACAATCTATTCCAGTGTTTGATCACCCTCACAGTAAAAATGTGCTTTCTTATGTTCAGATGGAATTTTCTGTATTTCCATTTGTGCCCTCTGACTTTTCTCCTGTCACTGGGTGCCACTGAGAAAAGCCTGGCTCCAAGGTTTTTGCACACTCCCATCAGGTATTTCTGCACATGGGCAAGGCACCCTTGAACCTTCTCCAGGCTCAACAATTCCAGCTTTCCCAGCTCCTCATTTGCAGATGAGTGTCTGCCTGTACTTGGCACTGGTGAGGCCACACCTCAAGTGCTGTGTTCAGTTCTGTGCCCCTCACTTCAAAAGAGACATTGAGGTGCTGGAGTGTGTCCAGCCAAGGGCAGCAAGGCTCATGAAGGGTCTAGGAAATGAGTCTTATGAGAAGTAGCTGAGGGAGCTGGGTTTGTTCAGTCTCAAGAAGGCTCAAGGGGCACCTCATCGCTCTCTACAACTCCCTGAAAGAAAGTTGTGGTGAAGTGGGGACTGCTCTCAACTACCATGCCTGCAGTGAGAGGAACAGAGTGAACGGCCTTAAAGTAGATTAAGGGGGATTCAGATTAGATACTAGAAAAATTTCTTTCCCTGTTAAAGTAGTCAGACACCGGAGTAGGCTGCCCAGGGAGATGGGGGAGTCACTCTCCCTGGAGGTGTTCAAAAAGTGTCTGGATCTGGTGCTGGGTGATACACTTTGGTGTAGGTGGATGGTAGGACTGGATGATCTTGAAGATCTCTTCCAGCATTGATGATTCTATAATTCTATTTATTAATGACACATCATTATTAGCAATTGGTGACCATAACTACTTGTGTATTTTAAAGCTGAAGCAAGATATACCCAGCCAGGACAGGGGCAGAAAATGTTAATGGTGAGAATAAAAAGGAAGGAAGAAGGAAGGACACAGTTTTCTAGGCATTTCAATAGCTGCTACTGGACGGAAGCAAATGTTATAACTCGAATTATTTTAAAGTTCACATTTATAGTTCATTCATCTGAAAATTCTGGCCATAGCATCCATGAGTTTCTCTACCCAGATGCAATCCCTGAGAGAAATATTCCTTATAATTCAAAGCAGACCCAGCCTCTGGCAGGCAGAAATTTTTTAACTCCTTAGAGGCTTCTGCTTTCTTACTTAAGGACTCCCATATGAGAGGGAAGCACAACAGGCATGCCTGAATAGAAAACCTTTATTTGTAGCGCAGTGAATTACCAGAATAGTTCACAACAGCTGAACTCCACATGTGAACCTGGTATTCCACAAAAAGCCTATCAATTTTTTATATTTTTAATATATAATTTTAATTTATAATTTATTCCATAAATGGACCATTATCATTATACCACATTGGAACCAACTTAGGTGTAACAGGATATTACAGAAAAGGTTAATGACAAGCATCAGAAGATACCACACAGATGTTACCAAGCTGGGAGTAATCAGTTAGGTGCCAAAGGTGTGATCAGTATCCCACACCTGAAGTTGTGGTCAAGAGTCAAGTCTGAAATTCAAAACCTGAGCTAGAAACCATAAAGATCTAGAGCTAATAAAAAATGGAATTTGGGAAAGCCTAGTCCTCTGTGTGCCACTTTAAGCTCTGAACGAGGACTGCAGGCTTCCAGGAGCCTACACTGCACAAGCGAGGTGCCCCACAATGATTTCAAAGGAAACTTGAACGCAGTCAGCCACAAAGCAGTGAATCACAGAGAGTCAGACCAAATCTGCAAAGAGCCAGCCCACAACAGAATCTAAATCCTATCTCCTACATCTCCCCGTGTCCTTTCTGGATATTCGAAATGGGGTATTACTACCTCCCAAGGACAGGAGCTCTCAAAGGATATGTGAAAGAGGTCATGGTTTATTAGCTTTTCAAAAGTCAAGGTCCTTCTGAACATGTGCTGACATCACAGGCACAGGAAGTATTAAAATACAACATCCACACACAGTGATACACTCCCTCTGAAGTGCAGACATTAGAATGACAGGGCAACTACCGAAAGCATTACAAGGATCACAACTTAGGATCTGGATGCCCACATGAAATTCCTGCCAATACGAAATTCCCAGTTTCAGTGCTTATGTCTACTTTCAAAATATCCAGCTGCACATTTCTAAAGTTGTGAAGTTTTTAGGATTTGGAAGGAATTAAAGAATTGCCTTTAGAAGAAGCTCCATCACTTCTAACACCAAAGGCTCTACATCTGAGAAAGAAAATTGGCTGTTTTGTCACAAAACAAATATCCTCCAAGTCACAGATTTCATAGTATCCTAAGAGAGGAAGGTCTAAATCCCACTGGAATATAACGGGATTGAATGCATGCATTCTAAACTACAATGGAATTTAAGTGCCTACATCCAATTGAAATGCAATTAGATTTGAGTACCTAAATCCCATCACCTGATTGAAAGTGTACCCTCAGTGTTTCACAGGATCGTGGGGGCAGGTGGGACTTTGAAAACATATCACATTATGCCTCAACTAGCACAAAAGAAGCTGCATTTAATTCAGTAAGATTATCCCAGCGTTCTCACCTATAGGATTATTTTCTTGGGTTTTATTCTTTTACAACAGAAGGTGGCATTGCTGAACCACTAGTGTTACACAATTAGCAGTTCCTGCATTCTTCTTCCCAGCAGAGAATAGTGCTGGGAAGTTCACAGAGGTTGCATAAAGTTATTTTATGTTAATAGGCTTTCCTGATTCTGCAAGCCCTAGCGCCTAAACAAGGTTAAATTAAGATAGCAAGCAAAAATCATGGGTTTGGCACACAGGATTACAATGGTTGCACAGATTTTGATCAGGCCTATAATATATATACCCACCCACTGGAAAACTAAAGAACAAGCAAGCGAAGGCAGAACACACATGACATCTGGTACCAATATGTGCAAAAAAAAAGGCCAGCAAATACTTTCCACAGTTTTACACATTCAGCAACTAGTTTTGTCGTCCTTTCGCCTCAACAAAGGCGAATTGCAGGGTATTGCCACAGGGTGGCTCATCTCGCCTGCGATGGGAGTCACAGCCCTCTCTGCTTACACAAGCAGCCCAAGAAAAGCCGCTTTCTCTCCAAGCCGGATTTGCCACAGCCAGAGTACACAGGGAAGAACTGCCACAAAGAGAAAACCAGGAGGAGCACAGACCCAATTTAAATTTACCTTAACCCTGCATAGTTTCTCTCCCGCCAGTGAACCAACAGTCATTCCTGATGATTTTGCGGGCGGATAGAACCTTGTGACATAAAAGCAATGAGCCCACATTCCTCAGCAGCCAAAAAATCCCACTGAGTTCCTTGAAACATCCAAATGACCAAAGAAATTCAGCCTCATGCCTTGTTCTATACCTGCTCACTGTGACAAAATAGATCTTGTTCTCTTCAAAGGGCATGGGATAGGACTCCTGTTCCATCAACAGTGCCATTATAAAAACTGACCTTACTATCAACGGAGGGCTAATAAAAATTTTATGCAATAAAAACATATCACAAACTGTTAAGAAAGCAGACTAGCAAACTGAAAAAATGTGCACTTTTAACAATCAAATTATTCTAGATGTGGAAAAAAACTCATTTTTCTTAAAAAGTAGCTTCATATAGGTAGGAAACTTAATCAGTAACTATTTACAGTTAAATAAATTTAAACAGGATATGCAACTAAATTACTGTAATGATCAAACATGACCAACTTCTATAGAAAAAAGTGTTCTGAACAACTGGAAATTAGAATTCTCTTGTTTCTAACTTTTTTTTTTCTTTTCTGCTGTTCTGTGTTAAGGAACATTTTCATCTTGAGTCAGATAAAGTTTGAAGTTCATAATAATTATATGCTCAGCATATCTGGTTTGGCAGTGCAATTTTCAAAATGTAATTTAATCAATTTCCTCAGATTTAATATGGCATTTTAAAATCTAGTGCTTGTCTCTTCCAAGTACTACATATTTAAAACAGAATTGGATCCAAAAAAGTTCGCATTGCATGGTTTCTGAACTAGTCATTCACAAATGCATTTGAATGTATTAATTCTACTCATGATGAATACGAGCTACCCTGCCAAATCCTGAGAATATTTCTTGAAAGACTAGCATCCAGAAAAACCACTAAGTCCAAAATTAATTCCAGACAATCTAATGTGCTGCTGAAACAATGTGACAGAGCAGGGAAAAAAAACCACCCAGTGCAGAAAAAAATTCCCTAACATCCTAAGAATATAATCCCAACAAACGAATTACACTCCGGTGGTAAAATTAGCCCCCAGGGGAGTATGTATTGACACGGACAGTGCCTCAGGCCTGTAGTGGCCTGCAGCCACAGCCCAGATCACCTTACAGCATAGTTTTGCTACGCTGTTTGTGTGACCGTGCCCTGCAAAAGGTGTTGAGTTTATGATAAACAAGATGCGTTATGCAGCACAAACAAGAGGTGAATATTTTCCAGAGCCGTAAACACAGGAGAGATCTCGGGCAGCGGGTATCACATGTTAAAACTATGTATAAAGAACGTAAAACGCACAAAGAAAATGTACTTTTTAACAGAAATTGGGTTGTGTTCATTTTCTCCAGAGTATCACACTGCTGTTTACATACCCTAAGTCACTATGAGATAGCAAGATACTGATTTATTCCCACCACTCTTTAAGAACAGTGATTTCCACCCCCCACTCCCCAGGAAACTCCCAGATGACTTTTATCCGTGAAATTTCACACGGCGCTCCGCTACCGCTTCGCTGCGCAGGCACCTCGCCGTACAGCGGGGCTCCATGGCAGGGCTGCGTAAAACCACGTTAACAGCCTGCACCTCGCTATGGCCAAGGGCTTTTCTGCGCCCCCAGAACCAGGAAGGCGGAGACTCCCACTTCGCCCGCGCCTTCCTTCCCTGCGCGGAGACGCAGACCACCCCCAGGGGACTAGGCGGCGACGCATAGCACTACAAGCCCCGAAACGCACCGCGCGCTGCGCACCAGAAAGGAAAGGCCGCGTCAGCGGGCGGGGCACGCCGGTCTTCGTAGTCCCTGCGCGGCCCCGCGCCTCCGCCGCTCCGGGCAGGCCCCGCCCCTGCTCCGGCCCCCCTGCGGGGCGGGGCCGGCGGTGGCGCGGCGGAGCGGGGCGCGCGCGGCGGGAGCAGGTGAGCGGGGCGGTTGCGTGGGCCGGCAGCGGCAGGGCACGGGCAGGGCACCGGCAGCGGGAGCGCCAGCACCGGGAACCAGGGAGGCAGGCAGGGAAAGAGTGAGGCAGTGGAGAGCCCGCCCCGAGAAGGCCGGGGGAGTGGTATCTCTCCGCTGCCCGTCCCGCGCCGGCCGAGAACGGCCCCCGCCGCCTCCGCGCAGCTGTCGCAGCTCCCGCGCACCTGTGCGGAGGCGGCCGCGGGCGGTGGCATCGCGGGGTCCGGTCCCGCTCGGACGGGACGGGACGGCGGAGGCGGAACGCCCCGTTCCCCGGGCGGGGGGTGAGGGGCGGCGTCTCGCCGCGCCTCCAGGTGTTTGTTTCTTGCCCGGTTCCCGCAGCCGTGCGGAGGGACCGGGAGGGTTCCCCGGGTCTCTCCGGTGCCGCGGGCTCGGGGCCGCCCCTGGAGTTACGTAAAGCGGCGGCGGCGCTCCCCGCGCGCGGCCCCTCGGCGGCGGGGCCGGGCCGGGCGCTGCCCAGCGGTGCCGACCAGGCTGGTTTGGTTCTCCTCTGTTTCAGAACCGTCAGGTTACCGTCAGAAGTAGCGCTCCCTGATGTGCAGGTTTTGGGAGCAAGGTACCTGCAGTTGTTTCTGATTCCGTAATAGACTCTTTGGGGCAGGAGTTACTCCTGTGTGTGTGAGGTGTGAGAAATAGTCCCCCCCTCATTTTGAGTTCATAAGCAAGTAAAAAAATGTTGTTAGGTAACTTGGCTGAAGTTGGCACAAAATTATTATTCAAAGAAATCATGAAACCTAAGTCAGCAAGTTCTTTCTTTATATATTGTACTTGTTTTTCAGCTGACATTCCTCAGTTGCACTTACACCATAAACATCAGAAGTCAGCTTGTCTGCGTTGTCCAGAGGCACAACATGTGTAACGAGATCACGAATAGTATTGCATAGCTAAAAGTCTTGTAAATCCAATTACAACTGTTAAGCAAGGAATGCTTCGTTTCTGATCTTTTATCCTTGAATCACGTGGCTTATTCAGTTTCTCACTGAATATACAAGCCATTAGTTTAAAAAGGTTTGGAACTGCGGTGGCCGCAAGCTGCACGCAAACCCTTTTTAAGTGGTTTTATTGCAGCTTACTTGCTTCACCCGCAGAAAGGGAGGTGCCTGCTGTAAACACCAGGATAAGTTGGTGTCATGCTGCTCTGTAGCATGTGACGGCTGGGCTCCCGGGAGTGTTCTATCCTGTTTCTGATCTCGCAGTTCAGCGCTTCCAGCTAATGTTCTCTTCCATTTCTTTTCGTTCTTGACTCACAGCTGGGAATCAAACTAAACAAAATACAGGTTCCGAACAGGAAGCAAATTTCTTGCAAAAAGTCAAGTAAATAGCTAGACGAGAAAGTGCAGTCTCTGGGTTATCTCCCAGGTATCATGAGCGGTTTGCTCTGAAAGTTGGTGTGCTGCAATGATTCTGCTGGTTCTGTGCAGCTGGGGTAGGAGCAAACTGAGCACATAAACCCTCCTCCCTGTGCCGAGGTAAGTAGGGAGTGACGTGGTTTGTCTGAAAGGATTTTTTTTAAACGAAATTGTTCTCAGTTCCTTTTATTGCATGTATTGGCAGTAAACTATATTTGTAGATAAGGCTTGATTCTAGGGTTTTGACCCTTGTTTGAGCATTGTATTTTTTTCTAATATTTAGTAGCCTTCATAAAGTGCAGATTGATGTGGTTTTGAACTCTGTTGTAACTCAGAGCATGTAAATATTTTACATACTGGGAAATTGTGATACTTTTACAGTTGAAGATGGAATTACATCTGTATTATGAATATAGATGTATTTGTGAGTCTGGTATAGTAATATTTTTTTATATTTCTTTCAAATTTTTTTTACAAAAAAATTACTCAAGTTAAGTGATGCAGTGTGCCATTTGCTCACTTGACCAGGTGTTTCTGTTACTCAAAGAATACTTTTCTGTTACTCTTTAAAGTTACAGGAATCTGCATGTGACACTGGTAGTATCAGCCCTTTTTTTTTGTCTGTGGGTGTGTTTCCTGTGTCAAATTGAGTCAAGAACGTCCTTCAGATGAAAATAGTGTCATCATCATCTTTAATATGCATTGACTCACAATTTGGGGTGGCCTTGCAGAGTACAAAAGTAACTAAACCAGAAAATGTACCCTTGGAGCAGGTTTAGTGCAGTCCAGCTGCTAATAAGCATCCAGGCAGTGGTACCAGATTAGAGCTGGTCTGAAATGAAAGCTGCTGAAGCACATACGGTGTAGGTGTTGGCCTCTCAACACCAAGGGCTTTATCCTCAGGATCGTCTGTGTTGAGCTCTCTTGCTTGCCAAGTTGGTACAGCTGCTCAGAGATTGATGTGCATTAAAGAGTAATATATAGTAAGTAAACCAGCTCAAGATAGTAAGTTCTTGACTGGTGTTTGACTTTAAAGGAAGAAGTTCTTCTATGAAAGACACTGTTCACAAGTATTGTAACTGGTGAAAGTGTCATTGTGGGGTTTTGGATTTGGTTTGGTAAAGTGATGAAAAGCACAAGTATTTTTTGCATCTTAAAATTCCACAAACTACCGAGTGAACTTCAGCAGGTTCCCTGAGATGTGGGCTTATTTTCTGCTCCAGGTTCCCAGTCATGCAACAGAGAATAATCACTTTGTATGTATAGACTGTTTGAGTTTTTGCAGTGTGGATTCACTTAGGTTCTTCTTCTGTTTACAGGAATTTAATCCTACACCTCCCAAGAACATAGCTGGGTGGGACATTGTTTAAGGGCATGCTCCCAATTCCTTATGCTGGTAACATGGAAGAATCACTGAAGTGGCAAGCAAAAAAGTAGTTACCTTTTTCAGTGTTGCATTTAGATATTTAATTGTTCAGAGAATATTGCTAGATAAAATGTATCAGACAATGCTTCATGCCTTGCATTGAAGAAAAATTATTGCAGAGTTTATTGTTTGAGGCAGAAAATATATTTTCTTACTGAGATGTGGGTGAAAAAAGGGGTTTAAATCCTGGTGTAGCTCCAGGAGAACGTCTTGTCACGGAGACAGATGTGACTTACTTTCTCTCACACTAAGTGAGGCTGAAGCAGGTCAGATGTCTGAATTGTGGCTTCACTCACACAACCAAGCACAGGACTGTGCTGCAACAGAAGCTGCTGGATACTTCAAATCCCGTCCCTGACCAGCTAAGTGAGTCAGCAGGGGTTTATGATACTGACATTTCAGTGCCCTCAGATGCTGCCCAGTGTCCAGCCTCATTCCACAGTGAAGTAGAGATGTTCCCAAGAGACCGCTGCCAGTTTGAAATTGTTCTCCTGGTCAAGTTACCTGAAATTTCTGACAGAGAGTGTGTGAAGTCTTCCTGATGTAGCTGAAAAGATGACTAAGTTTGTTTTTTTGTTCACTCAAGGAATTTGTTCAAGAGAATTTTTCAGTCTTACTGGTGCTGTTTCATTTAAAATTTATTTCTTTATTCATGTGCTCTAGGATTAATTTAGAGCAAAAGAGTGAAAGCATCACTTCACCCTTGCAATTAGGAATCTCATTTGGTTTTGCTGCAGTAGGTGATTGATTGTCTGATGTGAATCAGGTTGGCGGTTTCCCATTTCACAGCTTCCTGCAGCCTCCTGGTTGATTGGTTTATTTCTGGGTGAAATGGATCATGGCTCAAATCCTGTTAATCCAAAGAGGTGGTATTTAATTTGCATCTTATAAGAGCTCTTCTTTGGGTGCTTTGTTAAAATGAGGAGATGGTGCTGTTTTGGCAGTTTGATACTGCGGTCTTAATTTTATTTTGCTTTTTTCCAGAAATGTACATGTGTGCACACAACAGACCCGTTTGAAATGGTTTTGTTGAAGAAAAAATACTAAATTGTTTATTTATCTTTTTTCCATACACTTTTTTTTTTTTTTTTTTTTTTGCATTTTAATCTTATGGAATGGTAAAACTACCTGCTGTAACAACCCTGCTTTTGATGTGCATGGTTGTAAAACTTAACTGCTCCAATTCAGACTCCAGAAAATGTGCCCATTTAACATTGTGACAAATGTCTGCAGCATTACATAAAACAGAGTTGTTTTGAAAAAATACTTTGCATTGAACACAGACCTATTATGCTTCAGTGGGTGTGTAATATGCAAATATGTTTTCACCTAAGTTGTTTGCTGTCATGTCTTTTGATTCATGTCGTGTGTATTGTTGCCTGTGTGTTTGGCTCACGTAGTCTGCAGTGGCTGTCTTACGGAATCAATTCTAAGAAAACCTTTTGTACTGTTTAAACAGTCACTAAAACTACTCCTTCTTATATGCCAAAAAATTGTTGATTCTTTGGATAAAACTAAATAACACTTAAGTCATAAAGGACAAAAGGATTTTTCTCTTTTTTAATCTTGCTTTACTTCTTTGCCATTTTAATTTTAGTAGCTGTGGAAGACAGAACTCTTGTGAAGCTGTCAAATGGTTGAGATACAACTGAAAAGCACCATTTTATATAAAGCCAAATTTTTTGTGGAAATGTTTTACCGTCAATACTGCTGTGTACCATCTCAGAGCTAATACAGATTTTTTTTCCAAAGCTCTTAGTGTTGCTTTGACTTAAAAATGACAGCAATATTTTCTGTCCTTAATTGCAGGTACTGTTCCTGAAAACAAGACAAAAAATGGTTTATACAGTGAATGAAGCTTAAATTCCTGGACCAAAAACTGAGGGGTTTTTATATGAAGGATGGCAACACCATATGTTCCTGTTCCTATTCCTATTGGAAGTTCATCATCCAGCTTTACAAACAGAAACCAAAGAAGTTCTTCCTTTGGGAGCATCTCAACGAGTTCAAGCTCCTCAAAAGGACAGCTGGAGGACTCTACAGTTGATAGTTTTAAAAAGATGAGCATGCCTGACCAGATTGGTTCCACATCATCTGCATGTAGCAGTCCACTTGTTAGGACTAAGTTTACAGGTCTGGATACATCCATAGAATACTGTGCTCAGCCTGTAGAAGAAATAGAGCAGAATGCAGATTCCAGGAGCTGGGAAGATCGACCATCCACACCTACTATTCTGGGCTATGAGGTGATGGAGGAAAGGGCAAAATTCACTGTAAGTTTTGGGCATAGTATAGTTGATCCTGGAATGACAAGATAACAATTGAATGTGCTTTGCATTGTCTTTCGGCAAATAATCTTGCAGTTCGGGGATGTTTACCGGTTTAACTTCAAAGTACTTCCTGACAGGAAGTGTCATTCCTGTTACACAGGTGGGAAGACTGGGACTAGAAAGCAGTCTTTCCTGCAATTGTGTATGTGGAATAGAAGGAATTGGTTCTGCTTCATTTATCAACTTCTGCTGCAAAAGTCAGGAATTCCTTGCACAGTTACAATTCCTTGTGAAATTGAACCTGTATAAGTTCTGTGTAGTTAAACTTCTTAAATAAAATCTAGTCTTTTATTTGAAATGCATGATAAGAAACCTTGATGTTTGCCCTTGGCAGTTATTAGTAACTTAAAACATTTCTGTGAAAGTGCACACCTGTGGGTTTCAACTTCTTGCCCAGCTTAGTTTCTAGTAAGGGGAAACCTGTTCTGCAGACAGACTGAGAAGTCACTTATGCCATCTCTTGTGCCAGAACAGCAGCCTAACTGGTTTGTATTGATTTTTCTCAAAGTGCACTGTAGCTGGAAGTTCATTTTTTTTCCATGCCATAAATGTATCAGTGCACTTTTACATTTGTTTTTGTGGGTGTGGTTGAAATATTTCTTTGAGATAATACTGTAGTGCTTGTGGGACTGATGGAAGCTGTTCGTTACTGATTATTAATTATATTACTTAAGATGAGCAACATCAATCAGAAATGGGTAAGGAGAAGGAAATTACAAACTTTTTTCCCTCCTGTTTTCTTTTAGATTAGAGAAGTGCAGAATCTTTATGACAGTTAAAATACTAAGGAAATCAAGTTCTTTTTGCAAAAAGTTAAATAATGCTGCTTTTTAGTTACTTGAGAATGATACCCTGTCTTTTCCTGAGATTTTCAGTTTCTAACATCTTTGTGCATGATAGCATAAGAGAAGAGCAGAATGTTTTTTAACATGTAGATTAAAAAACTTGTTTTAAATATTAACCTTCAAAACTAAAACTACAATCAGTATAGTTATATGGACAAGGATTAGTCTGAAAATACCGCAGAATCATTTAGATTGGAAAAGATCTCTAAGATAGAGTCCAGCCTTTGATCACCACCTTGACAGCCAGACCATGGCAAAAAGTGCCACATCAAGTCATTTCTTGAACACCTCCAGGGATGGTGACTCCACCACCTTCCTGGGTAGCTCATTGCAATGTTTAACAACCCTTTCCATGAAGAAATTTTTCCTGATGTCCAACCTGAACCTCCCCTGGGTGCAGCTTGAGGCCATTTCCTCTTGTCCTGTCGCTGGCTGCCTGGGAGAAGAGGCTGACCCCCACCTGGCTACTGCCTCCTTTCAGGTGGTTGTAGGGAGCAATAAGGTGTCTCCTGAGCCTCCTCTTCTCCGGGATAAATATCCCCAGCTCCCTCAGCCTCACATGACTTACCCTCTAAACCTTTCACAAGCTTGTTGCCTTTCGATGGGCTTGTTCCAGCTCCTCTGTGTCTTTCTTGAAGACATTGCCAAGAAACTCCAGTATGCCTGTAAGGTGTTCTGTATTAACAATGACAGCTTTGTCTCCTTATTGTATATGGAAGGCCAGGTCACAGAAGAAGTGAAACATTCCTCCATTGTAAAATGCTTGAGTGCATTTTGCTCTTCCCTATTTCACTTCTATTGCTGTGTTATTTTCTGAAAGCACACAATTAACTGTTTGTTTTCAGTTGCATGTTGTACAGTTTGCTGCTGTGCATTAAAGCCAGCAAGTAATTAGTCCTAGAAATTTGGGTTGCTTTTGGAGTGCTAAAACAATGAGATAGAAGACTGGAAATTGAATTAAAATCACTTGTAAAAGAGAGGAAACTCAATTGCTGAATTCTTTTTTAGTGTTGGTAGCATCTCATAATTCCCAAAAATAAGAATCTGATTAGGCTGAATGATGTCCAAACTTCAGGAGTTAGATGTTGGTGCATGTTAGAGTATGTGGTTGCTGAAGCTTATGGGAGAGAAAACCTAGGCTGAAAAACATCTCTTTGTAAACATTTGGTCTTAAGTGAATTCACAATCCTGGAATGTTCAATTAGCACTTTTTTCTTTTTCCTTTTTTCTGTTTGTTTTTTTTTTTTTTTTTTTTTTTTTAAGCCAAGTAGAAATTATAATGAGATGCTGAATCAGCCACAGAATGTTACCACATATGGGTGTATTTTCATTGATTTTTTAATTTATAGAATAAAGCCATTCATGATTGAGTGGACTTAAGTGAATTTGTTGACTTAATTTGTGATTTTTACCCCAGATCATGTATGAAGGAACTGAGAGGTGGTTTTGTAATATTCTAGTTCTTATTCATTAATTGCAAACCTTAAAGAGAAGCCAAAAAACACCCAACCACCTTTCTAACTTTGGCAGGAAAACCAAACATGTTTGTTTCGGGTTGACCGTAATTTTGAGGCCAGTAAGCACAAGTTGATTGCACCCTTGTTACAGTTAAGTTCACTGTAATTGGTGAATATTTGTTTTTAAGTTATCTAATGTTTACTTGGAAATTATTCCATTTTTTCTCATATATATTTTTAAACAATGCTTTTGCAGAACTTTCAGTAGAATACAAGAGTAGAATACTGATTAGCTAGTCAATTTGCACACATATTCCAAAGTTTCTTGTTCTGTGTTTTACTGTGTACTAGCAAAGAGTCTTCACAATTTTACATTTAATCCTTTATTTTATTTATGAAAATAAAACTGTTTATACTTCTAGTATGACAGCAGAGTAATAAAATATTTGGATAAGCATTTATACATAAAATGCAAGGCAGAAAAATTATATGTTAATCATAGTTTTGCAAGCATGTCCTACAGCTTGAATTCTAAAAATTAATAACTTTTTCCTCTGACACAATCCATGACTTCCACAGATGATTCTTCTTGAAAGTGAAATTGTGTTTAAAACAAAGATAAGAGAAGTACTTGCTGAAAAATTGCTTTTGATTTGCACCATAGTTATCTGCAGTTTCTGTAACTATCTGCAACTTAATATGTTATGGAATACAAAATTGCTAGAAATAGTCTCAGACCTGTACAGAAGTACACACTGGGGTTATCACATGTTGGGACTGCAAAAAGAAAAATACTCTTATCAGCTAAGACAACCTGTTATGACAGCATGAAATACTGGAAAAGATTTTACTATGTAACGGATTAGAAAAGGTTTTAAATAGAATTTGGTTACATGAGGGATTGTTTATCATGATTCTAAAAATATCTTTTTCTTTCTTGTATTATATTTTTTACATACAGACTGGGAAGATTAACCTAGTGCAATTGCAGAGCCTCTCTTTCCTTACATTGGAGAAAGTAATACTTGTTTAATGTTTTTCAGTTGAAGTTGTTTGTTGTTAGATTCATTGTGCTTAGGCATTGGAATATCAGGCCTCCTAAAAAGTAATTTTTAGAAAATTATTATTATTGTTGTTGTTGTTTTTTTTCTTTATCCATTTGCTTTTAAGTAGGAGTATGGTACTGCTGTGCTGTTGTTTTGCAAAATCTGATTCAAAGAATCCATTACTTCAGTTATACAGTGCTGGTATAATCATTCTGATGCAGTTTTCCAGTGAAGTCATATTTTGCCTGGAAAGACAAAACGTAATGTTCAAGACAAATACAGAAGAGGATGTCATTTTATTCTCTCATCATTTTTCTTTGTGAAGCAAGTCAGATGAGACATTTTGAAGCAATATCACACTCAGTACTTAATTATTAACAGTCATCTTAAAAACGCAGTGGCCTCAAGGATCAATGAGTAAAACTGTAATTTTGCAAAGGTTAAAGTAGATCACTAAAACACAGTTCCCTTACTTTTTTGATAGCCAAGACTTTTGTTCTGCAGGGCAATAAATTCTTTCTTACAGACAGAGATAGTTATATCTATTTAGGAATTACAGAAGCTTCTTTCTTAAATTCTGAAATTAATATAAACTCTTTGTACTGGTAATCGTTATTTGGTTTTCTTTTACTCTAATTAAGATTTTTTTTATCCATGAGTTTTGTTTCATTAAGAAACCAAGGATCATTTCATCCTTCCAGACAATGCAGTGTGAAGTTCTGCACATTTTTCTGATACTCCTGTCTTTCCACACAGGTATACAAAATACTGGTAAAGAGAAGTCCAGAGGAAAGCTGGGTAGTTTTCAGACGGTACACAGATTTCTCCAGGCTTAATGACAAGGTGGGAATTATACGCTGGTAAATTCTCAACTACCTTACCTCACTTCTTTCATGTCTTGTATTTTTGTCACTTCTATTTTTTCTGGTTTTAATGCATGTGAAACACATACTGTATTAATGACTGGAAAAATATGATTCCTTATTTTTTCAAAGATACATGAAACAGCTACCACTGGTGTAAAGGAGAGGTGACAACTTTATCTGAAGCTGTTGTGTGCATCAAACTTTATATTTATTCCTAGTTTATATGACAAAAGAAATTAACTCTTGAATATTTATCCCCTTCATGGAAATAGAACTAGGGGCTGGTATTCTCTTGCGAGAATGATCCAGTAATTATTTAGTCCTTTTCTGTGTAACAAACTCTGCTTTTGTTCATGATAAAACTGAAGTTTCATGAACATAAATATGTTCTTTGTGTGTTGGTCAGTCTTCAGTTGTTTTCAGTGTCTTCAAAGTTAATACTATATCAGATCTTTAAAGATGAAGGAGGAAACACCAGATTAATAGGAATTCTGGGTCAACAGCTTAATATTTTTAGAATATTTGAAAGGAAGAAATACTTGCCTGAAAAGCACAGGTTTTTACAATTGGTAAATAGTGCTTGGCTATCAAAAGTAGAGAAACAATTGCACTTTTCTTTGTCCACTCTTCACTCCTAAGATTAATCTTTCATTGCCAGTTCAACACACTTTCTGCTAGTGTGTTCTATCATGTTTCAACATGAACCTTATAACACGCCCTTTTTTTATCCATAGTAAGGGATTTTTTTAATAGCTTATAACTTTGGATTAATGTGCCTCATCAGCTAAGAACTTAATTTGGCTGAAGTTTTGAAAATGGACTTGAACTTAAAAATTTGTCTGGGTTCTTGGTTTGACCTATTTGAATATCTTCTAGACTACCTTTGAAACACCAGTGGAGTCTAAAACTAAATTGCTGAATGTGAATTAGTTTAGAGATTTCATTCTGAAGGAATTCCTGTCTTAAGTACAGTCTATCTTAAATTGAGGAATGTCTTGATATTGGCAAAAGCCTGACTTCTTTTGAGATGATGATCTTGGTATTTCACCTCAGATTTTGGAAGTCAAGTCAGACAACAGTTTGCATTTTGATCAGCTGTGTCAGGTATAGGTCAAGAATTGGCTTACCTTCATTGACTTTTAGTGTGGTTATCAGCGGTTTGAAAAATTAAAATGCCTAAATAGCTATTAGAATAAATATTTAAATTTTACAAGTGAAGCCCTTAGTCTTTGCCATCAAATCTTTGGCAAAAATATTTGGCTTCTAGCATTATTTCCAGGTATTAGTATTTCTGTTTAAAGGAAAATTCTCTATTTTTTGAATTTGTGTCACTAGCTGAAGCTTTTTCATCTTTCAGTATACTCCTAAACCATTTACTGTTTGGTCTGTAAGACATTATACTTTTTATAATACAGAAATGTGAACTCTAGGACCTTAAACATAACACCGTTCAGGAAATACTGGAGAATTAAAAAATAGTAACGTATTAATAGTTTGAAAACATGTAATGAAATGGCCAGTGTTAAGAACCAAGAAGTTTGCCATTTCTCCCCAAGGCTGTGACTCACATGACACGTGTAATGCATTACATGGTGATGTAGGAAAGGTTCTGGGTCCAAGCAAGCAGCCCTGGCCAGAAGTTGTCTGACCCACGGGTTTTCCTGCTGTGTCTAAGGAGTGCTCAAGAAATAATGCTCCAGGACTGTGCTGTTGAAAATTAGTCCACTGACAGCAGCTGGCTCTTACACCCGTCATCCACAAAAGGAGTAATCTGTGGATAGGAGTGCTCTCTCCTTAGAATTAAATTGCATGATCTATGTGACCAGAGAAGTAAAAGTACCATTAAGCAGAAATCTGTATGGTTGAAAAGCTTTCCCAGCAATGGTTATCTGTGGTCTTCTATACAATGGACAGGAACTCGTTTTGTTGCATTCTATGGGTTCTGTTCTATTCAGATACATTCTTATATATGTATGGTATTGATCATAACTTGGTAAGAGGTGAAGGAACTTTGGAGGACCAAAGATAAACTTAAAGATATAAAGAAGAGTCTAATATCAAGATGAAATTCAGTAAGAGGAAAACATATACTTAAATAATTAAATTCAGTAATAAAGAGCAAGGCTTTGACAATAAACCATTCTGTAAATAAGGAACTAGTTGTTATCACGGGCTATTTGAATAAGCAATACTTGTGATGTTTAAAAAGCACCTCATGCTGTGGAGCAATATTTACATGAGCAAAGGTGATAAATTAATGTGGTTCTTCCTTTAAAGTGCATCGAGAGACTGTTTGAAATGCAGCATCTCTTCTAACTTTTCCAAAACTTAATCTGGTGAAAGAGCTACCCGTTAGCATTTTCTGTCACTGCAGCATTCATATTAATATAAAAGGTATATGCAGAACATCTCTGACAGAAGTTGGCTAGATCCTGTATTCAGAAAAAGAAACAATTCTTGTGGCAGCTGAGATACCAGATTTTGTAAAACCTATTTGCTTTTTTGTGTTGTAAATCCTCTCCCAGATTTTTCTTTGTCAAGCATCACTTTGAATAATTGTTTTTTTTAATCAAAGTGTTAAAGTATTTTTGATTATCATGCATACTAGAAAAATAATTGGCACCATTGGACAGGTTCCTTGTTGTATAATTTAATGCTTTCATTCACCTGTACATTTTATTCCTGAATTCAAATCAAAATTCTGGGTATTCCTGATGTCAGCCATACCCCATTGCTATTTAAGTAACTCAGAAATACAGTTTTGCATGTCACTAGGGTTTGAGCCATATTTCCATATTGGAATTTTATTATTCTGGGTGTACAAAGAACTACTCTTTACAAGAAGTACCTCATGCAAGTGTTGTAATTTATTCTTGTAGCTCCCCAAGAAAGACGAGTTGGCAGAGTTGTAGATCTGTAGTGGGGTTTTATTCTATATATATGCATATATATAGTACTTATTATCCCCAAGTACTTTAGAAGAAATACCACTGAAATTATTATTCATCTGATACTTTTTATTTACAGTTTTCTTACGTTTACAGTCTTAAAGGCTTTAAATAGCAGGCTCAGACATTAAATAACAAAGCAAAGGTTTTGATTCCTATTTTTATGTGTTAAATTTGAAGAAAAATACAAAGCACTGTATTGCATAAGGCAGCACAGCAAGTGACAGAACTGTGCCCACAGTTTAAGTTGTAGTTTGGATCATACTTGTGGTTGAGACTTACCTTGTGCTTGAACTTAGCAGAAATCAGAAATACCTCATAAATCTGAGTGAAATCAGTGCCTGTGACAAAATCAGTATTTTTCTCAAATTTTAAAATTTTTTTTGTCTTTGATTTCAATTTCAGCTAAAAGATATGTTTCCAGGCTTTCGGTTGGCCCTTCCACCAAAGCGCTGGTTCAAGGATAATTACAATCCTGACTTCTTGGAAGATCGACAGCTGGGGCTGCAGGCATTCCTCCAGAACCTAGTAGCTCACAAAGATATTGCTAACTGGTATGTGATTAAACTTTGCATGTGCATTTGCGGCTTATTTCCTGTCCATACTCATCTTACAAAACTCCTAGACTCCAGCAGTGTATCTTTGGGCAGTGTGGAGAGGAATCTCAGTAACATTCATGTTGTGCATTTGGTCATTATGTGAATTATTCAGTGTCCTTTTAAATTAGTCCCATCTTAGCATTAAAAAAAAAGTGGAATTGCAGTATTCTGAATTGTACAGGCATAACTAAAAGCTGTAGTATTTAAAATGTTAGAATAATCCCATGTTTACTCCTAAAACATCTCTCTGTTTAATACAGAATTGCTATATTGTTAATTTATACTAGGATTAAGTGTTAAGACTTTCATAATGGAGAGTACCTATACTATTATGCAGTTAGTTCTGAAAATGTCTATTAAATTGCAGGTTTCTAATTGATATGACATGATAGTAATAGGAGTACCTTTATAGATTCCTGTACATAAGTAAATGTAAACCACAAATCAACAAAGTCTTAATAGTTTAAAAAACATTATGTGTTTAAGTAGCAAAGTGCAAAGATTTCTTTCAACAGTATCTTTTTTCGTACAAAGTGGGAGATTCTTCCAAAGCAGGAAAATTAAGAGAATGTAATTCTGACAAATGAAATGTAAAATAATTTTATTAAAGACCAGAAGAGAATTTAAGTAGGCAACTTGCTGGAGGCAGGGCAGTTTTAAAACCTTTTCCAGCACCAGAAATAAAAAAGTTAAGGTTGCTGTACTAGAGATTCTTTGAGGAATGAGTCTGAGGACCTGTCATCATCTGAAACTTCAATCAAAACAAAGAGTAAGAAATTTTCTAAAGCAAACCTAATTCCCTCAAGACTTTTAAAGGAACTAAATTGTACAATTGCCAAGCTGTGGTGTGAGACCATAAAACGCTCATACCTACTTTACTTTTTAGTAGAAGGGCTATTACTACATTTGACATGTTTTTATAGGGCATTCAACTGCTGAGTCTGGAAAATAGGGATTTGTACATCAGTCTGACTTTGGTACTGCTTGTAGTAAAAAAAACCCAAAGTGGTAAGCAGGTAAATAAAAATGCTATAGTGTCTCCTGTAGAGGGAAATCTAACAAACAAGTAGTTGTGACAGGGCTCGTATAAAATGGTTAAAAAACAAGGGGAAAAGGATTGATGGAAATTTAGGGTAGTACCTGTGGAATGTTAGATCACAGTTGCAGACACTGATGTTCAGAACATCTTGAAATTATCTGGAAAATGGAATGAACAATGAGATCACAAACTATTGTAAAAGGATCCTGAGGCACTGAGTGACTAATGTCTATTTTTGTGTCTTGAAGTACAAAATGTCAGTAAGTACACCCATACAGATTTGCAAACTCAACTGGTTTTTGCAACCCGGAAAATAACTATTGATATTGATACCACTGGTTTTCTGAATCAGTTCAGTACTCAGCAATAGTCAGAAAGTTTCATTCAAATCATTAGAGGAACTTAAAAGGGGAAAAAAAAGTTACTGCTCTGGGAATCTGAATTGTACTTCCACATAGTTCAGTGCTAAAACACAGCTTTCAGTTTCAAGGGAGGTGTCTGTTAGAGGTACAGAGAAAGCAAGCAAGAACAGGTGAAGCTGCAGAAAAACTTCCTTGCAAGAAGAGTTCTCTTTAGTCTGTTGTCTTGGGCAAGGGCTGGCTAAACAGGGCATGTGAAATCATCAAAGGAGAAGAGGGAAGGTAAGTAAAGAATGTTAGTATTTTGATGATTCATAGTCATGCTGGAGTCTGTCATGCTGAGTGGCAAAGCTTTGTTGTGAGATGTCAGAGACAAAGCTTAAATGATTTCAAAAAGAAATGGGGCTCAACCTGTGAGTTTCTGTGTCAGTGGCTATTAAATATGATTATGTGGGTGAAGTATGCAGCTGAGAAGTTTAAAAACTTCCTAATAATTAAATTACACAATAATAGGTGTGCCAAAAAGAAAAGGAATCAGTCTCTAATAGTCCATAAATGTAACTTCTGCTATGCTGCTGGAGACACACTAGTGAGTGGAATGGAGTTGCTTAAATAGATCTGAAGTCTTTATGCTTCGTATTGTTGCAGCTAGTTCATCATTTCAGCTGGCTTGTTTGTGTCTTAGTGATGGACCATACTGGACAAAATAGTGTTTGTCATAATTTAAGGCAAGGAACTCCAAACTGTAACTTTTGAACTGCAATGGTTGTCAGATACAAAAAGGAATTAAAATAAAACGTTTGTGGAATCAGTTTGTATTTTGGCTAATGAAGAGATGGTTAACTGAAATGTGTTTTTGAGAACTGTCCATGTAGGGCTCTGCATGAAGACAAAATTTTTTTATAAACTTTATAACATATTGATACGATTCTAATGTTTGGATCTATGGAAGGTCTGAAGTCCTCAAGAAGTGATTAGAATGGGGGAGATTTGATCCATCTAATATTTTTACCCACTTTTCAGAGAATGAATTTACTATTAGTGAGAATTAATACTTGTACACAGGAGTAGTGGTGAGCATTTGACCCTGCTTTCTCCTTTAAAGCTCACCATTTACTTCTCCTGTTTCGCAAATAAGTCCAACTGCTTGGGTCAGACCTAAACCAGAAAAGCCTTTTCTCTTTGTAGGGAAGTCTGTTTTATTTCTCTTTATGCTTTATGTACTGTATTGACAGTGGGAAATTTGCCTTTCAGGGATAGGAAACCACATTTGGTATACCTGTTTCTTATTAAAACTAGATTCACAAAGTATTTTAAAGATAAAATGGAGGATGGTATATGCAGGTATATGCTAAATTTAGTGTTTGTGTTTTATAGACTTGTTGGTGTTTTATAGACTTCTTCTCATGTTTTGCATTGTATTGAAGATTCAGTGAAAGATCAAATTGAAATCCACCCACAAAGTTAAATGTGTTCAAGAAAATTTCATATAAATCATGAAGTGGGAGAAAGAAGTTTAACCCGCTAAGCAGAAGCATCATCTTTATATAGATGACAGCTTTCTATAGATGACAGAGCTGTCCTGTCTCCACCCTGTATAAGAAGCTTGGAAGGGAGGAACTCGGTCAGCTTGGAGTCAGGGATCCCATGTGCTGCACTGCCCTTTGCTGCCCTCCCTAATGCTGGCACGGCTCCTTCCTGGACAGGGATCTCAGCCAGCACATGTGTACAGCAAGCTGTGTCTCAGGATAGAAAAGATCCCTGTGGTACTTATAAGGCAGTATCTTCTATTTGTTAAATGAAAGGAAGAGGTGTAACACATGGAGGGGAGAGCAGGTTCAGAGCCCACTCTCAGTGCAAAGGTAGGCTGCAAATAAATGTTCATGCCATCAGGTGCCTATTTTAGGTAAAGAAACAACAAAGTAAATGCTCAGTGTATTTTAGATAAATATTCTTTAAAGTCTTTTTAAAACTAAAAGTGATAGAATAATGAATGATTAGTGTTCAAAGAAATTTCTTCTCATTTTGCTTGCCAAACCTGAAGCTGGTTGATCACGATGGTAGCTAGGTGAAAGTTTCCTTTCTTGTGTTTGTACATTGAGAATACCTCAAATGAGAGAATGAGTGGAAGGCAGAAAATTACTGCCTTTTGCCCTCACCTTTCCATGGGACCCAGGTGGGAGGAAGAGACAGGCAATTAAGTTTGGATTCACATTTTTCATTTTTGTGCGTTCATTGCAGTAGGAGATGATCTACAGATTTACAGTAGTGAGTGTAAGCACAGCCTTGCTCCTAAGTTACTACTTGCTAATTAATTGTGAATACAGTGTTCTGATTTGAGGTTATTTGAAGAAGAATGAATACAACCGAGCAGGAAAGTCTCAAAAAGGTGACTGAACGGACATGTTTGGAGATGTTTAGGAGTTCTGTGAAAAGTAATCTAAATTTGGAAGGTTGAATGAGACAGAGGCTTGAAATATTCTGTAGTAAACCACAGGATTACACCTACTTCCTTCTTCTGGCCTTTGCAAAACAACACACAGAGATGTTACACAATTCTAAGTGGAATGCATTAGTTTGAAATGTGTGTTTAGAGATGGCTATTTAGTAGATCCTTGGCATATTAATTTTGTCTTCTGTTATTTTATAACTTATTATTTATATTAAAAATATATACTGTATACATAAAAATTATGTATATATGTCAGTGGATTATGAACTTGGCAAAATGGAGACAGATGAAAATGTTTCAGTACTCATGCTTAAATCCCCTGATACCTCCTGAGGGGATCTGCATATGGATTTTAACAGCATACTTTTTCATCCATCCTATAATACTTCTTTTTCTCCAGGAGAAGTTTTCAGACCTCTTCAATTCCAAAATTATAAACTTGTCAGTTGTCATGTAGCAACAAATTTTATGAAAATTTTTAAAATCATGAAAAATCATGTTCTAAAATTTCTTACTCATCTTCCTAAGTTACATTTTAAGTACTGTCCCTGGTCAACACATGAAACTGAGACTTAATAGTTTGTTAACGTTGTTTTGAATGCTTGGGAGTAAATTTGAGGATGTAAATTTTTGTCATTTAAAGAAATACCTCCATTTTGTGATCATTTTTAAGTGTTGTTGCTGGTTTTATACTTCAAGTAATTGACTCTCTTTTATTCGGTAAAGCCTTGCAGTGAGAGAATTTCTTTGTCTGGATGATCCTCCGGGTCCTTTTGACAGTCTAGAAGAGAGCAGGGTAAGTGCTAAGTAGTAGGATAGAAACAGAATGCAAAAGGCAGGTGTTGTTAGAATATTGTAAGATCTGTGTAATGATATGGAATGAAACACTTCTGTTTCTGTTCTTTCACAAAAATCACAAAAGGATTTGTTTCTAGAATGGGCATAGTCTGATAATTGGTGCACACTGATTCGTCTTTGACTGCTGCACTTCATCCCTGTCTCAAAATGTATCTTCTTTCTTGCCTTTTATGAGCCATGGATGAAGTTTGTTTTTTAAAGCAACTACGTATATAAGGCAACTACTTAATATAAGGAGAGATTTTATAAGTTTACAATCAGCATATTGTTACAATGCTTATACCTTAGACTTCCGGTCTTGCAGGGAAATGTTTCTTGCTATAAAATCACAGAATCATAGGATGATAGAATGGTTTGGGTTGGAAGGAACCTTAAAGGTCATTTACTTCCAACACCCATGTCATGGGAAGGGATGCCTTCTCATGTAATGAATGTACTTAAAGGATTAATTCTCACCACCAAAAATAGTGTTCTTGCAGAAAACTAAGTAGTGTTGTAAACCAGCGTCCTTTCAACGTGCATATGAGTACACTGAACAAATAATACTGTGTGCTGCAGCCTACTTTATTAGAAGTAAGTTTCACTGTCATGCAGAGCTGTATCAGGGCTGTCTAGAGCAGATAATCTTAGTTTTCTTGCTTTATAGAAAAACTATGTTTTAGAATTGTGCATACATTGTTATGCTTGCAGAAATTCTGAATGTTAAATGATGCTCCTTCAACTAAATTTATATTTACCAGTTTATTTTGCATGTATGTAGGAGTGCCTTGGCTCTTGTGTGCATGTGAAAGATTTGGTATGTTTTTTGTGTCACAAGCTCATATTTGATTTCTGTACAATTGCTTTGCATCATTGCTATTTAAGGTGATCAAAATTTTTAAAAATTACTGTAATTATTTGTTCAGATAATTAAAAAAATTTAAGTGCCTTCTTCATTGAAATTTCAGTCATGCATACTGTGGTGAAATCTGTGTTATTCTTCCACTGGAATTTAATCAAACCATTAAAATAGCTGTGCTGTTGTGGTTTTAGCTATTGCCCATTTCTGTAAAGTTGTTGAGACAGCTGTCGTAAAATTCTCCAAGAGATACCCCACCTTATTATAGAGTGATTGAGGTTGGAAAGGACTTCCTTGAGATCATCTATTCCAACCCTCCTGGCTCAAGTGAGGTCAGCTACTGCAGGTTGCTCAGGACCATGTCCAGTCAGCTTTTTAATGTTCTACAGAGGAGACTTCACAGCCTCTCTCTCCAGCCTGCTCCAGTGGCTGGCCACCAGCACAGTGAAAAGGTGCAACCTCTCAGGTCCCATGGACATTAGTACGTCCAATTTGTTTAAGTGTTCCCTGACCTGGTCTTCCCCTACTGCAGGTAAGTTTGTCTTGCCCTTCCTTCTGGATGCAGGGAAGGAATTACTCAAGGCTGATCTTTCCAATCAAGACAACAAGTCCAAGGTTTTGCATCTTCCTTCCTTGATTCTGTACTTGTTTCTTTTCACATGCCTTGCTAGATTCAACTCCAGGTTGTCCTTCGCTTCCATAATCCTGTCCCTGTAAGATTAGACAGCAGCCTTATGTTTCTCCTGTGTCACCTCTCCATGCTTTCACCCCTAGTAGAATTGTGTTTTATGTCTGAGCTCAGGAGATCCTCGCTCATCCACACAGGCCTCCTGCAACCTTTGCTTGACTTTCTGCTTGTTGAGCTGTACTTACTGACCCTGCAGGTGATCCTTAAATACCGAATAGCTCTCCTAGACGGCTCTTTCCTCCAAGGTGGTTTCCCATGGATTCTTTCTTCCAAGCAGGTTTTAGAAGAGATTAAAGTCTGCTCAACCTGAAATCTATGGTTGTGGTCATGGTTTTTGTCTTGATTCTGATTGTTAGGAGCCTAAACTCCTACATGCTAAAAGCATCCATATCCATCCCTTGCTGTTTGTTGCTTTTTTTTTTTCTTTCCCTGAACTGCCTTGTACAGGAAAAGCACCGAGGTTCATGTACTTACTCCTGGAGTTCATTTTTAAACTTATCTGAAAACTTACTCTGTTTTGCCTTTCTATTACCATCCAAAGCATTGCAGAAAAAAATCTTCTGTTTTCCTGATAATGCAAAATACGGATATCTTCTGTTTGGTTTATGTCTATTCTGATATTCCAAGGACTTGCCAAAACACATTTATCTTTTTTGGGGGAGGGATACAGGTACCTGCTCCATTAGAAGCTGATTAGGCCTAGAAATCTAATCACAGAAAAGTAGGCAAAATATTCACTAAATCTTTTTTTTGGTCATACTGGTAGTTGTTTCCACAGATCTTTTCCCTGCCATCTCTGTTTCATATCCACTAAAGAAGGAAGCAAAGCTGTCTCCCGGCTGTCCTTTCAGAATTACAGGGAAAATTATTCCGGCCTGGGTATTAAAATTGTTCCAGACTCCAGGTGTCCAGTTGTCTAAAGAGCAAGATAGCTCATTACACACTGTTCCCTTTCTCACCTTTGGTTCACTTTTCTGCTTCAGAATATATTTTTTTCTCCTTACCTTTTTACAACTTCTGTATTGCTAGTGCTTTTTGCCTACATTCTTGGACTTGTTTGTCAAGCTAAGAGACTAAACATTTTAGAAGCTTCGTAGCTAGGGATCAGTGTGCCCCAGACCCCAAGGTCCTCTCCAGAACACATACAGGCTCAGCAAGGTGCATCTCGATGCATATGACCTGGACGTGTGCAGCTAAAGATCCTTAAAATAAATACCAGGGTAAAATCCCTTTTCCCCTTCTAACCATGTATGAGTCTTGATTTTAAGACCAGGAAAAGGCATCAGTTGGAACCCTGGGTTTAGAGAATTTAGGTTTCTGGGATATGTGTAACAATATGGAGGATTTTGGGTGTGGATTAGCTCTTCTTTTCTCCTTCTTCACAAATCTGGGTGTTCTGGTATTGGGTCATCAAAAAACCCGCAGTGCACATCATGAATAGTTATTGGATTATAAGTAAAAACAAATTAATTGGCATTCCATAATTGGGTGATCTGGACCTTAAAAGACCTTGGAAGTTAGAACTCGGGGCCATTTTCCACCTTGTTAACTAAGAGGCACATCCCGTGCAGCTGTGCTATAGATCAGAAAATAATAAACATCTAAGTGCAAAGATAAACTCCCTGTCTCCTGCATTTTAATTCGAACTCTGAGTAAAAGAACTCACAAAACAGAGGCAAAGAAGAAAAGAAACGAGAACAGAGAAAATTAATACAGATTGAAATAATAAACTTAATTACATTCTTAAGGAAATAATGTCCAATTCTCAGTTACGGTACCAGCAACCTTAAATATTTTTACAAAGAGCAGTAAAATTTACTTAATTGGCTTGGCTGATATGGGATGACTGCTTAACCAGAGTGATAGCTAAAGCAATCACTACAAATGCTGTGTGAAGAACGAATTGCATGACCCGTGCTCTTGGCTCTAGTAGACATGAATAAAGCTATGGCTTAACTCATGACTGGTCTTCAAGTGCCTGTCAACACAGATAAATTTGCTATCTGTGTCAATAAAATAAATTAAAATTCCATGGAAAAAAATAGGATTATTGAATTGAAAATTCCTCATTTGTTTGTTTTGTATAATTACAGGAAAACTTAACATTTTGAAGATCATGAATCTGCTTCAGTTAAAGCAAAGGATATTCTTAAAGTTCGTAGCCTGTTTTAAAACTTCAGGAAAACAGTGTCTTAACAACATTGTTCTTAACCAAGCTTGTATAAAATGTTTATATTCAGCAGACTCTGAATTAGTGTTTAGTTGTAGGTAATATTAAGCCAAGAAAGCCTCCCTCATGGGGCTCTTATTTATAGAGAACATGTAAATTATTAAATCAGAATTGCACATTACTGTTGGAAGACTTGTGCTTTCCAGTAATAGATGAGCAGTCTCTGTGCCAATGCCTCTGTCACTTCCTGCATTCAGTTGCAGGATGTTGCATTGGACACAGGCTCTTCACATTAGGTTTTGAGATTGCTCACTGTCAGATCCATCAGGGGGTGTGATACATGCATGTCATGCTCAGCAGAGGAGCACAGCATATTTGTTATGGCTGAGTAGTTAGTGTTCACAGCATCCCATTAAACTTCTTCAAAATACTTTTGAACTGGTCCTCTGATTGTCATGATTTCATATTTATAGCAGGTGTTTGGTACAGAACTGTACAGCTTTGTCTTTATCCTGAGTAAGGAAAGAACATGTACTTAATCCAAATATTCCTTGCATCATGGGAATATATAGGTATTTTGAAACTGACTTTCAAGTCATGTGGAAACAAAACTTTATGATGAGAAAAGGGAGCAGGGAGTTCAGTTTATGATCGATATAGGCAAAAAGGTTCAAAATCAGGGACTACTTTTCTAAAGTCTCTCTTGTTGTGAGACAAAAACGATGTGATTAAAGTATTTGCATTGCAGTTCAGCATAAATTCATCATTCAAAGCAAAGCAGCATTATTTTATTAAGATAAGAATCTAGTTTAAAATTTGCATAGCTTTTTATAGTAATCAATCTGTAGAAAAGCAGCTATAACACTGTTACAGGTTGATATTTCTAAGAGAAAAGTCAATAAAGGTAGTCCACTGAAGTTAAATTCAAGATGCTCTTAAATTTGTCTTTCAGGCTTTCTGTGAAACTCTGGAGGAAACAAATTATCGCTTACAGAAAGAACTGCTTGAAAAACAAAGGGAGGTTGAATCACTGAAGAAATTATTAACTGAAAAGCAACTTCATATTGATGCTGTTGAAAGAAGAATTAGGTATGTAGAAATTTTAAGGGTTTCAGTTTATCTCCATTAAAGCATTTTCTCTTGTCTAGTCACAAGCACCAGCTTTAGCTGTATCTTGGAAACCATTTTCCCTACATAACCACATACAAAGCAATATTTTCAGTAAGCTCTATCTCATATGCCGGCTAAAAGCTATTCAGTAAAAATGACTGAGAAACTTGTCCTAACTTTTCCCTCTAAAGTAACTGTGATTGTTTCCTAATCCTTTAAGTCCTGTAAAGATAGAGCAAGATTCTGTTCTGCTTTTGAAATATTGAAAATGTGAAATGCGCTGCTAGAGATGAGTGGAAAAATTGCTTTTAGTTATAAAATTCTGTCTGTACTCAAAGCTTTGACAGAGCATAGGGATCAAGCAGGTATGTGTCTGTAATAATGTCTTTACCTTTATTCTGAATTGCTTGGAATGAGATGCTGCAGGTACAATTTAAATAGCATGAGAGACTGTCCACTTAAACCCAAGGGAAAAATGGTGCCTGTCTGCTAGATTTTGTAGCAGAAGCTGAGGAATTGATGATGTGCTATCCAGTGTCTCATTAGAGCTGCTGAGTCAGTATTGCAGCATTTCCTTAGCAAAAGAGTAAATTCCTATGGTCCCATTAGAACTTCACAGAATTACAGAATTATTTAGGAACCTTGAAGATCATACACTTTCTGCTAGACCAGGTAGCTCAAGGCCCCATCCAACCTGGTCTTGAACACTCCAGGGATGGGGCATCCACAACTTCTCCAGGCAACCTGTTCCAGTGTCTCCCACCCTCACAGTAAAGAATTTCTTCCTAATAGGAGATCAGCTGAAAAAACATCCCCTCTGTGTGTGTCGGACCAGGGGCAGTGAAGAAATTAAAAAAAAAAAATTAAATTAAATTCTATTTTAATACCGCATAGGGTTGCTGAGTCCAGCATATCCAGGTTGACTAACAAATCACACCTTACAATGTTCTAGTGAGCTACCTTTGGAAAAGGATTTAAATGGAATTATTGTGGCTGTCTGAAAATTCTTATCAGAATACCATATTCAGTTTGTTGCTTACTCCTGAAGGCAAATAATTACATTTGGAAGATGCTTGCCCTGTTTGATGAGAAAGTTATTACATGCTGCTGGCTTAAACAGTGCAATAGTTGGGAAAAGTTAAATAACTTGAATTTGGCTAAAACATCATGATAGAAAATTCTGTGTGACTGAAAATAAAAAGGCAGGAATAGCAAAAAGTGATTTTATTTTTTAGTGTGTTCCCTAAGGATAGGTGATGTTTTTTAAATACACAAACACAC
Source organism: Corvus hawaiiensis (assembly GCF_020740725.1). NCBI lineage: Eukaryota > Metazoa > Chordata > Aves > Passeriformes > Corvidae > Corvus > Corvus hawaiiensis. The sequence goes on along the minus strand of NC_063238.1, from coordinate 16,263,695 downwards.
TGCTAGGTTCCCAGACATATAAAATTATTAAAAGTCAGCCAAGTAGTTTTGATGGAAAATAACTTCTGTGACTTCTAGCTGTAAAAATTACCAAGTAAACTTATGATCTTGTTTGAGAACTTCAGCTTGTCTGATAGGAAATTAACCCAAAAGAAATGTGTCTGTCTTTGGCCTTGTTGAAGTAGAATTTTTATTTGATGGCCCAACAAGAATTAAGCATCTTATACCCACACACTCCAAAGGCCAGGTACCTGCAGTGGATGTGAGGTAGGAGGGGACGGTTGGACGAGTCCTGAGACTTGTAGGCCTTTACGTGTATTGCTGGATTTGGCTCAAACATAGGCCGGTAGTCACATTACAGAATACTGCTAAGGCTTTACCTAAAATGCAGGCATTAAAATAAAACAATAAAAACAGTAGTTAGAGCAATTTTAAAAGGGGAAGAAATACAGTAGTATCACATCAAACACAAAATGGATCACAAGCTCTTGTTTCCAGTTCAAGTCCCAGCTTTCAGTGCTAACTTGATGTATGTTTTCCACATAGAGAAATGGTTTGGAAAAAAGGATTTCTTTGCTCTTTCTTCATGACCATATTCCCATTTGTAGCCAAGCTAGCTGGACCATTATCTTGTGTTGCCATTAAGAAAAAAATTATCTTTATCACTAATGAGAAAATGCAATGCGCTGAAACTTAGTTTGTGGTTTTGTAAAGTTACAGAGAAACTTGAGAAACTATTGGAGAAATCTTTTATCATCCTGTCTGTCTTCCTTCTGACTGTGTTTTGGTTATAATCCTTCTGCCATTTAGGCAAGAAATGTGTGGCTTAGTCTGATTGTAATTTTTTGCCTGAAGTCAAACACACTCCTCTGAGACTTGAATTTTGTAAAGGTACTAAATTGTCATGCAACCAGGGAATGATAAAATGGCCTGGGTTGGAAGGGACCTGAAAGATGATCTAATTCCAAACCTCTTGCCATGAACAAGGACACCTTCCACTAGACCAGGTTGCTCAGAGCTCCATCCAACCTGCTGGCCTTGAGCACTTCGAGGGATGGGGCATCCACAACTTCTCTGGGCAACCTGTTCTAGTGCCTCAGCACTGTCACAATAAAGATTTTTTTTTTTCCCTAATATTCTATCTAAACTTACCCTCTTTCAGTCTGAAGCCATTCCTGGTTGGGGGAACAGTCCTGTCACTACAGGCTCTTGTAAAAAATCTCTCTGCATCTTTCTTTTAGGTTCCCTTCAGGTGTACTGGAAGGCCGCAATAAGGTCACCCCAAAGCCTTCTGTTTTCCAGGCTGAACAATCCCAGTTCTCCAAGCCTTTCCTTATAGGAGAGGTGCTCCATCCCTACAATCATCTTGGTGGCCCAGAGATTGAGAGGACTGAATTTAGTTGAGGAATAAGCAGCTGGAGCAAATAAACTGTTTAAATAGCTGCCCAGTACAAGCCCTGCCATCTCTGTACTAATAAAAGAAATGGGGCATGCAGGAGTGAGACTGAAAGGTTACTTTCAGTCCTTTTGCAGAAATTGCCGAGGTTAAAATGAAATAAACAGTTCTTCAGTGACAAATGTTTGCTGTATGGATTGGTGGTACTCTGTTCTTATCTGTTGTAGGGATTTATCTTTAGGAAAAATGACTCGTCAAATGTCAGGAGAAGAAAGTGAGTGCAGTGGTGAGGTGGAGTCTTCTGCAGTAGAAGCAGACCAGGGTACCTTGGGTGAGGACAGCTGGTAAATACTATTATTCTACTTGTATTTTAGTTCTTCTTAAAGTATGTTTTTTGAAATGTTTGGTCTTGCATTAATTCCGCACAGCTGAGAAATTCAGCATTGTGTACTGCACCTCTCTGCTGCATAAAGGCCCTCAGGATAGATAATTTTAGATCTGGAATAAGCAATAAGTTTAAAAAGCTTTGTAAATGTTTTGTGGATTGTTTGCATAAAATAGCTATAGAAAATCATACCAGTTTCCACTTACTGATCTTGTCATTGCAGCTCAGACAAAGAGAACCATGAGCCATGCTGGAGTGGCTCTTTGGCTGAAAATTCTGTCCCAGAAATTGAAGTTGCTGAAGTAGCCTATACCGCAGATGAGGAATAGCTGAGCAGCAGCTGTTACCTGGGAAAGGTTCATGTTTGGGATGTATCCATGGGTAAGAGCATAGAGTAGCTGTGAAGAATTTACAGCAAAGAGCAAGAATGGACATATTGAATGTTTACATAAATCCTTACAAATTATTAATGTAAGATATACCCAATGCTGCTTTGATTTCAATTTTTATCTAGCCTTTATATATTTAATATATTGAAGTCTAATAAGGGCTAAAATCAGCTAAAGTTTAGATAGTGTGCATAGCAGAATGACAAAAGTTTCACATCAAATTATGGAACACATCTAATTCATATGTCATATATTGCCATTGTTGTGACACAGTTGATGTGTTCATCTCTTTGGTATTTGTGTTTTCATATTCTTATAGCCATAAAATAATGCTTGCTGAAATAGAAATGGACTCGTCTGTATTTAGGAATGGAGAACGTGTTGGTTTTAAATTCTAAAGCTGAAGAAAGTTTCTCTGGAAATTTTAACGCAATGCAATAGGAAAACTTCCAGTACCAAGAGAAAAGTACTTACAAAATGGGATCATAGTTGGACATTGTAAAATGGTCATTTTTGCTGAAAGAACTAATCTGAGACCCCCAAAACACTGTGTATCTTCATCCCAAGATAGCATGCTGTAATACTTTTTGTTCAGTAATGCTGCTTTGAAAATCTGGGATACCTTTGTTATATACCCATGTAACAATAAAATCTGTAAGTTTGCCTTTTACTCAGAACACTACCTCTTACCACCTTGCTAATGCATTCATGTTTGTTTAAAAATATCCAGATTATATGGAGGCTGTTGAAAGACTTGTAAAGAAGCCATATTTTTTCCTGCACAGTTCATAACTAGATTGAATCTAGTTGCAGTGTATTTTTGTTTCAATATATTGTACACATGGGGATGTTGGTACCTATGTTGTATAGCCTATTTTTCAAAATGTATTAAAACAGGAGATGCACTTTATAATTAAGACTCCATTGTGCCAAGTTCAGTTGGCTAATTGGTTGAGAAATGGGAGTTGCAGGGAGAGGATTGTGTAGTGCCTTTTTGTATTTTACTTGTTCATTACTGCAGAATTTTGTTACAGTGCTCTGGCTCAGTTCTGTGGAATCTTTGATACAGCATGTTTCTGTTCTTCACTTATTTACTGAAAGTGCCTTGTTTTATTATGCTTTTCCAATTGGAAGAATGCTGTTTTGTTTTAATTTTTTTTTTTTTTGCCCTATACCACCCACATCGTTGTTTAATGTTGTCAAGATGCAGTGTCTTTGTGCTGGAGTTTTCAAAGGGAGCTTTGTACTTCAGGGTGTGCATAAAATGACCTTTATGCAGAACTGTATAAACCTTCCTGGTGAAATAAAACTATGGACAAAACACCTGTCTTCTTTTTTGCATTGTAGAAAAAAACATTTAATGTCTTGTCTAGTAGAAGGATAAAATACTGCTAGAATGAACCATTTCTTACCTCAGAGATTTACTCAGCCTTTGGTCTGAGTCCTATTTGTACCAAAAATTGTCTGCATGAAAATGAATGAGAATGCTGTGACACCAGAAACCTTATTGTACTTTTGTTGAAGGTGAAAGTAAAAAAATGAACTGATTTTTTTTTTTTTAAATATCCTACGTAAGTCCTCATAGATGCTGGGTGAACTCAATAAAGTTTTGGCACGTTATTGAAAATACATGAAATCTTGTGTCAGGTGTCACTTGCATATTTGAAAAGCTCAAACTTTGTCTATTATATTGTTAGGTTTACAACTATAAACATTTTAAAAATATTGAGAAGGTGCTTGGGTCATACATGCCAGGGATTTCCAAAGTACAGCAGGTAAATCTGCAAATCTAGACACTACAGAAAGCATTAATATAATTTACAGTTTAGTCATGGGAGGGCAAAGGAATTAAAACTTCAAGATTTAAAAGGTATTTTGCTAACCCAAAGTATTTAGTATCATATGAATAGACGTTTTTGTTTAGGGAGACTTTGTTTTTAACTAACTGAGCTGGTAAAAGTGAATTTGTTCAGCAGCAGTGTGGTATCACTTCAGCTATGTAACTGGTTAATGAATGGTTATCTCCCCTAAAGGACATGCAGAATTTGAGGTGGACAGCCCATCATGGCCTTGAACATCGATCAAGGTATTCCAAGTCAATCCCATACTGAATTTTTTTCTGGTGCACTTGCATGCATTCTGGCACTATTTTCCTTGTATTTCCTTCTTTTTTCACTCACTGCTGCACTTTTAGTACAGAAGAAGCCAAGTTTCCAGTATTTAATTTTTAAGAATTGACAGTGAGTGGAGTTCTGTGCCCTGCCAAAAGTGCAGAGGAATATTCAAGCTGGAATTGTAGCAGAGTGAGCTAGTTACAAGAATTGCAACCTGTAACACATTGTTCTGTTCTGTTGTAGGTGATTGTCTTAATAGTTCAGCCACTGATTTATAACAGGGCTTTCCACTTAGATTTTAGTACATAGTGATAGTTTAATCTTACTGGGGGTTTGCTTGTCTTTAATACTACATCTTTTAATCCTGCAGGATTTTTTATCCTCCAGAACACTTCCAGTCTGCCCACGCCACTTCTCTGCTTTTGATTTGTGTACTGTTAAATCAGTGAAAATGCTGACTAGTATTGAATCAAGAATGAGTCCCTGTAAACTCCCACTCCATACCCTTCCCACTGGGACAACCATTAGTTGGGTGTAGAACACACAACATGAGCTGTGAGTACAAAAGTCCCAATTGAACGGGCTCAAGGAGGGGAGGAAATGAATTCTCCAAACTGCACCTGACCGTGGTAGGAGAGAGTAGCCTCCATGGTGCACTTCCCAGTGGGCTGTTGTGCTCTGCTCTTTGTGTTAAGCATCTTTGTTGTCAGGGGAAGGGGTTGGGGTCTTACAGCTGAAGTGAAAAAGGACCAGGAAAACTCCTGTTCTAGATGGTATGTCTGCCCCAGATTGTTTTTACTCTCTGCATCTCATTAGAACACTAAGTAATTTGATTTTTTTTCTGTACAGTTTCTATTCCTTTTTTGAAGTGTGGCTACGAAGGAGCAGCAATTCTACTAGAAAAAATTTCATTTTCAGTAGAGCATTCTATAGGAAATTTCATGTGGTTTGTTGGAGGAGTTTTTCCTCTGTCTATGGCAGGCTCTGATACATATTGGGGGACAGGGGTGGAGTTCAAAAAAGTTACATTCTGAAGTTGCTGCTGCAATCAGTTTTTTTTAGAAATGTCAGATAACACAAATAGATAGACCATGGTCACAAATCACCAAGGAAGGGAAGAATCCTATAGGAAATACTCTATGGAATGCCAGGTCTTTAGGGGTCTTTCTTCCTATTATTTCTTTCTGTATTTCAATTAAGTCTTTGTGTGAGAGATCAGAACATTCCAATTACTAGACAAGTCCAACACTTCAAACTAGATACATATTTTTCCTATAAAATACAGGACTTGCTTTAGGGGAGGCTTGGGTAACTGGACTGTATCCTCACATCCATGTTTGAACCTGATAATGAATCTAAGAACTGAGAATGCAGCCATCTCCAAAAGATGTCTCTTCTAAGAGTTTATACTCTGGCTGAGCAGTCAATGTATTGACCAATGGAGTTGGTTGTTCTGCATTTTTATGATCTTCAACACATTGTTAGTGCATAGGATCTTAACCTCCTAGAGCAAAGATGAGAGAAAAGATAGAAGGGAAAGAGGGGATTGCCTTGTCCTTAGTTTACACTTGAGCATTTTTCCCCTTTGAAAATAAAAATTTGTTCACTCATTTGTTGACCAGAACTGCTTCTCCCCCACTAAATGTTAGTTTCTGTGTTGTGAGTGGTTCAGGTTTTGTGTTAATTGTAATCCATTCAGGAACACCTTCTCCACCTTCAACCATAGCACTGGCATTTCTTTGCCAGCCTCACTGAGCTAACCTTTATCCCAGTCTTGTTTCAAAGGACAACTTTTTGTGTTCTGTCCTCCTCAGGCTGTGCATTGCAAAGAAAACACAGAGCCCAGGGCTTTTGTTCAGATCTGCCAAGATGTTACTTACCTTTTGTTTCTGATGCAACTGTGCAGATTCGGAAGAGTGGAAAAATAGGGAAAATGCAGTCCTTTATGCTAAACAATCAAAGATTAATGTATCTTTTTGTTGTAATAGATAATAAATGAAAAACTTATGCCATGCTCAGAGTAATAGTGACTGTTGGTCAGTTTACAGATTATTCTCCAGCTGGATAGCCTGAGTGTTACACTGGAATACAAAATGTTTCTCTTGCAGTTTCTCCTTAGGTTGATGAGTTCAGAACCATTCTGATGGTTGTTCTAGAGTCAGGAAAAGGCTGTCATGAGACCTATCTGAGCATAACCCCGTGTCATATACAAAGCATCTTTTTTCTTCTGGTGGGGATATTTAAAAGCCCCAAACTGCAGGTTTATCCAGCATCATCAAAATAAAGTGATACTAGGATTGAGGAATCCTGTTTTACAAGGGTCAGGCAGAGTTAACACTGATGCTGCCCAGAGCACAGGATGTGCACAAGCAGGATGTTTCCAAGACAAGCATTTTTCACTGTCGTGTAACAGGAAGGCTGAAGGAGCTCTGTAATTGGCTGAGTTCTCAAATGTAATTCTGCTTAGGTGGGTAAGTCAGAAAGCCTGATATGTAGGCTATTCTTACTTAAGAGAATGAGAATTTTTTTACATGAAGTCTGTCTGCAACAGAACAGCACCTGATACAGAAATTAAAATTCAGGAAAGCTAGTGATGTTCTAACTCAACTGGTGAGGCTTTGCTTTGTCCTTTTATACCTTCAACCTCTACCCAACATTGAGAAAAGTAGTCTTCAATGCATTTCTCTTGTGTATGACCCAGATCCTCACTGTTTTCCTGCCCCTGTTTGTATGACTTGGGCCTTTTCTGTCTCATTAAGGATTATCAGAGCATCCAGCCCAGGCTTGAATTCTGGTATGGCTTGCAAAGACTGCAAACTGCAAAGCAGGGCAGCCTGACTCTGGGGAAAGAGGAGGCATGGACGTGGGAGTGCTGAACTTGCATTATTAATTTCAGTCCTCAGAAGTCACTGCTAGCCAGAGCTGAACCCTTTGGCTTTGGGAGACAGGGACATCTGTCAGAGAAGAGATCACTCCCCACAGTGCAGAAACCCTCAGCATGGGTCTGCCTTCTAGCAGAGGCTGGGGCTCATCTGATTAAAGCATGGGCCTAATAAATGGGATTCTGGGATCAGCTCTCAGCAGTGGCCAAGTGTCACCTGTTTCAAGGGAAGTTCTCAGGTTCTGTACCTTAAGCCTTTGCTAAGCCTTCAAAAGCAGTGCTCCAACCTATGTTTTCCTGGTTTTCAACACGATCTTCATGGAGACCTTTCCCCTTTTTAGCCCTTTTAAGCTCTTCATGGAGACCCTAAAGGCTTGCTGATTCATACTCGGGACTTCTTTGACTTGAGGATCACCAGAGTGCTCTCCAAATAAAGTTTGTCCCCACTTTGTATCTGAGAGACAGGTATTGTATTTCCCTCTGCTGTGCAAATAAGGAACCTGAGGAAGAAAGCAATTACATGATTCACCCTAATTGCGCAGTAAGTTGGTGCAGTCCTAGTGTTACTGCTGATCCCTGTGACTTGTCAGCAGGTTAAAATTAGATGATTTGCTGATCCAGTGAGACTTTTGCCTGTACAATACAGGAACTCTGTCTTGGGATATCTCAACTGGATTTCAAGTAGGTTCATATATCCTTGCTTATAAATTATTCGCTGCTTCTAGATTTTTAATATTCCTTTCAAATTGAACACACAAGGATGCTTGCATGTGGTGGAGAAACAAGCCTCTGTCTTTTCAATCCCATGTGGATTAATGCTTTTCATCTAGAAGAAACCACAGCTGCCAGAGCTGTGAGGATGACTATGAAATGCTGCTTGGTCAGTTGTTTGGCAGTTAATGTGGGTTTGTCAGGCATTGCTCATCTGGCAAGCACCTACTGGGAGAATGCTGCACACTGAGCTTTCAAAATCTCATTATTGCTTTGCATGTCTGAAAGATAGATAGATAGATAGATGATGGATGGATGGAGCTTAGGAAGCAATTGACATGTGGCAAACTACAGGATCTCTCCTCCCGAATTTCCTGTGGCTCTTTTCTAGGCATTTCTGGTAACCAGGTTATGGGGTGGAGTGTTTGTGGTGTGATGGGGTCTCCATTTCCCCCTCATTCTGCAGGATAAATCCACCTGTTACAGGGATGAGCAGAGGCAACAGGCAAGAGCTCTACCTGATTATGGGAGCTGCTTTGTACATTTAGAAAAAGTCTTGCCCTGAGAAGTTTATTTTTTTGTGTGTGGATGTGCAGGATCAATTTAGAAATCTTGCAGCATAGCTTGTAGGATAATTGTAAACCTAACAAAAACACCAGGAGCTTCCTCTTAGATTTGAATTTGGCAAGGGCATAATAACTTGCATTGGAAAAAGAAGATGAGAAAACTGTCTCACTCTATGTAATCTTTTACAAAAAAATGAGTAAGAGTCAGTGAGATATTTGTGTGCCTATAGAGACATTGTTCCTGCTTAGGTGTACAAAAGCAGCCCAAAAAATGAGTTTCTTGTAAAGATAAATAAGTCAGATCTGACTTAGTTGTTCCTACCTAAACAGGCAATTAAAAAATGTTAAGAATGCAGCAAAATTAATGTGCAAAGTAATATATTAAGAAAGAGCATTAAACAATCAAAAATTCAGCTCAGCTTTGCTGTTAACATGAGGAACAGAACATGTGCAAATAATTACTTTTATCTATTTTTGCTGTCGGCATGCTGTAGTTCACTACTGGCATCCCCTGTGAGACAAGGTTCAGATCTGAATCTAGAAAACCACGCAAAGATCAAGATCTTTCACTTTTCAAATGACGTGACACCAGACTCATGATTATCCAAAGGTCACAGGATAAGATTTCTTCTCTCAACAAAGAGGCTTCTATGTTCTGCTCTGGTGAAGCAGCTGTTGACTCAGATTTCACTTTATTCAGACACAATATGTGCTCTAGACAGATTCTCAGGCTACATAAATTAATGTCTCAACTAGTTATCATTTTCCCCCATCATTTTTTTTCTCCTATTGTCTTTATAAAATAAAATCCTTTGTGTTCAACCACAAGTGTCTGCTACAATACAGATACTATTTGTTCTCAGGTTAGTGCCGTTACAAACCTTTTCCAGAACTTGGTTCACAGAGGGGGATTTATTTTCCCTAGCTCAGTAAACTGAATTGACTAAAATATTTTGCTGACAGCTTGAAAAGCATTGGGAGCTGAAGGTTTTAACCTGAAAAGTGCAAGGTAGTGTCTCCAACCTACGTTTATCTATAAACTTCTGCATTACAGCCATAAGAAGGTGTCAGTTCAGATGAACTTCCTGTGCCAAATAAACCCACTCCTTGGTAAACTTGCCTTTTAAGATCCAAATCCTCAATAAATCAAAGTGATTAATTTTACACATGACATCAGCAGGCTCAAAACCAGCAGCTGCAATACCTCCCTAAAGGCATATCCCATATGCTCCCACCTAACCCAAAGTAGTGCTGACATCACCTCACAATGACAGACATGCTTTGAACCCTCACAGGGTCTGGGACAGACTTGACCGAGAAATCCCTCTCACAGTTCAGTGTCCTCAGTGTGTTCCAATGACATCCAGCTTGCAGCTGGTCACTGCAAGGCACAAATCACTGAACCAGTATTAAATTTCTTGAAAATGAGTACTTTTAACTGAAAACTTTGAGATTGGTCTTAGCTCTTTGCCCTGGCCTGAGTGTGTAGAGAGGGGGCTGGTGAAGTGCTGCATGAAGATCTGCTTCTGAGCTCCTCCATCAGTCCAGAGCAGGGAACAAAGCTGGGTGCCAAGGCAGCCAGAGGAGAAGGGAAGAAGAGAGACAGAAGCCAGAGAAGCAGCTGAGAAGGTGGGTTAGTATTTAAAAGAGCATTTTAGCTCTGACCAAGTGGAGATTTGTGGGAGGAGTGGGAAGAGTGGGAGGGTTTCCCCCCTGGTTTCTGAGCAGCAGTTCAAGGCAGGCCTTTTCCTCCAGCATGAGCAGGAAGACTGAAATCAGGTCCTGTGAGAAAGCTGAAGCCTTTCCAGCCTGCTGGAGTTTCTTGCTGTATGCTGAACCCAGAGCTCCTCCTGGAGGTCTGCAGAGCCCCAGCCCTGCTGCTGATGGAGCTCACCACTGCTGCTGGGCAGCAAAGCAGCCGCACCAGGCACTCCAACACCCCGTATACACATAGGTTACGTACAACAGGTAGGTATAGGGTAACACAACAACCCTGCACATGCTTATACATCTGCAGTCCCAGCTGAGTTTAGTTAGTTTAGCAGCTGCACCAAGGTCCCTTTAGTAAGCTGAGTAAAAAGTAAAGCTAAGATATCTGGATATGTTTATAAATTAAATGTATCTGAACACATTACTCCCAAAGTGCATGTTTAATTTTTTGAGAAAAGGGTGCTAAAGTCAGGGTAGAGTTGGGGTGTCCATGTAAATCCTGCCCCACAAGACTCACGTGGTGAAAGCTGATGTCACAGCAATGGGAATGGGAGGTACTGATGCTCATCACCTCCATGGGAGCAGACCACCAGCTCAGGCAACTGGCCTACCACCTATTTTATGAAATTTAGCTCAAATCACAGATCCTCAACTTGCCTTTCAATCCTAGGAGAATTGGATGCCTGCCCTTTGAGAAAGCCAGCTGAGGGGTACCTACACTGCCCTGCTGTCCTAAAAACAGCCTGGGTAGCAGTGGCCACTGAGACAGCACAGGCTGTAAGGGGCTAGGTGAGGGTCAAGCCCAAACTCCCCAAGATGGCATTTGCCCAAAGTCTGTCTTGGTAAAGAGGAATATGACAATCAACTGTAGTAAACAGAAACGAGGGAATTATCAGAAAACTTCTAGTTGCAGGGGGAAAAGTCAGCTAAGCAGACATACAAGAAAAACACGTAAACACAAGTGTAGTATTGCAGGAGAGGAGGGGAGCAGGGCAGCAGAGGGGTGGGTGTGACCCTGCCAGACACAGCCATCTTAGGTACACAAGGTTGTTCAGAAATTTCTAGGCACAGTTAGCATTTCATAACTATATCATCTAGTTTTATCTGCAGATATTGCAGATATTGATCCTAAGTAGGTCAGTGGTGACCAGGTAATTACATCCTGGTAACAAAACAACAAACCACTTAAACTATGATCAAAGTCACATCAACCAGCTATATTTTTCCTACAATATACACCTGACTGAACAGTGCTATGAAGGTGAGTCTTTCCACAGTCTCTGCAATGGGGATAAGATGTGAGAAAATATGACAGCTACATGAGATTATACTACTTGTAATTCTTACAATGTTCAAGCTAATCCCTGGTGCTAAATAATTTTTGAGACTAAAATTTCCTCCGTATGTTTCTAAAAAAAAAGTGACATAATTAAAATAATATAAACTCTACATCATGAGACTGTGAGATTTTCTAAATATTTCCCCCACACACTCATCCTATTCTTCCACCACCCACAGTTGCAGACACAGCCAGCAGTGCTTGTACCACAGCAGTTCCCTGGCATTTTGTGACAAAGCCCTTAGGATTTACAAAGAGGAAACGAGAAGCTGTCCAAGCAATTGAAACCCTTCCACACCAGATAACGAACGGTGGTCCTAAATCACTGCTCCAGCATTTCATACATACATGTAAATATATGTGTGTGTACACAAAAGGTGAGACACTGTACACACAAACAGACTTTAAAGAGATTCTAGTAAGACGAATGAACAAATGCATTTTGTATTTGTCTCACTTCTTCCTTGCCTATCATATTTTTTTCTTTTTCATTTTTAAAAGACCTGATCATTCTTCCTTTCAAATGCAGCCTGGAAAGTGAAAAACACATATTTCTGAAACAATGATGAGATCTTTGCGTCAGAGGGGAGGGAGGAGAGGCAGGTATTTTGGATATATTAAAATAGAAGAATTTCTTGCAGCACAATGGTTAAGCGTGAAGGAATGCAGCCCAAACACCACAGCTTACACTGGGGTGGGGTTTTTTATTGGTTGTTTTTTTAAACCAAATCAACTTCAAAGAATTCTTGAATTCTAGCTTGCTGCTGAAAGATTAATACATCAAAAATGTTTCAAAATATTCTCACATCCTTTAAAAGAGCACTATATCCTAATGACAGTGTAAAGAGGATACTTACAATTTAGCCTGATAGGAAAAGAAATTTAATAAAATCATGTAACACAAACATGACACTAAAATATTTATTTACAGTGTGTATATATATACATATATGATTTTTTTTTACTTTTTGTTAATATATTTTCCTCTTTTTAAAGTAATCCAGGTTAAAAATATCTAAGCCTGTTAGGAGAAAAAAAAAAACAACCCAATCTCAGAATAAATAAGCAACAAGAAAGGAAGTCAGTTATAGTACACCATCTGCTGCCACAGTCCTGTAAAATATGTTCCAGTTAATAGGGTACATTGACAATAACACGTTGACACGATTCACTTTCGAGTGCTTACACACTAAACAAATACCATCTTGGCATGAAGAGAGACATATGTTCCAAAAAGAAAGAGCCATTTGTCCCACTTATCTGAATTTACACAGGAAAGAGCCACTCCCTCAGGTGAATTAAGAATTAAATCCCTACAACCCCATTGCCTTTGAAGAAAACTGGCGTCCCAAAAAAATATGGCAACAAACACTCCAGTTATGGAAGTCCATGGTGTCTTTTGGTTTCTGTCATTACATCACTATAGTGCTTCTGAGTACAACTTCACCAACCACACGTCCTGGCCTGTGAACTGGTACGTGAGTCTGTCCTTCAGGATCACCAGCCACTATACACAAGCTTTCAGAGCAGCTCACCTGAATATCCAGTTTCATTTCTTCATCTACCAAAAATTTTGTTTTTAAAGTGCTTGGTCTGAGATTAATAAGCTGAAGACACCCAAAGTTTCTTTAGGATCAACACTTGGCCAAAACATTGCTGAAGGCCAGCAGTCAAACGCTGGTTTGCAAAGGAGATCTTCTATAGGTTTTCTTTCTCTCTTCTGAGGGGTGTTCACAGGGAAAGTTCTTACACAAAAACAGCAGGCCCATATTTTCCAAAGCAGACTGAAAGTCACTTTAGTTTCAAAATGGGAGCTTAGAGACCTATTAGGTTGTAGAGCACTTCAAATATGCCAAGTGCTACGTAAGAGCCAAACATGGTTAAACTACTAATTTGACCAAGAACAGAGGCTAGAAGCCAGCTTTTCCAAGCTAACTATGGCACTATGTTGGCAAAGAAATGCTATTTAGAAGTGCCAGAAGTGTCCACAAGCACACTGCCAGCCTTGCACAGTCACACAACCAGTGTGTGCTAACACATTCTGTACCCGATTCAGAGACCTGCATGAACTGCACACCTGGAACATAGGATTCAAGCCAGAAAGATTAGCAAATAGATTCAAAATAACTTAGAATATTTGCTATTTTACTAAATATTCCTGCTTTCAGCTAGCATCTCATGCTGAATTTCAGCAAGCATTAAAACCAAGTAGCATTTTGTTAGCATTTGGTTTCCTACTCCTTGAGAGTTCAAAATGTATTTTTAAATTTAAGGCAGTTCTTTCTTTCTTTTTTCTGTTTTATTTTGTATTTAAAACAAAAAATAAATAATTCCAGACTTTCTCTACTCTCAGCAAAAAGGGAAAATTTTCTTGATACCTCCAAATTTTAGGACAGAATTAACACACCTAGTTTTTTTTCCAGAAAGAAAATTATCCTAAGTAAAGTAGCAAGACTCGATTCACCTCTCATACAGATGCAAACCAAAACCAATTCCTCCACAGAGAATGAAAGTTCTGAAAAAGTCAATCTCTCCACAGGGGTTATACATTTTAGGTTTCATGCATGGGGCTCAACTTGAAAGGTTCTGAGCAGGCCACGTCTAGAAACACATACTTAGTGATGCTTGACCTAAAATCCACTAAGCTGAAGGCTATTGTAGGCTGTTGAAGCTGAACACACAGCAAATCACAGGCCAAAGCCTGCAGGAGAAGGGGCCAGTCTTCTGTTGCTGAAGATCCACAGAAACGAAGTTTAGCATTATTCCCCAGGTGGTTTGGTCATCATTAAATTTAAAGTCATTTGAAAACAAGAAACCTAGATTAAGGACTCTGCTTCCTACACTCCTAGGAACTCCACAGTGTTTTACTATCTCCTTGTGATTGACAGCAGGCTACTAGCATAGAGCTTAAGACTTATTAAATAAACTTCGTTAGTACAAAGCAGCCTATTTAATTTTTGGGTTGTATTTGAACAGCGATTTCTCCATACATGTAGTAGTTTAGCACTCAAGAGTGGCATTTTCTCCTTAGGCTAAAAGGCTGTTAGTTAGACAGTAACACACCAACTTTACAAGTAACCCAGAATCGGCTTTTAACCAGGGTTTAAAAAGGCACTGCAAATGCAACACACTGGTATTATTTCTATTCACAAACTGAGTAAGAGAAAAGAACCAAAGCTCAGAAATTGAAACTGTTCTGAAATGGTATAATTCAAAATGTGTTGCTAATTTCCTTTGAGGATGAGTATTATCATACAAAGTAAAGACTCACCCTAAAAAAACAAGATAGAGGAGAACAAAGGAAGGTCAAATCTCTTCTGAATTTTTGACAGGGTTAATGAAAATGAGTATTGTTTGTCAAGAATCTGTAAGAACTTAGACATTTCACTTTCCTTTATCACTGTAATTCTGCAACCAAGTCAGAAATAGTCCAAAATAAAATTCAAGTTGACCTATAGAAGTCCATGGGACATTTTGGCCAGTTAAAACAAATAACGTATCCCACTTCAAAAACCCTACAGTAGAGTTTCTTCTTAATATCTAGGACAACATAAGTTGCTCCAGGTAGACTGTTTGAATCTTCATGCCCAAATGAATATTTATTAGCTCTTGTACTCAGAGAACTTGCAAGTCAGGACATGTATTAAGCTGTTTTGCTAATATTAAATAGTCTGAACCAAATAACCCTCTAGTTATAGGACCCTGATGACTTCCTTAACTTTCTCATTTCAAAAATTAATCCAGCTTTGAGCACAAGTGAGGCACACAGGTTTTACAAACCAACAGATATGGTAAGATAGTACCTAATAAAAACTGATACTAATAATAAAACAAATCTCTTGACGAGGCTGAAAAAAAATTAATGCCTGAAGGTTTAGGCAACTACTTAATTCTTTTGTTTGCTGGTTTTTAAACTAGCTTTGTAATATGGCAGTAACACCAGTCTTAGCAAGATTTGCCATAAAAAACCCCAGCCTGTATGAAATACAACCACACTAAATGAGTGCTTTTATAAAACAGCATTACAGCTCTTTACATCTGCACTATAATGTTTGGTGTTATAAAGAGACCATGCTCTTATGAAGCCCAGGCAGCCAGCTTCTTCATTTCATCTTCATCCTCTGCTCTCTTCCTGGTCGATGCTGCAGATAAAGAGACAATAACCATCAACTAATGTAACAGTCAGAACCATTCTATCTGTTAGCATGAGGACTTGCATAGTCTTCAGTTTGAAGATCTCAGACCAATTTACTCAGTAGCAAGCTGAACATGGGTAATGCAGGAATGAAGCTCATAAGAGATGTGACTATTTTGCCTCATCATTATTTCCCACAGAACCCTAAAGTTCACAATATAGGTCTGATGCAATTCCTACTGAAAGACTCACACAGAAAAAACATTTGATATCTAAGAGTTTTCACAGCTGGAAAGGGGCCACAAGAATGCTGTCAGTTCTCGCACCACCATGTAAATGAGCAAAAGTGACCTACCCTGGCCAGCTGCACATCCTGCTACCTTTCCAAATAGTGCTGAGAGGTTCTGTACATGCAAGCCCAGTCTCTGAATGAACTCACCCCGTTTTAATGGGTGGTGTCATTTATTAAAACGGAGAAAGAAGTTCCTGAACTTACTTTGCTCAGGTGATGCCAGTTAACTGCTGCGTTCACAGCAGCAGCAATTCCCAGCTCTGTATCAGGTCCCACACACATTTTGTCCCTTTGTACGCAAATCTCCTCACACTCATCATCTGCCTTCACTGCACGAAAACCTCACCCAAATTGTCTTCATTTGCTGATCTGCAAACTAGACGCCCAACAGCCCGGGCTGAACCTCATGCTGCCTCCTCTGTCTGTGGGCTGTGCACATCAGGACTGGCATCTCTCCAAGCACCAGTGGAACGCTGTTACTGGGTGCAACACCCACGTGTGCCCCTTTACAGCGGCCAGCCGGCTCCCCCCCGGAGGCAGCTGCAGGGCCAGGAGCCGCCATCCTGAGGGGACTGCAACTACCACCTTCAGGGACTAAAGGTGGGAGAAGTACATGGAGACCACAGATTCAGTCCCTATTCTGCAAGTGTCACTGGTTCACTGTGTGACTGGGGAAGGTCACTATGCCTTGCTCCATTGCAGTTTCCTCATCTTCAAAATCAGGAGGGCAACATGCATCTCCAATTAGAAGCATTATATCAACTGTTCTGACTTTGCTGTTGCTGTGTAACAGTAAGCAGCAAGTTTCAGAAAACATAAGCCAGTTTCTCAGTGCCTTGAACTATATAATTGTAACCAGCTCATCTTGCCTGAAGCAGCCATACAGACGGATGAAGTAGAAAATTAAAATAGTGAGAAACACATGGAGGTGGTCTGGGTTTAATAAAAATGTCAACTGGCACAGCTGGATCTGGAAGACAATGTATGAACAAATCCTAAATGGCCAGACTGAATTTTCACTAAATCCCTTTTTTTTTTACTAGCTGTTTTGCAGTTGACTTCAGTAGATGAGGCCACAGTCTCAGTCTGAACATTTTAAACTGCTTCTCAGGATTTAAGCGCCATCTGCCAAAACACATATAACAGTATTTGTGTCAAGCTGGTCTAGGTAACCTGTTCTGCAGCAGAAACCATAAACAACCTGTGTCACGTGTGCTGTCCTTACCATCAAGTATTTATATTCTTTTACTAGTGTCAGTACACAGTAAGTCTTTCAACTGACGGTGGAAAGTGTAGTAGAAGTTAACTGCCTCTAGCTTAATTTAAAATGAACAGGGCAGAACTACAGAAAAATAAAACTACAGCTTAATACCAGGAATAAGCCTATTCAGTAGAAAGACAGCAAAGGAATGAAAATATGTCTTTAAATATGTACTTCCTGCTGCCTCCTTCATTTTTAATTAAAATACCAGTGGAAAATATCAAACCACTACCCTGCAAAGCTGGATCTTTATGACCTAAACATTTTGAATCTAGGTCAGACTCTAATTGAAAGAGACTAAGGATTTAATTGCCAAAAACAACAAAAAAAAGGCAGAAAGGATCATTCCTTAATTATCTTACTACATTTCAGTAGGAGATTCATCAGTATATATGCAAGGTCAAGTTCCACAAGTTTGTCTCCCCAAATCTACAGAGAATTTGGTCCTAAAGGCTTTCATAGAGCAAAATGGAATTCTACTCTGCTTTTTCTGTTAAGCAGATACAAAAATAGGAAAAGGAATTTATAACATTTTAAAAGTTAAAAAAGAGCTAAATGGAGATCTGAAACCCTGTCTTCCTCTCCTCTCTCTCACAGCATGGCTTAATCATGAGAAATGTAAAATGGCAAGCAGGCATTTTACCAGGGCGAGAAGGCAGCGATGTGGACGGAACACTTGGCAACCTGACATCTCTCATTCCCTTGTTCAGTTCTTCTTGCTCCAGTTCTTCTAATTCTGCCATCAACTCATCCTAAATTCAAGGGAAACATTATTTACAAATATAGACAGTGATCACACACAAGGACACATTTAACCACCATGAAGCAAAGTACTACTGAAAAAACAGTTTACACCTGAAAGGATTTATCAGGAAACAGCATATTAAAAGTGTAATTTTTACTAAGTATGGACAATAACAGTAAATCTTAATTGAACATCGAAAATAAGACAGTGGAAGTTAGAAACAGGAATAAAATTAGAAACAAAACTAACTGCAGTACAATACACGTCAAAAAGGCAAATACGGGAGTAAAAAGCCTCTCTGCTGTCCTCAGGTTTGTTCCAAATCTAGAGCCTGTACTTTTCAATGGATTCTAACTTTAATGTGCCATTTCTCCCATTTTAAAAGGCAAACACCTTCCACTGGTTATAAGGCAGACTGTCATTAAACATTATGCTTCAGCATAATTTATCACACAAATCCAGGATTATATGTGATTTCAAAGCAGCACTGGAATCAAAACTGTCTCCTGGGTCCTGCTATCCACTCTTGAAGCACGCAGCACTCGTGGGCTTTTAGGTGCAGAGGCTGATTTGGACAGATGATCTAATCCACTCATACAATGCTAAAACTAAAAAGGCTGTACACTTTTTAAAAAAATCAAGGAACTATTCCTTGGCTGACGTTTCCCAAAGAAAGGAAGCCAAATGTTACATATTTGTAGAGAAATGGGCATTTGTCACATAGGTAAAATGGTTTTAAAGAAACAATGGGCAAAAACAACTGGAGAGGGCTGGGGGAAGTGTCAGAAAAGCAGTAAAGTAGGAGCTACTAGGTATTGAAATGGGCTTTGCCTACACATTTAGACTTTGTTTATCACCAATGTAGAAGTTAAAATCATAGGTGCATAGCCACCACAGAACTTGATACCTAGATTTACTTGGTTTTATAATTTAAGGCAAACATGCACTGTGCCAACCCAGGGAGAAAGAACTCTTATATTTCTGTGCCTGTCCGGGGCAGGAGAAATCACATGCTTCCATGGTCTCCTTACACCCATGGCACACATGTGAAGAAAAAATACATCCAAGAGCGTGGAAAAAACATCCTTCAAAAAAAAAAAAAAAATCATCCTTCAACACAAACCACCTTATATCCCAGCAATTATGTCATTGATTCTAGCACTCTTAAGCTGCAGTAGCCTGCAAACCAGGTTTACCAGTTACTACCCAAGTACTGTCAGTATTAGGCTCCTATGCAAATGCCCCAAGTGACAGTGGCTTATTTCCCAAACAGGAACAATGCACATCAGCTTCCACTAGTATCTCTTAGGAACTTCCAGGTCAATCTACAACATGCTTACTAAGCCTAGACTCCAAAAAAGTTAAGCACTGATGAAAAGTAAGACACTGTACAGCTGTTTGGGATGGACAGTATGTTTTTCAATTGTTTGAAGCTCAGGCCAAATCCCATTCCTTGTGCCAGTAATGACTAAATGTCTCTTGGAAAGTTTGTTTACATTCAAAGTAGAAATACAGGAAAGCAGGTAATGGGAACAAAATACAAAGAATCATTCTTACTTTCAATGAATTAGAACTGTTGAATGGAACTTCCTCTACCTCCCAATCAAGCAAATATGTGCGATACAGCATTTATATTTTTCTTTGTTGTCCATTTGGGCACATAGGAACCAATTAGTTGGGAATAGAGTGAATGGTTTGAGTATTCAGGCCATTCTTCAAATGATCCTTAGTGCTTGGTCATTTTGAAACGAAATTGAAAAACAAAACCAAACTGGTTGTGATACTGAGCTTGATACTCATCTCTGCATTCCACAGATTACAAGAATTTGAGTATCCTTGACCTTTGAGTCCTCAGCCATGACAGGATCAGAAATAAATAATATCCTGCTTAGATATACAAAATCAAATCTGGGGGCACTGGATGAAAACTACTGCAACAAATTTTGAGAAGGTCCTAAATGCCTTGTGGGGATTTCAAAAGAAAAGAGCTCTAGAATGACACCTTATTACCTCCAACAGGTATTACTTTTACCAAATGGATCTGCTTCTGGGGTCTGGGCAACAGGGAAAGGACCTGCATCTCCAAGCACCACAACCAACCTTAAAAAATGGTCCAAATATTCAGAATTATGAACAGCAGCCTGTCCATGACACAGGGACATGCACTTAGTCAAACAGATGTCTATTTGGAGCAACAAAAAAATTGTATGTTTCAGTGTCCACTTGGAGTAGTACAAATTACACGTTTTAGTGACCTCATTCTTCCGTGGCTCAAATGAGAAAAATAACTACAGGAGTGTAGTAAAAAATGCTTTTCTTAAAATGTATACAGAAATAATTTTTATATTTTTACATCTACAGATTTCTATTTAGTACATTATGTATTTTATATATTAATAGTTTTATTTAATTTTTATATTTATATTAAAAATTATACAATTGTCCTAGATAGGGTAAGCTGGAACCAAGGAATTTCATATCCACACTTTTTGAGAAACAAACCACTGCACAGCAAAATAACTATGGAGTTAAAACTTACAGGCCTGAAGTACTAACCTCGTCAAACTCATCACCAAAGGTGGCTCGGTTTGAGATAGCATCTGAAATTTCCTGGGCAACATCTTGCTGTTCAGTGATATCTTGCATCAAATCATCAATTTTGTTCAAATCCCTGGAAAGGTGACATGGAAACATTTTTTTAAAGATATATCATTCAAATCCTACAGAACAGACTCACTTGAACAGACCCTAATTTATTTTTATGCCCATGACTCTGTGAACAGCAGAATTCACAGGGAATAATTTTCCTCACCTACACCCAGTCCAGCTACTTCCACGTTGGGATTATAACAAAAGTCAAACTGCAGCAGAGTGTGTCTCTCCCTCTCTGTGCTCCTCATACCTCTGTCAGACAGTCACAGCCCATGGGCAGACCCCCAAAGTCAGCATCTTTACAGGGCTTTCGGTACTCAGGGGTTTAAAGAAAGATGGGGATAAACATTTACATGGCTTGTTGTGAAGGACAGAAGGTAATAGCTTCAAAATAAAAGAGGGTCAATTTAGTTTTGATACAAGGAAGAAGTTTTTTACGATGAGGTTGGTGAAGCATCAGCACAGGTTGCCCAGAAATGGTGGATGCCCCACCACCAGAAACATCCAAGGTCAGATTGGATGTACTCTGAGCAACCTGATCTAGTTGAAGATATTCCTATTCACTGCAGGGTGTTTGGACAAGATTATCTCTAAAAGTCCCTTTGAACCCAAACTATTTTATGATTTTATAGATCTTTTTTGATGTTAAGCTTTCACCAGAACTGGGGGGAACTTAACAGAATTGTACCCCATTTAAAGGTTTCCCCTTATTGTTAACTTCATTATTGTTTCAGTTCCTGTTTACTTCTCCCAGAACAACCCTTGTGATTTAACTCTGTTTGTTCAGGCAGAAAAACACCCCCTGAAACAATATAGGACATATGACAAAAACGAAGGTAATTCTTTTTTATGCGGGGCAGCGGGAGGAGGGGGTGTCAGGTCTAATTAGTACTTTGAATCTCACAGTCCAGCTTATGGATTCTGAGGAAAAGAGTCCACCTGGTTTCTATGGCTAGATTTTCTTCTAGGCAAACCAGGGACAGAGGCCACTCTCCACTGCCAAGACAGACTTAAGAAAACAGATCTCACTAGTTAAGTGAACGTCCTTCTAGATTTATTGTTAAGAAAATATACTTTTCTGCCAAATAAAACACTACAGCACCAAAAGCATTCCTGACATTGGATGCCCGAACCAAAAATGAAGTCAAAACTATCTAACTTGATACAACAGTGTGTAGCGATAGAATAATTTGAAAGCGGTTAGTAAATTCAACTTGGAAACTACTAGAAAACACTTACATATTTTCATGTACTTTTTTCATAGCTTGTGCAGCATAACCCATATTCTTGAGTACTTCTGTGTTGGTGTGGGAATTTTCCAATGCCTCTCTCTGGAACTCAATGGTCGAAAGTGTCCCGTCAATTTGATTCAACTGTTTCTCATATCTCTTTTTTCTCTTCAGAGCTTGTAAGGCAGCTGGAATGGGAAGAGGCAAAGTGCACTGTGTATTTTCATAGCAAATGCAAGGACAAGTAGCTCAGCACCAAGCTGACCTGTAGAATTTATAATTCTCACCCTCCTACCTTACTAGGGAGACAAACTTTGACCACACCAGATCAGGAGCCTGTTAATCACCAACATGCTGTTCCATGAACATGCTGGGAAGCCTCTTTTAGATTAACTCCTTTTAGTGCCACAAGGAAAAGCAGCTTCTTCCTCCACTGTGGGAGATCTTGAACTCCATCCTGTGCACAGAGGCAAAGCAGGGAAGATGGGAAGGAAAAAGAAAAACATCAGAGAGTAGTCAGAAAGCAGAAACAGAAGAAAGAAGAAAAGAAGAAGCTGCAAGATGTAAGTAAAACCTAAGGAAGACAGTGTATGAAGATCTGTCATGATAACCACAATTCTACCAATAGTGCTTTCTAAGCTTTGTCTCAGCAGCAGTAACTGTGAAGTGCAATGGAGAGACCAAATGGCCCAGCTAGACAGAAGGGTTAGATCAGAGCAAGATTTTAATTTCTCCAGCTTTTAGCTCATCTGTTTCTTACAATCACTTAGGAATGTGATCTTTAAACCTTAGAATTTGAAAACATAAAGAACTTTGTAGACACGGGCACAGTGAAATCCAGCTACACTCCATTATCTTTGTAAATTGTCAAGATTAGTCTTTTATATTCACTAAGATATGACCAGCGTACTTTGCCCAGAGTAAATCATTACCAGAATAAATGCACGTGTCAAGCAGGAGGAGAAAAGGACTTTCTCTTGGCCACAGGGTGTGGGAACACACACAATTTTGCCACAAGCATTTCCTGATGATAGTCCTTTCCAAACTACACATGTGCCAGGCGAAAAAAACCCACCAAATAAACCAAGAGAGTGAGTTAACCCACTGTTTGGTTTCTTTCAATGCTATTAACACCCCCATCCCTTCCCTTGTCTCCTACACTTAATTTTTTAAACAGATTCAGAGCTTGCAAGTCCCAGCAGCCCTGCAGCCCCCCAAACTCAACCAACAGGAGCAGCTACTGTTGCCATTTTGTTCAAATAATTGCCCCTGTGCAATAACACTGAACCTTGACACTGGGGTACACAAATTTTCAAATTAAATTAGGATCCCCCCAAGGAGGGCACGTAGATTTATGGTGTGTAACAACACACTAAAAAAATTAATGTTTTGTTGACAAATGCTTGAATCAATGATCAATGATCAAAATTGCTCATCATGAGCTGCACAAGGAGAGGCATTCACACAGGCTTAGAGGCCTTCCACCACCGGCAGTAAAATATTTC
Source organism: Corvus hawaiiensis (assembly GCF_020740725.1). Taxonomy (NCBI): domain Eukaryota; kingdom Metazoa; phylum Chordata; class Aves; order Passeriformes; family Corvidae; genus Corvus; species Corvus hawaiiensis. The sequence continues at coordinate 16,240,385 of NC_063238.1, read as the reverse complement.
AGGACAGCAAGCCACAATCCCAACAGATTAATCACGGTATTCAAATCCAAGAATTTCCCAGGTTTTGGGGGATGGTTCAAAGATCATGCATATTCTGAAGAAGATGCACAAACATCAGATAATGTCATGCACACAGCAAATGTAAGCATTGTAAAATTCTCACTGGCAATTCTAAAATACATAATTTTGATCTACTCCCAAACAATCTTTACCTACTTATTATTTTCCTACTTATTTATGCTTCTTATTGGTAGAGTTAGGACACCAGCCACTTCCTTTCTTAGCTGCCATTGGATCAAATTTGATCCTGGATTCCTAGGTTAGGAAGCTAGAGATTCCAGACAAATGTAACAGTCTGAAACAGTGCATAACACCAGCTGCGCCAGAGAGGACTCCGAGGCCTTGTGGACTGAGGAGCACTAACGAGCTGATGCAGAAAGGCTTCAGCTGGAGCAAGAATCTACCATGGGGCAGTCTTTCTAGTCAGTGTTATTCAGAAATGGGACTCTGCAATGGTGCTGTTATTATTAGCTGCTCACAGGGAAAATGAATTTCCTCAGTTACACACAGAGCAGCTGTTTTCAAAATCCTGAAGATCATTTAATTAAACCACACCCAAATCAAGAAAACACAGGAGAAGCTAAACTCTCTATGACTTCACCTATTCATAAACAGCTTTTCCTAACTATTGTGGTGCAACATATTATCTTCCTTCTCTTTAGGTAATTTTACCCATGACTAGCAGAACTTCATAGAAAATTAATTCATACTCCTTCCTTATCAACTAAAGCATTATAAATTCTCACACCATGCTATACGATTTTCCTGATTTGTATTAAATTAATGCCCTTTATTGCAGAGTATGTTGCTATAGTAGCTCCTATAGCTATGAGAATTTCCTTGTTATTTGAAATCTATTTTTCTGTGTTTCACAGAGTATCAAGAACTTTTGGTGCTTTTCTACTGCATATTACAAGCATTTTAAAATTTTTGTGCAACTCTTACAGGATTGAAATGCTTCTGCTTTATAATGCTCCCACATTCTAATTACCAAACAGGAGAAGAACATTATCTATTAAAATATAATGAAATTGAGCAGAAAACACAACTCACTTCACTGATGGTCTAAGAATGGCACTGAAAAATGGTGTTCCCCATTCCAAAGATTTCAAAGTAGGAACACAGACTGGGGAGGATGAGTTTGAGCAGAGGTAGAGTCTGAGGAAGCATGAGAAACTAACCCTAATTCATTCAGGAAGAGGTGGAGGGCTTCTCCATGAAAAAACAAACAAAAGCAGTCTCATACACTTTTTCCGCTGTGCTCCAAAGAAGCCAATTCAACTCCTGAATTTTATAATGGTCAGCAGTTGGCTGGGCTTTAGCACATTTCCCCTACTCCCAAGTCCAGTAAGCAGGACACAGCTCATAGATTAGGAACCACTGCTTTTAATATGAGTTTTTATTTTATAGTCAAGGTGTCTGGAACAACAGATGTCAGTTTAAGTTTGCATATTAATGAACTACTTTTATTAGCATACAGAAGGGCACTTTTCCATTGTAACTACAATGCTGACACTTTATTAAGGAAGCAGAAATGGCCAGCTGGGCAATTGGAATCCTGGCCACACTGAATATGCAGATTTCAAAAGGACAAACAGAAGTAATGACATAGGAAGAGTTGAGGCACCCTTCTCATGGTTCCATCACAGATCAGATTGAAAAGAAACAGTGCAGTAATACCCCCTTTACCTGTCAAGCCCACCACCAACACCCATCAATACAGAAAGTATCAACAATCTCATCTTCTGAAGCAGAAATAAAAAGATTGTCTAATAATCCTTATAATTCCCATGAGGAAACTGGTGAAGTAGGGAAAGAGTATTTCTTCAGAAAATATAACACCACTGTGAAAATACTGGATCTCATTCTTGGATACAGTTCACAAACCTCCACCTCAGGCCTGCAAGGGATTGATGGACTGCAGATTCTGATCTCCCTCACTCCAGGGACAACTGAAGACAATGCTGCTGAGGCCATAAAAATCATAGGACCCTAATTAGGCTCATTTTCAGCATCCATATTCCATAAAGCCTTGTGGAGGAAGCCATATGCAGTTACAACTGAGGAGGTAAATCAAGAACAACAATGAGCTGGACCAGTTACAAGCATTCCAGTTCATGGCAAGACACTGGAAATGTGCTCACTAAAGTCGAGAATAATCACTGTAACTCACAGAGCAGAGACCCACTAAGGGCTTTCCTTTATGTCCCTGCCAGAAACCCTCACTCCCAACCTGTCCCACAGCCTGCCGCAGGCATGACTGTCCTATCCCTCATAACACACAACTACCACATCGTTGTTTGGCTTCAACAGCCTGCTGGTTACACCTAACTCATTGAAAAGGAATGCTACACGGCTACATAAGCCCTGCCCAACCGTAACACACAATGTCTTTAGTAGCATCTACTTGTGAAACCCTCCCTGTTATTCCAACTTTCTTCATAGGTTTTGTCCTCAGTAATACTATGTGGTTCTTTATAGTTAAGATTTAATCCTATTCTGGATGACTTATCTTAACTTTATTCCTTTTATTAAGTTTTTGGGGTTTTTTAGGATCTGTGAAAGACACCGGGATGAAACAACACACATTCACGTATATGTTCTTTTCAAAATTACAGGCCTGCTTCAGAAAACACATTTCCTTTTAAACAAAGTTCTCAAAAATTCAGTATCGCTTCCTGTTCTTTAAATTTTCCTCTATGTCCTTCAAAATAATGGAGAAGAAAGGCCAATTTGTAGATGGAGTTGGCAGCTATGCACTGGCTGAAACTGAGATACCCCCTAAAAGTACAGCAAGAGATAGAAAAAAGAGAGATATTAGAAGTCAGAGCTAACTGTGAAAAAAATATTGCTTCTCATGACATAACCTCTGCAGGAGGAACCTCAGCAAACAAAAAAACCTGAAGTGGTCTAGCTACAATCAGATATTAATGGGGAATGCTGGAAATGTATCAGCTCAAAAGTATAGCTAATTTCAGATTAGGTACAGGAACTGCAGAGATATTTCATAAAGGAAAAGCCAGGAGTATTTCAGTGATGTTTCACATCTATCGCACAAATGATGCATCACAGCTTTTAATTCAAGTTAAGCCTACTGACGTCCCATGAAACACATTCAAGAGTCATATGAAGTCATGAGAAATTGCTGGTGCTTGAATCTGCTCCCTCTTGTGTTGGTGTGACTCAGACTCATGCACCTAAAAATCATGTGTGATCATGCTAATTTGGTGCATTTTCTATCCCTACACACATCTTGCTCCAGTTGCAGACAGCCCCATTTTAGTTTCCATAGGCTTCTACATAGATGCAATTAAGAAAAAAAAAACCAAAACATTAAAAATTACCAGTGATGTCCCTCTGAAACATTCACTTCAACAAGGCAATGGAGATTTAAAACCTTTATTCTCTCATTTGTATGTTTACATAACATTACAATAGATGCCGGTTCACACAGATTTTCTCTGAGCTATACAGTACCATACACCAGCTAATATGCTGTCATATGTAAATCAACAGTAATTAAACTGTAAAGCAATTGACATATCAAATTAAGACATATTATCGGGGATGTAAGTTCACTGATTATCCTGCTAAATTTAAGCACTTTGGCACAGCAAGGTTATATTTTAAAAAAAACATAGTTTATATTGTTTCTCCTCTGGCTGTACTTAGACTATCCCATTTTGGTTTAAGAACAATTTTTGGCATGAATAAAAACTGCCACACAGCACTTTTTGCCCTACTCTTGCCTCTTTACTGTCCTTAACTGTTGGTCCCTGAGCAAATGACAAAATAAAAGGCGTTATTTTTAACCACGATCAGCTCAACAATCCAGTTTGCAATATGACTCCATGAACAATTTCACAGATAAAAAGCTAGGGCAATTGCATATTGGGTACTGCAGTGGAAACAACGATCTGGGAGAAAACGTTCACATATCAAATGCTGCATGCCTGAAGCAAAAAGCCAACACACACCTAAAACCACCATCAACCAGCTGAGTTAAAGGAGAAGCAGATCCACCTTTTCCCAACAAGTTCTCATTCCTGTTTGTGCACCACCTTCTCCTTCGCAGGTGGACGAGCACTCATGCAGCTAGCAGGTCAACTGGATAAGTGGAACTTAAACTATCCTGGGTAAAAAAAATAACCCAGACAAAGAAAACCACAATATTTTACAACATCCATCTTTCTGAAACACACCCTTCAGGGAGCTCTGCTAAGGGAAAGGAAGGGAGCAGCACAAGGGCAGGAGCGAGGCAGGAAATGCTTCTTCTCTCTGAAAATGTGCCAGTTTATAGTCCGGGTTTGGAATGAAATTCCAGAACAGCGTGTCTGGATTTAACCAGGAATTGCTACAGTCACAGGAACCAGCCTGTTTTCTTGCACCAGCCCCGCAGCTCAGGCTTTTGCACAATGAATTCAGCCCCAGGAGCTACCTGGTCACTTTGTCCCATAGCAAATTAGCTTCCAGCTGGATCACCTTTCTGAACTAGCTCACTGTAACAGCACGGTGCCAGTACCTCGACAAGGAACCAAGAGACACTCCAGCTGAAGCCAGGGGAGTAGAAAAGGCAAGACTGGGACAACACTGACAGCTCCCATGCTCTCGAGCAGCTGGCTCAGTTGTGCTGCTGAATTGACTTTACTTCCCCTGACCATGCCTTCAAATCTGTCCCATCTTGACCCATGATTTTAAATCCCTTCTAACTAAAAGTTAGTTTAGTTAAACTGCCTTTTGCTAATAATTATTAAATGCTAAAGTATTACAAATACATTAGAGGGCTAACCAAAACACCTCTAACACACACAGCTCCTCACAAGTTTGAAGTAACATGGCATTATTTTTTAAATTATTGAGTAACAGAAAGAGCAGGCAAAAGACCTACTTTCTTGTTACATCACAAATCTTTAATTCAAAATGTTCTTCTTCTGTTTTGAAGCATTTGAATTAAAATACAGCTCAGAGTAGACAAATAGGCCTTCACGTGACTTTAGGAAGTAATTAACTTGTTTCTCAGAGGTCTGTATATCCCCAAGACACTGACTACCATCACTTGCTTCCCAGGAATGACAACATCAGTATACACAGGAGCCAGACGTTCTGACCCCTTAGCATCCTCTCCTTCATAGCTAACAGCGTCCCAGACCAGTCACTAATGCTCTAAGCTATCATTCTTTTTTTGGTTGCACATATACTTCTTACATGATTTGGATGAATCATTGCATCACTTTGTTCCTCAGTTGTCAGCAATAGGGATAATGTGCATTTATTCATGAATATACAGGAGATCCTCACATCCCTCATCCCCTTTGCCACCTGCCCAGCCAATGCTGAGCCCCCAAACAGCGATTCCCTCCCCTCGTTGAGCAGCAGTACTTTGCTCTCTGTGTATACAGCCAATACCTGCATCGACTGTGGTGCAAAGCACGAACAGAACAATCACACAGGAAACCACAGACACTAAATTTTGTGAGGAATAACAAATTCCCATCCCGCTATATGAATCCACAGTTCATTAAACACTAACAGATGCCAAAGACCCAAAACCACCATCCCGCCTCGCGTGTGGTGATACTTGCTCGGAGCCCACAGCCGAATCACGCTGCACACCTGCGGAGCCAGGTGAGCCGGCCCAGCCACAGCCCCGGCGAGACCCGAGTCCCTCCAGCCCCGGGATTTAGTCTCGCGGGGCCCGGCCCTCACCTCGCTTGTTCTTGGTGCCGTGCTGCCGGGCTACCGCCAGCTCCCGCTCGATCCGCGTCTCCAGGTACTCCTGCTTCTTGCTGAGCATCTCCTCCGTCTCTCGCAGCCGGGCCAGCGCCTCCTGCGGCGAGGGACCCCCGCGGCCCTTGGAGGCAGCCGAGCCGCCCCCCTTGAAGAACTTGGAGATCTTGCTCATGGCGGCGATCCCGGCTCGGCACCCGCCGACGGAAAGGTCTGACCAGCCCGGTCCTCAGAAACCTCCGCCGTGACAGCACTTCCTGAGCCCATGGGCGGCGGCGGCACCGCACCTGGCGGCGGGGCGGGCCCGGGGGCGGCTCCGGGCTGGCCGAGCTGGGCAGAGCGGCAGGAGGAGCCGGCGAGCTTCGCAGGGCAGCCGCAGGGTCCCGGGCCGGGCCGCCGCTGCCTAGGCGGCTGCCGAGTTTGTGCTTCCCCCTTTCTTTTTTCCCATGTCATAGAACCGCAGAATGCACAGTGGGTTATCTGGCCCAACCTCCCTGCTCAAGCAGGGTCATCCTAGAGCACATGGCACAGGATTGCATCCGGGCGGCTCAGTATCTCCAGAGAGGGAGAATCCACAACTTCTCTGGGCAATCTGTTCCAGTGTGTGGTCACTCACACAATAAAAAAGTTCTTTCTCATATTCAGGTGAAAATTCCTGTTGTGTCAGTTTCTGCCTGTTGCCTCGTCCTATTGCTTGGCATCACTGAGAAGGGCCTGGCCCCAGCCTCTTGGCACCCTCCCCTAAGATGCTTATAGACATTGGTGAAGTCCCCTCTCAGTTGCTTCTTCTCAGGGCTGAAGAGGCTCAACTCTCCGTCTTTCCTCCGAAGGGAGATGCTCCAGTCCCTCGATCAATTTTGTAGTGCTCTGCTGGATCCGCTCCACGAGCTCGATGTCTCTGGTACTGAGGAGGCCAGAATTGGAGACATGCTGCACAAAGGTGTTTTGGGAGGGCATCACACTTGGGCACAGGCGTCCACGTGGGTGAAGGCTGGGAAAATAACCCTGAATTCTGAAGGAATGTGGCTTTTTACAAAAGTGGTGGGTGCGCCGCTAAGGAAACCTGAGTGACACCAACAGGTTACAGGGTGCACGAAATGCTTCGGGAAGCCGGTCTACCTCCGCTCTGCCTCCGAGAACAGGCATCGAGGGACGATGCAAATAGCGACACAAATAAGACACAAAACGTGCCTTTTTTTCCCCCCCGGAACAACCCGCGGAGCACCAGCCGCGGCTCCAGGCTCACTGAAGCCTGAAGCGTCGCTTGGGCCGACACGGACTGGTCAGCGCAGGTTGCCCTGAGCCCGATGACGGAGCCTGTCCCGCCGGCACCCCGACAGCTCCGAGCCGGCGGGGCGGGCTCAGGCTCAGCCCGGCGCGGGTGGATCTCCCTCGGCCCCGCCTCTGGCCCGCCCTCCCGGGGGCGGGTCCCGCCGGCCCCTCCGCAGCACGGCCGCGCCCGGCTCCGCCCGGCCCCGCCGCTTCTCCGCCTCTTCTCCGCCTCTTCTCCGCCTCTTCTCCGCCTCTTCTCCCCCTCCTGCGTGTCGCGGACATGGCGGAGCTGGAGGTGGGGCAGCACTGCGGGGTGCCCGACTGCCGCCAGCTGGGTAAGGGAGAGCGCGGCGGGTCCCGGCGGAGGCGGGGATGGTGGGCCGGGGGCGGTGCGGGGGTTGTGAGGGATGCCCCCTCGCTCGGGGAGTCCTCTGTGCCGCTGCAGCCTTGCACGGTCCATTGCCAGCGCCTGTCGCCCCGGTTGTGTGCCTGGGTGGTTAATAGCCCGCTTGCCCCTTCCTCACACTTGCTTGCCTTCACTGATCTCGGAAAGTGTTACTGGAAATGTAACCTCTCAGAAAGAAGCAGCAGAACCGCCTGTAGCGAAAGCTTTCTGTTGGGACCACTCAGAGATGAAGGGATCGTGATGATCGTGACCTGAGCTCCGTGGTGGTCTGTTAACATAAAATCTGAAGGATGGAGAAGTGGAGTAATGGGCTGGACCTGGCATTTGCTGTCATTGGTGATGTGGTGGAGTTCGGCAGACAGTGAAGTGATTTTATCTGTGAGAATTTATGTAGTAGGCAGGGGATGCGTACAGAGGTTTAGGAAATGTGTGCAATTTAAGTCACCCAAGGACAGTATGTACGATATGATGTGAAGAAGGGGCAGGATCATCATGACTTTCCAGTGGAGGAGATGCTCTCCTTTCCTAAGAGCCAGCATCTCCTCCAGTTGGTAACCCATAAAATAAAATGTAAATTGTCCAGTGTCAGTAAATAGGGTTCTGAGTGGTCTTGCAATAAATTCAGTTTTTAACATAACTAGTAACTTTGATGGATTGCCAAATGTTCCAGTGTCATAGCTTGATATTAAAAAAAAAAAAGTGAATTTAAAGCCTAATTCCAACTTCTGGAATGTATATAAGTATAATTTACCTGCTCGTATGTTTTTCTGTAATACTAATTAGGGGAGTTAACAAAAGCCACTTCTAGCTAAAGTGTAGATGCAGTTGCTAAGTATTCTTATAAAGATATCTACTCAGTGATGTTGGTAAGCAAAAGTTAATTATGTGAAAATTAAGCTAGAAACTATTAGCAAAACAACAACCATGTTGTCTTAACTAAAAACAAATCTCTTTGTTTCAGATTTTCTTCCCTTTGTATGTGATGGCTGTTCAGGTGTCTTTTGGTAAGTTCATAGAATCGCGGAGTATCTCAAGCTGAAAGAGTCCCACAAGGATCAACATGTCCAACTCCCTACTCCTCAGGACTAAAACTAAAGCCTATGACTAAGTGTCATTCAGACAATCCTTGAACTCCAACAGGCTTGGTGCCAGTTCCTTGGGTAGCCCGTTACAGTGCCCAACCACCCTCTCTGAGAAGAACCTTTTCCTAATGTTCAGCCTGAAGTTCCCGTGACATAGCTTCTTTCCATTTCCTCACATTGTATGCTGGTCACCAGGATTTCCTCATCCCAGGTGAAGAATCCTGCACTTGCTCTTGTTTAATTTCATACAGTTGGTGACTGCCCAGCTCTCTAGTCTATCCAGAATCTCTCTGTATGACTTCTCCACACTCAGGGGAGTTCACAGCTTTTCGTGGTTTAGTATGGTTGGCAACCCTAACAGGTATCCAGATCATTTATAAAGATATTAAAGAGCACTGGCACTAAATTGAGCCCTGGGGAACTCCACTGGCCACCAGCCTGAAGCAATCACATTAACTGTGACTCTCTGAGCACAAACCATCACCATTGCTCACCCATCATACTATGGACTTGTCTACCTGTGTGCTGGACATTTTGTCCAGAAGGACACTCTGAGAGACAGTGTCAAAAGCTTTGCTAAAATGCAAAACGCATCTGCTGGTTTCCCAACGTCAACTAAATGGGTGACCTTGTCATAAAAGGAGGTGGCTGGTTATGTTTTCTTCTAGAAAAATTTTTGAAGTTTCTTGCAAGCTTGAAATCAGGGCCTTCACTTTGATTTACACTTCAGATTAGTAGAGGGCAGCTGAGAGAAACTCAAAGAGATTGGGGGCAGATTTCACTTCTAACATATCAAGAGCCTTCAAGGGATTTCTGCCGTTATGGAAGGTGATTGAAAATTTGTTAAAACAGACAAACTCTGGTTTGCATAGAACTGAACTCTTAAGCATGGTAATGTCTTCACTCTCTTGAAATGGTTTGTTTACCTTGAGGCATAAGTTCCAAAAGCTAAATGTTTTACGTACTGAGAAAGAATATGATCTATCCATTCAAGAATTGAAATAGGATAGAAAAAACTTGGGAGAAGATTCATTATCTAATTGAAGTTTTCCCATGATAAAACTTGTCAGATTACCCTTTAAACACTTAAATGTTTTTACATGCAGGTTTTTTTTCCTGGAATGTTGATAACAGTGTGATATTTTCCTTCTTTTTCCACAAAGCCTTCAGCACAGGAGCCGGGATGCTCATGGGTGTTCTGAGGTAATCTAATATGTGACAGCCTTAAATTAAAATGCCATGTGACTTAGCTGTGTGTTTTCAGACTAGACAAATGCATATGGCATATAAGTATGAATTATTTAACTGAGAATATGACAAGCTTTAAAAGTGAATCTACACTTTTTCTGTCTCTTAGAAGTAAATAGACTTTGAGTACAATGATGATTCTTTTTCTACCTCTGAGCTAAACATAACCAGGGTAAAAGTAGGAGAGAATAGCTGGACCAGGTTTGCCCATAGAATGGAGAGCTAGCACGTATTTTTTAGAAAGCTGGGATGGTTATTTATATCTTAGTATCTGTTTATTTACACAAAGTATTTTGTATTTATTCCTAGGTGAATATAAGAAACAATTCTGTGAAACCTGATCAGCACAGATCTTACCCGTGCTCATACAAGGACTGCAATGGAAAAGAGCTTTTGCCGGTGTTATGTCCTTACTGTGAAAAACATTTTTGCCTCAGGTGAGTGAAACAGAGTGTTTAAACATCAATATTCATTCATTAATGTATGGAACAGGCAATACAAGTTTTATGTTGTTGTTTACAGACATCGTCATCAATCGGACCATGAATGTGAGAAGCTGGACACACCAAAACCTCGAATGGCTGCCACCCAGCAGCTTGTTCAGCATATTATAGGCAAGTACAGAGGGATAGATATTCTTTTTCTTGTATTTTCTTCAGAATGCTGTTTGAGCTTCTGACCTCCTTTGAGGAGTCAGGTTTGACCAAATAAGAAGAAAGGATGAGGGTTCCTTTGTTAAATAGCCCTAAACTTACATGTCAGCATTTAATACTGTTCATCTAAACTGAGACAAAACAAAAACAACAGTATGAAGAGAATCTCAAAAGAGTATATAGGGCACAGGTTTCTTTCAGAATTATTGTCTTGGTGTCATTCTACAAATATTATAATATAATGAATTTTACCTAGCCATTATTATTTACATGTTCATTCATGTGCAAATAATGCAGTTGTGTCAAATGTGCATGTCAGTCTGTTGGGATCAGACCTACACAATCAAGATGGCCAGAAAACTCTGATTCTACAATGTAATGTTTTGCAGATTTAAAGAAGCTTGAGGATGGGAAAGAGAATAAACAGCACTGCCCAGCTGGACAGTGGGGTTATGTGTAGAAAAGAGGACCTGAAACTGTTGCCATATGAATGCTGTGATGGCCACAGGTGTAGAAACTAAAGAATTTGTATCTATTTGGCTTTTGCAGCCTGTGTTTACCTGGTGATAGTGTTCATCTACCTTTCAATGTAAAGGAATTCTGCTAGAACTGTAAAAATTCTGATACGTGACCTTGGGAGGATATGAATAGACATGAAAAGGGATGGCACTCTTGGAGATACAATGAGACCAAACAGATTAAGTGGGTCTATGTCATACAATATGCACAGGAAACAGTCAGAATGATCACACTAACAGGAATAATATTGTTCTCAGATTCTAAAAAAAGTGACGAAGCAAAAAGCAAAAAACGTAAAGGAGCAAAAAACAGTGAGACAGCAGCAAAAGTGGCATTAATGAAACTGAAAATGCATGCATGTGGGGACAAGTCCTTGCCTCAGGTCAGTGATGTTTGTTTTCAATAATTGAATTCTCAAAGGAAATGGAAAGTTTTCTAAATTGCTTGATCATCTAATTCCCTCAGCTTGGTATTGGATTTAATTTTTCAAGACCACACTCACTTAAATGTATATTTCAGCCTGGTACCCAAAAGCAATCTCACTGGTCTTATGTCTGTTATAAGATGTCTGTGTGGGATTCAGAGCAGTCGAGTCAAATTCTGTTATTTTATAGCAGAAATATATTTGCCTGCCACATGGCTGTCACATAGCACTGCAGGGACAGACGGGGTCTTTTGGGGATCCTTGGCAGAATGATGACAGCATTAAGTTGTATTAAAGCTTATTATTTTAGCAGAATTTGATGATCAGCAGAGCATAGAATTTTATTATTAGACTAGAACAGAATTTTTAGAATCACTGTAGCACAATTTTGAAGTAGTGCAGCACAGAATTTTATAGCACGTCTTAGCTTGTGCTTCCTTATCACATGGACGCTCTGCAGATTGTGTCATATCTTAATACTTGGCTTGCAATATCAACATTTCAGATAATCTAGCCCTGAAACATGTAATTGCTTGGTTTTCCCACCCAGATTGAATTCATATGTTGGGGCATTGTAGTGGACAATGCAGTCTTTTCATTAGAATGTGCCTTAAAAGTTTGATAATTTGGAGGGTTGAGGGATGACTGTGCCAACTAAGATTGGTACCAAGATGTTTCAGGTGCAGGTTCAGCTACTCACCCAGAATCATCATCTGAAGATTGAGGGTGTTGTATATACAATACCATTTGTATGTGTAAAAAACCCATTAGAGAAATGATTTTCATAAACTGAATGACGCAATTATTATCCCATTCATGAAATAGGGAGGAAGGAGGTACAGATGAGGGTCAGTACAATACAGTAGGTGTTGTGATCATCTTTTCACAGCTGAGTGTTCTACAAAGGTAAAGTGATGATTCCTTGGGCACACTCCAGGTCTGTTCAGGCCAAAGAATCTGTCCAAGTTCCATTCATTATCTGAAATGGTAAGAAATTACTCATTCTTGGGAATTATCCAAAGCTTAGTGAAAGTTAAATGGAGCCCCCATTTAGAAACTGTTTTCCATGTGCCCTTTACTTAGGGAAGTATAAAATACTTACAGGTATTTTAAACTTCATAGGGTAGTTAATAAGAATATTGTCACCCTGAGAAAAGAGAATATTGTCACCCTGAGAAAAGAGAAGGGTTGACAGTGGGGGTTTGTTAGACATTTTACTGGTTGGAGAGCAGGAAAATGAGCTTGTTCCACTGGGCATCTGGTGGGTATCTGCTGGTTACTTTAAACATCAAACAATTTTAAGTAGGGCTTTACCCTATTTTCCTTATGGAAACTTTGCCCTAGAGCTCATTTTAGTGGACCAGTCCACTTTGTGACTGCACCATTACTTTGAGGTTTGTAGGACAGGTGGAACACCCAGGCAACTCCATGATCTTCACACCATTCCTGGATTTCTTTTTTTAATGAATGCCGTTGTCAGACTACACAGTAGAGGGCATGGGAGTGTCAGCAAACCACTGATTAAATCCTGCCAGAGTGGTAAGACCATCAGCTTTACCACAAGCAAAAGCTTTCTCTAAGCCTTCCTTATTTTATTTCCAGTAAGGGTATAACGCCACCCCTTGGGTGTTCAAGGGAGAAGTCCAACATAATTAATTTGCCAAGTGGACCAGGGGGCTTACTTCCTGCCCACAATCCATTTGGTCCCCAGAAAAGGTGACCTCCTGTCTGGGGCCCTGGCATTGTTTCTTCATCAATAGTTTTAATAGCCCAGTTGGTGTTCCCCTGACTCCAGCAGAGAATATCCATATTGAATGTATTTAGGTTTCCTGGTTGCATTTGCTGGTTTTGGGGGATGGGGGGAGGCAAAAGGGAGTTCCAGTTTTACCTTAACAATTGAATAAGAAACTACTGCTCAGTTTACTCCAATTGCTAATATTTTCTGATTTTTCAGAGGGATAGCTCCAGGACATGATTCTCTTTTCTTCTGTGTGAAGAACACTCAAATTTAGAGGAAAATGCACAGGTTGAAATTCAGAGTCAGTTTTATGAACATGGTTGAGGTCGTTCCATATGTTCCTAGGGAACACATAAATAAATCCTTTAAAAAGACTTCTGTCTTGTTTGATAGTGTCTGGCTTTGACTCAGCAAGGATGATCATAAATTATGAATACATAGTAGTCATGCTTGCTATGTTTTACCCCAATCCCATTCAGAATCTCTCCCTCATAGATTACTCTTGACATTCCTTAAAAAAATCTTTCAGTCTAGTAGAAATATTGTTTAGTACATAAAATGAGGATACAGTACAGGATAAAGGATTAGCTGGTCATGATCTAAATGCTGGTTTGTGAAGCAGGCATTTCTAATACAGTGAACTGCTCTGTTTTAACTGCTTTCGCCTTCCAATTTGAGACACTATACTGCTGCCAAAAACAAATACTGCTTATTCAAACTCACCTTTTCCTCACGAGGGCAGATACTTTTTCATGTCTGTCTGTATATAACTGTGCTCTGGGACTGGTGGGAAAAGATGTTCGCTCCACCTTCAAGAACTTACTGTCCATCATATATGTGCCTGCAGCTGGAGAGGACTGGATTTGATGATCTTGGTCATTTATGTTTTGCAGTAAAATTGTCCTGATGGAATAAAACAAATTTCAGTTGGTAATTCTGGGGGTTTTTACTGAAAATCTTAAAAAAAAAGTTTTAAGTTTTACTTAAAAAAAACTTACTACATTTATGTGACTGGAATGATGTGTTTCTTCTGTGGATAAATTTTTGTGTTTATTTTTCATGTCTTTCTAGACAGAAAGAATTTACTTTCAAGTATTTTTACCAAAAGCGAACAAAGAGAAAAGCAAACCCATGTTTTTTTGCAGTAAGTGGAGTATTGGCAAAGTAGTAGATTTTGCAGCTTCCTTAGCAAGCCTTAAAAATGACAACAACAAATCAACATCCCAGGTAAGTCAGCAATAACAAGCATTTTCTAGGTTGTTGTATTTAGCTTTTAGATTTCTTTACCCTTTTGTCCCTCTCCCACCCCACTTCTTTCATCTTGGATAGGGAAATCTTGATGTTAATTTCTGTGCTATTTTTCTTACAGAAGCTGAGGTTATGCCATACTGCCTCTGGAGAAGCTTTGCCATTTGAACACACACTGGAAACATGGCTATCTGATAAAGACTATCCACTGTACAATGGAGGGAATATAATTCTGGAGTATCTTGATAACGATGTTCTGTTTATAGAAGATCCGGAGTCCTACTTTATTACTCAATAAATTTTCACAAACAAAAAAATCCAATATTTTTTAGAAGCATGGTATTCAAGCAAGTCCAGTTTTCTTTTGAAATCACTGGTATGCCAGAATCTATCTTCCATTGTAAAGACACAATTCCCATCAATTTCTCATTTGCTTGACTGACAGAAGACCTATGTCCTGAAAGGAAAATTATAGTAGCTAATATTACAGATACTCACATTCTAGAATAAATTCTTGCTCTATTGAGCTGTATAATATCAAGAATGTTTTCTTAAATTTGGTATTTATTTTTGTGTAAGTGGTGGGGACAGTATGTCTCAATAAAATAATGAAAATGTAAACTTGCAGTATGACAGTTTTCTGAAGGAAAGAAACATATTGCACTATTGCAGCATCTTTTCTACATGTACAAGAACAGGTTTCATTGCATTTGGAAACCAGCACTGTCCATACACCAGGTCCACACTTTCTTCTTGTAATAGTTTAATGACATTTAGAAGGAAAGCTTTATGAAGCAAAAGTAAATTCACTCAGGTGTCTTCCTGTTTGTAAATCTCATTGTGTGATTAGTGGGGGATAAAAGATCTCAGTAAGCCTGTCACTTATTTTGCTTTACAGTACTCTTTACTGTAGTTTTAACATGACTTAGGTATGGATAAATTACTTTACTGGATGTGGTGTGGATGCCACAAAAAAGAAGGTGTTTCCTGGTTTCCATGAAGGAAAGGGCTTTCAGTGGCTGGACATTTTGGAAATCTTTGTCTCTGGGCAGCAGAAAGGATAGGAGCATTTTTCTGCATTCCCCTGCCTGTCTCTCCAGTTGTTATCTTGCTTTCCAGTACAAAAGGAACAGTTCCCTTTTCTCTTGTTTATTTTCCTCCCTTTCCTCTGCAACTGTCTATTCATCTTTCTTTTTTTCTTAGGCTGCTGTCAGACAGAACATGCTGTAAGAGGCCAACCAGCATTGTGGAACCAGTGCATTGGGAAGAGCCCTAAACAGAACTTGTTCCCCACACTGTTGCTACAAAAGCAAGTGAAAAATGCTGTTGTGCAACAGGGTCTTTTTCTTTTTTTTTTTTTAGCAGAAAATCCCCATTCTCTACTTACACCTTTCCTCATGCCCCTGATTTTTTTGCCCTAGCAGTTCAGGCAAAATAATTGAAATAACGTTTTTTTGTGAATAGAGAGAAGATAGACTTGGGATGCAGGAAGCTAATCTTTGGGGAGACCTCAAAGGTTTTACCAGGGTGGTTGCTTTCATCAATCGCCAGTAATGGGTAAGGGCTATCAGCCTGTAACTGACAGTACAAACATGGCAAGTTACAGTTGATAGTACTCCAAAAAGTTTTCACTATTATCTTATTCCAGGAATGTGTCTAAGATGGTACACAGAAGCTCATTCCACGTAGTTTTCAGAAACTGAGAAGCAAAACCAAATTAAGCTAGTCTGACAGATAAATAGTAGAGGAGAGGTGAAAACTCCACCCTAATCAATGATGCTAGGAGCAAAAGCAGAAACTTTCTCTGACCTTTAGTATCTTGCCTAGGCTAGAATTGCTCTCATTTCACCTGTTTAGATTCAAACATATCTTTACTTAGCATTTTTTGTTGTTTTTTTCTAAAACTTATTATCCTAGCACATTTTCATAGGGAAATGCATTTGAACAACTGCATTTGAAAAAAAACCCAAAACACTTTGGAGGAGTCATTTGGCATTTGAAACCACTGATAATTTTACAGGCCTGTGTTTATAAGGTGCTGAACTGTTTCACTTCAAAGTTAATAAATAAAACTTTAACTTCTAGGACATGTAAAGAAAATGTATGTGAAGTTATGCAAGTGAGAAGAGGAATTTATCAAATACTTCCTGATTTGATAATAAACAATGTTTTCTCCCAAACTACAAAAATAGGTGAATATCAAGCATTTTGGTTGTTCTAGCTGTAATTTTAGAGAATGCACAAGGTCAAGGCTTCACATTTTATGAGATGCTGTGGTAGCGGCTCCCGGCCTTGTTCCCGTTCAAACATTGCTACAAAGTTGCCTGGCATGTTTGTAAGATACGCAAAAGTTTGGAAAGGGCTATATTAACACCAAAAGTGCAATTCTGCTTGGATACGTGACCTGTTAGATCGGCTGGGCAATGCTTTAGTAAACCAGAATACATCACACTAAGAAAGCAGGCAGTAATCTCTCATACTTTTATTTTCAGCATTTTCTGTTTCGGTGTCTGTTTTAGAAAAGTATGCACGCTGGGGTGTGATCAGTCTGGTTTGCAGACTTCTTATCAATAAGTCATGTCTGTTCATTCAGTTTATCAGGTGACACATAAAAATACACCTTGCAGCTTAGCTTTCCTCCTAGTAGCCTCATATGTAAAATACAAAATTTCATTTCAGCCAGAATAGAAATTGTGGTTTGGATTAGGAAAATTCTTATACTTGTTAGGAGAGAACTTCAGGCATTCCTGTTTTACTTCTGCTGATTTTAAGGTGAATGCAGAATTTGAAATCTCCTGTAAAACCCTTGCTGTAATGTTAAGTATACAATCAATGATGTCAAAAAAGCCATTTCTCGTAACACTCATGCAGTCCTATATAAGTTGTACTGGGGCGTGTTCAGGTGCTTGCCTCAACAAAACCGAATCTGAGCCAAAGTGCCTCTTTGAACGGGCTGTATGCTTTTTGTACAACCTTGCAAAGAACGACTTGCAAAATAATCAGTAAAACCACAACTTATCGTCTCTGTAGTTCTTTAATGACTGTAAATACTTTAAAAAGCAGGCTTATTCCTGTTTATGAGAAGGGAAGGAGGAAATGTGGAATTGCACAGTGACTTGTCCCACACAGCAGGGTCGGTGAGAGTGGAAACTGTATCTTCTGGTGTGGGAAGGACGAAACTAACCCCCTTCGGCCCAGCTGTGCCTTGGGTTGGCATTAGGGCAATGGGATAGACTGCTTCTTTTGGTGTTGTAGACGTTTTATGATTATTTTAAGCATAAAGCAAATTGCAACCCTTGCCCTGTTTACCCAGATCACCATTTTACATTGAACAGTAAGTTACATCAGTTGCAATTTGTGAGGACAAGACAAGCCCTCAGTGTTTTGCCTTTGCTTGATGACAGACAATAGGCTCAAAAGACCACAGGAAAAAATGAAACTGGTATCTGTCAGGCTTGGAAGGTTTTTCTTCTCTGTATGATTTTAATTAATACTTAAAATGCATCAGCTGAACCGCGAATTGCTTTCAAAACTCGTTGAACACCGTGAACTCACCCTCCGTGAGGTTTCTGAGGCACTGACACAGGTTTTCCAAAGACGATGTGGATGCCCCACCCCTGGAAGTGAACAAGGCCCGGTTAGATGGGGCTCTGAGCAACCTGATCTAGTGGAAGGTGTCCCTGGCCACGGCAGACGGGTTGCTTTTATGATCCTTCAAGTTCCTTCCAACCCCAACCACCCTTTCAATTCTATGATAAACTTCAATCGCGTGCTCCATGGGAGAGCATTTACGGTATCTCCGCCCTGCCACGTCCAATTATTAACAAGAAGTCGACATCAAAGTCTAATTTCAACACTTCCCCGGTAAACTTTGACAGCGCCGGCGCCGAGGCGGCTGCCCGCCGGCCGGGGCTCCCTCACACGCAGGCGCGGCCGCCGCCGAGCGGGGCGGTGGAGGAGGCGGGCCCGTGGCCTCGCGCGCTGCGCCTGCGCCGGGGCGGCGGCGGCGGAGGCGGCGGCGGCGGTGACGGTGACGGTGAGTGCGGCGCGCGCGGCCGCCGCCATTTCGGGCGCCGTGAGGGGGCTGCGCGTCCCGCCCGCGCTCCGGACGCGTCCTGCGGCACCGCGCAGCCCCGCGGCGGGGCGTGCGCTCAGCACTCAATTGAACAGTACTTAAAAATAAACCAGGTGAAGCAAGAAACTTCGAGGTTGTAAAAAAAAAAAAAAAAGAAAGAAAACAAAGAAGACGTAACAATTTTTTGCATTAATCTCTCCTTTTGCTAGGTTCTTTATCTCGGGAAAGATGGCAGATCCCTGGCAAGAATGTATGGATTATGCAGTTGGTTTAGCAAGGAAAGCTGGGGAGGTATGTATAAGCTCTTTATAAATAATAACGTTATTTATTGAGTTTAATATGTACATAGCTTTTTGAAGGAGGTTGATGTTGGAATCTCTTCCTAAGAGTGTTTTGTCAAAAACCTAAATGGGCAGAATAGTTTGTGATGGTCAAGTGCAAGATTGGATTGTCTTTTATGTTTGCAATTTGGTTAGCTTAAGAAAACAACTTTGTGCTTTTCCTTGGCCTGGAGTTAAAGTCCTTAAAGACTAAGGAGTAACTTTGGTTCCTTGAGTTTGATTTAAAAAATAAAACTCAGAATTGTGGTAGACAAAGAGCATCACCCTTAAACAACTCCTGTCTACCTTATTATTTTACCGCCTGAAAGTCGGTGACATTCTTTCTTGTGAACGCTTCAATCAGCTTTATACAGTGGCTTGTTGATGGCACACAATACCATATTGTGTTCTCTCCGTCCTTGGAAGTGTCCAAAGCCAGGTTGGATGGAGCTCTAAGTCTGGTCCATGAAAGGTGTCCCTGCCCATGGCAGGAAGGTTGGAACTAGGTGGTTTTTAAGGCTCCCTCCAACCCAAACCACTCTATGATTGTTTCTCTTCATTAACTGCTTTGCTTCTGTAAATAAAAACCATCCCTTACAGCGACGACATTTTGCCATTTGAGATCTAAGACGGCTTAGAACAAGAAAAAGTTCGTACATCTTGGCAAAGCCTCAGCAGGAGTGGTTACCAAACGTTCAGTTCTACTTAGTAGTTCTACTTGGTACATTTGAAGGCTGTGGCAGCCAGACAAGATGACACATGTACTAATTCTGTCCCCTGGAGCTGCAAAATCTGTGCAACATTGTCTCTGCAACGACCTCATTAACGTCTTCCCTCAGAAAAACTTTCTGAGTTATAGTAAAATAATTCTGTGGGCTATGAGGCATGGATTCCTGCTTAAGCTGATACTGATAGTTTTAAGATCATAAATGCTGGGTCTGGCTAAAAATAGCTGATTTGAGCTCAGTGTCAGGTGTTTTCTTCAACTTTGGTATTTAAATTTGTAAATTTAAAACTTGTCCTAACAAAATGGACCCCAGTTTCATCTACCTGGAGATCTTCCTATAGTACTTAGATTTAAAGCCATGTAAAACTTTGTAGTGAATAGGGACTAGAGATGCAAGTCTCAGCTCCTGCAGTTAAATGCATGTCACTGCTTGTGTTTGTGTTTTGTATATGCAGTATAGAAAATGGCTGTAAAAATGTTGCTCAGATTTTTTTGGAAAACTAGTATTTTCCGTATTGTTAACAGTGAAAGATTTTTTTTGTTTTTGTTTTAACAGATAATCCGTGGAGCACTCAAAGAAGAAATATCTGTTATGACTAAAAGTTCACCTGTAGATCTAGTGACAGAAACTGATCAAAAAGTAGAAAACTTCATTATTTCTTTGATAAAAGAAAAGTATCCTTCTCACAGGTATGGCTGTTTACCAGTATGCTTTTGACAGAAAAAAAATGGAAAATTTATGATTTTGCTTGGTAAAATTTTAGTACAACTGGCATGCTGGAAAATTGCAGCATTCTCCTTTACCTTCAATAAATTAAGTATTTTAGAGTACTAGCAGGTTGAAGTTTTGCACAGGGCTGTAGCAACAAAACAAGGTGTCCCCAGGTTACTGACATGAGACAAAACTTAGACTGAACTTCACTTGCTGTTGAGCCAACTGAAAGAAACTTCTTGGTTATTGCTTTGGAAAATCAGAGGTGTCCCCAGGAGACCTGGAACCCAGATTTCTTGTCTGCTTTTGAAACGAGTGTGCCTTTGCTGTCTATGTGGGATGGGTCCTGTGGAACCGAGTGCCTTTGGCAAATCTCATACAGTTTGACAACATAAAACATCCTTAAAAGAAGACAGGATCTTCTTGTTCTGCATAACACAAAGGCTGTCATACAAAATACTGCTTTCTTAATTGCTCTTCCCTTTTTTTCCTCTTCCCCTGCCTCTCTCTATATCCCTATCCTCCACTCCCTGAAAAATGTATTCATGAAGGGTGATCTATATGTATTTTGCTTACATGGGTCTGTCTTTAGCATTTTGACACGATGGCTCAAGTTTAATACAGTTTCCTTAAAGTCAGTTTGCTGTTTTTTTCTTGCATTTTCTTGGAGATTTTGTTACTGTAGCTGTATATGTGGAATATAAGAAATCTGTGTAGAACTGGAGCAACGGAGGTGGTGCAAAAGTTCAGTAACCAAATTAGTGTAATCATACAGACTTGTGGAATGACCTTGAAATAACAGTTTCTGTGACACTGATAAGCATTTTTGAATATTTTAGCTTCTTTTTATTTTAGGTAACCAGTGTTACATTAGACATAATGGTGCTGAACTTCTTTTCCTAGTGAATTACTCATCAGCTATATTCAGTCTCATCTTTCTGAAGGTCTGCTGCTTTTTGGAAACATGCTGTTTCTTTCTGATTAGTCATCTTCACTTCTGTAGTTAATCATAAAACTCTAATCAGTATTAAAGGGACCTCGTTTGTTACCTCTCAGTAGTTCTCATTTTTTATGTTTGTGGAGGAAAGCATGTGTTTGCTGCAAACTTTTCATAGGTTGAGTAATGTGTGATAAATTGTGACAACCTGCAAAAGGCCTTGAAGAGAATTCCACCCACTTAGACTCATTCTAATAATTTTGCAGTCCAAAACAAATGCTTTCATGAGCAGCAAAAATTGTGAATTTTGGAGTGCTATAGCACTGTGCCTTCTGTGTCTCTGGGGTTTAATACTGTGGCTGAGCATGCAGTCACCCATCTTCTTCAGAAACTGGTTTGAATTTCCATTCCATTACTATATTACTGTTTTTTCATGCTTGTAAAACTAAAATTTTGAGATTAACAACTTTATCATATTTGGGTTTAAATCAGTCTTCAAATTTAACAGTTGCTGCAGTGTTCTAACCAGATACATAAGACCACAAAGGCTTTTTTCACTGAAAACACAAGCTAAAAAATAATGTTGTGTAGCACAAATAAGCTGAAAGGTGTAAATAGCTATAGGTATTTTGAACAAAATTTGATGATGCTGTTACTGGAAAAAAATTATGAAAACGTCAATGTTCTGAATGCTAAATTCTGGTATTATTTCTATATTGAAACATAAAATTCTTTTTGCCACATATTGTGCTTATCCTTGACATCATAAATACTGATGCAAGCTTGGTCAGATATGGTTGGTGCTTTCTGGATAAATAATGTTTTTCTCAGTTTTTTATGTATGATCGCTGGTGGTACTCCAAGCTTCATCTCACTTTTAAGAATTTCAGTGTCAAGGACAGTGTTGTAATTAATACATTTTTAACAATTTCTTTCTGTCTTTTAAATGTGTTTCTACTGTAGCTTTATTGGAGAGGAATCTGTTGCAGCTGGAGAGGGCAGCATTCTGACAGACAACCCCACGTGGATTATAGACCCAATTGATGGAACTACCAACTTTGTACACAGGTCCACCTTTCATTTTTTTGTTAGCAACCTCAACTGATAATCCTTTTTCTTTCTCCAGTTCCCTGAAAGTAAGGTTGGTTTTAATTTTTAAATTGCTTTGAAAGAGATACTATGAACTTGTTAATGGTTACAAATTGCTACTTACTGAGAGCCGCTGGGCAGTTTTTGTAAGCATTTTAATACTCGTGTGAGTATTTTAATAGTTTTGGTCTGTTAACCTACATCAGTTGTTCCATAAGAGGCCTGTATTATATAGCAGGGGTCAGCAGCCTTTGGCATGGATTCCAAAGATAGATGGGCAGATTGCAACAGGAGCAGGACTCAGAGTAAGAAGTTGCAGCATCTTCAGAGAGGGAATAACAGCTTCAGGTGCTGATTACTAAGAAATTTCAAATCCGTTGAGATCTAGGAGCCTCAGCTAAAGAAGAAGGCAAGATATTGCCAGTAATTATCAATGGTATTTTGCACCAAGATGAGGAGGGGACTTTCAGTGTAATGCTGACAGCCTATTCCTTATGTCTTTTAAATGTGATAGATTTTGGCCCCAGTGAGCTTTTCTGAGTCTGCTTGATTTCAGTTTTGAAATGACTGCTGCTGTGTGCACAATGGCTTTTAAACAGCTTCTGAATCCTGCTAAATAACATGTTCAGAAACTTACAAGAAAAGAACCCATTCTACTGAATCTGCAGGCTTAAAAGTTGGTATTTTTTGCCGAAAGAACAAAAGCAAATGTCTGGGAATTGAAAAAAAGATTAACTGGTTGATTGTTTCAAACTTAGACTGAGATGCAATCCACCATGTCTTACATAGTCCCACTGTCTTCACTCTTCCTCCATTCTTCAGTATCTGTCTTGGTCATGGCTTTGGTGGAAAACGGGGAGGTGGGGGCAGAGGTAACTTGGTTCTTCTTATGAGACCAGCTTGTTCCTTCTGAGAAAGGTTAGTAGCATAGAGGCTTGTTTGCATTCTTTGGCTGTAGAAAACAGTCCCTAAGCTAGGAACAGCTGTAACAGGAATAACAGCCCCTTGTGCATAGAAAAGTTTGTGTTTCAAATGGTAATAAGTGTTATTGGCTCTATTTTCAGCTAAACTGTGCAAATTCCAGAAACCTATGTTGTATGTAGTCCAAGTTTGTTTTTGAAATATACATTACATTTAACTGAACACTGTCTTTATTAAGAGTAAGCATGGTAATGAAAGAAATTTAGTATCTCACTATAAATTAGTGAAATGTTTTGTTTTGTAGGTTTCCATTTGTGGCAGTTTCAATTGGCTTTGTTGTAAACAAAAAGGTATACTTTTTATTACTTAATATCTAATCAAACCCAAATTAATTGCTTGTTTCTAGTTACAACTAAGTTCTATAATTTCCTATTTCACAGTAAATAGGAACACAGGGAAAAAAACCTCAAGGTATTTTTTCTTGCAGATAGAGTTTGGAATTGTGTATAGTTGTGTAGAAGATAAGATGTATACTGCCAGAAAAGGAAAAGGTGCATTTTGCAATGGTCAGAAACTTCAAGTATCGGGCCAAGAAGGTAAGCTGAGCTGAGTAGCTTCTTTCTGGTAATTACCACATTGCAAATCAGACAGCAGAAATTTCATACCTGGATGTATTGGTATTTCTTAGCTCATAGTTTCGTTTTGCAAGACTTTCTTTGGCCATGGGCCAAAAGAAACACCTTTTATGTTCTCTTTGATGCATATGATGTCATCTGTGCAAAATCAGGACTTGGCAATTGAAGATTTTATTCCCCATGTGTGTATTGTTGTTTTGTTTGTTTGTTTGTTTGTTTTTAATTCCCTATATGTCTGCAGTCTGAGATTGTTCTTTAGAGTGTAACAAATCTGCCAAACAATTCAACTTCTCCCAGGTGTGACCTGTAGGTTTAAGTCAGTAGAACTCCTCTATGCTTACAACCCTACATCAAGTAAAATCTGTGCTTCAAATGGGATCTTTAAGTATCTCAAGACTTTTATTTTTTCTAGCAATAGAATTTTATTTAGTACTGTCATTGATTAATGTATATGCGCAGTTGGAGCAGATAGTGCTTCTTTCATTGTATTTTATTTTTTCCTGCCATTTTCCAAGTAATAAGATAGTAAGATTTTTATATGTTTGATATATGTAATATTTTATTAAGATACCTCACTTTTATTCAGTCTTGTAAGAAAGCAATGAGGTAAACTCTGCTAGTCACTGTGGCTATTTAAGTTGTGCTGTTGGAAGAGTGAGGTTTTGTTTCTTTTCCAGACATTACAAAATCCCTTTTAGTAACAGAATTGGGGTCAAATCGTGATCCAGAGGCTATAAAAATAATTCTTTCTAATATGGAAAGACTTCTCAGTATTCCTATTCATGGGTAAGACACTTTATATTTTCTATATGTATTTATATGTATTGACAATGGTTAATATTGTAAATACGATAATTTATAGAAAGCTTTGGTTGCATTATATTTGACACCTTAAATGTGAAATATGGTTTAAATGTTTCTGTCTAGTAGCTTCCACAGAGAAACTGTGTTTAGCTTTTTCAAGCTGAGATGTATAGAAGAGAACCCTAACAATCAGTATTGAGAAGCAAAGCATGTTTGGGCTTGTAGGACTGCAAAGTGTTATATTTACTAGTTAAAAAAATTATGTGCAATTTTGTGCGCTTTTTTCCCCTAGAAACACACAAGGAATAAAACTGGATGAACAGAAGCTATATTGCATTTCTTAGTTTCCTTTCCTTGTAGTAATGAAAATTGTTCTTGTTTTTTTTAATATATATATATGTCTCAGAAGACAAAAGTAGATCTCCTTTTCCTCTTTCAAAACCATACAACTTTGTCTGAGTAGTTTAAATTGTCCATAAACTGCTCTTATTTTGGTTGCATTCCCTGCTTCCTCTACTCTAGATAAACCAAAGTATAATTTCCACAAAATATTTTGTATAAAGTTGGTTTCAGCAGACAGTTTTTTGTTTCTCAACCATATTCATGTTTCTGTTCTAACAAGTATTATGCTGAGATTCTCAGGATTCTTGTTTTGACACTTGACATGCTTAACATGTAGATTTTTTCTACTTCCAAAAAGTCTTCGATGCTGCTAAAGAATATATATGTTAGGATGAAAGTAGGAAACACATTTTAGGAGTGTCGTGAATTCAACTTGGGCATTTTATTTGTAAACAATAATTTGAGACTGGAGTTGATTTAAGTTGCATCTTGCAGTAGTTTAGCTGCTATCAGTTACAATTTAATGTACAGTTTACTGTTAGTTGAAATAACTGCAGCATTTACACAAGTCACACTTACTGGCTAAATGCATTGACATTTCCAAAAGAAACTGGAATCTGTGACACAAGGATTTGGTGAAGTTAACCAGACCAAATTTATGCTGTGTAATTTATTTTTTGTGATTACTGTTAGAGGGTTTGGCAAGTCAGAGATGTTTACTGAGCATCACCAGAGAAACTGACAAAAACAGTTTTTCAGCACTGGAAAGTATACACTCTGCTTGAATTCTTGTATTCAAAGAGAAAAATAGACTATCTGTTAGTGTTTCATGGGAAATTATCTTCCACAATATGTTGTAGTTTAAGAAATTATTTAAGATGTATTTAAACCAAAATTGATTAACAGAATTTGTAAATGTAATTTCTGAAAATTTGCTGTATTTTGAAAACTCTTCAAGCTACTTAAGCAACACTTCCTGCCCATTTTTTTATGTTTCTCTGCAGCATTTCATCATCCTTTCTCCAGTTCATCAGGACATTTCTGTGTTCTCTGTGCAGTGTACACAGACACTGTAACTTCTTTGCAAACTCTTCTCAGTTAAAACGACATTTGTATCTCCTTTAGCATTAGAGCTGTTGGTACAGCAGCTGTGAACATGTGCCTTGTGGCAACAGGTGGAGCTGATGCCTATTATGAAATGGGGATTCACTGCTGGGATATGGCAGGAGCTGGAATCATTATTACTGAAGCTGGTGGAGTCCTGCTGGATGTAACAGGTAAATACACGGGCCTGCATAATACTCTTTACCCTTTTAAATGACTAACAGAGCAAAATGTAGCTGAAATGAGAAGCCAAGAAGTTCTTTTCAGTCCTCTTTCCAGCAACCACTACTGAACAGTTCCCAACCCATCAATAGATGAAGAACAGGTTAATTTTATGTTCTTAAGCAACAAGACAACCTTTACTGCCTTGGCTGGACTCCTGGAAAAGTGAAAAAAGACAGTAAATGTACACCGAAGAGAATTTAAATGCAGCTCATACGAGATACCTGTTGTGTTAAATGCATTTTTGTCCAGCAAAACTTGGTTCTAAATTGTAATGTATAATTTACACTCAGTTTTTTCAGTGCTTATTTTCATACCAGCTTTTAATTTTCTCCATATATAAAACTGGCTGCTTTGTTTGCTTTGCTTTCTAGGTGGACCGTTTGATTTGATGTCTCGAAGAATAATTGCAGCAAGCAGTCAAGCTATTGGAGAGAGAATAGCGAAAGCACTTCAAGTAATTCCTCTGAGAAGAGATGATGCAACCAACTGAACACCAAAGCTGGACCTTAAATGTTTTTTTCTAATGTTGTCTCATATTCCCACATGGTGGTTGTTCTACACCTTGAATAGATGGTAGTCTTTCAGTACTGGTGTGGCTGCTAAGTAGAGCTTTGAGATTGATCAATATTGTAAGTAAGCTGTAACTGTTGAGTATTTTATTTAACATCACAATTAGATAAAAATCTAGAAAAAGAAGCAAATATATGCAACTAGTATTTTCAAGTTTTATACTACACTGGAACACATAGCAAGAGACTCTTTGATGTATAGATCAATAAAGATCTCTAGTTCTGTTAGTGACAAAACCAAAAACTGCTGTCCTAACACCACATCATCACAGCTGATCCTGAACCCAAAAAGATGAAGGCATTACTGTTTATCCTGTCTTTCTCTGTCTGGTTTCCAGTGGTATCCATTTCCATACCTCATTGCAGTTTTTGTAAAGGTAGTTCACACATTTCCAAACTTGTTAGTTGCTCATAGTTTTGGCTACAGTTTAAAGCTTTTAGTACTTAGGTATCATTGGTTTTGTAGCCATCCTACCTTTCTGATGGTACATAGACACAGTCTCTTCTTTAGCCTCATATGTGGCCAGTACACTTGCAAACCCATTACAATTTCAAAAGTAATAGTTATTGTGCCAGAAAATATGTGCATCTTCCAGAATTAAGGTCTGAGCACGCCTAGCACCAAATGTACTTACTTGAAATTAAGATGCAGTATGATTTTCATTTTGTTAATTTTGGTTGAGTTTCTTCATGGATGAGTGTGTTTTGAAGTCTAAGGAATCATTAAATCCAAGAGAGTTTTCAGTACTTCTGCTGGCAAAAAAATAAGCCCATAGTCCATATTTTTTACATAATTTTCTGTAAGTTACAAAAGCAGTGACCAACCAGGAGCAGGTTTCCATTGTGTTTTACAGAATGTACACAGAAGAAGATACATATGTAAACCTAAAGGGTTTATAAATTAAGAAATATTAGTGATTTAATTCTAGGTGTCAGTTTTTGTAAACTTTGAAAATTATACTGGTTCTCTGCATTTTTGTATTTAAGATTGTTAAAAGCATCAGTGCACTGTTCAAATAATTAATGCACTTTAAAAAAAAGATGTCACTCAGATCAGTTTTTAGACTGATTTTTTTTTGTGTTGAAAAGAAAGTTGTCTCATTGGTTGTTTAGTCAAGACACAGCAATGGAAAGTATGACTTTTTGTACTGCTGTCCCACTATTTTTATTTTGAAAAACGGTATACTGAAGTTTCAACAGATTGCATATTATAAATGTCAGGGGTTTTTATCAGTTGATTTCTGCAGATTTTTCAGAAATACTTAATTTTAAGATGTATCTAATGCCAGATGATTAATGTTAATGAGGTCAGCCTGCTATTTTAAAGGTCCTCCCAAAAAGCCAGACTTACAGTTATTTTACTTTTTAAATTCGTGTTGACAAGGATGGAAAACTTGAGCATTTCAGTGTAACTTTGTTGCTGTAAACAATGTTTGTGGGATCATGGTTATTTTTGAATGTCTTCTGTACCATTTCTGTGGCTAGTGTATAACAAAATCTGCATAACTTTATTTGTGAAATGGAGATACGTCTAAAAAGTACTTAAGATGAGAGAACATGTTAGAAATAAATAACTTTAGCAGCAGTGTGGCTTCAGCTGTGCTTCCTTTCTTAGCATTCATCAGGCTGCAGTTCTGTGACCCATCAGGCTGGATCTGTGGGCCTCAAACTCTGAGTTGAACACTTTTTCTTCTTCGCCCCTGATGTCCATAGATCAAAAACTGTTGTGCCTTTGTACGTGGGATTATGTATGCACCTGCAGTTGGGTTTTGGAGCAAATATTTCCCCTTGTTCCAATGAGATCATGGTTCATTAATCATTTCCAACCTCAGACTCAAACATTATGGGTTATCTTGCCTGTCATTTGTGTTGGAGGTCTGTCAGCTGGTTGAAGCATGTAGCTTTCTCATTGTTAGCTTTCCTTATGATGTTATCTGAGGAAAAATTTTTATTAATTTCTTGTCTTGGCTTTCTTCACTCTGTTTATGTTGGAGATTAGTGTAAATTTTTTTTGCTCACTCTCTAAATGGCAGTTTTTATCAACTGCTTTCTTTTTAGTTTCAGCCACCTTTTGAGGAGGATCAGAAATCCTAGTTTGCCATTTTGCTAAGCATTATCTTCTCGGGTACCTCTTTAATATGTGGCCACTTCTTTTGTCATGTGAAAGGACACTGAAATGTAATTACTAAGTTTAGACATTTTGCTTCTGTTCTAGCCTGTGATTTTGACCAGCTTTTCTAATGAAACAAGTCAAGATTTCTGTGTATGCAAAATGCTTTTGAGAGCATATATGAGGTAGTCCCTGAATGTTCAAAACTACAAAAAGTATGGTTTTGTTGCTTTAAAAGATGGAGGGGCAGAATTAATCCTCTTAAATTATTTTTTAAAAAATCTAAGATAAAATTATGTATTTACGAGATAGCTTTTGCTGGGCAATGAGACAATTGGAAAGAAAGGCCAGTTACCACAGACTGAACAGACAAACTGTCAGATTAAAGTCATGAATATTCCTCATGAAGGTATCAACAGGCCAGTACACAGGAAACTTTCTTGCACAGCTTTTCAGTGAACAACCCGGGACTTCAGCTGGCAAATGCCACTGTGGTTTGAACCTCAGCTCTGAGTGAGGAACACTCAAAACTTACAGGTGCAAGAAGATCGAGTGGACAGAGTCAGCAACTGGAGCAAGTGAAAAAATAAAAAAAATACTGCTGGAAATTAAAGGACTACATGAGCAAATTTAACCGGTCCTTTTGCCTTTAGTTTTAGAATTTAAATGGCCAACATTGTCACTATATAGTTACTGTAGAGCCTGCTGCTCGTCTTAACAAAGGTCTTCGAAGTAGGGGACTGATTTTTAGCCTGACACTAAAACAATTAGTACTACACAATAGTAATGGTGACTTCTACCACTGATGTGTATGCAGGAGGGGAGGTATCCTTAGCCTGCTGTCCTGGCTACCACCCATCACTGGCCATCTCCATTTACTGATTTGCTGATAATTTGCGATTGTTTCCTGTGATGACCTGCAGAGCTTTGCTCTAGCTGCACAGCAGAGTATTCCAGTAGATTCAATCCTGCAGAGCTTTTCCCAGCATGAAATATTGCCAAAGTCACAAAAGGCTTCAGGATCTTGTCCAGCCCTCTTAAATAGCCCCGTAGAAAATCCCTCCTCTGCATCCCCTTCCCTTATGGAATATGGACTATCCCTCATAATATCTGTGACCTAAAGCTGTGGTTTAATTTTACTTAGTCTAATGTCAGTGTGAACTGGGCATTTTGACTAGAACAAAATGTCATCCTGCGGCCTTGGTAATGAAGCATTTTAAATAAGGAACAAACATCTCTTTCTTTTCACAAGCTTCTTTCTATCCTCTCAAAGCCAGCAGCTAATTCAGTTCTATTCATTACCTGTGAGGGAGGTAATTGCTTCCTTCACAAATCTGATCCTGTTGCTAAAGTGCAGACAGGCAGCTCTCCAACAGTACATTAGTTTTGGATCTACAGCAGCTGGCACGGCTGCCTTTATTTGCACAAACTCCAAGCATCACAAGGATGTCAATGATGTGACACCTCAAGAGTGTCAGCCAGATCTCCTGGATGGCAAAATCCATTCCATCTCTGAATTACTGCTTGTCCAGCACCAAGAACAACAGTGAATGTAGTCTGTCACATCGCTCTCTAGTGTGTACAATCTTCACACAAAGATCTGCAGCTTCTTAAAGATAGCAGGAGCTTCTGACATGTCCTCTGTGCCCACTATCTGCTGTCTGCCTGCTAGAACAACAGGGCAAAGAAAATCTGACACACTTCAAAGCCGTGTGCAGCTTTTGGAACAAACAAATTGGAGGCCTGTGCTCAGCCAAGAGCATATTATGGCACTGTATGAGAGCTA
Source organism: Corvus hawaiiensis (assembly GCF_020740725.1). NCBI lineage: Eukaryota > Metazoa > Chordata > Aves > Passeriformes > Corvidae > Corvus > Corvus hawaiiensis. The sequence goes on along the minus strand of NC_063238.1, from coordinate 16,209,652 downwards.
CAAACTCCCGCCTGTTTGAGGAGGAGAATGGATTAAAGAATGGAATGCTCTTTCCCAAAGCAAAGCAGAACTAATTTTCAAGCACAATTCAAGTTATTAAGACGCTAAAAAATAATGGCAACTGTACATCCTGTTCCAGAAGCTTATAGCCTCTCTTGGTGACTGGTACATTGACTGCATACACTGTGTCATACATACTCTTGCACAATCCCGGGGATGACTTTTACACTGAGGTGATTGGGAACTGGGCCCTCTGTACTCCCCTTAAAGTGGAACGAAAAGAGGAAGAAAATGCAATAGCAATGGTTGTGCCACAGCAATAGGTAAGCCAACCTCCCCTTTTCATGCGGTGGAAGATTAAAGTTTACATTTTGTTATGTCTCTCCTTAGCTCAGCAGAGACTACCATGTTTACAACCATGTGAAGCACTTAATTTAGAAGTGGTTGTACTGCAAATATTGATAAATAATTTCATAGGCGCTCTTCCTCAGCTTTCTGGGTTACATCTTCCTCTGCTGCTGTCCCGGGAGAGGTGGCTCCGTGCTGTTTTATCCGGCCCGTGGACGCAGGCGGTGGGCGGTCTTGGGGAAGATGCGCAAACCCCCGAAGAGCCGCGCCCCTCACCGCTCCCGGCACAACACTAGATGGCAGCCGGAGTCAGGGAAACATGAGGAGGCCCGGAGTTCCCTTGCTTTAGCGAGCATTCCTTTTTCCACGCCTCACTTCCATCCTGCTCTGCTCCCTGTAGTTTTTATTGGATACAATAACTGAGAACTATTTAGAAGAATTATTCCAAAAATTTTTGAGGACTTTGGCTCTGTTTTTCTGTGACTTGAGAAGGAGTGTGAAATAGGACTTGTGCCAGCAGAATTAATATTCCCTCCTTTTCAGTGTTGAAGACCGGTATGTATCACAAAAGATCACAAATCTAAACTCTAAAATAAGATAAATGCCATAAAAATCCTTAGATTATACTGCATTTAAGGCTACAGTAATTTCCCCTGTGTTTTTTGCTGTCATAAATTAGGACATGCCTTTTTAAAAGCCTTTCTTTTAAGCCTACAAGATAATCTTCTGGGCACGCATGTATTAATCCATATGCAGATACAGCCCTGGGACAACAAACCCAGACACAAAAAAGGAGGTCTTAATGATTTTTGAGATGCAGTTGTTATGTTTTCCAAAGAGAACACAAGCTCAATATGTTGCCTCCAAATGTGTTGTGATGATGTAAAGGAACTATAGTAGCTGTGTCTGTATTTTCCCTGTACAATAGTATATTGAAACTATATTTTTCAGGATCTGCTCAAGCATGGATAGGTAACTCATCCCCTCATTTCAAGGTTTCACAGGTCTCTGTGCCACATCCTATAAAAAGTTTATTTGTATTTATGACCTTGCCTACAAAGGCAGTGGCCTAGAGGTTAAGTGCCAATGCATTACTGACGAAAGGCTCACTCTCTATCTCAGTGTGGCTGTTGAGAAGCATTGTCTCCCAGGAAAGGACTTTTCTCAGGAAAAGACTTTCCTGCCCTCCCTGTAACACATCTGGAGATGCCCTGCCAGAGCACACCATGCAGAACATAAGGACGCTGCCGAGTACCTTTGCACAGGCTGTTGGGGGGGCCCCAAGATACTCTGCTTCCTAAAAGCAAGTAGTGAAAGGAGAGGTGTGTCCTGTACTGTCTGCAATGCCCTTTAGTACAGGTCAGAGTGAATTAAAATAAGTTACTCTAGTGAGGATCAGTATGGTATATCTCCTTTCTACTATGACTTCTCTATGGTGTTGCAAGACAGCTACATTGTCCTTCCTTCCTCAGTTGCAAATTTCCCTTTGGACAAGAGAAAAGCTCCTAAAGCTGTTTCTGGCTGTGGGTGTCTTGGCTGAGGACAAATAGCTGTGGAAAGAGGGTCCCAGCTGAGATGTGTTGACCTGGGGATTGCTGTGGTGTGGGATCTTGGAGAAGGTAGGAGAGGGACTTGGCCAGAACAGGCCAACAGCAGCAGGGACAGGAGATCCTAGTTTGGTACCGAGTTATATTAGTACCGGCAGGGAATGTTTCTAGTTTTAGAAATGTCATTCTTTTCCAGCTCTCATGACAAACAGGTATGATGACATCTATAGAGGTATTTAGAAAGCCTCTGTAGGGATTTTCAATTTTCTATAGTTTTTCCAGCATTAAAATAAGTAAGTTCAGGTGTAAAAGTTCATCAGGATGACTTTATTTATTATTAATGGCATAACCCTCAACTTTACTGGATGTTTGCATTGGCCTTTTGTAGGCAAACAATCACCTCACTACTGAAAACAGTAAAAAATATTAAAAACAGTAAAAAAACAGTAAAAAATAATAAAAACACCCTTTATTTCTGCTTCATTATACTTGAAATTGTGGTTACAGTTCTCAACAGTCCTCCAGCAAAACACATTTAAAAGAGAGTAATGGTTAATGTTATTAGAAATTCCTGTTTCAATATTTATTTAGTTGTAATTAGCAATGTGTTAGCTGTGTAAAAGTAAATTGTACCCCACTTCATCTGTGCACCTTGTTCAGCTCACTGTGTTGAAATGGAATTCATAATGACAAACTGTCATAGCAGGGGGAGGTTAAAAGCTTTGCTTCTGTAGGTACTTAGATGTTAATAGCAGTTCCCACTGAAAGGAAGTGGAAACCTGGACCTAATGGTTCCCATCAACAGTCATTTGTGTGGCTGGCACGGAAAAACACTGCTATTCAGTCAGATGAATCAATTAGTAGAGAAAATATGTTTTCCACCAGTACACGTTCCAGTTTAGTTAATTTCTCCTATCTTTTATTTAAATATCATGGGAAATTAATAATTAATAGATTCTGTCAGAGGGATTTCTTTCTGCCTCTTGTACCTGCCAACTGTTAAGCCTAATACTTGAGATTTTAGGAAATGCCACCCAACTGTATACTCTAGTTAGTTCCTCCAATTCTGCAGACTCTGTTACTAGTGTTTGTTTCTTCTTCCCAAAGTTTTCATTGCAATCTTCAGTGCATCTCAGCGGAAGTCAAGTGGATTATATCTGCTTTCTAATCCAGAACAGAGAGTTGATTACCTAGGGGTTTTTTAAAATTTATTTAAATGAAAGAATTATGGACAAAATATTCAAAGGTTGGGAAGCAGAGAGAGAAATCACAACCCCATTCTCTCTCTCAGATAAACATTCTTCACTGGAGTTTTTTGGGATAGGATACCCTCCTCTCTTCCATTTCAGAATGACACAACTTCAAGAAGTGGAAAAAAAAATACCCCCAAAAACCCACAAAAGTATATCTCTTGATTTACTTGACAGAGCACTAAATGAAGTTACTTCCAACTCCACACACAGCTCTGCTCCAGAAGGGTCTGTACCTACAGAGAGCCCTGTGGATCTGATGTAATCCATAGTAAAGCTTTTAGAGGGAGCTTCCTGGAAAGCAGATATTTGCATCTCTTTAAAAAATAATTTTATTTTAGTGGAACATCTATGAAAATAATTTAAAAGTCAGTTTTTCCAAAAATATTTAAAGCTATTTAATTGGCTTGACTTTCACAAGAAAAGGCACCATCTGCATAGAAGATGGAATTGAAGATAAGAAAGCAGGAAAAACTCAATTACGGTTTAACCTATAAAGAGACTAATGATTTTCTGAAAGTGGCATCAGTTACAATAAAAACCCCCAAATCAAATTACAGCTATTGAGATAACATAGACAGCAAATCAAATAAAAGAAAACAGATTTTTCTGCTCTGTTCATCTTTACCTGAGCATGCTCATTAAAAATTTGTTTCATTTGAAGGCTTTTTTTCTCCCCAGTTCCTTCATATCTTCCAACATATGCATGATGACATATGGAGGCAGTGTCTCAGATGTGTGACTCTTCCATTACGGTCTATGAAAATTTATCCCTAGCATTTCCAAACACAGCACAGGAACTGTAAATCCACTCCCACCTGGCCTGTTGCAATATCTTCTATCAATGACTTCAGAGACAGCATGAACTTAATGAACTCAGGTGGCAACACCATTGACAGGATGCATTTAGTTTTGGAAAGGGCATGTAAAGGGGGGCTGGGAGGCTGACTTATGGTGACAGAGATCTTGCAAGCTAATGATAGAGAGGACAATTTGCAATAGCTTTCCACTAGAAGGAAGATACTTGGGTAAACGGAAGATTCGTGCAACAGAATTTCTTGGTTTGGTTTAATTTTGGCTCTCAGTTCACTTGCTTTTTAAAGCAAACACATTCACAGCAGGTACGTAGGTGGGCCTGAAGAGACCTACAGCAGGTACTTCGTCACGTTAAACCAGATTGTAGTTGATTCAATTTGAACTAATTAGGTGACTGAAGGCAGGGGAGGAAAGATGGGCAAGGTAGTTCTATGTGTAACTCTGCTGATTTCATGCTGCCATATTCAGGAGACACAGAAATGACTCCAGATAGCACGAGGAGAAAATTCAATGCATCTATATCATACATATTTATTACTTAGTCAATATCCACATACATAAAGGAAAAAAAAACACATTTGGAAAAGTTAAATTTCCTGTACAAATTCATGTATGATAAAGTTTAATTTTTTAAACTTTAACTTGATAAATACTAATTTAACTATTACCCATCAATTTGCTTTTTTCATGGCTAGGCTAGGAGACCTTGTGCCAATTATTTTCTACTCATGACCACCAAAATGCTTTAAATCCCTGAGCCTCCACTTTTAGCAGTGACAAACCAACACCATGCCAGAGAAGAGGAGGTGGTTCTGGTAAACAGTCCCTTTTCCCCAGCTTCTGTCCCAGAGTGGACAAGTGTTCAGATCACCTGCTGCTTCTGGCCTTGCGAGTAGCTCAGTGCTCAGCAGCTGAACCCTGCAACACCACAGATCTGAATGAAGAGAGCAGCCTCTTCTCAAACATCTTCAGTGGGTGACAAGCCATTTGATTAATGCAGCTGTATTTTCCCTTTCTTGAACCTCCTATGTGATCCTATCTGTAGTGGGATGTTACTGATTTTTACAGCTTCATGCACATCCAGCAAAACATTTTGCCACGTCCTTACCTGTAAGTTCACTTGTATTCCCAAAGCCACCATGGAGCATGCTTAGGGAAACTAAGCACGTGCCTGGGAATATGTCACAACCTGATGGGCTACCTGGCTTGTGGGTGGGTGGGGATCACGGCTGTGGTTTGTAGGACTCCATAATACATAAAGACATGGAGACTTTTATCCTCTAAACTTCTCTACCTTATTGCAGGTTAGCACAAATAGCACAAAAATCAATAATAGCAAGTTGATATGATTAATAAAGTGAATATATACACATATACATATATACATGAATATATACATATATCAAGCTATTAAAAATGATGATAAGAAATCAATAGCAATATCACTCATTAGTATGGCAGATAATATTACCAGAAGCCAATTGTGTAGCAGCAACAAAGGGGGTATATGTTATTACAGACTATTACAAATATAATTAGTGAAGAAACTTTTCAACAATGTAGCAGCAGACACACTTCAAATAGATTATTTCTATGGGTATATGATACTGGCCAGTATCAAGTGAATTATACAGATTTCAGAAGGGGCCAAACAATCCCAAAGGAGAGGACAAACTGACCCTGGAGGGGTACCCAACCATCCCAGAGGTGGTAGGACAATCCCCCAAAACTGTGCCCAAAGGAAGTCCAGTAAAATTATTACACAGGGTTCTCACTTTGGAGATGATCTGTGTCACCGAGCCTGGAGTCAGCCAGATATCCCTGGTGAGCATCCAAGTGCTCGCTGAAAGTTTGTGTGGGATTTAACCTGTTTGGGAAAGAAAAAAAAAAGTGAAGCATGGAAAGTACTCAGAGACAGTAGCTTCACTTTGGTTGAAAATGCCTTTTAGATCGTAGAGGCATGAGGGGGTGTAGGACATCGCTACTTCAAGCAGCCAATAGATGCTGTGAGTTTCCATTTTTTCACATGTAACAACCAACTGATGATGATGTTTGCTGTTCCTTTAAAAAGAACCATTTAAAAAGAGCCTTTAGAACCATTTTATTTTCCCAGAGTGTTTCCACTTTTTCAGACAATAAGTTGCTGTTACAGCTTCTTATTTTGGGGTCTATCACTAGTGTCTCAGGATGTCTCTGGTTTCCAGGTACCCAGCTGTACTTCAAAGATATCAGGTGCATTTCTCAAGCATGTTTCTCTTTCCCAAGCCCAGTTCCCTGTAGCACAGTTCCAGGCTGGCAAGATTTACTCTGTCAGTATTTTTCAGCAGAACATTTTCTTTTGCTCAGCAATTTTCATCCTGCCACTTTCATGGCTATGTTCCTATCAGGACATGCAATGACTTGAGGGTGTTGCTGGAGCAGAGCCTTCCATCCCAGCAGGCAGCAGTGCACATGCTGAGTCTAACGAGGCAACACTGACATTTCTTTTTAATAACTGGATCTGCTGAAGCTCTCTTTTGTTATGTTCACTCATTGGAATTATTTTCTCTGTGTTGCTACTGCTTCTCTTGATAAATGCCTGCGTTTCTATATAACTCTTTTTCTCCCACAACAAATCCTTTTTTATGTCCTCTGCCATCAATATTCATTCTTTAATTAACATCACCAGAGACTAATAGTTGTCTCAGCTATGCCACAGCAAAGCAAGAAGCTTTAACATGAACCACAACAGCAATGCTGAAATTTAATTATGATTACAACTGCCAGAAACAAAGATAAAATATACAGATGAATAGTGATCTTCACATACATCACTTATATTTGATATGATAGAGGCTTTGATTCTCAAAGCAGTGCAAGTGCATGACTCCATGAATTAATGGGAGGGTTCATCCCTTTCTAGAGTTAGGGAAAAAAAAATTTTATTGCATTTGCAGTCAATTGCTTTTCTTTGAATGCTTCTAATCACAGCAAAAAGGAGGAGAGAGAAGAGTCAGTCAGCTACAATTGTTCATCCCTGACAGATGTAGTGGCTTCAGTCTGAAAGAGGGTAGATTTAGATTAGCTATAAGGAAGACACTCTGTACTGTGAGGGTGGTGAGGCACTGGGACAGGTTGTCCAGAGAAGTTGTGCATGCCCCATCTCTGGAAATGTTCAAGGCCAGGTTGGACGGGACTTTGAGGACCCTGGTCTAGAGGAAGGTGTCCCTGCCTGATGCAATCTGCGCCTTAATTGTGTCTCCCCTGATGGGGAAGACTTTTTAGAGTCTTTGCCAGGAGTCAGAGATGAATGGGACTTTTAGCCTTCTCTTTCTTCTGCAGTAGTTTATTAAGTCTTATCTAAAAAGTACGAGGCACTGACATGACCGAGACATAGCATGAAGCAGAGAATGCAGGAAAAAGCTGAATTATCAAGATTACACAGCCTTTTTAAAGGTAAATCACCCAATGAAAACTTAAAATGCAAGGCATTTTCACTTTTCTACCCATGTCTAATAAATCATCTAGTCACACAGGCAGGAACTGCAGAATTCTTTATCCAATCATCCCAAACTACTTCTACTGCAGAATATGGAGTAGATGAAGAAGAAGAAGAAGGTCTGGAGAACAACAACAATCCTCCATTTTGATGGTTTTTGATTTTATCTACTTACTATATTAATAAACCCAAAAGCTCCAAATTTTTCACCCTGTGACAATCTTACATAGTATTCTATCACCTAGTTCACTTCAGTGTAGATTCTAATTCTTCCCAGAGGGTAGGCAATTTTCTCCATGGACGAAGGTCAAAAACAGTGTTGTCCAGGGGGGTAGAACCCTTCAAAGCAGACAGAGAAGTATTCTCGGTATTCTGGGTTCCCACACCTGCCCATGACAGGGGTGTTGGAACCAGATGGTCTTCAAGGTCCCTGACAATCTAAACCATTCCATGATTTATGTTTGTTTAAACTGTTATTACAGACCTCCAGTGACAGAGACTCTGCAGTTGTTCCCTTCTCTTTGTGACAAAGTTATAAATGTTTCTACTAATGTCTAAAATGAATCTTTCTAAAACTTAAGCTCATTACTTCTTGTTGTGTTCCATGTGAGCATGGAAAACAAAATTGCTCTTGTATCAAGTAGAAAGCTGAATTTAACCTAAGTGATGGCCTTGTAGAAAACCTAGTCCTTCCATTTTGACAATGAATCATGGAGAATTGCACTTTTTCTTGTGCTTTTCTTCTGGTTTCATCCTACCTGTGTCCCTTAATACCCCTGTAGGAACATTGAAAGGGAGTGTCAAAAGTCCCTGTTAAAGTCAGGACAGATGGCATATTACTCCTTCCTTAAATATTAAGCACAATTTTCCTCTTGAAGAAGAAAATGTTGAAGTGACAAAATTTGCTCTTGACATCTAGTTTGGCAAGTAACAGAATTTTTTTTCAGCACCCAGATACTTAAAATTAGTTTTTCAGTTGTTGTTAGTAAGGCCCATTATTCCCTATCTCCCCTCCAGTTCTCTCCCTCTCTCTTAAGGACAGGTGTTTTCACTAAACTTTTGCTCCCCTCCGGTATATTCTCCACTGAGGTTGCTTCAGCCTGTCTTTAAATATCTTACTGAACAATTTATCAGCCATGCTGAAACATCAAATATATAAGAATTTTACCTTCCAAGTTATCCCTATCCCATCCTTCACCTAGGCTGAAATCTTACAGTTTTTGGACTGTTAAGTATTACAGACTTGCTCATCATTGAACTTTTTATGGAAAGAAAAGCAAAGGAAAGAACTGAATGTTTTGACCTTCTCCACATCAAGCTGTTTTGCAAGTGAAGCAAAGGCCTTCCTATTGCCTCTGGTTCTTCTATTTTCTGGTTCTTCCCTTACTAAGGCTGTTTAAAGCTGAATTTCTTGTTATTTGACTTCTTCTTTTATGCCTTGGTCTTTCAGATCCTATCTGTAGTTGCTCAAGCTCATTCTTCTTTTCCTGTAACTATGAGCATGACCTCCTTTTCATTTCTTTTTCTTCTTGAATTAGAGGGCAGCGGTGAAATGACAGGGAGGCTAGCTGCCTCTGTGTTCTGTCTGATTGTTTCTGTAGCTGTCCTTCCTATTAATCCTGTCTGGGTGACAGCCATTCTTCTTAGCTTAACCTTCCCTCTCATCAACTTCCCATGAAATTTTTGAGCTGCAATACTTGGATTTAGTCAAATCTACCTTTTTGAGGCCTGTTGTTTTTCTTTCCTAGTCTGCCTTTTTCTTCAGATCTTAATTGTAAATTGTCTTTCTTTTGTCCACATTTATGCAAGCCAATTTCAATATCAGATTCTCTCTACTGGTTGTTAAGTAATTTCCAAAATTAACTTAATGACAACAGAAATTAAAACAACAGAGATAAGAAACTCTATGAGAATTAGGCTCTAAAATACTCCTGAATGGCTGAATTAGAAATGTGCATCCTTAATTAGTTCAGCACACCTAGCAATACCACAGTCTGAAACTCCCTGGGGAAAAGTTTGTAGTAAACTACTATAATTAGATAAAATTTCTTTGATGATGAGTAGAAAGAAGGTTACATTAATTAATTGGTGCCCTGATTTCTAAAATGCGGGATAGCAGTTTTAAAAGCAGTCAACTTCCCTTAACACATTAGTGGTATTATAAGGCTAAGTTTCATTCACTAGGACATGAAAAGTTTTCAGATTTATACTTTTCTTGCATGTTCTTAGGAAGACAATTTAAATTTAACTCCAGTTGTTTGCAGTAAATTTAAGTCCAGTTGTTTAACCCTCAAGATCTGTGTTCGTTAGTACCTCACCGTGAAGGAAGGGGGGGTTTCTGCCATGATGTCCATTCTGCAACTCCATTTCTGGGCCCATTGGGATGGCTGTGTGCAGCTCAGCCCCTGCCCTCCCCTGCAGACACTCTTCTGCCTGCCTTATGGGCAGGCCATGTCATGCTGAGATCTAAACCTTGGATCCACATGAAGCCCAGTGGAAGCTGCTGTTTTCCTTCAAAATGTAGCTGAATGGAAAATATTTTAAACACTCTGCAGCAATCACCAAGAGCTGGGATACAGGGTTTGTTCTTTTCTTTGTGGGAAAGGATTAAAACCACCATTGCTCACCTTCCAAAGGGTGTGTAACCAAGGGCAGGGGAGGTTCTGCTTCACCTGCTGAACTTGTTCCACTGTGTAGAAAAGTTGAACGCTGAGTGAGTCATAGAAAGTAAGCATGATTCCTGAGAAAAGCAGCTGGGGTGGAGGGTGATGCTTGCTCTTTCAGCCAAAGTTTGTGTTTGCATTTTGCATGAAACAAATATTGCATAAAATATTGATGCAATCCTTGTGGCCAGACCCAAACTGACAGTTCCAAGGTTACTGTAAGAATCGAATTGCAATACTAAAAGTCACACTCTTGCTTTCCAGTGCATTTAAACCTTTTTTCATGTCAAGCAGGGCATTGCAAAAGGGGAAAACTGTGAGCGATCTGAAGACAAGGCACCTGAGTGCAAATTATGAGTGAGGACACACTAGGCAAAAGAGGACATTGAACCAAATTTTCCTCATCTCACATGAGTGCTGCACAACAGAGTGATTTATAAAAAGAGTTTGTTCCTCCTGCCAATCGGTGTTGAAGAATGGGAGTTAGCTCTTCATTTGCTGCCAAATGAGATGCCTCAGGTGAAGGCTTAGAGCTGTGAAATTGCATGGAGGGAAGCATCACTTCACAGCACTGGCTCAGCCATCGATGGCCCAGAGAGGGAGGAGCTTCAGTAAAATGTCAGAGCTCAGCACTTCCAGCCACCTAGTCTGCATAACCCCCTGTCAGGGCTGCTGCTGCCATGCTCAGATCCACGTACGTTTATACACAGGTCTCTCTGAGTTAGTGCTTTCAAGATATATGTGTGTAGCTCTCTTATTGCAGCTGTACTAGAGATAAATAGAAATATTACCTTTCTCTGACCATACTGCTTTCTTCTCTAAAGATAAGGTCTGTCTAAATTACACATTAGGAAAATGACTGAGTATAGTTAAGAACTGGAATAAATTGCCTGAGGAAATCTGTGAAAAGCTTCATCATAGGAGACTTTTACCAAGACATAAGACAAATATCTGCCAGGAAAGTTGTAGGTAGGGTTTATCCAGTGTCTGGGTGGGAAGTAGAATGGCTGATCTGCGGAAGCTTTTTCCAGCCATAATTTTCTGTGATTCAGACACCTCTGACTGTAAGGATTGCTTCACACCATGTGTGTATAAAAGCCTCTTAATCTTGATAACAGCACTATATCCAAACTTATTATGTTGTTTGCAGCTTCACACTTCATAAAACTTTATTTAGTGAAAACAGCATCTAAAACCTTTCCAGCACAAGGAAGTTAGCCCTGTGTCCAGGCAGCAGTTGCACTGGAAAAAATGAATATATCTACTAATTTCTCAACAGTCTGCTGAATTGCCAGTGTAGGCAGAGGAATGCAGGCAATAAATGTTTATAGGGAAGAGACAACATGATGCAAATCCTGGGGGTGCTCTTAGCATTTCTCCCAGGTGGTTGATTTAGTCAGGGGCTTGATCTGCCTCAACCATCACCAAGTGATCACATGTGTCAGGAGCACAGGCATAGAACCAGCAGAAGCTCCTGCTTTGCTTTCTGGTGACAAAAGGAAAATGTTCTGGTCATGGAGAAAATGTTCCAAGTAGCGTTTGAACACTTTTAACCGGCCGGGTTTAGACTGAGCATTCAGTACACTGTTCATACAGCTTCAAAGCATTACATTGTGTGTTTGCATGCTGCAACTCCCAAATCTCTCTGGTTAGGACCAAATGTCTCTGGTTAGGACCATTAATGCCTGATTTGGAAACTCATTTCTCCAAATTCTACTCATTTTCCTCACAAAGAATCTGCCTCTCTTTTTACACATAAATGGGTCATTAATTGCCTTTCCTCCTACTTGCAAGTCTGTACATGGAAGACTTTTGGAGCTCTTTATGCATGAATGTTGTTGTATTTCTGCCAGAAGGATGACTAAGAAAACAAAGCCCAAGACTGCAACTATCCTCATGATCTGGTTTTATACATCTCAGAATAAAAGTATATTTTAAACTGGACCAGCCACAGAGTCCTACTGAAGTTTTTTTGCTGGTCATTACTGAAAAGTGTGCCAAGCATTGACAGCAATAAAGAAGCAGCAAATTAAAAAAGGCCATCTTAGTGTGTTTGTCAGGGGAAGTCAGAAAAAGGCAACAAGAAGGCTCTGGCACCTGAAAGACTTGGACTGTGAAGAAGGAAGGTTGTTAAACAGAGATGAGAAAACTGAGGGCATATTAAGTATTACCTGAAATGTTCAGGCAGCTTCTGCAAAAAGTAAAAGAATGAACATTCAGTGACGACAGAGGAAGAAATCATAGATTTAAACTGCAGCAACAAACATTAATTCTCATAAGAAAAAAAATCTTGGAGAGAGTGGGAAATATCTACTTGCAAGTTGTCAAGAACAAGTTATACAGATAACCATCATAAATGCAGTGTTAGTGTTCATCCCTTCAAGACCAAAGACCTCTCAAGGTCCTTTCCAGCGATATTTCCTGTCTTCTATGATGAGATACAAACAGATGCAGGTTTGGCAGGAGAAGTTAGCAACTGGAGGAAAATTCAGCAAAAACTTTAGAAGATTGTTTTCCTTTGCTTCTTTGCCTCAGGAGATTGAAAGTCCCTGGGACAGTGTCTGACTATAAAAAGCAAAGAAACATGGAAGCAAAAATCAAAACTTTTGCTTATATGGTAAGTGTAAAGACACTTAGAAGTTGGAAACAGAATCTACTTTCATTCCTCTTGGGCTTGCTCCAGAGTTGGAAGATTTATAAATATTTATAGTGACAAGTAATAGTAGGTGGCTCATCTGCAGTGGCACCAGGAGGGAATGGAGAGGTTCTCTAATCATTGGTGTGCACCACTACTACAGCAGTCAAGATTCCAACAGCTATTATGGCAGCACCATCAGGACCCTAGCTAATAATTATGGAGTTAGTTAAACCTCTAAAAAAATGGTAGAATTGAGGTCGCATACAGAAAATCCTGATCTTGAACAGGTGTGTTGCACCAAATGCAGTGACTTGGTTTTTGCCCAGGTGAAAGTGGGAAAAATTGTCGTTAAGACATTCACGGAAGCAGCCAAAGGTGTCCCATTTGTTTCTGCAGGTTAGCTCATCGAGCTGTCAGATGTGAGCCACTGGGAAGAGAATGGAGCAGTTACACCACCTGGGCACTGAAGTTTATTCTTCTTTGTTGCTGTTTGCACACTCAGCAAAAAGCCTGTAGTGGATTCAACCGGCTTGTTAAAACAAGACCTGCTGATTTCTGATCTCAGGTTTTTGGACATTCTCTCTCTACTCTCAGCTACATTTGCAGCAAAAAGCAAGTGGCCCAGCCCAGGCATTTTGTAATACAACCAAACTCTCTACCTGTTATGCAATGCTGGAAAAATATAAAAAGGTGCTCCTGTAAAAAAAAAAAAAAAAATCTCCAGGGTCATGCTGACCCGAAAAAATTTTGAAACTAATTTTACAAGTATTCTGGAACAGCTGGATTGAGCTAAAAGTGCTCACGGGTGCTCCCTGATCACCTGGAGATATAGAACCCAAGTTGCAAAGCAGGAACCGACATACACAGAAATACAGGTACACACCTGGGCAGGATGCTGTGGTTTAATCCCAGCCAGCAGCCAAGCCCCACGCAGCCACTCACTCACACCAGGGATTGGGGACAGAATCAGAATGGTAAAAGGCAGAAAACTCCTGGGTTGACATAAAGACAAAAAGAGCGAAAAGCCATACACACGAGCAAGGCAAAACAAGGACCTAATTCACTGCTACCCATGAGCAGGCAGGTGTCCAGTCAATTCCAGGAGAGCAGGGCCCCACCATGCATAACAGTGACTTAGGAAGACAAATGACATCACTCCAAATGTACCCCCCCTTTCCTTCTTCTTCCTTCCATTTTATATTCTGAGCATGATATCATATGGTCTGGAATATCCCTTTGGTCACCTGTCCTGGCTGGGTCTCCTCCCAACCTCCCAAGTACTCCCAACTTCCCTTGCCAGTGTGGCAGTATAAAAAGCAGAAAAGGCTTTGGCTCTGTGTAAGCCCTGCTCAGCAGTAACAAAAACATCTCCATATTATTAGCCCTGTGTTCAGCATAAATTTAAAACACAGCCCTATACCAGTCACTGTGAAGAAAATTAGCAGTATGCCAGCCAAAATCAGCACACAGGGTGACCAGTGTGTGTCCCAGTAGGCTCCAGGGACCCTGACTCCAGCTGCCTGGAGCACACAGTGTCTTGTCTCAGGTCTCCTTCCTTTAGAAGTCAGCAGAGATGGTAGGAACAAAGAACAGGGGGGAAAGGTAAGGTCGTAGAGGTGGCATCCACAAAAACCAGATCACGGAGATGAGAGCAACTGAGAATGGTTGGAGGCAGCTCAAAATAGGCAAGGAGTGGAAGAATCCCCACACAGCTCAGATTTACCAGACTTTTACCCAGGTCAGGGAAAAGCTCATCCATAAAGACCAGCTCTTTTCTTGGAGTCAGATAATTTCTTGGTCATGCCAGAAGACAGCTAACGAGGAATCTTGGATGTCCATATCTGGCGTAGTTTGAAATTGGAAACCCAGGCTAAATTACTTTCTACCCCTAATTTGGTGCACTAAGGCCTCCTCTTAAGACTGATGACCTAGTTGAAAAGCTGTAGGACATTGTGAAAACCAGCTATCTCAGTCTTCCTCTGTGACCATGTTCTGCTGAGTATGAACCACATTTTGGAGGGGAAAAGGAGAGCTAAAAATTACTGGTTAAGATCGTTGGGCCTCTGCTATTTTTAGGAAAATGTTTCTTCCTAAAAATGCTGTTAAAATCTGTTGCTCCTAGCTACTACTGTTTAATTACAAGTGGGTGATACTGAGTATGATGGATGTTCAGTAGTACTAGTATGTAAGACGAAGGGAGAGATGCAGGTTTATAAGAGTCCCCTGAGTTTAGACCCTTCAATTTTCAGTGCTCTTAAAACTAACCAAGATCAGTAATTTCCGAAGTAAGTCACATCCAAATTCACTTTTATATGTGTGTGCTCTGCCTGGATCGCTCAGCCGTCACTCAATATGATGGGTGTAATTCACACTGTTCTTAGAGCCCTTTCCCTGTCCAGGTGTGTTATAATTCATCCACAGTAAGCCATACCCTTTCTTTTGTTCTTTCTCCTTGTTTCTGATAATCAGACAATAATATATTTGACAATAATATACATCTTGTTTATCAAGATAAAGTAAACCCCTTTTTTCCTGCCTAAACCATCGGTCTGACAGCATCATTTGGCCTCATAAAAATCTGCTGCCTTCTTTTTATGGCTGCAGTACAGCTATGCTAACTATATTGCTAACTGTACTAAGCTTATCTCAAGCTGAAGAATGTTTCATAAATTTTGCACTTTCTTTCTTGGTTTTGAGGATTTTTTTCTTCTCAAAACCCAGTCAGAAGCCAAAAAATTGCACTTACAACTTCTGTCTGCAGAATGTGTTTCTCACTCTCCTAGATACAGAGAAATTCAGAATACTCTGAAGACACAGACCTAAATGGATCAAAACCAAACTATATAAAGAAAATTGAGTTTATCTTAAGCTAATTTCATTTTAGAGGATGGTGAGAGAAGCAGGGAGGCAAGGGACTGGTTTTTGATTTATTTTTTTTTCTGTTTGCTGAGTGGTCTGTTACAGTTTGTCTCCAAAATGCAAAAATGCCTCCCCTTTCTGCACAAAATTAGAGAGCAGTGGGTTGGGCCCTGTAGTTTTATTTTTCTTGTAGTAACAAACAGAAGACAAAGTTTAAAGAGCCTGGGAATTGTTTTTCAAATAACCCACCCAGCTATTTGTGCATACATGCACAGTGTATGAAGGTGAGAAGCCCTTTTGAATCTGTCATTATGATGATATCAGAAAAGTATTGCTTTATCACCAGTAACTCTAAGATTACAGGTCCTGTGGGTGTAGCTTATCTGGTCTGCTCGCCATCTTCCCATTACCAGCTCACTGCATCTGCCTCTGGATCTGGAACCTGTCCTGGGGAGACCTCATTCTGCAGCAATGCCACCAGTGATAGGTGCAGGGAGAGAGACACCATGCATGGCTCACACAAAGGGTGTGATCTGGGAAAGCCAGGAGGGGACAAAGTCTGGAGTCATGACTACCATGGCAATAATACAGGTGGCTAGTGCTTCTGGTACTGTTGGGTGCCAGAGTTGTTCAGGAAGACCACTCTGCCCACGGCTGGGAACCTGTCCAGGTCTGGGAGCTGACACCTTATTTCGCTTGAATGAGCCATGTCCAGCCCTAATGCCTGGTGGGAAGCCCTTCAAACAGAAGTGAGCAACCCATCTTACCAGGATCTTGCTAGAGCCTGTAGAACTCATGGACACACTGACAAAACTGTGAGTTTTGGAGCTGCTGTCAGAGTTTGTGTGATTTTGAGCAGAGGGCCTTTTGCCTCATGGGCAGTAGCCAACAGAGCTGATATACCTGCAGTTCTGTGCACATAAAAGACTGAAAATCAAAGACAACTTTGAGAGAGCAGGTGGGCTCAGACATTAGTCCATTTATTTTTTTTTCCTACAGATCAGGTGGTCAGTAAACACTGTTACTATCCTTACAAACCCCACCACTCTCTTACACATCTTCATGGGTTTGGGTCAGCAGAAATTTAGAGTCCTCTGATGGTATGAGACAGAGGATACTAGGTCAGACATGTGATATTAGCAAAGACATAGTCAGTCAGCCCTTCAATACCAAGCTCTGACTAGCACACTATAAATGAATAAATATATATGTAAGGAAACTCAGTGTAGCCAGTCCCCAACATTAAAAAAAAACCCAACAAACAATGGTGACCTCATATGGCTAATTTTAAATATATGTATATTAAATTGATAAATTAGGTGCTATTACTTTTCAGGTACACATCTTTAGTGGAGCTTTGGTTTTTGGGGGGTTTTTGTTTTTTGTAGTCAGCAAATCTATAAATTCAGATTTTAAAAGAAAGCCTGTCTCCCATGGGACTTGAAGGAAGCTATGAATGTTGAGAAATGCAGGTAAAACCATCAGCTGGAAATATTGATATCAGAGTAGAGATATTCTGTGTGTCCTGGGGTGTGCACATGTGCACAGATGTGCAGGTAGTGTGGAGAATAACTCCAAAACTGATGGAATCAGAAAATGGTCACATTTCCTAGGAAAAAAGTACTCTAAACAGAGCTACAAGAAAGGTCTGATCTATTATAGTGCTTTGACTGGTTTTAGATGCTTTTCAAAAGCACTTGATAATAGCTCATATTGAGAAAAATAAGGTGAATAGCAGAAAGCATCAACAGTTGTGTTACAACAGAATTTCACCTTTCCTTCTGTGAAGGCAAGAAATGCTTTGTTGTTTTACACAACATAATATATCCTGTTTTGCTAGGAAGATAAATGGTATGGTACTTTTTTTCAATTTTTTTTCTTATTTTTGTTTCTTTTCTTTTTTTTTTTTTTAATTCACAGCTGGTCAATGTTAGCAGTGACAAGGCTTCCAGAGCACAGTTATGCTCACCAAAGGTGAAGCCACACAGCTGCAGGCTCTTTCCATCATCAGGTCCTGTCAGAGCTTTGGCACAACTTGAATTGCTTTTCTTAGCAAGGCACCTGCTGCATTTAAAAAACAAACAAACCAACCAACCTTAATTTCTCTAGAAAGAAAATGCTGTGGCAGCAATCTGCCAGCCTTGCTGGTACAACTGAGACTTTTATCAGCCAGCCCTGCCTGCACATGTAAGGCTCCCACCAGGTACTGGAGGGTGAGTGTATTTTTCCAGATATGTTCTCAAGGGCAAACTGCACATGTCTTGTGAAGGTGTGGGAAGAGTATTTGGACTGTTATGCCCTAATGGTGATAAAACCACTGTGTAAAGAGTTGCTTCTTTAAAATAAGTTTTCACCACATCACAAAGATTTCTCCATCACTGGGTTTTGAACATCATTCAGTGTTTTTTATACACAAAGTCTATGACTCACTCATAATCCCAGTTAAGGATTTATTTTAAAACTTCAGACTCAGAGTACTCTTCAATTTCCTCAATAGGTTTCTACTGTTCCCTACATTACATGATTGTCTCGGGCAGTGTGTTGGGGAGGAGAGCCTTAGGGGAAACAGCAGGTTGTCAAATTCCTTTTAATCCTACTCAGCAGAAGTAAACTAAATCTTAGTGGCTTTCATATTTGTGAGATACCTTTATTTTTCTGAGTCTCAGTTCATTGAGAAGATCATTATTTTAATCCTGCTTTACCTGGTACTGCTTTCTCTCTTAAGTAATTGTTAGGAAAGGATTTAGTGAAAAGAAGATTAGGGAAATGGTAAGGGCACGGAGAGCTGCCCACCAGAAATAATACACTGGTAACTTGAATAATTGGCCAGCATTA
The DNA here is from genome assembly GCF_020740725.1 of Corvus hawaiiensis. Taxonomy (NCBI): domain Eukaryota; kingdom Metazoa; phylum Chordata; class Aves; order Passeriformes; family Corvidae; genus Corvus; species Corvus hawaiiensis. The sequence continues at coordinate 16,191,218 of NC_063238.1, read as the reverse complement.
GCTGCAGTGGGATGCATCTCACTGGGATTAAGCTTCAATGCACCTGAGTTTCCCAGGTCCTTTCACAGAGAGTCATGAAGCAACAGACTCTGTTGGGGTTCCTCCCCCCTGGCATGGGGTCCAGGGGGAGGGGACCCTGGGGTAGAGGCACGGGGTTTCCCTGCTCCCTGGTCAACCTCGTTCCCCATTGGTTGTTTTGTGTTCCCCTGCCTGGGAAGGACCCTGCTGGTCCCGTGATTAAGGTGCTTCAGCAGTCGTCCAGCCATGCGGCTGGAGAATAAAGATCTCTGAAAAACATCTCTCAAGAATCAGTCCCTATTTCTTTTCCACAGGCCTCGCTGTCTATGTATGTTGCAGAAATCCCCACTGCAACAAATGGTGATAATGCGTGCATAACAATTCCCTGGAGTCAGCAACTGTGAAACAATCAAGATTTTGAAGATCCCCAAAAAATTCATGAGTAAAGAAACTTTCTGGATCTCTCTTCTTGCTTTTGTTTTGCTGTTCCATAAACTATGGAGGAACTGTGGAAAAACTCTTGGCTCTCTGAGCCGCATAAGGACATTTATCTTAAACTTGAAAAGATTCTTGAACAACGATTTGTAAATTTTAGCTTAATTCAAGCTCAAAAAGAACTGAGACACTTCCTGGCATGGTTGTTTAAAAACTTTTTCTATGTTTCTTGGGACTTGATTCTTACCAAAGACTTTTAGAAGAATGTTTGGACACAGTTAATTTCTGAGTCAAAATATATGCCGATGGAAGAATATTTTCGTGAATATTATTTAATTACTGAGACTGTTGAACAGTATCAGCTGTGTCCTTGCGAAGGGAAGCCTGGCTCAGGGACCGTGTGGCCTCGGCCATGTGCGCGAGTGCTCTGCAAGCAGCAGTGAGGCAGTTCCCATGCGTGGGCGGAGCGGCGCCAGCCGTGGTGTCAGCAGCGGAGCGAGGTGTGGCAGGAGCGGTGTGACCCGGCGGTGCCCACCCAGCCCCGCGCAGCGCATGGTGGAGCGAGCCCTGTGAACGCCTGGCTGAGAGGGGCAGTGTGCGGGCAGCGGCTGGTGGCGATGGTGGTGGAGCGGAGCCGCGCACAGCCGAAACACGCACCCGGACAGAGTCGTTTGCAGGGCACGGGGGGGCCGCCAAGGGGGGGACTGGCCAAGAGGTGGGCATGGCACCAGGCAGCAGCAGCACAGCTGTGACCAGAGGCGGCAGCAGTGGCAGTGTGCAAGGAGCTGAGCGGCGCAGCCTGGCCCGGCCCACGCAGCCACGAATGAGACCCCGAGAAGTCAAGACTCCGCGGCGAGAGCGCACAGGCACAAGCAGCCCTGATGGCCCTGGCAGCACTGGCAGCACCCGCAGTTCCAACACAGGAGCGAGCGAAAGCAAAAGTGAAAGCAGGAGCACAGCAAGACAGAAAACAGCAGAAAACTCAGAAAAAGAAAAAATCATCGTAGCTAAGGTTTTAGGAATAGAAAAATGGTATAATGTCAGACAAAATTATGGTTTTATAATGAGATGTGACAACAAGGAAGACATATGCGTTCATCGTACTGCCATTATGAAGAATAACCCCCAAAAATATATCCCAAGCTTAGGAGATGGAGAAGTGATAGAGTTTAAAATTATTCAAGGAAGGAAAGGCCTGCGAGCAGCAAATGTTACCAGGCCTGATGGTGTTTTTGTAAAAGGCAGTATATATGCTGCAAATTGTAGTTATCCCAGACAATATCCCCATTATAAGCCCCCCCTACAGTCTCCCTTTCCTAATCCTACCTTTCTCTTTTATCCCATATCTTGTTATCCATTTTTCCACCCATGGTTTCCCTCACAAAACCCTGCCTTTACCAATTGTTCTCCCAAAAATCCCTTTCCAATGCTGAGGGGGGGATGAAAAGGGGGGGGAGAAAGAATTAGCTATTGTTGTTTAGATTTCCAACAGGTACAAATGGAAGAAACCCTTTCCTGCCTCAGTTTCCCCACAAAGCATGCTCAGAGAGTCCTGTCACCCTTCTGCCAGCTCTAAGATGTTCCAGAGAAAAAAATCTATTTGGACATTTAGAGACTCAAGCGGGTGGCTTGTTTTCTTTTGAAACTGTTCTTGTTATCCAGTTGTTTTCAATGTTAAGTTTTAAATCTCTTTTAGTTAAAACAAAAAGGTGAATTGTTGGGGTTCCTCCTCCCCCCTAGCGTGGGGTCTGGGGGGAGAGGACCCTGGGGTAGGGGCACAGGGTTTCCCTGCTCCCTGGTCAACCTCGTTCCCCATTGGTTGTTTTGTGTTCCCCTGCCCGGGAAGGACCCTGCTGGTCCTGTGATTAAGTTTCTTCGGCAATCGTCCAGCCATGTGGCTGGAGAATAAAGATCTCTGAAAAACATCAAGAATCAGTCCCTATTTCTTTTCCACAGGCCTCGTTGTCTATACATGTTGCAGAAATCCCCACTGCAACAAGACTTTCAGCAGGAAATACTAATCTTAGGAAGCTGTAATTGCTTACGTCACTCTCTGTTGCTCACATCACTCCCTGTTGCTTTGGGCACAAGCCCTCTGTGGGTGTCCTCTTATTGCACCGTGCAGTGAGAGGAGGGCCATCCACCCTCACTTCCCACAGGCATGGGTCTAACAAAGCTTCCTAAATCTCCAGGGTGGTGGGTGGGCTATGTTCACCCACCATATTATGCCAAATTTTACACAGTGACTGATTTGGACTGTCTGAAAACTCTTCAAGACTACTCCCAAGCAAACAGTAGTTTTCAGCTGTGCTGTGTGATTATAAACATATCTGGAATCTGAATGTAACACACAGGGTAAAAAAGGTAATGTGATAAATACAGCCATTCAGCCATAAGAAATTCCTTTGAGAAAATCTTTGCTTTCAAACCAACCTCAGTTTTTCCAATGATTACCTCAATTTCAGATCTGAAGAAAAATCTTATGAAAGTTGAACTAGCCTTGTCTTTGTCCTCAGCAATTTCAGTTGGTTTAGACTACCAAATAATGAAGAGATTAAAGATGTTGCATCCCCATGGAAATAAGCCACTCCGCAAACATGAAGGCTTTTGCCAAATTCTAAAATAATTATTTGGTTAATTTCTTTATTTTCATTTAGCAGATATTAAATATGAATTGATTTTAAAATGCTATGTGCCCACTGACCTACCTTAAGTGAAGTAATTGGAAACCCAATCATGTGATGATAATAAAAGGTCACAGAATGAGCTGCTGCTCCTAACACCAAGCAAGGACCTAAGCAATAGAAAGCACAAATGAGAATTTCAGCACATCTCTCTGCCCAGCAAACCCGTTTCTCCTTCAGTTTCTCTGTTGGGATCTTACTCAGAGGTTAAATTATTCACCTTCCCAATGGCTACTGCAAAAAAGGCAACACTAACAAGCACTGTGGTACAAAATGCATAGTATGGCCAGACAGCCTGATGGGACCTGCTGGTCTCCCAGCTCCAGCCATTGTATGCCGTAACAAAGAAGCAGGATCAAAAACATGTAGCAGAAGGCAAGGGCAGTTGTTTAGTTAATATTTAAACATATATACAGCTTTCAGCCCTTGACAACAGCATCTCCATCAATTACACAGAGAAGTCCTTGAATACTGCCTGGATAACTGCCAACTCATGTTCCTTCTCTGGATATTTGAAGCTGTTTGCAGGTTTTTCCCCAACCACTCAATTTGAGTAGAGCTCTTAATACTTGTCTTATTTTCTTTTCTGTTTGCTGCTAACGTACAGAAGTGATTTCACCATTTCTCTACTTATAGCAGAACTCTGACTCTCCTCACCTCCTTTTCAATGGCAATCGCTTCTTCTCCAGTGCCCCCAGAGATCTCACCCCTGCTTTGTCTTTCAAAGATTCCAGAAAAAGTCTTTTGTCATTGTACAAACAAGTTCTCAAACCCACAAATTCTCATCTTTTGAACTCTCATTTCTTCCTCTGCTCTTTTCTTCAGCATCACTGTACACTAGCCTTAAGCCATCATCTGCCACATTTTAAACCCAGGAATACTACATATCTCTCCGATATTTCCCACTCAGTCCCTCTGATATTTCCTGCCTATTGCTGATGCTCAGCTAAGGACAAGAGCACTGAACATCCTTTGCCTCTGGGAAGCCATACCAGCATCATCAGCCTCCCTGCAAAACTGCCAAGTCACCTATCTAGACTTGCGCTCTTATGCCTTTGAGAACAGAGTAGAGTAGGAAGCAGATGAAGATTGTTAATGGGAATTCAGAGTCAGCTGAATTGTTAATGGGAACAGTGAAATACTGTGGGATAAAGACTGCGATATGAAAGTGAAGGGCTTGTGGATTGGCTTATGACACACCTTTTCACATCAGTTCTGCCTAAATAGCATGTGTCATCATTCACAAGAAAATTCTGGTTTTTATGTGTCACATGGATAGGGACACTTAGGCACAGATTGCAAATGAATCTCCTTTGGATCATGACAGTGAAACAGTTGCTTCTTTTTATCCTTCACCATATCCAGAAAGGTCATTGATCATCTTTTGGGAACCTGAGATTAACGTCCTTCAAGAAATTATTGTAATACATGAAAGAACTTAATAAGACATGTTTTTTATTTATATTCTTATATGTACACACACACATATATGTACACATATATAAGTATAGAATATATGTGAGTGTGTATATATAATATGATCTTTAAAAATACTCTTATTGACACCATTTAAAAATAGAAATAAGAGAAATAGGGATAGGAGAGAAAGGTTGAAATAGTTTACTATCTTATTTGCAAGAATAAGGTGGCAATAACTATGAAGACGGAGAATATCTTGGAGGGAAAGAAGGAATAATAAACTCAGTAAAGGCTGGAAATGAAACTGTGGCGAGTAACCTATTTTGTGAGGTTTACACTGGCTGTGTAATCTGCTTCACGTAGAAGAGAATGTCAGCTCTCTGCTATTACATCCACTTACTAATAACCCATATGTCAGTCTTCAGTTTTGGTAAAAATTGTATGTTTATCACAGAAGCAGTGTTAAAAGGTAAGCTAAGTTTTAATATCTTAAGGATCATTTTTATTTTCCATGAGAAAAAATATGAAATGTTTTGATGGGAAACATCAAAACCCTAAACAAAAGGATGAAATTTTGCATCCAGAAAGCAACGAAACACTTTTAATGAAAATCTTTTTAAATACCAAGAACGCTTAAAAAAGAGCCAACATTTGAAGGACATAGAAGATAAGAACAGTCACACTTGTTCTTAATTTGCTAGAAATAAGTAAATTACTTGAGGTGATGCCACACCTTACACGAGGTGAGGCAGAGCAGAGTGGGACAATCCTGTGCCTTGACTGGTGGGAGATGCTGTGCCTGATGCACCCCAGGACACAGTTGGCCCACCTGGATTTTGTGATCCTTTCTCATTTCAGTATGAAATGGCATGCGTTGCTCGTGAGCTGCAGGTGAATACTGTACAGCAACAATATGTTTGCAGATTCATTTTTCATGTAAGTAGCGTCTCGGATAACAAGATTCAACCAGTTGTAGTATCACATGATCTTAATTCTTCAGGTCTCTCTAGACTCTGGAAGAGTACTGCTAGAGAAATGAGTCAATCTGCATCTCTCCTTAGTTTGCTTTCAAGCCTAATCCTCGTTGGATGTTTAAATCTTCTATTTCAGCTTGTCTGGTCATGAGCAGCTTTGGCAGTAAATGGAGCTGATGGGTAGAGTCCCTACAGCTCTAAATGTCATTATACACATGGTTTTCTTTACAGAGTCAGTACATGTGCCAAAAGCATGTATTCTTATTTGTGTTCAGCTCCCCATTTAGTGATCAGTTTTTAGCACTATTTTAGCCCACTAGGAAAGCTGAAAAGGCGAATGCACTACTGCCCTTAGCAATAATTCACATTATGAAGATGGTTTAATGTATGCTGTAGTGGGTTGAACCTGAGTTGATGGACAGTCTTTTAGGCAATGATGCTTCTCACAATTTACATATTTAAACCGCACAGAAAGGCGGGAATTGCCTTTTGTCCCGACTTGCCTGCTAGAAGGTGGAGGGGGCCTCAGAGCCTCCGGGCTCTGCCGGGCCGGGCCAGGGCCCCTACCCCTCCCCTTTTCCCAACGCCACGGCACAGACCCTGGGTCGCTGGGTGGGAACCGTCCCAGAGCCGCAGACAGCTAAACCCAGCCATGGACTGCCACACAGATAAGCCCATCCGGCATGGCTTCCTGGGACCGGCGGGCCCTTATCCTCTCCTCTCTATGTGGAGCCGGCGGAGCCAACAGGAGCCGGTGTAGCCTTCTGTCTGCAGCCAGCACACTTTGCGCTGAACTGAAGAGGACACCACGCAGCCCATAGCACGAAAAGAGAGAGGCTTTCTCCACTGCAAAGCCTGAACAAGGACACTCTTCAACGTTGTGGCTTCAGAGTCAGAGAGAAAGTGAGTCACGTGAGACGGAGCTGAGCATGGCGACGGGAGAAAAAGACGGCAGTGCCGCGTTTTTCGCGCATAGCTTAAAAAAAACTTCTTGCATGCTGTGGTAAGAAACTGTAATATCACAAACTGTTTGTCTCTTTAATGCATTTGAAGTACATGGGGGGATGGAGAATTCACGTGTGGCCTGTGGAAATTGTGAAGAGTGCCTATGCCAGGCTACATAGAAGCACTGAAAGGCTTTTAGAGACTTGTGGAGAAGAAAGCCTTTGTGTTCAGGCCAAAATAACTCATCCTTAAAAAGATTAATAACCCCATGTGATGGCCTATGTGTGACGGAACTGTGAGATTTTCATGGGAGAGATGTTTTACACCACAGCAGATTGTTTCTTTCTGGGCGGGTCTGCTGTTGGTGGCAGTTTGGAAACCATGTGCAGCTGAAGAAAACCCTTTTTTCCCTTAAGCATAAGAACGAGACTTTTCAAGAACTGCAGCACTGACTAGCATCCCATGTTCTGTTACCCTTCGTGTGAGTTGGGTAAAAGGAGGAAAGTGCTGGAAAGGGGGAGGGGGTTTGCTTTAATTTCTTGTTATTTCTCTTAAATTTTAATTCTATTAGTAATAAAACTCTTTCTCTGTACTGCAACTGTTTAAGTTTCGTGCCTGCTTTGCTTTCTCCTAATTCTTATCTCACAGAGGGGAAATGAGTAAGTAATGGATATTTTGAACTAAACCACTACACTTAATTGGTGTTTCTGCCCGGTTTACAAACTGAACCTGCTACATGTGCCTTTACCCGCACCTCCTGAAGTGCATTCTGACCACAACTGCAGGGTCAGTGTCAAATCCAACACATTTATAGAATATCCTACAAAGCACTTCTGAGGGAGTTGTAAAAGACAGCAGTGGACTGCAGTGTTGGAAAATGTCTTTCCTACTTAGCAAATAAGAGTCACTGACTTTAATAAATGATAAATCACATCCTATCCTCAGCAGGAAATTAAATATTTCAGATGCTAAGAGCTCTTCAAGACGACATGCTGTGAAATGTTTGCATTTCCTATCAGTGCCACTTTTCTATTTACAAGACCTTCAATTCCACAGGAGTTTGCTAATTTTTCTGGCAGAGAGTAGACAATTTGATTTTTTTTTTCTTTTTTTTAATTTTATTTTTTGAGTGGTTTTATCCTCAAGGAAACGAGTCAGGCTAGCCAAACACAGCATGACAATCAGTGCTGAAAGGCATATGACCACCATCAAAACAACAAATGCCTTTAATGCAACACAGTCTTCTTCACACTGGGTAAGGAGTTCAAACAAACGACACCACGTGACTGTAAAACTGAAGTAAAAGTCAAAGGTTTCCACTAGATTGCCCATATTTCCAGAAAAGAGAAAAGACATGCAGCTTATCAGCAAGAACATTTGTAAAACCCAACTGCTTTTGGAAAAAAATACTGAAATGGAAATAAGTATTTCATACCTAGGAGCAGACATGACCAAGGATTTCAATAAAACCATGAGGGGTATGTTTTCTGCATTAGATTCATGGAAGTTAAGGTATTCATCTGGCCACACTTCTGTATTTCCTAAATCATTCAACTTCACACAGTAGTGACAGCAAGTGGGACAGATAATTTGAATTTGATTAAAAATATCTTCTGGAGACATAATGATGATGATGATGATAATGATGATGATGAAAATAACTAGACTTGTAAACAAGATACGGAGAAAATCTGTCAGGCTTTATTAATCTCAATTGCTATGGGAGTGTAAATTCTATTTTTAAGTTGCCCAGTTTCTGCTTTGAGACACAGGCTGTTGTTATGCCTTAGAGTGAAGAGCTGTATCAACATAAGAGTAACCTTTTGGTGTGTGTTTGCAGTGAAGACAAGATGACTATACTGCATTCAGCTTCCTTCTCAGTCTTTGTTTCTATATGCAACTCAAGCCATGTATGCTCCTCGCTGAGAGACACATTTTCTATCCCTCAGGCAATTTGTGCAGCTCCTTCTGCATCCAGCAGTCTTTATACCATAAAAGTATCATACTCTTCTTAACACCACAAATAATCATATTAGCCCTGTTTGTCACACTGGTGTTAACACTTGGTGGTCTTTTCAAAATCCTTTACAAACATGCCATTTTCCAGTATTCCATTTTTTATGCATACTGCAGCACATTTTGTTTGTTACCAAGTCCAGCTCATGCTGTATTACCAACCCGTCATCTGTCATAATTTATCATTCTGGCAGCATTTGTGTCATTCATAGGATTTATTGGCAAGGATTTTATATCTATTTCCATTTTTAATAAAGGTATTAGATTGAGCCAGTACTGACTGCTGCCCAGCAGTTTTATGCAAAACCAGTTAAGTGATTGATCTACAGCATACGGATAGCATTCGGGCATTTCTAAGTGTTGGATAATCACTCCTTAATTCCTCAAGACCAAAATCTGTGCAGGCAGGAGGTTTAAATTTAAGATAGTTATTCATGTTCCCTCTGTAGCCAATGGAAAGATAAATTTATTTCCACGTGCATCCTGCCGTAAAACATACCCCACTGGTATGTGGCCTGTCTCACTGCATCTTCTCTGGAGCTGGAGCTTAGTGGACTAACTTCGCTAAATTAACAATTTAACAAATTAACTGTGAAATTGCTGAAATTAAGTGATATGAACCCAAGCCTCTATGATTTGGTAGAAGAGAAATACCATCCTAAAAAACAAACTGAAATGCCACTGTAATCTCAAGCATCACTGTTGCATGAACAGGAGGCTTGTGATTACTTTTGCATTTCCTCAGAGCAATGTGGCTGTGGAAAGCAGGTCACCCAACCAAGTCCAGAAGCAGAACAACACAAAGTCCATAATCAAGAGACAAAAAGCAGAAGGGGCAGAAGCCTGTTTTCAGCCTCCATTCCAGTGAGAAAGTGGCTCAGCGTGTGCCTTATCGACATGATCCATTTTCTCTGCATAGTCGGGTCACACACCAGGAACAAGATCCACTGAAGGGCAAGTTTGAGGTAAATTAACATGACGGATTCTATGAAAAGTAGATGTACACTATAAACAACAGCTCCTGATTTATAACCAAGTCTAAAATTACTGACATAATATTTTCTGGAGCTGTTGCATATCCTCTACTCTTGGGTGAAGAAAATTCAAAGGAAGCCTCAGGCAACATATCAGTCACATCAAGGTCTGAAGTAGGAGGAGAGTACTTGAGTTTCTTGGAACTGATGCTGCTTCTTAGACACTGCCTGGAATTCTGGAAAGGTCAGGGGGATTGCTGTGACTACTTTCCCCCTCTTTTACTGCCTCTACAGATGGCTGGGTGGCTGAGGGCTAGCATGCTTTCTTGTTCAGTCGTTAGACATTGTTTCTTAAGTACTGTAGCACTTGCCCAAAAATGTAGAAATGATGGGCCATATTAAACCTTCTACTTCCACCAAAGGGAGTCACAGCATATTTCTCCCAATTTGAAGGCTATTTTTCGACTCAGCAGAAGAATATGATCAACTTCTGTTAAGAAATAAAAAATTGAGGCAGTGGAGTATTAAAAACAACATTCTTCTATCTAGGAATAGTTCTTCTTTCCCAAAAGTATATAAAATTCTTACAATTAGAATTGGCAGTCTTTGCAATATAGTTATTATTCATTGTTGACTTAAATGATACATTGCTGAGATTATTTAATCTGCTGTACTTTATTAGCTCCCTGATGATTACAGGGATACAAAGCAGCAATTAGGACCAAGATGTCATTTGGATATTAGAATTACAGTGACAAAGAGAAGACATTGAAGGTCAAGGAAACGATTTATATCTTTATACACAGAAGATTGAATGCTGACCAGTGTTTCAAAGTATGATTGGAAAATTACACTTAGTGGTCATGTAGTTCTAATTCAAGAGAAAAACACTCATTACTAGGGACAGGGACAAGCATAATTTTATAATCCTCAACTGCTCAAGTTCAGTTAGTGCAAATGGATGAAAACCTTGAGTGCATCCAACTCTCATCATTGTTGTCATCATGTAGAATGTACCTGATCTAAGGTTTTGAAATTAAGTTACAGAGCTTCACAAAGGAGCACTCTTGTTTATTTTTACAATATATTAACATAATTGACAACGTTTTCTTCTAGCATAGCCAGTGACCTAAAAATGAGTATATTTGTACTGTGTAAGGCACTATTGGTCCTCTGTTGTGTATAAAGGAGAATCCAAGGTGACTTGCTTTGTTATAGATACCCATTTTCTAGACATCCACATTTATCCAGGACACTCTTATCCAGGATATCAGCCAAACCACACTAGTCATAAAATATGAAATTATTAAGCTTTCCTTTACTGACATTTAGGGTTAAATCCTCTATTTGACATAGTCCAAGTACAGATTGTTTTCTTGGTGGCCACAGAACAGCTGGTGAATTGCCTATACTGCAGCTCAGCAAATTACAATCTTATGACTGAATTAAAGTTATCTGCCTTTAATTATCACAGCTGAAGCTGAAGATCCAAGCCAACAACTCCTTCTGGTTTGCAGGTACATGCTCCTACTCCGATACTGAGACATGCAGAAATAGATTACTTACAGTGACGTTTATTTCTGTGTTTTGAGAAATGGATTACTTAAGAAGTCCAAATATTCTTGGAGTTCAATTTGATCGTGAGACTCTTTCATACATGCTGGTTTATTGCAGCAATATCACAGCACAGAGCTTCCAGTAAGAATGTTAGACACAAGCAAGTAGCTCGTCTTTTCCAGATGCCAGAAACTAAACATTGCTTTGAAGTAAATCACTGGATAACCCCAAAAATAATTGCATTATAAAGTGTAATATAAAATTCCTTGTGCTTTAGAAATAGCTTTTCAGGGAAGAGAAAAAGGTGTGCATGATTTGCTTGGTCCCTATAGCTGGAAACACCTTCCACCATGTACTTGCTTCACTCCTTGGTGAGGTGAACAAATCTGTGACATTTCTTTTACTCTCATGTCCCAGAATCCTAACCCAATTTTCAGGTTTTTCCTGAGAAGGGAAGTTGCTGCTTCCTAACCTATACTAAAAGAATTCTATAGAGTCAGGAAAAGAAATAAAGTTATTTGATTTTAAAGGAAATGTTATACCAAATTTGTAAAAGGCTTAATTTTTCCATTCTGTTAAGAAAAAAAATTAAGAACATTCGGGAGCCTTGCCTTGCCTTTATCCACCTTCATATGTTCACTCAGTAAGGTTCCTCATTTGATAGGCATGTGAATGGAGAAAAAGAGTCACCAATACTTGAAAGAGAGATGTGAATATCTGGACCCAAGGAGAGGCAGCAAAGACAAAGGCTGCAAAATGCAAGAGCTTGAGTTTGAAGACTAGGAAGCGTAAGCAACTTTAAAAAGTATAAGCAACTTTATTGCATGAAAAGTTACTAATAAACACAGAGAGGAATAAGTAGTGCAACGATTCTCTTCTGTTTTTCCTTTTCACAAACTTGGTTGAGAAACAATTAACTCCTTTTTCATCCATCTCATTGATGTAGCTCTCTGGAGTCAGTGCCTGCCTTTCCATTCATCTTGATGGCATTAACAAGCCCTAATCTAGGAGAAAGAGAGGCACTTTCCTCTCTGAGCACTCTGGTTCCTGGCAGCACTCTGGCCCTCTTATTCACACCATAAAGCAGGTCGCAGATTATCACAGACAGACACATCTCAAGCTCAACAACTCTTCCTTCAAAAGAGAAAGTTTTTATCTGCCTGCTTTGTGGAATAGAGGAAAGAAAAGGAGAAGAGAAAGAGTCTTGTGTACTTTCTGCTCTCCAAAGAGGCTCATTATTAGTGTATCATGACAGGCAGCAGAAAGTAGGTTTTGAAGTGTGAGGGACATGCTTTCTGCAGAAGCCATGTTAGGTATTAATTTACCCCAGGTTGCCCAAACACAGACCATCCTCTTGCCTAAAAACAGATTGAAAATTTGGCCATTCAGCCACAGAGATTTGAGTCATTGTGACCTTGAATAGTACAAATTCAAACAATCCAAATAGATTTAGTTCAATCTTCAGAATTAGTGTTTTCTATCAATGTTCAACATAACTTTTCCTGTTCAAACATGTTGCTTTGAACAATACAATCAAATTTGAAGATAAAAGGAAAGGTGAGGCAGAAGGCAGATCCACTGGCCTCTGAAATGCACTGAAGAGAAATCTGGGATTGAAGTATTCTGGTTGCACTTGACATTGTCCCAGAATGAATAGGAAAATTGCCACTTCAGTATGAAGACTAAATTATGTAGTTGGCAACAGGTCTTGGTGGTTGTTGCACAAGAACACTCAGTAAGGTGTTTCCACAGATTATTTCACTCATTCAAGCAATATTCAATTTTGAGACTTCAGCTGGCTGACATCACTGCAGACTCAAGTAAGTAGAAGTCATTTTCTCTTCTTACATGTTAAGCAAACCTATAATCTGGAATTATCCTGGTGTGTGTGCTGGCAGACCTGGACTCCGTTTATCTCCAATATGACATTGAATGACCTTTTTAGAATTAAACTGTTCTTTTAGTATGCAATGGTAATAATCTTGCATTTATCTTCGTAATAGAAGTATGGTACAAGTCGAATCATAGAATCATAGAATCATTAAGGTTGGAAAAGACATGTAAGATCATCAAGACCAAGTGTTAACTCAGCACCACCATGTTCACCACTAAACCATATCCCCAAGTACCACATCCACATTTTTCCTTGAACACTTAAGGAGTGTCTCGGTTTTGAAAGACAGGTGTCTGCTAAGGAAGGCAGAGGCCCCCCTTGAAGTGGCAGATATAACCCCTTTTCCCTCCAAGTTATTATATTTTGAAATCAAGAGCCTTTAGGCGAAGATGTGGGAAATAGGAATAACAGTTCTTTACTATATATATATATGTATATAACCAGTCAAACAAAACAACAACAACTATGGCAGTAACAGCAATCACAAACCCAGTCCCAGCCTTCTCGGCTGTCGGGCCCTTTCCCCTCGGGTGCAGTTCCGCTCGCAGCCGGCAGGGGCGCTGGCGGCTCCCGGTGAGCAGGGCAGGTGCGATGGTTCCCCCGCGGCTGCAGGGGGCGCTCCGGAGCGAGCTCGGGACACACGCGGCACCGGTGCCCTGGGATCCCGGGAAGGGATGGGACAAAGGCTTCACAAACCCCTGGGCAGCCGATCCCGGACTCTCAGGAACAGCAGGCTGAAACGGCAGGCTGGAACGGCAGGGACGGACGCAAATCCCGGGTGGCAGGCGAGATGTATCCAGATGGGAGAACCCCACGGAGGCCCAGGCAGGCAGGGTGAGCAGGGCTACAGCGTAGTGAAAGCTCGAAGCAGCAGCGGGGCAGGGCAGCCACAGCCCGGTCTCCAGCAGGGCAGGGAAAGCGGCTTTTGGGGTCCCGGCGTTGTTTCCAGCAGGAAGAAAGAACGGCCAAAAAGAAAGAAGCAGCAGCTCCTTTCTCTGCAGCTTCTCTCTCCGGACGCTCAGAGCGAACTGCCCCCACACCCAGGTGTAGACAAAGGAGTAGCCAGGCCCACCCCACTCCCCTTTTTGTCTTTCTTAAGTACAGCTATTTGTCCCCTAGCAACATGCATATGGGAGAAAATTCCTTTAACAGGAAAAAAAAACTAAGACTAAACTAAAACCCCAACAAGGAGAAACTAATCAAGATGGTGCTAATTATATAACTTCAAAATAATGATCTGTTAACCTAAGTATTGATATATTTAATACACTGGGTTTTGTCATATACACTAGAAAGTGACGGAATCTTACAAATTTCAACTTAAGTATGTGTGAATCCAAAGGCCGCCTCTTTTGACTTATTCAGGTTGATTATGAATGTAGGAATTTTAATCTAGATTCCACACTTGCCCAACTATGTATGAAAGATAGAGGTCCCCTCAGGATAAAACTTTTCTTACAGCCTAATTCCAATAACATTGAAGCAGGAGGGCCAGCTGGTCCTGGGGTGCATCAGGCACAGCATTGCCAGCTGGTCAAGGGAGGGGATTGTCCTGCTCTGCTCTGCACTGGGTGCAGTGGGTGGTTGAGTGCTGTGAGCAATTTTGGGCACAACAATATAAGAAAAAAACAGTATGGTATTAGACAGCATCCAAAGGAGAGGAACAAAGATGGTGAAGGGTCTGGAGGGGAAGCCAAATGAGGAGTGGCTGAGGTCACTTGGTCTGTTCAGCCTGGAGGAGATTGAGGGGAGACCTCATTGCAGTCTACAACTTCCTTGTGAAGGAACTTGTAGACTGCAATGAGGGAAGAGGGGAAGACACTGATCTCTTCTGTCTGGTGACTAGTGACAGGACCCGAGGGAATGGCCTGAAGCTGTGTCAGGGGAGGTTTAGGTTGGATATTAGAAAAAGGTTTTTCACCCATTGGGTGTTTGGGCACTGGAACAGGCTCCCCAGGGAAGTGGTCCCAGCACCAAGCCTGACAGAGTTCAAGACAATGCTCTCAGGCACATGGTGTGACTCTTGGGGATGGTCCTGTGCAGGGCCAGGAGTTGGACTCAATGATCCTTGTGGGTACCTTCCAACTCGTGGTGTTCTGTGATTCTGTGATTCTGTGAACAGCACTTTGAAGTGTGAGTCAGGATACTGAGTTAAGCCTCTTCTGCTTTGATCCTAGAACTGGCTGCCAAACAAAAAAATTTTTTTTTAAAACAGTTGCCATAGTCAGGTTCTGGACCAGCAAATGTTCAGGAAACTTATGGGTAATTTGCTGTACCAGTTGAGAAAGCAGTCTCCAATATTTTCTGCTTCACAGAGCAGAAGTTGTTATGCAGCTAGATTAGACTGTATTAGGCACATAGTGTTTATGTAGTGCCAACCGACTTGGGTTGTTTGGTTACAGAGAGCCATGCTTGCCCAAGAATGAGCCAGTATGTTGACCTGGACTAGTCTGGATATAGTTGTAGCTAAGCACTTCCAAGCACATGACAGATGTGTACCACCACTTACCCTACAGAATCAGAGTGGTGGTGGGAGTTTTCTCAGATGTATCAGTATGGTCTGCAAGATACAGTAGCTTCAGTACTGTCCCAAATTGCACGCCTTCTGACTAGCAGCAGGTAGTGTAAGTCTGATCATTATCCTACTAGACATTTGCTGGAACTGGCAAATAAACCTCTCTGGCTTGACTCTCCAACATTGTGTTTTTCAGCCAAGTACTTTTGTTGCTAATGGGACAAAATGCTTAACACCATGTTGTCTTGAGAAATAGTTGTTAGGCAAGACAAGAAGGATATAAAGCTATTTCCACTTCAGAAAATATCTATTTCTATAGGGGGTGAGATAGTAAAAATGATCTCTCATCATTTCTAAAGACAAAAAGAGTTCAGCCTAAGTAGGTATCATGGTAATCAAGGAACCAAACCATGTAATCTGCTAGGTTTGCAGCTAAAAATTCAGTCTTAGCCTGAACTTGGATTGATGGGCTGAGGCCAGTGGTATGAGGTTCAACAAAGGAAAGTGCCAGGTGCTGCACATTGGTTACAACCACCCCATGTAGCGTTATAGGCTGGGCAAAAAATGCCAGGAAAGCAGTCCAGTGGAAAAGGACCTGGGGGTGCTGGTCAATAGCAGCTGAACATGAGCCAGCTGCGCCCAGGTAGCCAAGAAGGCCAATTGTCTGTATCAGCAATAGTGTGGCCAGCAAGATCAGGGCAGTGACTGTGCCCCTGTACTGGGCAGTGGTGAGGCCACACCTCAAGTGCTGTCTTCAGTTTTGGGCCCCTCACAGCAAGGACAGTGAGATGCTGGAGCATGTCCAGAGAAGGGCAATGGAGATGGGGAAAGGCCTGGAGCATAAGTCCTATGAGGAGCAGCTGAGGGAGATGGGGGTGTTTAGGCTGCAGAAAAGGAGGCTCAGAGGTGACCTTATCACCCTCTACAAGTACCTGAAAGGAGGTTGTAACAAGATGGGAGTCAGTCTCTTCTCCCAGGCAACTGGCTACTGGACAAGTGGACATAGCCTCAATCTGCACCAGGGGAGGTTCAGCTTGGACATGAGGAAAATTTTATTCACAGAAAGGGTTGATAAACATTGGAATGGACTGCCCAGGAAGGTGGTGGAGTCACCATCCCTGGAAAAATGTTCAAGAAACAACTGGACATGGCACTTAGTGCTATGCTCTAAGTGGAGATCAAAGGTTGGACTCAATGATCTTGGAGGTCTTTTCCAACCTAAATGATTCTGTGATCAGTGATTCTGTGAGCTGTTATAGAGGCAGAGGAAGAACTGTATAACAGCTATAAGTAACCAAAACAGCAGAACAAAATTTCCCTATCTCCCACGCTCTGAGAATCAGGAGATGTAGCTTCAGTAGCCACTTCATGCTGAGGAAATTCAAGCCTGCATACCCCACCTCCCACTAGCACAGTCAATGTATCAGCTTTCTTGGGCAGGGGGCTTCTTCACAGAAGACTTGGGGACTGTGTCAATGACTGGGCACAATCATGCCTTAATTGGGTGAGCAGTTTGAAGGAGCAATAAGCCAGGCACTAAATTAAAAATGACAAAAGATATTTTCAGATACTTCAATACAATTTCAGCAAGTTAGTATTGGCTTACAAGAAGCTACATTAACAAAGCTAAGGCAGAAAATACTGTTAGAACAGAGATATGTACAACCTAAAGCCATATCAGACCATAAAAGCAATTAAGTGATGTTAGCTTAAATAATTTGTCACAAGACTAAAGTGATATCAGAGAATGAGGAACCCATACCTGCAGGGGCTGAGGAAGAAACAGGATCTGTTAACAAAGAGCACGCATCATGCCATGCATCTCCAATAGAGACCTACAATTTGTCATACCTGCCAGCTGTGATGGAATCCTCCAGAGGGGAAAAAGTAGAAGGCAGAGAGCATTTTAAAGTAATTTTTAGGCTTTGGGATAGCAGATTTAAAGACTCTGTGTACCAAAAATAAGGCTTGAGTATAGTTAGGAATTTGGGCAAAAGAGCTGTAGGGACATTCCTTGCCCACATCTGCTGAAGATGGTGTTGGGAGGGATGCAGCACATAGGGTAGGAAACTCCACCTTCCCTGTGCAAGCTGCCCTGTGCTTCCAGTCCCTCCACAGCATCTTAAACAAGGATCTGGATTACTACCTTACATTAAGCAATACATTTTACAGACACTCCCTTATTGGCGATATGATGTGAGTTTTTTACATGTCGAACACAAACAACATTGACTAGTTCCTGGCAAGACAGCTGTCCAGAGCAGGAAGGGCAGGAATAATGGATTGCTTAGAAAACCTTAGCATTTCTTTCCTCAGAGATCCTTTTGATTCCCAATCCATTATATCTGGTACAAGATGAGATGAAACAAGATTGTCAGTGACAGTGAAATCCACTAGCGAGGTGGCAGTGAAGGCAGCTGCAAGAGGCCACTGGTCTAGGCAAGGTCAGTGGCTGGGTAGGAGCTGCTGGTTCCTTCTCCCTCCCTCCAGCTGGCAGCGCCCAGGGGCAGCAGTCAGCTGCAGAGGATTAGAGATCGGCTGTAGAGAGCCAGAGAGCTGCCAGCCTTCACACCCACCAGCTCCTCACCACGCTGCAGGAAGAGAGCTCTGGAAGGCTTTAACTCTGAAGGGCATTTCATACTTGGATTTTTTTTACTTTCCTTTACGTAGAGCACTAGGTCTTTGGCTGTGATCCAAATGCATCTGTAAAAACAGATAGCTTTCTGGCAAATAGAAGGAGGAGTTCACTGAAAGTTTCAGAGCAAGCTGTCAGATTGAAAGCATAGGAAGCCAGAAACTGCAGCATGCAGAAAGGAGACATACATAAACAAGGCTGCCAAATCCATATATATTTTACCCAGAGTGCAGGTTCAGCAGAGCTTAAATGTTTTAGTCTTGTTGAAATATTGCTCTTACACTTTGTTCTTTCTTTGCTGTCTTAGAAACAAGTGACATTCTGGAAGACCTCTTGCTTCACAAGAGGGCAGCTGTTAAGAGAAGGACAACCACTGATTGGAATAGCTTAAATTTACAAAATATTACATATTACCAATATGCACTAGTCTCTCATCCCTATTTTAAGATTTTTTCCTCAACTTGATAAAAAGTGTTAAACAAGAAACAAACAAAAGAGTGGAAGGTTTCTAAATGCAGATATGTATGGAAATAAGACAGGTGGTGTTGTACGAGCTGCAGTTACAAGGCAGAGCTGGGGTGGAGTCCGCTTGGGCAGTCCTAAACTAGATGTGACCAACAGTCTTATTGCTCTGTTCAGATGGAGGCTTCAAGAGAGGGTTTCACCTGGATGATCTGGGATAATTCAGAAGAGCATCTGGGGAAGGACTACTAAGGGATTTTCAGAATAGTATTAGCAAGTCTAGTTTTCTAGCAAGTCTTCAAATTGCTAGAAGAAACCCAAAAGTGCTTTGGGAAACATACTACTTTCTTCATTTGCAACTCTGCTGCAATACCTAACTTTAGAGTGACATTTAGGGATAAAGAAGTAAGAAAAGAAAAACATCTTTTTACTTGTGGGGTGGGAGGAAGGTAGAGGGGAAGAACTGCAATGTGCTCTGAGGTAAGTCCATGGACAAGACAAAGCAGGACTCAGAAAAAAGCCGACTTTCATCATACACCCTCAAGAGGAGAAGCCCAAGATGCAAGACTTGTACCATACGTACAAAGAAATCTGACAGATTTGAACATAAGAAACTTTAGACAACCTTAAACTTGTTCTTTAGATCAGGGAGATCCATAGGTAGTTAGAAACATGAAGCACCTGCAGTGCCTACAATATAGCCAGCAAATCAAGATCTTCTCTCATATAAACCTTCAGAAGTCATGAAGTTCAATTTATCATTAATCCCACTATGGCAGTTGCTGAGTACGGGACATATGAGGTGGAACTCTGACATTTTGAATATTCTTATACAGAAATGTCCACATTATGTTCTGGAAACCCATCACCTGCATGCCTGCAGGAGCTAATGTACCTACATTTCTTCTCATTACATTGAAATAAAACAACAAACCCAATATGCAAATACTCCTCCTTCCTTACTTTTCTGATATTCTGACGCACCTCCCAGCCCACTCCCTGCAATTCATAGCATTCACACTGCCAAATGCCTTGCTCCAGGAATGAGGGACATACATGTTAGAGGAGAGTATGAGAAGTCCAGGTTTTCCTCAGGACTAGCAGTCATCTGGTATGAGCCACAGATGTTTGAGAGCGTATATTATTGCCATGCCATATGCTGAGAAAATCCAGAATCTCAGCTGTCTCTTGGGAGAAGGCAAGGGTCCAGAGGCTTGCTGTTCCCTCCAGACATATCTGCATTTTTTCTTCATCTTTAAAGCAAGTTCAGAAAATGTAGTTATGCATATTTTAATTGCAAGTTAATGGAGTCAACCACTGGGTTTTGTCTGGGGCTTGATCTTACTATGCCTCAGAGTTACGAGATTTCATTTCTGTTGTTAAAAGCTTTACCACAAACTTAGCTTAGTGTTTCAGAAACACCTTTTAAATGTTTTAATTTTCATGCTCCTTCTTTCAGATATTGGAAACCTGTTTAAGGGTGTGGAGACTCACTGGTTGGGCTGAAGTTTAGGAGGAAATAAAAGAGCACAGAATCACAAAAAGTAAAAAATCAGGTGCTGGGGCACACCAGCCCAAGGTCTCCAAAGGTCACAGCCCAGCAGTGTGGCTGGATAGAGTGGTGCCAATACCCAAGGAAACAGCAGATCTCTTGTTGCTGGCGAATCTGACTCCTTCAACAGTGACCATTTGCGATAGTACCCTCAGTTCTGAGCGAGGTCTGAAGCCACAATCACAAATGAGGAAGCATCAGTTTGGTGCTGGGGACTGAGCACAGGAGAAAGGACCTGCTGTTTCTCCTGCTCATCTCCTTTCCCAAGAGAGAGAAAAATACCACTGAAAACCAATTGGCCTCTTGAACTTTCAAACCAACTGAAGCCAGTATTTTGCAAAGTCAGTGCCTCACGCTATGAGTACTGAAGCTTTAGTTGCACCTTTTCCTGACTAAGCAGAAGTCCAAGGCAATTCACCTGTTTCAAATGTTAATCAGAAATGAAAGTAGCAACTTTATGAGCAGAAATGGCATTCCTTTACCTGTTCCTGTCTGCTCCAGCATTAGATCACCTTTCTTGTAGCTACCCTGGGGCCTTAGAACAAAGCCCCAGTCTGGTACCCAGCCAGACAAACACTAAGAAAGGTTTTTGCTTTGTCTAAGTTGCAGAAGTACCACACAGTGCGATATGGTCCCTCCTTCCTAACATGAGGCCTGTTATAGCCCATCTTCTCAATAGGTGTTATTGTGCCTGAACAAGAAGCTTGCATCAAAGCCACGATTCCCTCCCTGCCTGGGGAAAAATCTCCATTTTTATAGCTTTGTCAAGAACAGGTATTTCTTCTTACTATGAATATTGCCACCTGTGCCAGTAATAACCCCATACAGAGGTCACACTCCTTTTAAGAGAGTGTTCAACAGAAGTCATTGTCAGTGTGTAGCGGGTTGAGTTTGAAACCGGGCAGAAACACCAATTAAATGTAGTGGTTTTGATTCAAAATATTCATTATTTACTTATTTTCCTTCTGTGAGATAAGAATTAGGAGAAAAGCAAAGCAGGCCACAAACCTTAAACAGTTGCAGTACAATGAAAGAGCTTTATTACTAACAGAATTAAAAGTAAAGAGAAAACAACAAAACAAAATTAAAGTAAATTCCCCCCCCCTCCCCCCTTCTTTCCAGCACTTCTCTCCTTTTATCCAGCTCACACAAGGGATAACAGAACATGGGATGTTAGTCAGTGTTGCAGTTCTTGAAAAGTCTCTCTCTTATGCTTAAGGAAAAAAGGGTTTTCCTTCAGTTGCACGTGGTTCCCAAACTGCCACCAATAGCAGACCCGCCCGGAAACAAACAGTCTGCTGTGTGTAGAACATCTCTCCCATGAAGAATTTCACAGCTCTTTCACACTACAGAACATGGGCCATCACATGGGGTTATTCATCTTTTTAAGGATAAGTTATTTTGGCCTGCACACAGAGGCTTTTCTTCGCCACAAGTCTCTAACAGCCTCTCACTGCTTCTATATAGCCTGGCATAGGCACTCTTCACAAACTTCATAGGCACACGTTGATTCTCCACCCCCCCCCCCCCATGTTCTTCAAATGGATTAAAGAGACAAACAGTTTGTGGTATTACAGTTTCTTACCACGGCATGCAAGAAGGTTTCTTTTAAGCTGCGCGCCAGAATCGCGGCACCGCCCTCTTTTCTCCCGTCGCCATGCTCAGCTCCGTCCCACGTGACTCACTTCTCTTTCTCTCTGACTCTGACGCCGCCGTTGAAGAGTGTTCTTGTTCGGGCTTTACAGTGGGGAAAGCCTCGCTCCCTCTGTGCTGCTGGCTGCGTGGTGTCCTCTTCAGTTCAGCACGGAGTGTGCTGGCTGCAGACAGGAGGCTCTGCCGGCTCCCGCTGGCTCCGCATGGAGAGGAGAGGGACCCGCCTGTCCCCAGAAGCCGCGCTGGATGGGTTTAGCTGTGAGCAGTCCATGGCTGGTTTTAGCTGCCTGCGGCTCTGGGACAGTCCCCCTCAGTGACCCAGGGTCCGTGCCGCAGCGATGGGAAAGGGGGAAAGGGGCAGTGGCCCCGGCCCGGCCCAGCGGGGCCGGGAGGCTCGGAGCCCCCCCACCTTCCAGCAGGCGAGCTCCGACCAAAAGGGGGAGCCCCGCCTTTCCGTGCGGTTTAAATATGTAAATTGTGAGAAGCGTAATTGGTCTTAAAGACTGTCCATCAACTCAGGGTCAACCCAACACACAGTGTCATCAGGGGTGGATTGATCATGGATGTCTTTTCATGCCAATTTTTGATTCAAAGAGTGAGACAAGTGCATAAGCACAATACACTGCTGCTCACTGGTAGTCACCAGTTTGATAGCCAGGGCACTCGAAGGAGTTGTACTCTGCTACCCTTCTGGGGCAAGGAGGAACTCGAGAAAGAAGCCTCCATTTAAGAAGTCATAACTGTTAACTTAGGTTTTCACATTCAAGAGTAAGATGTGTTTTTACTTTGACAATTCCGTGTTTACATTAAGTGCCAGGGAAGGTTTAGCACAATGCTCAGTTGAAAGGTCCCCTAGATGGCAGATCTTCACTACAGGAATAAACATCCTCTTTTTCACATACTCTATTGGAAGAGCATCATTGCTCCTGCAAGCCCAAAAGAGCCAAAGGGAGGGTACTGTTGTGCTTATTTTTGTAAAGAGCAGTTTATCTCAAGTAGATCTCCACCTTTGGTCTGACTCACAGAGCAAGATTTAACCCATCATTGCTACCTTCCCATCTACTGATTTCCCCTGCACAGCTGCTGCTTTGCTATTCCACTTCATAGAACCACAGAATTCTTTGATCCGTGATCCCTTCTGCATATCCTGCGTCAGGAACTGTCCTCAAATGTCACAGCACCCCAAGACCACGTTGCAGACAGTGCATCATTGTTATTTGCAGACTGGAGCTGCCTCAGTTCATATCAGGATTAAGAGATGAATTTTCTTTGTCAGCTTTTCCTGTACTGGACCCTCACCAGCTTCCTTTTCTTGGTTTACCTCTTACCTGCTGTGGTTTCTTCAAAATTTCTGGTTATTTTGAAGGAGGTTTCTACACTTTTGTTCTTGATGGTATTAGATCACATCGGTGTCAATAACCACAGGCCTGTTTAGCCAGATTGCCCAGCTCTTGCTGTCAAGACACTTCTGCAAGTGACATGAATCACTTGCTTAAACTTCCAGGCTCAGAAGCCTCACTGATTTCTTCATGGCCATTAAAAACTCCAGACTTTATCAGCAGGCTGTATACATTTGCCCCAGAGAACAGGCATGATTTGTATTAGATGACATCAGTGCCACAGGTTTATCTCTTGTTACTGGAGGTCTCTCCTGAGGGAAAGGATACCATTGGTAGGATACTTTCCAGCAGAGAAAAGTGTGCATAAGTGCGCTCCCAGATAGCTGCTTGCTTTGAATTAAACATGCAAGTCAAGCCACAAGCTGACTTTCTTCTTCTATTCTTGAGTCATCATGTTCACAAGATATCTACAAATAGCTCAGACTCACCTTAAGTAAGTGCAAGTAACTGACTGCCTGGGGAGGGTGCACTTGTCTGCTCCTTGATTTGCATGGAAAGATGCTTTGACTCTCCCCAAAAACTCTTCCAGTATCACAAGCATTGCAGACAGCTGTTAACACCAAAGGAAGGCCAATTGCCTCTCCCAGACGGTAGTTTTGAATATAAAAGCCCTGTTTCCCCTCCAAAGAAATGAATGCTGGTTGTAGTAAGCCACACACAGAATAGTTCCCAAAAAGCAAGAAAAGTATGAACAGGAACTGATTTCATCCATGTCGCAGCCTTTCTTTCTGGGCCACTGCAGCAATTCTCACCTGGTACTTTCAGTTGTCATTATTTAATTGCTGGATTTGAGTTTCTATGTTCCTACCATCTGCTCACACACAGTACAGAGTTTCTCAAGCCAATAATCTGAAGTAAAAATACCTCAAGATAATGACACAAACTTGAGGGACCCTCAGAATTTCCTTTTAAAGAACACTTGAACATGTGACACTCTGAGAAAACCAACCAGAAAAGGCACCAGCCACTTCATAATTAGAATATAGTTTTATTTATTTTGAGATGAAGCCAAAGTCAGTGAATATGCAAGAAAAATTTTGAAAAGAATAGGCCAAATCTAAGATTAGCTATTCTAGTCCCCATAGACTTACATCTTAAAGGCACAAGGGGGTAACTAATTATAAATGTACAAACATACTCAGCTCTCAGAGCAATCCAGGCTGGGGACACACTGCCTAGGGAGAAGCCCTGCAGAAAAGGCCCTCAGGGTCCTGGTGGGCAATGAGCTGAGACCTGCGTCCTGGGCTGTATTTTCAGAAGTACAGCCAGTAGGTTAATGGAAATGATTATTCCCCTTATCTCAGCACTCATTAGGCTGTATCCAGAGTACCATCCAGTTTTGGAGTGCATTCAACAGAGGATCCACAGGATCCTTAGGGGTCTGGAGCACTTGCCCTGTGAGAAGAGGCTGTGAGACTGAAGTGGTTCATCCTGGCTGAGCTTTGGGAGTGCTTACAAACAGCCCTCCACACCTGTGGGAAAGTGGCCAAGGAGTTGGAGCCAGACAGTGACTGGTGAGGAGATGAGAAATTATGAATGAAAGCTGAAAGTAGAGAGGTTCGGAGAGAAGATAAGGAGACCCTTTCCCCCTTGGCACAGCTGGGCAGGGTGTGTGCTGCCCAGGGAAACTGTGCTGGCTCCATCCTTGGAGTTTTCTGATCCACGAAAGGGCACAGCTCTAAGCAGCCTGATATGGGCTCAGAGGTGACCCTGCTCGAGTGGAAGGATGCACTGGAGACCTCCTCACTTCCCTTGCCGTACAAATATCCCTAAGATCTTGCAATCCTATATAAATAACTCTTCTATAGCATTGTTACTTACAAAGACATCAAGTAGAAAAATACGTGGTCCACAATACTTGATGCCTAGCAACCAGCAGAGTAATTCCTGGAAATCCACATAAAGAGAATTGCAGGGGCTGGACTATGCTCTTATTAGCTGCTTTTTGCCGTTGGAATAGCACATTACAGACAAAGGAAGGTCTAAGAACTTGCTCAACTGCTTTCTGATTGTTTTTTGTGAACTGAAGTATGACAGGGCTTAGAAGATCAGTCAAGATGGACCCATTATGTCAGGCCTGTACACAACTTGACTCAAACAAATTGATGCCTTAACAGCACAAAGAGAGAAGAAATTAAGTGTCCAGGGACCTTTGCTGAGTCGATACTGGAGCGTAGCTTTATGCCATAATTACTCAAAATGCTAGTCATTGGGACATAATTCTTCAGAAAGCATGGGCGTAAAAGGGAGAGAAATCCTCTGTTTTGTTATTTTTCTTCTCACAGAACCCTATATCCCCTCTACACTACATAAAAGTGTATTACAGACCTATTCTTCGATTGATTCAGGTGGTGCAAGGACAAGGAGACCCCAATCAAGGAAGCAATTTTATTGCCTTAGCCTTCTATAAATCCAGCATTCACTTTGTGCTCCAAATCCACTTCTTCCTGTAATTCTGTATTTCTCTAGAGGAAATTTCTGAAAGCAGGGGTGCTGAAAGCAAGCTAAATTATCCCAATGAGCCTTTTGAATTGGAAAGTCTAGGAATTGAGCTGTGTGCATTTGATATAATGGACTGAAATGAAAGAGTATGGGAGAGAACATTAATTTTTCTCTGAGGGTTGAGCTCAAGCCTACTTTTTTATTCTGAAAGGTAATTTGATTTAATTATTTGCCTTTAAGGTAAAGTGTTCTTGAATGACAAAAATAATTAAATAAAAACATGACAGTGATCTTTGTGCTAGTAAGGGCATATGAATAATAGCACTATGACCTACTGGCAAAGGAGGGGCAGGGGAGGAAGAAAAACACTGGGCACTGGGACTCCCTCTTCATTGGTCATTCCAGAGCATCATGTGGCCACAGCTCCTTTTTAAAGATAAGTACTCTTCTCCTGGAGCTCATAATATTCTCCTGTTCTGCATTTCTGTTTGAACCTGTGGAAGACATCTTTCTAGCCTGACAAAATGTGTGACCAGTTTGTGGGCACCTGGAAGCTCCTTTCTAGTGAAAACTTTGAGGACTATATGAAGGAACTGGGTGAGAATTGTTATTTCAACTTCTTGTATCTGGAACAGGGAAGGAATGCCAATTTTGAACTTTAGCCTTTACTTGCTTTTTCTGGCTGTGCTGTTTATCAAGGGGGGTTGAATCCACTATTTTGATCAGGTGGTCTTAAACTGGAGAACTCGTCTGTTTCAATTAGTGGTGTTAAATTCCTGTAAAGAGGAAAAACTTTGATAGATATGAATAATTTCAGGTAAGCCAAGTCTAGGCATGCCTTATTAGTAGTGTTACAAATGGAAGTAAAACACATCACTGCAATATTTAGTGTGAATTAGCTTTTATCCTTGGACACGCAAATCAGTGTGATGCTAGAAAGCAGCAAGTTTCCTTATGTCTATAAGCAACACACCTAAACAACTTTAAAATGCTACTGGATTAGGACACCAGTTAATTGCCACAGCTATTATATTGAATGAAACTCTGTAGCTGCCTCCAGTGAATATTAACAAAGACAATTGCATGGATTCATGCAGATACTTGCAAAGATTTGATGTCTAATGCTTTTCTCTAAGGGTGTAGACTTCTCACTTAGAATTAAAATTGGGATTTAAAAGGGTTCAACATTCTGTTAGTGTGGAGGAAGCAGGGGGTAACTTGCACAGATTCAATTAGTACATGTTAAAAAGCTGGGGGGTTATTTGCAGTTTAGAGGTAAAATACTTACTATGATTTCAAGGAATGAGACTCTTGCACTCTTAATCTTTACTCCAGGTTTACTCAGGACATAACCATTGCCAGCTCTTTCTTAATCATTTCCTTATATTCAACCTACCCACTTGTAAATATTGAAAGTGCTTGCTTTTTTTTCCTTGTTTGTTTGTTTTGTTGTTTTTGTGGCTCAGAAATTGTCATATATTTATGCTTATTTACATTTAGACACAATAAGCATACAAGTTAGAGTACAAGCTATGAAAATTATTCTGAAGTCTATGTGCAAATATCTGGCATTAAAATAATTTCAGTCTTCAAAATATTGCTTTTACTATTTTGACAATGAGAGGGTAGAGAATTTCCTTACATCAACCCACCCAGCTTGGTCCATAGCAGTACCAAGTGAGATTTTATAAAAGAATCTCTGTAACATAGAGTTAATAACACTCAGAAAGCAATAGGGGAAAAAGCACTGAGAGGGTTTTTTCCAATGTATAAGAGCAAAGGATTGAGGAAAGATAAAAATTTCATAGTGCCCTATCTTATTTACAGGTGTGGGGTTTGCTACCAGGAAGATGGCTGGTGTGGCCAAGCCTAACGTAACTATCAGCATCAATGGTGATGTGATAACCATCAAAACAGAAAGTACCTTCAAAAATACAGAGGTCTCTTTCAAGCTGGGTGAAGAGTTTGACGAGACCACAGCAGATGACAGAAAAACAAAGGTGAGTCCAGAAAAGGCATTTTGCAAATACATCTCTCAAAAGGGATGTGTGAGCAGCAGGGTAGAGTTGTGATTTTTACATCCAGTGCAGAAATGCTGCCTCCCCAGGTAAGAGTGCTCTGGGTGCTTTGTGCTTAGTGCTGTTTGGACCTGGAGAGCCTTCTCCTCAGACCAGAGCACCCTGATGAAACAGACACACTTTGTTTTTTTGCTTTGGTAGAATGTCATAACCCTAGACAACGGTGTGCTGAACCAGGTGCAGAAGTGGGATGGAAAAGAGACTATCATAAAGAGAAAAGTGGTGGATGGGAACCTGGTGGTGGTAAGTTAATTTTTGTTACTTAATCACTGAATTCAGCGTGCAGAATTCATGTTTGGCTGATGTATGACTTTGGATTCAAACACAGGGAGGGAAAGCATCTGAAAGGGCTCTGTTCACTTGGTGAGAAATCTCTCTGATTGAGTCTAGAGTGTAAGTTTAAACTGAAAAGCTGATAAACTTACGGAATGGTACGGAAGTGCCTCTTCTCCATAGCAAGACGTGGTTAGGAAAGTGTAGGAAGAAAAACCCAACATCCCTATGAGGGAAACTTTTATATATGTGAATCTCTGAGTCCTGAACAGTATAGAGGAAGCATTAGCAAAGCCCACATTAAATACGTCCACTCTAGGCTGATGCAGAATACTCCTGTTCATCTTCAGCAGAGGCTTAACAGCCATCTGTGGGAATCCTGCTATGCATCACCAACAATTGTGTTAATAATATGGTGTTAGAGCAAGGAAACGTGTCCAAGCTCTGTTGGTTGGTTTTATCTGGTCAGAGACTATTGTGCTTGACTTGGTGCCAGTAAGGCCCACCTACAGTCTGGGGCTTCCCAGCTCTGCTTTACAGTTTTAGAAAACACACTTTGAAGAATCTGGGACAGGACTAAATGTTCATAAAAGGCAGCTGAGATTCCTACATGCTGCAAAACAATACACACACACAAAATTCCTGAAGAGTTCTCCCCTCCCCTAGGGAAAAATAATGTGTCCATAAATTCAATATTTAAATTTCTTTGGATAGAGACCAGAGGAGAATAAATAGAAATAGTTTTTAATAACAATTTCATTAAGAAAAATTGAACAAAACAGAGTTTGATCTAACAGAAAAATAGATGAGGACAGAGCCTAACATGCAGAGGCTGACACTAGCAGCTCCAAGTCTGAAAGCTCTCTGTGTGTGCATGTTTTGTGCACACATGTGTGAAGAAGACAAGACACAGCTGCAAAAGGTGAAAGAAGAAAAGGTTATAGCCCAAGTCCCGGGTCTGGTCAGCCGCCACAGAAGTCCTAGGAGCCTTCATTAAAGATTTTTAAGAAAAGTTTAAGAATCTCCTGGGGGTCGCTGGAGCAGTTCTTGAAAATTCTTTCACTCCTGTGCTTGTTTTTCAGACTTCTGTTGCTGAAGCTCTCAAAACTTGAGTTTCACTCTTTTGGCAATTGGCTTTAGAGGAGGAGAAATGCAAATTTTTCTTAAACTGGTTCCCAATAGATAAGTAATTCTCTACCTTCTGACTAACAAACATTTAGTGAGAGATAAAAGCTGATGGAATTATCTTTTCTTTCCAGGAATGCACCATGAATAATGTTTCCTGCAAAAGAGTTTATGAAAAAGCATGAAGAAGCCACCTTCACACGGGACTAATGCTTAAAGCTGGACTAAAACAACTTAACCAAAGGAGAAAAGCTCCACGAATCTGTTTTAAAGAGAACTGTACTTTTTTCAGATATATCCCAAAGCAGATACACGCACTTAGTCTCATTTGTTGTTCAATAAAATGTTCTGCTTTATACAACATGTGCTTATGCTGGAGTTTGTCAGAATGGGGCTTGGGGGGGATGCAGTGTGGGAAGGGGTGCTGTGCAGGAAAGCACTGTGTGGAGCCAGTACCACACTCAGCCAACGTGACCCATCTCCCTCAGAGTCAACCCAGTGCGTGGCACTTGTGTGGCAGTGGCAGATGTACACCTGAACACAAAAACATCCTCTGGTGAGGGCTGCGTGTGGGCTAGCCCCTGCAAGGAGTCTGGGCACAGCCAGGGGAAAAATGGGGCTGCTCTTCTTGGCTTCAAGCAGAGGTTGTTGTTCCTGGGGCAGGGAGGAGGATGATCTGTGGATGCCTGGTGTTGGCTTCCAAACATGAGCAGGGTACCAGGCACCTCCTCTGTGCACAAATGCAGACAATTTTAAACCCAGGGACCATTTGAAGCAGCTTGATCCTGTCCTTTTCCACCTCAAGGGTGAAATTATAGCAGCTGTAACTTTCATCTGTGATTATTTTGTCAATGTGCCTGTCTTGAACATCTCATTTTGTCCTAGATAGGCAAAATACCTTGAATTAAGAATCATAGCTTAAAAAATATTCAGGTTTACTAAAAGCCAGTACGATTTTGCTATGGCTACAACCTTCTTTATTACCTACATGCATTTTCTATTAACTCCTTAGGCTTGATCAGTCTTGGGAACATGAGCCTTTCCAGATGCAAAGCCCTTTGGACACCATGTTTTTCAACTCTGCTTGTTTTTGAACTACTGTCTTCTACTGTCCATAGTCCTGGTCTCCTATTTCAAAACTTTGCATCTACAGAAGCCATGATTTCTACATCTGGGAGGGCTTAAATTGAGGACAAAAAAATACCAAGATTTCTAGGGAAAACCTGGACAATAAGTATAAAAATGTGTGCCTTAACTACTAAATGGGGAAATGACCATATCTTGAGCAATTAAGATCTGTGGAACCAAATTCCACATATTCCTGACATTCCTGAAGTCAGCTGTCAGAGGTGATGATGCTGAGTCCCTGCTGCAAACAGCAGAGACCTCTCACACACTTGAACTTTCCTCTGCATAACTCAGATTGTTCCCAAGTTTTTGCACTTTTTATACAACCAGAGACGGAAATGGAAGGACTTTTACATTTGACAGGAGCTGAGGAGTCATTTAAAAGTGATTCCAAAGACTACCAGTAAATTCTGCAGAAAATGTTAAAAAAGCCATAAACAGCTCCTGTGTTTTAACCTTGGCTTCATTGCTTATGAAATCTCACCAAGTTAGAGAACAGCAGTTGGATATGGGAAGGAAGAATGCTTCAGAGCACCCCATATATGCAGTACAGATGCCTTAAGAGGCCTCCTAGAAACAGAGACTAGACAGGAGTAAGGGAATAAAAGCAGGTATTTATTGGAAAGGCCTCCAAAGGTACCCCCAGGGGAGCCAGAGGCTACTGCCAAGATGGACCCCAAGATGGACGACAGGTCACGAGTTCTTCACACCTTTATAAGTTTGGTTCATTTGCATATCAGGGTTAATTCTCCAATTAAAGCTTCAATTTAATGATGTAATCCCCCTCCACTTGCCCCCCTTTAGAGGCCTTTTGGTTTATACTTTTTGGGCCTAGGATGGTCTGGGTGTCCTTGAAGAGCAGGCCCAGAGAGGCTTTGTTCTGTCTGCCTAGCACAAGTGAGCAGAAATTAACAGGCTACAAGAAACTTCAGAGTTACACACTAAGCAGTACAGAATTTGAAAAATATAAAAGTTAAAACCTAAGGCATCAGTACTAAATCTACGGAGCACTTAACAAAACCAAAATTATTTATGAAAGTTAGGATACAACTACAGTTTAGTGGTAGAAAATATACATGATAGTGATGGTTGTAAGAAGCAGAAACATTCACTTAAATAAACTACATATAGACATTAAATATCAGCCCATTGTTAAATATATTCTATCATCCACAGATTTGGGAATAGTCTGCCGGAGGTAAAATTCCCAATATTCTGATATTCACCTAGCAGATTTTATTTTCCAGAAAACTTGCATTCTTAATGCAGCCA
Source organism: Corvus hawaiiensis (assembly GCF_020740725.1). Lineage (NCBI taxonomy): Eukaryota > Metazoa > Chordata > Aves > Passeriformes > Corvidae > Corvus > Corvus hawaiiensis. The sequence goes on along the minus strand of NC_063238.1, from coordinate 16,159,767 downwards.
ACAGTTACAGCTGTAACATTCACAGCCTAGTATTTCAGAAAAGGGTAATCTCTTCTAAAAGCATCACCGTTTATTTTGGTACCTCATGAATGACTTCGTGAATGAATCAAGACACTTAAAACTTCAATTTTTGGAAATTTCAATAAAGTGATATTCTGTCTATAAACTTAAACAGGGACAGCACTATAATGAAGTATTAGCGATACTTTTCTTAGAATATGAACACGTTTGGATTTTGTTCTCTGAAAAAGCCAAAATTTGTTGTCTAAAAAAGGCAGCAGTCTAGTGACTGCTTGAATAAGTGGAGGTGATTCCTCTCTGTCAAGAAAAGGTGTGTGCTGTCAGACCTGCATGGAGGTGAGAGCACACATTTCTAAGGGCTAAAACCAGATCAGTGTCTTGTCCTTACCTGCAGAGCAGCACAGGTCTCTCTCTTCTGTCATGCTGAACTATTCTCCAAAATCAGTAACCACCCCAAAGCACTCCTTTCTGCCAAAGAAGGATCTCACTAAATCCCTACAAACCCGTGGGCAGCAGACTTATCGCAGCAGGCGCCTTGAATGCTGAGAGGAGGAGATCTCTGCCCCTTACCATATTCACTCACTAGCCTTTACAGGTTTCTTGGATGACAAGAGGGAAAGGAGACTCACATCCAGATTTTTAGCAGTTCAGGAGAAAGATGAAGAAAGGCTTATTCTGAGGGTTGACCTTTCAGTTGTTTTTCTTTTTTTCTTTTAACTATTTATTTCCACTTGAAAGAACTTGAAGGACTTTTGCGTCCTGACCGTGTGTGTGGTGCAGTCTGGACTCATTTCCCCATCCCAGCTGTCCTGCTCTGGTCTTGTAGGATGTTCCAGCTAAGGAGATAAGAAGATATTTGCACCCTCCAATGTAGCTACTGGGAAAAGGGAGGCTGCTGGCCCCATGTTCAGAGTTGATCCTTCAGTTTCATAGAGTCAATGCTAAAACATCCTTGGTGTCCTCACAGCAAGTCCCTCTTGGACCTCTGTCCTCCCCTTCTATTTCTGTTCTCTTAATTGCTCTCCTGGGAATCTATTTAGACTTTTTTTGGCCCTTAATTTGCCCAGATAATATTTCCTTTAAAGAAATTCACATAAATTTACTTTCTGTATTTCTTTAAATAGTATCTTTATTTCTAAATAGTCTCTGAATTTTTAGTTCTCTATTTTTATCAAGTTTTAACTTTATCTCTTGTGCTGCTTCACAGTCTCCAAGTTCAATGCTTTAAAATCCCATTTTTAATCAACCATAAGCAAAAAAAGGGAACCAAGGTTCTCCTTTATCATGTGTACTCACAATCCTTGACATTTTTCCTCTTTAAACTTGAAGAAAAGATTGGTTTCCACAATTATTTCTACTGGTATATAATTCCCTGCTCTTGTTTTTTCTAAACTGTAAGTCCTTTAAATGAAAGTACTGATTTTTCTTAGTGACAAAGAGATAGATGGCAGCAATGTCAACATTGTTTGAGACTGCTTAAGACTGGGGGTTTGTCTGAATAAATAATTCTCTGTTACTTTTGTTCTTAAGGTTACTGGTACTGCAATGTAGCTGTTCTATTCTGACTAATTTGCTCATCTTGAATTTCTTTGGGTCTGATTTTACAACATCCCAATCATCTTTTATTTCCCAAAGGCAGCAGCCTTGTCTTGTTAAAGTGCCTTTATGTGGATAAGACAATTAAATAAAAGAACAAAGAATGCCTGAGGAGCAACGGTAGAATATTTTCATATTATTTCTCGAGAAACAATGGATAGTTTCTTTTAGGAGTAGTTTTCTCATTTCCAGAGATGGGATAAAAGAGCTAGCTATTCTTTACACAAAATGTGATATTATGCATGTCTGCTTTAGAAGAGTTTTGTGTGGACAACACCTTCAAAGACTGACATTTACTTACGTGTTACAGATCCAGCATCTGCTTCCTACTGTGGGGGAGAAAGAGTTCTTTGCCTTATTTTTATTGTCAGTGACTCAGACTTTTGCTCCCCTCACTGAACTGTCAGTGAAACCTGGGCAGCAAGGGAAGTTCCGTTCAGCTTCCCCTGTTGAGAGGGGTTTAAAAACATTTTGCATATGCCACCAAAATATGTGACTGAAGACCTTCTTATTTTCCACAACCACCATGTAAACCAAAGACTGCAATAAGTTCACTCCTCAGACTCTCTTATTTACATGTTTCCGGGTGTTCCCCTTCTTCTTTATGACAGCTTTCAAGTCAGGACCCAGACCTCACCCTCCTTGGCACACCACCATTTCCATCTCATTCTTTCAACTCTAAACATAAGAAATTTGGTCCCACAACATAAAATCCCAGTGTCTCTGCCCTTAAAAGGTAGATCTGGGTTGTCACAACCCAGAAATTACAATCATACAAAAAAGGCAAACAGGTAACTATTGTTCACCCAAGTCAGAAAGAAGTCTCTAATCTTTACATGTACCAAGCAACAATTTCCTCCAGGAAGATGGTTTAAGAAGGGAAAGGACAGAACTACATCAGATGTGGTCTTGCACTAAATAGTTTCAAATAGTTTGAAGTGTCTTGAATTACAATGCTTTAAATTCCTGCCTGTCACATACACATGTGGTTTATGGATTTGGTTTTTGTGCCTGTTTTTTACTAACCATAAGACAATAATTCTAAATGTGGATTTAAAAAAAAAACCAAACTGGTTTTGAATGTTGAAAACTCAAATTTTTCATTCTTTCAATTTTGGCTTGGCAGAAAATGTTCTGGAGGTCCCAGTGTACACCAAGCTGAATATGACCCAGGAATATGCATCGGCAGTAAAGGGTGAGTGATGTCCTGGGCTGCATTAGGAGTGTTGGAGGTTGAGGGAGATTGTCCTTCCTCTCTATTCAGCACTGATCAGGCCACAGCTGAATGCTGGGCCCAGTTCAAGGCTCCCCAGTACAAGCAAGAAGAGGGTCCAAGGAGATCGTAGCATCTCTCCATGGGAGCAGGGAAACCTGAGGAAATCTGACAGCAATAGGACACATTTGAATCAATGCCTTATATGATTGTGCTGGCTTAAGTCTTCCCTTTACCTTATGGCAGACCAACTATCCATGTGCAGAAAGACAAAAGAGAATATAATATGCCCTCCTTCCAAGTCTGCAAAGCTGCTTGCCTCTCACTGAGTGACTTTGTACTAAGAATAAGCACTTTAATGACTCAGCCCCTTCTCATGCCATCCACCAGTCAAGAACAAGAGCTGATCTCCACTGATGCACTGATTTTCTGAATATGCCTGGTTGTAAAAGCGAGCCAGTGCATATTGGCTGCTTCTTCTTTTTGTGATCCTGTCTGGGATATGTGCAGGGAAGCACCCACAGCTTGGAATCATTTCTCTGATTCAAAGGGAAACAACAGAACAATATAATTCAGTTCTGCCTTTAAATGATAAGAAATACAGACTCTTTCCAGGATGGATTATAAAATTAAAAAAATAAAAAAACAGAAACCACTTTGTACATCATCCTTCACAAAATCCATATGGCTTTGGTTTATCTGACTAACACACAGGTGACAGTAGTGGTAGCACTCTACAGCTTCCTGAGAAGGGGAAGTGGAGAGGAAGGTGCCGATCTCTCCTCCATGGTATCCAGGGGTAAAATGTGTGGGAATGGTTCACAGCTGTGTCAGGGGAGGTTCAGATTTGTCATTAGGAAGCACTTTAAGTGAGAGAGTGGTCATACACTGAAAGAGGATTCCTAGAGAGGTGGTCAAAGCCCCAGGCCTGTCAGTGTTTAAGAGGCATTTGGACAATGGCTTAACATGCTGTAACTTTAGGCCAGCCCTGGATTAGTCAGGCATTTGGATGAGATGCTTGTTATGGATTTCTATTCTATATGGTGACAGCAGGAGAATAACACTGGGAGGACAGTCGGAGCTGGGTTTCACAGGGATGCAGTGCTCCTGTACTTGTCTCTATGTTGCTGACACCCCACTGCAGTGTGCCCTGACCGCTCTACGGGTGCAGTGGCAGTGTTCTGTCCCCATCCCCGTGTGCCCCTTGTGCACTGGTGCATTCAGTGGAGGAAGCCAAGGCAGGCATCACCCAGAGCCCTGGCACTGGCACGGCTGCCTTGGACAAGGTGCACATTGTCTCACCCTGGTACTGCCTCCCCTATTGGCCATCCCAATCGCCACTGGGACCGGACCTCTTTAAAGGGACACCACTGAATCTGAGTTGGGCACACAACCTCTCTGACTGCCACCAAGAGCTTTTGTGGCCACTGCCTCTCTCTGCAGGACCAGCGCCTCACAAAGCCTGTACGATGTGTAACCGATTTGTGGGAACCTGGAAACTTGTCTCCAGCGAAAATTTTGATGACTATATGAAAGAATTGGGTGAGAAATATTCTGGGTTTGGTTGGGTTTTTTTTTTTGTTAGTAAGTTTCCCTTGAGAAGGTTTTGTTCACGGATGGTGCCTTCTTTTTGTCCAAAAAGTACTTAACTACTCTTCTAGCATAATTTAATTTCTTTTCTTTAGCATCTAAATTGGAAAAGGTAGGTGATGAATTACTGTTATAAATTTACTTCTGTCTAACTGATCTGAACTGATCTAACTTGTTTTTCTCTCATGAGAGTAATCTATGGAGATGCAGATTTTTTTATGTTCCTCTTGATTGCACCATTAACTTGTGACTTATGATAATTTACAATATATAATGGAGCTGATGTCTCATGACACTGTAGTTTCAGATGTCTAAATACTATGAATGAATCTGTCTGTTACTGAAGAATGCCAGGAATGTAATAAATTAGGCATTGTTTTTCATTTTAATGCTGGCTTCATTCCTATATGCCAAGTGCACAGACAGTCAGCTACTGTATTGCTTTTGCTATATAAATGATTCACTGATTTCCTTTATTTGAAGTGTTAGACTGAATAACAAAAGAATTGCAGTTAATTAATTAGCCAGGGTGAATGTGGGAGGAAAGTCCAGCTGCAGATATTTTTCTGAACATCTGAACAGAATTGTATGGTATGGAATAATTACTGCAGATAGTGTTATACTTTGCACATAACTTTATACCCTTTCTTACAGATCTTTTCATCTGAGCATGGCATAGCACTAACAAAGGCACTAACTACAGCTATCCCCTTTCTGCTTTTATAAAGCAGTGATACATTGCCAGTGGCTTCATTCCTACTTGCTCCAAGCCTCACAACCTGCAGACAATGAACTGCACTGGAAAGGACTAGACAGTACAAAAGGCTTTTGGTATGGGATTTTCCTGGAAGCTCTTTGCAGCTCTCAAGTCTCATACCTCGACATTTTTTATATTTCATACTTGTACTTTTCACTGAGGTTTAGATGCAAGGATTCTTCAGGGATGCTAATAGCAACTTAGGAATTACCCAGTCTTCAGTATGTTTTAATGAACAAACACCAGCACACTGGCAATTCAGTGTCCAGTTTCTTCCTTGCAGCCATTAACAAAAGATTTGCCAAGGGTTTTTTAAAAAGATTTTTACAATTTTTTATGAGAACCAGACTATTCCTCTGAATTTTTCTACGGATTCTCTCTCTATGAAATTAATGCAGATTTGTAACAAACTATGTTTCTTCTTAGCTAAATGTGCACAGCTCTATAACTGTGTATATCTTTACTTCTTGCTGAAAGTGCACTCTATGAGCTGAGGCTGCCTCAGCCCCTGAATGCTGACGTTACCATTCCTATCTCTAAGTAGTGTCTCAGCTAAAAGAATTAGCATTTCACTTCAATCAGGCACTGAAAAATTCGAGAAGAAATTCTTCCCTATTCTTCCGTGGAAGTTTCTTGCTTCTAGAATGTAGTGATTGTTTTGTTTCTGATTTCTAGGAGTGGGCTTAGCTACCCGGAAACTAGGTGGCTTGGCAAGGCCTGATGTGATCATCAGCATGAAAGGGGACATAGTGACCATCAGAACTGAAAGCACCTTCAAAAATACAACCATCTCTTTCAAACTGGGCCATCAGTTTGATGAAACAACAGCAGATGACCGGAAAGTCAAGGTAAGGGGGCTGATGATATCTAAGTGGTCTGAACATCTCCTAGAAGAACAACAGGAGAAGTTTTACCTACTCTGTCAGTGCACCTTGAGTTTTCCAAACTATTCCAATAAAGCCCTGAAAGAAGAAACAGTATAGTGCTGAATATAATGTTACTGAGTATTATATTATCATTATCCAAGAGCGCATATCTTGCTGAACATAAAGTGAATTACTACTCTAATCTGCAAAGCTCAGACTGCAGATTGAAACTCTTCTCTTGGACTTTGCAGAGTGTTGTAACCTTGGAGAAAGGGTCATTGGTGCAAGTGCAGAAGTGGAATGGCAAAGAGACCACAATAAAGAGAAGACTTGTTGATGGGAAGATGGTGGTGGTAAGCTCATGTTCCTTGCACACTGAAAAAGGTCGGAAGGATACAGCCTTCAGTATGCTTCTGTCTAAACAGACTATCAATTCTGGCTTACTTTTTGAATCATGAGATAAATTAAAAGGGAGAAAAAGGGGACCAAACTTAGAAAACACCTGGAAGGAAATAAATGTTGTTGCATACAGCAACTTGTCTTTAAAGTGACTATTTTGGCAGAGCTGCCGTAAATTGACAGCATAGTTACTGCTCTCAACATTATTGTTCTTAAAAGGAATAAGGTTTAAAAATAACAGAAACCTGTGAACTGTGTACAAAAGTTTACAAGCAGGGTACTTCTGTCCCTGGAACAGCTCTTTCTTTTTCCCTATCTTGGCCAAGTCAGAGAGATAACACATTTTAGGGACCCTAGTTGTAAGGGTTGCTATTAAAATTAAGATTTCACTTTTTCATTAAAGTTTTTAAAGATTGGAGTCAAACTAATTTTGGCAACTTGTTTGGAGTCAGCAGCATTACATCTTTACCTGTTAGCTTGTTCTGTGTTTTGTAATGAGTTCTCATATGTAGAATCATAGAATGGTTTGGGTTGAAAGGAACCTTAGAGATCATCCAGTTCCAACCCACTGCTACAAACAGGGACACCTTCCACTGGACCAGGTTACCCAAAGCCCCATCTAGTCTGGCCTTGAACACTTCCAGGGATGGGGCATCCACAATCTCTCTGGGCAACCTGTTCCAGTGTCTCACCACCCTCACAGTAAAGAATTTCTTCCTAATATCTAACCCAAACCTCCCCTCTCTCAGTTTGAAGCCATTTGCCCTTGTCCTGTCACTACACACCCCTGTAAAAAGTCCATCTCCAGCTCTCTTGAAGCCTCCCTTTAGGTAGGAAGGGTGATTTGCTTTTGCATCTCCTCATAGCTGCATTTCTGCGTAAGTTTTTTCTAATTATTAAACCCTCTTCATAAAGCAGAGAGGCAAGGTCCCTCTTCTGTTGGCGTCCTGCTGTCTGCCCCTTGCCTCATACAGGGTTGTGGAGGACTCCTCCTCTTTTGCAGACCAAGGAAGTATTTTTTTAATATCCTGTCGCCTTTGTCGCATGCATCCTGTGGCTGTGAATCATCAGCAGCCACTGAAGGCCACAGGGGTGAGAGGGTCAAGAGAAATATTTTGTGACTCAGAAGAGCAAAGTTTTTTAGGCCAGAAGCCTAACCTCTGAAATACCCAGGCTACTTCTGCTTCTACGCAAAAAAAAATCCCCTACTTTGAAAATTTGGAAGTGTTGGTGGGCCATGATATAGAAACTAGGTGGGGCTAATATTTCTGCCAAGTCAGCAATAATACCAAGAAAAGTAGATTTGTTTGTGGAAGCTGAGCTTAATTTTGCAATCTCTTTGTCATTAAATGCCACTTAATTAAGTTTAAAGCTGTTAAAACAGAAACAACTCTACTTGCAATATAAAAATATCTTTGCTGTTTGTTCTAAACATTCTGTAAACGTGTAGAGATGTAAAACATGACATCTGGATTTTCATTGACTTCAGAGGTTACTGCAGCAGACACAACTGCTGTCAGCAAAAGGTTTATATTAATATTTTCCTTTATGCCTTAGGAATGTGCCATGAAAGGGGTTGTCTGCACTAGAGTTTATGAAAGAGTGTGAAGAAGTTCCCTCTCTGCTCCGGACCGGAACTGGCTCTAAAAACTCGGCTTAGTTCAGTGACCAAAGCCTCATGCACTGTGCTTCTTTATTTTATTTTCTTTTATTGGGAAAATGGCTACACCATAATTTGATATTTCAAAGCCATAGTGTAACTAATCCAAAATATTGTGGTGATCCAATAAAAGCTTCTCAACACAGAAAATAGTGTGTTTCACTCCACATGAATGATTTACATTTACTTTCTTGACTGGCACTATCTTTTCTGTTGATAGTGTCTGTACAAAAGGTCAGACTATTTCTGAGTAAAATGGTGAAACACAAGTAATCCATATCTGAGAGAGGGCTAACACTGCTTCTGCTAACCCTAACCCAAATATCATCTCCTGGACTCAATATTCCTTTCCTGCAAAAGATTTTATTGCTGAATAGCTCCTATAGGGAAAATTATCTTTACTACCAGTATGATATATCATTGTAGCCTTACAGTCTTAGCACATCATTGTTTCATACTCATCCCAAAAAGTTTATACTTTTTTCAGTATCAGGATTTATATACTGGCATTTATTTGGAAGAAAACAGATACTGGAGGAAAAAAAAGTTGGAATATATTCCATATTTGCCTGGCAAAAGAACAGATAAACCCATGAAACAAAGTGTGGAGCAGGTGTGAATGAACTCCAGAAGTCTTAAGGCTAGAGGGCTTTGTTTTAAAAGTGCTCAGCAATCAATCCTACTTCCAGCCCAGAATTTAAGCATATGCTTAATATTGAGCACACAGAGGAGTTGCATTGGGTAGAGTTTGCTGTCAAGCCTAACTGAGTAGCTAAAGTGTTCATTCCTCCCACTGCACTTATGCTGCTTTTATCTAAGGAAAAAAACAGAAAAAGCAAACCTAAACTTCTGGAAATCCATTTAACCAAAAAGCACTGTGGCAGGTTATTAATATTTGCCTCCATTGGCCAGTGTTCAGTATCACTGCCATATTCACCTAATCACATTATTTCATCCCATGGCCTCCGTGCCACCACACAGGGCTGTCCCTGCCTTCTCTGTGGGGTTAAACCAACTGTGAGAGGAGCATGTGTTTATTTTGGCTCATTAGGAACTGCAGAGCTGGGATGAACCTTTGCCTACTGGTTTTACAGGCAAGAGCACAAATTCTCAAGGTTAAGACAAATACTGAATGTCAGAATCTAAATTGGTTTAGCCAAGCAGGGAGTGAAGAGATGGATATCATACGCAAACGAAAGATATAAAGGTCACCTTTCTTCTCTACCCACCACTGGAAAAGCTAGAATCTGGGCCCAGATTTGGATATAAATTTATGTAGATGCAGTCTAACTGAAGGCAGCTGCCAGAAGGCAAACAGCAGTTTTAAGTAAAATTTATCCTGATCTCTAACCTAGATGGAGGGACAAATGCCCCATCTTTAACCTTATCACTAAAACTCACCACTGTGAGTGTCAGAGTTTCTGTGACTCCAAGTCCTCAGTGATTCTAACAAGGAATGGAGGCAGAATGATGCCTCTTGTATCATCTGCTGCAAACACAATGTAATCACATATTTCAAGTGAAGATGTTCCACCAGAAATCCATAAGAATAGTCATACAGTGTGAAATTTTATTATACGTGGCCCTCCAGATTATTCTCCTAGTCTCTTAACAGAGTTAAGAGACATTTCCTACAGCTCAGAATCCGCCTGAAATGGACTTGTGAAACTGGATTTTTGCTCTGCAGTTTCTTCATTCCCTTCCCTTGCCGTACAACACAGTCCCAGTGAGGCTGCTGGACCCACTCACCCCAGCCTGGCTCTGGGGAGCTGGAACTTGTCCAGAGCCTTTTAAGCAGAACTCACCTCCCATCCCTGAGCCACAGGCAAGGGAGAAGAGACTGCTGCAAACAAGCTCTGTATTTCCTTGGCTTTTCCTGATGCAACCTGTAAATTCTTCTTATAGCTTAGATCCAAAATCTCCTCTCCAATAGAATATTAGTATTCAGCTTTTTATTTCCTTAGGCAAAGGAAATAAACATTTACTTCAGTACAAACTATAGTTTTTCCGGATCTGGAAACAAAGAATAAAAACAAAGGACTGCTCACCTAGTCTTCATTTATTTATTTACGTCTCCATTTCTGTGACATAACCCATCTCTCTCTTCCTCTTCTCAAGAAACTTCTAATTGTGTTTATTTTTCCAGAGATTTGGAATTAAAATAATGACAGCTTTGGGGTTTTAAGTCCCTAAGTAAATGCAGATATGCTGCTTAGGAGCCTAGTATTTGGCACTTTCACTCTATACGAAGGTCACTTTAAAATGTCATGAGAGCTGGAGACTTTCCAAAACAGGAAAAGTGCAGCAGCACTGATAGTGTTGAAGGCAAAAACAATAGGGCAGGTGGTACAAATCAGCATAGAAATGGAGCACTTTGGGATACTGCTGTCTGTAAAGCTGTTCTTGGGGTCTCCAGGAGAATTTAGGGGGAATACAAATTTTTTAGTCTCATTATCTTCTTCATGTCTTACTGTAAGTTAGTTTTTCATCTTTCTTAAACATTTTATACAGGCCAGATACTTCTGGAATGAACATCTATGCTGAGGTACAATGTCTGGGTCTTGAACTGTACTTTCACATTGACAAACAAGTCCATTTGCTATTTTCCTAGCTTGTGTATGGACTTAGCCTAGAAATATTGGCAGTCTGATGCTGGTGTATAAATAGCATTATTTAAAGTAAACAGCTTGGTCTGGCACCCATCCCAGGCAATGAAATCCTGGCTGATTTTAGAGTACCACACTCAGACTCCTCTCCCATCAGTAAGTATTTCTGTAAGTTTTCTAAGGCTCTGTCACACCTCTGTTTTGCCTGCATCTCCCGAGACAATGGAAATCGCCTGCATGGGGTATTCATCCTCCAGTTGCAGCAGGTCTGGCAGTATTCCCTGCCTCTGCCCCCTCTGACATCTGCTGGGGAAGGAGAAGCAAGCTGTCATGGCAAGAGCCCCTCTCAGCCCCAGTGCTCCCATGGGGAGCACTGAAATCACATAAAAGCTGCATCTGGACTCCATCTATCAAAGCTGTTCCCTTGGACTGAGCAGAATTTGGCAATTTGTGATAGAAAACATCTCCTGGTGATGTGTAGCTAAACCTGGAATACTGGACCTCACATCCCAGTCTTTTTCCCATGGAGTGGAACAGAGAGTATAGGCTCTCCTACAGCTTTGAACTTCCCTTGACGATTTCCTCAAAGTTCATTTTGGGAGCAACTGTACTCCTGTAAAGTGAATTCACACACATCCAGGTGCCCAACGCACCGACTTTCTGTTGTTTTACACAGAAGCTTTGTCACCTGCTGGGACAGTTTGACAGGACAGCAGACGTGTGGCTGGGCAATTCTAGAAATAGCATTGGGCTGTGTTATTAAAGCAACTGTGCTTCATACGAAGTCCTCATCACTCACCACATTTTTTCCAAGAAGCAACTTTTTATGCTGATAAACACTGTGCTGTTTATAAATTGCTCAACTGTGCCTTTTAAGACATTGCTACCTTGCCTGATTTTCATTTTGGATTAAAGAAGTTCTGCTGTTTTCTGGGATACAAAGGAGTGAAAGGTTAGCACTGAAGGGGTAATCAGTCAGAAACAAATAGGCTGATACCAAGAAAAAATTGCCTTCAGAAATCCTGGAATTTAGATGTAATCAAGGTCTTTGTTAGGGAGGCAATTAGAGCATATCCTCATCATTTCAATGAAAAACGTTGTGGTTGGCTATTGGCCATGCTGCAGATGAGAAACACAAGAAAACGTTATTTGGACTAAAGGGCACAACAACATTGAGAAAAATACAGTGCCTAAGACACCACAGAGAGGGAAAGCTGTGTTAGACAGCATTTGTACAGTATTTTCAAAGGAAAGTGGGCTCTTTTTAACTTTCGAAAATCAATATTTAAATACATTTTCCTCAGATGTTACGAAAAATTTTAAAACTAAAATTAGAAGAAATGCAATCATTCAGGGATTACAAAGGGTGGGGCAAATGGATTACATCTGGATTTGTTTTCAAGTTCTCAGTGGAGAATTAATAAAAGTATTTAAAGATCTTTTTTATATTTGCTATAATATGATCACCAGTATCAATCATACTATTTGTGAGAAGCATAAGGGAGGAAGAAAGTGTTTTAAATTCAATTGAAAGTGAACACACTCCCTGTCACACTCCCTTGTGGATAAGACTTCCTACAAGAGGCACCTGAGTCAGCAATGGGGTCAAAAACACTGCAAGAATTTGTCTTGTCTTTCAAGTTCATAGACATGATGTTGCAGCTAAAGCTGCACCAGGGGACACTTAGAGTGGAGCTGTGGGACATGCCTCCTTCAAGTTTAGCAGAACTTAGGGTTGCTTTGGGAAATCTGTAGACATAATTATAGGAAAGGGGAGATATGTAATGTGTCTAGCTACTGTACAATACTTATATATGCCAACAACAGCCTCATTTATCTCAGATCCTAGTATGAATTTCCCAAGCTGAAATCTAAAATATATATATAAGTTTTACTTGGAAGCTCTGCACATTTGATACGAAAAAATCTGCGAGACAGTGAAGGTGAGGCCCTCAGTCTCCTTATATAATCCCCTAGCAGAGGCTCACAGCTTTCTATGGCATCGTGCCACCTTATTGTATCTTGTACCATACAGTGTTCAGAGTTTTATAAAGCCTACTGACTCCCATGGATCGGTATAGGTAAATGCATTTGAAAGGAATAGTAATTCCTTCACAAACCTCCTCTCCATATCAACAGTGGGAAAAGACTGCAAAGCAATTTAACACTGTAAGACACAACTAATTACTTAGACAACACAAGTGTTTTCATTTAATTTAACAAGAGATAGAGCAGTCAGATTATGAAAGGTTAGGTGCATAAATGTCTGTGCTTTCCAGATGGGAACTGAGCCCTCTGGCCAGGAGCACAGGAACCAAGATTAAGACTCTCCCTGGTGCTTCCTCTTTCTGGGGATTTTAGTGTAATCAAGAAGCATCGTAACAGTTTATCCTGGCTCTGCCTCCAGTTGGGCAGAGAGCATGTTGTGAAATACAGAGACAATCACTATGGTCTAAATTAATGACTTCAGAAAAGTAGTGTCAAGGAAGAAGATCTTTTTAAAGCATGGGGGTCTATCTGGATAAGGCATTTCAAACCAATCTCATTTTCCTCTCACAGGGTGACTAGTCCTGTGGATGGAAAAAAACCAGAAGTAGTCACCTCTGCTGACTTCTGGAAGGTTTTAACAATACTACCAAAGACATCTGAGGCATACAAGAAAATTAGAGAGGGACTTCTTGCAAGGGCATGTAGGAAAAAATTGCCTTAGAATAAAAGAGGACAGCTTTAGTTTGAGCATAAAGAAGAAATTCTTTACTGTGAGGATGGCGAGGCACTGCAACAGGTTGCTCAGAGAAGTTGTGGATTCACCATCCCTGGTAGTGTTCAAGACCATGTTGGATGGGGCTTCGAGTAACCTGGTCTAGTGAAAGGTGTCCATGCCCATGGCAGGGGGGTTGGAACTGATTGATATTCAGGGTTCCTTCAAAACCAAACCATTCTATGATTCTACATCCATAAACATGCTGTAAATTAGGCCAGATAATGTAGCCTGCTGCAACAGAGATGGTAAAAACTGCTGCAAAAACCATACTTCACCAGCCAGTGGTTCAAAGTAGAAGGACGTAACATGTGGATTTGTACTGGTCCAGTCATGCTCAATCTCCTCAGTAAAAACCACGTTCTTATTTGTGGAGTGTACAGAGATGAGAGGAGATGCAAGCATAGCAGAGAGCAGGGTTCAAATTCAAATGATCTCAACAAACCCAGGAAATAGTTTGAAAAGCCAGAGGGACATTTAAGAGGGAAAAAATACACTAGGCAATATATATAAGCAGAAGCACAAATACCAGATGGAGAACAAGCAAGAACTAGAGCAAACACTGTGGCTTTACAGCAGATCACAGACTGTGAAAACAATTGAAGAATGTACCTTTGAACTTAATTTTAACTGTACTCCAAACAGAGTTCTGCCCTGAAATTCATAAGCTCTGAATTCTCAGAAGCGGCCTGTATGGTACCTATGAGCACTTCGAGGTAGAAGATGTGTTGGACTAAAGATATTCTCAAGCTCCATGTCAACAACAGCTCTTCCATCTAAAACCAGCTTGGAAACCCCTTTGATAGTTCCTGGTCATCAACATAGGGGCATCAATATGATTTATCTTTTTGGTGTAAGGCTGTGCTCTCTGAATGAATATCTTAAAAAATAGTTAAAGTGATAAGGGAAATGGCCAAGATTATTTCTTACTGCTCAGAAAAATTCAGTTATGTCTACTGTTGCCAATCACTCCTGGGTATCTACTAGGCACCTTCTGGAGGCAGAGTTCATCTAGACAGACTGATGAGGGACTATCCCCAGCCACTGGCAGAATACATAATTCCTGAAAAATACCCAGCATGGAAGATAGCAATCAGCCCAGTCAAAAACAACTCTCTGAAAAAAGCCCTGAAGCGTTGAGGCTGAGCTGAGTGGATCGATACCCCCGATCATGATGTGCACTTCTCCAGGTAGTGGTCACAGCCAGCTTGCTTTTTCCATGCAAGATCCTTCTCAGTGCACCTGAAGTACTTCACCTCTTCTGGACAAAAGTCTGGGATCTGCCCACCCACACTCAGGCTGCAAGTACAGTTTCTGCTGCCTGACTACATCCATTCCTATCCAGGAAGGCTAGAAAGGGATGGATTCAGCAGGGTTCCCTCAGCAGCTTGCAGCATCCTGCTCTGGTGGAAACACCATCTTAGAATCTATTTTGCCAAAAAACCCCAAACCACCAAACAAAATAAATCCTCCACACAGCATTAAACAGAGTAGCCATAAACACAAGGGGAGTAAAGCACATCTTTTCTGCTTTTTGCCTATAGCTCAAGCTAGTTCCTCCTGGCAACACACAGTGCTCACAGCACACTGTCCCCACATCTGTTTTTACCAGAGACACAGTTCACACCAGCTATTCTCTGCCTCTTCTCCTAACTCCACATTTTCCATACCTGTTTAAATGACTGACTTAACTTAATGTCCCATTATGCACCTTCATTCTGGTCAGCAGGGAGGGAAACAGAACAGAACCTGTCCATGTTTGTCTGAGTGCTGAGTGCTTCAGTCTGTACTGGCCATGCATACAGGTGTACATGCAGCCATGTGTGCCTTTTGGCCACAAACTCAGTCTTGCTGCTGAGTGTACTTGAGGCAGAGATCTGCATCAGCCTCACCTTTGTGGGATCACTGAATTCAGTAAACCCACACAGACATCCCTGTTCCGCCTCCTGTGACTCAGCCATGTCTTCCTGTATGTTGCCATCCCTCAGTGAAGCCCTGGTTTCACAATGAGTTTTACCACGTGTGTTACTTGAATTTAACACTCCTCTCCTCTTGAATCCTAGCCTCTGATCTCCTCAATGCATGGTAGACATTTTCCCCTAGCCCACCAGGGACATCAACATCAACCCTACTACAGTCCTTGGAGAATGACAAACACCTTTAGGAAATACTTTAGCTCACCTATTTTAAATATCTTCTTTTGGAGATGAATAACAGCTTGGAAACATGCTTTTTTTTCACTGCCTGGTAAAGAATTTATGTTATTGTTTGATACTTGATGTAACAACTCACTGAGCTGAAGGTTTGGTAGCTCTCACCACTATTTTGGCTGACAGGTCTGTGGCTGATCTCTCTTTGGTGCCAGAACTCCAAGGATCATACAGCTGGAGAGTGGTGGTGTGCTGGTGATGCAGTGAAAACCCTCACACATTTCTGACTGTGTGCCAGTGACACACAACAATATCCAGCTGGGTAATTCAATCCACGTTCTCTAAACAGGATCAATTCTGTTAACATGACTGAAGATCATCTACTGAGATGAGCAGAGATGACCTGCTTCCTTCCACTCAGCTGTGAAAGCGTGCTCCTGATCATATACAGGCGTATATATATATATGTGGTTAAACGTGGTGCTGGTTTTTTGCCTCTGCATGTCTGTGCTGCCTTGCTTGCTGCTGCCTTGCTTCCTGCTCTTTCAATGGGTTTGACAGCCTGTCCTACTTCTTGGGCTAAGTGGTTGGGCAGTACTGATGGCTGCTTTCCAGCTGATTTCTTATCCTAACTCAAAAGAAGCTTAATTTTGTTTTCAATTGTAGTGTTAGGAAAATGTGTGGGAATCTGAGGAACTAGAAAGTCCTTCTTGACTAAATGAAATATGCTGTTGTATTGTCATAACCTAGTTTGGGCTCCCAGGAGACTCTCATGAATCAGTGAGGAAGCAAAACTAACTTTGAATCTTTGTTCCTCATTCGTTTCTAAAAACACTGCAGTTTTTCTACTCACAAAGTAGTAACAAAATTAGAAACAAGATTCTCATGATTCGTTTCAGACCTTTCATCAGGAAATTACTCAGGGCTCTCCTGAGCAGTCTTTGCACTGAGTTTCTCTTCTCTTGGTAAGTCTGTGAAGAGAAATTTCAGTACATGGGGAAAGGGTGAAACGTGGAAATGACGTTACGAGTTCAACAGCAGCATGATGTTTATGTCCCAGAGAAAAGGGGAACATCACCTCAGGGATTTGAGCATCCACATTGTGATCACATGGTGGAACATTCAGATCCAAAGCCAGGCAGTGGAAATGTGACCAGCGTCACTCCCAGGTGTGGTGCAAGGATGTACCACAGCCAAGAGGAAGGGAAGTCTTTTTTCAATAGCAGAAAATTCTCCAAGCACCATCTGGATTTGAATAGAAGTACTCATTGAAGGAAATAACTTATAAACGATGACACTACCCTTTGCAATTCACATGGCTTTCCACACACATCCTTCTTATAACACACAAACAAACACACACACAGAGCCGATGTACTCCTACTGTTTACAAATCCAGTCTCTCAAACTGTGACAAAGAGAGGACATGGCCAAAAGACAGAAAACCTGATGTATCTTCTTTAGCGTCTAAATGTGTGGGAGAAAGAGAGCATAAATCTGCTCTCCTTAGTTAACACAAGCAATCCATTACTTTTCCTTAATTAACCCCATCAGTCCATTAGTTTTCCTTTCTTAGCCTAAGAAATCCATTAGCTTAAAATGCAGTAATTAATGTGATTGACTCCTGTGCAATGATTGATGGGGAAGAGGTGACCCTGAAGGCTTAGCAAGACTATATCACTACACATCTTTAGTCTCCTTCTGAGACTTTTCTATGACATCTGCCTGGACTTTGGTCTTACAAAAACCCTAAGAACTCTCAAAAAAGTGAGCTCAGTAAGAGTTTGTGGAAAAGTTAAAAGACTCAAAAATATATATTGTTAATTCTAATGGCCTACAATATTAATTGAAAATAACACTGGGTTCTTTCCTTTTCTTGCATATTTGATATCCATTCACAGACTATAAAACAGTTCTTCTTCCTTTTGGGAATTTCATCTACAATTTTCATAGAAAAGGTGCTCTTTTCCATCAAAATGTATGATGTTTTTTCTCTAAATATATTCCTATTTTCTCTCTTGGATGTGACCAGATCCTACACTAAAAAGACAAAACGTACAGGATGATAATTTAAACAAACATTCCTGAAAAGGATGCATTATCTGATGGAGTTATCTTGTTGTTAGCAATATCGAAGCAGAACAACTTGTTATCAGGTCTTCTGGCTAAATGCAAGTGACATTTGAAATCCAGCTGCAACAATACAATGGAACCAGGACTAGCACCCTTTGTGCTAAACTGTACTGAGAGAGAGAACAGTTTCTGTTCCAAGGAACTTATGGTACAAGGAACCAGGGTATCATACAGGTCTCTAAGAAGGCAGATTTACCACTGTGTGGCAGCTAAATAGTAATGGAGAAAAAGGTTGGAATTCCATTTGGAATCACTGGTTGTTACTGAGAGAGATTCTGAAGTAAGTACAAGCAATTTCTTCCATGGGCTGGAGAATGATTCACACAGGTCAGGCTGCACACTTGTCCTCACCAAACTGATTCCTTTCATCATTTCAGAACTTGTTTCTGTTGGGGTTTGTCCAACGGTGGGTTCCACTCCCTTGCTGGCAGAGCCAAATCACAGCATCTAAGTGGGTGAATATCCAAAAATGTCACAAGTAACCACTGGTAGCTGCTAATCACAGCATCTGGGAAGTGATACTCGTTTTGAAAAAAAGCAGACTAGATTTGGCAGACATGTCCTCTCCCCCACCATCAGCACAACATTTGCTGTTCTGTCATTTTCTTGGGCAGGTCTGATCCGACTTTGTGTGTCCCCAGCAAGGCAAACTGCTTTTTACTGTGCCATTTTCACAGCCAGACTCACTGAGGACAGCCGAGTCATACTTACAGAGGTGGAAACCAGAACATGACAGTTTGGTCACCATGAGAGAATGGTAGCTGTGGCAGACAGGTGAAAAAGACAGTGTGTCAAGATGCAGAGGGGAAAATTGTTTCATTTGTTGTTTTGCAGAGAACCCATAACCACAGCACCTTGCACTGACTTGTTTGTAGTTTGAACACACAGAAAGCTTGCTGCTTTTCTTTTCCACTTCAGTCAGCATGACAATCTGTCTTCCAAGACACTTAAGGAATTAGCTCTTAATCACGTAAAAAAGTTGAATTGATTTCAAAGAGATGGAAGAAAACCCTTTCAGTGAAAAGAGTATTTTCTATTTTTCCGCTATTAATCCAAACAAAAGGATGTGCTCTGGAGTCTGGCTCTGTAAGTACTGGGCCAAAAAGCACCTCAGACGACACTGGTCTTCAGCATGGTAATTGTACATAGTCACCTGTGGCAAACAATAGCAGGAAATCCAGCCCTCAGGCAACGGAAGGCTCCAACATATAATACCCAGCACATGTATTATTTATTTCTACATTAGTCATGAAACCCAAGATGGAGGAATGGTGGCAGAGTAACTCCATGCAATGTTTGTAGGCAGGAAATAACAGTTATTTATAAATGCTTAATAAGAATACTTTTTTTTGTTCAACATTAAAAGTTTCTGTATGAAATCTGGTGAAATACACCATGCTGGTTTTGTCCTGTGAATGTTCTCCAATGAGAAAAAGAAAAATAATAATAAAAATTATGGCCACATTTGTTAGAAAGTTTATACTGAAACCACTCAGAGGAAAAAGTCATTAATCAGTCATTTAAAAATACACTTATGGAACAGGAAAAGGCAGAAAAGAATTCTTCCAAAAATCCCACTTATGTTCAGCACTGGTTTTACACTTTCCAATATACTTCATTTTAGAGTTTCATGCCAATCTCTCCTCTGTCCAGGTAACGTACCTAAACCCTTTCCCTCTCTTGTGCACTGCCTCATTGGCTGCAAGTCATTCCTTGTCTCAGGTTTCCCTTTCACAGACTCTGAAGATGACAAGTTTGGGGATCTTGTGCTAAGGACTTCAGGGATTTCACTTGGATAGGACTTGGTGTTTTATGTTGTATCTTTTCATGAATTTTCCCACAGAGCTCTCAGGCAGCAGTTAGAAATATGATCCAACAGCTGGGATGGCTTCCTGTGTGTTGGGGTTTTAGTTTAGTCTTAGGTTTTCCCGTTAAAGGAATTTTCTCCCATATGCATGTTGCTAGGGGACAAATAGCTGTACTTAAGAAAGACAAAAAGGGGAGTGGGGCGGGCCTGGCTACTCTTTTGTCTACACCTGGGTGTGGGGACAGTTCGCTCTGAGCGTCCGGAGAGAGAAGCTGCAGAGAAAGGAGCTGCTGCTGCTTTCTTTTTGGCCGTTCTTTCTTCCTGCTGGAAGCAACGCCGGGACCCCAAAAGCCGCTTTTCCCTGCCCTGCTGGAGACCGAGCTGTGGCTGTCCTGCTCCGCTGCTGCTTCGAGCTTTCGCTACGCTGTAGCCCTGCCCGCCCTGCCTGCCTGGGCCTCCGTGGGTTTTTCCCATCTGGATACATCTCGTCTGCCACCCGGGATTTGCGTTCGTCCCTGCCATTCCAGCCTGCTGTTCCTGAGAGTCCGGGATCGGCTGCCCAGCGGTTTGTGAAGCCTTTGTTCCATCCCTTCCCGGGATCCCAGGGCACCGGTGCCGCGGGTTTCCCGAGCTCGCTCCGGAGCGCCCCCTGCAGCCGCGGGGGAACCATCGCACCTGCCCTGCTCACCGGGAGCCGCCAGCGCCCCTGCCGGCTGCGAGCGGAACTGCGCCCGAGGGGAAAGGGCCTGACAGCCGAGAAGGCTGGCACTGGGTTTGTGATTGCTGTTACTGCCAGAGTTGTTGTTGTTTTGTTTGACTGGTTATATACATATATATATAGAGTAAAGAACTGTTATTCCTATTTCCCACATCTTTGCCTAAAGGCCCTTGATTTCAAAATATAATAACTTGGAGGGAAAAGGGGTTATATCTGCCACTTCAAGGGGGGCCTCTGCCTTCCTTAGCAGACACCTGTCTTTCAAAACCGAGACAGATCTTGGCGCCCAACGTGGGGCCTGAGGGCATTAAGAGATAGAGGTGAAAAAGGAATAACAGTTCCTCGATAACTTTATTTTGTGTGCTGGATATTGGAACCTTGTTAGGCAGCACTATGTGGTCTAGTTTACCCTGGTTTGGGTGGCATGTAGCCGTGGCTATATTCTTCCCCTTTGCAGCTCCTTACTTGAATATGGGTCCTCTGACTAAGGCTACCATTGCTGTTATCCAGCTTGCGTTATGGGTCGAGAAGGTGAGGAATTCATGGGTTTTTAACTTCCTCCGGAATGTGGGCACATGGATAAACAGTTATCACACACTGAGCACATGTTTTTGGGGTTATGTTAGCAATGGTACCTTCTGTGAGGAAATGACACCAGGGGAAGTTTTCTCCCAACCCCTCAACCAGTTCTTTGGGCCCACCCCATCAATTTTCGAAGGGTTTAAATTCCCTCTGAATACTAACCATCTGCTGCTGATAGGCCTACTCTATTTAGCATTCAAGGATAAGTTGAGATTGGCTTGGATATCTACCCGGACACCAGCCCCAGAGACTAGAGATCCTGCCCCAGAACCTGACATGACCCCAGAGAGTAGAGTTCCTACCCCAGAGCCTGATCCTGCTCCAGAGCCTGACACGGCCCCAGACACTAGAGATCCTACCCCAGAGCCAGAGCCTGCCACAGCCCCAGACACTAGAGATCCCGCCCCACAGACTGATACTGCCCAACAGTCCACCTCAGAAATGGACTACCCAAACTGGGTGGGGGTACTGGCAAAAGGGATGCAGGAGATGTGCCAGGAGATGGGCCAGGTGCGCCAGGGGATATGCCAGGAGATGGGTCAGGTGCGCCAGGAGATATGCCAGGAGATGGGTCAGGTGCGCAAGGAGATGTGCCAGGAGATGGGCCAGGTGCGCCAGGAGATATGCCAATTGCTAAGGGAATACACCTCCTCAGCTAGTGAAAAACCCTCTCCCTGCCCCAAAGAGGGTGAGTCCGATGGTGCAGCAGTGGAACCCACGGATGTTACAACCGTCCAGGCTTCAGCTGAACCACAAGGACAACCACAGCCAGCAGCAGTCGCCCCTGTGCAAAGGAGGAAGTATAAGACCAAATCAGTACGACCAGTTAATGATGATGGGCAACCAGGGCCCTCACAACCAGCAGGAGAGCCAGAGCCAGAAGTCATCACTGAGTCCCTGTCGCACGACAGTCTCCGTGCTATGCGAAACGACATTGTGCGAAGGGGGCGTGAGCCTTATACCACCTGGCTGCTTCGGGTTTGGGACCTTATGGGCACAAGTGTGCAACTCGATAGTGGTGAGGCAAGGTATCTGGGATCGTTGACCCAGGACCCAGGTGTGGACCAGATATTTGTGAGGGAGCCAGGGCCTCTCTCTCTCTGGGAGCGGCTCTTAATGAGTGTGAGAGAAAGGTTCATTCACAAAGAAAGAATGCAGGAGTATCATCATAGAATGCAGTGGAAGACACTCGAGCAAGGGATCCAACAGCTAAGAGAGGTGGCAATATTAGAGGTACTCTTTGGGAAGGATGGACAGCATGATAATGACCCCGATAAGGTCAGGTGCACAGGACAGATGATGTGGAACCTGGCAAGGCTAGGGCCATCGCAATACACCACCTTCATTGCAACGATTGATGCTGACAATACCCGAGAAACAGTGGGCTCTGTTGCCAACAGGCTCAGGCATTATGACAGCATGATCAATGGCCCGCTGAAAGCTCATGTCTCTGCTGTGGTCCAGGACCTCAAAGAGGACATGAAGGAGATGAGGAAGGAAATGAGGGAGGAGATGAGGGAGGAGATGAGGGAGGAGATGAGGAGGGTCAGTGTGGCACCAGTGCGAGTCACAGGCCCCCAAGTCAGAGCCCGTCGTCCCCCTGCTAGAGAGAGAGGGTACACCCCACGAGCTGAGCTGTGGTTCTTCCTGTGTGAGCATGGGGAAGACATGAGAAGGTGGGATGGGAAACCCACCTCTGCCCTGGCAGCGCGGGTGCGTGAACTCAAGGAGGGAGGCACTAACCGAGGGGGTTCCGCTAAGGTGAAGGTAGCCTCAGCCTCCCGTGACCGAGCTGCCAGGTATCACAGAAGGGAGGATGATATGTTGGATCCCCTTGAAGGTACCTCGAGCATGTACGCCCAGGGAAAGAATGATAACCAGGGCTAGAGGGGCCCTGCCTCTAGCCAGGAAGAGGCACGGGAGAACCGAGTTTTCTGGACGGTGTGGATCCGATGGCCTGGCACATCAGAGCCACAAAAATATGATGCATTGGTTGATACTGGGGCACAATGTACTTTAATGCCATCGGGACATGTGGGGGCAGAACCTGTATCCATCGCTGGGGTGACCGGGGGATCACAGCAGTTGACCCTTTTGGAAGCTGAGGTGAGCCTGACTGGGAAGGAGTGGCAAAAGCATCCGATTGTGACCGGCCCAGAGGCCCCGTGTATTCTGGGCATAGACTTCCTCCGGAATGGCTACTACAAAGACCCAAAAGGACTCAGGTGGGCATTTGGGATTGCTGCTGTGGAGGCAGAGGGCATTAGGCAATTGAACACCCTGCCTGGACTATCTGAGAATCCTTCTGCAGTTGGGCTCCTGAAAGTGGAAGAGCAACGAGTGCCAATTGCCACCTCGACAGTGCACCGCCGGCAGTATCGGACAAATCGAGATGCTGTGATCCCCATCCACAAGATGATCCGCGAGCTGGAGAGTCAAGGGGTGGTCAGCAAGACCCACTCACCCTTCAACAGCCCCATCTGGCCTGTGCGCAAGTCTGACGGGGAATGGAGATTGACTGTGGACTATCGTGCCCTGAATGAAGTGACTCCACCGTTGAGCGCTGCCGTGCCAGACATGTTGGAGCTCCAGTACGAGCTGGAGTCCAAAGCAGCAAAGTGGTACGCCACTATTGACATTGCCAATGCATTCTTCTCCATTCCTCTGGCAGCAGAGTGCAGGCCTCAGTTTGCCTTCACCTGGAGGGGCGTGCAGTACACCTGGAACCGACTGCCCCAGGGGTGGAAGCACAGTCCCACCATCTGTCATGGACTGATCCAGGCTGCACTAGAAAAGAGTGAGGCTCCAGAACATCTGCAGTACATTGATGACATCATTGTGTGGGGGAACACTGCAACCGAAGTGTTTGAGAAAGGAGAGAGAATAATTCAAATTCTCCTGCAAGCTGGTTTTGCCATCAAGAAGAGCAAGGTCAAGGGACCTGCCCGAGAGATCCAGTTCCTGGGAGTAAAGTGGCAAGATGGACGACGTCAGATTCCCACTGAGGTCATCAATAAGATCACAGCAATGTCTCCGCCGACCAACAAGAAGGAAACACAAGCTTTCCTAGGTGCTATAGGTTTCTGGAGGATGCACATTCCCGAGTACAGCCAGATCGTGAGTCCTCTCTACCTGGTTACCCGCAAGAAGAATGATTTCCACTGGGGCCCTGAACAGCAGCAAGCCTTCGCCCAGATCAAACAGGAAATTGCTCACGCCGTAGCCCTTGGCCCAGTCAGGACAGGACCAGAGGTGAAGAACGTGCTCTACTCTGCAGCCGGGAACAATGGTCTGTCCTGGAGCCTCTGGCAGAAGGTGCCTGGTGAGACTCGGGGCCGACCACTGGGATTCTGGAGCCGAAGCTACAGAGGATCTGAAGCCAACTACACTCCCACCGAGAAGGAAATCCTGGCAGCTTATGAAGGAGTCCAGGCTGCCTCAGAAGTAATCGGCACAGAGGCACAACTCCTCCTGGCACCCCGACTACCGGTGCTGGGGTGGATGTTCAAAGGAAAGGTTCCCTCCACGCATCACGCCACCGACGCTACTTGGAGCAAATGGATTGCCCTCATCACGCAGCGCGCCCGAATTGGAAACCCAAGTCGCCCTGGGATCTTGGAAATAATTACAAACTGGCCAGAAGGTGAGACTTTTGGGTTATCTTCTGAAGAAGAAGAGGAGCAGGTGACACGTGCCGAAGAAGCCCCACCATATAACGAGCTACCAGAGAGTGAAAGACAATACGCCCTCTTCACTGATGGTTCCTGCCGAATTGTAGGCGCTAGCCGGAAATGGAAAGCCGCTGTATGGAGCCCCACACGACAAGTTGCACAGGCCACTGAAGGAGAAGGTGGATCGAGCCAATTTGCTGAGCTCAAAGCTGTCCAATTAGCTCTGGACATAGCTGAAAGAGAGAAGTGGCCAAAGCTCTACCTCTACACCGATTCATGGATGGTAGCCAATGCTCTGTGGGGTTGGCTGGAAAGGTGGAAGAAGGCAAACTGGCAGCGCAGAGGAAAACCAATCTGGGCTGCTGAAGAGTGGAAAGACATTGCCACTCGGGTAGAGAAGCTATCCGTGAAGGTCCGTCATGTAGATGCTCACATCCCCAAGAGCCGGGCTAATGAAGAACATCGTAACAACAAACAGGTAGATCAGGCTGCGAAAATAGAGGTGTCCCAGATAGACTTGGATTGGCGACATAAAGGAGAACTGTTCCTAGCTCGATGGGCCCATGATGCCTCAGGCCATCAGGGCAGAGATGCCACCTATAAGTGGGCACGAGACCGAGGGGTGGATCTAACCATGGACAGTATCTCCCAGGTTATCCATGATTGTGAGACATGCGCTGCGATCAAGCAGGCCAAGCGGGTGAAGCCCCTGTAGTATGGCGGGCGATGGTCCAAATACAAGTATGGGGAGGCCTGGCAGATTGATTACATCACACTGCCTCAAACCCGCCAAGGCAAGCGCTATGTGCTCACAATGGTAGAAGCCACCACTGGGTGGCTGGAGACCTACCCTGTGCCTCATGCTACTGCCCGGAACACCATCCTGGGCCTGGAAAAGCAAGTCCTTTGGAGGCATGGCACCCCTGAGAGAATCGAGTCTGACAATGGGACTCATTTCAAGAACAGCCTTATAAACACCTGGGCTAGAGAACATGGCATTGAGTGGGTGTACCACATCCCTTACCATGCACCAGCAGCTGGGAAGGTTGAGCGGTGTAATGGACTGCTTAAAACCACCTTGAAGGCACTGGGTGGGGGGACTTTCAAAAACTGGGAGGTGCATTTAGCAAGAGCCACCTGGTTAGTTAACACTCGAGGTTCCACCAGCCGAGCAGGCCCTGCCCAATCCGAACCCCTACAAACAACAGACGGGGATAAGGTTCCAGTGGTGCACATGAGAGGTATGCTTGGAAAAACTGTTTGGGTAAAGTCTGCCTTGAGCAAAGACAAACCCATCCGTGGGGTTGTTTTTGCTCAGGGACCAGGTTGCACCTGGTGGGTGATGCAAAAGGATGGAGAGACCCGATGCTTACCTCAAGAGGACCTTGTTTTAGGGTGAACTACCCATGGCTCTGCACTTGTATCAATATCAGCATGTATATTTGTATATAATTTGGGTAATGCATAGATTTATATGGTTAAAAAAAAAAAAAAAAAAAAAAAAAAAAAAAAAAAAAAAGGTTAAGTTTCATGTAACATGTTAGTATGGGAAAAAATTCGGGGTGGATAATGTTGGGGTTTTAGTTTAGTCTTAGGTTTTCCCGTTAAAGGAATTTTCTCCCATATGCATGTTGCTAGGGGACAAATAGCTGTACTTAAGAAAGACAAAAAGGGGAGTGGGGCGGGCCTGGCTACTCTTTTGTCTACACCTGGGTGTGGGGACAGTTCGCTCTGAGCGTCCGGAGAGAGAAGCTGCAGAGAAAGGAGCTGCTGCTGCTTTCTTTTTGGCCGTTCTTTCTTCCTGCTGGAAGCAACGCCGGGACCCCAAAAGCCGCTTTTCCCTGCCCTGCTGGAGACCGAGCTGTGGCTGTCCTGCTCCGCTGCTGCTTCGAGCTTTCGCTACGCTGTAGCCCTGCCCGCCCTGCCTGCCTGGGCCTCCGTGGGTTTTTCCCATCTGGATACATCTCGTCTGCCACCCGGGATTTGCGTTCGTCCCTGCCATTCCAGCCTGCTGTTCCTGAGAGTCCGGGATCGGCTGCCCAGCGGTTTGTGAAGCCTTTGTTCCATCCCTTCCCGGGATCCCAGGGCACCGGTGCCGCGGGTTTCCCGAGCTCGCTCCGGAGCGCCCCCTGCAGCCGCGGGGGAACCATCGCACCTGCCCTGCTCACCGGGAGCCGCCAGCGCCCCTGCCGGCTGCGAGCGGAACTGCGCCCGAGGGGAAAGGGCCTGACAGCCGAGAAGGCTGGCACTGGGTTTGTGATTGCTGTTACTGCCAGAGTTGTTGTTGTTTTGTTTGACTGGTTATATACATATATATATAGAGTAAAGAACTGTTATTCCTATTTCCCACATCTTTGCCTAAAGGCCCTTGATTTCAAAATATAATAACTTGGAGGGAAAAGGGGTTATATCTGCCACTTCAAGGGGGGCCTCTGCCTTCCTTAGCAGACACCTGTCTTTCAAAACCGAGACACTGTGTATGCAGATTTGCCTTCATTTTTGTGCAGGCCATTTTGAGAGTGTGGAATTTCATATGTGGTAGCTTATACACATGAATATAAAACAAAGATCTGTGAACTTTGGAGAGAATAGAGCAAATAATGTGATTCCTTATTACCAAATTTTCCTGGAAGAAAGTAGCTTTGAATTAAATTGGAGAGGCCACAAACTCCAGATCATGGCACCTTGAAAATAAAGTTCAGTGAAAGAGTGAAAGAAACCTAGACTACTAATAATTGAAGAGGTAAAAATGTTTCGATGAAAATAAAAACAGCACTTGTAAAAGTCTATTTGCTGCATCATGTCCAGCTTCTCAGCCACCAGTACCCCAAAGCCCTTCTCAGCAGGGCTGCTCTTGATCTGTTCATCCACAGCCTGTGTTGCCCTGACCCAGGTGCAGCACCTTGCACTTGGCCTTGTTAAAGCTCATGAGGTTCCTGTGGTCTCACTCCTGAAGCCTGTCCCAGTCCCTCTGGATGGCATCCCTTTCTTCTAGCCTATCCGGTATAAAATCCGGAGTCTGGTGCAATGAGTCTTAGGTAGGATGTCACCAGTGTTACATGGTCACTTGACTGTAGTGATCTGCTGTTGATATCTCTGAAAGCTGCCATGTCAGCACAGGACAAAGAGGGATACTTTATACAATATTATCAATAGACAGACACCATCCAGATGTATTTAGGAGGTGATGAAGGTGAAATCTGTGACAAACATTTGCTATCACTGGTAGAAAAAATCAAGACAATGTGTATGACACATCAGTTGCTGGACATAGAGCCGCTATTACTAAAAGCAGGCAACATTAGTGGTAACTTGACAGAGTCCCAGCAAAGCTCCACCTTATCCAACTACAAAATGTTTTCATCCTCTTTACACAAAAAGTGCAGAGATAGTCTTCATTCATACCCCATATTTTTTTAAAAGCTTCTGTTCCGGTTTGGCCAAATTTAGAAATATATCCTCTGAGAGAAGGCAGTCTACATCCATCCCTCCCCCACCAGGTTCGGGAAAAAATAAATTTTCCTCGAAGGAAGGTGAAAGAGATAAAAACTACTTATTTAACAAACACACAGGATAATGATGCTAAATAATAAAACCTCCTGCTCTGGCGAGAAAAACCTGGGGGAAATTTCAGAGTCCTTCCGTAGATCTCTCTCTCCCCCTCCTTGGAGCTAGGACAGGGTGGTGGGCCCACCTCCAGGGCCAAGGCCTTGGTGAAAATTCCTCCCAATGTATTCTGATGTTGAAACAATCCAGCAGAGAAAAAAGGAAAAAAACAAAGTCCCAGGAAAACAAAAGTTCAACTCTCTGGAGGAAAAGGAGCTGAGGAAAAAATAACTGCCAAAAGCTGGCTGGAAAGAAGAGCAAGACTGGTGCTTCTCTTCCCTCTCCTGCCGCAGCTGAAAGAAAAAGGTCTCTACCTCTGTGTGATCTTGAACAAGCTGCAAACTGCTTTGAAAAAGTTTTGCTCAGTTTTTCCTCCCTCCTCTCAGGCTCAGTTTAAATGCATAGAAAGGCACAAAAATTAATTTCTGGGCATAGGGCAGTGATATGGGATACACACCATAAAGTCACCCCAAGACAGATTCATTTCCTAGTTTGCTTTTGATGATTTTCTGAAGTTATCATCTTACTGTTTTGCTGTGTCTATTGGAAATTTTATAAACAATTTTAAAAGACTTCTGAGACAACATGTTGTTGGAGGAAACTGGAATATTGTTCTCCAGCCGGATGTTTTAACACAGCCAGATGTCTTTTATGTGGTACAGAGGCAGAAGAGGTTAACAACAGACCTGATGCCACCTTAGGGGAAGGAAGATTTCCTCAAGTGCAGATCTAGCACATGTTGCATGCCACTGCACAAAAATCACAGCTCTCAGAAATGCTTAACTAGCCCTCATTATTTCATTGTCATCAGCCCCAAATATGTGGATCCCTAAGAAACTGTCCAAAACCACAGTACTTCACAGCCCTTTCATTAGATCTTGTCCTTATGTTGCCAGCAATCACATTTTCAAGCTTTCTCTGCTAATAGATTAGTGGTTATTTCATTGTTGTTTTTCACTGATTGTTTTGGAGGTTTTTTATGAAACTGAGGCTCTGGGATATATTACTCTGGGGGAGGCAGTTTTAGGAACAGAGAAGCAAAGTAATAAACATGTTTGAATAAAGTCAAAAAAAGATGTGCAAAGAAAGATGATTGACTCCATAAACACAAAAGCTAGAAAAACTCTACTTTTACATACATATAAATAGAGTCTTATGTGGCAGCACTGATGGACTGTATGAGTCTTGTTGTACTGAAAGCTCTATTATAAAAAGAACCCTGACATTTAATATTTTGTCTATTATTTCTAGCCAAGTCTTACCCAGGCTCCTGGATCCACAGTGTGTTTTGAAAGATCCACTATGCCTACCAGTATGACAAATCTAGGAATTCTCTTTTCTCTGATTCTCTGTTTCTATTTACTGTGTGTACTTGTGCATTTTGAAACAGTGTTCATTAAGAGTGTGTTTGAAAGGTCCACCAATATGTGATAGAGATTCACAAAATCTCACAGGAAAAAAGCAGTTTGGGAAAGGAAGGGAAAGAATTAGATTAAATCATAAAAATCAACAATAGCTTTTGGATGTAGAAGAACATTTAAAAAGCCATGAACGAGGTCAGCCCATGTGTTTTCTGAACATACTGCATACACAGTGCTTGTTCCTAAACTCTCCTGGGGCAATGAGACTGAACACCGCTGAGGTAGTTTGCCATGAAAAGACAAGAATTTGCAAAGTTGGATATCCAAGAGACATGCCTATATCACTGTTCCTTATAATACCTGTCTGGGATAAAAATCTCCTCAGGTCAGACCCGAGCCAGGACTTACACAGACACACTGGCCCTAAAACAGTCTTGGGAGGCTACATTAACCTTATCTGTCAGCATAGGACTTTGGTCTGTATTGCAAGGCATCTCCTGCATTTACAGACATTTTGTGTGCAATTCCCTTTCCCCGGGTGCCCAGGAAGATGGCACTTGTGGCTGGCAAGGCCGTCTGCAGGGCCTTCTGGGTGTGTAGTGTCACTGCCCTTTCACTGCGTGGCACCTCCCCTCATCTCCACGACTACTGCCCCTTCAAGTACTCGGGTCGGTGAACAGAAGCATGTTAAGAACCTCAACATGCTTCATGTGCTAATGCAAACCAGCATGTTCGATATACTCTCTTCATATATTCATTATTTTATAGCTGGTTCTTTAAAAAAGCTTTGAGCTGGTTTGTACTCTCCAGTTTAACATATGCTGGAAGGATAGGTATGGGAGGAAATCAGGAAAAAAACCCGTTTTTGTCAGAAAATAAATCCCAGATTATAAAATTCATTTCCTATCCAACAGTGAACAATGTCCCAGAAGATCAGACAAAGCAGCTGCATGTATAAAGTGCTGGTTTTTTACTTGTACAAGAGAGGAAAATAGTAAATCAGTGATTACAAAGTCATGTACTTTTCTTGATATTTTAAATATGTATTAAATAATCATGTGAGAGCTTCAGTGCCCAGGATTAAGGTCTATGTTAAAAAGTCACATGCACCGTAAGCCAGGGACTCTGTGTGTTGTACTTATTCTTTTATTTAAAAGCTGTTTTGGGGAAGATGCTGTTAAGCAAACATGACTCACAAAGGCTTTGAAGCCAATAAACTGAATTACAGCATATTTCTATTGAATTTGTGTTGCTGGCTGATTAGAGAAACTTATATTCATTAATAATTAGTGCTTTCCAGCATTAATGATATGACTTACTACCACACAGAGAACTCAGCACAGAACTAAGAAACAGGGGAAATTTCCGCATTCAGAGCAAGTTTATAGTTCAGCATCCCACAGTTACTACTTGTAATCACACAGGCAGACACTTCAAGACCGTACATGACCCAAGACATCTAAAACATTTGCTTTTCAGCCTCCACTCTGAAGGTACATGGAACCTGCAACACTATCTGCTGTCTTGACATAAAATCTTCATTTCCACCCTGCCAGTTGCAATAGGGGCAAATGAAAAACCTATTATGCAAAACAGGTAGTTTGATGGCAAAGGAAGGAGTAGGATTGTTTATATATTCTTGAAAGTTTCAAATTACATGAGTAGCCTATAAAGCAATGCTAATGCATAGCTTTATTTTCTTCCTCTGTATCTTTTTATGTTAAATGATTTTTAAGGGCAAGAGGGCACTAAACTTGCTTCTAAAAATAAATGTGTAGTAGATAAGCATGAAAAAATGTGTAAGTTGACAAATAATTAAAAGAAGAATGAAAAGGCCAGATTTTAGTGCCATGTTCCTCATGCATCTATCACGCTCAGTGACAACTCCGTGGAGTG
This sequence comes from Corvus hawaiiensis, assembly GCF_020740725.1. Lineage (NCBI taxonomy): Eukaryota > Metazoa > Chordata > Aves > Passeriformes > Corvidae > Corvus > Corvus hawaiiensis. The sequence continues at coordinate 16,128,374 of NC_063238.1, read as the reverse complement.
TTTTTCAGCTAAAAAACCACCTTCTGAGTCATCACTCTCACTGACTGCATGGCACTGCTATTCTTAGTTATCTCTGTGACAGCCTGACCTAAGCAGTGCAGAGTGGGACAAATTTCCCTATATATGTGTTCTCTAAGCATAAGTCATCCCTGGCCTATTATTAGGATGCATATGCCTAATGAGACACCTAATCACTGTTACCACCCCTGGAAAGAAATAGCAGATCATGCAAAAGCTGGCACTGTAGTAAGCCATATGGGAACTAGAAAATGGCCCTCAGGTCACCCTTCTTCTGAGAGCTGATGACGAGAACAAGTGATCTGTGTTGGATTTCAGCTGGCAGGCCAGAAGGGAAAAGCCTACAGCTTACTTTCTGTGCCTTGAGTTCTGTGCCTTATTTGGAGAGGAATATATTGGTTATCCAGAGAGTGTTTGTAAATGTTAAAAAGAATGGTAAGAAGGAAGCGGTCTGGGGCAGTGAGATTTTTGAGCTGTAAGAAGACACTGGGATCTGCTAGTAAAAGCACCACCACAGGTAGGGAGCTACAGGCACAGACTCAGCACAGCCTCTGTGGCTGAAGTTGGGATGGGTACTCTAGACCCAGGTCTCACCAGACAGACCTTGGAAAGCTGATTTCTTGGTCTGCCAAAACATGAGACCATGCTCAGAGAAAGCTGTTAGAAATATCCCCAAAATTGTGACATCAAAATGGCAGTGGAAGAAAGGTGGTTAGAGCACCTCCTTTTCTGCAGGAGATGCTGGCCTGAGGCCAAGCAGTACCTTCCAAGAGGAATATTTTCACTCTCTCTCAGATACGACCTCTTCCAAAATGCAACGTATTTGACTTATGCAGTACTAAGAAGTCTGAAATTCATGCATACAATCACTCTTTCAGTACAATTCCTCTTCAGAGCTGAAGTCTCCAGACAAAACAACCAAACAATGAGAACATGGGTAAAGTAAAATACCTGCTTTTCTTTACCACAGTTGCCAACTCACTGGTAGGCAGAACACCTCCTTTTAAAATTAGAGAGTCCTGAATCATCACTTTGTGCCTCATTCAAACATCCACAAGGTCACAGTCTCACCTTTTCTCTAGTCACTAGGAAATCGTGCTGTTGCGTGTTCAGATGATCCCAAAAATGTCAGGCATGGAAGCTGTGATTTCCCAGGGACAATGAAACATCATTAAAGTTAGCAGACAGTGCTCATTGGGTAAATGCCAGCATCTAAATCTGTCTTCCTGAGAGAACTGTAAATCTGCTCCTCCGTCCTCAAGCGAGGAAGTGAAACCTCTGTGCATATATGTAGGAGATACCCAGTAATATTTCATTTCTACAGTGTTGGCTATTAAATGCCCAGGTCTTTTTCAAACTGGGTTAATAAATTTTCATGGACAGAAACTGATCTCTATTTGTGATGCACTTTTATGGTCTTCCATAAAGACTAGTCAGAAGAAGTAAAAACAACGCTCCAAGTCTGATACTGATGGCAGTGTACTTGTACAGGCTTATGTCACTTTTGAGTTGCAAAGCAAGAATTACTGCAATCACCAAAGATGCCATATTTTTGTTAAGAAAATCCCATAATTTCAGGGGTTTTATTAAGTTAAGTGATATTCCAGTTTGTAAAAGGTACCTCTCATCTCCCGTCTAGAGTGTTGTGGAACAATTTCACAATTCAGAGCACAGGGAGCCCCTCTAAATCCCTGCATCTTCTCCACAAGCCACCTGGAAGCACTTCACACAGGGATACCCCACACTGCACATTTACCTGGCCCAGCCACAGGCCCTGTGACGGTCCTCGCCTGAGCTGTCTGAGTGTCCCTGGGAGCAGCCCCAGCCCACGGTTCCTGTGCTGGGTGGCTGGAGTGCTCCAGAGGCCACAGTCAGCCCAGGCCTCTTCCACATGGTACTGCATGTTCCTGTGCCCAGCACAAACCCAGGGCAACACCAATTATTATGATGCCTCACAGGGGTGCTCGGGGAAAGGTAAGGAAGCCTGAAGCAAGGACACCAGGATATTATGAGCCCATTTTCCTTTTCTGGGCTATATTTTGCACAAGGTGGGGTCCAAACAGCAGCTCTGGAAAGCTAAGGAAGCCAGTGAGCCCACCACCCACTCTCTTAGGACCATTCTCTGCTCTGGATGTTAAAAAGTTGAACATCTTCATAGAAACCCTCAGTAAGTGGGGCCAGGACTGAAAGCCATTTCCTGAGTAGTCTGACCCTGTTCTAGCAGGGCAGGGCCTCCCTCCTCCCTCCTTTCACAGGGATTTGGACCTGCCGAAGTGAGCCTGGCGCCTTGCCCCAGGGAAGCTGCTGTCAGAGTCATGCATGAACTTCCTACCCCAAGCCACACCAGTGGCGTTCCACTCTTTAGGTAAATGTTCTCCATTACACTCCTACGTGGTTAATTAGCAGCTGTTCAGGTACTGTAAAAATGCAAGAAAGTTCAATAAATATAATTTATAAATAGATAACACCAAACAGCCTGGTTGGAAGCCTATTGAAGCCAATGGGAAGATTTCTGCTGTCCTCAGTGGGCTTTGGAACAGGCCCAAAGGCTGTTCAGCATTAGATAGAAAGGATTATGTCAGGACTATAATACCTAATCTGTGTAGTAGCCAGATTAATTACACAATTAAATTTTCATTAATTATCCCAAATTGTCTTTCCTGATAGCTAGGTGTCACGGGTTCGGTTTGTAACCGGGCGGAAACACCAATTTAGTATAGTGGTTTGGTCCAAAATACTCATTACTGTTTATCTTCTGTGAGATAAGAATTAGGAGAAATGCAAAGCAGGCACCAAACTTGAAAGAATATAAAGAAGTTTATTAACAGACCTAAAAGAGGGGAAAAAAGAAAAAAAAAAAATTATACCACCTTCAGAACTCTCCTCCTCCCCCCACCTTCCTCCCTTCTCCCACTGACAATGTAAAAAGACAACCCTTAAGATGTTCAGTCTGTTTACCACTTCCATAATAACCTTGTTCAGTCCATTTAGAAAGAGAAGTCTCTTCTTGCTCATGCTATGAAAACAGTATCACAACGAGACAGCCGCCCACTTCCAAATATTGTTCAGTCCATTTAGGAAGAGGAGTCTCTCTGCCTGCGTGTGAGTCCTTTCCCCCGACTTGCAGCTTTTCCCGCAACTGCTTTCGAGGGTCCACTCTTGAAGGTTTTTGGGGTACAATTTTAAGGTTGAGCCGTTCAGAAACAAAAACAGAGGCCCTTCTCCTTCCCTGGGAGCAAAGGGTCTTCATCATCTTCATCTTTAGGACTATCTCTGGGAGCATCTCTAGGAACTGAGGTTTTCTCCTTTCCCATTTGGAGCAAAAGTCCTCATCTGGTTCATCTCTAGGGACTGAGGTTTTCTCCTTTCCCGTTTGGAGCAAAAGTCCTCATCTGGTCCATCTCTCCCTGTCCAAACTTCTCATGAAATTACAGCTGCGTCAGCATCTGCCTATCTCAGCGCAGGTGCTTTTGCTCACGAGTTGAACACTCCACCCCCCATATCTTCATGGAATTACAACAGGATACTCTGATATATCATAGCTTCACAACAGAATTTCAGCTTTAAGCGTCTCCTCTCTCTCTTCCCTCAGGTTTTCAGCTCTTCACAGCAATAAAAGGGTTAATCTCACCTCAGCCTTGCAGCTTTGCAGCTGGAATGTTGAATTTTTCTTATCGAAGTGGAGAGGGGGGAGAGCCGAGCCGCTCCGGCTGCCCACGGCAAGGCAGTGGGGGGGGTTCCACGGCTGGAACAGGTCCATGGCTTCAGGATGGCCGTGGCCCGGCCCGGCCTGGCCCAAGCAGGGCCTGGCCGGGCCCGCTGGTCCCCACTCGGGGCCCGCAGCCACCTGTGCCAGTGCTGGAAATGAGAGAGAGCTTGGAGGGGGAGTTTGCCTATTCTTAAATGTGGATCACAGAGGTGGTCACAACTTTAAGTGGCTTAGAGAATTGTCCATATTCAAACTGGCCAGCTGATAGGTTCTATCAGTTCCCAGAGGAAACTCTAAGCACCCCTTAGCAAGGACGTCCCTTCCAGGACTATGCTTGCTAACCTATGACACTAGGATTAAATATGATGTCTTGCAGTCTTAAGCTCTGAAACAGTGAAGCATGTGCCTAACCTTGAAAATGCAATCAGTACCCTGGAATTTGTGCCCTGGTTCCTATTTTAGAGAACAGGAGGAGTTTGTAATGCTCTTGTCTCTATGAACAATGGTTTTCACTGATACAATATTAATTACAACATATAACCTGTCACTAACATGTACAGTCATGGTAGATACCTATTTCTAGTGACCATGGGTCTTACTGCTTGAAAGATAACAAGACTAAATATATTGAGTTTGAGGACAAACGTGTAGGGGAAGGAAGGAGGAAGAGAACATTAAATAAGTAAACATTTAAAGAAGTGTCTGCCGTTTCATCAATAGTCATTAAAAATGTTATAAAGTTCCTATTGAGAACGGTTTTATTCTCTGACATAAAATTTGTCTGTTTATAAGGCTGTCTCTGTGTCTGACTCTGATGCTACTACACAGAGAACAGAGCTTAAGGGACTGGGTAAACATGGGAAGTTCTCTAAGTAACAAAGGAGGGAACCAATTTTCTGGGCTACTGATACCCACTAGGCTAAGAATGTAGTCAGTGGTGTAACAGTCTTTGGGCAGTTTCCAAACAATGCTGTGTTGTGGGAAGGAAGCTATAATGCAGTTGTGTGCCTGTCTTATATTGACTTCTAGGTCAAACAAAGCCTGAAGTGATTTGGAATTCACTTGCTGTGCCACTGCTTACTGCAGCTAGTTTGTGAAGGAAGCTATTGTGCATGAAAGGGAGAAACAAAAAGCATTTGATCCTTGCAGCCCTCATGAGACAGCAATGAATTTATGGCAACTTTTTTCTTTCCAGGCAGCAAAGGAACAGATTACTATCTGATTATAGATCAGCATTTTTACAAATGCTGAACAGCACATGCTCCCTGGCATCGCTTACTAGGGATGTGAAAAGGAATTATTCAAATGACTTAGAAATTGCCTGACAGCACTTTTGAGATAAAGATGCTTTAAAATAAATCTGTGTCTAAGCATTGCTTACCTAGAGATAACAAGATGGGGATTGCTGTATTTGATCAGGCTGAGAGTGCTTTTAAGACATGATCTCTAGCAGCGGCTATGAGGGTGAAGAGAAAAGCACACAAGAGTAAGCGGGGCATGTACCAAGTGATCCTTTCCCCTCATGCATCCCCCCAGACTTCAGATACCCCTCACATGAGGCACTGCTGGAGCTCACATGAACATTCTTACATTGAAGAGTCTGCTTGCTTCCCTCCACAAATTAATCTATACATTTGACCTCCCCACCATTCTGGGACCTCAGTTTCCACCACACAATAAATTTGAGTCACTACGTGAAAATCATAGTCATTTGCTTCTTTTTTGCTGCTTGCCTGTTAGCTGCCTGAAGCCCTTGAATTCTGCAAAAGTTGAAGGGAGGAAAACAACCATTTACACTCTATCTTCTCCAGACGACTTTGTAAGTCTGTATGACATCTGACCTTGATTATTTTTTCACAAGTTGAAGATGAACTTTAGCTTGAAAGATCGAATGATTAGTCAATCATTCTATACCTCATTTTCTCCAGTTATAGAATGAGTTTCTGATGTTAGGTGCATTTCTAAAATTTTATTTCCCCCTCCACCCCAATGTCCAGGAAAGCTCACCTAACAGAATGGTTTGAGCTCTTCCTGATATTTTAGTAAACTTCCTGACATTGCAAAGTTAATGGAGATGACAGGATCCTCAATTGCACTGAATACAGCAGTGTTGTACAGCAAATGCTACTGTTAACTCTGTTTTCATGCAAGAAACTTGATAGATATGTTAGGGAGAAATAAACACCTGACTGAAGGAAGAGCTCATATTTTGCTGTTCCACAAAATAGTGGAAAAAGCTGCACAGAGATCACTCATTTACTTTTTTCAGTTTATGTATCTGCAAAACAGAAAGCACGAATGGTCAGAAACACCTGTGTTAGACATGAATATACCAGCCATGTGCAACAAAGGAATGAAAATGGCCTCTGGTGAGCTTAGTGAGCTAATCACTGGGAATGTGATCCTGTCTTCTTGAATCAGAGGTAAAATTCCTAGTTAAATTCCCAGGATGGTTTATGAATCTTAATGGGTAAACCATCTTTAAGGGGTGTGGTTGTAGTTTTTTGAACGTCATCTTTCAAATTCCCTGTAGACTTTAACAAAACTGTTTTGACTTCTGAAACTCCACTTCCACACAAGAACCTTCTCTAATATGCTACCAGACTGCCTAGCCAGGCTGACAAAAAATTCTGCCTCTCCCTGTCCAGAACCAGATGTGAAACAGAATCATTTGCTTTTTCATGTAAAGGGCACAAGTCTCCAAAAAAAAAAAAAAAAATTAAAAGGTATCTTGCTGTCACCTTTCAATGAACTTGTATCTCATATGCTTGTTTGCTATGTTTCTTTGTACTCATAAAAATGCACCAAAGAGCCCTGCCCCTTTACTTCAGTGAAATTTAAGCTGGCTGCAATTATTAGAAAATTACATGATTACCTATTCAAGGCTGAAGTCTGTCCAGCAACAAAGGAAATCCCTACCCAAAACAGTAGGAAGGTACTTGAATTGTGCCGGAAGACAGGACCATCAAACCTGCTTATATTTCCCTCTGCTGAGGTCAGGATGCCCAATAAACAGTTCAGGTCCCAGCAACTGTGGACTTCCTCATGTCTGAAAGCAGCCTTTTCAGGACTTCTGCCTCATTTCAAATTCCCTTGTAAAATCCAGGATTATTTCTACCTAATTTATTTATTCCTACATGGATATTTAGGCATACCACTTTAAATGTTTTGTTTCGGCATTACATATGGGTCTGTACGTCTTTGCTCTGCAAATAAAAAATTCTTGTGAGCAATTGTTTTGCAGAAGTCTCATTCAGATACTTGAAGAAAAACAGCAGTCCAGGACCTGGGTCTTTATTCTTGAATGCAAGAAGAATAAAGTAGGTGTATGTTGAATGTTGCAAGAGTGACACTGTTGTGCACACCATTTCTATTTGCTCACTGCAGCATTACTGCACTCCCAGGGGTAATATTTGCCAGGAATGTGAGGATCCTGCAGGACTATGGCTGTCTATGGCTGGGTGGAGGGAAGCATTTGCCAAGGTGTACACACCATGCTCCCTGACATGCTGAGGTTCCTCCCCAGCAACATCCCACCGGGGCATTGCAGGCCTGCTGCTCCTGGAGCATGCACAGGAGGTAAAGCTGACAACAGTTCTGCTTTGAAGTTTCCTCCTGGCCACAGCATTTGAGGATTTAACCCTTAAGGAGATTGCGGTTATAATCATCGGGATGAGAATCCTAGATTGCTTCCAAGGATTCAATTAAATATGTCACACAATAAAAGTGCATGTATAAGAGACCATTTGGGTTTGGCACCATGCATGGGACTAGAGTCTAATTAGGCCTTTATTGCTAACAACATCTGATTATAACACTGTCTGCATTTCACAATGGCTGTTTTGCAAGCTCTCTCTGGGTTAGCTAACACAGGGATGCCTATGCCACAAAATGGAGCTTGATGCAGAAATCATCAAAGCAGCACTGACCAAAAACTGAATTTATGCACTAGCATTCAAAACCAGAGAGCCATGATTCAGTTATGCCCACTGATGTTAACAGGTCATTCAGTCTAATAATCAAAGAATATTTTGAGTCAGGTTGAAGACACCAGTACTGTGGCCAAGGAGAGTACTGTTCCCAAACTCATGGTCAGATGAACTATATAGTTTCTGAATTTTCACAGGGAATAACAACATTTGGACCTTAGGTCACTTGTCATTGCCTGGGTTCTGAGAGAAGATGACTTAAAATCATTCAAAAGGTTTTAAAAGTGAGACAGGAGAACACATAATCTCACAACACTCTCACAGGACCAAGTAGGCATGAACAAACTGGGAATTTTCTTTCAGAACAAATATTTCCTGTGCACTTGATCAAAAATGAGAAATTTTGTTTTCTCAATATCAAGAAAATTAATTTACAGGTTTCAGTCAAATGTAGCGAAATATTCTTAAAGGCTTATTTGTGTCACTCCAAATAATGTAACTCTACAGAAAGGAGCAGATGTGGCAGTGCATGCTTGACAGTCAGATCCTGCAGGATATAGATTTGCATCCAGCCCTGGGGCTTTTGGTTTCTTACTGATAACTGGAAGACTGGTAGTATTTGCCAAATATAACTTGAACTTAGGTGGTTGCTATTGAAACTGAGTAAGAATAGAGACATACAGTCAGAGGAAGATAAAGTTTCATGACCCATCAAAAAGAAGCAGATGCCTATTTTCACTTATTTGTTTCTGAAACATTATTTAATGGCAAAAGAATAAAGACAGTTTTCAAGCTGGTACAATAGGAAAAGAGTCATAAATTAAGAACTCTTTCTGAAGTGTGTCACTTGTGATTTTGTGGTAGTGCCATTTCTATTGCTTTCCAGGTGGCACCTACTGGATGAGTTTTTAATACCTATTATTCTCCACTGTATTTTCACAAGATCTAACATGTTAATTTAATATTTTTTTAAACTTTATTAATCTTTTAATAACAACTTTTGCTTCATGTCACAAGGTGGTTGTGATTTCTTGATGGAATCAGTTAAGGGTCAAGCTTTTCAGATCCTGCCAATCAAGGTAACTACACTGAACTTACTCTAGCCTCAAGTCTTTATTAGAGTCTTGAGATTATATACAACAAGTCAAACATCATAAATACTGCAATTAAGGACTAAATATTTGTTAGGGGCATCCATTTATTTGGAAACACTATCTTTCTGGGAATGCTTTCTTAGTTCTTGTAAAACTACATATCTTGAACAGCCTTACTGCACACAGACTGGACTCTGATTTTTTTTTTTTTTAATGCATGGCACAAACTTTTTTGATCAACTCTACTTTTGAAACACAAAAACCAAAGTGGGGTGAGGCCATATAGTTAGTGTGTTTCAAAAAAATTTCAAACATTTCTATTAGGGCTTTTTTTGTAATTCATATATTAAAGCAGCATAGACTTACACAAATATTGTGACCGCTCCCTGGAGACCAACTTATTCCTGGATTCTTTTAATCTATTGTACTCTTAATCTTCAAGCAGTGTAAAGATCATGAGGAATGTGCTTTACTTTCATGTGCTTATAATTTTCTCCATGTGAATACAAACATTGTAGTTACATGGGTATTTCTCAGCGCAAAACACTCTTTGTAGACTAGTAAAAAAGCCAGAAGGCTGACAATGGAAAATAGGGGTAAGTTAGCTGAACTTATATATTATAAACTGACCTATTACACAAAAATTGGCCAGTTTGCAAGCCTTACATGTGCTTTCTAAACAGTGAAGGCTATCCTAAATACTTAGAGAGGTTGTAAAGTTAAAAGTAAAAAGCAGTAACTTCTCATTTATAATGGTTTGCTTCATTTTGCAATAAAAATGCAATGCAACAAAACAAAATAACTTTTTTCCTTTGGACTCAAGTGCTCAGATTTCATGAAAGACTAGTTTAACTACACTGGAATCCTTGCCAGTCACAGATGAGCACCTAGATCACTTTGGGTATCAAAATGCAGGAGCTTTTAATTTGTACTGTAAGAGGTGACCAGCTTCTGCTGTGTGCAATGTATTTTCTCATAAAAGCCACCCAAGGAACAAATTTATGTATACAATATATAGAGAAATGTGTGCTTGTTTTGGGAAAGGCAAGGTTAATGTCTGTGTTGTTGTTGCAGTAGAAACGGATCTTAGCAAGCATCTTTTGTTTCAAAGGAAGTCCATCCCACGGTTTGGAAACTGAATGTAAGAATGACTCTTGTTTAAATTGACAGAGGCCAAAGTCCTGTCTCAAGTGCAAATGCTAAATTTTAGCTGTTCTCTTAATTTCATTGGGGTTTTGGTTTTTTGGAGGGTTTTTTGAGTTTTTTAAACTTACTTGCTGAATTCATCAGTCATTTTCTTGGCATTAAAATTGGCCAGAATCATACTTTTAAAGGCCTTGAGAAATTTAATTTTAAGTCAGAAAGCTTAATTTTTATTGTATTGATATTTTAACATATTATTCTGACTTTGTTCTGCTTGATAGTGTTCCTCTCCAGCAATTTTGCAAATGGGTTGAACTACTACAAAGTTATGGAGCTCTTGTTACTGAGTTCCTTCCTCCATCAGTATTGTTGCTGAGTTAACTGTCACTGAGACAATTTACACCATGATCATACCAAATAGTTAGCTACAAGAAACCCAAAATTTATTGGGTTTAGCAAACCTTTTTGGAGTTTAGCTACATAATGAATCCAGTCTAATATCACTGACCTCTGTTTTACAAAGCCTTAGAAAGACTGCATCAGAATTTGTAGACCAGGGAGCCAAAATTTTCTTATATGCAACATATATTCTGCACAGACTGAGTAGAAGCTTATCTTTGAAATACCTTTGAAAGCATCAAAAACTGCAGATGTGAGCTGGGGCCAATATCCCAGACCAGGCTGAGTACACAGTATCTGGATGAGCAGGCTCTTTGAATATTATCTCTCATTAGTTATAGATCCATCTTCTAATTGATGACATCTGCCTCTGCTACAGCATGGCAGCAGCCAAACCAAGCAATGCAAGAGGAAAATATGAGGAGTATAGGGGAAAGGAAATCAGAGATTGTATCTGTTGATTTTTGTCTAAATATGGAAATTCTTATACAATAGACCATCAAAAGTAATTTCCTACTTCTTAGAGGACAAGCTGTACATTTTCTAAAATAGTTCAAAAGGTGTACAAACTTGAGCTCAGGCTGTGGAAGTGGGAGGAGGGGGCCAGAGAAGCTGTAGAGAAAAAGAAAGTGAGTACAGGATATCCCCCGCCCAAGCCTTTTTAAAAAAATCCCTCAGTTTGAGATTTCTGTGTATCAGAACAGACAGTCTGTTCACTTGATAGGACTGGGTCCACTGTGGATTGATGACAGGGATGTCTTTATATGGCAAAACCAAAGGAAAGACACAATTTTATGCAAGAACAACTGAGAAATCCCTTTCCAGCTCCACACACGAGAGAAGACATACAGTACCAGAGCTGAAGCATTTCCTTGTGCCATTCTGCATCATGTCCTGCCAAAAGGAGGAGTCGGTAATATCACAATAATGCTCTATCCTTTGTTGTACTTTTTCTTCTCTGCTTGAGACTCCAGATGTGCCTTGGTCTGCCCCATCACAACCTTGCCCCTGCCTCACAGAACACTGAGCTCGGCTTCTCACTGAGGGCCACAGCCGTGGCCTCTTTTTTTACCAGGAGTGAATATAGTCCTGATTCCCTTCTTTTAATATCTGATTTCCAAACACTTTTATCAAGTGAATTCAGAAAGCTGCTGGGCTCTGCCACATGGTTGCAAAATCTTGAAGAAACCACTGGGCAGTTTTAGGTCTTTGCTAGGTCAAAGAAGAAACATAAAAGATTTCCAAAGAACTAGGACAACCTTTCTCCCAGTACTCGAAGAGTTGTGCTTCTTTCTTGTCTGGTAATACTTGCTGAGTATGTTGCAACAGACTTGTACAGGCATTCTTGCCTAATGTCATTGGGACGTTACAGCACTGAGAAAATCAGTGCAACTTTACAGCTATTAAGCAAAGTGTTGACAGTAGCAAGCATATGGATTCCTTCAAAATACAGTCTTGGGATGCTTGACTTTGTCACATGCATCCCAGTGCTCAGCTTTGGAAATGTGTTTGTCTCAAACAACTTCTTTGGGTAAACCTGAGATCCCTGAATGAGGCACAAACTGAGAGGTAGAGATTTTTTATGCAGAGTCACAGTCCTTTCCAGATTAGTGACCAAAGCTGACAGCTTGAATGATCAACAGGAGTGATGTTCTGTTTCCCTCCAGAGCTCAGGCTCATACAGCCTCGTCCATCAGTAAGAGGGCTGAAACAAACAACAGAAAATCATATGTATAGGTGGAATACAATGATTTTGGTTGAACAGAAGAAGGAATTCTGAGCCTGAAATGTCACCTGATTTTTTCACCTATATCAGCTAGTTTAATAAAGAACAAAGCTTTCCCTGCAAATTCTGTTTCCCTATGTCCATCCAGCATGGTAGCTATGGAAACATTCTCACCATTCAGTGACCTGTTCTAGTGAAATAACAGTTTTGAACAGGGGACCAGTAGGCAGAACAAACATTTCCTATTCATAATGGTAGGTGAAGCTCCCTGTTTTGATTTTAAATTTTAGACAAATTTTTAAAGCTGTCTGGAACAGCAGAAAGCTGGGAAACAGAAGATGATCGAGTATTATTTTAAATTTTAATAAGCTAATTTTCTGTATTTATGATAAGGCAGGATTGTGGAAATAGAGATGTAGATAGATAAAACACAAGCTCAGATGTCTTTTCCTATGACCGGTTGCCCTCAGGAACAAGACCATTTCTCTGTCCTCAGCAGTCTTGTGTTGATTTGCAAAAGGTGCAAATCCAATCCTTGATGCAGAGGAAAAGGAAATAAAGAGTGATATTTCCCTACTGGCAGCTTTGTCTGGGTAATTGTAACTTCAAAGTCAAAGCACAAGCACTCTGAAGGCGGCTGGGAAGTTTTCTCAGGCAGGAGGAAGTTCTGAGTAACACCGATGCACAGTGAGATTAGTATACTTGAATTTGACAGCAACGGTGCAGCATACCTGCAGGTAAGGAGAAAAGGATATCAAAGCAGGAACACTGGAATGCGGGGAAGGGTCAATTTATGCAGAAGGACTTCCACCACAGACACCCCTGAAGTTTTTTGGAGTGGCTTCACAGTACTCAGCAATCTAAAGGAAAGAACTGAGCAAGTGCCTGATGATGCACATTTTATGCACCAGATAATCTCGAGCCAGAGTGACAGTGGTGTCACCAGTTATTCTGGTAATGGCCTGCTCTGTTTCTTAGAGGCAGAATGAAACACTTTCACTCTTGGCTTACAGGGATATTGTAGACAAGTAGGAATATTTTAGACAAGTAGGAATAGCAATGAGCACTTAGCCCATCTCTTCCTGTGAAATCTTCCATGTTATGTTCTTAAAAATATCTGAGAAGGTGTCCACATTTCTAAATTCCTATCTCTGTGAGAATAACAGGATCACGCAATTTTATAGCTAGAAGAGAAAATATTTTGCATGAGAAATTATGTGGCAGAAACACTTTAGAGCTATAACCTTGTCCTGAAATGTGGAGCAAGCAAAATTCATTGCTGGAAACAGCTCAGTTACACTGGATGGATGATCGGGCTTGGAAAAAATAATGAAAAAGAAAAGCAATGAAGCAAAAAAATGAAGCAATTTTACCTGAAAGCAAATGCAGCCCTTAAAAAGAAAGCTCTCTTTTCACAATACCGTCTTTCAAGCTAATTTTTTAATAAAATTTTTGAGCTATTCATTGGCAACACTGCCACACTATCTACAGATGAACAACTCATGGATGCAATATGAGACAGTTGCATTTGGACATTGAATGATTCCTGGAGGTAGGTAAAACATTATTGTAAGAGTATTTCTGCAGACTGGATGCTGGATTATATTGAATTCCTGTTCACTCGAGAAAACAATTGGCCAGCATGGGAAATATATATATATGGGTTTCAAGAGAACAGCAGGACCAATAGTCACATTCTCCAAAAAAGACATAAAAGAAGGAGAAAATTCATGGATGGAGGTTTAGGAGCAAACCAAGACATGAGGTAGCGAGTGGAAGAACCACTAAGTAGCTGAGGTGAGCTTGAAGGAGAGTTGCCTGTGGGACTTTTTTATCTTGGTAATGATGGGAGAGCTGAGTGTGACATGCCTTAAGCACTGATTCACAGGTGTCACCTTTGAAAAGTAAGAGCAGTGGTCAGCAGGAAAGTTGCAGAAGATACAGCATGATGTGCCCTGCCCAGTGGGAAGCATGGGGCCAGATTCTTCCACTTGAGAGCAAAAGCACCTGAAAAATCCTTTACTGGTGAAAATGTCAGGGTCCTCAGTTCCTACTGAAATCTTCTTTGAACTTCTGTGCAAGAAAAAAATTCTGGATGTTAAATATAGAAGACAAATTATTTCATTTGATGTATTGTACAAGATCAAGAGCAAACCTAAAAAACAATAAGTCTGTTGTTACCTAGGAAATTAATACTTACGTGTTTTAATTTATTATGAAGACAAAGAATGATATGTTCTGGCCACTATAGTGTACAATATCATTTCTCTCTGAACAAAGTTTCATCTGCCTTGTTTGTGTCCAACAGCAGCAAGGCCTTCAGCAAGGTGTTGCCAAAGGCCCCAAAACAACTCCATTCAAGTGAACTTCTACCAGCAAACTGGGATATTTCCTTCTCAGTGATTCATTGGTGTAAGCTTTCTCTTGGTGTAAGCCTGCAAACATGAAATTTAAATCACCTCTCCTCAATGAACAGATCAGATGGCAACAAGGCAGACATGCTTGGAAAGATTTAATACATACTAATAAGAGAGGAAGTCATCAGGAAACTGACAGTTCCTCAAGCTAATGAACATGTCCCAACAAAAATGTGTCTATTATATTCACCATTCTTCCATGAGAGCATTTTTAGAACATTTATCCTGAGCAGTTCAGCAATATTTAGAAAAACATGCAATGTATTTGTTCATTTTTCTCCCAGGCTTTCACTTGACAATGGCCGGCATGAAGGTTTTCCTGAGTTCAACATTTGCCTTCCAGATTTGCAAGATTCTGATGGCTTGGAAATGTGACATAATCTTAATGATTTCCCCTTATTCTCCATTAGGCCATTCCACTGCTTAGGAGTATTGTGCTGCATTGATAATTACCTTGAGAAGACTTTAGTGAAAGCCTGGTGGGTGTGGTGGTATGAAACGTGGAAAGACACAATGCTCCTCAAAATGAGAACATACCACGGATTAAATACTCCTATCTTGCAGCAAGGGAGTGGTAAGAATCTTGGTAGGTGTCCTGGCATAGGGACCAGGACTGCGTGGATGTGCCTGGGAAATACATCAGGAACAGATCCCTTTTTAGTTCCTGAACACCAGTGTGAATATATGAAACATGACATCCCTTTAAAAAAAAAAATAAAATAAAAGAAAGTCAGGCCTCCTTTATCGGACAGGCAAAGACTGATGTACATTCACAACAAAAACCAAAACACGCCAACAAAAAAAAACCCTAAACCAACCAACCAAGAAAAACCACAAAAAACAAACAATATGTTAAAAAAATAATAGATCTCATACCCATTTACCAGTTTCATTCGAGGGTCACTAAAGCCTGATTACTAAAGAGTAGCATGATTTAGTTACCCTCTTTTGGGATATGTGCCCCCTGTCAAAGGGTTGTCCAAGACTGAGCTGTCTGCTTCGATTTCTTGGTTTCTGCTTGGTTCCACTTTGATTTGATTCTCAGATTTGATTTAGACTACTTTTCATCAGTGAGGCACCTTGACAGGCCATTTAAGTAGCACTGCTCAGTACCCCGTAGAGAGGTCGCATCCTGTTAGAGCTCAGTTTACCTTTGTTCTTTTCCTAGTGGAATTATTTCACCCTAACTTTTTTAGTCTGGGTGGAAATTGTCTAGGTATAATCTAGTAATTTGTTCACTCACTATACCAGACAGAGAAAAACAAAAATCACTAGGGGACAGTTGACCTCATTTATAAACACTTGCTTACGGCTGCTGGGATCCTTGTCCATTGCCTACAGAGGAATCTTCAGTGGCTGTGCTGGACTCTTCTGTGTCTGTAGTTAAATGAAATACTTTTCCACCTTGAACATAATTTTGATCCACCCTCCTGCACTGCAGCTGATGCATAAAGCTGCTTATTAAAGACCTGTTAAAACATCCAGTCTTCTTTGCTGATGAAACAAAACACAAAAGGCCATCTGATATTTGCTTTAAATAGGCCAAGGGTCACAAGAGATAGGATAAAATACAATCATCAACTTATAGCAGGATTCACATGCCCAGCCTACTATTTCCAAGTGCATTGCAAAAGTCTAGCATTTTCATAATCAGGTCACAGATGACTAAAATCAATTACAAAGGTTAATGCCTATAACAGCTCTTGTTGGTAGTGGATCTTAATTCAAAATATTTTCTCTGCTGTTATAGTAAAAATATGTAATTATAAATTTAATCTCATATTATTGAAATACATTTTCAGATTTCTTACCAACTATAACAATGCAAAACTCAGAAATGAAGACTCCTTTTTGTTCACAAAATACAGCAACTATTTCTGACTCCATCCCTTTCCCTGCAGTAAACCTTGCCATATTGTAACAGCATTTTGCAAAGTAGCAAAATGTCATAATTATTATTGTGTTTTAGTAGGTACCTTCTCCTCGATGTCAGCCTTTCAGGATGCATCCATCCACCCTTTGGCTCATGCTGAGGTGCTTGGTGAAGAAATTTGGCCTTGGTGCAAGTCTGTGAGGATTTGCTAGCTAATGGGTCAAGGCAAAAGCAGGAGGAACATAACATAGATGGAACTATTTTACATAAGCAAAATTAACTTCTGAGTTTTATCTTGTTTGTTGCCTTATAGGAGAGAAAGTTTTGTCTGGTGAGTATTTGGACAACAATCTCTGTACTCCACAGGGAATACCAAAGGAGATGGTAGTTGCTCTGATTACAGGCTTCATATGACAGGCAAAATTTAAGCAAATTAACTCCTTTAATATTTGTACCACAAACTGAGGCTATTTACTTGCATGATAGCTTGATAAGGAGATCATACTGTTCATAACTGTATCTCCACAGAAGTTAATTTTTTGCTTTACAGCTGATGGTCCAATGGCTCCAAATTATTGCATGCATGTGGCTACAGACAGTGCATACCTGGAGCAGCTTCACGTACTCCACGAAGCAACAGAAGTGCTGAGAGAGATTATTGCCTTCTGCTTTCTCAACGGGAGTGGTGGGACACTGCCCCAGCCTGCCTGAGGCTTGCTAACCACACAGCCAGAGTCAAGGCTCAGTATTGCTCCTGGCACAACCAGAGCGCCAAATTAGGTTTGTGGTCATAGTAAAGAATGTTTTAGACCATTTCTCCTATGAGACTACAGCAGCCCATAATCTTTAAACTAGTCCATATGAACAGACATGGAGCTCCTAGGGTGTGTCTCTACCAATTCATTAAAGGCTCAGCACATGGTGGGGCCCAGTTTTCTGTTAAGGTCAAAGAAATTGGTCACTGAAGAAAAGCTTCTAGAAGTAAAAGATACAAATTGGCAAGAAAAAATCATATCAATCTAAATTGATATTACACCATATAAGCAGTGAAGTGGTTTTTATGTTTAAGAAAGGCCATTATTATAATATCCTCGTTTTCTAGGCTCTATTCTATTACTTGAGAGTCCTTTGTCCTTATACATTAAAAGCATGCTTAGCTATAGAAGAGGATAGAGGAGTCAGGTCTGACCTGTTAACAGGCAGAGGAAGCAGACTGCCACCTTTTGCTCTTTCTTTGCTTCAGTGCCATACTCAGTGCTCTGTTCAGATGCAGTTGTCAGAGTAGTTCTTCATGCAGGATGTCCAAAAGGACTTCTCTTTCTGGAGGGGTTATAGTTCTTTGAAATCAAGAAAGGCAACAAATAACATTATAATAAATATGCACTCATTGATTTCCTTTCCTGAGACAAACACAACTTTTTGCTTTCTTTGTTTTATAAAAAAGAACATGGCAAATCTCTTTCAGAAACAATTCTACATTCTCTTGTAAGTAATTTTTTTTAAACTGCTAGTGATAATCTTTCTTGCCAAAAGGGAGTCAGTCTACACTCCTCCCTCCCCAAATGTTCCCTCAGGAACGCCTTGTACTTTCCCTTAACTATTCACTACGTCCACTGGAGTACAGCTGCAAAAAATGGCTCAACTTTACATCTGGATTTCCAATCAGTCACAAATTCATGGCTGCTTTCCCAGACAGAGAGCAATTAAATGAAACCTGTGAAACCCATTACCAAAACCTCTGGAAACATCAGTTCACCCAAACAAAGCTTTTCTCAGTGTTTCTCCGCCTAAGCTTTCAGGATTAAAATGAGATTTCGTAAACATCTAGGGAGAAATCACTCCCAAATTCATCTGCTGATTTTTTCCCTCTCCCCTCTAGCTCACTAGTATTATGTTCCATTTTTTAAATTTTGCTTTGTGTACATTTTACTTCCACTGTACTGCAGACAACCAAGTGTACTAATGGATTTGTCCTGATATGCAGGAGAAGCCACATTCAAGTGACATTCTTCTGAATATATTGTAGAGAAAAGAAGCAATTTTTTCTTCTCTAAAAATAGAACGTGGCATCTCCAAAATGCCGTGTTCCAGTTCTGCCCCTTAAATCATGTCTGGACAGCTACTGTTAAGGTCTTGAAACCCTAAGTAATCTCAGAAACATTGTTGAGCAACCAGCTGCAAAACAAAATGGTACACCAAACGTTTCCAAGACAAGACTTTCTTCTTCTCTTTGTACTCTGTAACCTTGGCTGACAGAGTCTTTTTTTGCATCAGGACTGCCCACCTTGCAAGCCTGCAGCTACAGCCAACGTTTCGATAAAGGGGCTTAGACACAGTTGCATCTTCTTGAGCACCATCAGTTTCATCACAAGAGTCAAACGCATCTTTTGTAAGTTCTGCCCAAAGAGTACTTTTTACAGGGCTTGCAATAGCAGTTTTCTTAAATTCCTAATTTTCTCAAGCCAAAAAGTAGCTAATTTCTGATCTAATTTGCACAACACCTTATCTATCACTCCTGCTGTAACTTTGTCTCTGTCTTCAGCATGGATGACGGACCAAAGGGGTCTCAGAGCCCTCACCTGAAGGACCATGACTGCAAGAATCTACTCCCAGCTGACCCTGAAACTGTGAGAGATCTGCTGCTCCACCTGGATCCCTAAAAATCTATGGGGCCTGATTGGATTCATCCAAGAATCCTTGAAGAGCTGGCTGATGTCATCACAAAACCTCTCTCGATTATTTTTGTGCTGTTTTGGAAATCCAGAGAGCTTCCAGTTGACTGGAAGCTTTCAAGAAGGCTGATTTTCAAGAAGGGCAAGACGAAGGACCCTGAAACCTATAAGCCTGTCAGTTGCACTTTGGTGCATGGTAAAGTTATGAGGAGAGACCTCACCACAGTCTACAACCTCCTTGTGAGGGGAAAAGGAGAGGTACTGATCTCTTCTATCTGGTGACCAGTGACAGTACCCAAGGGAATGGCCAGAACGGCAAGAGAGGTTTAGATTGGATTTTAGAAAGAGGTTTTTCACCCAGAGGGTGTTTGGGCACTGGAACAGGCTCCCCAGGGAAGTGGTCACAGCACCAGCCTGACAGAGTTCAAGAGGTGTTTGGACAATGCTCTTGGGCACATGGTGTGATGTGCAGGGGATGGTGCTGTGCAGGGCCAGGAGTTGGACTTGATGATCCCTGTGAGTCCCTTCCAGCTTGGGATATTCTGTGATTCAACATCAAGCCCATAAGTCCTGCCATAATTGAAGTGGTGGCACTAGTGAATTAAGAACTCTATAAAAACTTACCCTCTATTTATGGCACTACAACCAGCTTTCTGGGAATGTCACCTTAACTAGTATTCCCTGCACCACTTCCCCACCTATGAAATAGTGACAGGGATGAAAATCTAATATGTCACTACAGAACAAAGTAAGTAATACTTGGCACAACAGCAAGGTATTGCTACAGAATTATATAGACAACTTGCAGAAAGATATCAGGACTTCCAACTATGTAGCGTGGCTTGAATTTTTTCTTTCAAACCAAGAGTTGTAAAAAAGGAGGACAGTTTTAGTGATATTTGTTGTGATAGGGTTCACAAAGGAAGGATAAGGATTGGGATAAATGTATTGATACTAAAAATTCACCATAAAGTGAAAAATATGCGTCAGTTAAGCACTAGAGTATCATGAAACCTCTCAATCTATATTGTTCCTAAGATCATTTAGGTCCTAAAATGGGTATAATACTAGTGTACTTAGTAAAGAGCTGTCAAACCTCAAACCAATAAACTAAATCTGGCTTGACAAGCTGGTTAATCTGGACCAGCTCTTCCTGCTCTCTTTCCCAAAGCTCCCACAATGATAGGAGGGGACTGCTCCATAGTGCCAAACCAACTGGTCTGTCCAAACCAGCTAGCCTTGGCCACCAGCCTTCTACCACGAGGACCCATGGTCCTTCCCATTGTAGGGTGACATCTGGAAATGGGCTGAATCCACTGCTCAGAAAATGACAGCTTTCTCCTGGCCTTTTTCCTAGGCTTTCCCAGAGGTGGTCAAAAAGTCAGACAAACAAGAAATGTTCACATGTTTTAAGAGTTATATTGCATAAATTCAAGTCTTTGGGACATTGCAGCAACAGGAGAAGAAGAGGTGAATGACTGTGTGCTTGTGTGGCCAACTGTATGAAGATCAGGTGCTAGAGACTTAGTCTATAATCTATTTTATTATTGTGGTTTTCATTGCATTTATTTTTAATTAAAGGCAGTGCACTCATTAGGACACAATTTCAGCACTTAGTCCAGAAATGGTACAAATTATACCACTAACATATGAAAACCAATACCAGAAAATTTGCAGGTCTCAGAATGCAGAGAGGAGACAAAAGAGTTTAAGCATATAAAAATAGAGTGGATGTAACCACCACTTAAAGCATGTCCTAACCATTCAAGCAGCTAAAAGAGAAGATATTTGTATGAACATTTTTTGTTTAAATGGTATTTGTTCTCCTCAATATAAATTTTCCACTGATGTGGGAGAAATATGCAGAAAATGAGCAGTTGCAGTTTTTGTGGTTTTAAAGAATTATTTAAGAACTGTAATGCTGTGTGATGACATCTCCCCATGTAGGCAGAACTGGAATATATAGATAGGATCAGCTTTTATACCAATCCAGTTCCTTCTCAGCTTTTCTATTGGTTCACAAAGCATCTTTCTTGCCCCTATGAATAAAGACTGCATTCTGTATATCGGTGACATTGTGACTGGACTCCTCCATTCACAATCCAGCCCTGTCATCACCTCTTTTGCTACCTCACATAGTTAGAGGCCTAAGCTATTGTGCACATCCAGTGAAATCAGTAAAAGGCTGAACAAAAGAAAGAAGTGTTCAATAACACATTACTAGTCTGAACAGCTGCTTGGGGTTCTGAAGAAATGAAATTTCTAAGAGTGTTGAATTTTCACACACATTCCTTTATGTAAGGCATACTAACCAGGCATGTCCCTGTCCTGTGAGATAGAAGGAAAGAATGAAAAGAATGATGAGTCAGTGAGGAGATATTATGTTTTTTCTAAGAGGGTACCATTCAGAGTTCTTGACTATGATGCCTTTTGAAATGCTGAGATCCCTAGATGCACATTCTTCCTTCATAGATTACATTCCCCTTGGAGCAATGAGCATACAGCAGCTGTCTTCTTTCCATCAGCAAATACTGTACCAGACTTGCTAGATGCAGAATTTTGCTCTCTGATGCAGGATACCCTTTCACTGCTGTGAAAGGATCAACCATGCTGACGAGGATACTCCCACTCAGGGCAGTAAAGGGCACAGAGCTGAGTGTTACAGCTTTGTTACACTACAGTAAGAGTAGCTGGTTTCAATCCCTTGCGGTCTCATGAGTAAAAATTATGGCTGCTTCTCCCTTGCCTATTTATCCTATAATCCACCAAGCAGATGATCTAAGCAATTCAGAGAAAACTGCTTTGCAAAATACAAAAGCTGTGTCATGCTACAGTCCTCCCTGATGAGTATAGTATTTGTACAGTCTCCAACACTTTAATTTCTAAGGTCTTCAGTCTTTCCAGAACATTCATTTGTCACATTAGGTGCCTTAATGCACATGTTTGGAACAAGGACATACCTACCTCCATTTTCCCAATGTCTTCCCATGTTCATTTTGTACGATCCCTGTAAATGTTGCACAAAACTACATGCCTATCATTCTCAGAGCATCCCAGGGAACATTCCTCCAAAGGGAGACAGCTGCATCCTTTGTGGAAATGTGAAAACAGCTGCAGAGGGAGTAGGTATTAGGAGAGCTTTCTCAGCCAAAACCTTTCCCAAGGCTCCTGCTGAGGCAGGGAGGTTCTGCCCAACTTCCAGCACAGCTGATATCACACCATGCTCTGCTGACTCAGGGCTGGGGCTCTTCTCCAGCAGCCTCTCACCTGGCTGATACAATCACACAGTGCTTTCAAATCACTTCAACCACCTGCCTTTCATTGGGGAGATGCATGCAACTTAGAGCGTGCACTATGAGGGCCTTGGGTAATTTTATTTCAGATTGTGAAATGCTGGCTATTGTGCAATGATAAATCCACTTCAAGCCTCATTATCTCACTGCTTTAAGAAGTGAAAGTGTGTCTGCAAGCATATCTGAATCACACTTCCATAATGAAGACTGTTTTGAATAGAGCTAACTTATATCCCTGGAAAATCACCTCCCCTTCCTCAAATATATTGTCTGCTGACCTGTTTTTAAATGTGGTTATAGTCTCATTTCATAGGCCTAGCAAGATCCATTTATACCAAGACAATTTTAAAGAGGCTTTGAAAGCAGTAACTCCATCATAATATTGTCATCATAAATATGGTCACAATGTAAGATGAAGTCTTTAGTTACTATGTTCTCAAAAGATCAAGTAATTCTTCCAAAAAAACAAATAGACTTCTTGGTAGAAGAAAAAGTGACCTACAAACTTTTCAGTGTCATCAGAATTCCTTGAGATGTACCATTCCCTCTTCCATTTGGGTCCTCTGATCTCTTCTGTTGCCTCTTTTATATCTCCCTGCATGTTTTTGCTGCTTATGGAGAATATGAGTCAGAGAATAAAGACAAACCTGGAGGGTTTGGGGTTTTTTTAAAGAACACTTCAAAACATTAAAAACTGCAAGGTTTCACTAGGAAGGCGAAAGCAAATTTAACATAACACCTTCCTAGCAAAGAGCTGAAGCGTCAGATGCAAAGTGAAACATCACTCTGTTTTCACCTTCAAGGTGGGATCCTGTTCTGATGTCAAATATTCTCCACTCATGGTACCTGCTGGATTCCTAGTTGCTGCATTCAACTACTTCGTGGGACAGCTCTTTGGGTCCCTTCCTTCTGAGGGCTTCAGTCTGTCCTTGACTCTAGACAATTTGTTCTAATATCTCTCTTGCAGCACTTTAACTTCTTCTAGGTGTCATTTCAGTGTCTTTTACATTGCCATTTAAATGATGGATTTTTCACAGTTCAAAATGCTTACTGTTCAGCTTCACCAAAGTAGTACTAGATGCAAGTAGTGGGATTTGCCCTAGGCATTCATTTTGAGGGCACAAAGATAGAAGGCATAGAGTGGGTCTGAAGAAAAAAATCCAGTGGACACTTCAAGCCAAAATAGAGATTGCCATCCGAATTCTCCTCTACCAGGATCACTGAAATGAATAGGACACCTTTATGAATGAGGTTGCCAGAATTAGAGCCACCACAGTGTCTCAGTACAAGCTACCATGCAAACACTTATTACATGGAATCAATCCAGAACAGACTATAGGAAACCATATTATTATTTCAAACATACTATTGCTCCAGTTGCACATAGCTCTCATTCCACAGTATCTGCAGTATCTGCAGTGCCTACAAAGGATATTCTCCCGATCTGCAGGTCAGAGAGCTGTTCAGAGGTTGTACGGTGAGTCCATCCTGATGACAGTAAGTTTAATCCCATCCCAATGGGCAAAAAGGTGGGTCAATGGATCTGCCAGGAGGATAGGAGGAAGCTTACTGATGGGGGAGAAAAGAAGAGCGGAAACCTTGTCAGAGTGAGAATGCTAGTCTGGCCCCACCAGGCACCAGTTCCTTTGCTGGTGAGGGATTTGGCCTTTGGCCCACGTTTGTGGGGCCTTTATAAGTGCCAGAGTTCAATTAGTCAGTCTAAAAATACCTATATGAAAAGGAAATTTTTGGCACCACATTCTGATACTAAGTGTCCCTGCAGCAGGAACAGTGTCACCAGTGACCTGGTGACCCATGTGCTCAGGGACAGCCACCTGCCCTGCCAGCTCTGCAGCTCACTGCGCACTCAGTACTGCACTGCCAAAGCCCCATGGGCCTGCCAAGCAGCAGATTTTCAGAGGCTTATAACTACTGAAATCAAGTCCAGTTTTCACTGGCATAGTATAAGATATTCCACTTCAATGGAGCTTATGTCTGACTCACTCCATGCTTTTTGGCTTTTTGATGCCAGATTTGCTAAAAAAACCCATGTGTAAACATTGGGAAGTTATTTTCTCGTTCTTCCCATAAAACTCAGCCAACACAAAAGAAATACTTACACAAGTAATTCTTTTGTTTGCTTGTTGAAAAGTCCAAATTCAAGGCACTTGAAAATAGAAAGATGAATTTTTTTTGTTTCCCTCATGAAAACAGAAGCATGGAATGGAAATGTGTAAGCAGCCCCAGGAGTTACTGGTGCTCCAGTTACATTCCAGTAAAGCTAGACAGATTTGTTTGTGTGCACATGTGTAAAATGAAACTTCAAGTGAGTATGCATTTTCCTTAGATAAATTTGTCAGCTACCAGTAACATTATTACTGGTATTATTACCAAAGAAAAACTGATTATGGAAGAAATAAATATCCTTTGCTAGTAGATTTCTCTCTGATACACAGTGAGTACACTATGTACACATCCTGTTTTCCTCTTTCCAAAAAAATAACATTCTTGAGATAAAAAACTCATTTTTCTCATTTGAGAAAAATGTTACTTTATCCACAAGAACATGTATGTAGCATGCATGAGATGTTTACTGACCTTCCTCCTGAAAGACACAATTCTCCAAGCTGTCAGTTCATATATCAGTTCTAACATTCCTTCCAAGCACATGTATAATACGTATGCAAGCTACTCATCAGCAAGGCTGTTTTAGAAATAGGCTTAGGTAGTGCGCCAATGCCTAGAGCTATGTCTCCAGCCCATTTGGATATGAATGAAAGGGATGAGAGACAAAATGTTCAATTATCATTAAACTACTGAACTAAAAGACTGAAAAAAAGTAAAGCATTTCTAACAGTGGAGGCAAAAATCAACTACTTTGTCACCTAAAATTAACATCTCAGTTGCCATCAGCAATCCATTTACTTGTATTACATTTAACCAATTTGATTCAGGAAAAATTAAAGGTTTTTTTAAAGTTAAAAAATACTTATTCTTTATATCATCTAACTGTATCACTGTAATTTTTCATTTGGAAATTATATTATTATATATATATAATTAGGATAGATAACTGTGTTATGGGTGTCCAGCTGTGCTCTGGATGTAAAAATCCCTTCATGTTCAGCAGATAGCTACCTGGTGCAGTTTGTAGAGCCTGTGCTGCTGCTTAGCTGGCCAGTTAATAAGGGTCTGCTTAAGGGTGAGATGGAACACCAGTCTCCACTGGCTGGGTTGACTTGAGGCTCATTTCAGCTGCCTATGACAGGCATCCAGTACCACCACAGGTGCCTTGGGTATCCACCTGGCCCCCAGCTGCCTCCAGCAGTCCACAAAACTTCAGCAATTTCTCTGAAATTTTCCAAAATTTGTATTCAGTTTTGCAAAAATTGAGTTAGCAAAGAGCAAAATTATCTACTCAATGTCCTAAGGAAAATTTCCTTCAAGAGTATCTAAATGCCCCAAACATATAAAGCAGTATAAAATCACAATACAACAATCTTCCCAAAGCTTTACCATAAATTCGGAATGCATTTTAAATACATTTCAATGATCCACTCTCACTTGCTGAAAACTGCTGAGCTTTTCCTCAAAACTATTACAAAGTAAGTATTTAACTTTTTAAGCTACTGCCTATGATATCATCCCTTCCTCTGCCATAATATGAACACCCTTTTTGTTTTCTACCTCAATATCCAATATTATAGCACGGGATGCTTTTGAAACACACCAAAAGCCCCACATCTCAGTCTACAATCAAATCCATTTAAACTTACCACTGATTTTATTAGGCACCAAACAGCTTTCAGCCTCTTTTGTAGTCCTGAGACGTGTCTGATCAGTTGTCCTCACTTTCACCATCAGAGAGTTTACAGGCGGTTGCAGATGGCTAACTACACAGAAACATACTCCTTATCAAGGCAGAGTTTCTTCTTACATAAGAGTTAACCAAAAGATTAAATTAAAATATTTTGTTAAGAGATATGGCTGAATAGGCCAGGTGCTAAACTGGAAGACAGCAGCAGCTTGGAAAGACATTTTCATTGTTTGGCTGGAGAACAAATAATAATACAAAATAAAGAGTTTTGGAAATGAGTTGTATAAATGCAAGTGGTTTTTGTCTTTGTTAATGTTTTGTCAAATGAACATGTAGATAATTCAAGAGCCCACCTCCAAGAAGGAAGCATGGCCTTGCTGGAGGGAGAAGGCAATGCTGGCTTCTCTAGTAGTCAAGACACAGGAGGCAGAGTGGATGTCCTAGACCCCTGGAGCCAGAAGACTCATGTCTTTGGACACAGGAGTGAGTGCACAGGCCTTGGTCCAATGCAGCTTCCTGGAGCCGGAGCAGTGGGTGCCACCAGGCCTCCAGCCACCTCCACCCGGCAGGACCCAGGGCTTGCCCTCTCCCACCTCACATGTCCCAGCCCATGACAGTGCCTGCAGGGAGCCAGGGACCCAGGCAGTGCCAGGTGCACGGAGCACTCCCACTATGGACCATCTGTCAGCTGTGGCCAGAGACAGCTCGGGCACCCACTGGCACAGAGAAGCCACTGCTGTCTAGAAATCAGCTAAAATGCAGAGTGTTTTCTGGGGCTGCTGGAGCAGGGGGGAGGTTTCCAGAGTTCCCATGGCTATTGAGCGGAGCTTGTGCAATGGCAGCTATTGCTCCAGGCTCTGGACACCACCCAGCAGTGGGTGAGGGGCTCTTGACCCTCCTGCTGTTGCCTATTTCCAGGCCAGCATGTCGTCAAGAGAAAACAGGAGCCTGAAAGTGGCTAAGCAGGACTTTTGGATGGTCTGTCTTCATGCAGTCCCTCTGTGCTGGTGCTGGCCCAGGCCCAGCTGCTTTCCCATGGGCTCCTCGAGGGCTGAGGTGCATCATCCATATCCAGCATCCAGCAGCCACACTAAGCCCTGCTGGTCTCTGCTCTGGGTGCAGCCATCTCCATCCACAGGGCTGGTGATTCCCCATGCCCAGGCACAGCCATGTCCCCAAGTGCCAGCTTGCAGGAATAATCAATTCCCTCTTCAGTACTCATGTAGGCTTCATGCCTTCCCCTTCCAGCCAGGAAGTGCCCGTGTGGCACTGCAGCAAGGAGGGACATGGTAGAAATGGTGTCTCCTGTTTAGCAGGTTTCCCACAGAGGGTTTAACAGAAAACTACATAGTTCTGTCATGCATGGACTTCAGTACGAGTATGTGTCCCACAGGTCAAAGTGCTTCACAGCAATCTCTCAAGAAAGAGCTTGTTCCCACAAAGGGTCTCCATAGCATCTCATAAATGTGGCACATTGGCAATAAAGAACCTGCTCTCCTCTTGTTTCCTTGGATGCCATGGCTACACACACGTAACTAGACACTGATCACTTCAGGTATGGATATTTGAAAAGGATTTAGTTTGAACAACAGGACAACAAGGTTAAAAAATCTGAGTAAAAGGAAAAAAATGTTTTTCCACTTATATGAGCAGGAGAAAAAGGAGCTAAACTCAAATAGCCTTTTTCAAGGACAACTCTCAGTTTAAATGAGTTCAACAAAATTGCATCTCCAGAGAGACAAAATGTTCCTTTCTAGACAGTAATTGCTTTTTTTTTTTTTTTTTAAATAAAGGCTGAGATTCAAGAATTGCTATAAATTCTTACCAAAAAAAAAAAAAAAAAAAAAAAAGAAACAAAACAACTGAATAAGCCCAGGTGGCTTTACTTTCATTGCAATCACAGGAAATACTTCACAGACTTGCTTGTAGAAAGCAAGTGGAAAATTAATGCTATTTATATTTCTCAGAGACAGACATGTGGTTGAAATTGCAGCCTCATTCAAGTTTTACCTGTCCATGCCATAAAATGCAATGTTAAGGAAAAAATCTGAAGGGCTGATTTCTGAGGCTTAGTAGTATTTTTGTGAAGGAGGTAAACCTCATTTTCGTATCATCGAATTCCACATCTTCTAGCTTTCACAGATCAATTAAAAATGAACCGTTGCTTGAATTCAAAATATCAGATTAATTTTACACAGAGTAATGAGTGTCACAGGAAAACAGAGTGAGCATTACATTTTTTTCTAATAAGAAATAAGAAACACCAATTCCTGGATATAGTCATTTCAAAAAGTAAAAAAGTAACAAAGAATATTTAATGGATAAGCTGAGCAATGTTATCCCCATCTTCAAAAAGGGCAAGGTGGAGGACCTGAGAAAACACTGACCAGTCAGCCTCACCACCATCCCTGGAAAGGAGATGGAACAGGGTATTCTGGAGGCCATCAAAAAGCATAGAGATGAAAAGAAGGCCAACAGGAGCAGTTAGCATGGATTCACCACGGGGAAATTTTCATGCTTGACCATCGGATGGCCTTCTACAATGATAAGGCAGGATGGATAGACAAGCGGGGAGCAGTGAGTGTCAACTTCAGCAAGGCTTTTGACACTGTCTCCCATAGCATCCTTCTAGGTAAGCTTAGGAAATGTGGGTCAGATGAATGGACAGTGAGGTGGATCAAGAACTGGCTGAATGGCAGAGCTCAGAGGGTCGTGATCAGCAAAGCAGAATCAGCTTGGAGGTCTGTAGTCAGTGGTGTTCCTCAGGGATCAATACTGGGTCTGGCCTTATTCAGCTTATCAATGTCCCAGACAAAGGTATGGAATGTACCCTCAGCAGGTTTTCTGATGATATGAAACTGGGGGAGTGGCTGATCCACCTGAAGGCTGTCCTGACATTCAGCAGGACCTCGACAGGCTGGAGAATTGGGCAGAGAGAAACATAATGAGGTTCAATGAGAGCAGGTGTTTGGTACTGCACCAGGAGAGGAATAACCCCAAGTACCAGCACAGATTGGGGGCTGACCTGCTGGAGAGCAGCTCTGTGGAGAAGGACCTGGGGGTCTGAGATGACAAGGTGACCATGAGCTGGCAGTGTGTCCTTGTGGCCAGGAGAGCCAATGGTATCCTGGGGTGCCTCAGGAAGAGTGTGGTCAGTAGGTCAAGGGAGGTGATCCGTCCCCTCTGCTCAGCCCTGGTGAGGCCACATCTGGCGTGCTGTGGCCACTTCTGGGCTCCTCAGTACAAGGAAGACAAGGAGCTACTGGAGAGGGTCTGGCAGAGGCCACAAGGGTGATGAGGGGTCTGGAACTTCTCTCTTATGAGGAGAGACTGCGGGAGCTGGGTCTGTTTAGTCTGAAGAAGACTGAGAGGAATCTCATCAATACATAGAAATACCTCTAAGGCAGGTGCCAAGAGGATGGTGACAGACATTTCAGTGATGTCCAGCAACAGGACAAGAAGCAATGACTATAAATTAAAACAAAAGAAATTTCAGCTCCTTTCATATGGAAGAACTTTACATTGAGGGTGGCAGAGCACTGGAACAGACTGCCCAGGGAGGTCATGGAGTGTCCCTCTCTGGCGACATTCAGAATCCACCTGGACGAGTTCCTATGTCAACTGCTGCAGGTGACCCTGCCTTGGCAGGGGGTTTGGACTGGATCTCCAGAGGTCCCTTCAAACCCTAACAATTCTGTAACTCTGTGAAATTACTTCTAGTCTTACAGCCTTGGTTTAGTGGTACAAATCAGGTACAGGCCAGTTGTAGAGAAAGGTTATAGATATATGATAGCAGCTCTTCTTTTGTCCCTAAGATGACATTCTTAGTTTTGCTCCTTTTTATATTAGGAATGAGACAACAAAGAATTGTCACTACATTTGGTACTGATTGAGAAAATTGGCAATAATCTGAAGGCTTCGGGTATGGAGAGCAAATTTGAGAAGTTTCCTTTGCAGCTCACAGCCAAACAGCAGTGGCTGTGAAGGCAGCACAGACAGTTTTACTTGCTCTCTGTAGACAGAGGATCCATTGTTGGGGCTCTATCATTTTTCCATGTCATCTTTAAGATAAATTTTGTCACTGTTATGGAAGCCAATGTGTTAAGGAATATGCCACTTTCTGACTGGAAGAAATCTCTCTTGCTCAATTTTTGTGGAATTTGTGAAGGAAGATGAAAGTCATTAGGAACAAGAGAAGCATTCAGCGAGGCAAAAATTGGAGTTTGAAGAAACCTACTGAAAGTTTTGCATGTGACACACCTACATTATAAATGACATTTTTCCTTCGCAGTGGAACACACAATTCAGTAATTCAGCCCCCTCCACCATAAGTCATTAGAAGCCAGCACTGCTTGTCCATTCATCCAAAAGTGCACATTCTCAGAAACTGGGAACTACATAGTTTCTAGTGGGCTGACTGGATGATAACAGTAAGCTTTTTCCTTCTGAGCCCATTTAATGGCAATTAGCACAGCTTTGGGGATGATGATAACCATTTATTTATACTGTTCTCCGGTGGAAAAAGAGCCTTTCGCAGTATTTAGCAAAGAGCAATAGCTGCAATAAGCAGGTTACCCAGGGACAGGTGCACCTCTTGCACAGACCTTGACTACAAAATGCATTGAGTTTTATTTTATCTAGAAGAACATTGGGCAGACTATGCTTGACAATCCCTAGGGCATATCAATTTCACAATAATTATCACTAACTACCAAACCTCTATTCCTCTTTGGGTAAAACGTCCTCTGGAGAAAATAGTGGGAAGCTCTGGCTTCTGGGTTTGGCCTTGCCTAGCCAATGCAACAGAAGATGTTTCTTATACAGCATTCTAACTGCTGCCCAGCATAACAAAAAGTCAGTCTGAGTGCAATGGAGTCACCACCCTAGACTTTTCAAGACCTAGCTGAAACAAATCTATGGTTGACTTTACACTGGTAATGTGGTACCACCTGGCAATGGCAGTCCTACTTCAAGCACCAGGGCTGGCTAAATGACCTCCAGCAGGGCATGCACTGCTTGTATGAAGCTATGAGATGGGTATAAAAGCCTTAGATATTTAGAACATGATCGTTTTGCATTTGAATTGCAACTGAAATTATGCAACTGAACCAAGAACCTTGTATTTAACAAAGTTGGTGCTGTTCCAACAGTGTGTTCAGGACTTCTGATCATATACACTGTTGCACATCACACTTTTGTAGCTTGCCTATGCATTCCATGGATTGCAGAGGTCTTTTGATTTCAAAATAGGAAAATGAAACATCAACAACTTAATATGGTTCCTCCCATACAAGAAGGATGTAATTAACTTTAGTCACTGGCCAGACCTGAAAACAGGGGGCCATGGCATCACAGGAGCTTCTGGCAGTGGGTAGAGACTGGAGGAGGAACTTCCATTACCTTGCAAACAGCACAGAAGAGAGCAAAATAAGCTGTAAATAGAGGCTAACTGGCCTCCTTTATTCCATTGGAAGAAAATGCTTTGAAGTCTGTAAGGATTGTAATACCCCCATCATGTTTTGAGTATTGAGGTATCATTTCCTCTGAAGTGCTAACAGTGGCATCAGCCTGATCGGGACTGAAAGGGAAAAATGGTAAAGTCAAGGTCCTTTTCATGTTGGGCACTTTCAGGGTAGTTTTGATTTAAGCCTTGTTCCCTGAGGGTGTTGTGTCGGCAGTACCTGGAGGCAGTACTGAGCGATGGAAACTTCCAGGAAAGCTGAAGGGAAAATTGGAAATATAAAAATTTTCTTGCTTTTCAGATCTGAATCTGAGGATGAAAAAGCAGACCATGTCTGTTTCTGCGCGTGCCACATTAATACTTCAGTGACTGTAGGGGCAAAGAATATCATTTAAGGTGGGGCTAATGAAGGGGGGGAGGTATTGCATATTTTTTAATAAAATTACTGGGAGGAAGTGATTAGCATGGTTTTTTAAACACATTACCAAGTTGCTCTCCTTCTTACAGCCTCTTCCCTCAACTCCTTCTATGACCCCATTTTTTTAGTGTTGAGCATTCCAAAAAATGCCTGTGAGGTAGAGAAGTATTATCATTACATCCTTCAGGTAAGAAAGAAATGCACAGAGGATAAAAGCACATGTTAAAAGACACATAAGCCCACGGCTTTCAATGTCTATGTGTAAGTAATTCTATTTGCTGAAAGCAATACAGAAGATTACTGTCAGTGTCTGCTAGTCTTGCTCACTAATCACTTTACAGCATTCTTCTTTTTTATTTATTGCTCAGTAAAAGGACAAAATTAGGTGACCCTCAATAGTTAAAAGCACTTGCTCATTTGTCTGTATGCTGAGTTGTTCTATTTATAGCCATTTTTGTGCAATTTACTTGCAATAGGAAATATGCTAGCAATGCATTGAGAAATCAAATTCTAACCTTGTCTTGGCTCTTTTTCATTGTCTGAGTCTGCTCTTCAAGCCAGTGGGAAATCTGCGCACAAACTTTACACTATATCATTCCCCAAGGCAAAAGCCAAGAGTGCTCCAGACTCTAACTCTGCAGAATTTAGGGCACAGACTAAACATTTCTCAAATTGCACAGAATTTAAGTGATCTATCATTTATATTCTCTACACCAGTTTACATCACCCATTTCCAGCAGACTCAAGCATTTGCCTATACGACACGGCCGACTGGCCTCTGTCACTAAAACATCTTTTAGTTTTCCACCTACAATATAATTTAATTTTCATTCTTGATTGCAAATATTTACTTTTTTTCAAATCAAGTCTTTAAAAAAAATTCACTTAACAATACTCTTCAGAGGAAATATTTCATTTTAAAGCTAATAAAGTGCAGTCCACTAAGTTAATCTATATACTCATCGATCAGCCGTTCTTTGAGTCATTTTTAGCTATGTTTCCATGTACTATCTTATTCCTGTGCTATGTTTTTATTTCATTCTCACTCATATTCCAAAACAGATTTTACTTCTTACATTTTCCCCACCCACCAAGGCAAGAGGAACCATACCTGTGCCATGTCAAGTTCTCATAAGAACAGACGTGCTTCCAAAAACTCTGTTACTGGTGGTGCCAGCTGAACCTAAATTTGACCCTGATGTCTTATCAACATCTGATACAATCCTCTGTGTTAAACCTTGTCTAGATCCTGCATTTCCTTCACAGTCTGCCTCTGATATATGGGCATAATATCTCTCGCGTGATGTTTCAGCACGAAAGACAACAGAGTCTCACTGAACACTTAGGCCTTAAGAGACTCTGGGAGGTCACCATTCAATCCCCTACTCAAAACAGGGACAGCTCTGTCTTCAGACCAGGCAGCTGAGGGCCTTGCCCTGTCTTGACATCAAAATCTCCAGGTTCAGGGATACTAGAGTTCTCTGAGCAATTTCTTACACTGCCTGGCTGTTCTGAAAGGGGAAACATTTTTCTTTTCATCCAGTCAGATACTGCCCCATTTCAGATTACGATAATTGCATTTCATTAACCCACCATGCAAGTAAGTCTTGAGATTGACTCCCTTTTCTAGGTAATCTCCTCAAAAATATTGTAAGGGTACACCTAGGTGCTCCCTAAACCTTCTCTTGTCCAGTCTAAACATGCTTTAGTGGGTTATGAAGTGCACTAGCTGTGGGATTCAACTAATTCTTTAAAGTCATCCTCTGCAACTTGGGTGTCTCAGATAGGTTCTTGTCTAACCTCACCAATGGAGGAAGAAAGAGATACGTTATTGGGGGACTGTCTGTCAGGGTCCCTCCCCCTGCCGTGGGGTCCTGGGAGAGGGGCCCTGACACACGGGGTTTCCCTGCCCCTGCTCAGCCTCGTTCCCCATTGGTTGGTTTGTGTCCCCTGCGCGGGCAAGGACCCTCGGGTCCCGTGATTGCCTCAGTTCCTCGGCAGATCCCGGCCATGCGGCTGGAGAAATAAACATCTCTGAAACATCTATCAAGAATCAGCCTACATATATTTCTTTTCCATGGGCCGCCTTGTTTGATATGTGTGTTACAGTAATCCCCATTGTAACAACTATCCTCTTACAAAAGATGTGTGCAACAGAGGTAGGATGAACTCGTCTCTGCAAATGTCGGAGATTTCCTGCTGGTAAGACAAAGAGACTAATTATTTAGCTAAAAGCAGAGGACTACCCAAATGGCAAACTTCAGGTGTGATGAACCTTGCCGTCAGGCACACAGACTCTTTCCTCTAGTCTTCGACTGCTGTGTTTGTGTGGCACTGGCCAAGAAATGGCACATCTTCATTCTTTGTTTCCTCTCTCTTGGAAGAAGAGAATGATGACTGATTTCAACATTTTGCCAAGTGGTTTGATTTTCCCATACAAAAAGTTCCACGTGAATGGAAAAGGCATTGGTCTCGCATAAAGCCACAGGAGAATGAATTACTGGGCAGAAATCATAATCCTTTTAAGTGGCACACCCCAGTGGTAGCAAAATGTAACGTTCTTCTTTTTTTCAGTTATTGTTTCTGGTTGGCAAATAGAGGAAACCTCCCTAAAAAGGCCAGACCCCATTAAGTGGAGATAGATTTCTGCCTGGGAAATGCCTGTTCTTCACAGAGGGCTGGGCAACAAAAGTCTTTCCTTGTTACAAAGGTACTTCAAAACCGATATAAAACCAGGAGAAAGCTGGCACCTCCCTAATCTTATCTTTGTCATTGCACCTATTATGATTCAGGACGCACCTTCATTTAAATATAAGTAAAGTTCAAAATCTTTATGAATCAATCTGATTACCTATTTCAGTGTTTTAAGAAAATGATTCAACACTGCAATTACCTCCTGCCATAATTGATTGTAGTTGTTTACATGGTAGGTTATTAACAAAATATTATCTGGAACTGAACTCTACCTTTAAGCACAGTTCAGATTATTGCAGCAATATACCAAATATAATGTCATAAAGGTGCAGCAGGTGGCTACTTAATAATGAGTTAGTAATATTCAGCATTCTTTCTAAATAGTGCATTTAGAACCAAATTAGCTGTCTTGACTGAATGATGGATTTGACTGATAGTGAACTGTACAGCATGACCAGCAAGCATTAGGCAGCTCTAGTAAGAAATAACTCACAGCTACATGATGATGTCAATCTTTATTTTTGAAATACTATTTTAAAAAATGAGTGAATGGTCTGCTTCTTTCAGGGTGATGCATTCTATTCCAGGAGTTGTGGAGTACTTTTCAGTGCCTAAATTCACCATCTGGTATAGCCCAAAGCCATCATGCTCTCATCTTGCCAGCTTAAAATGACAGTATAATAGTCCACTCCAGATTTATAATGCTGTCTGTCTGTTTGGATGTCATGTAGTAATACCACATTTCATCAAGCCCCTAAATGCATGTAATATTTTAAAATACTGTGTATAAAGCTATTCTAATTTTGAGAAAATATTTTTTTTAATATGGAAAAAGGAGGAAAGATGTATTTCTGAATATGCTCAGAATAGATCCATGGAAGCATTAAAACATTTCATCAAACCTGTTTCCCACACATCTCTATTTATGCTATCTAACCAGTTAAAAATGCTAGAATAAATTAGTCCAGTGATGTGGCAGATAACAGGATACAGAGCCATTGGCATGCAGAATTTTTGAAATGGATGGAAAGGGTCTTACAGGAATTGGAGAGGTAAGAAACACAGGGAATCCAGTCCCTACTGCAGTGCTTTCAGAATCCTGATGCAAGATATAGGGTGATCTTGTAGCTTATAATGCCAGAAGTGGGATTGTCATTAGACTAGTATTCATACATACTCCTTTTGCCAAGTAGTTCTCATCACCTGTGCTCATCTCCTTCCACTCCTGTGCCTTGCTGCAGCTTCAGACCTAACTGATGTAAGCAGGTGTCACTGGGAAGCTGCAAAGGCCTGTGGCTTCCACAGGACTCAGCAGAATTGAGGCCTTAGATGGTAAGATTTGGGTTTCCTTCCATTTACATAGAAAGTATTCTCTTGAGCTGCTTGTTCAGTGCACAGTATAATGGTGCACTGAGCCATGCCTCCAAAAGCAGCAAAGGGACAGGTAGTGCATGTGTAGGTGGACGTACTGCATACTGGGGGAGAGCTGGAGGCTTATTTTTAGGTAGAAAAGTACACTCTGAAATGGAAATACCTGCCTATAATTTAAATAAACAAATAAAATAAATAAAGAAATAAAATGTGGGTTTACAGGGTTAAGGTTTTGTGACATTTGAAACAACTGAAATATCCTCTTCAGAAAAGATCAGTGTCTTGGGGTCCCACAGAGTCAACTAGTGGTGTACTGTGCTTCCCACTGGAGAGCTGAGAATATATCCTCCCAGTTAGTGTAAAATTCGTACTGCTAGGCAAGAATGATTTGTTAGTTTATAAACAGACAGGTTGGAAGTAGAGGGGGAAGAAGAGAAAGATATGTTTCATTATTGGCATGTAAAACTCAGTTTTAGTTTGAAAATCATCTAAACATAACCAAAAGATTGTTCTATTTCTTAACCATAAGCTTTTTTCAGGGTGGAGCTCTTTCTGTGTTCTACTTGTACACACCCTGTTTCACCAGCATATTTTCTTGTGTTAGACACAGTCTGCTGATCTTTCAGATCATATCCAGTTTTTAAGCTCTCTCTGGTTAGCTGAATTAAGGCCCTTCCTCAACACGTACAGCTAAATTGTTTGCTATGAAACAACACGGACCTGCTCTGTAAGCACCAGCTTGAAGCATCTGACTTTTTTGTTGCATCTAGCAGCTCCCACATACACATCAGGTCTATACCAAAATTCTTGGACCCCTTGGTTAGGAAAATGTCAAGATGTCTGGAATATTATTTTAGAGGAACTTATAGTTCAGTTGTGAGTACTTGTGACACCTAGTGGTCCCGGCAGAAAAATGGAAATACTCTAGAGGAAGAGGAAGTAGGGGGTGGGTCAGGCAAGGGAGGAAGGGATTCAGTATCCCTGCTGGAAGATAGTTACTACAGTAATCTGAGAAAACACACAACTGAACAAATTCTCTCCCTGGGGATGAGGCACACCTGTCTGAGGCAACCACCTCTTGGAACCCATCATGTCAACAATGGAAAAATTCAGCTGTACGAAACACTTCTGAGGTGGAGTGACACTAGGTGATTACAGATGTTTGGGTAAGGTGGTCAGGCAATCACCCAAGCCCTCTTTATGAAACAGGAGGTGACCACAGGAGCTGTGGGTGATGGCATCAACCCAGAAGCAAAAGAATAACACCAGGAGTAGACCAAAACTGTTGATTCTTCTACACCATGAAGAAAACCAAGGAAAGTGTTGTAGCCAGTTCATTTCTGTCTCTTTACAAAGTCCTCCTTTAAATGTGACACTTAATAACATTCCATCATCCAAGATGTTCTGTATATTCAACAGAAAAATGTGCATGGACTCAGAACTTAGACGGACTGAACTGCTCTGTGAAGAAGTCTGTGTCAATACCTTAATGAAATCCCTTGAATTTATGAACTTTGCAAAAAGACCAGATCAAGAGCACACACCCACCTGATGCACTGAACAACTGGGAGTCATGGTCAGATGCAGGGACAGCACAGCATAAACTGTGCTGGTGACTGGGAGCTGGCACCTAGAGAGGCACAACCTGCTTGCTGTTGCAGGGCAAAGCTCTTCATCAGCTACCCAAGCTACTGACACAAGTGGAAAATATGGAAAGAACCTCCTATGCTGGAGACTCCTAGAAGAAAACTGCTTTCGATGGTAGAGACAACAACATCCAATGGCTTTTAGAAGTCTCTAAAATAAATCAAAACTTTGGAGTCCAACATAACACAAAACTCCTCAGAGACAGGTATTCACAGTTAATTAATAACAGTGCCTATTTCTGTGCCGCTGTCTGTTAACATAAAATAACCCATCTAAAGATCTTTAACTGGGATAACAAACCCAAAAACAATTGACTTCATAACTAAACAATTTTTGCACACCTAGACAGCAGATCTACTAAAACACAGCTTGTAAGCATGCAGTTCCAGCCATATACGTATGCACAGCTTGTATATAGTGTGACTCATGAATTGGAGCACATGGTGTGATTCACCATGTGAGAGGCTTGTGGGGTGAGGGGTAGGCTATGTACCTCCTACTGTACCATGGCTTCTAGTGCTAGAGTGTACCATGTATGTCTCTGGAAGACAACAAAGTGTGTTTGCAGTGGGCTTGGCAGTTTACTCCACCTGGCATTTCCAGGTCATGTCTGCCCTTCGATACTGCCGTGGAGGAGCAAAGCGCCTCAGCTTGGTCCTCCAGTTGAGGTTTGGTGAGACGAGTCTGACTCCACAGTGTGCCACAGTTGTTATAATTGCTGTCAGATGCTATTGGTAGGTTTGTCTATAAAGGAATAAAGCTCAAACTACAATAACTGCATTAAGTGTCTAGAAGAAGTATGTGAACAAAAGATCCTACATCACTCCCCAGGCTGTTCTCAGACTTTGCAAATGATTATTTTGCTTGGACTGGTTAGTTGTAGGTGCTTGTCTAAGGGAACTTTGTTAGGTGTCCCTTTGTAGATCACAGTAAGAGAAATAAATGTATTTTCCTAGAGCGCTGATGTAAAGGCAGGAAGAAAACTAATCTCGCTTAGTAATCAAGGTGTAAGCTGTATGCCATCAGAGATAGAAGCAAATTCTTCTCATATGGAAAAAGTAATACATCATATGGCGAAAGTGAAACTCTTCAGGATTTTCTAAAGGACCATCTGTTTCTTCATCCCAACCTAAACAGCATAACTGCAGTTAAAAATGGAAACTGGATTGATTCATTCCACTCAGCACCATACTCCCATTTTCCCATGTGAATCCTGAGGCTTGCAGGGGAGCCAGGAAATTATGACCCGCTGGGTCAGCAGAGAAGCAGAGTCACTGTGCCAGGCACAGCACCACCAGTGACAAGGGCAGCTGCTGTGGTACCTCCCAGTCTGGATGGACTCTGCGTTACGGAAACCCAGAGTAAACAGAACCTGGAGAGACAATCAGTTTGATAGTAGGACCTTATCAATCCCTGCTCGTTGTCAACAATGCAAATGGCAGAACGCCAGGCAGAGTTGTCCTGCATGCACAGGCAGAGCCTGTAAGAAAGACAGAAGCAAAACCATGGAGCAAAAAATCTTGAGAGGGAGCTGCCAAGAAAGGACTTGTCTAATTGTGAAGAACGATAAGAAGAAAAAGACCTTAATCAGGATGTTGGCACCCACATCAACATATGAAATAGAGGGCAGGTTGAACTTTGAAACAAGGGAGACTCATCATTTTCCTTAGTAATATTTGAATAATATTACTAAGGAAGAATGTGGGACCTGCATTTGTGAAATGTTTTAATAATAGCTCGACTGTTACTTCTCAGGGACAACATAGACATCATTGATTCAGCTCTAGGGTAGAAGAAGGAATTAAATGATCTGTGAAAGATCCTTCCTTCTCTGCTTTTTATTATTTTTTCTATAATACACTTATTTGAGATATGAGTGGGATAGTAATGAAGAAGAGTGCTCTCCTTGCAACCTCAAATGGAAAGGAAGGGGAAGGGGAAGGGGAAGGGGAAGGGGAAGGAAGGAAGGAAGGAAGGAAGGAAGGAAGGAAGGAAGGAAGGAAGGAAGGAAGGAAGGAAGGAAGGAAGGAAGGAAGGAAGGAAGGAAGGAATTTGGAAGGAAGGAATTTGGAAGGAATTCGGAAGGAAGGAAGGAATTCGGAAGGAATTCGGAAGGAATTCGGAAGGAAGGAAGGAAGGAAGGAAGGAAGGAAGGAAGGAAGGAAGGAAGGGCAAACTATTGCAAAGCATACAAGAAACTAGGAGACTGGTTACTTCAGAGTCATCCCATAAAAAGATAAAATTATGTATTTGGCTTCAGTAGCATAAACTTCATTTGCACAGTTATACTTGAGCTTACCATCTGAGTCCTTTCAGCTTTAAACTCCTTTCAATATTTAGAATAAATCTAGTATACAGCAGTAGAATATTAAATACTCATAAAGAATCCTTTGGAAATTCTTCTTTCACCAAAGTGGGAATATTAACTACTAAAGAACACATAAAAAAGGAAAGTTGAATTAATTTCACAAAATCCATCTTGTCACAGAACAGAAATAAGCAAAAGCCTTTTAAACCTCCTAATATAAAGATGAGCAAAATCAGTAAAATGTTCAAACTTACCTTTTGAAGAGGCCTTTCACTATGCAAAATTCTAGACCTAGCCTCACTGAAGGATAAAAAAGGGACAGAAGATATACCATGGTTGCTTACCAGTTCTTCACAGTTGTTTCCTTTTGCATAAATAAAACACTTGAACAGTACATGTCATTTTACTTCTGGGGCTCAGTGAGTACTTTGGGGTCTGCATCTGAAGGAGAACTGTATGGTTGGCCAAATCAGACACTGGTCATTACAAAAGCCAATAACTTCTAAGGCACACCAGACTTCTCAAGAAGCACAGTTTCATTTAATAGAAAGGGAAAGTTATAAAAATAGAGGTTATGCTGCTCTGCCCTACAAGAAGTGTACCTGTTAAATGCACCTCTGAAGTGCACATCCCATGAGAAAACTTGCACTAGTTCTTGGCTTCAGCATTAAGGGTCATTGTTAATAAAATCACGCTTTTATTCAGGTAACCTATTATTCTCAAATAACATCTGAAATGACATCAAATTACATCCAAATGTATCTTTCAAAGAACAACTGGAGTCATACGAGATATCTCATATAGCATAATTTTGCTGGTAATGAGACCTATACACTAAATGAATCTGGCTTTTCCAAACCCATTGGATTCACAGTAATAACATAACATAATGTTTTCCTTTTTCTTCTTGATTTATCTACATGCAACTTAACATGCAAAGAAAGTTGCCCTTCTTATTAAATAACTGACATTTTTTATTTTATTTTTTTTATTAACTGACGTTAATTTCAAGACTTGCAAGGATAACAGCCCATTGTATAAGGTAGTCAAAAATTAATTACAGCCTTCTTTTCTGTGACATGACTGTACAGGCATGATATTCTACAACCTGTTTTATTGGTGTTCTCTTCAAAAGATGTCCCACTAAGCTTAAAATTAAAAAAAAAAAAAAAATAGATCAAAGTTAACAGTGAAATGTTAACTGAATATTCTGACACAACTACATAGTCTTCCTACTAGAATCTGTTGATACTATTGAAGGCAAGTAAGGAAAATATTTTCTCTATAATAAGATAATTAAAGAAGAATAACACCAAGAGAATAAAAAACGTTTTGTTCTCTGCTCAATTCCACATGCTATTTTTTATTCCAGGGATAGGACAGTGAGACCATAATAAAACCACACCAGCAACAGTGATCTCTCCTTTCTGCTTTATTAGGCTCATCAAAATAAATAAGTGAATATATGAATCTATCAAACTTTATGTGCCACTCAAATTGTGCTCCCAGTGAACTCTATTCCCATCATAAGTATTACAAACATCAAGAAGGAAATTTTTATAATTTAAAGATTCAGTAATGTTTCTTAAAATTAATTATTCATTCTTGATTTCTAATATTAGTTTTCAGTTACTAAAGCCTAGTCCAATCATACTGTAGTAATGCAAGGCTTTCCCTTGATATCGGAGGCTGTTGCTTCACAAGATGCTCTCAGTGCCTCTGCAATAAATACATTTAACTCTTGATTTTAGCAGGAATCCAGCTCAGAAATCCAATTCACTATGATTCAGCCTCAAAGCAGAAGTTAACTCTCTAGTAAAATCTATAGAAGAAATTATGGAAAAGTGCAAAGCATCTCCTGAAATTTAAAGACATGAGTACAACACAACCACAGAAATCTCACTAAATTGAAAAAAAAAAAAATTTGATTTTATGTCTAAGAAAATAGTCAATTACAGTGGAACAAAGACACAGCTGACCAGAAGGATTATCAGCTGGGGGAAAGGGAAATTCCAGTAGATGTCTGAACAACCTCTCACACAGACAGTGTTTTTAATCACAAGGAGGGATATCTAGCCACTCCCAAATAAGTCACTATCTACATGAATTAGAGCTATGGCTGGTGACCTGAGTTTTCACAGCTTTATCTAAGATATTTTAAACATTCCTAAAGGTTTGGTAGACTTTATTTTCCAAGGATAGGTAATTTTTCAGATTTGTGTTTTCTGTAACAGAAAAATCTCAGGGGGAACCTTTCTTCACAGACTTATTATTTTGATCATATTAAATCAAAGTATAATTAATTTGAATTGTTCTTTCCTTCTCTTCTGCAGACCTATATCTGTGTCTTAAACATTGATCACAGGGTAAGGATATAATTGAGTAACTTCCCAAAGTAATGTATATTTGGCAGACATAACTAACTGGGAGCAGATCTAAAACATGAGGGAAAATCTCAGAACCCTGTAAATTAAGATAATAACAAGGCAGAAATCAAAAATTAAGCTATAAATTTTTGCATTCCAACTTGAAACTTGAGTTCCAGTTCCATCCAGATATGATGAAATTTTTCCAGGTCTGTGGAGCTTTAGCTGACAGATTAATAAAGGAAACAGATCTTTTCAGATTAAGTTGTTTACTTCATTTGATTATCACAGATTACATTCAGAAATTAGTAAAACTGTCACTGTTTAAAAAAATAAATTCAGCAGAGATTTGCTTTTTGGATAAATACATATCTATCCACTTTCTTAGGTCAGGACTATAGTGAGTAAATACTGAACAAAATTCTGCTTATGACCACTTCAGCACAAGCATAAGAACAAAGAGCATGTGGAAACAATTAAATCTTTCGCTAATATTGCTTAGACATGTACTGCTTTAAAATCAGACTTTCAAGATGGCTGCCATGGATAACATTGCATGTAGTTGAAGTGGGAAGTTGTGCACTTAGTTTTCGTCATTCTCTTGGTGCTGAAAAACTGAGTGAAGAAAACAAGCTTAAAAAAAATAAAAAGGGAGAGACTGGACAAGATACACGTATTAATTCTTATCTTTCTTAATCCCTGTTCCAGTTTACCACAACAGCTGGAGGTTCAGAATCTGAATCTAAGAGACCCGATAATCCTAAAAAAAAAATAGGAAAAAAAATGAATAATCTTTATGAAGAAAGTGAGCATACAGAGGGATAATGTTCAGGCTCAGATAAGCATGGACTGTGTTGTGCTAACAAGGGGAAAGAGAAGTGAGGATGTTAAGGCA
Organism: Corvus hawaiiensis; assembly: GCF_020740725.1. Taxonomy (NCBI): domain Eukaryota; kingdom Metazoa; phylum Chordata; class Aves; order Passeriformes; family Corvidae; genus Corvus; species Corvus hawaiiensis. Next base: position 16,085,124 of record NC_063238.1, on the reverse strand, counting down.
CTGGGGCATCTGTGATTTCTGTTCTATTCAATTGGCTTCCTTTCCTCTGTCACGGGAGAAAAGCAGCCAACAGTTTCAGAAAAGCAGCCAACAGTTAAGCTAGTCCTTTACAGAAGGACCATATTCCATGAAGTGGGCAAAAAAAATACAATTATTCAAACAATACCCCCAGCAGAGAAATGCACCTCGCATTTTCATTCTCCATCTCACCAATAGAAAAATATAAATGTGAAAGATAGAAACGTCTCATTTTCTGAACTTTATTTACATGCAACCAAATCTTTACAAAGCAAGGTGTTTTAGGAAAATAAGGTGAGACAATAGAAAGCACTCAGAGCAAATTCCAGTATCAGCTACTGCTTTACACAGTTTAAGAGATAGTATTAATGATACTTTGCCTAATTAGACTACACAATAAAATAGGAATAATTCCTACTGGTATACTCTACTGCTTCTTATAGAATTAAATTGCAAAGCCATAACAAGGCCTGACCATAATTTCTAGAGTGAAGAGTCAATCTGAGTTCCCTTCAGCTCAACTTTCCATGTACCCAAGGAGCCTTTGTAGTCTAGGAGTTTCCAGAAACTCCCTGTCATGGACTCTCTGATCTCAGTTCAAGGTTTCCCTTGAGGTCAAGCCATGCAGGCCATCCTATTCTTTATGCTTTTGAATTTGCTGATCATCACACAGGACTATATCACATGGCCCCAGAAGACCATGCCATGGACACTCAAGCCATGGTGCAAGAATGCCCCTGGGGTATGCATCAGCAACTCACTGCCATCCCAGCTTTAAAATTGCACTCGGTACCACAGTTTTCTGTTGGACACTTGCACTGCACAATGAGCTGAGCTCACCCTTAGCTGACTAATGCCTTTTCTGAAGGTAGACTCAATGATTTCAAGCAGGAATTCCCAAGGCAACCAGATGCTCTGTGTGGGGGAGCAAAAGCCCAGTCCTAGGTATGCATGGTCCTCAGACTGGGATATTTGTCTTCTGGCATTTAATTTCAGAGTGCACATCTGTGATTAATAACAAATGTTATTTAATTTAAAATGTCAACAATACTATTTGGGATTCAGGAGATTTTTGTGGGACGTTTTCTGAAACTGGTTCTAGGTTGCATGTGTTGCTGAAAGTTTACATTTCTTCTGAAACTATGATGAACTTCACACGTAAATATCTTCAGAATATTATGAAGACCACCTGGTAGAGGGATTTGATTTTGGAAACATTTTTGCTGGAAAGGAAGCCGAATTCACTCTTGAGAGCAGGGTCTCTCATAGTGTTTCCTTTTCCTCTGAAATAATAGTATGAAGTAAAACCATTCTGGGAAGTGTCAACAAAAACTTAATTTGATGTACAAGGACTGAAAAGCCAAAGCTAGAAGAACCATGGGACAAAAATGTGTTTACACAGATGCTGGATTTTCTCCAAAACCTATGAAAATAGTGCTAAATCCTCTCAGGGCTGAACAATGGGACTGAAATTAGGCATCAAACAATAATTAATATATGTTAACTTGCTCCCACACACTCTCACACTGGGAGTTTTTTTTTCCCTGTGATCACAAATAATCAACATAGTGCAGAGGTTTCTAATCCATTCATTGTGTCAGCACGTACTCAGGCAGGGAAGGAGTCACCAACAAAGGTCTGAGTGGAACTGGTCTGCATGACTGCTTTTATTTTTATTAAACCGTTTTATGTAGAATATAAACAATATGGCAGTTCCTTCACAGAAATTAGTTTTGACACTCCAGGTTGAGCTGAAATCAGGATTCTGGGCAGGGACCCAGGTCTCTTAGGACCCTGAGAAATGTTTACAGGGCACTGATTTTCAGCATCTGACCTTAATAAGAGTTACTTTAAATGGACTGCTTTAGGAAGCAACAGAATTCACAGGACATAATATTATGTAGAAGTAGATAAGGTGGCTTATCCAATACTTGATTTCTAAGTCTTAATCTGAACCAAAAAAAAAAAAAAAAAAAAAAAAAAAAAAAAAAAAAAAAAAGGAAGAGTGCCTATTCAATGATTAATTTGCTTTTCAGATGTTTGAGTCTCAGTAAATATAGCCCACAGAGCAAAACTGTCTTCCTACACTTGATCTTCACAACTGAAGAAATAAGCATTTCTTTTTTTCTGGACATCTGACAGCTAACAGTGGGACCATTACCTCAGCAAACTGAGATGTTTCCTACCATTGACTTTGTTTTTTAAAATACTTTGATCTGGAGGGCATATGTGAGGTAGGAAGGGGAGAGGAAGAGGAAAAGCCACTATTAATTGCAGAGATTGCAGGCAGAGTAGGATAACAATTTTGAAATAAATCATAAAACCAAACCATAACAGGAAAATCCTTGAGTCTGAGCATTATACAGAGGCAGTACACTCTCCACAAAGCACAGTGCCGTTTCAATAGTGTTCCTGGAAAGCTCAAACAAGAAACTTCCCTAATGTGGTGGATTATGAGATCTGAATTACTAAACAACTTCATTTTCTACTCCTTTATCCCACCTCACCACCAAAAAAAACTCCACCTACCCACCCACTCACCAACAAACAAACAAACAAACAAACACAAACAGCAACCCCTTCCATGAAAACAGCAGAACTGCATCAAATTGAGAAGATAGTGAGATTTAAAGATATAAATTGGAAACTGCTCATGACTTTAAATGAACATGTGTTGGATATGCACACCGCTTCTCTTTGAGCAAGTTCTACTTGCAGCTTAATTTGCTGAACATGATTCTTTCATCCCTCCAAAGTATTTTGAAAAATGTGCACTAAAATGTCACAACAAAACTCTTATTATTATTTATTTCTTCAGCATTATAAAGCAGTCCTGGCTGGATAATGCACAACTTCTTCTTTTTCAGTTGTACTCAGAAGTCTTATTTTCTGCCATCTTACGTGATAGAGTGGACTATAGTAATTCAAATGTCAGCAAAATTGTTTATTTTGCACTGATGAGAATATTGTGTGTATACACTCATGAGTGAAGCTTTTTTCATGCATGATAAATAATAGGAGGAAACTGGAAACTAAATATATTTTCAAGTCTTGTGCATTATAAATCCTGGCTTGCAGTACTATAAAACAATTGCCATTTTAAGTGCATGGTCTAATCTAACACAAACAGGTTGTATATATGGTAGTTCTGGGTCACAGCATACTTACATTGAAGTTACCAGCAGCTGAGGCTGAAGCTAACATCAAAATAAAGCAAATAAATACGTGAGCCTTAGTAGTTCTGGAGAATTAGCTCTAAAGAATTCCAGTTTCCTCTTGATCTGCCTCTTACCATTGGTCAGCTTCTGTGCTTAAGATAACAAGGTCTCTTGGCACACATAAGAAGTTATGTTTTTCTTCCATTTAATGTCAAAGTGTCACTTCCATGTGCAGTCTTTCCATCATCAAGGTACTTTAATGGTCCACCTCCTTCATCAGGCCACCTATTTTCACGACATTTGTGGAAGAATAGTTATCTTTAGGACCTCTAGCCTCTACTTCACATGTGGCTGAATTTGGAGAGCACAGATACACAGACTTTATAGGCCTTGTTCCCAAAGGAAATAACTCTAAAAAGATACTCTTCTGCCTTTTGTTTTGCAAGAAGTGATCTCATTGTAATCAAAACAGATGTCCTATAAAAGATATTGGACTGTTTTTCCATTCAAATGAAAGATAAACAATTAACACTACCCAGGATCAGAAGAGTAAACAAGCAGGGGTAAGTGACAGACCAGTGACCTCAAAGAAAGCATAATGCCCAGTTGAAAGCATTAACTGTCTCTTTAGGAAGGGAGGCAGGATTTTCATATCACGCCTCCACCATGGATTGCTGCACCCATTCTACTGCTGCTGTTTAGTGTCTTTCTGATCTGACATGTTGTAGGTCCCTTATCAGATCAGTTTGTTTTCCATATTACTTCTATGGGTAGATTCCTTCCATTTCTAATGTCTTTATAAGAATATACCCTATATCTTCAGGGTTCATACTAAAACGAGGAAAAATATTGCTAGGAAATAATATGAAAAACGACAACTCAAAAAGAAGCCATGGAAAGAAATTGCAAGAAATATTCCCCAGCAAGAAATGCTTTCAGATGACAGAGGTAAAGGGATGACTCATAAGTAGTCATAAAATTATGAAAAGGATAAATGGTCCAAAATCATGGAAGAAGTCATTTTCCATGGTTAGCAGAATGAACACAAAATAACAGATTTTTCTATTTGAGTAAGCTCAGTAATATGATACATGCACTGAGCAGCTAAAATATCAGAAGCAGCAATTGATTTTCCAATGACAGATGCAGCAAACAGGAACTGTGCAATCGCATGATTCCCCAGGCTCCCGAATTCATGGAAACGTTCCTGTCACCAAATGGTTTCACTTTTAGGACATGCTTGTCTGGTATCACAGAAATTCACCTAAAACTTCTTAATTTTTGTCTCATCTGACATCTCTTTGGAAGAATAGTAGCAGTATAGGTTCTGTTTCCCAACCAGTGTAAAAGCAATAGTCAAGACACTGATATTTCTGATTATTTATTATGGCACTTCAAAGCATATAAACTCCATTGCTAGGTGTTTCAAACAAGTTTTAAAAAAAATAAAATAAAATTAGGCTTTAAGTTTTAGGCAGTGTTTCAGTAGCTTTTGGTTAAGAATTTTTAGAATAGTCCTAGACATGGAATAAGAGTTTTGTTAGGAAAACAGTCTTCTTAAAATAAGGCTTCCTTTCCAAAAGGTGTGTATGTGCTTGCTTAGACTTATCATGTTCATTGGCTTACTGGTGTATATATATATATATATATAAAACTGTGGGTTCAAAATACAAAAAACCAAACTAACCCTGAAAATCCATTCCTCTACTTAAACACCAACTGAACTTATTTAGTACTTATACCCGCCCAATTCTAGTTACTTTGTAACATGGAAGTTAGAAAAAAAAAATTCAAAGTTTGGGCTCTGGGGTTGTTTCAATTTCATATTGATGTTGGTCAAAATTCAGCTTACTATTAACTGTTCTTTGCCATATATTGTCTCGTGCTGAAAGGCAGATTGTAGTAAAGCCTAAAACCAAACTGTTTTTTTAATAAAACCTCACTTAAAATTCCACTATAGTAACAACATTTCCACTTCATATATTCGACAATTTTATTTAATAGTCTAAGTTCAGAATAGTTACATAATAGTTACATCACGGCTTTTAAAAAGAATTGCACTCAGCTACTCAGTCCATTGAAATACTAGAAAACAGGGAAAAGGAAAATACGGAGTGAAAAGGAGCTCTGTCCACTGAACTGAGTTGTTTGCAGCAAGTTCCTACTGAACCTGAAGATGTCCTCATGCTTTCTGGTAGACTCGAACACACTTGACACCATTCATGTCACATTCCTAGAAGATAAAGAGATGGATTTATTAATTTACCTCTCAGTGCAGATTAACAGGGGAAAAAAAACCCCACCTGTTAGAGTTACATTTCAGGCTACCAACCAGCAGCACTTGGGGACCAGAAAGTGGGACTGAACTCACCACCACCAATTGTCCATCAACTAGCTTCCTTGTTATTGTGGTCTTCTTGCCATCCCATTCCTGCTCTTGAATCAATGACCCATCATCTTTAAAGCTGACAAGGGTCTGAAAGAAGAACCTGACCATCAATATTTTCCCCATGACATTTGGTCAGCACTGAGGCTTTCCAACACCTTATTCCAAGTGAAAGATTCCCACCCCATCTCATTCAATAGTAATTTTATCATTGACAACTACAAAGGGAGAAATTATCTTAAACACTTTATTGATCCTCTTCTTACTGTAACTAACTCATTGCTCATTTGCTCACTGCTCTGACACATACCCACATCAGACAGACCTTTGACCCACAATTTCAATTAACAGGAACAGAAGATGTTCTCTGTTCATCTTTGTTACATGGGCTTTGAGCTTTTGTGTAGCATTTATCTGATCTTGCAGTAATAGATGAATTGAAAGTGTGGGGCTAGAGGGAGGGGTGTGATAAACAGAGCACTTACACGAGGAAATGAGATGTATCCTTTATGTTTTACCTCCTTTGAGATAAATATTCTCCCTACTTGGTGCAAGGAGAAATGCTTTGCCTTCTAAAACTGGAGTTTAATGACTGTAATTCACATGGTTGCCTTGCTGTCTATGATCCCACCCCACACTGAACCAGGCTCTCTTGTTATGTAAATAAGAGACAGAGCAGAAAGGTTAACCCTAGGGCTGAATTGCCTCTGATTAAACATCAATGGCATTTTTTTCCACAGACTGAGGATGAAGTGGCATTTGGCTTTAACAGGGATTTAGAGGTCTGTTAGTTTTACTAAAAAAATGCTTCTACTACAAAATGAAAACAGCAAAATACACAAGACTATTGATTTCAGCATTTTCCCTCTTTGGAATTTGCTTAATCCAGGTTTAAAAAAAATATTTCAATGAGACTTACAGAGACAATTGCTCATCAAATAAAGCATTGTTAGTGTGTATGTAAAAACTGATTTTAAAATAGCACCTCTCTGTAAAACACACAAAGAATTGCATTTTTTCAACAGAAAGTCTAGTATACTGACCTGAGTTTTCCTGCCATCTAATGTATTTTCCTCAAATTTCTCACCAAGCTTGAAGCTGAACTGTGAAGTTTTGAAGGTGCTTTCTGTTTTTATGGTGATTGTGTCCCCATCCTTAATAATGTAAACGTCTGGTTTGGCCATGCTTCCCATTTTTCTCATAGCCATACCCACACCTGCAAGGCGAGAGGCACAGAGTGTCACAAAGTCAGTTAAACCCTGAGGCTTAGGGCCACACAAGAATTCAAATACCTAATTCCCATTTAATTAGGCACTTAAGTACACTTGAGAATCAAAGCTCAAGAGCCACAAAGAAAGAGGATGTTTTAAATTTTCCACAGAGGAGGAAGGAAAAAAAGCTTATTTGCAGAGTTACTCTTTTGTTTCCTCAGATAGTTAAAGTTAAATTTATTTTGCCCTCTAGAGGATTTGTAGATATCCCAAAACTCAGAACTGATTTTTTTTTTTCAAACAGAAATAAATAGCAAACAGGAAAATAAACACAAAAGCTTAAACAAAAATAAAATTATTCTCTTCAAATTCTGAACACTTTAAAATTCTACAAATTATTTTTAATTGACAGATTAATCCACTTTACTTTCAACTTACATCAATAAATACCCTTCAATTACTTCGTACACCATTGCAAACATGCCGTTTTTAATTAAATTTCATATTTTACATCCTGTTTACTAAGTATGGAGTTGTGAATTAGAAAATCACTATCATAAAAACCAGTGCTTACACATATATGCAAAAGACAGAGAAATGAGCAAAATGAGCAATTTGCGAATGGCTGGAAATTCATGATCTGGAGACAGCAGCCCTCAAAACTCTTCATTTTCAGATTCACCCTGCTTCAGCCCTGCATGCACTCTTTGAGGGGTTTGCTTAAATCTTTTTGATCTGAAGGATGAAAATACAAATAAGAGAGTAGAGAGCAACAAACGGGAATCCATCAAACTGGTAAGCACAGATCTCAACCATGAATTGATATGCAACCAAATGGGGCAGAAAGTGCCACCAAGTCAGTGAGTGCCTGGGTTCTGCAACTGGTGTAGTTAAAAAAATGTTGTCAGGTATCAGCACAGCACTGCCCTGGCATTTGCAGGTAAGGGCTGAGTCCCTGAGAGGGAAATTAAGTACTTTCCACACACTGCTTCTCCAGACTCAAATGAGATTCCAGGACAGAGGCTTAAGCTTGAGTTCACAGAGAAAAAAAACCAGTCATCCTCATCCAGCTTTTCTGATCAGAACTGGAAATTATTGCCACAGTAACCTCCACACACACTCTGTCACTGCCATCCAGGCCAGAGTAATCAGAGTTATTTGATCAGCTACAGCTTGGGATCCAGCCAAACAGAGATGAGCTGCATGTCTTCTGTATGGCAAGAAGTGAAATTCCAACTCCTTTGTCCTCAAATGTTCTTTTACACAGAATGAGAAGAATCTGCATAGTCTCATTTATGGTGCGTCAATAGGATCAAAGGCAGAGAGTTTCACAAGTAGGCAGCGAGGGTGAAATCCAGTAAATGACTGGCTCCTAAAACGTGACTTGGTGTAAATTTAATTGCCTAAATTGCAAATGTAAAAGGGAAAAGTGACTGGTTTATGATTTAAATCTTAAAGCAAACAACAGTCAGTTGCTGCCTACACATGGGAGGTGCTCTGCAGTTGCAGCACTTAATTTCTACTTTGAAGTTGCAACTTGGCAGATGCCTAGGTCTGGCCATTGGACATAAACACCAAGGCATCTTAATCCATGGCTCAACCAAGCTGAGCTTAAAGTTCTTGAATTTCCTCCAAAGTCTCCCAAAGGGTTCAGTCCAGAAGGCTGTCTCATATCATACCTATCACTGACAGGCCTCCCAAAATGTAATTGCAGCCACCACTGTCTGCAGAGTGTAAATGCAGCGATGCCTTTTGTATTTTACAGGAAGAGCACAAGACCTAAATTACTTCTTCTCCTCCCTCTAAAGATAAGTCTGCATCTTCTGCCTCTTGAGAAAATATCATGGCTTTCATCAGTGAATAAATTGCAGAAAATAATAGCTCCTGGGCTATAAAGACACTGCCAGGTATCTATCACCTGCCAGCCAGGATGCTCACAGGAAAGTGGTAAATCTGAGCTTGCAGATGAGGCTCCTGGTCTGTTAGGTGTGTTCTTCATCCAGTAACTTCGTGTTACAAAATGTAGGGCAACCTGGACGCAGGGATAACATGCCAGGACCATCCCCCTGAGATAAAGGTGCCACAACCCACAGAAGAAAGGAGGCAAACAGCCTCCGGCAGGGCAGCCGGCTACCGGTTACCCACAGGCAGCTGATCCAGTTTGGCTCTCTCGGGAGGAGACACCCAAGGTGACCCCACGGGGAGGCAGCCCCGGCTCAGCAGGTCTGTATGCGGCTGCCCCAGGCGAGATGAACCAGCCCAGCCCCGGCACAGCGCTGCCGTGCTGCATCCGCCACCGTCCAGGCCACGGCAGCGCCGAGCCCCCCGCAGCCCCCGCGCCGGGCAGCCCCCGCTCCCCGCCCCGGGCATTACCGGAGAGGGAGGAGCGAACCGGCCTAATCGCAGCCGGGCTGCTGGCACCGGCTGGTAATCCCGGGTGCTGCGGAGGGAGGCGGCGGCGGGGAGGGCGCAGCGCTGTGCGGCGGGAAGGTGCCTGCTGGTGCTGACACCTGCCTCACAGCAATTACGGTGCAAAAAGGCTCGCTGACATCTTTAGGACGCGGAGCCGGAGGCGGCAGCTCTCCCGGGAGGAAAGGTCTGCTGCCGGCAGGAGCCGAGAGGGCGCGGAGCCCCCGGCGCTGCATCCCGGAGCATCCCGGCATCACCCCCGCAGCCGCCGCCCACCCTTGGCTCACGGCCGGGCTGCATCCCACCCTCGGGCCCGGCTCCGGGACCGCGTTCTCCGCGGACCTTGGACAGAGCCTCGCGGCCGGCAGCGACAGCACATCCCCGCGGCGGCATCCCAGCATCCATCCCTCCCTCCCGGGGGCGGGGAGCCGCCGGCTTCTTACCTAGCTCCTTCATGTACTCCTCGAAGCCCTCGCTGGAGACGAGGCACCATTTGCCCAAAAACGCGTCGATGGCCATGGCGGCGGCACTGGAGCTGGCGGCGTCCCTGTAGAAACGTGAAGGCAGAAGGACGGGCTGCAATGAGGCCGCGGCCGCCTTTATAGCGGGGCCGGCAACATGTGCTGCCGGGAAGAGCCAATGGGGCTCCCGCCGCGCCCCGGCCCCTTCCCCGCCGAGCCCCCGCCCGGCGAGTCCCGCCCGCGGCGGCGGCGGCAAGAGCGGGCACGCCGCGGCAGTGGCCGCCCTACGCCCGCACACACACATGCACACAGACAGACAGACAGACAGACAGACACACGCGCACACGGACACGCACACACACACAGACTCACAAACTCACACTCACATGCACACAGTCACGCACACGCTCACACACACCCACACACATACTGCAACCCCTCTTTGCACACCAGCACGGGAACGCCCAGGAACGGTGAGACACTGCCAGAGCTGTCCCCCCGAGGGATGTTGTGGCCTAAACGCTCCTTCAAATACAAACTCCATCTGGCACCTACCGTGGTGAAAGAGTCCATTGTGCTGAGTGCCGGTGCCCATGAGCTCCTGCTTAGACTCTCAATGCTAAATTACACCGTTTATTACATGTCATGCTTTTTTGAAAGATAATTCAGGAACAGAGTAGCATCATATGGCACAGGGACAGAGCAGTAAGACATCAGCATCCCAAAGCAGTTTATTGGGTTTGATTTCCAGCCTTCCCAACAACTCCCAAATCCCACTGGTACATCACATATTGAACTACAGCAATCCATAGCTTGCTGCAACCCAGGAAGAAGCCTGCTACATACACACTGTGGGTCAGTTTAGCAAACAAAATCAATCAAAATACAGAACTAAGGTGTGTGTTTGCAGTACACAAGAAAAATCAAAGCCTAAATGCAACCTCATGCCTTAGCATTGAAAAAATGGATATATGATATCTTGGTTTTAGTCCATATTGAACTGCAATTCCTACTTCTTAAAGGAAAACACTGCAGCTGCCACTACTGTACACTGGCACAGAAGTACCATCATAAAATATACTCCGTCAACATGCCCTGTGAGGTTTGGACCAATCTTTTATCAAATTCTGTCAGGTGAGTGGAGAGATTTATTGCCCTATTCTGTGAGGAAGCTGATATTTCTAAGTCACAACAAAAATTCTGATTCCAACGTACCCCAAAAATTTGTTTCCAACATCAGGGTTATGCCAATCTCTGCCTCTTTTCGCCTTGTATCACACTGGATTAAACCCAGAGCTACTTTCTCCTGTCTGGAAAAGGAGAAATGTGAAGATACATCTGGTATCTGGAGGGTTTTTTATGCAGTAACTGTTACTACACTTCTCTGCTAGTACCTTCATGAAGGAATTTGAAATAAAGGTGTCAAAATCATAGAAGACAGCAAGGTAGGTCCTGTGCTAGTTCCAGCATTTCACAATATGAGAAGGTGCCATAAAGCCAAATGTTTTGGAGCAAGGAAGACTTTTTCCTTTATGCTTTGCTGTGATACAACTTCACAGAGCAGCTGGAAGTTTCTGGCTTTTTGTAGAAAGTCAGATTTGTCATACACAAAACAAACAGATAATTTTTGAACTAACATGTTTTTTAAATTCCTCTAACTATCCTTCCCTACAGAGCTATCTTTAATTACTTTCTGCTTCTCTGACTATATGCATGTTTTTGTATGCAAACAACATTATAGTGTCTGCTCATAAGACAGCAAGCCACATTGCTTCTTTTTTGTGTTATTAAGTAGGTACATTGAAACACAAGACTTTCAACATTCTTCCACTTTTTTTTTTGTAATCTTGTGTGTGTGTGTGTGTGTGTGTGTGTGTCTGTCTCATGTAAGAGATTTCAGAGTAAATGTTAAATTAGGGTGATGTTTCCTGACTAATTCATGATAGTTAAACCAACATGCTGTCCATCCTGCAGTTCTCTGGTCGGCTACAGAAAGGATAAATGAAAAGCCAGTAGATTAGGGATCAAATAGAATCATCCTTCAGGAATTAGGAAGCCTTCAGTCTTGTAAAGCAAGGACAATTTCTAGAAATAGAAACCTTGGCTTTACTCCATGTACACTAGCAAATAGTTCTGGATCCACATTTCTGCAGTGCTGCCTGCAGATGGCTTACAATATGCAAATGGTAGTCAGGTATAAGTGCTGATAATGCAGCAGAAGTAAAATCCACTATTTCCATCTAGTGGTGAGACAGTATTCCTGGATCTGAAGTACCTGAAGATCCAGTTACCTACCTGTGCACAACATTGCTACAGCTTTGAATCCTCCCACAAGTCATTTGGTCTGATTTATTCTCCTTACAAATTTTTCAGGTCTAGGCATCCTAAATTCATATAAAACATAAGAAGAAAAGATACTCCTGTCTCTCTTTTCTGAAATGCAGATTGTTAGGATACAGTGAAAAAGCTCACTCAATTCTTACAAAGTTCTAATGTTTTACAAATTAATCAATCCATATATGAATATGGATTATTGGATTACATTATCGTCAATGCCACAGCTCAAATATCCTTTGAAACAGAATAGTGCTGAAACTTTCCATATAGCAAATAAAGTAACAATAGGGACCAGAGATGTATCATTCTGGGTAAGGTACAAGTGGCCTGGGCTACAAAATATACATTGTTTCTCATCTTGACAGTACAGTATATATTTGCCAAATATGGCTCCTACTTTGGCAGGCAAACTAAAAGGTTCAGATATCCAGAGGTGCTTGAGCCACAGGGATTCATCCCAGTAAATCTCAATTCCTGCCTGGTTTGAGGCTGACATCACAATCAGACCTTTTGTGTTTGTGTAGTCTCCTCTTTAGATATAAGAAAAGAGGAGCAGCAAATACATGCATACCTATGGACAGTGTTGAATTCCTATGCCATATATTACTGTTTCAGTGCAGACAGAATAAATTCTCTGAAGTTTTGCTCATTTCCACATTGGACATATATTGTCCAAGAAAAGGAGAATCAAATTTACAATGAGAAGTGTAAATTTTTCTGAGGAAATAAGCTGCACGGCAAGCACGTAGCCACATCTAGGAGCAACCACCACCTCGGCAGCTTGGGCCTAACCAGGGTGAATGCTTTCCTGGGGTAGTCAAACCCTTGCACCTTGTAGGAAGGGAGGATATTACAGTTCTTCACTACCAAGTGCAAAAAAAAAAAAAGACCAAGGCAAAAAAAGTGCACAGAAACCTTCATTCTACTCCTTCGGGCAGGTGTGTGTCATGCAGTGATGTTTCATCTGACGTGGGAGCTGGGAAGCTCTGGCCAGCAGTGTTTGAGGTTTCTCTTCACGTAGCCATAGATTCACCTACTGCATGCAAGCTAAGCCATATTTAGTCTTTTGGAGCCACAATTCCTGCTGCTTGGGCAGGGCAGAGCACCACCTCCTCATCTGGAACACATCGCTAATCAGGTTCCATAGGAGGTGTAACTTTTTCCCTAGACGTTTACTCATTAAACTGCCCATATGTTTAACTTGGAGGGAAACCAATCTGATAGCACTATGCTCTACTGTGTAAGGGAGGATCTCGCTTTCCTTCTAATATACAGACATATTATGCATATAGACTGCCTTTTCTAAGTGGTAGGCTTCCTGTAGGTAAGATTACCTCTTGAGAACACCTTAAAAAATTGTCAGAAGAATTGGACATTGCTGCCCAAATTTTACTCTCCGGCCTATCCCTAGCTGTGGAAAAAGGTTAAAGCAGTCCATGAATAATAGTTACTCACCCCCAAGGCATGGATGGGAAAAATTGCATAGGTAGCACAGCTTTGTTTCTGTTTCCTTGTTGTACAAGTGTGGTTTTCCCTTCCCAGCCATGTCATCACTGGGCAGGCATGATGAAACACGTGCTACAGTTGCCTAGCTGGCCTAGGGAAGCTTTGCCACTCAAGAGATGGTTGCTTGGGCAATACTAGACCAGGGATTATGAAGCAACAACACATGAACCTGCAAGTTTTCCTTTGTATGTCAATATGCACAAGATCTCCCAGCATATCAGCATTTCATTACCTCTGAGCTAAAGAGCTGGGCACAGCTTCTGTTTTATCAATGAGCTTTGTGTAATACATCTGTTTTTAAGTCAAAACAAAGCCATTTTGTTCTGCAGCATGGAGCATGGGTCCAAAGAATCCTTGCTGTGGATCTGGAGACTGCTGCCTCTGGCCCGGGTAGCCAGCTGTCGGGGTGGACAGGCTCACGTGTGCCGGCGTTCAGCGCCAAGCCAACCAGCGCCGCAGTGCTCCTCATGCCACAGAGCATTACCATAATGCAATTAGCGCGCCAGCAGCCTGAGACCAGCTCTTCTACGTTGTCAGCAGCACGTTCAAAGCAAGGTTAAAGGGAAATGCTTCTAGGGCAAGGTTTACTGTGGCAATGGTGTCACAGCTCACTGATTGTAGCCTGCCTCAGTGATGAGGGAGAAAGCTCCAGAAGCCTGCAGTGACTTAAAAGAGGATTCCAGGCTTCATTTTCCTCATTTTGGACAAAAATGATCTGATGTCAGATCCAGCCCAGGTCACAGTGACTGCAGATATGTGAGCTTGTGCCTAACTTTGGAAGCTTTGAAAAGCCCTTTTATTTAGCAGCAGCGTCTACCCTGAATAGCAAACATCCACACATTAGAATAAAAATATTTTTATTTATCTTCAGAATTTATAATCAGCATAGTCATTACAATGCTAAAAAAGAGATCAGGGTGACTACAAATCTTCCACAGCTGTAGTTTTAGCACTGAAAAAGCCTTTGATCCACATAAACAAAAGCACATTAGCAGGAAATACCTGGTCACAGGTAAGACTTTCAGAAAGCAAATACTCTGGCATGGCTTTTAGAAACCTCAGATGTACAAAAAAATCATCCCAAATGATATCTCTTTAAATAAAGACAAATAAAAACCAGAGTTTTGTCCTTTCTGTGTGGTCTGGAACAATAAGGACATGAGGGCAAGGACAGAGAATGTCAAAATTATTTGGAATAGATAATGATAAATATTTCTACCAATGATGAGTAATTAGATTATGACATTTGGAATCAATAAAGTACAGATGTGCCCGCTAGATTTTAAAAGGGTATATAAAGCTTTAGCTTTTTTCTTTGATTGCATATCATAAGTAGAGTTCCATTACTAAGTATATTGATCAACCACTGTAAAGGGAACCTCAGGAAAAAAACAAGGTTTCATTTAGAGTTATAACCATACTTTTCATTCTCAAGATGTCACAAAGGAGAGCATCATCGTACAGAAATATGACGGGCAGAGCCTGACACTCACACTCTACAGAGGGAAGGTCTTCTCACTGTGATGTGGATACCAACACCTTTCCCAGGAGAGCTGGAGAGAGGCTGCAATTGCTCCTCTTCCTGTTGACCAAAATCGTGTACTAGGGTGCTAGCAATAACGTGTAGGCTGTCTCCTGACCAGGGCTCCCAAAGGACTTCATCGTGGGGTGACAAGAGCTTAGGTGTGAAGCACCTGGGGCGCTGTTGATGGGGGTTCCTTTTCACCAAACAGCACAAGCCTCCTCACACCTGCACACAGCAGGAAGAGAGAGGCTCTCCAGGGTGCCGCTCAATGTGTTAGCTTCCAGTTCTGACTCACCTGCCAAGACCTCCTTTTTCATGGACTGTAGAATAACATTGGGGAAAGCCCTTTGGAAGCTAAAGCTAGTTTTTACTATTATCCCATTCTCATTGCCAACATGCTAAGTTTGCCAAAGGGTTGACTACATGACTTGTGTTCAAAAGTCTTCTAAGAAAATTCTTGCCTCAGGCATCTCAAGCAACCATGCAGGACAAGCAGGTATTTTCCAGTTTGCTTTTCTAGACCTGAAAAGTCTCACAGTATTTGGGTTTACATCCCTGATTCCATCTCAAGATATGATATTACATATCTAACGACTAGACCAGAGAAACTCTGTAAGAAAGTAAGAAATTACATTGCAGATTTTTTCCTATGCTTCTGCCAAAAGTTTTTGGTACTGATTCTGCCACCTTTTCTTTTATGTGCAGCTCAACTTGATACCGATCTAGTTATTTGAAGGAAAGGAAGAAGTCATCATCTGATTCTTAAATTTCTCATTCCCAGTAAATACTCTGAAATTCATTTGACCAGTGGATTTTGAAGTCAAGTTCTATAAAAAGACACTTCAAAAACTCCATGAAAATACTTATTGTTTCTTTTATTCATGCAAGTGGCTTGAACCACTCAGATTCCCCAATAGTGAAAAGACAATTCCATGCATCCATGCAAGAACTACAAAAAAAGAGAACTATAAATAAAAAAATAAATAACTATAAATAGAGAGGACAAACTTGCTGGCTTTTCATGCTGACCATGCTATTTTTACAGTAAAGCTGGTCCCTGTTGAAAAAGGGTGGAGGGTTCAAAAGAAACAGAGGAGTAGTGCCTGAGTAAGGAAGAAACCTGCTGCTTTGCCTCCTACCTGTCCTCTGAACTTCCTGCAGAGACTGTCAGTCTGAATTGTGAAAATCTGTCCACTAAGGATGTCTTTCCCAGGCTTTGCTCCTATTGACCAAGCATTCCCTTCACAAACAGATCTGCTGGTCCACTTTTCCAGCTATTTTGCCTTGGAAGAAATCTTCACATGGAAACAAGTCAAACACCTCTTCCAGTGAAGCACAATGCAAAGATCTCCTTCGATGTGCTATTAACCTCTGCTATTAACACTGCCAGTACCTAGGAAACCGCTTTGAGTCAAGCAGAATCTCCAGGCTTGCCTTAACTCTGCTTTCAAGTACCACTTTGGAACTTCAAGAGACATGATCAAAACAGGTCAGCAGCTCCTTTGCCTTCACACTCCTAACATCTGTCCCTGGGCGCAGCCTTAGTTTGTAAAATCCTGAGAACACCAGCTCAATGTAAAGAACATTTTTTGTTAAGTTAATCAAAGCGAAGTACCACTTCTACCTGTTCATGCTGCTCCATCCTAACATTCATCAGCTTACAGAGCAAGGCTGAGCAGGAAGCAGAGAACATGGAGTGGTCTACCAGCAGCAGAGTACCTTGGCTGCTTGAAGCTACTGCACACTCTTGGCAAACAATAAAAAGGGCTCAAAAGAGTGACTCAGGCTTTCCAAGGGGAAAAGGGGAGACAGGATGAGATCAAACACCACCAGTAAGGAAAAAGACTACTAGGCCAGGAGATGGAGAAGGCAGAAAAGCACATCTGGAAGAGGCATCACTGATAGGCAACATGTCGGTCTCCATGTGACTCCAAGCCACTCAGTGGATAAGCAGGGCCTGCATCCACGGAAACTGGTTGCACATGGAGTTGGTGAGGTGGGCAGTGAGCCAGCAATTCTTAAAACTGCACGGAGTGTATACAGGTGTAGGAGATACATTTGAAACCAAGCATCTTGAGAACTGTTAAATACAGTCCTAGGATATTCAACTTCCGAGGGGTTTTTCTGGCTTCCTTATACCATATAAATTCCTTGATCATTTAGAATTCAAACAAGCAGAGGTGAAGAACTTCAATGTTCACTAACACTGCTGCTCCTATTTGAAATCTTTAATAGAAATACCACTATCTTTTTCTAGAAACAATGCTGCAGAGATTGAAAAGGGAGTACCTCAGCCAGGTTGTGTTATCTGAATGGCATATTCATCCATTTCAGGACTATTTTCCCTATGCACTGATAAGAATGTCTAAATAAATAGGTATTTGTACAATGAAAAGATCTAAGATGATTCTAATAATTGTTAAATCTCCAGGCATTAGAGATTTAGCCATTTTAATGTCATCAACTGCTATCAGACACCCTACATGGCCACGGTGTTTGCATTTAGGCAATCCCAGTTTTTTAGGGCCTGTTCCAGCTCCTTTTATAGTTGGGCAGCCACCCACATTTTTGGTGGGATACAGTAATCAAGATTAGTAGGCTAAAGAATAACAACATGCAAAGTCAATGCTCACCCAGACACGCTTTGTTCTGCATGAGTGACCTTAATACCCTGTACATCCCCAGCGCTGGCCTGTGCGTATCAGGAAGATGTCAGAGCTTTGTTTCAGTCAATCAGCAGCAGGAGCTGAGTGTAGGAGCAGCCTGCAGCAAAGCTATCTGAACGCTCAGGGAAGAAAGTCATTAGAGATTATCTTTAACGTACTTGAAAAATAAATTCCTACCTTTATCTCCATGGTACAGGGAGAGCAATTTTCTACATATTAGCATAATAATCATCAGAGGAGTGCCTTCTTGCCCATCTTGCTTGTTTATATCACTCCAGTATCTTGTAGTCTTGAGGATGCACGTTTTTAGTGTGATTTTTCTGTCCTGTAGGTTTTGCTTTACATGTTGCATATTAAAAGCCCAGTCATTACTTCTTTTTCATGCACAAAACGTATCAGAGCTTTATCACTGCAAACTGCAGCTCCCAGCACCGACAGCAAAACCAGCACCAGCCTACACCTCATCCACTGAACTGTTGGTGATCTCTCAATGGCGACGTTGCAGTCCTTTGGCCTAACCTAAGCAGGAAGGCTGGGCATGTGTAGATGAAAATGAAAGCACCTAGCAAAAGTGTGTGTTTTTACAGAGCAGGATGCCTATCCATGCTACTAAAGCAAAAAAATAAAATACCTTTCTTTGACAACAGAAGGGATTTATTTTGATGATAAAAAACTTGCTAGGATCTTCATTTTTCTCCCTTTTCTATTCCTAAATGTAAGTCCCAATCTTGGGCCAAAATAAAGACTATAAAAACTTAATTATTATTAAGAATTAATTATTAATTACTTAACTCCTGTTTTACTCTTTAAGCACTTATGGATGGCTGATTATTTAAGATGGATGTAGGCACTTCGCATTAAAATACAAGTTTTATACACTGATGTACAGACTGTCAAAGAAAGAAAAAAAAATCACAAAAATCACTGATATATTACAGTAAGACGGCTTTTGAGCATATGAATACATGATTAACCAGGGGAACAATAATTCTGCATAGGTCTTCCTCTTGAACAATTCTCCCTCTTCCGGCAAAGCTTTTTCAGGTAAAGTCATAGTATATGATGTTATTCTAAACTGTGGGAAAAACAAAACAAAATACAACAATAAAACAACCTGTCCTTTGAACATTCCTATTTCAATTTGGTCATCTTCTAGCTTGACAGGATATAAAATCCTCTCAGTTTCCAGTGTTCTCAAACCCCTCCGCTCTAAGTGAGCTCAGTAGCAGGTTTAGCAGCTCAGCACCCCAAAACCACTCTGAAGAGCTGGTGGCCTAATAAAAGAAAGGGTTCCAGTGCAGAGAAGGTATTTATCCCAGATAAAGTTGTTCACATCTATTGTTCCCACATCCAAATGTCATTGAATCGTCTTATCTCACACTCTTCTGTCTGTTGCAAACACACGGGAAACACCCAATGTCTTCAGCACAGCTCTCCTTCTCCAGCATAAGACATCACCTTGACTTCAACATTCTAATGAAGAACTTGCAAAGAATTACCTTGACAGTGCTATTTAAAATGATCTTGCTTTCAGAACAGACAGTGTCCATTTAATAATCTTGGCAAAACTAAGGTAAAACTACTTTCAGATTTGTGTCCTAAATCTGCTGCCAACTTTGGAAATATATGTACTAGTTTTAGAGAAATCAGGCATCTGATTAACAACAGGTAGAACTAAAGCCTCTCAAGAGTACCACACCTGCAATTCTTGAAACTGGAACTACGTTTTTGTTATGAACAAAACTGATGCACATGAAACACGTGCAGCTGACACCTTCACCTGTACAGCCTGAGGAGAGATGGACCCTTCCAAAGCCACAGAGTTTTGCAATACAGATGAGACACCTAAGCAGGTACTTTAACAAATAATAGGGTTGGACATGGGACTATAAACACCAAATAAAACTCTCCCTTTGATCTTTATAAAATATTTAATAACACATCCATAAACTGAGTGACAAAACCACTACAAAACTGAACTTCAAAGACAGCCCTTTTCTCCAATTATCAAAAAAACTGACTTACCTTTCCCTTTGAGCTGAACTTAAGTTACTTTTAAGCAGGATGAGTAGCTCTACTGTGTGTTGACAGTCCCACTACCTTGTTACTTTAATTGCTGAGCTAAATTTACATTTAGCAAATTTCCCACTTCCTTCAAAAAAAGAGGAAGAAAGTGGTAGGGACTTAGCAAAAGATGTTTTATAAACATAGTATTACAAAAACCACTCTGTATTTGCAGCCTGCTGTCCCTCAGCTAAGTCAATGATGAGTACTTTTAAAAGTTTTCTTCAAATTTTTAATAAATTTAAGAGCTTTCAAATAATAATAATAACCACTCTAAAAATTTCTTGCATTACACTTACATAAATTTTGTAGGAAATAATGTCCAAAGAGATCTGGCTTCATTGCAGTATTAATTTAATAGCTAATGTGCATTATTCACATTGATATGCAAATCCATGTGACATTAGTCCAACATGCAGCTGCTTAGAGAGTTGCATTCATGCATCTTACGCCACTCTGACCCACTAGTGTTAGAAGATTTGTTGATCTAGTATGTTCTCCTTCAAGGGAAGGCAGGGAACATTTAAAGTCTTTTGGCCATCTCAGATTTTGTTGCAGAGGAAAAGCCTTTTTTTTTTTTTTTTTTTGCAGCCTGCTGTTTCTAACACATGTAGATGCAAGCACAGTTGTTTTTCCATTCTTCAGGGATGCTTCTTCTTGTTTTTCTGTTCTTCCTTAAGGTCTTTTGCATTACATCTGGACTTCAATGCTGCTAACATTTCCCCTGTCGTCAGGTTGGCTCCCTTCATTATCAGTCGATCTCCATCAGCTGTAAATGAAGAAAATCTTAAGAAGTACAAAGTGACAACTACTCTAGTGTGCAGCTGTTTTATACATATAAATCCAAATACCCTGTTTGTCTTGTCTGATTAGAAAGTACTCCAGATACCAAGGAACCTGGCTATGCACCACAGCCAAAGAAACTGCACACAATATGCATTCAGTTTTCACTTCTGCATTGCATTATTGAAAAATCTGATACATTTGTCTAGGTATGCCTATAGTAAGAACACATTTGATAAGAATGGCTCATACTATGCCCCTGAAGTCATCTCAGAGAAGGCAAAGAAGGCATTGGAAGGCACACATGGCTAAGCATTTTAGTAGCCTGTTGTCTGTGGTCCATTTAACATACTTCTTCAGCCAAAACAACAAATTGGTTCACACAATCTGGTGGTTATAACGCAAAAAAATAGAGAGCACTAGGATTTCTAAAATTCTGAAAGAATTTATTTTAAAACAGGCAGGAAGCAGTAGAAGTTGAGTATTGTACCCAAGTTAATTATTTTGCAAGATTTGCAAATACAAAACCAATACCTAAACCCATATAGTGAAATACCATGCCTAGCATCCACGTTCCAGCCCCATCTTTGCCAACGGCAAGGGCTACAAACACTTCACTGGAGAAAAATCAGCTCTTAAAAAATGAAGAGTTTAGAGGTGTCTTGGCATTAATGAAATAAACTGCTTTGGGTTTGCACTGTGAAAAAACATAAAGCTTTACTGCTTTAGTCTTAATACAACACAAGAATGGGAAAGACAGAGGCACGGGGGAGAGAGATACAAGCAATGTTAACATTGCAACAGGTAGACTTTCCTAAGCAAAACAAAGAACATTCAACAGTTTTGACATTTCCACCAATTCACTAAAAACATGGAAGTTTAAAGATAAGGGGTAGCACTAATCAGTAATAATGAAAACTTTAATGGGCTACATGACATATTGGTCCATTACAGCACAGCAGGAAAGAAGATGCAGCCAGAGAAAAGGACAAAAGCAGATTAGAGCCATCTGTTCATAGCCTAGAATCTGGGACACTTCCAGAACCGATGAAATTTCCACCACCAATTCCCTGCCTGCTCACTATACCCTCAAAGGAAACCAAGAAATTTGTTGTACATAGTTGACCTCATTCTGCAGGTCCATCTGCACATGTATGGCCTCATCCATCTGAGCAGTTCCTTCAAGTTACAGATACTCAGTTGCAAAAGCAACTAAGGATATTATTCAACCTTCTGTTCTCAAGACTGAGATGCCTCCACCACAGGTAACAGAAAAAAATTACAGAAAGTAAACAGATTATTATATAAAAACGGAGCTACATTTACTTTCCTGGAACTGTACCTGACTGCAAGGTCATGTGAGTACAGCACTACAAAAGTACACTCAGCTCCAAAGTTGTCATTGTTGGATCTAAGATCCCTTAGATCTAACTGTAGTAGAGACATATATACACATTTATCTGGATATCAGGCTGTTAGTGACACACTGTTTCTTCCTCCCCATTGCACAACTTCTAGCTATGGACCAGAGCCAAAAAAAAAATCACAGTTAAAAAAAAATATATAGAATACAATAACACTGCAACAACACAAACCCAGTGTTTTTTTCTTTGTTTAAAAAAAAGCTCCTTACCAAACGTCACATCTACAACTGGTTCAGATCCATCATGTCTCACATCAGCAGTCACTTGACAGTTTGTATTAGTAGCCTGGATTTTTTTATGGTAAATACATTGGAGAAAATTTCTGAAAATATATTAATATATTAAGTATCTTGCAGACAGAAATTAAAGCATATTTCTAAAACTAATTTGCATATTTTGATATTGCTGGGTAACAAAGTATAAACAAAACAGGATTTGTACTTAAGTTTAGACAGGTACTTCTTATGAGAGAATCACTCTTAAAAATCCAAACTGATATTCCTTATATGCTAACATGTAAAAAGCATACTAAAGAACTGTGTAAAACTCCAGTGTATATACTTTCTGTGTTTCTCTCAGCTGGGTTAGCCACAATAATAAAACAAACAGCAAAGTGATTTTCGTTTTTCTTTATACATCATTTGCTTGCCAATGTTTTCTTGTTTGGGTTTCAGACAGCATTTATTTGTGAGCATCTTTGGTCTCCTGTAGATTTCTGAAATGCATGACAGCTACTTTAAACTGCTATTCTGGCAGCTTGAAGATATTCTAAGTGTTACTAAATTCATTTTAAAAGTAGGTGTGCCTGTAAAGTCATTGCAAAACGACATTTTGCAATTGTTTGGTACAGAACCTACATCGCTGCAGAAGCACAATCCCTTAAATTTCTCCAACAATTACAGGGATAAAGGAGCTGCTGTTGCCCCGCTTCCCCGTTACCAGCATCTGGACTTGTTGCATACCCTCACTACAGGATCAGCCACTGAGGGGCAACCCACTGAGCACTTTGGCAAAGCTCAGTGCACACGCCTGTAGAAAGGGTCTCCAGCTGGGCACAGACCCTCCGCACACAGCACGGAATGAGCCCTGGGTGCCAAAGGCCAGCCCCGCGCCCGCCGGGAGACGCGCGGAACCCGCGACCCGGGAGGCCGCAGCAAGGGCGCACGGAGGGCGCTGGGGCGTCTACACACATGGAGCCCGGACAGAGCGGGGCCGGGGCCGGGGCCGGGGCCGGGGCCGGGGCCGGGGCCACCCCCGCAGCCCCCTCACCTCGTGCTCTCCACGTTGGGCTCGAAGGGGCAGAACCGGACCACGATACTCTTTACCGGCCGCAGCACCACGCTCATCTTGGACGCCATCTTCTTCCTGTCCTCTACTACAGATCCCAGCAGCCCCCGCGCAGGGGCGCGCGATGGTGGCGGCCGCGTCGGCTCGCCCCGCAGGCACATGGGAACTGTAGTCCGTGCCGCGGCCGTGGGGGCGGGAGGCCGCGGGTGCGCTCCCTTCTCTGGGCGGGCCGCCGGCCCCCGTTTCATGACCCGAGGCGCTCAGAGCCAGGCTCCTTCCTCGCTGTGGAGGGAGAGCTGACCTGCCTGTGTCAGAGAATCATAGACTGGTTTGGGTTGGAAGGGAGTTTAAATTTCATCTAGTTTCAACTGCTCTCCCTGTGCAGGGACACCTTTCACTAGACCGGGTTGCTCAAAGCTCCATCCAGCCTGGCCTTGAACACCTCCAAGGCTGAAGCATCCGCAATTTCTCTGGACAACGTGTTGCAGTGCTCCACCACCCTTACAGCAAAGAATTTCTTCCTAATAATCTAATCTAATCTCACTCTGCCAGTTTAAATCCATTTCCCCTTGTCCTGTCACTACGTGCTCTTGTAAAAAGTCCCTCTCCAGCTTTCTTGTAGGTTCCCTTCAGTACTGGAAGGCAACAACAAGGTCTCCCCCAGAGACTTATCTCCTCCAGGCTGAATAACTGTGACACTCTCAGCCTTTCCTCGTAGGAGGGGTTCTGCATCCCTCTGATCATATTTGTGGTCCTCCTTTGGACTTGGTTCAACAGGTCAATGTACTTTGTGTACTGAGGACCCCAGAGCTGGACGCAGCAGTCCAGGTGGGTTTTCAAAAGAGTGGAGTAGAGGGGGAAGATAAGGATCACTAAGGAGCTGCCAATACAGCTAAAGATTAATTAGAGGCAATATTTTGCAATACATGAGGGAGGAGAGAGATTTGCAAGAGGCATTGCAGCTGGAAGTGAACACATTTGGGTTTTCGTTTGTGACGGGTTACATCCAGTAGCTGCTTCCCAGCCCTTAAATTAAGCCTGGAGAAGAGGAGGCTCAGGGGTGACCTGATCACTCCCTACAACTCACTGAAAGGAGGGTGTAGCCAGGTGAGGATTGGCCTCTTCTTCCAGGCAACAAGAGACAGGACAAGAGTACATAGTCTTAAAATGCAGGAGGGAAGGTTCAGGTTGGGCATTAGGAAGAAATTCTTCAAGTAATGGAATTGGAATGGGCTGCCCAGAGAGGTGGTGGAGTCACCATCCCTGGAAAGACTGGACGTGGCACTTGGTGGCATGTTGTAGCTGACATGGTGGTGTTTGGCCATAGGTTGGATTCGATGACCTCAGAGGTCTTCTCCAACCTAATTGATTCTGTGACTCCGTCTGGGTGCCAGTGTCGCCGTGTGTCCGGGTGCCACTAGATGGCACGCACCTCCCTGGCAAATGGCTCCGCAGCACCGGCATCTGGGTGAGGGCTGGGGACGGCAGCCAAGGCATTCAAGCATTCATTGTGAATTTCTATGCAATATTCAATACATACCCACGCTCCCGACCTACGGGAACTGCATTAAATATCTATAATCTCTTGGAATGGATAACCTATTTTTAAAAGCTTATCTTTGTTTATTTCAGGTGCTCTTCCTTAAAAAACTCACATAGTCATTTGGTAAAACCATCCTCTTCACTGAGGTTTAGACAAGAAATTAACTACCAAAACTAAGCACAATGGAGTTAATATAGTTGTAATATTTGGAGTTTTTATTCTCTCTCTCAAGATTATATATATATATATATATATATATATAATATATGTTATATATAATGGTCTTCCCTTGTGGAAAAAAATGGAAAAAATACATTATTATGAGATACCTTTTAAAAGACCTCACTGTAACCAATAAATAGCTGGTTTAAATAGGAATTTTTCCTATACAGTTGTCTTAGATACAGGGCCAGGTAAATAGAGTATTTTACATTCGGAAGGCAAAAGTAACTTAGGAAATTTCAACATCTCTTTCTTCATTATAACACAAAGAGCTCAATGTATTCCATTTAAAATCTGCGGCAAAACTTCCATTGGCTTCTATGGCAACACTGAAGGAATAACATCCGTAAAGGACAGGGGAAGAAAGAATGGTCACTGATTTTTCTAAAGGCTCCATTCTTCACACTGTTGGTACTGTGGCACTCACTGACTTAAAAATATGCATAACCAAAACAGGTTTATATTTTCTCTTATTCATTTTGATAGTAATTTGAGAAGAATGTTTAGCTTACCTTGCACAATTAAATGACGAGAAAATTTTGTTTACTCCTTTCCATGGTCAGATCAGTTAATTTTTTGACTTTTATTGTCAGCAGTAAAATTTGCATCTTTCCCCTTAAGCCATCTGTTTGGAGTAATCAAACACTATCTCTGATTATTCGGAGTATTTTTTAATTTTTTGAAGTCTGAGGGGTTCCCAGTAACACCATACAACAGGTATCTGTTAACTGAAAGGCTGTAGACTTGGGATGAGTTATGCAAATAAAGGTCTGCAGTATTAATTACACTAAGTAAATGTTCCTCTTTTCTCATTGATCATTCCAGATCTCTTAAATGCAGGGAATATTCTTCTGCTTTTCCTCCTGTTTCTTACTTAACTGCTTTAATTTTCTGTTATGTTTTCTGACTATAGAAAGGCCCACAGTTCAGAACTCTTGAAAATTTCTCCATGGTTTGGTGTAGTGGGTTCAGTTTGTAACCCGGTGGAAACACCAATTTAGTGTAGTGGTTCGGTTACTTACTTATTCTCCTTCTGTGAGATAAGAATTAGGAGAAAGCAAAGCAGGCACAAAACTTAAAAGAATATAAAGAAGTTTATTAACAGACCTAAAAGAAAGAAAAAAAATCAGACCACACTTTCAGAACACTTCTCCTCCCCCCACCTTTCTCCCTTCTCCCACTGACAATGTAAAAAGACAACCCTTGAGATTTTCAGTCAGTTTACCACTTCTATAATAACCTTTTTCAGTTCACTTAGGGAGAGGAGTCTCTCTTGCTCATGCTATGGAGACATCTCCACAAGAAGTTCTCTCATGGCTTCAGTATCATGAGACAGCCGCCTGGGTTGGTTCTCTGCTTGCATGTGAGAGTCCCTTCCCCCGACTTACAGCTTTTCCCACAACGGCTTTCAAGGGTCCAATCTTGAGCTACTGGGGTACCATTTTAAGGTTGAGCTGTTCAGAAACAGAGGTTCTCTTCACCTATCTCTGGGAGCATCTTCTTCTCTAGGAACAGAGGTCTTCTCCTTCCGATTTGGAACAAGAGTCCTCATCACTTCCATCTCTCCCTGTTCAAACTTCTCATCAAATTACAGCTGCTTCAGCATTTGCTTATTCCAGCACAGGTGCTTTTGCTCACAAGTACAGTTTGAACACTCCACCCCCCCATGCTTTCATGAAATTACAATGGGTACTCTGAGGTATCATAGTCCATCACCATAGCTTTACAACAGAATTTCAGCTTCTAAGCATTTCCTCTTTCTCCTCCCTCAGGGTTTCAGCTCTTCCTTCTTTACTGACTTTGGTGTCTCTCTGGTGCTCTATTAACTTGCTGTCACGTTACCCTCTTCCTCTGACTTGGGAGAGGATTGATGTCTGCAGGCTTCATCTGTTCTGGAGGAAGCTTACAGCACTAAAAGGGTTAATCTCACCTGGGCCCGCAGCTGGAATTCGCTTATCGCTGTTGGTCACATGATCTTTGCCAGGCTGTGGGCCTCAGACGAATTTTTGGCCATACTGGAGGGGGGGGTGTGTGGAGCCAGGCTGTGCCATCTGCACGTAACAGGGCTATGGGGGGGCCGAGGATGGAACGGCGCCCCACGGCTCCAGGATGGCTGTGTCCCAGCCTGGGCCCACTGGGCCTCACGGGCCCCCCCTCCCAGTTACCTGTCCCAGGGCCGGAAGCAAGAGAGAGCTTTCTCGGGGTTTGTTCGTTCTTAAATGTGGATCACAGAGGCGTGTCAAGCTCCTTAAATGGCTTAAAAAGTTTCCAATATCCAAACTAGCCAGTTGATAGGTTCTGTCAGGTCATAGAGGAAGCTGTAAGCACCTCTTTGCAAGAGAATCACTTCCATAACTATGCTAACCCATGGCATTTGGGCATGCCTGTTTTTAGCACCTTGACTCTGGGTTTTGATTGCTCTTAAAAGGCTGCATTTCAGGTGTGCTGTAACACCTCTGTGTGTTTATTCTGTTCTGGAGACTTGGATCGTTATCTCTGACTGTCATCAGCTGATTCCCTCCTCTGCATCTTTATCCTTTTTCTGCTGAGTCTTTCTCTGAGTCTTGTCACAAACGTCAATAGGCCTGGAATTCAGCAATCAAAATGTCACGTCTGCACATCTAGTTATAATGCTGTGTAGTCCAGGAATAAAATTTAATGCTGCCTTCAGGGCAGTATGCAGTGCGGAGAAGTGAGCCAACACAAAGCCAGCAGCCTGCCTGCTCGGCACTGAGGTGATGCTTCCAGATGGCCACCCAGAAGAGGCTCTTTGAGAAAGACTGTATGCTGAGCCTGACAGGAGAAGCAAATTATTTCTGGAAACAGAAAAACAGTCTGACAAATGCGGTATCATGGAGCATATCTTTGAAAGAGCAATGGACAGAGACAGTCTAGATCACAAAAGACTTGCAGCCAGTCGTTATAAAATACTAGTTCCACATTGAAGGACATGTTGGAATGAATTCCCTACCATACTGGAGGAACACTGCTTATAGTCATAAAAATATAAACCAGTCTGTGTTTTCTGTCTGGCTTTGTTTCTTTCTTTGAACTGAATATTTTACACCATATGTCAGTTACTGAATTTTAAAAATATTTTCCCAAAGAGAAGACCTGGTAAAGGTCTTTTACTCTCTAAAAATTGTGGAAGTTAAGCATACTTTTATACTAATAGTACCATCAATTTTGCATTTTATTTATAAACCAACTAATAGTTGTATGCTGTTAATGTGGTTTTCAAAAATAAAAACAAAAAATAAAATCAACCAGCAAAGGTGCCACTTACAATGAGCCTGCTTTATAATTAATTCTGAAATAATAACTCTGCATATCAGTTCAGAAAAGTTCTTATGGGAGTGAATAAACAGATTCCCTAGTTGCTCTTTACTCCTCTGCAAATATGTATTTCTATTGCCTGAGGTTAACAACTGCCAGCAGAAATGTTTGCTAAAATAATATGCAGCATTTAACTGGCTGAGAACATACTGTGCCAATTCCTGACTTGTAACTTAATTTCTTGAGGATAATACCAAAAGCTTTATTTTGTATGTTTTCTTCCGTATCTAATAAATACTACGTTAAATTTCTGCAGTTATCCTTTGGATTTTTATGTTGATTTAAAATATGCACTTGCTTCCAGCAAAGGAAGTTCATTATCATAATAGCAAAAGGCACACAGGTGAGCTGAAATGAATGGTAACAACCCAAGGTTAGCACCTGAGTCCTTGTGGTCTGGAATCTGTTCTTGAAGCTCCAGGTAGATTTAATGTGTGTATTTTTACTTTAAAGGTCCTTGCACACAGTGGCTCACAGGTCACAGGCACAGTCCCATTTGACAGATCTGACTCTAACAGAGTCATTATCATAGTTTGAGGGGGAACAGTTTTTTCACAAGTGCAGAATTTGGGAAAAGCAGTTGTATTAGAATTTGATCTATATTTTCAAAGACTTCCTGAAGGTTTGTCTGTGCTTCAAATAACTTGTTAGAGGTTTTGAGGAGCTCAGCAGTATATTGACATTTGTACCGCTTTGCTAAGGGCATGCTTCAGTGCTGTGAATGCTGTAAGCAAAGCAGTTTGTTTTCACTGTGTTCTGCTAAGAATAGCTGTACCTATAGATTGATGGTTTAAGTTATTAGTATTGTCAGCAAAGTATAACAACACTGCTCAGTTGAACGTGGTGACCAGCCAAGATAGTCTCTCTGTACGCTTTCATTTTTTCCATGTCAAGAACTTTCACTTTATATTCTACAAGCTTATTTATGCACCAGTTTTAACTTCTATTTTATAGAGTTCAAGAAGGTATCTAGGCATGGCCTACACGTACACCATAGAATACCTACTTAACACAGATAAAAGTTGAAACATAAAGAGTCTAGACATTTAGACATAAAGGAACTAGATATCAAAATAGGGGATTTTTATGCAACCATTTACTGTAACAAGTTTCATATAATTGTATCTATTTATTAACATAAGTAAAAGGTATCTCCTCAAGGGAGTCATTGTAAAGAATTCTTATCACCCATATGACCATATTTCTTTAAACTCAAACATGTATCAATGTCAGTGACATGTTACTAAATTTAGTTTGTAATTCCAATGTACAGGTAGTTTGACTTACTGAGAGGCCATGTGTCTTGGTTTGAAAGACAGGTGTCTGCTAAGGAAGGCAGGAGCCTCCCTTGGAATGGCAGATGCAACCCTCTTCCCTCCGCTATAATTTTGAAATCAAGGGATTTTAGGCAAAGATGTGGGAAATAGGAATAACAGTTCTTTACTCTATATATATATGTATATAACCAGTCAAACAAACAACAATAACTATGGCAGTAACAGCAATCACAAACCCAGTCCCAGCCTTCTCGGCTGTCAGGCCCTTTCCCCTCGGGTGCAGTTCCGCTCGCAGCCGGCAGGGGCGCTGGCGGCTCCCGGTGAGCAGGGCAGGTGCGATGGTTCCCCCGCGGCTGCAGGGGGCGCTCCGGAGCGAGCTCGGGGAGCACGCGGCACCGGTGCCCTGGGATCCCGGGAAGGGATGGGACAAAGGCTTCACAAACCCCTGGGCAGCTGATCCCGGTGTCCGGCCGGACCCTCGGGAACAGCAGGCTGGAACGGCAGGGACAAGCACAAATCCCGGGTGGCAGACGCGATATATCCAAGCGGAGAACCCCCCTGGAGGTCGGGCAGGCAGGACGAGCACGGCTACAACATAGCGAAGACTCGAAGCAACGGCAGGGCAGGGCTGCCACAGCCCGGTTCCCAGCGGGGCAGGGAAGGCGGCTTTGGGATCCCGGTGTTTCCAGCAGAAAGAAAAACGGCCGAAAAGAACCAGCAGCTCCTCTCTCCCCGAACGCCGAGACCAAACTGCCCCCACACCCAGGTGAAACAAAAGAGTAGCCAGGCGCACCCCACCCTCAATGGGTAGCTCTTTGTCTTCCTTAAGTACCCAGCGATTAGCAACAGTATGGGGGAAAATTCCTTTAACAGAAAAAAAACCCTAGAACTCTTAAAACCCCAACACCATGATAAAAATATTCTTAGTTGTAAATTTAAATATGCCACAATATCCTTCATGTGAAGCTCGTTCTACATTTGCAGTCCTATGCTCAGTTACAAAAAAACCACACCAAACCCCCTAGCAACTGGATCATGAATCTGTGGATCTTCCCTTGTACTAGAATAAAAGAGATAAGTTTTGTTAAAAGCACAGGAAGAGTACGATTCAGGTGGTGTCACACAAGAATTCCAGGTGCAATGAGGTCAGTGATATGCACTGACTTACTGCAGCAATTAATAGAATAAAAATCTGAGCCATTTTGAAGTTTTGTCAGGTATCTCCTTGCGTGATTACATATGTGTGATTAATAGTAGTGTAATAATTACATTATTGTGTACTAATTGAAGTAACATGTCCGAAGATAGAGGAGAACAAATAAGATAATGACAGAGCTGTTTGTTCTACATACAGCAGATGCATTATAGAAACAATAGGCAGCAGATGACAATTTAGATAGATATTCCCAGGAAATTTATGTTACACAGATGAAATTAGGAATATGAAATGCCATATAATTAGCAAAACTGGTGAATTTTATTCAAGCATATATTACCATTTAATACAGGAATGAAGCAAGTATCATTTCTCAAAGCAGTGCTTTTCAACCTATGGACCGTTAGTCTTCTGTGGCCTATGGGTTCATGAAGGTTTATTTTAATAAAATAGTAATTCTTACTCTCGGAAGACTTCCAGTCAGGGTCGAGGAGTCTCAATCTCCCGTTGAACACTGTGAGGATCCACAGTGTTGCTGATCTTTATAGATCAGTAAAGGTTGATCACCATGGTGTAAGTGGTCGCTGTTCAGCCCTGATGATGAGACAGCAGAGTATTGGTACTAGGCTAGTTCCAAATGGTCAGATTTTCCAGACAGAGATTCTTAATGATTTAAAAATATCAAAGATTCTTCTCTGTATCACTCAAACAAGAAGAAATCATCACAATTTTCACCTGGTCTTGAATAATTGACAGTATATCCACATTTCATCCCTCTTGAACTACAGTAATTGACTTAAACATCTCCGGGCCCTTAGGATAACCCATTAAATTCTTACCTTTAGCCAATTTCTTGCATGACGTATTAAACAGAGAATGTGCAAGACAGAGATTTCAAACATTTGTGTTTAGTTTTGTTCATGTAATACTTTTTTTCACATTGAAATTGCTGGATCAAATTTCACTAAAGTCAGTCACATTTCTCTCTGTAGTACTGATGGGTAAAAATTATCCTGATGAATCAAAACTACTAAACTAGAAATATTTCTAATACATTTATTTTTATGCCATTTTCCCTTTTTCTTGATGAATGAGCAGTGTAAAAAGATAAGAGATTAATAACTATAATCTATATAAATATATAAGATATATATTCAAGCATATATTACCATTTATATTTTTATTTGTATTTGTTATATTTATTTGTAATATATGTATATTTAATATATGAAATATAGAAAAAGATATAAAATACAATTTCTTTTCAGAAAATCATTTCTAGCAGTAAGAAAATTTGTCTCCTCTTATCAATGTGCCATTGATAACGTAGTGGAAATCAAACATTTGTGACTGGTATGACCATACTAAGCTGTAGAGCTCTACAGAGATACAAACAAATATTTAAGGGATAACCACTTCAAAAGGAAGCAGAGAAGCTATGAATTTAGCTATTTCATTCAATCTCCATCATGCCTGCAATGAAAGAGTACATTCATTTACAGTAGTCCCTCCCAGCAAATCCGTATCATCAAGAACAGGATAAAACATCAGTTTCCAAGGCAGCTTTTTCTGGCAAAATACATCAGTTCTGTCTTGACCCCAGGTACAGTAACAATGTGAGGCTTGAGGGGCACAGGTTGTACTGCAGCAGCTGAGTTTATTAGCAGGACTAAAATTCAGGTGGTATCTGACCATTCTTAGCCCACTCCCATGCTACAGGCACAGAACAGGTTTGTCTCCGCAGACGCTCCGTTGTCCAAACTAATAACAGTGATGCTTTTGCCGTGACTGCACAGAAAGGAGCGCACTATTTGAGAAAGGCAGCAGCACACAGCAAAGAGGCAACTGCCTGTGGCTTCCCACAAAATACATTTACGCCAGCAGACAGCTTCTGTGGAACAGTGGTGATGAGCCAAAGGTCTCTGCTGCTGCACCCTGCGCTGCCCACAGTAGCCAACAACACTGCTCTGCCTTTTGTGGGGCTTCCACCAACATGGCTGTAATCAAGCAGATTTCTTCTCCCAGTCTTAGAACAAATCGATAACTGAAATAGAGTATGTATATATTTGTCTATTTGGTAGTGACACATTTAAGTTTTAAATCCTCTGTGCTTCTTACTGGCTAAATAAGCTGCTTCTGTCTCCCCATCTCTCAGGGCTTTTGGGACATAGTCAATACCTATAAACTGTAGAGATGTGAAGGGAGGTTTCATCTCATTAAAGTGTTCCACCAGTGGAGATTTCTGTGTTCCCTCTGGTGATTTGTGACCACAATTTCTGACCTTTACTGTCTGTGTTGTCTCACTTATACATTGTGTGCCCCTAGGGAACGTACTCACGTACATCACACGACTTACTAGCAGATTTTTGCTTTATGTTATATACCTTCCTTCTCCCCTATCAGAGTATTCTCATCTGTTTATAGATCGTGTAATAGCTCAATGGGTAAAATCATTCTTCTAGAAGAGCAGGTTCTGGGAAAATTACTGATATTGCTTTCAGATATTGCTTCTCTACCAGATTTTTCACTGCACTTATGTCAATAATGCAATTTTTTACTCTTTAATGCTACAATTCCTCAGTAAAAACCAATTATCTTTAGAAATATCATAGCTGTTAGGGTTTTTTTTCCACTATGCTTATCATACCTGAGGTTCAGATTGTGTCATGTTGCTAAGCTTTCTGGAAACTGGGTTATGACTCAAACTCTTTCTCCCTCTTAGAGAACCTCCAAGAGTCTTAAAGTGAGTCACAAAATAAAAGTACAAGTGAAGGAAGAGTTACTCAGCTTCCTAACCATACACAGAGTCCACATACTTCAAAATGTCCAGGAATTGTGGGCATGTGATTCCCAGGGCATCCCATTGGAAGCCAGCAGTGCTGGCTTCATAAGTCTCCCATGGATCCCCTGCTGCTAAATATTCAATTTGGCCCCATGGTAACGCAGCTTCCCTCTGCTCATGAATGCAGCCCCAACATAACAAATTACACTTGAACAGCTTGAGAGCTGCAGGTGGCTGAAGAGTCCCCAAACTCCCACCCACCATCTAACAGCAGCCAGCAGTTTCCAAATTTGTTGTAAATCCTTGCAGCTAGTAACTACAAACATTCATCGTTTTCTCCATCTAAAGAAATTAGGCTGCTGCCTTCTCATCCTAGAAGTGTGGGGAGGGCAAGTCAGAGGAGGAGACTATGCTAAAAGGAGCCTCACAAAGACAAATGGGGCCAGAAAGAAGCTGTACTCAAAGAAATGTAAGTCTAAACCATTCTCCATTCTCTGTGTTGCTAAAATTTCATTTTACAGAGAGAAGTGTGTGATTAGGATTCTGATCCTCACCAGAAATTTGATGCAGCCACCAACAGCTTTACTAAAATACTAATTTTTGAGTGACAGTGCACACTCTTGCATAAAAATGCTCTTTCTATCCACATCCGGTTTAAATCTATGCATAATTGGCTCCACATGACTTGTTCTCCACATGTGACTCCACATGATCAAGTTCTTGGAGCAAAAATCGGGAAACTCGATAAAGTGAAGCACCATGGGAATGACAACATTATATGTATTTATGAAACTTCCATTAGGAAAAGTAGTCAAACATGAAGCAGTCTTAGTCTGCACAGCACAAGAGTATGCATGAAAACACATAACATCTAGATGAAATAGAAAAGGGGTATCAAACCCTTTGGTTGGTTTCAATCCATAAAGGGATTGCTCTGCCCCTTTAGGAGCTTGGTGTGGGCTGAGCAGCACTGGTCAGCCAGTGCTTGAAACCTTGGATGAAAAGGCTCATGCTTTGTTTTTTTTGGTAGCCATTCCAGAGAAACTCTGGATGCAGTGAGCTGGAAAAGTTATTTTTCAGCTCGTTCCATTCAATTCAGCTCACTCAGGTGACATTCAATAAAGAGATGTCTCAGTTAAATGAGTGCACTTTAAAGCCTTTATGTATTATATCAATCAAAGAATCAAAATGAAGAAGTTGCTTGAAAACTGCTGATTAATTGTAAAAGTTAATACTGGTGCAGAAAAGAGAAGAAAGGAATAACATGCCAACCTAATTCTTAACTTGTTATCTAGAAACTGTTGAAGCCACATAACCAAAAATTATAAAGTAGGAAACAAAAAAAGCCCCTCCAAATAATAAGACTATATCATGTTATATAATTTTCATCTGTTTGATAAGGAAAGATAAGTAACCACAACATACTTGGAATTACATGAGGCTGATGGTGCTTTGGAAAGGCATCAGATGGCTATGAGCACCTCCCTGTATTTTGCACCAGTGCTTGTGTAGAAGAATCAGATGCTTTCCACTGCTAATACTCATGGCAACAGGGATCCAGGCTTACGCAAGGGTGCATCCATTGAAACCACTGGTGTTCTGTGACAAAATATAGCCCTGTCTGAGGAGGCCCATAGGGAAATGACTCCCTGGATGAGCCTCTGAATCCATGGGAGCTGACTTTGTAGGGTCACCATTTTGTTCAGCAAGAGCATTTGGGTCCATTCCCCTTCAGCTTTCTAGTGCTCAGGGAGTGATTTTTCTGTGCAAATAAGGAAGAGATAAATCCAAACCTTCCCAAAAATATTCCCTGAATATTAAATGTTTAGGCATATTAACCTGTCTCTGTGCTTGTTTCTGGGATGGTGCTGACCAGCTACAAAACCTGTGCTCAGAATCAAGGGTTTGTTGCCATTAAATTTGTCCATTGGTTCAAAATTCTTGAAATTTCTGAATACAACTAAATAAACTCTCTTTAATGCCAGAATAGCCTTCTAACTAATATGAATTTAGTATTAATTCCTTTTAAAAAGCTGAGTGCCACAGAAATGGTGGCTGTGTCTAATTGTGCCAACACTATGTGGAGCTCACTTGTATGTTATAGCTAGGCAAGTCATATCAGATTTGCTTTAATGGATTTTCCCAGAAAGCATTTTCTCAAACCGGTGCACAACTTAACAACCAGAGCTTGTGCAGTTCTTGTCTTGGATGTTTCACAATGTCATTTTTTGGTCTTCTAAATCTGACGCTCCAACTAAAGTAACATAGCAAGTAATGTTGGCAATAGAAGCAGGTAATGTGAAATTCATACCTCACACCTGTTTTCCTATGCCACTTAGTCTGTGCCAAAATGCTACTCTCTTGTTGGAAGCTAAGCAAATATCAGATGCCTTTCATTTCCCAGACATGTGTGCCACATGCCACAATGTGCTCCAAGTCTTATTTGCATTTGAAGAAGAAAGAATCAGTCTTTTGTGTGTTTTTATTGCAATCATTGTGGTTGTAAGGATATCTTTTTCCTGGCAGGTATAGATTGCTTAATTGGTCTGTCCAGCCAAGTGCCTCTGTTTTTTTCTACATTATCATCCTGCTTGTAAGACTTGTGCTACCCTAATTTCTTTTTCTACTCTCCTAAGCATGTGTGACAACAATGAGAAAGTGTAAGGTGAAAGGACCCCCCATTCTGTTTCTTTGCAGTATTTCTTGCTTCTTCTACTGTGTGCTGGCTGTTTTGCTTTGGGGAACACTGGCCGAACTGCAGAAAGTCTTCTATGGCTTAAACTACAGCCAGTGCTGTGTCTTATAAGGATGCAGGACTCCCCTGCTGCCTCCTAACTTCCCTGTTTCTTACAGACAACTCCAGCCTGGAAACATTCTTGACTAGCCTGCTGCCTTTGGATTTCCTTGGTGGAAGAGGAAGAATGATAGCAGGAGAAAACTCATTGATCACGGTGACATCTCTTTCTCTGCCTTCATTTTTATGAATGGGTTCATTTCTCTTTCTGCTGAACTCATCCAGAGATTCTAAAGGATCCAAGTGAAAAAAAGAACTGGTAGAGTTCTGCACTCCTGGACAAGATTCAGCTGTCTTTCCATGTGTGCTTACTGTTATTTAAGAGAGTGGGTGCATCCTGCCTGTTTTCCAGCTGCCCACCTCATGGGAAGGTCCAGCTTTCTCCTAAGCCCAACGTCATATCTGCCACCCCATGCAAATGACTTGGATATCCCAAAGTACATCCAAAGGATGTCTTAAGAAGTGCACTCACATCCCTGGATTCTGTAAGCATAGCAAATATTTTAATTTAATTCATTGGATGTGGGAATAAGTTTGGACTGTGTCCTGGGTTGCAGTGTATTCTATTACCAGCCTCAGGAGCTGTTGAAATCAGGTGGGGCAGTGTTTCCTTGCCTCCTCCCCCCAGACTATCTTTCTGTTAATGGCCCATCATTGTCCTGCTGCCTGACTCAGAGATAACTCCCTCCGGACTATCTCCTGTTAATGAGCCTAATCAACACTTGGCCTCATGACTCATTACCCCATTGTGAGATGCTCCACCCAGAGGGAGGAACCAAGCATTCCATCGTGGATATAATCTGGTGATTAGACAATCCTTCCCACCGGATTTTCAGAGGACAGGAGCTACACAGCCACCACTGCACCTTCTGAGGAGGAGCAGACCCTTTTTCTACAGGGTCGCCACTTTGGGAGGACTGCAGCCACCATTCTACCAGACTGCTACCACCACCCTGCCTAACAGGGTGCCAGGTTGTATCCTAACTCTGTCAGTTTAACCCAGTGTTATCCGCTTTTATTGTTTTTTCTTTCCCCCTCCTTTTATTTCCCTATTAAATTGTTATTCTGACTTGGTGTCTCCCACTAGTTTGTTTTCAAACTAGTACAGACTGATATTACAAAAATTACGGTTCTTTTCAGTAATGTTTTCAAGATTCTGGTATTAGGACACCAAACAGAATTGTTTCATTAAACAGCTATCTGCCAAGATCTGTAAAAGAGGAAATGAGGAACATTTTACCTTTTTTTGGTGTATTTTTCAATTTTTCTTCAGAGTGTGTAGCTTTTTTTCTGAGTAGAGATCAGCATACTCAATAACAAAGGCAGATAGAATATATTTTAATGTCATTACTGTTGTGAAAAGTCAGAAAATAATTAATTGTTTGCTTTTAAAGTCTTCTTTTATATGGGAGAAAGAAAGATCAGCAATAAATAATTTTAAGTGAGGAATGCAACTAGATTTGGAGGATTTTCTGGGAATATGACTTACTTTCTCCTGCTCCAACCTAAGGACCAGAATGAAAGTAAACAAATGGCATCAGCCCATGCATCAGATTGTAGTGAAGTCAGCTGTTGACAAGTCACCCTAGCAGTGTTGCTAGAATTTAGCTGCTAGGTGATGTCAGAACGGCTGAACTTGCTGTCAAATTACCTCAGTTTACCACTTGCCTGCTGTGCCTCCCCAGTTAGACATAAAATCTATTAATTTCTTCTTGCCTGTCTGGGTGAATTTCATACTCTGTTATGAAAAAGTAAGATCTCTCCAGCTCCAACAGGAACCCATCTTTAAGCTGTTTGGGTTTTTTTCTCCATGAGCTGGCCCAGTTGGCCATTGTGGCCATTGCTATGTGTAAATAGCTCACTAAGGTAGGAGCTGTGTGAAGCTCTGGAGCAGTGTGGGCTTCACCTGCCAGACAACTCCTAACCAGGGGCTCTCTTGTGACATGCCCAGAGAGTTACTACCAGGCTGTACTGTGCCAGGTATGGTTTTGCTCTGCTGAATAAAAGCTATGAATATATCAATTCAAGCCAGTTTAAAAGTTTTTCAGAGGAGAACTTCAACTGCATGATGTTTCATTATAATGTGGCATCAAAAAACATAGCTGGGAGATACGAAGCAATAACATGGGTGTCAGGAAATAAGAAATTATGGTACAGATTCAACAGAAAGAATAATGGAATTTAACTACCCCTTCATAAGAAACACACTTCAGACTCCTTTGGCCTTTTCAGGTCTAGCAACAAAACACATTAAATGCAGTGATAGTAGTGAACAGGTTTGAAGGGTCCAGAGAGAAGAAACACATCTTTCCCCATTGGAATACTCCCAGAAACATCTCAGTGTTGCTGGTTGCCACCATGAGAAGTTATCTTGGGGCAAAGGTGCAGAAATGTGCCTGGGAAGTGCTTCCCTGCCCCAGGATAGTAGTCCTTAACCAGAGTGAGGCAGCTTCTATCCTAAAATGCGTCCACATTTACAGCTTCACAGCTCACAGCCGCCTTCATTCAGTTCTATCCAGCAGGTTTTTGTTGTTGTTATAACAATGGGCTTTTCTACTCTTTGGATTTAGGTAAACAATCAGATAATTTGATGAAGCGCTGTAGGTGGAAACAGTATGGTTTTTTCCCACTGCACAGTGCTTAATAAGAATAATAATAATAATGTTGTGTCTGCCAATTTTTCTTTCTTCCTTTAATTTGATCAAATGAATGTTCCTTAGATAATTAGACTCCCAGGCTACTTAAATGTGGATCACTCCAGTGGCTACTTCAGCCATTTGGAAGAAGCACACAGCAGCTTCACACAGAGAGGAAAATAGTATCAGCTTTGCTATCCCCCAGGAAACAAACACAGATGTTCTCCACTCGAAACTAGAGCAATTTATCATTTCCTGCACACTACAAGACTGCTAGGTTCAACAAAAAGGTAAAAGGGGAACACTGAAACAGATCTGGAAGACCTTAGATGATACAATATAGAAATTTGTGCTGCAAGGGACACACAGAACAGGAGTAGTGTTTATTCATTCCATGTCAGTATTTAAAAGCAGAATGATGGTGGCAGTGTACTGGTACTGTCTGGAGGGGGAAGTTTCTGTAGACAAAGGTAAAAATACACGGTTTGAATCCTTCCAGCTCCTGCAAGAAAAACTTCAACAGATTGATCCATATTTGGATGCACCACATCTAAAGAAACCCATGTGACTTTAGCTGAATGTAATTGGCTATTTTCTGTTCACTAAGTGTTCACATTTCCTTAAATTTAGTTCTTTAGTGATGGACTGTTGAAATGTGAATTACAAGATTTTGCTATAATTGATCAGATTTGTCGCAAGGTATTCTCCATCTGGGTGACTTATGTATAAACACAATATTTCAATTACATAGATCCTTGTGAAACAACATCTTTGAAATACACTCGCCAAACCTCTCTGCAGGCAGGTAGGAATGTGTGGGGCTTTTTGCAAGTTTCACAGGAAGGAGCCATAAAAGTGAGCTCAAAATTATAAACTACTTAAAAACAGGATTATGAAAAAATATTAAGAGTAGGTTTATCAAGTGCTGTTAAGTATAGCAGCTTTACTTCAGCTCTGCTCCCTTAACCCTTGATTCCTGGAATGAACAAGTGCAAAAGAGGGATCCCTCAATATTTGTGGCTTCCTTATATTTCATAAACTCATAGAATACCATGTTGGAAAGGACCTCAAGGATCATCTTAGCCAATGTTTCTTGGCAAAAGCATGGTCTAGACAAGATGCCCATCGCCCTGTCCAGCTGGATCTTAAAAGTGTCCCGTGTTGGGGAATCCACCACTTCCCCATGGAGATTAAGCCAACGGCCGATTGTTCTCATTGTGAAAAAATTTTATTTCCAGTCTAAAGCCCCCTAGTAGTAACTTGTACCCATCACCCCTCATCTTTTGCATGTGACTCATTGTAAAAGAATGGAGTCTCTCTTGTTTTTTAATTTCTGGATGATAGTGATAAGGTGTCCCCTATGTCGTC
This sequence comes from Corvus hawaiiensis, assembly GCF_020740725.1. Taxonomy (NCBI): domain Eukaryota; kingdom Metazoa; phylum Chordata; class Aves; order Passeriformes; family Corvidae; genus Corvus; species Corvus hawaiiensis. The sequence goes on along the minus strand of NC_063238.1, from coordinate 16,044,775 downwards.
TGTTCCCAAGGCTGAACAAACCCAGTTCTGCTTTTCCTTGTATGGCAGACTTCCCAGTCCTTTGCCTGGTGTGGCTGCCTGGCCACAGCTGAATTTGGGACTTTCTGGAATCACAGCAGGGATGTACTGGGCAGAATTCACTTGGGATCTGGACAGTAACAAGGCATTAATTGGTAGATGTTAATATTAGTGAAGCAGCAATAAAGTCAAGATGATTGTGTTACTCCTCTGTGCAGCCACCACCAGTCTGTTGTGCAATCATCTAAAGAAAATGCCCACGAATAAATAAATCACTCTGTCAGGGCACCTCAAGATGCCAAGCCTGTATCCTTCTGGTGGCATTTCTGTAAATCTAGTTTAATCCCACTGCATACAAAATACTTTCCTCCTGATTTAGTCATACAGGCTACAGTAAAATTTGCATCTCTTTTTTCCCTCTAGTTACCTATATGCATTTTGATGTGAGGTTTTTAGCAAGAGGCTTACTCCTGGAGAAAAGCTGTGTCCTTCTCTGAGATGTGACAATATGGTTCTCGGCCTAACTCTGAAAATCAGGTCTCTCATTGACACTTGAAGGCCCTGGGTTTAGAGATAGATCTTTGCCTGGTGGTTTGCATCCATTTGTCCTAGTCACTGCTAGGTGGGACTGGTGGGCCTTTGGTATTCAGCACAACTAAGCAAATAGTTCTTTGAGCAGCAGAGCTAATGGTATTAATTTCCTCATGTTTAAGAAGATATAAAAATATCTATCAAGTATCTTCTGCACGTGAGGCAGATGTAACATTTCTTTGTGTGGACTTTCTAAATTAGCAATACAGTTACACTCTTCATGGTTAAGTCATTCCTGTAGTAAGGCTAAGAGCAGCTTGTACCCCCCATCCTGCTGCTTATCTCCATTAAACTCATATGGATTTAAATAATTATCTGTCCTGTGTGCTTCTAACCGGGCACTGCATTCAATATAAAAAGATGGGGGATTACAGGGAGACAGGCCCCACATGAAGACAACAGGAACATCAGAACTGCATTTCTAAGCTAAAGTGAGTTAAAATGTCATATAAGAACTGTATTTTGACTGTTGCATGTAAGCATCAGAACTGCCCTGAAAATTCAGGATCTGACCTCAGGCCAGACACTCCCTGTGTTGATGCTAACATGAGATAACACAAATCTCTGTCCCTGCAGAACTTTCTCCTTTTTTATCTGCTTTAAACAACTGTGATTTAGTGTGCAGTAGTTTATCTCTGAATAAAGAAGAAAAGTTGCAGTCAACTCCTTATTTCCGCTGTCGATATTATTGTGTCCCGCAGTGGTAGGGAGGAGAGAAGATCCAGCAGGCAGGAATTGTGCAGCAAGATTGATTTATTTAATTATTTTACAAACTCTTTTATAGACTTTTTTCTTCATAGTCTAAGTGGACAAAGGATCAGCCACCCCTTGGGGGTGATTGGCTAAAATCCTAAAACATCCATTGTCAAAATATTTTTCTACTGTACTATAAACAAGGCTTTTTCAAGGTTGCAGATGTTCATGGTTTACAAAACTCTGCAAATATCTTCTGTGAGAGAGAAAAGTCTCTCACAGACTTAGAAAAGAGCAGGAAAAATTCTTGCTAACAGCAATATTGTATCCACAACTCCTTTTAACTAGAATTTTTTAAAGTGTGCAGAAACTGGCACATGCTACGGCTTTGATTTGTGCTCAAGGTGCAGTCAGGAAAAAACTCTTTGAATGAAGTTTGGATTCTTAAGTATTGGATGTCAACCAGGACTTGAAAATACAGCTTGATAAGCCATTACAGACCTGCTAATTAGGCTCCAGGTTACTCCAGAGAACCCTCAAAAATTAATTGACAGCATAATATGAGTAAAATAGGATTGCTAGAAAAGAAAAAAAAAGAAGCAATTTATTTATACACCTAATCAAAACATATTTTTGTACTATTTAAGCTTAAACTGATAATTTGCAATGTACATATGGAGTGAGATAAGTAATTTACATAGTCATCTGTTGTATGGAGCATTGTGTGGCATAGGTCCACCCATTAATAAAAAGACTACCACAGAGAGTCCAGGCACTCCTCTGCTTTTCCTTATATAGCCTTACAGTGTCTGAATGGCCTCTCTTACAGCAATTAAAAATATCCAGTGTCACAAATATTTTCAACACCAGCAGTAAGAAGAGACTTCATTTACTTGAAGGAATATATTTCACACTCACAAAGGTCAGGTTCCATTTGAATCACTGGGATGTATCCTGTATCACAGGATCCAGCCCAAAACTCTGCTGTACCAAGGCAGGTCCCTCAACCCGTGTCCTCCCGAACACCCTGAGTAAATTATGCCTTGTACAACAAAAGCCCTCTCACAAGGAAAAGCCATTGGGATCACACAATAGGCCCTTCACAAGGGTTCCTTCTGTAGTTTTCTGAAGTCAGGCATAACCCAGCTGTTACCATCTGCTGGGAGGAGTTTTTGGCAGGAGACACCTTACAAACACCAGTCAAGCACTAGCCACTTGACAAAACAGACCAGCCTAATTCTCTGAGGCTGAATCCCCTCTGGAGAGATGTGATTTCACTGACCTGGGTTGCTAGTGATGCTTGCTGCCTACCTGTCTCCAGGTGGCTGATGGTAGGGGGAGACTTTTATGGACTGAATCCATGAAAGTGAGATAGTAATTTTTCATGGGTAATTAGGAAAAGCTCTTTCAAATTTTAAACACAGATATTGTCATCATTGCAAAAGCAACACCTTTTTGGGACACTTAATTTCCTCTAAGCCACTTTAATAATCATTATGCTTTATTAAATTTCTAGCCTTAGTACTAACTGTTTGCATTGATTTAAAGAATAAATTACAGATTGAAATTTTTTCCATCATGCTTTCATCCCAGTCTCATTTAAATACTGGAAACCGTCAAGCTATCAGCATAAAAAATAGTTAATCTTAGTCTAAAATTAAGCAGTTTAATTTATTTGCATAAATATAAATCGACACTTTTAATCCCACAGAGAAAAGTCCCTATTCCCAATACCAGATCCTGTCATTTAAGATTGCATTAGTCTTGAAGTATGGAGATCCTCTTAAAATACAATTTATTTTTAATGCTTTCACTGAAATTATAAAACTATCACATTTATCTTCAGTGGATTTAAGATTTTTTTTTTTCCTTTCCAGCTGCACCTAAATGCTACACAAAGACTCAAAAATGTTGATGTATCACCTCTGGAGTAGTCTTTGAAAGAATAAATGGTTGCTCAACTGGCACTCTAGGAATTTGCCTTGGAAACACCTACATAGAACTAACATAAAATTCAAGAGAAGAAGAACAGATAGCTGTAAAAGTAAACCATGACATAGTCCAAAATGAAAAGGTCACCACATAATAAAATATAGATTGATAGTTTATACCTCCGTAACTTAAGTTGCTTTGGATTTGCTTGTTTTAAATGATAGAATTTAAGACACCAAGTTTTGAGTCTTTTTCAGGGTGTAATGTCAGTTGTAAACTCTGTAACTGAAGTCTTGGTTTAAATTGCTTGTCATTTATATACATGTAAGTCCTCTCTGCATGACAAGTGTACACACAGCTTTAATACCTACATCTGTTCCAGCTCATTAAACCCAGCTGTTCTGCACCTTTCCTCTCTTCCCCTCATGGTTCAATGGTAGCAAAACCATTCTTCCCAGGCCATAAGTGAAAAGCAGAGAAGGCACTAGCTACAACCAGTCAGAAAAATACCACTATTGACACTTTTCTTGATTTTCCATGCTTAAGTGTAAATTGATCAGGGAAATACTGCACAGAAGCAGAGCCAGTTTTACTCAGGAGTGCTAAGCCATGCACAGAGCTATGCTGGCACACTTAGCAGCATTTCAGTGATACATTCTGGCCAAAATGGCAATGAAGAAGTTCTCCTAGACAAACTGAGAAATCCTGGTCATATGCCAGCTTACATCCATTACTGACTGTACCACTGTATGACTCATGGAGGGAAAGCCCGGACTGACAAGTCTGATTCTTAAATTCTCACACGTAGTAATGCAATCCTGTTTTTTCTCCCAAAGAACAGCTTCTTACCTAAGTTTAGGTAGGGAGAAGAGAATCAGACTCATCTCAACCACATGAGCAGTTATGTTCCCCCTCTGCTTTAATGAAAACTCATAAACTCAAGTGGTGTTACCGTGGCATTACAAGGCTGCCCTTGGTGCCCTAAGACAAAGCATGCCACATGGGCTGAGATCAGATTGATGCTTACGTATCCTACAATAAGCTCCTATCAGTTCCAGTTCCTTAATGCTGTCAGTCCTCCCCATGTCCCATTGAGGAAGAGGTGTTTTTTCCTGTGGTCAGTGATTTAATTATGTTTGTGTGTGACTAAGTAGGCACCTTCTTCCCCCCTCCCTGTGGTAGAAACAGCCTGTTGGACAGGAGGCATTAGTGCACACACATGATGTAAAGAGCTCTGCAGGTGTCTTTCACTCCCCACAACACAAGCTTTCCTCAGAGCCCTTGCACCTGACTGCACAGGTGTGGTAGGCCTAGAAGGGTGGCAAAGCAGAGGCATGCTGTGTGGGAAAATAGACCTAAAATCTTGTGAAAGCACTATGACAAGTAGCTCCCCTGTCCACATTGGGTTATTTGTAGTGTTATCATGGGCTTTTGTTTGGCTTTTACCCACACTGCACTATACCATCCTATCAACATAGACTTTGTTCCAGGCTCCTATTTCAGACTCTGCCTGCAACCTAAGACATCAGGGATAATTTCCCTAACACAAGCTTGCCAAAGGCTTCATCCAGCATGGGCCCCACAGACATATTTGATGGCTGTTGTAGGCTACCTGCAGTTTTAACTGGGGATGAGACTAGTAGCAGTCCTAAAGCTCAGACAGCAGAGGAAGCATTGGATCCTAGTCTTCTGGGCCATTTGAGTAAAATTTAAGAACAAAGCAGAGAAGGCAGGGATGTCATCAGCACTGGGGTCACAGATGATGCCAAGTCGATGTTGCCTGGAGAAATATTCCATGTAATCCCATAACCAGTGATTGAAGTTATTTTGGTAGCTTCTGTTTGCTATGGGATGGCTTTTGTCTCAGTCAAGGGAAGAAGTAATGTCTTCCTCTGCCATCACTAGCAAGAGCAATCCCAGATGGAGAGCTATTATCCAAGCCTGCAGCTAGGGATTTTTTTTTTCTACTGGTCTTTAATGAAATACTGCATTTTCAGTATTTAAAATGGCAGACAGCAGAAGTGACTGAATATCTGTATTCTGTCTGTGCCCAATATTCACAGAGTTTAGGACACTATTACTATCATTCAGATGGGGTCCTGGGTGGTCTCTGTTATGAACTCTGTTGACTGTGCTGACTGGAAGAGTCACTGGAGGAATAGCAGGTCCCTCCATGTGCACCCTGAGCATGGGGGTTGAAACAGAAGACAACTCTTGTGAACAGGCTTCTGCACAACTGTTCATCATCCTGTTTATATTTGCTTATTTTTTCTGTTCTTGGCTGATCAAGACCAATGTCGCTGTAATTTTTACTCCCTCTTGTAACTTGCAGTCTTTCTTCACCCACTGATTTGCTACTCCGCCACCAAATGACAAAAGGCTTTTTAGCACAGAAATACTTTTATGTGAGAGCTGAAAAAATATTGCCTTTTCACACTTAGCATCTGCAACAAATTAAAACCTGGATGCACTATGATATGAAGATCATAACTGGTAGAAGAGGTCATGTTTGAATCTTGACCAGGCCTTCTGCCAAGCTAAAAATTATTTTCTTAATTTTTATAAATATAATTGAAATCTTAAAACATTGCTATTGTTTTTTACTATCAAATAACTTAGGTGGCAAAAACTTCTGATAGACACACATTGAAAGATGAAAAAAGGGCATAGTGAACTGTCACAGGTATCTAGCTGTGATCTTGCTGTAGGAAAGATTACGAAGAGGTATTTTATTTTATTACTTCTCCAGGACAAAGAAAATACTGTGATTCCTGAAAATAGGACTTGCACTTTTCCTAGACTACAACAGCCACTGAGGACTTTGGGGAAGAGGACCTCAACCCCCAGGGGAGAGGAGGAAAACAAAGAAACAAGAATGTAGAGGTTGAGTCTGAGCTCAGTGACTTCCGTGAACAAGGAGCTAGAGGAGACAGGGACAGACAGATTGCAGATGGCCAGAGAGGGTAAGGTGGTATCAGAGCACCACGTGTGGCTGAAGGGAGAGGAAGCATGAGCAGAGGGGACTATGCAGCAGATCTCCAGCTCCACTACCAGTTCTTTACTATTGCACTCCAACCTGAGAAACCCCCTGGAAAACACTGTGGTGGGCAGGGGTGTCAGGACACGGACACTGGCAGGGGCTTGGGCCACTGCAACAGTAAGGGGAAGGACAGAAATACTGGTTATCATGTAACCCCATCACTGGAGAGTGATGCACGGGGCTGGGATCCTCTCCACAGACAGCATCACAGGCACTTTGCTGACATTTGCAAACTTTGCTTGCTGTCTGCTTAGTTCTAAACAAAGTAATTTCATTCTATTTAAACATCCTTTACTTGCTTTAATAAAGACCATAGTTCCATACTCTGGCAGGTAAGTACTTAAGGAAACACAAGAAACAGGCAGACTCATCCAAACTTTTAATAGATCTCAAAATTGCATAAAGCAGTTGCCAGTTGGCACAGATGTGACAAAGTAATGCAGCATCACATTTCCTTACCCTGTTTCACTGTGCACTGCTGCTTGCCACACAAAGCTCCAGGCACACAAAGCCCTTGCAATGCCTACCTCTTCTGGACTGCTCCCAGTGATGACAGATGAGCTGTTTAGTTGCCTGTGCCAGGCCTGCAAACTGATGGTGCTCTAAGCCCATGCCAATGAAAGCTCTTTGCATTATCCTTGTAAATATTGTACCATTTACCTCCCACTCCACTACTTTGAAGAGCACCAGGCTTCCTGGCATCTCAGCTGAGTTACAGGTAGTGTCCATTTTGCTTTCAGTTCATCTAAAACTGGTTCTGCATCCATTAAGCAGCAGATCAGTGCACAGCTGAGCCATCTCCTGCCAGGTGCTCTCACAGCAGGGAATGGCCTCATCAGCCAGACTAGTAGAGGGTACACTGACCCCCCCGATATAACAGCAGGTACTCATATTTTTAAAGGCAAAAAGATGCTTTCATATTCAAATAGATCTGGGCCACATAGTACCGTGCACACTGCCAAGGTATCCCACAGAGGTATTCACAAAGACTGTGCCTATAACAATAAATTAGATGTGCCTAGGAATGCTCCCAGGTGCTGGGGCCAACTGGCTTACATCTACGCTAACAAAGTGCCTCATCCTCCCAAGCAGGGTTGCTGCAAGCAAACCACCCACACCACTCTGACTGTGCTCAGGCACTGCTCAGAAGTGTGCTCGCTGCCATGGGCCAGGCACTGGCCAGGGATGGGTCTAATGGTTTACCAGGAGAGATACTGGGAGCTGTGCTGGGCATGCTGGACATGCTTGAAACTGCTCACACAGCAGCAGCCGGTTTTGCCCACCTGGTCAAATAAGCCATTCTCAGTGGTGTTACTCTTTCACTCTGATTTGTCCACAGAGTCTTTGTATGTATGTATAAAGGACTGTCCATATAAGAAAGGAACATTTGTAAATGCTACCACTAGCACCTGGGGACTGTCCTCTCCCCAGGAGGGCTCTCACTGCAGGGGTGATAGGAAAACCAAACATTCTGCAGGCACGACACTTAATTAATCACCTCACAAACTCCCACCTCTACTCTCACTAATCAATTGGTCACTGGCTGCCATCAGAATGACTTGATGCTGGCTTGTAATAAAGCCATCACCTGCAGATCCCAGCTGCAATCTTCCTGGGCTGGAGCTGCATTTTTGCACAGCTCCATGAGTTAGTGCTCTCTGTGCTCTTCTGTTAGTTCTTGCCATCTAAGGTCTGTGGAGTAAATGGAGCAGGAGGCACTGCAAAACATTAAATGAAGGAGAGGTTAGTAGTGAGAAACTCCTCAGTCTTAATACCCATCTTCTTTAGTATTTCCATTAGTGATTTCAATGTGATAAATAAGAGCAGTGTTGGTGAGAATTGTTAAAGTCCTGAACCTGTGTGGTAACAGGAAAAGAGAGGAGGCTTGGATATCCTATTAGTAGATAACTTCAGTAATACAGTAGTAGAGACAGGATGAATGCCAATAAAATGAAAGATTATGTATTTGAGAATACCATAACTCATGTGACAGCAAGGCCCTTACTGTTGCCATCCAGAGAGGAAGGCATGTGATTACAGACTGGAGAATGAACCACCACGAGAGGCAATCATGTGAAAAGCGAATGTGGCTGCAGGACATGTCTGCAGCAACAGGGTGTTCCGAAGAGTCCTGCCTACTGGGCTCGTCACTGGTCAGGAGAGCATGTTGTAGTGGCAGGAGGGGCAGGGGAAGGGGCAGTCTCTCCTGTGAGAGGAGGCTGGTGGCTCTTAACTTGGCCATCCTAATAATGAGGAAGAGTAGAAAATGTAGCACACTTGTCAGTAATTGTACAATGGAGGTGAAGCAGGAACACTTTGGGAAAGGGACAGTCAGCACAAGCCAATGTTTGCATGCTAGAATAAGTACAGGTAGGCTGGGAATTAAAAGATGTTCCTCTTCTCTAAACCAGTCTGCTCTGGCGTAGCTACTCAAGTAAAGCAAGGATGACATAAAGGAAGGGATTTTTACATAGTGTTTCTTGAGTTCAAAAGAACAGCTCAACATACCTGTGAGGGCAGAGAACAGGGCCTGGCAATCCACATTCCCCCTGCAATCCTTTTGTCCTACAACAGAGAAGCAGGAGTCTGTGCTTAAGCGTGTCCTTCTCCCTGTGACCTGGGGAATGCAGAGAGCACCCAGAGAGGCTGCAGCGTGCGTCAGCAGTCTCCATGCATTCTCCCGAATGGCCTCTGTGTTATGGCATGCCCCACCTTCTGCTGTCCTCTAAGGATGTTTGCCAAGTTTCATATCCTTCATTTGCATCCATATTTGCATAATTGAGAAGTTTTTCAGTTTACTGCTCTATATGATTAAATTCATTGGTGGAAAATGAGGAGAGCTCACAGCTGGAGTGCATTAGTTTGCCATGTCAGAAGGCTGAGAAGTAACAGACAAACTGCACTGTGGGAGTAGGGACACAAGAATATGATCCCCAAAATCTGACATGCCTGCCCTGCATTACAGTAGCAGCAGTTTGGACCTGAGGGCTAGTTATGGTCGGGAATAGGGACTCCTGTAGGCTGCTTGGCTAATTTGGTTGCAGGGGCCAGGGAAGATCCTACATGATAGCTGGAAGGAGACTCAGCTGGCAGTCAGGCTCATGCCAGCATCGTGTGGAATCACTACAAGAAAAGCAAGTGGGAAAAACGCCTGCCCCAGTGGTCATCTCTCCCCATCAGAAAAGACCAAGTGTGTCTGAAGGCATAATTAAAAACCATCAAATAACCAGCAGAGCCCAGAGGCTTGTCAGTATGAAGTATCATTAATTGATACAAATTAAGGAGTTGTTAAGTTAAGAAGTGACTCATTTGTCATGGCTTGCACAATGCCTTGGATGAAGAAAATCCTTAAAGACAGAATAAAACCATTTGCTGTAGTTGTGGAGGAGTCTCTGGAACAAGCTGCACATATGCTTTCTAGCTCTGATTGATGCCTGCCAGAGCAAGGCTTTTATTATTTCTTTTCTGGTACTAGAACGGATCTGAAGTGAGCAACCACCACAGTTGGTAACTGATGCCAGTTCTGGCAGGGAGGGATGCACAGAGCTCTAACAGAATCAGGGATGCATTGATTGAAACCCTCTTTGCTGACACTGATAGCAACACAGATCTTTCCAGAGGACAGCATCCACAGTGGTCCTGCAGAGAAAGAGAGGGAATGGCACTGCCTGGAGCAGAGATATCCCAGCTGGCCAGGCAGTGTTGCACTGTTGGGGTTCTGTTCCCTTTTGCCCAGTGAGGACACTGGGGCATGGCCAGTAATGGTGACAGGCTCGGGTGCAGCCCATGGACCACCACATATGTCTGTATGGAGATGGCTGGGGCAAGGAAGGAAGTCACACCTGGTGGGGGGCTGAGCACAGACACAGCTCAGGAGTGAGACTAGCAAGTACTTACTAAGTAAGGAGAAGTAATGGATAGAGACTACTTTGGAAAATCATTCATTACAATCCAGCTGGAAACATGAAGGTTTTAAAGCTGTGAATTGAGCAGGCAGCCAGCCTTAGTCATAGGTGTCTGTTTCACAAGGGACAAAATACAGCTGAAGCAGCTAATTAATCCTGAGCTTCACTTCAAGAGGAAAGTCCGATACTGAAAACAGCAAATTTTTCTCACGTACTCCTGCTTCAGCTTCCAGGTCTGACAATCAGACGTGCATCCTGGGGGACTCTACTAACCAGCAATCTTTTATCATTTCAGTAATACACCTGACATTTTTTGCAGGTGATCTTTCAGGTCTGTAACCCTGCTGCTTCACTAGTTTTTCTCTGAGAGGTGAAGCCTGTCTCAGATGGTGGTGGCTCTAGTCCATCATTGCTTTCTGCAGGAAGCAGGCAATTTGACTTTGAAGACTGCTCCAAACACACAAAAACTGTTGAAATAGTGAAAAACTCTACGTTTTAAAATTTCTCTTGGTGGTACACTGGATGGAGGCAGATAGTAATGTAAGTTTTGTTACTGATTAAGGCAGGTATTTGCATGAGAGTCTGATCTGTTATCACCAGGTTGTCCCCACGATGAACTTGCACACATTTGTCATTAATCTGGAACATGCTGCTGCCCCTCTTTAACTGCTAAGACAGCTTCCAGAACAGGTCTCTCTTTTACTGCTGTGAGGGGAGTGCTTTATGTTTTCCAGCAGTATCAACTGGGCCTCAAAAAAGAGAATGGGGAAAAGCAGAATGACTGAGGATACAGGCTCCCAGACTAATTTCTCCATGGTGAGGCTGTGGTAACTAGTTCCCTCTTCTCCCTCTCAATCTTAGCCCCACCGTCCCCTCAGCAGTGTCACCACAGGTCCTAGTGGACCAGACAGACATATGGACCAGAGAAATGATCAGCATTAAAACAGAACCTTTTCCTAGTGTGACCTTTTCTGCCACACCACAGTGTCCTACCTGACAGCATGACCAAGGCTGCCTTCACAGTCAGTGCATACACACAGGTGCCTGCTCTGGTGTCCCCCGCGGCTGTGCCAGCCTCCTCCTGGCCCAGCCCCTCTTCCCTCCTTTCTCTGGCAGCAGGGGAGCCACAGTGGGCTCTGGGCTGAGCCAGCCCTGCTGCCACCAATGGGAAGGAGCAGGCAAGGTCCATCCCCTACTTTCCATTCTTACAAAGAGGGATGGGAAGTCCTGCAAAGACCATGAGTTAAATGAAGGTTATGCTGATGTTTGGTTTAGACCCCTCAAGTGAGACAAACATTGAAGTTTTACGGCAATTTAAGGTGAAAGGTGGGAGGGAAAAGGTTTTACTTTCCCTGTGCTCACTGACACTCCTGTGCTGTGGATACCCACAGATCTGACACGGAAAAAAAAAAGCTGTTTGGACAAAGAGTAATTATGCAGAATACCTGTGACTGTGCAATAAATTACAGATTTCTATCATAGATCTGGATAACGTGCACAGCACAGTGAAATGTTTCTCAGATTTCTACTTTGCTGATTGTAGGAAATCAGAGATAACATATCAGGGCTCAATATATTCACTTGATCCTGTGTGGGTGAGGTCAAGCTACCATTGCTGGTCAGGAGCAATTACTGCTGCAAAGAGAAAACTCATTTCCACCTACAGAGCTCTGTGTTGTTATAAGTTAAGATCAAGGTTTGGACTTAAATTGAACATACCAGTAAGAAATATGTTAATATAAATCAGTCCTCGTAAGCCAAATACAAATTATAACAGCAATCATTAAAGCAACTCAGAGTACAAAAATATTACAGCTACGAAACCGCATGTTGTAATTACTGGTGTTATCTCAGTGTTTTATATTCAAAGTTCTCTGTTCTGAATACTATTAATGAATATTGATTTGGAGAACAGAAAAAGAACTTCCCAATATTAAAAATGGTTTAGCTGTATTTAAACCGAGACAGTTCCTTTCTTCTTTTTTTTTTTCCCTGCCTTGGCTGTATCTTTCAACCCCCATCTAACAGCAGCTGTGATTTATTTTTAGCTTTTTTTCTTTGCATATTTAAAAGGGTGTTTCCGTATGGTGTGAAGCATAAGCTAGTGTAGCAATTAGCTGGCAAAGAGACTGAGCTTTACAATTGCAAGTAAGTCAGAAAATAATTTTTGCTGTGAATCAAAGACATCTACACAAAGTGAACAGTTCTCCTCTACTGTACACGTATACTTTAGATCTCTTCATTCTGTGGGCCCAGTGGAGTACACAAACTGAATTCAAAAGAAGGCATCTAGCAGCGAGTTTAAATGCCTAGAACACCAAAATATTGGCTGTGCTGTGGAGTTGTCTTTTTAATTCATAATATATAAATCAAATATTGCAGAAATCAGCAATATCCTTTCAGAAGCACTACCCTGTACATTTAATGGAGCTTGATCCAAAGGCTGCATTTGCATCTAAACACAATGATCCATGCAGAAAATATCTGGCTTTTATTTATAAATTGCAATGAATGTTTCTTTTTCTACCCAGAATGGTTCTCTGTAAAGAAAAGGAAGCTCTGTCTTCCAAGAGATGATGAACAACTGATTTCTTATTGTTTGGATAAGGTACAGTGATCCTGTCAGTCAAGACAAGTCACACATAAGGAGTTGTAAGACTGTGACTATATAAATGGCTTTGCCGTGCCATTTTCAACTAGGGAAGCAGCCTCCAGTAAATAAATGATATGGGTACAGAGCAAACTCTTTTAACACTGCATCTTAATTAAGAATTAATTAACAAATCCTCATAAAGAAATAATTAATTCTTGGATCTTTGCTTTTCTGCTGTATTATTCTAAACAAAGGTCTGGGGTTTCAGCCTTAAAAGACACAGAAAACCTTTACAACTGGAGAGCATTCTGATCTCTTATTTGTGCGTGTTAGGATTTTAACAATACAAATCAGTGTTTGGCGTTTTTTTTTTTTGTTTCCATAGATATAAAACCCCTCACACTTCTCTGGTAATTCTCTTTCAGGCAGTTAGTTTCTGACCTCAGTGGCCTCATCAGCAGGGATGGGGAAGAAGGGCTTTGCTTCCCTATTCTGTTTTGCTTATTTATGGTGGTTTATTGGTTTAACCCGGCAGGCAGCCAAACACCTCCCAGCTGCTTGCTCACTCCCCACCAGTGAGATGGGGGAGAGAAAAGGAAATAAAGCTAAGACTTGTGAGTTGAGATAAACAGTTTAACAGAACAGCAAAGGAAGCGAAAATAGTAATACTGATAAAAGAACATACACAAAAAAATGATGCATAATGCAATTGCTCACCACCCACTGAAACAATGCCCAACCAGTCCCCAAGCAGGGGGTTACCTCCAGCCAACTCCCTCCAGTTTTATCACTCAGCATGATGCCGTATGGTATGGAATGTCCTTCTTGCCATTTGGGGTCATGTGTCCCAGCCTCTTGTGCCTCCCAGTCTCCTCGCTGGCAGGGCAGAATGAGAAGCTGAAAAGTCCTTGACTTAGTGTAAGCACTGCTCAGCAACAACCAAAACATCAGTGTGTTATCAACATTATTCTCATCTTAAATCCGAAACACAGCACTCTATCTACTAAGAAGAAAATTAACTCTATCCCGGACTAAACCAGGACAACCAGAACTTTAAAGTAGCTGAGCTTCTTCTCAAGGCAGACTAAGATTACTCTAGATCTCCTTCAACCCTTTCCAAACAGGACACCCCTTTACACAGCCAATTAATAAAACAGCAGTGGAGCCTGCAGAGACTCAGCTAGACACAGAAACCTGCCTTCCACTCAAGCTCCCTGAGCCCTCAGCTATCACTTCTGCTTGGCCCCTCTCCAGGCTGGATTAGATGCACCCAGCAGGGACACATTGTACCCTGCCAGAGCCCATCCACTGCTGTCTAGCTCAGAAAGGGACAAAAAAGCCAGCTGTCTTCAGTGTGTAAAAATGAGGAATATGTTGGGGAAACACCTCAGAAAATACTGGGTTTTAAGCAATTAATTGCCTAGCATCATAGTAAATCTCTGGCATGTGGGATAGACTCTAACTTCTTCACCGTTCGCAGCCACTCCTCTTTTGCTGCTCTGAGTATGTCTGCATTGCAGTCACTGTTCACAGAAACACTGCCAGACTGGGTAAAGCTCACTCAACTCCTGCTAACTGCTGCTGTAGCAGCAAAGACCTCTGTTACAAATTCTGCTTCAGCAGATTTCTGCATAGCTTTGTGTTTTAAACTATCCACAGTGCAATTAGTCAGAACTTTTAAAAAGGAAGGTCCATAATCCATCAGCTGAGCTGAGAATCAGGAATTCAGAGGATCAGTCCTTAGATGCAGGTATTTTATCTGGGCATCCAATTAAAAAAACCCAACCAAACCACAAAAGCTGAAACACCAGTACAATTTTGTGAATTTCTGTCTTTGAAAAGGTAGCAATTATCTTTGGTAATTTCATTCCAGTGCTACATACTTGCTTTCTGCTTATCTCTGCTGAAATGCATTTTTCTAAACAAAGCAAAGCTCTTTTACGTCTAGTCTTTTGCATCTCACTACTCAATAGTTTCCAGTCTTGATCTTCAAGGGTAAAGATGAATTTGTACACAGTGTTCTCCAAGTCTCTTTCTCTGTCATTAGAGCTCTGTTTATCCCAGGCCCTTCAGGGACCTGTTCCCTATTTTACTCCCTGTAGTGCTTCTCTGACAGTGGCAGGAATGGGAGAAACTCAAGAGAAAGAATTGTGATTTTCTACCCCAAATCCAGGACATGTTTTCATTAAGTTTAGACAATCCAGGACCAAAGTTTCTGTGCTCTGGCTGCAATACTAAAGACCTCCCTTATTGCAGCAGGAGGATCCCTACACAGTTGTCAAAGTTCTGCAGAGGATCAGGTTCCTATGTACGGCTTTACATCTCTAGCAGATTTATTGCAGGTTGAAATTCCTCCCCCACCACAACACTGCTGCAGGTGTGCCACAGGACAGGCAGCACAACCTCCCTTCAGGGCGCATCTGTGTCCTGACTCGTATGCATTAAACTTTAATGCATTTGCTGTCTTCCTGATCATCAGTCCAGATACAAGGCACAAGTATGTGGATCCTTCAAGAGTGAACCTTCAAGGTTCCAGAAGTAGAGACCTGCTCTACATTTAGATTTCAGTTTGAATAGTTCACCCTATCTTTCTCACTCTTCATAGTCTCGAGAGAAGTCTTTTTATGGAGCAGACACTGCATGTAAGAGTCAAAAAAGGAGCACTGCTTTCTTCGCCTTTTTGTGAACATATGCAGTATTGAGGGCCAGGTGAGGACATGGAGGGGGAGATTGCTACTGCACTGCATGAGACAGGGGCTGCTGATAGGAGGACAAGAAGGAGGCAAATGTCACCTTGTTGGTGAAGCCAAGTCAAGTGCATGTGCATCTTCATACCAAGGCAGATGCTTGATATGTCCAACTTGGCACATCAGCTACTTCGGACATTCATGTCATCAAATAACAATGGCCTGATGGATTAAAAACTTGTCTTCGTGGGTGTCTGGTAGCAACTTGTGTTGCATGATGCAACTCACCACTTTTGCTCCTTGATTCAGATGGTCGAGCAGAGCAACTGACAGGTTTTTTTGGGGAAAAAGGGGAGCCATATTCTTCTGCTCCTCTCCCAACCAACATCTCCCACGTGACATCTGTACTTACCTGCTGTTATGTACTGATGGGCTTGCTACAGAAATTAAACCTCTGGACTGTTGAGAAAGTTTTCCTTATTCATTCCTAGGTGATTAATTGTTTACACGGTCATCAAATTGCCCTCTGAGTGTGTGACAGGAAAATAAGTCCTGAAGATAAAGTACATTGTCAAAACTGTTCTCATGTAGTTTTAATTACTTTGGGTGTTACAGCAGAGAATTATTCCACATTTTATTGTGGGCCAAGATGTACACATAAAATTAATTGATTCAAAATGGAATACACTGCTTTTATTAAGGAGTGTGCCTTTATCATTAAAGGAGGGAATACAGCTGAAATAATTTATGAATGACAGCAGAGATGTAGTATTGAATAGCAATGTGTGGAGCATGCTAGATACTGAAAATTAGAAAAATATTTTGATCATCTCTTTGCTTCTAGGTGGTGGCACTGTCAGGAACTATTCTTCCATCCTTGCTGTCACGAACTTAATATGCAAAAACTGAATTAATGTCTTGTTATACAGTTTCATCTGTGGGAGAGCCATGCCTGTGCTAATAGAATAAGAAAAGCATATACTTCATAATTTCTATCCATGGCTTAGTCTGGGAAGGTAAAAATGGCACTAGTTCTCTGTGTCCTATGCTACCCACAAAAAAGAATTCCTAACATAGAGATGTCAAAACCCTCACCCTTGTCAGAACAGACATATCATCTTACCAACCGCTAGGGCACGGCTTCTCCTCAGCGAGACATACGCTGGACCCAAGCCACTTCTGTCTTCATTGGGTTTTTCATCTTTCAGCCTCAAAAGGAAACTTTGAAGGTAGTGTCTTCCAAACATCACCCTGGACCCAAGACATAAACTTCTGGTGTCATTACATAATCATATCATAAACTATGGAAAAATACAGCTTCTTCATGTGATATAGATACAGGATCTCCAGCACCAGCTGCTTTGCTGTACAAATCATTCTTACTGATTGATATGACCGTCTACAGCACATGGACAAGTCAGCAGCAAATCACTGAAATCTGCTGTGCTTGCATCACTGAGAAGAGAAACAGAAATTGATAAGAAAGAGCCCTTATCTTCAGAGTAAGAAAAACCACAAGCGCCATTATGCACCCTCACCCCCATCTGCCACCAAGCCTGGTGAAACCGCCTGCACAGGCTGCTTCTGTTCCCTCACTGGAGGCGTTTGCTGATGGCTACACCCACCTGTGCCTCTGCTGTGAGAACCACATCAAAAGCATTGGAAGGAAGGAAGACAGAAGTGACACTGCTCGAGTAGGGATTCTAGAAACAGAGGCCAGAAAACAGTGCTGCAATTAAATTTGACTGAATGTTTCTCAGGATGAGGTAACCTACACGGACTAGCCCAGAAAACACAATGCTAAATGCATTTAGCTGTCAATCACTTATGTTTGCATGATGAAATTAATGGTATATTCCTCCTCAGTTACCTGTTTTTTGATTATTATCACTTTGAATTCTTTTGTACCTAAATTTATAAGAGCAAGTCAGAACGTTAGGCCTTTCTTACACAGTTAGGATATGATTTGCCTAAAACCAGAGACATTCAGTTCCCTTGCTATCTACCCTCAATTTTAAATGTTTGCAAAACTGCAGCCAGCTTAATTGCATTTTGAATTACACAGATGTGTAATTCAACTACACAACACCTTAGCAAAAGGCACCTTTAAAACAGTTGAGTAAGTTTTTAAAATGTGTGCATCTTTCTTCAAGCTTTTCCCATTCCTCTCAAAAGTCCAACATGCCAGAGCCTCAGGAGAAAGAATGCTTAACGGATTAAGCAGAACCATCTTGATTTGTACTAGCTGGGTAGCCAAACTGGCAACACTGATGCTGAACTGCTCCCAGACAACTACTTACTGTACAGGTTTCCTAAAGGTGTTGCGGGTGTCCCATCCCTGGAAGAGTTCAATACCTGGCTGGATGAAACTCTGAGCAACCTGGTCTAGTGAAAGGTGTCCCTGTCCAAATCAGGGGGTTTGGAACTCGATGATCTTAAATCCCTTCCAACCCAAACCATTTTCTTATTCTATGCAACCATCTGCTGCCAGAACACGATTATGTGGCATTTGGTGTGGCAGTACAGCTTCCTATAGCGAATGCAAGGTTGCAGCAGTTCCTTACAGTAAGTGCAGGGTAGATGAGGTTTAGCAAAGATAACTTACTAGTGACACTGTGTAGGGGCTTACACTTGCAGACAGTGATCTGATGAAACTATTAAAAACCAGGAAGATCTGGTGAGCAGGCAGCTGTTAATGGTGTAAAAGACTTTTTAAAACACACAGGTAAAGATCAGGTAAATCCTCTTCCTGACAACAAAGTTAAACTCTAGGTGTTGATGGTCATCCCAGTGTTTGCTAACTGGCAAGAACTGGGGAGAAAAATCTCATAAGTGAAATACATTTTGTCACTGAATTGTCGATCTCTGCAAATACACAGGGTTTCCTGCTCAATACCTGGAATTAGCTAGAGAGAGCTACAATGATAATATTTACACGTATTTAGCCACATGTTCAGGGCTTCATAAGAATCCCTTTTTATTCTAACCTAAACCTACTAATGCTACTGGTTGGATGCTTCTCCCAGGTGCTTCATCCACCAGCTGATGTTGTGGCTATTCATGTAAAATCCCTCCCATAATACACAAAACCCCATTGTCTGGTGCTATTCATTCTGGTATCCATTCTCAGTCAACCAGACAGCTGTCAATCAAACTAATGCCTCTCAACATAAAGCCAATCTGTCTGGGGTTGCAGGGTTTGAGCCAATTTAATTTAATTTATTAGCGTTGAAAGGAACCTTTGCCTCTATGACAATGGGTGAGACAGTTTGTAATCATTCTCATTTAATTGATGAATGTAAACTTGGCACTTGACAATTAACCAGACGCGTTAAGACACTAGGGATGAAATCCCAAGAGGATTTCACAAGCATCTACGTGCTTCTAAGGTTTACTTTCCTATAGCAAATTCATCTGCAGCCTTTCTCAGCTGCGCAAAGCTGGAGCCATTCAGCTATGTCTCACAGAAACTGACATCCTCCACTCATCCTTCACTGCTGTGAAGAAGGACCCAAGTCTCATCTCTGCTTTCAGTGTGAGACTGTGCTGAAAATACACAGCCTGATGGCAATTCTGTAACCCCACGTAGGCCTACATTCCATGGACTTCTTGCAGTTCATGTACCTAGGCACAAGTGAGGAACATCCAAGTATGCATTAGCCACAAAAAGCCTACAATAAATTAATTATCTTACAGATGCTTTGAAGGAGAAATATTCCTCTCTGGAAACACTTTTCTTTCCCACTTATTTTCTAGTGCTGAAACTTATTTTTATAGTTTGTCCTTTATGGTTGCCTGATTTACCAACCCACTTTGATTAGCTTTTCAGTGTTAATTAACACACATTTTCAACCCTTCTAATCACATATTGCTCAAGGGTGGTTATTCTAAAGTCACAGATTTTAAGCTCAGGGTGCATCATTGCAGGCTGCAGCATAACTCTCTAGGATTTTACCCTTTACCCTGGGAACACAGTACTGAACTCCTCTCTGCTGACTGAATGTGAGAATTTTTTTAAGGAAGGAAATCTAATCCTGATTTAAAGATTTAATGTGGGAGAGAAGCTAACCACATCCTGTCATAAGGTGTTTCACTGGTCAAGATCTACATTTTATTTTTAGCTCGAACTTACCCAGCTCCAGCTTCCACTCAAAGTCTTTGTTAGAACTTTTTTTCGGAACTGTTTTATTTATAGCCTGTGACAGATCACTTCAGCTATCTCCTCATTTACAAGCTAATTAGATTTTTTATAGATATTTCTAGCTCTCTCACCCAAAGAAAAGCCCTGGAGGACAGCTGTGGTCCTCTCACTCATGCTTCTACCTCTCTGCAGTATCATCTGATCTGCACAGAAGCTGCTTCTCACCAGTGCAGTCCCCTCTTCATCAGGACAAGACCTTTCAGGGCCATCAGACTGTCACAGCCCTCAGCACAGCCCGCTCTGCTGATCATCCCAGCAGCACCAGCAATGGCTCTGGTTGCCATTTTCCCACCACTCTTCTGATGCCCAGCCTTTGAAGGCTGGATGTTATTTCAGTAGTGAGTTGGTTACTGCTGTGCTTCTTCCTGTCATCTCCTGCTTTGTCCTGTCATGTCCTTTGAAGCCACACATCCCACCAGGAGCTCATGTTTACCTACCACCTAAGAGGCCACCAAAATCCTTTGTATAATCCCTCCTCTCCCCATCAGTCCCCATCTGAGGCAACCTATAGTTACTTGGATATTTCTAATTTTATTTTAAGTTATTGACACATAATTTGCCTTTTTTTCATCCCATTAGTCCAAGGGTTTATAGCTCAATGGGAGCTGTTCTGGGTGTGATTCCACGCAATATACGTGAGCTTAGTGTGCTTATCCCTGCGCTGTTCTCTGGTGTCAGTTCAGTCTAAAAAGGCTTTAACATTGTTCTAAAAGTGTTTACATGTTACATTATGTAATGGAATGTTTGCATTCATTCTGACATACTTCAGATCTGCTCTCCCTCCTTCCCTCCTTTTCCCTACCCATTTCTCTGCTTGCAGCCTACGCTTTCTGTCTGCCAGCTATAAAGAGACTTCAGAATTTCAAAAATAGCTATTTAAAAGCAACAAACCAAGGCTGAAATGAAATACAGCAGGGAAGAACTGCTCTAGGGAAACTCACTAAATCAGAATACGCCAGGGCTTTCCTGCAGGGTTTTAACAGTGACTTTGTGTAGCTGTTTAGACCTAAATCTACACATTTAGCTGAACCATCACCATGAGAAGTTTGTCCTTTATCTGAGTATACCTAATTGCAGGTTTACTTTGGGAAGAGTAATTTCAGATATAAATTAATTTAAACTATGTTTTATTACATATTCTTCTGTACCATGAAATTTTACTTTCCCCTCATGAGAGTTTATGGGCTAAATCTGGATTTAGATGCCTCTGTTTGAACAAACAAGCTCAACAGATTTTGCCCCATGGTATCTAATAAAAAAGAAAATGTCATGAGGCCCTCCCCTTTGGAAATAACCAGTTGAAAAAAGATTAATGAAGATATATTTATGTTCACACTGTCCCCTGCAGCGAGGTTAGGAGGTATATTCATCATATACATCAGGATTAACTTAGTTTCTGCTGTAGCATTGCAATTCTCTCGAACTTGTATAGCTACTGACCTACTTTTCAGGTGGTTTGGTTAAAGTCACTACAAATCCTTCTGGCATTTCAGCACCATAAAACTGTAATGTTTTACAGGAATATAGTATCTTCTGAAACGGCAAAAATACAGAAGTAAGTCACAAAATGGAATTTAAAATCTCAGTATTGGGAAAAACAAGAATAATTTTCATAACAAGTACACACAAGGAATGAGCTGACATGGAAATGCCCAACAGGAATTTGCCTCAAAGGGCACTCTCTGCAGCCCCAGATATGTTACAATCTTTGATGACCTTCTGCTGCTCTTCTTCTTTCTGTAAAAAAGTTACTGGAAGATCCTCCTTTTTTTTTTTTCTTTCTTCATGCAAAATAGCAGCGCCACTAAACCCAGGATTATGTGTATATAAAATTAAACCAGCTAAATGTTGGATACCACAGTCTATCTCAGTTGAGTATACTAATTCTTGAGGTTAAAATAACACCAGCTTTCTCCATAGCCCTTGCTCCCTGCTAAGGCAGCTTCTCAGGAAGGTGGTGTTGGAATATTTAGCAGCCCAAGAGGAAGGTGGTAAAAGACCAGGACAGACATGTTTGGCACTTTCCACCTTTGCATCTATGCCCCCGTGTACTAGTTTGAAAACAAACCAGTGGGAGGCACCAAGTCAGAATAACAATTTAATGGGGAAATTAAAGAAAAGGAAAGAAAAGAATCTAAAAGAGAACATTGGTTCAAACTGACAGAGTCAAGATACAACCTGAGTCCCTGTTAGGCAGGGTGGTGGTAGCAGTCTGGTAGAATGGTAGCTGTAGTCCTCTGAAGCAGTGATCCTGTAGAAAAAAGGGTCTGCTCTTCCTCAGAAGGTCCAGTGGTGGCTGTGTAGCTCCTATCCACTGGAAATCCAGTGGAAAGGGTGTCTCTGGTGTTCAGAGTCCCAGCTTCTATCCACGATGGGATGCTTGGTTCCTCCCTCTGGGTGGAGCATCTCACAATGGGGTAATGAGTCAAGAGGCCAAGTGTTGATTAGGCTCATTAACAGAAGATAGTCCAGAGGGAGTTATCTCTGAGTCATGCACAGGACAATGATGGGCCATTAACAGAAAGATAGTCTGGGGGGAGGAGGCAAGGGAACACTGCCCCACCTGATTTCAACAGCTCCTGAGGATGGTAATAGAATACACTGCAACCCAGGACACCATGGTAGGTGGAAGCTGTCAAACAAGGTGGTGCAGGGCACCAGGCCTGGAGACACAAGCTTCTCACTCTAAAAAAAAGACAAAGCAATACCTGACTCTGATGCCAGCAGACAGAGATGTGTGACCTTATACAAAGCAAATCCTTAATCACTCTCTTAAACACAAGAAAGACTTCTCATAAATTAAACCCAAACAGATTATTATCTTAAGCTCTTTAAGGATTTGCTTCTGATTTCATAATATCAGCCTCAAGCAAAAAGTGGAACAACATTTTCTGCAGCTGCATTGGGAACTCCTGAAGTATGTTTTTTTACAGCAGAATCTTGCACGGATAGCATAACTGCTGTATCACCACCACTATAATGGTAAAATGATCTCCTGCATTGCTTTAGTCCTTTGAGGACCTGGTGATTAGAGAGCACATTTCTGCTTCCCTGCACGGGCTGTACAAGGGCTGCCCCCGAAAAGAGGGCATGAACATAACACCCAGGCAGTTAAAAGCCCGCATTGATTTGTCTTGCCCAGTAATTACATTAACATCTCTGTGGTATGGTTATACAGTGCAGCCAGTGGGAAAGGGGAGGAAAAGGATCTAGTGAAGAAAAAAAGACACAAGTCAGCAATGCAGCTGTTACACTGTAGTTTAACAGATACACAGAGAATTCCGTATTGTTTCTTCATCAGCTCTTAAGATCTGGTCACCAGTTCGAGGAATTGAGGACAGTAAAATAATCACATTTTTAAAAATTATGATTGGGGCTCATTGATACAAATGCTATGGTAAGTCAAAAAGTGGTGGCACCAGCACAGCACTGAATAAGGGAGCAGAGTGTTTCAGCACTGCTGTGGCTTGCTGCAACTAGAGGGAAAACCTCTGTTGCTGTGTCCCCATTGCTGTGGATAGGACCACCAACTCTGTGGAAGAGGGAAGGTTTTCTCTCCCTCTGCTCCTCTTCCATTGTTTCCAGGCCCTGTCCTAACTAATGCTGCATGGGAATTTATCTGCTGGCATAGGAGAGGTGTTAGGCAGATAAGACAGAGGGGAACAACCGTGGTATATGCCAACTAGATTACAGAGTTATAGGAGTTTCTCCACGTTTTTCTTCTGTTACCCTATCTTGTTATAGGAGTTTCTCCACGTTTTTCTTCTGTTACCCTATCTTGTAGTTAGAAATGGGGAAATCAGATTTTACTGGAGTTGAAACACCCACACAACAATGCCCAAAAAGTATCCCAGATGAGTACCCCATGGAGCATGTAAGGTGGCAAAGGCAGGAGCAGGCTATGCAGCCTGTAAGCCCCAGAAGAAAAGAGTGTCTGAAGATGTCAAAACAAAAGGGGTTGTATACCAGGATTGTTCAGCCAACACAGGACAACTGATCCCCCTCTAACAGGTCCCTTGGAAGTGAGCTAATACTAACCAAGAAAATAACTTGGCTTATTTATTTTATATTTACTTGTTACAAAAAGAAAAAAAAAAGGTAGCAGACATTTTTGAGAGTGAATGTTGCATACTGATATAGGGTAATATCTGACAGTAGTTTAAAGACACTTCAGAAAATTGAGGATTAAGCATCTTTCCTAACATTAACACTGTACTAAATCAAAAGATTTACTCTTCCTGAATGTGAAATAGCTTTAGCTATATTACTGAGCAGATAGCCTTTGAAACAGAAAGACCCTTTTATCAAAAAGGAAATAGTTCCAGAGTTTGCCTGAGGCATGTGTCCTTCCACAAGATTTCGAAAGGTGGGAAAAGAAAGTGGAAAAATAATTCATCTAACTTATTTTAAAACATATAGATTACATTTTTGCATTTCAAATAACTACTTGTTTAAATTTTATTCTGTCTGTAATTTCTGTCTATATAATGGATTTTGTTTGCTTGTCATTTTAAATACATCCCTGTCTTGGGGGACCTGAGGTATACATTTAGCTCAAAATTAATTTCTGCAGTTTTAATTAATTATGATTCCTGTATTAAAAATTAACTTCAAGGTTATTTTTAAAAATCCTTTATTCTTATTTGTAAGACATCAACAGAGATGGGAGATATACATACCCATAAAAATCATTCATGAGGTTCAAAAAATTTATTATTTTTTTTCAGGTCTTCCAAGCTTCACTTCTGATTGCCTGACAATTCAAAGCCATTTAAGAAGCTGAAAGAAAACCTATCGCAGAATTCAAAGGTAAATAGACTGTATGGAGCTGGACTCATGGTATCACAGCTGTGCACCAGGACTGGCTCAGCTCACTTCCCTCGGGCTGCAGCTGCTTTCCGAAGAGCTGATGCCCCTGTGATCACTCCCCCCACCTGCAGCCCTTGTGATGGTGCTTCCTTTCAGGCAGACAGGCATGAGACCCCACCCCACACGTGGTGTTTAGCGTGCCATGGAACTCCGAACTTTTATTTGACCTCCAGCTTCCGGGCATGGGAGGTGGGAAAGGTCAACCACTTCAGGCTGTAATCCTTCGAACGTCTTCCTAAACGCAATCAGCTGTGAAAAGGAGTCACACTGGTGAAGCATTTGTCATTCAAAGGGAGCGTTTGCCTGGACTCCTTTCACTAACCCTTCCTCCCCACTGTGACCTGAGCCCTTACTTGCCCAGTCCTTGAACCACTCAGACAGACCTCGCCCTTTCCTATTTGGGATGGGAGTGGGTTACCTTGCCCACTAATTTCTGATCTCAGATTAGGACAATATTCATCTTGAGAAATGTAATTCTCTTCATGCACCACCACAGCTCTTGCTCTGGACTAAGACCTCAGCACTCCTCCTTCCTGCTCTCCATATTTTTCTGGTGTCTTTGTGAGTAATAATTAATCATTCTTAGCCTAAAGGCAAGGAATTTTTTTTAGCCTTTGCAATAATCAACCTTTTGCCACTCTCTCACATACTGAGGTAATGGCATTGATTTGCCTTTCAATGTTGTTTCGGTTTTGGTTTGGGTTTTTTTTGACAAAAGGCTACTTTAGAACATTAATGGTCACAATATGTTCAGGTTCATTACACTTAGCAGGTGGGCTATTAATTGAATTGAGTATTAGTGAATTTGAAAAATCTGTTTTTGTACTCAGTTTTGATTTGCTTCCAAATACCTGCCCTGCGGTCAGGCCACATATTTGTAATGGGCTCCTCTGTGGTAATGTATTTCTTGACAGGGTTTTTGGTATGTTTTTAAAGATCACTTCAGCCTCTACACAGCAGCATCTCTGTTCATATTTAGCAGTGGGAAATAGATCCTTAATTTCCCAAGGCCAGCAGAATGTCCTGAACTTCGCTGCTGCAAACTAAAATTTAGAGGTACGTATATAAATACAAAGAGCGGGAGCTCAGATAAACTAAATAATTTGCAGATTCAAGCATGATGCTTGTGACTGTCATTAGAAGCCAGTTTGCCATCCTAGTAATTACATTCAGATGGATTTGGGTCATACTCACTTACTGTATTGTTTCTCCTAGAAAATGAGCTCTGCGATCTAACATATTCTTGTCCAGCACTTTAAAAATATTGATGGAGGATTATATTACAGCAGGCTTAAAGATTTTACTTAAGGTAGTTATGCAAAGAAAAATACATTAATGAAAACAGTGTGTAACTGTGAATATAGATTGCCATTATTTTTAATACTAGCAACCAATTTTCTGACTGAATAATTTTTATGCAGATTTCTGATACTTGTGTGAAAAAAAGCATGATTTTGATGTAATTTTCTGAACCAAAATATTTTCTCAATCTGGTACAGTCATTAGTTTTAATTTCTTATTTTCGGTCTCTTTCCCAACCATCATCTACAATCAATACTACAGATGAATCATTAGTACCACTTCTCAAGTTGACTAGTGAAAGTCTGATGGATGAAAGTCCATTCAAGTGTACAAGTGTTTCCCTTTGTCTCATCCAGGCCATTCCTGAAGCTGAGAAGAGGTAAAATATTAAGAATAACAAATCAAGATACAAAGAACAACCAAGTACTCCTGAATAGCAATTTTGCAGCACTGTCAGCAAAAATGCTGCCATGGACACCTGCTCACTCCCTCTAAAAATACATTTCTGGATTGTGCCACCAGAATTAATGAGCCTAAAACATCTAATGTCTCATGACAATAGGATTCCTGGGTGGAAAGCTGTGTGTGAAAAAGTGGCGGGCAGATGTACCGCAGCCCTTGCTCTGCTGCCCTGTAGCTGTGCTGCTGAGGAGTAATCACAGCCAAGTCAAGGCACTGCAAGGCTGGCAAGGTGAGTTGGAAGCCACAGCTGGGGCCCACAGTGGGAGGACCAGTTATTTGCTAAGGCTGATCGTGGGTCCAGCAGATATAGCAAGTACTTTGGTCTTCTCTCCTTCCTCCTTGGTGAAAAGTATGGAAGAGAGCTACCCCCATGACAAGGAATGACTTTGTCCATTTGATAAATTTCTCTCCTTTGGAGGAAGCCTAGGCCCAACACTTCAGTCAGAAGATAGTTTACTTGCCCTCAGGGCCTCAGCATTAACCAGGCAGCAGCACTAACGACGACTGTCTCACTCAGTCACATCGGCCACACCAGGAGCCATTGCTTTGACAGAACTATTTTACGTGCCTCAACCATAATGTGATTTGTCACTGGTTTCAGAGATGCGGCATGCAGCCATGCAGGCCTTCAGAGGATTTTTTGGCCTGTAAGAAAGTTCTATTAGATTATTTACTCCGTCCCCTTGACTATGGCAGCTCCTTACTGATGTGCTCCTTGAATGGAAGCAATGCTTTCCTACGAGCCACCCATGTCTTCTTTCACGTCTCCTTCCTATCCCTAATGGCTTGATTTCCAGAGGTGATGGTATCCTCAGGCCCTTTTTCTCCTTGAAGAAGTAGGACTGCTCAGACCTCTTGAAAACCAGGCCAACAATGAGTTGTTGTATAGAGGAGTAATTGCTATCTTTGCGGGTAGCTCCAGGCCTTGTCACAATACGCTCTGTTAAATGAGGACAAAATCCGTGCTACAGGGATGAGCAGTTAGGAGTGACACGGGGCTGGCATGAAGAAAGAAGCACATCGGTCTATTTGAACTTTTTTTCCACTGTGCAGCAAGAGGGAGCTTAGCAACGATGAACATCTTCCCTGTCTTAAGGCAGGTAGGGCACACTTTATCACAGGAACTGGCAGCAGTGAGGGACACTGAAAAGGCTTATTGAAACCATGGTACTGCTCAGCATTAGGAACTCATGGGAAATTTTCACTTGTGTGGTTTAAAGTTGCATTCTCTTCATAATGAGTTTTGCTTATACTATATACAAATGATAATTAGGGGATGTACCTCAACATATCTTCAAAAGATACTTGTTTCCTCAAAGCGCAGAAGCCTTCAGGCTGAGAACTTTTTTTTTTCCACTTATTTACTAAAACTTCTTTAATGAGTATTTCTACGTGAATAAGAGATGTGGAACTAGGACCATGCTAGGGATTGCAGCAAACTGCAGCACTGCCGGCTCCTGCACAGTTTGTGTATTCCTGGTAACACGTGTAAATTGACCTCTAAAGCTGCACCTGTGAGGACCTAAGCATATCCAGTGGCTTGATCTTGCCATAAGGGGGAAGTCTTGTTCCTTCTCCTTTTCCTTCTCCTCTAACCCAAACTTCTTCCCAGCCAAAGAGCCTGCCTCCTCACTTGTGGTGGCTCTGGAGCTTATTTGACTTGCCTGTGAGCTGATACAACTGAATGACACAGCAGAAAACCAGGCACCTGTTTCTTTCAGGGTCACATTTCTGCTTGGTTAGTGACCAACACTGGTGACTGAAGGGCTTCATTCATTCACAGGTAGCAGGGGTGACAAAAGAGAGATGATGGGATTGCATGGCTGGGAACGGGGCCTCCTCACTCTGGTGGAGGTGAACTGCTGGCTTCATGATTACCATCCTAGAAAAATGAAACCTCAGGTATTCAACTTGAGTACCAAAATCCATTTTAGGCATCTGAAAATGCAGTTTAGTAAAACAACCTGCTTCGCACAAGCACAGCTGAGGCCAGTCCTGTGCCTCTGGAGCAGAACATCTCCAGCAGCGTCTACAAGCCCTGCTGCCCCCCTGCCTGCCCCTGACACTCTTCCCGCACTGGCTGGCAGGATCTTTGCATGCCTTCCCCGGGAGCTAGGCTGGGAACCAATCCAGCTCAAAAGTAACTTCTGTACCCAGCTCATTTACCAAGAGCTGTGAGGGGACGATGCAGGGCAGAACAAGGGACAGAGATGGGCTATTCTAGGCTGAGTCAGAGCAAAGCTTGTACGTGTCTAGCTGCTCCTTACTGCTGCTCTCACAGAACGCTACAAGTCAAAGGCTGTGACCTCTAGCAGCACATACCGTGCTTCAGCTGCGCCTCTGTTAGCCTTCTGCCCTAACTACTGCCAACAACAAGCCCTTGGACAAGAGGTTAAATTGGATGCTTGGCATTTCCTCATTCTTGAACGGGAAAAGGAAAAAGACAGTGGAAATGGCTGAGATGGACGGTGGGTTGCTACTATGTGTGTACATTACTTGTATGTTATTTATTTCTGACTATAACCGTGACATTACATAATGTAAAATGCAATGTAGGCTTCCAAGAGTCCAGTTGTCCTTCCTCTCCCACTCTCTTACAATATTTTTTTACGCTCCTTTGTTGCATTTTGGGTCATGCTAAACTGTAAGGCCCTTGTGGCAGAGAGTGCGTCACTGGTGTGCCACTGCAATGCCTCAGATAATGGAGCTCCAGCAGCAGTGGGGGCCTTTGGGAGCGCCTGTCCCAGAAATTACAGGAGGGAATAGTTTCTCTCTTGCGGAGTGCAGAATTAATCATGTCTAAGAGTGCTTGGTTTTTGCCAGCCTTCTCGAAGGACTTCATCTTTGCCTATTGCCTATGCAGTTTCTATCCCTCCATCTCTACCAGCTGCCCGTTACCTCTATACTCCCCTCTTACTCCTCTGTTTTGACTCCATGGCTGATCCTTCCCTTTCGTCAAGAGATCGCAGGCTCCTCTGCCTCATTCTCTGCATTTCCCCTTTCTGACCTCCCTGACCTTCCTGGCCAGCCTGTTTGCTGACTAGGGCTGCAAATAAAGGTTAGGTAATGAACAAACTCCACTTCTCAAGATTTAAAAGAGAAACATCGAATAGTTGTCTTCTTTCTAAAAGCAAAGGCAGGTAAATTAAACCAAAAGGTATTTGGAGCTGGAGGGCAAAGGGGAGAAGAGAGGTGGGAGAGAAGAAAGGAAGAGGCAAGCAAAAGCCACCTCTCTTCTTTGGAACTGTCATTGGCTTTGTTTCCATTTTAAGAGGTGTACAGGTTAAGGTGAGAGCCCAAACTGCTATGGTAATACCCTTTTATACCATATGTAGTGACTCTTGTTCAAAAGCAAATATATGGACTTGATTCAGCTTATGATTTTTGAAAGGTTATTTTCAACTAATTAAATCCAAATAAACTAACTATCTGGAGCAACCGGGAATGGCTACAGTAGGGTTAAAGAGATGGGAAGTTCCTCTAGGTTTCAGTCTACTGGCACGCTTTGTACATCCCTTGTGAAGACTCAACAGAAACCGGATTTTGCTGATGACATCGAACTGTGCCAAAAGATACAGCTGAAGGGGAGTAGCTGCTAGAACATTTGTTTCCAGTCTTTTTGGACCTACAGACTACTGTTAGCCTCCAAAATTTCCTACAAATCACAATTTCACAATTCATACTTTAACCTGAAAACACTACAGAGGCACCAAATGGCTATGATGGCCTACTGCTCTTTATAGGACATCTACAAGGCTTGAGCAGAGCAGGAGATGGGCACTTTCTGCAGGAACTGCGGGTAAAAGAAACCAGAGAACGAAGTCTGAGAAAAACATCATTAGGTCAGCTACAGTGTGCCAGTATAGTGGCATGTTAGGAACAGAGAAGAAAAGCAACACCAGACTGGTAAAATGACAACCATCAGCTGGATATTACAAGAACTGGCCGGTTACATGCTAGAATAATAAGCATTTTGTTGCAGGGGCCATGTGGACAAACTGAGACAGGCTGGGCTCTGCTAAACATGGACTATGTGCAGTGCAGACAGAAGTTGTTGGATAAAGGGCTCAAAGAAGGTTCAAAAAAAAATTAAAAAATAAAAAAGGTAACAAATCAACAGGAACCTAACAGCTGGCAATAATGAAAGGCAGTATGAAGAAAGGATCAGCTCTCAGGATTCATTGGATGGATATGCATGGAGATAATATATTGAGCTATAATCCTGCCAAAGATTAGGTGAAAATGAAAATGCTGGTGGTATTGCTGTATTTGGATTAAAAAAAAAAAACCAAACAAGCAACCAACCAAGCAACAAACCAGCACTTTCCTGCATAAGCAAATCCTTGCTTGGAAAACACCAAATGCAGATCCAGGCTCAAACCTTGAGCCAGCCACGCATCTGACAGCAGTGCTACTGCAGAATGGCATATGGGGTTTGAACTTATTCTCAGGAAGTAAGAGCTCACTGGGTGTTAAATCAGTCCTTACATATGGGTGGAAACTTGTGGTAATTGTGCAATTTCCCTAAAAAAGTCCCCAGAGAGCTCAGTTAGGTATTTTGCTTTTGCAGCCTTTCCTGCCTTTGCTCTTACACTGCTTTTCACTTGCAGTCTTTGCGCTTCCCTACATCACATAGAAATATGATTATTTCTTTCGCTTAAAGACCTTGGTATAACATTAAAAAGCCGCCAGAAACTATGCCGAGGTCCCTTTTGCCAAAATACCTGCCTTCATTAGTCATGCTCACTTAACGAGGGGAAAAAACAAACAAACAAACACAACCAAAACCAGGATGCTTCGATTCCTCCTTTTCTTCTCCTTTCCAGGCCGGCCACCGGAGCATCCTCCAGCCGCGCAGCCCCCTGTGCAGCAATCGGGGCGGCGGCCCCAGCATCCGCCGCCGCAGCGCCGGCCTGGCCCCAGCTGCTCCCCGCTGCTCGGGGGCGGCCAAGACCCCCCGGGGCCGCGGCAGTGCCGCAAGGTGGGCAGCGGAGCGAGGCGCTGCGGCGGCGGCCGTGCGCCCGCAGCCTCCGCAGGGGCCGCGCCGCGCTGCGCTCGCTGCCGGCCCGCGGCGCCGCCGCCGCATCCATCGCTCCGCTGCCGGCTCCCGGCGGGCGCGGGGACATGCGCAGTGCCCGCGCCTGCCCGCGCCGCGCTCCGCGGCCGCGCTCCGGCCCCTCCGCCGCCTCCCCCGACCCTCCCGCCGGGCGGAGGAGGGGGAGGGAGAGAGGGGAGGAGGAGGAGACGGGAGGGGAGAGAAAAGAAGAGGAGAGGAGAGAAGAGAGGCGAGAGACGCGCCGCAAGTTGCTGCCGCTCCTCCCTCCTTTCCCTGGCCGCGCCGCTGCCCGGCCCCTGCGGGCTGCGCTCCGCGGGAGGCGGCATCCAGGGGCGCAGCGCTCCGCGGGGCCGGCGCCTCCCGGTGAGTTGGGGGCGGTGCGCGAAGTTGCCGTGTGTGTATTCTGGGGGGTGCTGGTGCAGTCGCCGCGGGGGCCGGTGGCGGGGCCGCCGCAGGGCTGCCCCTGCCTGGCCGCGGTCCGCGCTGCGGGCAGGCGCGGCGCACGGGCGGTGGGTGCTGCGGGGGTGATCGCGGCAGGAGCGGTCACAGGGGCAGGGCACGGCCCCGGCGGGGTCAGCTGCGCGGATCTCCGCGGAGCGGGGTTACCGCGCCTCCCCGCTCTCGCCGCTGCCAGCCAGCCCCGTAACCGTATTTCCATTTAAATCCTCTTACGCAGTGGCAGGCTCCAGTTTGTTTCACAGTGGCATCTGCTCTTGGGCTTGGGCAGTGTTTAGGAGGAAGGGGTCGCTGGGGCGAGCGGGGGCTGCTCCTCGAACAGAGCTGCAAGCGCAGATTGTCCCTAACGCATCGAGTGCCGGGTGTGCTGCGCGGAGCTGTCGCTCTCTTAGTGCTCCGGAGAGGGAAAGGAGGAACTGGCACACGGTCACACCAGAAAGTTGTGTAGCTTGAGGTATTACAGACGCTAATGGGCAAATTATCTAAATAAACAAACATAGTGATTTATAGGTGTCTGAACTATAGTGTTTTGAACGATAGAGCTCTTTAACCTTTCTTTCTGATCTATGCTTCAGGGATTTGGTTTTAAGGAGAGTAATATATCATCTGTGGTGCTGAATACACGAGTTGATTACATTTATAAAAGGAATGGCCTTTGAAATAATACTGAGCCATTAAGCAATAAATGCAGAAAAAGAGTGAGACAGAGAAAGAGCAAAGATAAAATTTTGGCAGAAAATATTTTCCACCTTTTTAGCAGCCTAGAAAGCCTAGCAGCTGTGCTTAAGTTTTATCCAGGGCTCTTATTTTTTAAATTAAACTTCAAAAACACAAGCACACTGTGTGAAACCAGAAGCAAATCCTCTTTAGCCCTCTCAAAGTCTGTCTGTGTTGCAAATAAGTGATGATCGGAGCAGCATCTGTTATGAGAATTTGTAGAAGCAAACACTGCTAAAGATACCCAGTAGGTAAATGGAAGTACATTGTCATTGCATTTGTTTCTCTTAAGCAATACACAAGACATTTCAAATTCCAGGGGGTTTTATTTTACATCTTTAAAAATTTTGCAGGTGCACAGCTTCATTATGACAAAAGTGCCTCCCCTAATTGGAAAAGTGATTAATTCAGGTCTTAGCTTATTTAACAAAGGCCGAATTCTTCAGCCGGTGGGGCATCTCCTGTAAGGGGTGTGTATCTTTTGCACTCATTGAAAAAGAAAATAGTCCAGCATGTGTAACACCTTGAAGGCCTGAAGTACAAGAGCAGTTTTATATTTAACTAGCATTTCAACACAGAATTTTATTAACATAAAATCAATATTCAGGTCAGCAATGGGGATCTGCAACTTCCAAATGAGAACCTGATCTGAAGGCAACACATTGCTCGCATGAAGAAGAGTTGTGGGATATGACTGTCATCAAGCTCACCTATCTTTTGTTTGGCTCCCTTTATGATATGTCATTTAACGAGGAAAAGAAATGGGTAATCCATTGTGTTTTAAGATGCAGTGCTCCCCATAAGCCTCATTGCCAGGCATTTGCAAGTGGTTGTGGCTTTAGATCATGTATACCAATGAGTACTACTAGATAACTTAAGTTCTGAATTTATACAGCTATTAAAGTTATATTGATCAGAAAGTGGCAACTGGATTCCAAGTCCTAAACCAGAAATTATTGATGATCTTAGAGTTAATTTATATTTTAGGGAGCACTGAGGATTCCACAAGAAAAGTAATCAAGTTTTTCTTGCTGGATGTGCAGTGGCATTTAGTTAAGGAACCCTCCTTCCCAGGGCACTGGGAACTTCATTGACACACTAATGAATTAAATGTGTTTATCAGCTCATTGATGCCCATGGTAAAGTGCTGTAGAGTTCAATGGCTGGAACAGGACAGTTATTTTCCTTCCAGTAAGGATGGGGATAGAGAACTGAGGGGCTTTTTCAAACTAGTTCCAAACCCGTATCATTTGTAACTGCAAAATATAATGCAAGAATAAGATTAATAGACCAAGAAGACTCAAAAACATGTTACACTTAATTAAAACAATAAATCATTTAAATAACATTACCCAGGCCCCTACAACAATGCCTCTGCTTCCAGATCTTGAGAATGGAGCAGGTTTGAGGCACAGGATGCGAGGGTAGCTCAGCCCTGGAGCAGCAGTGGGGTGTCCTGTAGTCTGGTGGCTGTGCTGTGGCTGGGAGGGAGCCCAAGCAGGGCAAAGGGGTGCAGAGGCTGACACTCACCCTTATCCCCAGGTTGCTAAGCTGAGAAGGGGAGTGGCCCCCTCCCATACTTGAGGGTTTGCTGAATGTATGGCAACTGCTGGCCCAGGCCCTGCATGGAGCCAGCAGGGGAGAGGTGCTGGATGAGAGCCTGGCTGCACGGCCTGTAGCCTGCAGACAGGCTCCCCTGGCTGTTTGCTGCCCATCCCGGCATCCCACGGATGCCATCAGTTACTTGTATCAGTTATAATAATAACATCATCATCATCATCATTATTATTATTATTATTATACTGTGTATAATAATGCCAAAAAAAATCTGGTGAGGGAAGAAGCTCAAGCTTCTTCCTTGGGAAAATAGTCCATTTGTAAATGTTCATATGATAAGATACTGCTTGCATGGGGGGAAACATGGAAAGGGCAAGCAGTGCACACTCATTTGTGCAATACTACTAGCAGTAAACTCTAAATTTTGAAATCACTATGCAATCACTTGGGCTCATGGAGGACCTGTGAAAGCTGCAACACAGATGAGGAAGCTGAATCCTGATTTGGCTGCAAATTTACTGCAGGTGGTTGAGATGTCCTTGGTTGCTGTTCCCCCGTCTGCATCCTGGTATCCCTCATGCTCTGAATTGCTATGCTGTTCCACAGGTTCTCCATCAGTCGCTCCTTCCCCCTGGTCCCTCACCTCCCAAAATCCCCATGTGCCATCCCAGCAGTGCTGCCCTGCTTGTGAACTGGGGTGAGTGGCAGCCTGCAGGTGTTAAGTCACTCACTCAAGGCCCCAAACTGCAAACCCTCTGCACTTTAATTCTGCTTCTCTCCTGTGGTGAAGCAGTTTTTTTGGCAACACTGTGCCCACAGTTACCTGGGCAGGGGTGGGCAAGCTGCAGGTGGTGGGACTTCCAAAGCTTGCTCCTGAAAAGGTGCACCAAGCACAGCTGTGAGGTGGAGATGACGAGTGGCAGGCGGTGTGCCTGTGCTTCATGGATGTGATATTACCAAGTTTTAATTAAAGCAGCCACAGCAGATTATTAGGGTAGATAAATACTGCCTTGTTACAGCCCTCTTGGGTCGTATGTAAGCAGTATTCGTTTTAGAAAGGATGAATGAATAGTCAGTGTGAAGGATAAAGATCAGCATTGTTAATCACTCTGGGAGTCTTCCGTGGGAAAGTGTAAACTCATGAGGAAAGACAGTGCCCATAAATGTCATTTAAATATGTAAATAACTTGAGGATAAAATTTTGATAATAAAGGCATGCAAGTACCAAGTTATGTTTGGGTTCCTGTCAAAGATAACTAGGAGTTGTTCAGTTGGCTTCAATCATTGGCTGTGCTTCTACTTAATACTTTGCTAGCAGTAATGAAGAGCTCATCTTCAGAGCCACCTGTGGAAAAACAATTCTAATTTTTCTTGTCAAAGTGCAGAGAAAAGCTTTATAAACTTGGGAGGTTATGTTTGTTTAAGCTCTTGAGCTTCAGCAGGGGTTAACACTTCCTTTGTGGTGTTCGTGGGTAAACAGTGTGCCAGGAGCCTTTATCGGGGCTTGAGTCCTGGGGACTGAGCATCCAGCTGCAGTTTGTTGCTGTTGATGCATCTGCATGGGGAGAAGAGTGACTCCAGGTGGGAAAGAGTGGGTTTCCACCCCCATAAATAAGCGGAAATGATAGGAATTGTGCCTCTCCTGTTCCTTGATTTTGTAATTCTCACTGAAGTTTCTTTTGCCCTTTCCCAGCTCTCAGAATGCCTTACAACTCTTGGAAGAAAAAAAATCTGTGTGCTTTCATGTAAATGCAATGAGGATGAGCCTTTGAAAATATATGTAGCTGATGTTGATGAATAAACAAACTTGGCCAGGGTAAATCTTTTCATCTAACTTCAAGAGCCACACTGTAATGAAGTAAATATAGATGTACTTAATGGGCTCCTTTCATCCAAATACATAGTAAACCCTTTAAAGTAATGCAAGCAAATCTAAAATGGATTTCTAAGTGGCTTTTTTTTTGTTTTGTTTTCCTGATATCAGAACAGTTTAGTCTACCCAGGCTAGACCAGGAATGGAGCTTGCTCCTGGAGCTGTGCAGATGCTAAGGTGAATGCTGGTCTAAAGGGGAAAGGGCAGTGGGGATGTGAGAGACCTGGCTCTTCTGCGGTTTTGTGCAATAAAGGCAGGAAGCGTTCATTCCATGTGTAGTTCAAAATGTATTATTTGATGAGTGTCTCCCCAGACACTTCCCTTTGGAAGGCAGCTTGCAGACAAGGCTCCAAGAGGCAGGGGAACCTGCAGGGCCTGCTGTCTGTTCCCCCTCGTCTGTGCTCAGCCCAGGCTGCACCAAGAAAGCCCCCCAAGCTCAGGATGACTGGCTGCCTTCCTCTGGGGCCATGTGTGCATGGTGTGCCACTGCTTGGTCAGGTGCAAACCTGACTGTGGGGCTTGGTCAGCAGGACACGTCCTGGCGGTGCCCCAGGCAGGGCCCTGGCTCAGAGTACCTGAGCTGGGTGTTAAAGGTGGCCTCGGGGCCGTCATGACAGCTGCCATAGACACAGTCACTGAAGTGTGACTGCAGTGGTGGTGGTGACTTTGGCAGCATCTTGTTGGTTGGAAGCTGTGGGAAACTGGAGCTCAAAGAACAGTTCTGCAGATCTGGGCATTCACTGCGTGCCAGTGGATTGGGTGTAATTTCGAGACTTGCAGGATGACTGTTTTCAGTGGTAGCATTTGTAAACAGATTAATGACTTTTTGTGCAAAGTGTGTCTTGCACATACAACTGTTTGGTTTCACTGCCCTTGTTTGTGAAGAACATGTAATGTCTGTCCTTCCCATATCATGGAAAGAGTCTTCAGATCTTCTCTTTAAAAAGCACAGTTGTAAAACAATTTTACTTTAAAAACAAGTCTTTGTTTTAAAAAGGATAAACCCTGTTCTGGAGAAAAAGACCTTTACTTGGTCTTTTCTTAATAGGAAGAGTTCAGATCCATTTAATTGCATTGTGGAATAAAATTCCATCCACAGCTGGGCATATAGGAATTTGAGTATTAGACTATTTAGACAACTATGTCAGCATAATTACAGAAATTCTTCAGGATGACATTTTTCTTTGCTGAGATCTTGATGAATGGGAAATACCGTAAAGAATTATTTCTGTGAGTGTTAGAGGAGTTTTGTGAAAGAGATTTCAGTCTAGGAGACCATTGTACTTTGAAGAACCTAATGGAAACTTACTCATGTCCAGACTGAACTCCATGTTTGACACCTCGAATAGTCAGACCAGTCCAGTTTAGCTTGCATCCGGTTGCGTTGTGGTGTGTGTACAGAAGTGAAATGTATTAAAAACTGTTCAGCTTCGGATGTGTTCATCTGGGGATTTGCTCATAAATAATTGATAACCCTCTGAAACAAAATCTCTTCATTACCCCGTGGATTGCTCACCTCTTCCCTCCCGTGCTCATTGTTCTCGCAGGCGGGGGAAGAAGGAGGCGCTGCTTTAATGAAGGTGTGTGTCAGCCTCCGCTGCTCCTTCCAAAGGTCATCCAGCTAAGCAGTGGCAGTGAAATCCTTGACAAAGATAAACATTTCATGGAGATATGTGGCATTCCAGTGTTCTAGAGGAACCACTAAGCTGCTGTATTTAAGATTTCTTTGCATCCTAGTATAGAAGCAGTGGGTATGATGAATTACTAAATCAGTGGAATGTTTGCATCTGGTGTGCTGCAGGACAGGACGTCAAATTAAGGGCCGTTTGCTGTGCAGTACCAATTACAGCTGTAATATTTGGGCTTGATCTTTCATGATTTTACTGCTAAGGATACCATTAAGTATCCTTGCTCAGACTGTTTGCTAAAAATTGGACAAGTTGTGGTGAGCAGTGCTTTCTCACTGGAGCAGGAGTGAGTTCCTATTTACCAGAAATTGATGCATAATGATGAATTTCCTTTGCTGCAAAAAAAAGAACTGTTTTGTGTCCACTCACTTAAAGTCTGAGTTGATCTTACAAAATCGCATTTTAATGGAAAAACTGTCTTAATGTAAGTTCAGTTTATCTTTTTGATGACTTGATTGCTTCAGAGTTATTAGCCAGGTCTGTCACAGTCTTTAAAAGTGCTAATACTTGCTTGCATTTAATAGCCCTAACTATTGCTAATGTACAGAAAATGTTCAAATCACATCATTGAGAGAGAACCCTAACAAATCTTACAGCTACTATAATGTGAGGTTTCAGATGTTACTCTTTTTAATTGAAAGGTGAACGCTATAAAGGCTTTGTCAGACTGCTGTTTCCAGATGACGGCATTTTCAGTGGACTGACTGGAAGTCCTAGAGTGCTGATCCCAGCTTTCAGCTTCAGGATTCATAGCTCAAACTCTTCCTTTTTTACTTGGCGGAAGTATGCATCTGTGGTGGTGTCTGGATTTGTGTCTTCTAAAGAAATATTGGATCAATCAAAGAAAATGAGGAAGATTTGCTGAAATCGTAATCACATTCTGGCTGATACTGGAGAGAACAGAGCCTTTGCTCCTTCTCTAAACCACAAGATTAAGCTTGCTTATAAAGGATTAACAGAGCTCTCTTCTGTTAATTCGTAGTGGTGTAGTCGAAGTGCCTGATTCTACATCAGTGGAAAATCCATTATCAATCAATGGGAATTTTGCAGCTGATGCCAAAGGGATTAGAGCCTCGTCGTTCACAAGTGACTGAAGGAGAGAAAGCCCTGGATATGCTTGTTGCCACACAGCTGTGAGCCACCGCTGGGGTGTGCCCACAAAAAATGGCAGAGGAAACTGTTCAGTTGCCTCAGGCAGGCTGTTTCCAGTGACTGAAAGGGCTCGTGCCACGGCGCAGGGCTGCAGGGAAAGCTTACCTGGTGTGCTGCTCACAGTGGGCTCTTCCTCACGTCCAAGCAAGGTGATTTCAGATTGGAAAAGGTACACAGAGAAGGATGACCTGAAGCCCTCTTCTAGGAATCACACTGTGGTGGGGGAGAGTTAATGAGGAGGTCAGTAAGAGTAGGAGTTAAGAGCCGTGGAAGAGGGGTTCGGGTTTGGGAATGAGGGGTGCAGAGGAGCATTGGTGCCTACGCCACACTCTGACACCTGCCACTGCTCAGGCTGCCACCCAGGCACGCTGCTTTGGGAGACTCGAGTGCAAGGGAGAGACAGGAAGCCATTGGTGAAGAGGTTGCTGAGGAACTTGCTACTGATGGTGTTGAGGGTGATTTCCTAACAAACTGCACTGTCTCCAAGAAGTTTCTTCCTTCAATAAATAGCAGCTACTTTTCCTCCTAGTGGAGTGCATAGACCAACATTCAGACTGTTAGAGCCTGCAAACTAGAAAGCCTGGGGCTGCAGACTTACTTTAGTCTGGAATATTCACCAAGCACATTTCAAAATACTTTCTTTTGAAATGCTGTCATAGAGCTTAGCTTAAGAATAGCTCTGATCCTGAGCCTAGTTGTGGGGAAAAGCACAGTTTCCATGGCCTCTAATGCAACATTTGGTAGTTACTTTTCCACAAATGGAAGGTAATGCTTGAAAAAAGATATTCAGAGTAAAAATTACAGTTTTTATAACAACTTGGTAAATGTAAGTGTATTGATTTGATCTGTTATAATAGGCAGGGTTGTGTTATTTAGTTTGGCAATTACAGAGATTAAATTAGTTTTCCTTTACTCTTGTGAAATGCAAAATAATTGAACACACATCATGGAAGGTTCAGGCTCTCTTGTTTGTAGCATCATCATTTATTAATCTAACACATTAAATGAGAGGCTTTATAGATTTGCTTGCCTAAGGAAAAAGAAGAAGGAAATACAGAAGGGCCAAACTAGATGCATGTGTATTCTGTCTCACACTTTGATGTGCTGTCAAATATTGCCTGATTTTCAGTACACTTTGTAAGAAAGAACACTACTTTGCTCCCAGAAGGGTAAATTGTGACCTCATGTTTAAATAGTCTGAGTAAGCTCATATTTGTGTAGGCAAGGTCACTTGTGCAGTTCCCCTCACACTCTTCTTATAGGAATGTAATGTTGTAATTGGACAGGCAAAATAAACTACAAACGAGCACACTGTAAAAAGGTATATTTTGGAACTATCTTGGCCGTCTTAATGGACTCCCCTAATTATAGGAGGGGCTGTCCCTTCCCCTAGCTCAGCCTTTTCAGGAGATCATGTTGGCAGTGGTGCAATAACAGTTCTGTGGGGGCAGACATGCTCTTCTTTTTTACCTTCATGAAGCTGGAGGGGATTTGAAAATTGGGTATTTCTCTCTGTCTCTGCAGCTCTGAGTAGCCCTGACACTGCCAGCCGTAGATTAGTGAAATAAATCCCTCATGTTCATACTGAAGTGGAAAAAATAAAGAGCATTTTCTGCCTTTTTTTCCCCTTTTTAATGTGTCATTTGCTGGCTGGCACAGTGACCTCCATTTCGTGACTTGTGAAGTGACTTGCCACAGAGCTTTTCTCCTTGGGTTAATTAATCACTCAAGGGAGCAGCAGCATGTGACATTATGCATGTGGACCTGAGGTAAACAGTTACCTATAGACCACCTATACTGAATGTGTACCTCAAATATTATCTGTTAATGCACTTCGACTTAATATGATTTTCTTTCCCTTTTATCTGTTTTCTTAACTATGTCCTTGGTAATCAAAAGCCATGCAAACATCTAGTCACCTTTTGGTGTTTATAGGTATAACTGAATTTGGAAGAAAATATTCCTGGCAATTTAGTCCATGAAATTTGCCAGTTCAGTGGGAAATGGTTTTATGCTAGTAATGTAGAGGTACAGCAGTTTGGTTTTCCAGGCTATCTTGGTGAACAGTCTGTTAAGTCTTTTAAATTGTTCCAGTCAATTATATTGACTGGAGTGCAAGAAAGAATTCATTTATTTTTTTTTTGATTCTTGAAGATTCAATTTCATACTCTTGATTTACATTTTGGTATCAATTGTATATTTAATTTGTGTGAGTGAATCCTGAAGCTCTTACTCACTTGTGAGTCCATCTTTAATTTTGCTTGAAAAGTCCATCTCATTCCTAGAAATCTAATACACCAGGAACTGATTAGCATTAACAGTCAGGTGAATGATTGGGAAGGAGGTGATATCTGGGTCTGGTGTTGGGCCTGACCAGTTACGCTGAATTAATGGATGCTGGTTTCCAGGTGATCCCATTATCATCCTCCTCAACAGGTTTGGCTAAAACCACCCCTTGAGAAGAACTAGAGAAAGCAAACTAGAAGCAGAGGATTGGTTTCCCACCAAAAAGGAAAGTCATTATTATGAGGAAATTAGCTATATTATTTACTTGGCAAAGCAGGCAGGCAGCAAATAACTCAGCATTTCTGTGTTTCATGTTTACTCAGCCCTCAGGCACAGTGTGCACAGGTAACATGATGCAGTTGGTTCTCAACAGGCACATCAGCATCTGAGCTGATCTGGGAGGAGAAGCCCAGTCTGTGAAATGGGTGATGGAATTTCTAATCTCCTGTAGGGGTGGCCCAAGGAGCTGGTTGTAGCTACCCTGTGACATCAGAACCCTGGAGCTTTGGACCTCATGGCAGTCTGGGAACCTAGGAACCCTTGGTTGATTGTTTGTCACTTTTTGCTTCTCCCAGCTGTGGGAATTACTGAAATATTAGTTCTTGGACAGTGGTAAAAATTAGCACAAGTTGTTAGTTTTAATCAGCAGTAAATATTTTATTCAAGAAACACAGTAAACAAGAAAACTTGTGTTCTCTTGGCTTTTTGAGCTAGGCAGAAATTATACATTGCAGTGGTGTGATTCCCTGAGAAGCAGAATTTCAAAGTCTTGGCAGTTTCCATGTTCCAGCCAGCATGATGTGTGCCTTGCTCCACAGAGCAGTTGTATTTCCTATATTAAGTATTAGCTTGTATAATTAATTACACTGGTGCTTAAAAAAAAGCAACCACTTTAAACAGAGAGGGCTTTCTTTCATTGTATTCTAGAGAAATGAGGAAAAACCCCAACCAAATAAAAAAAATCCAAACCCCCAAAACCAACCATAAAAGCACACACAGAAAACCCTTGGGAATTTCTGGGTTTAAGCCTTGTCTGCAGACAATAGGAAATTGATTTTCTGAGGTATAACTCTAATGTTTTAGTGTTCATCATTTAATAAAAATTATGCTCCCTGCAGTTCATCAGCAGCTGGCACGTAAAAAGACTGAATTCAGAAAAAAAATAAGTGTGAAGATTGCTGTGGGTAAATGATCAGGACAAGAGCTGTGAGACTGACACCTTTTAAACACCTGGCTATGTGGTTTTATTAACACTCCGGTAGCTTGGCACGTGTGTGCATCAGCCTGATTGCGTGCAGATAGGAACAAGCTCTTGAAAAAAATTAGTGCTGTTAAGTCAGTTGTATGGTAAAGAGTGAGGTTTTGGTGTCAGGGAGAAGCTCAGTGCTGCTTTCTCTTCTGTCCTGTATCTGATGTTTCAGTTTAGCAGT
Source organism: Corvus hawaiiensis (assembly GCF_020740725.1). NCBI lineage: Eukaryota > Metazoa > Chordata > Aves > Passeriformes > Corvidae > Corvus > Corvus hawaiiensis. The sequence goes on along the minus strand of NC_063238.1, from coordinate 16,002,267 downwards.
AGAGGAGTGCTGGGGGTGAAACTTAAACTTGCATTTTCTCACCCTCCTGGAAGATCCTCTCCAGTGGACTTTTGTCCCTCAGCCCCCGGAATGATGGTGTTTGGTACAGGAAAGAGTTAACTTCCAAAAACACAGCCTGGCAATTCAGTGCCTCTGGAGGTTTAAATGAGGAGATGCTGATACAGTGCAGCCTGTAAAGTGGGCCCTGCTGGGGCATATAGCCAACATGGGATCAAGGATCACAGGTCGTTTACGTGCTGACCAGAGTCTGGCTTCTGTTGGGGCTGCCCTACCTGTGGCTGGCCCCAGCTGATCAGTGCTGTGTCCAGGGGATGCCACTTTCTGCTCTGCTGCAGAGAGCAGCTAGGAGTTATCCCTCATCCAAAGCTGAGCTTCTGAGTGGTAGGTACTGGGAGCAAGGGGAAGTGCAGAGTCCTTCCCATGAGGAGGAACAGTCCCAGGCAGCAGTATGTGCAGGGGTATGACCATTCGGAAGGCAGAAAAAAGGTGCAGGAGTTCTGGTGGACATCAGGTTGAACATGAGCTGGCAAATGAGCCCTTGTGGCAAAGAAGTTAAACTGTGTGCTGGGCTGCATTAGACAAAATATTGACAGCAAGTGGTGGGAGGTGATTTCTGCCCCTCTTCTAGGCACTCGTGAGGCCACACTAATTCTGAGATCCCCAGTACTGAAGAGAAATAGACATACTGGAGGGAGTCCCACAAAGGGCCATGAAGATGATGAAGTGACTGGAGCATCTCTCATGTGAGGAGAGGCTGAGAGATCTGGGACTATTCAGCCCAGAGAAGAGAAGGCTCAGGGAGAATGTTGTCAATTTGTAGAAATACCTGAAGGGCGGGTCCTAACAGGGCAGAGCCAGGCTGTGTTCAGTGGTGCCCAGTGACAAGACAGGCAGTGGGCAAAACCAGAAATACAGGAAATGATGTTCCTTCTGAACATCCAGAAACACTTTTTTTTCACTGTAGGGGTGGCAGAGTACTGGCACAGGTTTCCCTGGGGGGCTGTGGAGTCTCCATCCTTGCAGGTATTCAAAACCCACCTGGACATGGTCCTGGGCAACGGGCTCTGGGAGGCCCTAGTTGAGCAGGGGTGTTGGATCAGGTGAGCTCCAAAGGCCTCTTCCCACCTCACTCTTTATGCTTTAGCAGCTGTTCTGGATGGGTGGTAGGGACTGCCTCTGTGCCTCCTTCTTTGCAGACAGAGGTTTTTTAAGAGAGCCTGTTCTAAAATAACAGTTCTCTAGTTTCTTTTTTAAACATTTGGAAAAGGTTCTCCATTCTCGCTGAAAAAAAGGAGAGTGATGTATTCTTGGTACCTTATGGCTACTTCTCAGTTTGCTCCTGCTTCTTCACCTTTAGTTTTTAAAAGGTAAAATCTCTTAACATGTTCCCTGGGTTGCAAAGCAGGGGTGCAGTATCTGCTGTCTCCTGTTCCTGCAGGATGTGTGCAAGAGAGCAGTTACTTCATTGCTGTTTTGAATATGCAGGTGAAAAATAAGGGAAAATCCCATTCTTTGCAGAGACTTGAGCCTGTAAATGTTGGACAAATAAATAATGCTTATTGCGCAAACCCCTTGTCTTGGTTTTTTGAAGTGTATCCTTTCCTTTAAAGCCGGGTTCTTGCTTTGTTTCCAAGCCATTTGTAGCTGGCATCATGTCCCGTGTGCCTTCACAGCATAGCAGATGAGGTGCTGAGCTTAGCTGTCATATTAATAGGCCTTTAGCAGTATCATATCCAAGACTCAAGGCAGGAGACTTCTCTCAGCACAAGCCTACAGACAGGGCTTTTGTAACCCACAGTGGTTAGGTGAGCCACTGCATGTTCCCTCGTCCTGGTGAGTTAACACCGCTGGAAACAAACCCTACCAAATGTGCTGCTTTTGATGCACATGGGAGCAGTGGAGCTGTTATCTGTGACCTCAGCCTTCTCGCTTTGCCTTGCAAGCTAATTTTGTATTAATTACAGGCATAGCTTTAATCTTTGTCAACAGGATAGCAACAGTAGTGTTACCCTTTGACTGCTGATCAATTTGTCTTTATCTCCTGACTCTGTATGAAAAATTAGGACTGAAGCATTTTGCATATAAATTTATTTTGTATTCATGATTTTTAAAATTCACAGAGAGCCTGATCTTAGACATACAGGTGCTGCCTTCTCAGTGTAAGTATTACTGCTCTAGTGCAGTCCTTGGAGACCATGGTAGGCTTTCCAGGTCAGGAATAGTTTTTTGAGGCAAAAGAGGAGCAGTCTTACCATAAGTTGTGTGATTCTCCCAAAGGAGAAGGAGCGATCCCATTTTAGGATAGTATGAAATCCAAGCCTTTACATAGGTCTTCCTCGGTTAAAGGCATTCACAAGAGCTTATGTACCATTTAAGATTTGAATATACTCGCAATAGCAACGACTTCAAAAGAGAAACAGCTGCATGTGTGACAGTGGTGGAGCTGCAAAATGGGTGACAACTTCTTCTTTTTCCATCTGACCTAGGAAGTGGATGTAGACTTAGGCAGGAACAAGTTTAGCCAAGAGAAATATCCCTTCCTCCAGAAAAGAGATTTTGTTCTTTGGCTTTGGTACCTAAAGTGTATCATATAGGAAGAAAAATGCTGGAGAGGATTGGTGTTCATATGGTATTTTAGTTCATTTAAAAATATTTAGGAATGTTCAGAAACAGACTTTTTTGTTAACAACAAGGTTGCAAATGTTGACAGGCATAGGTGTATGTGAGCAATAACTACTGAGAAGATTTCCATGATAAGTGAAAATGTAGATTTCATGTCACTTTTTGATTTGCATTTTATGCCCTGTTATGGCTTTGGAGGGAATACACACACAAACCCCTGGTGCAGAGAGGTAACTGCATGGATGAAGTGACACTCGGTGCTGCATTTGCTCTTTATTATACAAGAGGTACATTTATTTTTAGTTTTGGTCATGTAAAAATGCTGCAGCTTAAAAGAAATATTTTGGTATTTCTGTCTTTTTATTGCATCTAATTGATACAAGTGAGAGATACTAATATCTGCAGTTAATAAGAAAATAAATCAGGGGTTTTTTTCATCTATATATTTTATTTGCCTTATGTGACTGCACATGTGACACAAGCAGTGAACTCAAGAATAACTCTGCTGTTGCATTTAGGCAAACCTGTAATACAAAGAAAATGCACTCCAAGACTTTGAAGAGTTTCAGGAAAATGCTGAATTAGTGTGTAAAAATGTATCTTTTAACCTCAAGGGCTTTTTATGCACTGAAGTATTTGTCCCACACACAAATAACAGCAGATCAGTTGGAAGTCAGAAGAGAGAAAACTAGTATCCTTGGGCTTAGCTTGGGAGGCTGCTTAAGCACATGGTAAAAGTCACTTAAGGCATCTGTATATAAGCAAGCAGAAACAGTGGTCTGCTGAAAGCACAAATGTTAGGAGTTGCTCAGACTACAGAAATATCCTCGAGCAGATGGGTATCTGCCCCTAATGATTCCAACAAAAAAAACCCAGCCAGACTGTGTTCAATCGGATGCAAGCTGAGCATGAAGATCTGAAAAAGACTTTGAAGAGTAAAGAGTCTGCAACATAAAAGAAAATGATGAACTGTGTATATATCTATCAAAAGGTTGATACCTGTAAGAGCACTGGAAGGCGTGCAGGGTCACCAGGCAGGACATCAGAAAAAATAACTCAGTTGAACTGGTCATTGCAGGAGAATTTGGGCAGGTGTTGTGTTGAGTAACAAAGATGAGAAGGTGTCAAACTGCTGAGGTACCACAGCAGAAATGCTAAAGGAAGCTGAAGAATTGAAAATTAAATACAGAGGTGTGACCTTGTGTTGTACAGAGCAAGGCCAACGCTCTGAAGAGGCATCACTGCTGACAGAAAATACACCACACACGTGGATGCCACAGCTGTGATTTGTGCATATGAGGACTGGATTTCATTTGAAAAATCCTGAAATATTTGATGGAAATTAGGTGGTGATTTTGAACAGACTGGTAGTGACAGTCCTGGGAGGCAATGAGTTACCAGGTGGACAATTCCTCAGCCCACTCCAGCTTCCTCCTTTTGACTTCTGATGCTTCCCTTCCGGGTGGGTGAGCACAGCAGTCCTGCTGCCTTCTGTTCCTGCCGTCCTGCCTGCAAGCTCCTACCTAGCTCCACCCTCTATGTCCATCCTCCTCCAAACCTAGCTCATTCTTGATAAGATATTCATCCTCAGTTTCTCTGTGATTTGTGGAAATGGAGAAAAATAATGTGAAAAATGGGTGCTTGGCCTTCTGGATATTTCATGAGAAGGCTGTATTATTTGTAAATAATTTATGACTTTGGAGCCACACACTTTCTCCCCAGGTTATATGTCTTGTGTAACTGAACTGTGTGATTTACCTTAGATTGCCTATCTGCCATGCATCATGAATCTCCGTACAGTGCTGTTTCTCCTCTCCTGTACAGCCTTCACCCGTGGATGAGAGATTTGCATAAAATGATTTGTTCATGTAAATGTGATCGGGCTGCAGCTCCAGCACCTTCTTGTAATGGATGTACCAATCCCCTTGAATTGGGCTAGTGTCTATCTTGGTAATTGAATCTATTTGTTTGTTGCTATAGTTTTGGGAATTAGTGGGGAGTGAGGTGCATGTACTGACACTCTTTTGCTGCAGCCTTTGTATCCTTACCTGATCAGGAGGCTTCTTCGAAGAAAACAAGAGGCAAGCATTGGGATGGGGGTTGGCAGTGCTGCAGCTCAGGCAGGGGCTGGGACAAGAGCTGGGGGGCTCCCTGGGGACATCCTGGTTATCTGTCCTGGTCCTGAGCCAGGAAGCTGCCCCCCTCCGCCCTGGGGACAACTCACCCAGGGCCTGGGCAAGCAGTGTGATTAGAATGGTGCATGAGCCACGGAGATAGGGAGCTCTGCCACTTTGGTTTGTGTCACTCAGGCTGTGACATGGGGCTTGATGGGGCCTCTGAGGTGCCAGACTGTGTGTGAAGCCCCTGCCTGAGAACAGAGCAACCAAAGTATCTCACAGACTTTTCCTGCATTCCTCTGCTCCCCGTGCATTTGTTTGGGTTTTTTTACCCCTAATCACTGGTTTTGGCTGATCCTCTTACATTCATGGTCTCAGGGTCTTGTCTCCCTGGCCTCACTTTCCTTGCTCTGATTTCTTTCTGTTCTTGCAGCTCCTTTTGTACCAATCTTGTCCCAGTTTCCGTGCTTTTCCTGGCACCTCCTCTTTCCCCTGTACCTGAAGCATGAATAACTGAGATAATGAGGCACAGGCCAATTTCCCCAATTACTTTGTATACGTATGCAGTTGTATGGCCTCACCCACTGCCTTGTCTCTCATCCTTCTGTCCTTTTCTATAGCAGTCTCTGGAGGATGGGATTATCTTTTAGTGTGTATTTAGCATATTTTTGCTGCCACAATGTGAATAGCATTGAGCAATGGTATATGTATTTTGAAAACCTAGAGCTGTGTTGTAGTGTTCATTTGGGCTAGTAATGCCTGACAAATGACCATGCAGCCTAGCTTGTCATCACCTTCAGTAAGATGTTTTCCTGCATTCAGGTTGTCATTGCACGGTTTTATATTTCTGAAGTTGGAAGGGAAGATAAGTTAATAGTGTGTATGGCCTCTAATAATTATTTCATGCTTTTTATACTAATGTTAATGTGTTCTGAGTAATGGTTTATGGGAAATACCTGTTAATTTAGGTAATGGGGATAGTATTTTGATCAGACACATAGTAAATGCAGAAGTTGGAGGGTATTTTTTGAAGGCTTCTCCATCTTTCTATAATTACCAGATAGATAATAGGAACTTGCCAGATTCAACATGCTAATGATTGCCTTCCAGCTTTGAGAGAGACAGAAATTATACGCTAGCAGTGTCTGAAGGAGATTCTGCTTTGGTAGTGTAATAAAACATACAATACTGTGCTCTCTTGCCATTGCATAAACATCCATGAATATGTCCTTGGTCTTTCAATACAGAAAATAATGAAGATGAAGCTAAATTTACTTTGGGAGTACTCAAATGGCTATTGATGGCTTAGGAATGCTGGGTTATCAATAGTAGATGAACTGCTTTGTTGTTGTCTGTCACTTTGTAGGGCTGCCTCATGAATCGTGTTTAGATAAAAGGTAAATGCTCTTACTGTCCCATTTTGCTGTTTTAAATTGCTACCTTTTCAGCTTCGTCCACAGATTTCCCAAAGCAAGCTCTCTGTGCCTGAGGCTCAGGGTATTTTCTTAGTGGTGCCTTTTTTGAACTGGCTCTGGACTGTGCTGCCTGATTAGAGGCAAGTCTGCTAAGATCCCAGCATGTGACAATGATCTGCTGTGCTCCCTGTTCCACAGGCAGCTTAGCACTGCTCTGTGCTGGGCCTTTAGGAGGATGGTACAGAAAACTGGGCGGGGGGGGGGGGGTAGTATTTTTAAATACATCCCATACCCTTGATGCCTTGCAGTTGGGTCTAGACTAATGGGGAAGAGAGCACTTTGGGTGTTGTGCCACTAGCTGTTCTCTTAGTTGCCTCTTGCTGTATCTCACTTTTAAGGAAATAATTTGCAGCCCACGAATCCCTCTGGGATGAATAGAGTTCTGTCCAGTATTTTCTTCTAAAATTCAGTCATTGTGGTGGATTACTACAGAAGAACATGGAGACCTTTAGTCTTTCATATTTATTGCCATCGCATTGGGACTGTGTAAGCAAAGGAGCAGCCTGAGGTAGCAGATGGCCTTTGGGCAAAGGAAAAAATAACAAAAAATGGTAAAAGCTGCAGCAACAGTATTTCTAAATCTGCAGAAAATCATCTAATCCCCAGTTAATATAAAACATGCCTAAAATTACTGGATCTTTTGAAGTTGATGTCTTTGTTTCAGAAGTAAGCTGTGCAGCCCCAGGTGGTGTGAATTTACTGGGATATTGCTACAGAAAGGTTTCTGGAGATACAGGACAGGAACCTCGCCTGTTTGGCTCAGGAGCTGTGAACCAGATCACGTGATGGTGTTTGGACTTGGTGTGTACTCTGCCATTTCTTCCATTTCTGCGGAAATGGGAGAAATTCTGGGAGAAAGCTTTTGCAAGCTTATTCTGATTTATTCTAAAAAATGCATCAATTACACACTGCTGTTAATGGTGTGTTGTACTGGTCAGTGTTAGGAGTAAGAGGCAAGGCTCTTTCAATAAAGAAATAAATGTCACCATCATTTTTTCCAGGGCTCTACACATTATGTATTAAATGGACAAAGAATACAGCATAAGGGGGTGGTTGGGTACCTACCAGTTACTGTAGTGATAATTAAGGGCTCACTTAGACCAGTGGGCCCATGAGTACCAGATCTGGGTATACAGTGTGTGTGACCCATCAGAGTGAAACTGAGACAGGTGTCCTGGCACTTCTTGTCTCTCCATTCATTGCATCATGGTTTCTGCAGGAATAGAGTCTGAATGTGGGGTTCCAAGGGAGCCCCTACACCCCTGCTTTGCCCGACAGCCTCTGGAAATCTGGAAAGAGCTGTAGTGAAAAGAGCACCTGAGTATTTCTGGCAAGTTTTGGGCATTTGTTTACTTAGGTGGGTGTTTTTTCTCCTTCCATCACAAGCACTAAAAAGATCTGGCCACCTATTTCATGCAGTTTGCCAGCTGTGTCCCTCTCTTGTCTAGCAGAAGCAGAGGGTCATGTTTTTTTTCAAACCCTGCAGTTGTACTTGGAAAGCACTAGCTATGCTGGAGGCACTTCAAGGATGGGAGGTATCAGTGCCCTACTGAGCTTTAGCTGGCTCCTCACAGCCTCCTGCTGATGCTGGGTATGAGAGATCACAGGGCAGGCCAGCCTGGTTTTCCACTGACAGTAGGGGCCCTATGGCAGACCCTTGAGCCGCTGGCATATTTAAAGAAGTCAGTTTGAACAAAATCCATAGCTCATGTAGATTGATGTCACATCCTTAACAGGCAGAGTGTTACCATTTCACAGTTTGAAAGAACTATCCTGTAATATCTGTTCATTTATTGCTCTATACTTTGTGCTATTGGTGCCAGCAGAGATGAGAAATGAGGTAAAGCAAAAAATGTGTTCTAGCCCAGTTGTCCCTAAAGTGTATGTGTTACTGTGGCTGCATAGCTGCACTCAGTCATGGGCCTGGCTCTGGAGAGGAACATGCTTTAGTGATACAGACTCTTTTGTCTAGTTCTGCCAAAAGATGGTCTCTTCGGACCTTCTGCTTTTGACTTAGACCTGTTTCTTTCTACTTGTGTGTTCCTTGTCTTCTCCTAAGCCTTATTCTTGCATGTTTTCCTCGCACTTAGAGCTCTCCTATTTCTCCCTGCAGCCACTCTTCCCATCTTAACAATCTGTTGTATGTGTTCACTTTTTGTCCCAAAGGCCTTAAGTTACTTTCCTGTCATTCATTTGACACCTCGTTGTTGCCAGTCTCCCATCCAGCCTTCCAGGTCTGTGCTGCTGCCTCCTTAGCTCTGTGTCCTCCTGTCTCTGCTGAGTTGGGGCCAGTCTCCCCTTGTACCAGCTGCATGTTGGATGGGTCTCAGTTCACCCTGTTCTCATCCAAATATCTCCTGATTTCACTCTCCTTTTTCACCCATTTTTTTCTCCTTGGATTTTGCCTAGATTGACTGACTCTCGCGGTCTTTCCTCCTTACTCCCTTGCCCTCTTTTATCTTGCTTTTCTCCCCGATTCCCCAGCCAAACTTCCTTGCCTATTCTTATCTATCATCTTGCCCACACATCCCTCAATCCCAGTTTTCCTCCTTTTTCCTTACTTTTCTCCAATTTCCTTACTCTAGTTCCTGTTTTCACAGGAGTACATCTATCTCATTTCAGAAGGCAGTAAAAGCGTCTCTCTGACATAAAGCTTTTTCCTGGGTCTTGTCAAGTCCTGTCTTCAAGGAGTAGAGATACTTGAACTTCTCAAAGGAAAAGTATGCCAAGACCTTTTAACTTGTGCAGTGAAAAGTGCTTTACTTTGGCTTTATTTTCAGAAACATATGCATTGTTTTAGTGGAGATACCCAAAATTACATTTAGCATGAAGCTGCATTTTTTTTACAATTGAAAATTATCTGGAAAGGGGAAATGGGCCAACAGCTGTAACAGGCAGCACCACTGCTAGCCTCACCCTCCTGTAAGTTATCATCACAAAATGCCAATTTGACTTTGAATATGTTCCAAGTCCTTTTTCACAACATATTGGCAAATGTGTGGTCTTGGAAAGATTTAATATGATCCTGCAAATTTTACAGGGCTCCCAGTAGAGTCAGTTTCCCAAGGAGGAGGTTACACGAGCAGTGAACTGCTGCCTGCCTTGCTGCTTTATAAGAGTTAGTTGAGGAGTGAGAGCCCCACTTAGGAGCTGGGCACGGTTTGTGAGCCCTTTGATGGCAGAACTGCATGTGTGTGTGTGAATCTCCTAATCATCCTTCCTCTAAGACTAGTTCTATATATGTAAATCAAAAAAATAAGACACCTCACAAATTACAGCTGCCTGTATCACCATAGTCTTACTGTTTCATAGAAGGGCCAGACTGGGATGCTGATACCTGGAAGAGGATCGGTGATATGACAGAAAATACACAGCTATTGAAATAGATATTTGAATTTTGAATGGGTAAACTTGTAGAGCAGTTCCACCAGCCTTATACTGTTCAAGGTCTGTCTCTGTCTATCATGTACTTTTTCACAGCAGAGTGACGACATGATCCCCAGGTAGTTAATAATAATTCTTTCATCCTGGGGAAAAAAGTGAAAGGAAAAATGAGCTACATAAGATTTGCCTGTGACATTTAAAGTCCAAATTGGACTTTATCTGAGTAATTTATCTTGGAGTATTTGCAGGAGGGAGTGTAGGAGAATATGAATGAGGGCATCTTAGTTATGTCTGTGCTTTCTGATAGCTGAAGAGAATTTTTGGTGGCTCCATGTGGCTGGAAGGTCTGTCTGTGTGATCTCTTCTCCAGCAGATGGAAGATAACATTAAGAGGAGTACTTTAATTATCGAAGCATGGGAATTACGCCAGGGCAGTATCCCCCTGAGACACCACTTCCTTTCAGAGTGACAGGTGATGTGTTTCTGGGATGTTAGAGAGAACTCATTTCCCCCTGCTGCAGTGAACACGTGTACATCACATTTTCTCTGGCAGTATTGAGCCTGTCCACAATCTGTATCTGTTGCTGGTGAGGAAAGAAATGAAAATACATTGTATCCTTGTAGAGAACATAACAAGTACAAAGGGACTGAAGGAAGAGAGTGTGTTTTTCAATTTTATTTCTTTCACAATCTGCTTAGGTTCTTCGAGTCCCTATGAATTACTTTTTGAAACGTGTAAAAGATGATTAGATTGACATAAATTGAAAAATTCCTGCATGGAGAGATTCTTTCTCAGAGCATTTAGCAATTTTTATTTCCCACTGCTGTTACATATCTGCTTGCGCAGGTGTTTGTGCAACTTCACGCCTCCGTCAAGACTTCTCTTTGCAACGTGCTGTGTTGCATGTGAGCCTACCAACATGTCCTGCATCCAGGCCTTCCTTTAACTCCAATGAATTGCATTCAATATATTCTTGTGAGTATCAGGAGTTAACTAATGGAGGCACAGACAGCCTTCGGCGAATTGCTTACAGCTTGGGCGTGTCACTTCTGTGTGTCTCTCAGGAGGCAGCTCTGAGTGTCAGCCCTTGCTTGGAGGGAGGATGAGAAAGGGCTGTGCACCCATGGGAGTTGTGATTCAGCAGGGTGTCCTATGGTACCTGGGGAAATGTGGCCGGGGAAAGACAGTGTCTGCCCTTTTCTGCACTGGGGCATGTTCTGGTCCATAGGAGGAGCAGCCACCTGCTGCATGGCACTTTCAGGAGATTGCTGTGTTTCCAGGAGGCAAGACTGGAGCACTATGTTTATTCTTCAGCCTCTGCTTGTTTTTCAGCTGCTTTTCCCCACAGCTGCACTTCACAGAATCACTTGAAATACAGCTTTTCCACCAGCTGTTTGCTGGTGAAAAGGCTGGAAGGAGTGTGCCATGAGGAGCAGCTAAGGACTTTGGGTTTGTCTAGTTTGGAGAAAAGGAGGCTGCGGGGCAACCTCACTGTTCTCTACAACTTTCTGAGCAGGGGAAGTGGAGAAGGAGGTGGGACTTCTTCTACCTGGTGTTCAGTTATAGGATGCATGGGAAATGGTTCAAAGCTGTGTCAAGGGAGGATCAGACTAGATATAGGAAGCATTTCTTTACCAAGAGGGTGGTCAAAGACTGGAACAGGCTTCCTAGAGAGGTAGTTGGTGCCCCAGGCCTGTCAGTGTCTAGGAGACACTTGGTCAATGCCCTTAACTTTTAGTCAGCCCTGAACTGGTCAGGTAGATGGACTTTGTGATCGTTGTAGGTCCTTTCAATTGAAATATTCAGTTCTGTTCGAATATTTTAAAGTCTGGACACTGGAGTGGAATTCACCTGTGCTAATGATACACAGCAGACCATGAGGTTAGCAAAAACCATGCCCGAGACCATACTTACCTCAGTCACCACTCCTTTTGCTCTGAAGGAGGTTATTTGAGCCCTTTCCTACATGTAAGAAATACATTTCCTAACCTGTCCATGCTTATCAATGCAGATCAGGGTAGACAGTTTGTGTCTTAAGTCACACCCTCCATCCAAATTCATAAAGATGTTTAGAGATCTTCTTCTTGATAAAAAATACTCAGGTAGGTTGTCTCACTGTCCATCGGTGTGGATCACTGTGTATGAACTTGCCTCTTTTCCCACATAACCACTGTAGCCTCACTGGTGGCATTAACTTATGTTTGTACAAGCAGTCTGTGCTTTGTTCCTCAGAAGCCTGGGGCAGATCAGGAGCAGTCAGGTTTTTGGGCTGGGTTTCTGAAATGAGGTGAAGAACTACTTTCTGTGGAGCCTCCCTGCATAATTCACAGGTACATCTTGAAATCCACCCAGTTACAACCTGTATCACTACTACTTGCTCGATCCTGTTTTCCAGGATGAACTTTTAATCTTAGCTCACATCATACCTTCCGGAAATGCTGTTATAGTAATGCCATTGCTGGTTTTTGCTGTCTTTTGGTGTTTACCAGCACCGAACAGTAGAGGTGGGACACCATAAACTGTTGAAGTTCTGAGTGTCAAACCTCAAGATCCTGTTACAAAAAAGTTAAGACAGTAGACAGGTTACTCTACAAGATATGATTAAGATGAACATGTTTATTATTTCCTAAATATTTTCTCTGTTTTATTTTAGTATTTATGAAACTTTTCCTGAGTTAAGTAACTTCTGTAAATTTACTTTTCTATTAATACCCTAACATAGCTGTGTGTAATTGGCATGTGATTAATACATTTAATGGAGTTTCAGTCTTGAATGTGACTCCTTTAGCACACTTTCTGACTTTTTTCTGTTTGCTATTCATGTTGGCCACCTGAGACACTTTGATTTTTTTTTTTTTTTTGGCATAACATTAATTTTTGTTTCATAGTTGTTAGCATTATTATTTTATCAAATAACCTGATAAATTGGTACAGCAAGACTGCAGCAGCAGTCAAAGCATTGATGCTTTCTAATGGTGCACTTTACCTCTGCTTTATTATTGCTGCCCATTTCATTATTTGCAAGTTGATTACAGCTGCATTTCTCAGGGGCTATGAAATATTCAGCAGCCTGGACTAGCTGGGGGAGAATTGCAGTCTTTGCAGCTGAACACCTGCCCTCAAAGGCAAAGAAAAACCAAAAAGTTCTTGTGTTTAAAAGTGATGGGGAAATTCCTTCTTTTCTTTAGCTTTCCCACAGTACTGACTATAGGTAGCTAATTAAAAATTGCCACTTTACTTATGCTTGTTATTGGATGGAGGGGAAGAATAAGAATAAATATACGACTACTGCATTTCTGCCATATTTGCCTGGCCACAGCAGAGAAGGAAAACAAATCTTGGTATAATTGGTTGCCTGTGTGTCAGCGTGAGGTAGTTGACATTCAGGGTGGGGTTGGGGAAAAAAAGCCCTCTGTGTTAAGGGCAAACATGAACACTACTGGTTATGTTCTCACACTGTATCTCTCTGGGGACTTGCCAGCAATGATTGACTGAAATGTGCAATATTTTACCAAGTAGGAAACAGATAAGATTTTTATAAACAGGATACTTCATCTTTAAAGTAAAGAAACAATTGCTTTGACCTTGTCACTGAATGAGTAAGGCCAGCATTGTGATAATTGAGAATGTAGCTAAGCAACAGTTCTCCAGGAGCAGGCACTGCTTTATTTTTAGTAGAGTACACCAGTAAGGTGAGGGGGTGGGACAAACACACATGAGTATGAATGAGTAAAACAACTGGTTAATGATTACTAAAAAGAAAAAGAAATTCTTCGTGCACCAAGTTTGAGTTGTAATATGTGCTTATACCGATTTTAATTTGGATTTACATCAAAAGAAAGTAATTGAATCAATATATCCTTCTGTGGTCTGAAAAAGCAGATAGCCTGACAGTATCTCTGATTTCTTAAGCTGCTTTAGTAACTTGAGTCTCTTCTGAAAATTAATGGTGTAGAAGAAATGGCATGTTCCTTCGGAAACAGTCTATTTTATATCTTTTTCTCCTTACTTTGATGTTAATTATGTTTCCTAATCTTACAGGTTAGTATTGCAGAGCCTAATTTATTTATTGCTCTAACTTCGGTTTAAACTATTCTTAAATACCTTAGTGAGCTAGTCCCCTACAAAGTTAACAGTGTAAGACCCTTTAAATCTGAAATAAATGTCCAAGGAATGGAACGTACTTTTCTTCTAGCTAAGTCAATTTACAAACCAAGTTAGTTAATTTTTCATGTAGGCAGTGGGGAAAAAACAAATTCCAAAGTTAGTCATTTTTATTATGTAGGCATTGCAGGACAAATTGCCACCATATGGCCCCTCTGTTATCCCGTAAACAAAAGTATGTGTTCCAAGCCTGGTGCCAAGGGAAAATCTGCAACCACTTTACCTCTCTCTGTTTCTGGTAAATCTCTCATCACTGACCTGGATGCCCTTTCTTTAGATATTAAACCAATTCAATTGCTGAGTGACAATGAGTTTCTACTTATCAAACCCAAGCAGTTACAGAAATCTCTCTAAAGATACTGTCACTGTATGAGTATAAACTACCCTAACTTTACATACAGGAGCCTTTAATTCTGATTTGGTCTATGAAATCTGTATTAGTGGCAACATTGCATAGGTGAGAAAGTAGAAATGTCCTAATTCTCAGCCTAATTGTATCAGATCTTTAAAAGCCAAAAGACAAAAATAATAAAACGGAATTTGAAGACTGTATTAGTTACTCTTGGGTATTTTAAATATAGTAAGAAAACCTTTTCCTAAGGTGCTTTTCTCTGGATATGATTTTAAATTTGATGAACCAGAGAATGTAAGGTATATTGTCATATTCTTAGAGTGTGGCATAATTGAATTTGGACTTGTGAATATTTTTTTGAATTTTATTTTCTGCCTAGGTGGAAACGTTTGTCAATACTGTATCTCACTTGAACATCAAGCCCTGCAGAGACTACAAGGTAATTGTTTCTGCAACTGCTTTCTGTTTCCTGTGGTGGTCAGCTTGGCTTTAACTCATTTTCTGAAGACCCCTGTAATTTATGAAGGTGCCAGCGCTAAGCAACTGAACTGGTTAGCAGGAATGTTACAAGTAGCTTTTACAGAAACTGTTGCTTACAGCTTCTGATCCATGGTGGGCTGTGTGAGATTGCCAGCGTGTGTGTATAAAATAAAGATGTGATACATTTTGAAAATGCACTTCTTGTTTTTGTGTGTTAAGAAGCAGCAGTACCAGTCCCAGCTGAAAGGTAAAATCTGCTGAATATGGGCTTGTGTGTGGTCATTCAGAAAGTTGTTCCGTACCCATCAACATCCAGACTTCTAGCTGGTTTTCTTCCTGGAGCTGTGTGAGAGGCATCACGTGTCCTTTCAGTGCTGACACAGGCTTTCCTGCCCCAGGAAGGCAGCTTTGGTCAGTGTAAATGTTTTGGTCAAGCAAAGCGATGACCACCTCATCAGAAATCAGTCTTAGCTCGCTTTGCCAAGTTGATAAAAGCTGTTTCTGCTGTTGCAGTTGTGGTAAATGCTGCAGATCTATACATCAATTTGATTGTCTCAAAGCCTGTTTGAAAGCATAGCAATGAGGTCACCATGGGTGTGGACAGCAACTGAACAAAATAGACTGCTGGGGGTTCGTATTTCATGCTCAAGTGACAAAGCTCTCCCACTGCGCTGGGTGCAGAAAAGAATATTGTGGTTAGGAAGTTGGTGTGGGCATGCAGAGCAGAGTTGGTACCTCTGCATGGAGACCAACCTTCAGTAGGCAGGCTGGTGCTGCTTACATTCATTACTGGAGGTCTGATGAGATTTGAGCAACACCAGGTTTATATTGGGTTGCCTCTTAAATAATGTTTCGCAGCACCTGCCAAAGGGTAAATTTCAAGCACTGAAGTTAATTTTAATTTCAAGTGTCCCAGCCCTTGCTGGGTGGCTGTTACTAGTACGTGACGGTATGGTACCAGACTGGACTTGACTTGATTGTATGTAATGCACACCATTTGTGCCTGAGTTGAGAAATACTGGGAAGATTTCAAGTCCCTTTCTTAGTGCAGTAAGAGCCTTGAAACATTACAAGGAATCAGTGCTTTGCTACTGCATACCAAGTAGGTGGTCTTTACTTACTGCATATTGGTACTATTGCGAACAAAACCTTTCAGGGTAACCCCACAGTGCTAACTGACCTGCTGCATGTTCCTAGCTTTTCCTAAAGGAAAGTTGGATTGTCAGACAAGCTTAACTTTTTTAACCCTAGAGAAGTTTAACTTCTCTTTTGCAAAATGGAGTGCACTTCTCTGATAATATACTTGGTTACCACAGCTTGTCTGACCAGGTACCTCCTAAGCTACAGGGACTGGTTGTATGACTTTGTGTGAATACTCTCCCTCTCTGTCTCTTTTTGTTACCTCTACATAGGACAGAAATGCTTCAGTCCCAGATTTTGAGCTCATGAGAAAGGCATAAATAAATACAACATAAGTATGATTCATAGAATCATTGCTTCTTGGAAATAGTTGTCTTTAAAATGAACATAGAAATCCATGAGTGTGTATAGGCACCTTAGAGATGAAATTAATGTAAAATCAATTTATTACCACTCATGCTTCTGGTGTCTTACATTGTGGAAGCTAGAGGTCTGTGATAGTTGTCTTTAAATCTGTCAAAGATTAAGCATTTTACTTCTGAACTCTCATTTTCTGTGAAAGATACTCAGATCAGGAAATGAAACATCTGAAAGTTGAGGGTTTTCTCTCTCTCTTCTCTGTTGAGTAGCTCATCATTTTGGAAATTCTGTTTGCAATAAAAATGTGTTGATGACTCTGAAGCGTGTCTGACGGACCTGCATAATCTCAACGCTTGCACAGGAAATCAGAACTTGTAAACAGATATTATGATGCCATAATATCCTCCATCAACATTAGACAGCAACACAGTGCCATCTGAGGGCAACTGTAGGTCCAGAGCATTATCATTTCAGTTAAAAACTGGGAACCTTAGAGCTGGGAAAAAAAAAAAAGAAGGTTTATTCTAGGGTCTTTCCGAAATCTGGATGTACTTCTCTGATTAATAGTACAGCCCAGAAACAGCTGTTTGGCTGTGAGTGAGGCTGGAAGGTGAGGACAGGATCTTTTTTCAACCAGTTGTGTTGGTGGTGAAATAGTATCAATCTTCAGCCTGGCAGATTTTGGGCTGTGTTAAGAAAGCAAGTGACCCCTCCATGGATCACTTGATGGGTGTGGTTTGGAGTACCTTCAGATGGAGGTGGAGAAGGCAAGTGTGACAGGTGATAAAGGAGGTCGCTGAACTCAGGACTTTGTTCAGCCAGTCAGGAACCACATCTCCAGGCACTGCACACACAGACAGGTGTGGTGTTTCACTGAGAGGTTCCTCCCTGAGGTTTTCTCCTCTGTGGCTTTCAAAGGCAACATCGAGAGGTTACAGCCAGTGTCAGTTTTAGGAAGCGTAATTATTAATTTAAATAGCATTGAAAGGATAAGAAAGTGCAAGTCGAGTGGTCATGTTTCAGGTGTCCAAGGTCAAGTGGTCCTGTCTCCTGGGGCTGGCAGAAATACATGTTGTGCAGTCATTTTTGTAGAAGCACAGGAATGGTATCTAGCAGAGACACCCTGTGGTAGGTGGGGTGAGGGACATGTGAGGGGTGAAGAGCAGGGTGGGGGTCTCTTGGGTAGGTCTCCGTAGCAGGACAGCAGAGGTGTTCGCAGGTCATCCCCTGTAACTTGCATCTTGCAAAGACCATGCAGGACTGTTTGTTTCATGTGTGTGGTGGCACAGCTTGACATCACACTGGACTGCCCGTGTTCCCAGTGTCTCTGCTCTGGGTTGTCTGGCCTGGTGTTGGCATGGCAGAGGTGCAAGGCCAGTGGCTGAAGGAGAGCGTGTGAGCCAGGTGCTAGCTGGAGAGGACTTGCTGGCATGGGAGCGCTGCCAGGGACCTGGCTGTGCCCCTCACCAAAAAGGCAGCAAGAAGGGATGAAGGGGTGCTTCTCTCAGAGCGACTTTGCACAGGATACATGGTTTAGTGCTTACAGCTGACAGCTTGCCTCTGTTGGAAATCATTGTTCTGCTTTCAGTTTCCTTTCTGGCTGTTTTGCTGCAAGCACCGGGGATTGGAGTTTGTAGGTATTCATAATCAATAGAAATCCGTACAAGCTTCAGCCTGAGGCTTCTCCTTTTTGCCTGTGTGGGTTTTGAGGAGTGGTTGTGAGGGTTTTTTTGTTTGTTAATGGGCTTTTTTTAGGTTGAGTTTGTTGGGGGGATTTTGTTTGCTTTTTTTTTTTTTTTTTTTTTTGGTCTTAGAAGTCCCCTCTTCTTGTCTTTATCATTTCACTTTCTCTGAGTTGGCAAAAGCATTTTCTATCAGTGCTGGTGTTAATGGGCTCCACCATGTTTGCTGGTGTGAGCTTCAAGATACCTTGTAGCTCCGCCACCATCAGCAGTAGCATCTGCAGGTCTGCAGGTTTCTTTGTCTGGCATGTCAGGTTTTCCCTTTGCTTTCTTTAGGTTGCCCTTCCAGATGGCCGGCTCTCCTGCAGGAGTAAGCACCCCCAGGCAAGGGCACTCAGCTGCAGCTCCTCAGTCTGAAAGGGTCATAAATACATGAAGTTTGTGCTTTTCATTATACTGAATTTAACAGGAGGAGCCACCTTGTCAGCAAGCTCCCATGGGGAGGATTTGCACTAAAAGGTCTGCCTAACAGCAGGGGACTGAAAAAACCCCCTTTGAGAGCAATGTCTCTGAGCTGAATGTTGGTGGCTCGGAGTCAGGGATCTCAGAGGTCATCCGTGGGTCTGACTGCAGCTTGCTAGTTTGTCTTTACCTCTTTGCTTTCTCTCTTTGCCTGGCCATGCTGCTGAACCTGGAGTGCCTGTGGCTTTCATGAGGGCTCCTAGGAGCACTGGCAGCTTGCCCCTTGTCCCAGAATAACCTGTCCATCTCCTCATTGCTTTCCAGCATGAGATCTATGTTTTCAAGGAACACGGTGGGAAGGCAACATTTTTGAACAGGCGGTGATGGAGACTTCAGCCCTGCTGGCCATCAGTGAACTGGGAGGGGGGGGATGTGCTGAGGGCGGGTGATGTGCTGTCAGCAGGGGCTGAGTGCTGCTGCCTGGCGCAGCCTGAGCTTTCCTGGTGCTGAAGAACACATGGAAGGAAGGAGGTGTACGAGTCAAGCTTGTTCACCTTCAATAAGCTGTGGGAGAGCAAGTGAGCAGCGGTTCCTACAATGCTGCTTGCTGTATGGTACAATTAACATAACCAGCCCCTCTTGGGCATAATACAAAGGAATTTAAGAACTGCCCCGTGGCAGGAGTTAGGCCTGTTTATTTAGACAGGTCCTGTAGAAGTGGAGCGATTCAAATACTCCTGTGACGGGTTTGCATCTGGGCATGGTGGGCGACTGAACCAGGAACTGCGCCGACTGCAAAAATAGGCTTACGTTGCAGGAACGACTAAGACGATTACAGAGCTGCATGAATGATTAATTTACCCTGCTTTTGTTTCACTTTTGATCCCGGGTCCTCTGGGGAAAAAAAAAAAAAGGCGACTTTGGAAGATGTTTTTAAAATAACAAACAATTCAGTTGTAATAACAGCTTTACTACGCAGATGTGCACCAGCACCACTCTAAGAGGAACAGAATAAAAAAATCACTTGCTACATTTCTCTGTAGCATGAATATTTGAAATTTGTAGACAAATAATCACCAAATACTTTGCAATCAGAACATTTATTCACATTTTAGGAGATTAATGTTATTAATCTTCAAATAGGATACACGGTTATATAGTGCTAGTGCTTTCTTAATAACCCTTTTTTAAGCTCAGTGTAGAAAGAATTTGTTTTGTTATTAAAATTACTCCACATATTTGAGACAGACTTCAGCTGAACAACTGCCTAATATGTGCTAGACACATATTGATTTTTTTGTCTTAGCCCAACATTTCCCCTGGGCATCATATTATTTATTCATAAAGCAGAAATGATGTCTGACAGGCATTTAGAGGGGTGTAGAGCTATAGTCCAGAAACAATGTGAAAAGCTTTGCAAGGACCCCAAGAAATCAATGTGCTGATGCTAAAGAGCAGCCTTTTCATTCTGAGCGCATATTCTTGCAATCATTTAGTGTGGAACAGGAAATTTAAATAACAAATAGTTACTATTAAAACTGCAGGCCTAAATTTTCATTCATCTTTATTCCAATTATCCGAGCCAAGGTGGAAGTAGGCACTGAAGGCAGCTCGCCAAGCCCAGACACCTCTTAGCCACAACACAGGCTTGCTGCTCTAGCCCTGGTTTGCACATTTGTATGTAAATTTCTGTTGGAAGTAAGATATTTCCATCAATAAAGATTTAGAACCCCAACGTTGTTCAGAGAGCCAAGACATTCCTAAAATGTGCATGATTCATTGCCACTTACTCTAATTGAGTGTTAGACTGATGTCTGTACAGCAGAGTAAAATAATAAATAGCTGGTATTTTTAGAATGTGAGTTGAAATATTTTGATAAGTTAGTCATTGTGACAGACCTGTTTGAAAAAAAAATCAGGCCAAATGAGATTTGTTCTGGTTTTGTTCATTCAAAACTAGATCACAGCATACTATCAAGCAGTATTTGCTGGTGAAAGATATATTTCATTTCCAGTAATGTTTTTTCTACTAAAAAAAAATCAAATGATCAGGTAATCTTAGGAAAATTTTCAACTGACCTTATACCTCTCTCAATAAGATAAATAACTACTGAAGTATTATATTTGAAGTGTGATGAACATCTAAACATCTGGTCCAGTCAGGCCACTATGGAATTTGTTTCTTGTTCTTTAAAACACAGATAATGCAGTCAAAAAATAGCCTGTCATCGTGTAATTAAATATTTCATCTTTATGTATAAGCACAAGGGAGCCAAACTAAATTTGTTCTGGCATTTCTTGACTTTCTAGGACTTGACTTTGAACCTTTTTCTTCTTTGATATATATTGAATTGGGAATTTCAAAATTTGCTTTGCATATTTTGAGGGGGGAGGGGAAATGTAAGAAAATTATTTTCTGTTCTATAGACATGACAATTGTTGTCTTTCTCTTGGTTAATAAGAAGGTTGTGTTAGTTACAGTGAAACCAGGTCACTCATTAACCTTTGGAAGCTAAGAAGTTCACATGTATTCCTTAAACTGGTCTGCAGAACACCTTATAGTTGTTTTCCCTAGGGAAGGCTTTTACCTCTTCAGTCATGAAGAATCACAATAAATGCAATTTTACGTCACTCAGCTGGGACAGCATAATCTGCATGCATCCAGAACAAGGAAGAGTGCCTGAAACATACACACATTTGTATTTTTTCCCTGGGACAGGGTATGGTTTTGAAAAGAAGGGAAAAGTGGTATCTTCTAGGAAATCAAATGCATGAACTTTAAGATACGGTGTTCTGGCATGTGATGTCATTGGGAAAGCACTACAGTGTTTTACTATGCCTGTCTTTCATGGATTTGAAAACCCAATTTCAGTTGACTCAATCTGAAGAAAGTGTAGCAAACCCAGCAGTTTTCTGGGCTGTTGTACACATTGCAGTGGGCATGTTCTTAATGCTTGCTATCTGATGAGAACATGAAGTCGTAAGAATACTTAATTTTCCCCGAATTGGTGCATTTTTATTTGCTCTTTCCAGTACTTTTGAATGCTGCCAATAACTTGCAAGAGTTGCTGTGTATTTACAAGTAGGTTTTAAATAACAAATTTACAGCATAGCATTACAGGTGACAGTGTTATGTAGTGACTTTTAAATGTCACTTTTCCAAACTGTTAAACTACAGCTGTAATAATAATTTTTTTTTATCTATTTGGATAGCTGGTAGCCAGTCAGTTAATGAGGTTTGTTCATCAAAAGCTCAGCTGCATTTCTCTGCCTCTCTGAACTCTTTTCTTAATTTAGTCCTGTCCTTACTGTTGTCAGGAACATAACTCTTGGCTTTTGACAGCAGAAGAGAAACCACCCCAGATAAAGCACTAAAACACGAATACACGCATTTTCTGCTTCACCGGCCTGGAGTGCTCTTCAGGACACTCAGGCAGAGGATGTGTGCACCAGAGCTGTTCACCCAAGGTCCAGCTCTAGTCAGTGCAGAGAAGTGGCTGCTCTTAGGACATGGTTCATTTAACATATTTTGCAGGCTTATTTTATTGTACAGTGAGTTGTGTCATACAAAAACCTTACAGGATGCTGTAGTCTGAGTGTAAGGACCCAGTTGTGGGGTGGAGTTCAGTTTCAGGCTGGCACACACATGTCGAGTTCCTCTCTGAGCAGCTGGGTCTTCATGTGAGCACAGCATCTCCCTTGGAGTCAGTGGGGATGTTATCCCTGTGTCCGGCGGAGCCTGGAAAGCACTGCTGGTCTCGCTGAGCCAGGGTCTGCTTGGTGGAATCCCTCACAATGGATGAAAGACTGGGCTGGACATGACACAGTATTCGTGTTATCAGGATGCTGGACTCCAGCTGGTGTGCTTTTCCAATCTGTAGTGATTTGTAACACTGGTACATAGCTAGCTACTATGCTACCTCCTGGCTTTCCTTTTGGGTGTTGATTCTTACTAGTTTTTAAAGGACACGGTGAAGAGTACTAAGCAAAATAATCAAGGATACTCCACATTTTTAACAGGCATTTTGTTGCTAAGGTTTGCATGAATACAGTGCAGCACAGCAGAAAGAACTCTCTTAACTTTGTGATATTGTTGTGTTCCTGAAATTGCTTTCTTCTGATGCTTTGCTGGAACCTTTGATGAAAAGTGGTTGATTTGTAAACCACTGTTAAAAAGGCCTTGTATGGGAAGATGATGTCTGTTGCCATTTTCTATTTCTTATCTTCTTGTTTCAATGATTTACCTAATGTCAGCATATCTTTGGCAAAACACCTAGCCTTACCAAACAAACAGGTATTTTCAGAGGCTTAGTAAGGGGATGGCAAACACTAGTCCATCTCATGGGTCAGTGGGATAAAAGGCTGCACTGCTGTTGAGGCTATCATCTACTGAGAGGCAAATGTGTTTTAAGACCAGGGTGTGCTGCTGAGCTCAAATGGGCCCCTTAGCCACTCCTCTTTCAACATGGTAAATGGCTGAGCTAAGGAGGTGACAAAAAAATACTGCCTTAAATATTTTCCAGCAGAATTGAACAGCAAGTACATTTGTAAATTGGTTTATAAAAGACAAAATTAGTCATGGAATGCAGAAGTTTCCAACTGTCGTGTACAGATATTTTGGGAGTCATTAGAAGATAGTAACTCCTTATAGCAACCAACATAGTTAATGATGTCCTGATCTTAAAAAATGAGCCATGAAAGTTGTTGAATAAGGCATGTTTCTTCCTCCAGAGATGTCTGTGCCTGAAACATGTTTAGCAGCCAGCCCCAGGGATGCCTGTGGCCATGAAGCAATGCCATCCTTCAGTCCATTGTCAAGCGTGGTCCACGTATAGCCTGTGCAGCTTTTACCTTGTTCAAACCTGCTATTAAAAGAGATTTGTTTTCTTGTGAGTGTTTGTGATGTTCATGTATTTATCTCATAATAATGGTAGAAAGAAGCAGTCTGATTTCATATCCAAAGCCCTTCTGGCCCATCCATCCACACAGCCCTCCAGTTTATTTGCAATACCAGCTTTGTCACTGACCTGCTGTGTATTCAAACCAGCATCTGCAGGCTTTATTCATTGCTATGCTGAAGTTAAGGATGAGCTGTGGACAGACATCAACACACTTAACCTCATTTTCTCCTTTTAAATCCCTTCTTAGAGTCTCCTCTGCCATAATCCCTGCAAAAAAAAAAAAAAAAAAGTAGGTTAGGGATGTGTTACAGCCACTGCCTCTTGTTGACTGATGCGGTCTCTTTGTTTCCTCCTACTTCCTTGTCAACGATCCATATCCACTTATTGGACTTTTTTTTTTTTTTTTTGATGTTTAAATGTGGCTTTCCAGGTGAGAATTATCTTTTTTGTTCTCGCTGAGCACAGCCTCCAGTGTGCTTCTGCTCTGCCTGGGACTGCTAGATGAGGTCCCCAGCACAAAAAGGACATGAACCTGTCGGAGTGAATCCAGAAGAGGGGCTACCAAGTTGATTAGGGAGATGAAGCACCTTTCCTAGGAGGAGAAGCTAAGAGAATTGGGATTGTTCAGCCTGTAAGAGAAGGAAGGCTTCAGGGTGACTTAATTCTGACCTTCCAGTACCTTAAGGGAACCTGCAAAAAAGATGGAGGGGGAATTTTACACGAGCGTGTAGTGGCAGGACAAGGGGGAATGGCTTCAAACTGGAAGAGAGTAGGTTTAGATTAGATATCGGGGAAAAATTCTTTCTTGTGAGGGTGGTGAGACAGTGAAACAGGTTGCCCAGAGAAGTTGTCCCATCCCTGGAAGTGTCCTAAGCCATGTTGGATGGGGCTCTGAGCAGCCTGGTATAGTGGAAGGTATCCCTACACATGGCAGGGGAATGGAACTAGATCATCTTTAAGGTTCCTTCCAACCCAGGCCGTTCTATGATTCCATGTTACCATAACACAGTGAAGAGAAAATAACTGGGATGGCTCAATGCTTCACAACTGCCATGGACTTTTTTACAGCACCATATGAGGAAAACAGATGTTATCACGTGGTAAAGGTGAAAAATTATGGCATATGTCCTTAATAAGGAGTATTCTTAAAATATTTCTAATAGTTATGAATATCTGAGCTGAAATACAGATGTCTTTTATTTATTTTTTTTTTTAAGAAAAGAAGGGCTTGTGGCATTCCTTAGTATTTCAGATGTCTTGGAGCTTCCATTTGCAGGTGTATGTTGAGCACTGCTGCACATCAGGAGCTTGTGAAATGGAGGTTTGAGTGTGGATGGGACATTTACTCAGTGTTTTCCCAGGCATGTGTAGGAGCTCTTTGCCAGAACCTGTGTTACCAGTTTAATCCTAACGCTTTCTCATGTCTCCTGTGGTGGTGAGTTTTTGCCTTGCAGATTATGGAAGAAAGGGAACACAATCCTATGGGCTGGCAATACTCAGAAAATTAGTAATATAGGAGCCTTCACCTGCTCCACTGTGTAGACCACCAGCTTTCATGTGAGGGCATGGTGTGTGCTTGGGCTGCAAGGGCAGGCTGAGGCAGGACTGCAGGTATCAGCAGCTGGGCTGTCAGGGCATTGTGGGTTTTGCCACATTCAGGTACGTGTGTGTGGCAGTCATGGGCTCTATGTGTTGCCACACCTCTCGGGAGAGCATCAGCCTGGACAGAGCCGGGTGGTTTTGCACTGGAATCACAAAAGGTTCCTCCTCACCTGCAAGATATATGGAGGATTTCGCACCAGTGGTATTGAAATATAAATAGAAATATACATACACATGAAATCATGCTAAATCTCAATGTATGCCTTTTATTATGTGTATACGAGCATCATGGTTTTAAACGTCACTGTCTTCGACACTTGTGAAACAAGTATCCCCAGGAGAAACTAAAGTTCCTTTTCAGTGGTGTAAATCCTCTTCTTGGTATCTTTAGAGGAGCTGTTGTTCTCTCTCAGTAAAGCAGGTACTGCTGGAAGCTTGTGTCTTTGGCATGGAGAGTATCTCCATTTTGCATGACAGGCAAGAAGAATGCATCCGTGGCGAGTTCACTCATTTGACGATGGTGGATTGAGGTTGCTGGCTTATGCTGCCAGAAAAGCTAGTGAATGGGAGAGGTACATAAACATTATTTTCATGTCTTCTATATTTATGGGGTGTTTGTCAATATGTGCATGCATACTACATTTCTAATTGGTGCTTAAACAAGTGTAGAAAGGGCTACACTACGATTCTTTGTATTGGTGTGAAAGAGGATGTAGAATGAAAAAGTACACAAAGCTCAGCCGTTAAAAATAGATTAAATAAGACATTTCTTGTTTATTGAGGGAGTCGTATAATTGGTCTGGAAATTGAAATAATTTAAACCTACAAAATTAGAAGTATTAGGTCAAGCTTTCCCAAACTGAATTAAAATATATTTGAAAGGAAGATTTCTAAGATGCAACAAATTTCATTTCTTTTCGTTTCTCTGGAGATTCTGAATGGGGCATCCCTGTTCAGGGTTGAAGAGGAGTTCAGTACTTGTGGGGCTCCAGCTGCAGGGGCTCACTTCCCTGCAGACACTGTCAGCAAAGCTGCCCATCACCGTGGCACTTTCTGTAGTGCACACACTGGGCTGCTCTGCTGTGCTCAGAGCATCCGTTCAGTTTAAGCAAACATCACGTCACAGCAGCTTGGGTCAGCAGGGATTTGACCCCTCAGTTATGTTCAGTGCTGTGACTAAAGCCTGCTGTATTCTACTTGAGCTATTTTATACATGGCATAACTGCCACTTGGGAATTTAGATTGACTGTTGTTTATCAGTTTAATCGTGAAATATCCACGTGATATTTACCTAGTTCTTCTAAATAAGTTGAAAATAAGTTGAGCACCCTGCCTTGACACCACCAGGAAAGGATGTGGGCTTCAGCTTTCAGCACTACCTCTGTATGTTCTTACGTCTGCATATTAAGAGACTGTATCTTGTCTGAAGCCATCAAAACCTTTTAACTTTTTAACTTTATGACCATCCATTGAACAGAGAAAGCTCAAAACATCCATTGAATATAAACTTTCTTCAGAGCTAACTGTGGACTTTTTTCAGAGCTACTGAAGCTGTAGTCTGCAACTTGTTTTGAGGTAACAGAAAAAGAGAATAGTAAGAATCAGACCTATCAACATGCCACTGCTGTATTTCTATTGAGAGGCTTTGTAAGTATGCATTTGCAAATAATTGCCTTAAAGCTCTTAACATTCTTGCACTGCAAGAAGCTAAGCAACATTTTCAGTGCTGATTCACGGTATATACTCCTGGCATGTATTCCTGCAGTCCCCACCAGGCAGAAATCCCCCTCATATTAAATGGGCTTTTTGCCCAATACAGTCTCATTCTAACTGAATTAGTAGTAACAGACTTAACTATAAATTATTTTTTACTCTGGGCACATTCTCTAATAATTAACCTGCACTAGTAAATACTTCACTGTATCAGGAAGGTACAAAAGCTTTTGATTTTTTAAACTCAGCAATTGTCTTTTATTTCAGGAGTGGCTCTGGTGGAAGAGGAGTTAGGTTGGTTTTTATGATAAGAAAGATCAGTTTTTAAAACAAACCTGAAGGTGTTATTAGGACATTGCTTTATGAAATTACTACTTTATGCTATGTTAAATTTGAAGTTCTTCCCCACTGAACACCTTCTGCTTTAGAGATTGGGATGGCCAGGTCTAGGAGGGCTAGGTTTGTGGCGGTTTTTAATGCTTTTATTTTCCAGGTATGCATTACTATTGAGAAGAGGTTGATTCATGCTAGACTACATTTTCAGTACGGATTGAATTCCACCTGGAATCAGAGTAGTGAAACGTGCTACATGGCAGCTGGCACAACAACATTTTTAATCAAATAATAGATTCCAGCTGGTGGGGAGTCAGTTGAGTTCTGAAGCAGACATGACTTGATGCAGATCTTCCTTATTTCTGTAATAAAATGGATTACCTTTGCATATGAAATAAGTGTAAGTGGAGGAGGAAAAGTGAAAGAAGACAAGTTCGTAGGTTTGCTAGAAACAAGACTAGCCATTGTAACCTCATAAGTTGACTTAAACAAGGGATAGTACGCGGTTCTGAGGTCAGAGAGACAAATTAACTTGAACTCTTCTCACATACCATGAAATGATTTCTGGTTTGCAGGTGAGCTTGTGATTGCAAGGGTCGTTTTCTAGGCCCTGTCCTTGAATATTGCATTTTGTGCTCTTTAGCTACCTACTCTTGTCACTGTCATGAGGAATCATCCTCACATTAGTTGTCAGCCTCTTCTCCCTACTTACCTGGCTAGGTCACAGTGCAGTGGTGTGGACAATTAACCCCAGCAGCTGAGTGGGGGTCTTTTTGGTGTCACCAAACTGAATATTGTTTCAGACACACCTTTTTCTCTGCTCTCTTGAGAAGTGTAAAGATTTTGATAGAATTCAGATAATGAGGATCTTACTGATACATAGAGCTGTAACTGTAATTGTGCTGCAAAGCCAAATGTAATAGTACTGGAAAGGTCAGTGCATGCTGTAAAATGTCAACAGATGCTGCATTTTCAATGATTTTTCTTGTTAGTTTATATCCCACTATCTAAGCTCAGTGCTTAGCCAGGACAAGCATCTCATTCTTCACTTGACTCTTACTAGGGCTTAGTTCATGCTATAGAAAGAAATGTGAAATGCTGCAAAATCCCCATACATTGGCTAAGGCTTTTTCTGCTGGTTTTCTCCCTGTCTGAAAGCTGTGAGTGATGGCTAGTTGTCTTTCTGTTATTTTACTTTTGGATGCTCTTCACAGAACCAAAGTGAAGTTGAGCAGCACCCCACCAGACTCAGCAGGTCTCAGTGGGAGCAGGTGTCTTGCTGTCCTGTCCACAGCCGAGAAGTGTGAACCTTTGAGGAGCTGATAACTCCCATCCCATTAGCTGGAGCTGCAGAGATTTGGTACTTCATGCAGTCCAGCCTGGAAGTAAAGAGAGCATGAAAAAGCATGTCTGATGTGAGGAGACTCTTTCTAAGATGAGTGATCCCCATTCCCTCAGAGTCTCCCCAAGGTCACTTGTTTCAGTCAGGAGCTGCTGTGTGATAGCAAGATCAAAGCCTTTGGAAGCAATCAGACCTTTTCATGACACTTGCTGAAAATGTGCTACAAGGTAAGTTTTCCCTTAAAAAAAAAAAGATAAAGTAAAAAATTTCTTTTTACTTTATTTGTCTGGTCAGAATTTCATCCTCAGTAGAAGTCCTATGGAAGAAGATACTAAGAGGTATTTTTAATGTAGATGCCTGCCATTAACATAAATCTATTAATTCAGGCTAGCAAGAGAGAGAGTATTGATTGCAGTGTTTTTACACTTCCTTCTGACAAGTTTGAAAAGTGATGAGAGAAAAACAAGGCCAAATTGATCTCATAATTTCAGGAGTTGTCTTGAAAATAAAAATAAATATTCACATAGCTTCAATTTATTGCCTGTATTATTTCCATGATGTTTCTGTAGTTACTGTCTGTAGCTGACAACATTACAGCATTTTTTAGAGACCTTTTGTGTTACATTTTGGTTTTGTCTGTCTCATTCCTCATGTAGCTTATTGATGCCATAAAAAACCCTAAAACCGTAAAAATGTTTCTGAATGTGGAAAATGCACAGAAAAAGCAAAAATAATCTGAGTATGGCAGACAGTAATCCGAGTTTGGAGGAGATATTTAGGTAAGTTTTTATATTAAATGTTATTAAAATTTCATATTAAGTTTCTGTTGTGCACTGGTAGTCCAGGAGATGCACTGGAAGTCTGGTTGTCTGTGGGTGTGACTGGTCAAACCCCACAATTTATTTTGGTGTAGAGTGAGAGATCTGAAACTTGCAGGGTTGGGGTTTTTTTCCATACAGAAGCAAAACTTTTGGAAACATTAATGAAACAATATGGAGAGAAACTCTTGCCAGAGCAGCCAAGTATTTTGTCCAGGCACTTTCCTGTAGCATCAGGAACCCAGCCTCAGGTCTCTTGTCTGACACATCCTGGGCAAGTGCTGTTTAATGCGGACCATCAGTGGCTTTTGGTCTGGAGCCTGCATCTCCTGCTTTCTCCTGCTCTGTCTACTCATCTGGAAATCGTAACCCACATCTGGGAAATATTTCTAACATCAGCTTTCTTAGGAAGTGACATACTAGTGCAAAACATTTCAGTCACCTTCGGTTTCAAACTGTATTTGATAAATTTAGAACCAGCTTTTTAGCAAAGCAGTGTGAGCAGTGGATGTGTTCAGATTTTCAGAAGGACCCAACGAGTTAACAGGCTTTATATTTTCTAATGTGTATGCTGAGGCACATCACACAGTTGAGGTTGTGGTGACTGAGTTGCAGGTAGTGGTTTGTCCTCAGCCTTGTTGACTGGAATGGCAGTAGACTGGTTTTCATTTGGATGCATTGAGTTCCATGTGCAAAGATTTGTTGGTTTTCATTAAGTTGGGTCAGATTTGTAGGATTCATTTAAATGAAAACTGGTAAATGAAGGTTAACAGATTACATATTGGCCATGTAGTTTAAGAAAGCAGCTATTTCAGAAATAACTAGTCTATTTGTGAAATAAGCTAATAATATTTAATGACTTGTTTGATTCTTACAAACAGTTACTTGTGCTTGTAGATCCTAATTGCATGAGCAGAGTTCTGTACTTTGCACGGGCAGAGTTATATTTGTGTTGAAGTGTTTGTTGTATTCATGCCAAAAAAACAACCAAAAAACCTTATTAAGTTCTGATCCTTAAAATGTGCGTGTGCTTAACTTGACTGCTCAAATAATGTTGCTTTGGCAGTGTTGATTACAACACTTTGATCACGAAATACCTCATGTAAGGTGGTGGTGGTGGTGGGGAATTAATACAGCAGTAGTGTTGATCTGTATAAACAGTCATTAATGAGTACACGTTGCACCCTTCCCTGGAGGCAGAAGAACATGTTTCTGCTGAGTTGATGAGTAAAATTAATTTGCTCACTAAATATACTTACTGTCTTGAGATCCAGTTTGCTGCTGCTCTCTTAGCCCAAAGTCAGACTTGAGAGTGACTGTTTCTGTACTTTGCTGGGCAGAGATTTCTCTGGGTGTTGAGGCGTTTAATCCTGTCTGCTGTATGTCAGCTGCACCACCTTCGGCTCAGTTCCCTGAGCTAGACTAGGGATAGCACAAAGGCATTTATAAAGGTAAACAAGGGCGTTGTTTGAATGTCTTTACAAACAACAGAAGATAATTTCTTTGCCCACTGGAAGGGGAATGTTTAGTATTTAGCAAGGAAGGAAAAGTACTATCCTTTTAGGCTTTACAGAGTAGAAAAAATTACTGCAGCTTAAAGCTGACTGGAGCCTCTGAACCTCTAATGGTAGATACCAGCAAGTCCTCAGCTGAGATTTTGGGATACCAAAGAAGAACCCGGGGATCTAGCAGGGAATGGACTAAGGTGAGACTAAGAGAGAAATGTGGGAATAAAACAAAAAAGCCACATATTGCATAAATGAAGAGTGGGGAAAGGAGATCAACAAGGAGGTCACAAGGGTAGAGTTCTGTGATTGTTGCTCTGAAGAGTGGCTGGCAAACATTCCATCTGACAGGATTTTGTATGGATTTTGCATGGCCAAAATTTCATTTATAATTATAACTAGGTATGTGAATTTTTCTTCACTACTCTTGAGTGAAGTTGTTCGTGCATTGTTTTTCATGTTTATTTTCTCAAAGGAGAAAAAAATTTGCCGACTCCCCAGATACTCTAAGAAGAAAAGCCAGCCGTTTATTTAGGCTGGCTCTCAATATGCAGAAAGTTGCCTCCAGAGGAAAATGCTAATATTTGGCTTTGGACTTTCCTGGGAACACAAATAAACTGTTGGTTTTTTGTCTTTGGAGATTTTGTAGGTGTTTTTATTTCTTTCTTCTTCTTTAAAGTCTTTCTACTTATCTAGCATTTTGCATAACTTTGATATTTATCTTTGCAATACAGTAATTTACATGAAGATATGCAGGGTTTTGAGATTTTATTTTTTTTTTACCGGTAGACAGAATAGGAAGTTAAAAATCATCTGTTTTCCATTCAGTATCTGTTTTGCAGTGCATGTTGAAAGAGACATATGCTGCTGCATGTATGATGAGGCTAATTCTGTCTTTGCCTTGGTGGAGTCGTTCACACTGCACTTGCATTCTGATGAACTGAATGAGAAATTAGGAGTTCAGGTTCACAGTGATCTCTCAGGAGGTTGCTTTGATAGAGCACTGACTTTGCTCAAATCTCTGTGAAACTCACCCAGCCTCAGGTCCACCCCAACCTTCTGCTGCCACTGTGCTCTCTTTCCTGAGGGTCATCCGAGGGAAGCTAGGGGTGGTTGAAGGTTTCAGGAGGCTCCAGCATGGCTTTGGGTACGGCCTTGCTGTGAAATTAAAATTGAGTCTTGGTAAAGAGACAAAATCTCTTGTAGGCCAGACTATCCCTGTCTCCCCAGTGTTGTTTTCTGAGGCTCGTGATAGCACTCTCAGTAAGTGTGCATCAGAGACTCGTGAAAATAGAACACCTGTAAAGGTGAGAGTTTTTGAGTGGGAAGTTCCTCCTTGACTCCACAGCTTTTACAGGTTATCAAAGTCAGGGTGGGCTCTGGGCAACCACATGGGCATCTGACTCCCTGCATCTGGGCCTCAGTGAATGGCATTGAAGGATTTGCTTTTAATGGGCATGTTAAACATGGGACAAATTCAATTTTAGTATTGTCATTTAAAGTAATTTCTGATACAGATGATTTGCTGGCAAATGAGACATTAGGTCTGCCATAATTTGGGGCTCGTCCAAGTTTCTGTTCCTCTAAACACAGGTGATCTAAGTGATGGTTCAGCTGTGCACAGTGCTCTTCAGAACTTTAATGTAGATGAGCCATTCTGACCATGATGATGACTGCAGTAGCTAAAACTCCTATACAGTAATTACAAAATATTCCTGCCATCACCTCCTTAAAAAAACCCCTGAAATCCCATCATGGTTGGCTGTTGCTTTGATCCACTGTGAGTGGAAACTGCTTAAAACAGACACGTATCTCAGAGGTTCCCATGGCCATTTTTAATGGAGTATATAGTCTTAGTATTGAATATCTGAAAATATCACAAAAAATTTATTTCAAAGAATAATGAAAAATTCACAAAAAATCTGATTTGGTATCAAACAAAAGAAACTTAAGCCTTGAATAAACCCTGCTATAATGAGGCATGTAATACTTTATAGAGTAATCACAGTGTATGAAATATTCTGACAAAATTTTCCAGTTCAGGTAGTTCACTGTGCACTGGTACCTTAACAAAGATACTCGTCCCAGCTTTACTAAAGCAAGGATAGTAAAATTCTTATAGAACCTAAATGTGTTGTGCACGTAGAGTAGAAATGTCTATCATGAGATTACATTGCACTTAGGTTCATGATGACCTGTCTTTTCTCTTCACTTTGATTTTCCCCTGACTTGTAGTTACTGAAGTCCCCAAGGATTACAGGAGCAGAATGCCTAAAAGTGCTCTTTAATGCTTGCCAGCATGGCTCTGACAGTGTTAGACACACATTTTAAGTACGCTAACAATTGAAGGATAATGCTGTACGTAGTGTAGTGGGTTTACAGAAGAGGCAAATAGGGATTTTGCAGCTAATAATGGAGAGAGTCTTTGATATAACAGCTTCAAATATTAGATTAGGGTGTATATAATTTAAAACTCCTTTTCAGTTGTGCTGTAAATTTAATGGCAAGATTTGGTTGAAATGAACTCTTGTGGTCTGCAAGGAAGAAAATCAATCAGGATGCACCTTATCATTTTGCTATATCCTTGGTAGGGATGCAATTAAATTCAGTCAGAAAGGTCACAGTGTGGGGTGTGCATTAACCTTACACTACCCCGGTGTATGATACTGCCACTGAGAATGAGTTAATAAAGATATCAGTTGGAGCTGCACATTTGTTCTCTTTTTTTTCCAAACATATCTGTGTTCACACACACTTCTAATTACGTCTTTGTGCATAATATTAGCAGATATCTGGAATATTTGTAGGGCTGTTAATTAGGTTGTAGGCTAGTGTACAGTGGAATGTACAGCAGAGCTCCACAGTTGGTGGCCAAACCCACTTAACTCACTTGCTGGAGTTCATGTTAATGCAGGAATATGCCAGTGAGACAAGGCTTTGTTTCATTTCCAGACTGATGATGTTTAAAGCAGCAGCTGCAAAAAGTGGGTTTAGTTTCAAAGTGCAATACAGTTTCTGAATGCCATTTGCATTATACATATTTGCTCCAGATGACAGAAGTTAAATTTCCTATTGAGAATTGGACAAGTACTTTGGTGGTGAAGAGACTCTTGACCTTTTTAACCCATTAAATTAAGTTATGGGGAGGTATTTGATTATAGGTTTGATTTGGGAGGCCCTTTTAAAAGGAACCACGTTTCCCATATTAGCTATTAAAGAAAACATTAGCTATTAGTGCAGCATTAAAACAGCAGCGCAGTTTCAGGGGCAAGGCAGAGAAACAATATCCATCACTTCTTTTCCAGAGGCCTGCAGTGAGAGGTCGTCAGATTTTACTTCTAAAAAGCATTTTTGCTCCTCCCTGGGAAGCCATTTTTTGTTACATGAGATTGCAGACTTTCTAATGACTATATTGAACACTGGGGCACGTGAATGAGAAATACAAAATGTAAACTTCAGATTCTGAGATGGTGCCAGGGGAAGTGGATTTGGGAAAATAACAGCCTGTTAGGCCAACCTCTAGAGTACATAATATTTTAAAACAAATGTTGAACAAGATGATAAAGTCAGGCAAGCTAGTGGAAAATGGGATAAAATAAAAAATTATTAATAAATATTTTTATACTAAGGTTAGCTGTTTCATCTTCTTCAGTTCTGTTGCTGAATAAAAGCAATAGATGTGTTCATCACAATCTTGATAAAGAATTTGAATGTGGTACCCACATGGAGATCTATCAATGTGGCAAGAGAAAAAGAAAATTCATACATTTTAAATATGTAGAGACATGAATAAAGAGATGTAAATATTCGGCTTAAAATGGGAGTGTTAGGCCAAAGGGAATCTGCTAATTAAATTCCTCAAAGGAGGTGAAATATGTTTAATATTTTCCTATCACTGTCATAAATAAGCAGTAGTATGCTTATGAATTTGACAGGTGACAGAATTCTTACGAATTTATAGGTGACTCAAAGGTAAGAGTCACTGGCATTTCAGAAGAGGATCATAGTATCGTACAAGGATGTTTTCTTCTGAGTTGGTGTGATGGATATGACATGAAATGTAATGGTGCAAAGTGCAAGGCCATGCTTTTTACTCTGAATAAAGTGAGGCCAGGTAATAAAAACCAGTTCATGATTATCTCTGAGGTTCATTAACAGACTTCTCCAGGTGTAGCAGAGGTAAAAATAAAGAGCAGCTTTAGGATGGAGCATCATGGAGTTCATAGAAGGGACTTGTGAGTTGCCTTGCAGTTCTGTGCTCCTGTATTTATTTGAGGTGTTTCTCTTGAGGAATGGGATGTGCGTGTGCCTCTCTGTGTGTGGATGTTTTAATTAAATTGCTAGCTGCTTCCACGTGTTTGAAGCATTTCCCAGTGGTGTCTGTGTCTGTGCACTGTGAGCAGCAGGAAGGATGATGTGTTCTTGTGCATGCAGCTGCAGCACAGCAGGAGAGGGGAAGACTTAAGAGAGAGCAAACTCTGCAGCTTCTGGAGGGGTGGTGGTCAGTCAAATGCGCTTATCCCAGGCCCTTTGCTGCTGTGGGTATGTGCTGAGTTTCTGCTCCTCTTTGGATGATAAACCATCACTGCTCATAAGCACAACCTAAATATTGGCCTGCCTGCGGAGAAATAGAAAAAATCCATTTTTACAGCACATAAGTTTTGCTCCTGGAAGACAAGAGAGAGCTGTGTCCTGATGGTAAGTGCTGTGTCTCACACTTCTGTAGTTCCCAAAGGCAGGTTGCAGCTCTTCATAAATTGTTCGATCAAGTTGACTTTCCATGCCAGGCACACTACGAGCGAGTATGAGCTCTGCTGTGCCGCCTTCCAGCAGCACACCATGCCAAGGGCAGGCACTTACAGGTACCCTTAGGTACTGTCACTGTGCTCTGGGCAAGGCATGGCTTCTCTGCTGCTTGGATACTGCCATTGGGAGGGGACCTTGGGGCAGTGAGGAGCAGCTTGAGTGTCAGAGGAGGATGTGGTGGGTGCTTTGCTGGGCCCCAGGATCAGCCTGCAGCTGTACGGGCAGCAGCTCTGCGCTGGAGCTTGTGGTGCTTGGTTGGGTCGGAGCAGGTGCTGCTTCCTCCGTGGTCTTGTTGCTGCTCATCTTCCCTTCTTGCATGTGTTCACTTGAGGTTTGTTGGGCTCTGTGGATTTCAGGAGAAAGCATGTGTCACAATTTCTGTTCTCCTTAATCTTGAAAAAGTAGAGTTTAAGATTTCACAGAAGATCCAGCCATTAGTTTCATTTATTCATATGCTAATGCTTGTTTTGCCTTAACTATCACACTGGGAATGAGTGGAGATGACAGTTTACTCCAGTTAGGGCACGTAAAGCTTGCTTTTTGGATTTGACATGACAATGGTTATCGGTAGTGGGATTGTATCCTGAAGCATATGCTGGGTTTTTTTTTCCTCTTCATATTATTCTCACCCAGTTTCCATGCTTGCATTGTTTACCCTTGACATGAATTATTATTTCTTCCAAATATATTAAACACATTAATCAAGTTTCCATGGCTGAAGCAGATTTAATATGCATTTTTAGGAAAGTATTGGACAGATTTCAGTGTTGTTATTCCAAGAATTTTACTTGCTGATTTGCTGTGCTTTGAGAGTAAGATTGTCTTTTGTGTCAGACGTGCAGCATGGCAAGCCAACAAACATGAGAATCAAGAGTAACTTGATGCTACAGACGAGAATGTGTGATTTTCTTTCCATCATCTAGTTCTGTTTAATAGCAACAGAAATGGCACATCTCCCACTTCCCTGTGAGTACAGCTTCTGCATTTCTGCAGTGAATCCAGAAAAGTTTGATCAGGGCTTTCCCCAAGGGGATAGAGGAAGCTGTGGCACTGTCCACTGACCACAGTTTCTCTAAGAAAAAGCTGCTTCACAGTCCAAATGAGTGAAAGGATTTTATTTTTCATGGTCTAAAGACCTATGAATGTGCTCAGGGACCATACACTTCACTCTATAATTTTCTACTTGATTATGCCTTAAAATTGCAGAGCAGTTGTATTATTTTTATATAGCAGTATCATCAGGGTTCAAGAATACTTCTTAACGGGCATTGACCTTTAACCTGAACACTGATGTTCATGCATTTATTCACTTAATATCTCTTGATATTCACTGATAATCACTGTCTGCCTTATCATTGCCTCTTCTTGAGGAAGGCAGAAAAAAATACAAACCAGTTGGTTCAAACTCATGAGATGAAGTGATGAAGGTCCTCATAACCTCATTATATGAAAGGAAGAAAACTGGAAGTTCACATCCTAATTATTGCTGCAGTTATAATATAGTGTGGGAACTACTCTGTTCTAGGCGATAAGGGAATACTTGCTCTTTCAGTCAGAGGCCTTATTATTTTTGCATTATTACTATCAGCATCACAATTCTGCCAAATGAAAATATGTATCCAGACATTACATGATCTTCTTGCTTTTCACAGTTCATTTTTCTGCCTGTTGATGTGTGCAAGTTCTTTCACCATGATTTGAAACTTCTTAATGGTGTTGACAAACAATTGTACGTTCCCACACCGTTAAACAAGAAATTTGTGGTGGTTCTTACCCTTGGGGTAGGCAAGGACCTAAGAAGATTATATTACAGAAGATTGATTTCTGCTCTTCATGTAAAAAGAAAATATTTTTCTAATCTGGTTTGGGATGAGAATTCATAGTGACCATCTGTGTGAAAATTTTACCCATAGTAATTTAATTTTTAAAAAAATCTGGCTTGAAATACCAGCTTTTCTTTTTTTTTTTTTTCCCTTTTTTTTTTTTTTTTTTTTTTTTTAATTTGCTTTTTTTTTTTTCTTTCCCTGATCAAGGTTTCCTAGTCTGGCATCTTAGGGAAGAGCATCTGCTTCAAAGATGTCTTTGGAGGTTCTGAGTTATTACCCCTTACCTTTTAAACTAGTTTTTTCATCATGTTGCCTCATACAGCCAGTAAGAAGTCTCCAGCTGTTATGAGCAAGTCTGTAGTATAAACATTCATCTCACTTCGTCAGTGCTTCACTCCTTAATATGAATGTCTTGTTCATCTTTTTCCTTAAAAAAATAAATTTGGCATTGTGGTTTTCATTAATCATTCACAATTTTGACAGAATCTTTTTACTAAAAATGATCATGCCTCATACTTCAGCCTATTAGAAAGAAAATTACAATGGAGTCAGACAGAAGGCTAATAATAACTTAGAAAGTCCAGTTTGCACATGCATTTTTCATTATGATTGACAACCTGTTTAGAAATTCTATGTTTGTAAGTTCCAGCCCAGATTTTCACTAGCTCTCAGTGAATATTTATTGGAATTCGCAAATGCTTCATAGTTAGGCTGTATTCTATCCCCACAGGAACATTTTCCCACTGGACATTCAAATAGTTATCCTTTATTCACATAAATACTTCAACAAATATTCAACATTCACGTTACATTAAATAATGTACTTACATTCATGTAATATATTGGCATTAATCTCAATACAAATGTGAAATGTTGATTTCTTGTGCTTGGATATTCTCACTGCAGCACTCTATTAGGTTAAGGATGCTACTGGGTATCAGAGGGGAGTACTGTTCCCAAAACTCTTTGACCTGGTTCACTGCAAGAAAGCAATTAAAAGCCAACATGGAGATGAAAATATCTTTCACAGCTGTGACAGCACAACATATGTTACTGCTTTGTGTGAAAATGAGCAGAGACAATTTAAACTCTGCATTTGGCCGATTAGTCTTATGGTGTCTCTTCTTTGACAACGAAGATGCCGATGGCAAAACCTATCCAGAAAGGACAGAGTGGGTATTCCTGCAGAGACTGCCTAGTAGATTGGGATGCTTCTGGCATGCAGATAGTTGTAGCAGATGTTTCCAATTAACTGTAATAATTCTGAAAAATAAATGAACTTTCTTCAGGATCTCCTTGATGAATATTGATGTAGTGGCAGTCTCCTCAGCCTGGAAGTACTCTCAGTAGCAGTGCTTGGGGTGGAGAGGATAAAAGCTTGAAAGGTGACGATTTGCCAGAAAAGCTGAAGATTCAGATCCTTGCACAGGGTGGAATGAGAAAAGAACTTTTGTCTCAGTTTCTCTGCATGTTTTGGCTTTACCCCTTCAGCAGGCCCTCCCAGGCAGGCAGCCCCCAGAGGCAGGCCAGGGGATGGTGGGCTGTGTGTCCGTGAGACACCGCGCCATGGGGTCACACCCAGGGGACATCCATTGCTACAGGACAGTGGGGATGGTTTTGTTAAGGCCCTAGGTGAGCTTAGTGCCAAAAGGATTTGTTCCTTGGGTGCTGGGGTTTGTGGGGAGCATGATGTTGGTGGAGACACGCGAGCTCTGCAGGGATCCTGCAACTCTCCACACAGAGCTGCTTGGTTTGCTTGAAACACTTTCAGCGACATATGGAGGGCTGAACTTGGTGTGGCTGTGCTATGGGATACTAGAGTGAGAATGGAGGTTTCCTGGTACAGATTTTTTCAGGGCTTCAAGTCTCTTGTTGTGTGCTGTCCACAAACAGATGGTGAGCTCTACTGTTTAGTAAAAAAAAAAAAAGGGGGGGGGGGGGGGCGGTAAAGACTCTTTCACAACTTGCACAGAATTTAATGTGGCTTCATTTTAGTATAATTTCATTTCTTGTTAAGTCCATTTTGCTTTATTTTCTTCCTTGTAGGTGTATTTCTTGTCATACCTGTAACTAAGTCTTAAGTAGCTTTAATTTGAACTTCATGATTTCAATTTTTTTTTTTTGAATGTACCAGTATTTTTGCCAGTTCTATTTGTTACTCTCTTCGTAGCTTTGTTGCAAGCACATTTTTGCTCTGATTTCACCTAGTTCTTTCTACACTCCTAAACTCTTGTATTTATAATTTTTCAGCTTTTATAGTAGGTTCCACTTCTTGACAGTGATGGCAAGCATTGCTAGTGTCATTTCTTCGCTTTTATTTTTGTTCCTTTCAGAAGCTAAAGCCATGAATGAGGTTATTTGAACGAGACATGCTCTGTTACATGTTTTCCACGTTAGCTCTCCGAAGCCCCCTCATCTGTAGCGTTCACAGGGTGTCCTGCTTGTGGCGTCGCAGAGTCAAGGTTGGTTTGGTGTGGTAACCAGGCTAGCCATAGGGATCAAAACTTCCTGGCTGGTGTTGCTGCCCCAATAATATGCCTCTTAGCTGTAAAACCCACGGGGAATTAATCTTCCCTTTAATTCCTATTTATTGCTCCTGCCCTGTTATGCAACAAGGGTATTAGTTGGGTTGCAATGCAGACCCATTGTGTGGGGTCCTGCCTGCTGCTGTCCTTTGACACAAGCCTTCAGTTACTCCATTCTGCTTCTTTTGGCTTCTAGAAACTCAGCTTCACAGGCTGTAAAGGTCTGTGTAGTGTTTCTTTAGAGAAAGCCCAACTGACTGTGTATAATCTTAAGCCACTTCATTTTCCGGTACTTTACTTAACATTATCTGCTTTCAGTAGAGAATTGCATGTTTAAGGGACAAAAACTTTAACACGACCAAATAGTTCCTTGAAAGGCTTTTTTAAAGGGAATTGTTTGCAAAGCAAACTTCCTTGTTCATTGTCACCATTTGGGAGTGTCTCTAGTTTACTGCCAAGTCAGGAAGACACAGAAGATGGGCTCTCAGCAGTGATACGAATCTTTCCCCTTGCACGTGTGCAGCTCTGTTTTGTTTTCACACGTTTATCCACCCTTCAGACACTATTAGTGAGAACATAAAATTATATGGAGGGGTAGGGCTGTTTCTTTTGTCTTTCTCATGTTAAGGCAAATTGACGATAGGGCATGATGCTGAATCAAAATAATCAACTCTGTAACTCTTTTAGGGCTAGTGCTAAAACAAGAATGAGATGTGATAAGAGGTCTTGAGCAAATGGAAATTGTGAAGCTGAAAACACAAATGTGAAAGACAAATGGTTCAAATGAACTCCCATCTGTATTGAAAAACACTATGTCAAGAGCAGGGTTTAAACTTTTTTGGCTGCATGATTGTGTGGGACAGAATGTATTTAAAACAATTCCTGTAAAATCTTCTTCCTAAGCAGGCGTGTCTGGAGAAATAAAGGACTGACGCGGCACCGCAGGCTCACGGTGGGTGAAGAGGTGTTGCTCTTGCACTCAGGATCAGGTTCTGGCCTTTTCCACCTGCAGAAAGCCAGAGCCTTCCTAATGATTTCAACAGAGCAACTGCACAAAGATTTGTATCGGAAAAAATAGGATTGGAAGTGGCAAACATGATGGGAATACAGTCTTTCAGATTATTTGCTGGGTTCTTTTGCCTTTGTTTTAACCACCTCCTGGCTAGAGTGCTGCAAGAACAAAACCGTGGTCTTCTAAAACGATTTTCTAGGCATTTTAAAAGATGCTCTTGCAGCATAGATGAAGCGTTCATGTAGCAGTGCTGTGGTGTACCTGGGGGATTTATGTTGTGTTGATTCAGTGATGAATCAAGCAGGCAATATGCAGTTCTGAGAGGTACTGCTAATGCTGTCAGAGGAGGAGAGGGGCTGGAGCAGCAGGCAGGGGGAGGACAGGGATGCAGCTGCAGCAAAGAGGTAGTTGAAGAACAGGAGCACGGAGCAGAATTTGGAGAAGGTAGGTCACAGGTAACAGCAGACCTTGACTGGTCTTGTCTTTGTATCCATGAACAGTGGTTTTGCACATAGTTTATAGTGGGTGGTAAATATGTACTTTGCCTGGAGGCATGACTTCAGGCCCTTATCCTTTTATGCTCTCCCCTCTGTTAAATTTTTGTCAACTCCCAAATAGCATGGTGAGTGTGTTTTGGTTTTGGTGGGTTTTTTTTAAAGGAGCCAGTGGCAATTATTATTATATCAGTAAGGAGCAACATAAAAGCCAAAGCATTTGATGCCTCCCATGCTTACTTGATGACATTAAATTAGTGCAAAGAATGCCCCCTATTTAAATGAGCAAATATCTAAATGACTGCCTAACTTATTCACATTTTTGCATTAAGCTCTTCTTCTGTTTTATGAGCTTATGACCAAGGAAAATAAACTTAGTTTTATCAGGATTTGGAATTGATTGAACTTAAAAAACACCAGCTAACCAAGCAGTAAAAGCTGCCTGATGGAGAGAGGCGAGGAGATTTCTCTGTTTGTACAAGACCTGTAATTTTTGAAAGTGTATCTGCCAGCCCAATTATATCTCTGTCCTAATAGGATCACTTGGAGAATATCTGTATATGTCTGGTATTTCACATTCTTAACATCTGGGGTTTAGTTTTGAAGTGTCTGCACATGTGAAATGCCAGACGTGCACATGTGAAATACCCTTATTTGAGTGTCCTTTCTTTGTGTTCTATAAAATTAGGAAAGTAAAACAGTGAAGAAATCCACATTAGTTGGCCTGATTGGGGTTATCAGATGAGATGCTTCACGTGTCAGGACGTACTGATTTGTTTCCCAGGGCATGCTTTCCAGGCTGATGTTCTACGAGATTGGTCCAAGCAAAGGTAATCAGGCTTTGACTCATGGTGAAATCTGGTATTTAATGCAGAGAGGATGCTAACAGCCACCCAAAAATTGGATTTTAAAAATGATGGAAAAGGACAATGAATGTTTTGTCTTTCCCTTCGTCAGTTAGAAAAAACAAAGATGGGGAGGGTACAATTACCGTTTTTTGAACATTATTCCTGAAACACTTCAGAGGGGGTGAGGCTTTCCTAAACATTCTATGTGATGAATTTGTTTCTTCTGCCCCACTGAATTCAAATGAAGTGCTTCTCCTTCTTGCAGTGTGTAAGGCACACTCATCTTGTCCCTGGCTGGAATGTGAGCAGCGCTTTGCTGCCCGGATTCCCATGGCAGCAGCAAACAATCTTGTCTGCAGTTAAGATGCTCTCCATCATCACAGGACTGTCACTGGTGTCTCAGAGGCAGCAGTCAGGGTCCCAGTGGGGAAGCCACAGCTGGCTGCAGCTGCTCCAAAGCCTTCTTCATGGAGGGAGGAATGTACATGAAAGAGGAGAAAAACTGTAATGAAATCCATTAACAACTGTTAGGAAGGAAGCAAGCTCGTGTAAATGAATTTTAGTGGAACAAAAGCTATTTATACAAAGCCACCTTCTGTGTTGCAAGAACCAATGGCTGTGCTGCAGGGTGACCCCTCTTCCCAGGGCCTTGCTGGGTGGCAGGGCAGTGAAGGTGGGGAAGCCCAGGCTTTTTCCTGCTCTGACACAGCACAGAGCACCCCAGGTGCACTTCCTGGCTGTGGTTGAGGTGCTGGCAGGAGTACTGCCCACTGGCTGCCAGGCCACTGCTTTCTCCACAGTCAAAAGAAGGAAGCTCTGTGAAAACCAGGCTCACAGTATGGGGGGTGGAATGTATGCACTGGACTTGGGGGGAAGCACATGGGGGCTTCTTTTCTTGTTCATCTCCCCTCAGGCTTAGCAGAAAATATTTTTCTCACATCCCTGGCTGTCCATCTGGCTGCTTTGGTGTGGGAGAAAACACATGCTGAAGCCCATACCATTTGCATGGATTTAATGCAAATACCAAAGCAGAATTTCAGGAGTTGGTTAAGTGTGGGTTTTTTTCTAAAAGGCTAATGTAATCTTCTGCAGTGTGTGATTACATCTTCTGTCAAAGCTTGCTTGATTAAGCAAATCCCATTTCTGGGATTTAGGGTTTTATGCTAGCATCTCTCCCAGCTCAGTGAGTTGGCATAGGAAATTCTGTTTACTGTCTTCTCCAGTACATTTTGTCCAGCATGGAGTCTGGAGGTGGTGAATATGCACACTAACACTCTGACTGTCTCAGCCACTCATGTAAATGAAGAAGCCACATTCAAAGAGTTAAAAAAAATCTTATCATCCACAAGTTACTGCAGGTTTCCTTTGAACATCACATTCAGTTTTCACTGGCAGAGTGATTTAAAAGGTCATTTTCAAAAAAGAGAGACATACAAATGTTCTGGGAAGTCCTTGTTGGGACACTGGTCAGAGCAGTGATGCTCTGCATTCTCCGTCCATCAGTCCAGTCCACATGTCACCTCCCGTGCACAGGAGGAGCGTGGTAGGTGGTGGCAGCCAAAAGACAGCTACCTGCAAAACTCACCCACTGAAATGCAGGGGAAGGCTGGCCAGTGGTGGTCTGCCTCAGCACCCCCCATTTGGCAGTGCCTGCTTTACTGAGCCATGCTCCTGTAGAGCCTTGATGTTACAGGGTCAAGTCTCCCTTGCAGGTGGCTTTCATGTACCAAAGGCTGGTGAAGTAGGGGCATGCCAGAAGCTGGGCCTCTGCTTGCTAGCTGGAATTTATTCTTTATGCTCAGGATAGCTTTCACTATGTTGATATTAGTTATTTAAAAAAACCTAAGCCAACCAGCTTCTGTCACAGCCTTGCCGTGTGACCAGGGCAAAGCCTTTATTAGCAGATACTTTGAGAGCTTTTATGGCACTCCCCTGGTGGGCAGATACCTCTGGCTTATTGGGCCACTTCACTCTCAGAAGTGATTGTTTAAGGTGTGCTTTAAAGTCAGGGCAGGGCCCGGTTTTGCAGCACCCTTGCGTAAGACTGGCATTATCAGACACTTGAAAGATTTTCTCTTTTAAGTTCCTTTTTAATTAGTCTCTAAATTCTTTCAGTTCAGCCTTGTGAACTAAGCTTGGGTGAGGCTTTCAGATATGTGCCAGTCCATCCATGACACGTATCTCCAAGGGAGAACAAAGTGTTGAAGGACAGTATTAGATAAAAAACCAGGTCTGATCTCTCACAGGTAGTGTGGAGTCCCGGCAAAAAGCATAAAATCCCACAACAATAGCAGAAAAAAGGTGGAAACACCATCTCTTACTGATCTGTTGTTCACCTGCTTCAAAAGCTGTGTGAATCTGAGAGGCCAGCAGATCCTTTCAGATTTTTTTTTCTTTTATACCAGAAACATAGGTCAAACTCTGGGCAATACTGATAGATTTCAGTCTAGTGTCACATGAAGCAGGTGCAGGGGCAGCCAGCTCACTGTTCTGTCCTGTGGGTACTTAGGAGGAGAGCACAAAGAGCTTTAGTTGCATTAAGAAATGTTTGATGTCATTAACCAGCTTCTTGTTTGGAATGGGTCTAAGGTTGTCCATCTTGTTTTTCCTGATTTTTAAACCAGTTTTCACTGTGAAAGATACAGTGATAATCAGAGACCTAGAACTGTGAGCTGACAGTCTACATCCCTTCCTGTTTTTCCTGAAATTAAACTTTGAATATTAACACTATCTCAATTCAATTCACTGTACTTAAACAAAGGTTTCTAAGAGTGGGGATTTTTTCTTTTTTTTTTTTTTTCTTTTTTTTTTTTTTTTCATGTTCCTTCTTTTATGAATAAATAAAAAGTGTGGACACTTTTATCACTGATACAATACTTAAATG
This sequence comes from Corvus hawaiiensis, assembly GCF_020740725.1. Taxonomy (NCBI): domain Eukaryota; kingdom Metazoa; phylum Chordata; class Aves; order Passeriformes; family Corvidae; genus Corvus; species Corvus hawaiiensis. Next base: position 15,957,398 of record NC_063238.1, on the reverse strand, counting down.
TGCTTCCACAGTTTCTACATGGCAGTGGCTGTGGTAAGAGGACTTGTATAGTTTGTGCAAATGCTTGTACAGAGAAAATCACATCTTAATAATTACTTTTCATGTAATGCAATTTCCTGAGCACCAACATTTTTATCTGGTATGCTTTTGCTGAGTAGGATGCCACCACTCATGGCAGGAAAAACTGGGATAATTCGAACAGGTCTGACAGGATCAGGACTCAGAAATGCAAGTCAGCCATTGGAGGCAAGATGCAGAGCAGTTGAGGATGGTGATGAAGTAGTGACAAAGCTTCTCTCTATCACAGCTTGTCAGCAAATGACAGGAGAATGTCATTATTTGTCTCTTGCACTTATAATCTCAAAATTAAACCCTCATAAATAGATGTATATCTTCTGGTGGCTGTTTTCCTGATTAGAGTGGTGTCACTTCCATTCCCAGAACCTCTGCCCACTAGTATCTTATAGTCTGATTGATTATTTTGAGCATACTATAATCATATTTGACTTTTTTTAAGAAAAATATATTCCCTTGTGCATTAGAGATTAGCAATTTGATTTAGATAATCAGATCTTGTCCATATATTCAAATAATTCAGGGGAGTTTCTCCTGGTTGGATATGACAATATAGGATAATGGATTTGCACAATTTTTTAACGAAATCTGAAAACATTTGGATATCTTGAGTCAGAAAGATCTCTGACCTGAAATTTAATTAAGGAGTGGAAAATAGGAAAAGTGAGTGGATGCGGGAGAGGAAAATCGGAAAACGAAAAAGACAATCTCTGTTCATTCAAGATTTTGGTCCTGTTAAATGGTGTAAAAAGCTCTTGTCACAGAATAGTTGAGCCTTATAAATGACATAAATTTGAAAATTAGGAAGAGTAGAAAATGAAAACTAAGTAATTTGACTTCTTTCTTCATTTTTAAGAAAAATGAGCAAGCTGCAGGGAAGAATAAAAGACAGCTGAAGTTGAAGGAAGCACATTTGTAGCCATCTATGTCCTAATGAGTAACATTAGGAAACCATATGTAAGTATTTAGTCTTGACTGTAATGGATTGAATACATTTGGTCTTGTCTGGACAAAACAAGCCCAAATCTATCAAGTACATGGGTGAAAAAGCAGTTGGAAATTCTGTTTGCTACAAATGGAAACCAAAGAGCCATGCTCAAATGCTTTCACCTCAGATGAGGTGAAAGTTTCAGTTCCACTATCAGTGCTTACCAGACAGGTGAGAAATAAATCTGCAAATGACATCCGTTATTCTTAAATACTTTGCCGGATGTGTAGTAGTTCATCATTACTATAATGTTGCAAACCAACTTCCATAAGAAAAAATATTTAAGAAAATTATTTGCATTCTTGTAGTACAGAATATGAGATTGTATTGGTATACTTCAGATCTTTGTAAGGCTTTGACTTGACTGCTCTGAGAAGGGGCTTTGAACACGTGCAAATTATGCCAAGTTAAAAATCCACATGACCTGAGTTAGTCAAGAGTTAAAGAGCTTGTAGCAGAGAACAGAGCATTGACCCAAATGATCTTGTATCCAAGTAAAATACTAGAGTTTGATCAGTAGCTCAAGGTGAAATACAGACCTCTTAGCAGTGGGGGCAGTCTGGTGTGTGTTTGTCTTCAGCATGCATAGGAGATATGCACTTTCCAGCTCTGACAGGCTCCCAGCCAGAGCAAGAGGTGATGCTGGATTAAGTGTAATTTTGTGTTTAGTCTCCCATAGATGGAGAGGACCTGCTATGATCCAGCATTTGTCTCAGGCAAGTGGAAGGACCTGATGAGGTGCATGTACCAACGCCATGTAACACTACAAACAAAACTGTGACTGAAAGTAATGCTCTTAGAAAGAAGTAATAGCAGTGACAAGTTTGACTGGAAAAACTGTAATTGAGGGAGGTCTAGAATAAGCAGTGTTATCAAATTGGTTTTCATCAACAGCTAATCCAAATTTAACTGAGATCTCTCGGGTTCAGGCTTCATTATCACCTAATGCAGGCTGAACACATCTATCCTAGACTCGGTGGAGATTTGATATAACACCTATTTAGAGAAGTAATTTACAAGTGTAAGTCTTATCTGTATGGCCAGAGATGTTCATAATTTGCTTAAAGATGTTTGCTTTGTATTTGTAAAGATTGAATTTGCTAACAGGGTATTAGACTGGCAGTGACTAAGTCTTGGCATACTTCTTTGGAGAAAGAATCTCTTGGCCTTGTGTTTTCAGAAAACTGAATGTTGTGTCCTTCTTTCTCTTAGTTGTAGATATAAAGTGGGAATCTGAACATGTGTGTGTTTTACAATCCTGTAAGCAAACCAGATTTTTCAGAATAGCATCATACTAAGAAATCTAATAGTTTTTCTACACCTCCAAAGACACACATATGGCATCTTCCTGTCCCTGCCAGAGCATGTGTGCTGTGCTCCTTCCTCTTGCATGATTTTATGGAAAAGATCTTCTCTGAAACTTTCATTCTGTGGTTCGTTAATCCATCCCTCCACTGAATGACAAAATTCTTCTGGCACCCAAACTGCCCTGAGTAATATCCTTGTGGTTTTATACACTTTGAGAGCTAAGGATGGGTGAGATAGAGGTGAGGGCTGTCTCAGATGGATGGTGTACATCCAAAGATACTGCAAGTTAATGGAATTGCTGTGAAATTACACCAGTGAAAGTGAGGTTTTCTTCTGTACTTCTAAAATATTTGTGAGAATAGTCTGAAAGTATTCATTTTTCATGTGGCCCTGACAAATAATGTTTGGATCTTTACTTGCCGTAGATGTGGGAAAAAAAGACAGTAAGGCCTTTAAAAAATGAAAATCAAGTAGGATCACAAAGATTCAGAAAGAGAAGGATCTCCAAGGAAAAAAATCAATAAACCGTGTCATATAAACCACTTACATGTAAGTGATAAATCTCTCTACATCTGTTGACCAGTGTACAGACTATGAGTTTTGGCCTTCACATTTGAGTTTGTGTACACTAAGTACATGATCCCCTAAGTAAAATCTAAAGGTATGACTTGTTAGAGATGAAGTGAGATGGCACAGGCAGGCTCCTCCACCGCAGACTCAAGATTTCCAAGAGAAATAACTATCTTGTGTTCTTAACTACCTCTAAGCCAAAATACACCATTTTTTAGGCATCTATTGATGTTATTTTGTGGTTTCTAAATGTTGTACAATAAAAGACAAAAGTGATATGAGAAGAGTAATGCCAAGGATTTATGTGGACTGGAAACTTACGAGAGGTAGAAAAGGGAGGAGGAATAAAGCTGGCCTGTTGGACATTGCTCTTGATTATACTTGACCTGTTTTGTCAAAGTAGTTCTGCTTGTCTCTGGCCACAAGCATTTCCTAATGTATTTTACCATTAGATGTTCCATCCTGTACTAGATCTTGAATGGCATGCGTAGGCTGACCCCTGCACAGTTCTCTTTTCAGGCATCCTTTTGACCCTGAATAACCACCTCAGCGCTGGTTTTTAAAGAATAGTGGTATATGGACTTTTGAGATGACTTACGTAATTCTGCAAAAAGAGGTTCATACTGTGATACTGGCCCTGGAAGCTACTCTGAAATATGTTCTAGATGTTTACAATGTTCAGTCAAAACCATCCGATTTTATTTATTGCCATGGAGTTGTGGGTCTCTGCTGATACAAAGCACTCTTGATCCTGCTTAAGTCCATTTGACAAGATGCCTAAGGCAAATTTTATCTTATTGTTAGATAAAAGGAAATAGTATCCTTAAGAATTGTTATTAAAAGAAGAGGTGATGGCTCATTTATAGCTTTCTTATATCAGCTTAATTTTGAGTACAAAATAAAGAGTTTTACTGGTCTGTTACTATCCAGACACTGAACTGAGCACTGATGTTCAGTTCTTCTGAAAATTATTTCGGGGTTTAGCTTCAGTTGAAATGCTTTGAAACAACGTATTTTCTAAAAATGCTTATAAATTCCCTCTAGAAGTCACCCTCTTACTTTGCTGTTTCATGTTACAAACTCAAATATGTCAATTTGGAAGAGGTGTATCTTTGATTGTTCATTACTCAAGATAACCTTTGCCAAAGTCCCCAAAAATTTAAGAGCAAGAAAGAGCCCTGAGAGGTGGGGCAACAGGATGACTGTCTAGCCCTGATGATCATCTCAAGGCTGACCTGGTAGGACTGGCTAAAAGGGTGAGATAGGGCTCCTGGGAGATTGCCAGTAAGTCACCAATTAATACTAATTGCATGGGAAAATACTGTAAGGCTGCGATGGTTCATTCAGGGACTGGAATGGATTCACAGCTGTGCTGCACCCAAGGGCTGTGTGTCCCTTGGTATTTACTTCAAGAAGAAAACACAATGTTGCTTGCTGCTCCATTCAGTTGCAGTGTTTTAAGGTCTGAACTATAATTAATGTGGAGGAACATGAAACATCTCACATCTATCAAAGAGCTTGGCTTGGGAATATTGGAGTTAAATTGTAGTATTGTAATTGGTTTCAGCAGGGTTCATCACTGTCTCATCTTGAGCCAGACATTGCTTCTCATTTTCTCATAGGAAAGAAAACAAATCTGAAGTTGCATGAAATATATGCACATGACAGTACTTTCAAAACAAGAAAACTATGGCTATCTGATTTTAAAAGGGCTTTGCCTCTCTGATTTCCAAGGAAAGCTTTGAAGAAAACTGAGATTTAAGCTGCTGCTGTCTTCTCCTCTGCCTACTGACAGCTGTAAACATCTGCTGAGGATGTAGTTTATTGTCTCATCCTCTTTGTTGCTCATGAAGATCGTGAAGCATCGTGCCTCCTTGAAAATTAAACTGGTGATGCTGAGGGACATGAGCGAAGAGCCAGCATGCTCAGAGGCTCTTGAGTGCGGTTACCGGGGGGTCGAGAGCAGCTGCTGTGTCTGTGCTCCGTCCCGGGAATCACGCCCAGGCAGGCAGAGGCGCTTTCCTGGGAAGTTTGGAGAGGCAGGTGGCAGCAGGCGGGGTGGGAAGGGCATGTTGCTCTGTCAGCGCACTGCGATTTCGCCTCTTCGTCTTGCTCTCGGAAAGGCAGACAAGGCTTCCAAGTCCTAAATTGCATTTTGTCTAACTCCTCCCCTATTCCGGCTGCTTACTCATGCAACCACCCACGGATCCGAAACAAAAATGTGTGAAGCGAGGCAGGGAGTGCTCTTGCCAGTGCAGATTCCATCTCCCCTCCAGGCGCCCGGGTGCCCGTCGTGCGCTGACACTGTCTCACTCCTGGACGCAGCGGAGCTTTGGCTAATCATAAAGACATAAGCGTTTTTCTCCCATTCGTTCTCGTCACCCTGTAGTCCAAGAAGAAGAAGAACAAAAAAAGAGAAGTGCGGATGAGCGTGCCTTTGTGGCACTGCTCGTTCGGCGGGCTGACAGAGGCGGCATTGTTCGCAGGCTGTGCCCGGCCTGGCAGCCGGGGAAGGTGGGATCTGCGCCCTGCATACGGAATCGGGGAGCGGCCGGACAGGGCCGGAGCGCCCGGAGCTGCTGCATTAACACCCGGAGGGAGTTTCAGAGCCCTACTAAAACAGCTTCTCCTGGTATCTTCTGCACAATGCAAAGAGGGTCTAGGATGAGGAGTCCTTGTTAATCAAAGGTAATATTTTTATCTTTAGAGTAGCATAAGATAGTGGCAATTGCTGCTATTGGTTGGTTGTTAAAATAAGAGTGATACAACAGGGAGGAAAGTTACGAAGTCCTCTGTACTCCTTGGGAGAATAAAGCTTCATGGCGGCATCGTGCTGAGAGTTATTGAAGTTTGTCTGTTCTCCTTTATGTGGGCTTAGTTTGCATTACCAGTAATAAGAAAATCTCTATGTATTCCCATCAGAGGAAGAAAAGACTATTTAGTTTCCTTCTCCATCTTACTTTTTAAGCCAAAAGTTACTATTTATATGCAATATTAAATTAGTTCTGCTAATAGAAATACATTGACATATAGCCATTAGGCAAGGTAAATACTTCTTCCTATTATCAGAGACAGTTCATCACCCCTCAGGGTACTCCCTGGAGTAAAAAGAATCCTGTACAGTGGTAAAAAAATTAACATTTGTTCCATATATCTCAGCAGAAAGAAAAATCATTGTTGCATTTGTTTTTCCAGCCACTTCGCAATAGCTATGATTACACAGACTGTGCCAAACAGATTTACATTGTTGTGCTGGTATTTCTCATGTGCTCTTAGTACTTCGATCCTATTTTTAGTGGGTTTTAAATGTCTATTTTTTTGTAGTTTCTAAGTAAAGATATATTTTGTCCGAGTGTGTGCCGTTCATATTGCTGTCTGTTCTTTGTGGTTGTTAAGTCTGTTTTTGAGAATGTGTACTACTATTTGGGGATGATAATGAACATGGTCTTAAAAGCACAAGCCTTGTGGCTGTTGCTCATTTTGTGTGCCCAGGCTGACAAGTTTTTGGGGCTAACGGGCTCAGCTGCATTGAAGACCACACAGAACTCTAGATCTGGAGCTCTTAATGACACAAGTGGTGTTTGAAAGGTTTTTGCTAAGAAGAGGTTGAAAGGAGGAGAGTGCAGTTTGTTTGAACTGAAGAACTTTACTCAGTTCTGCCTGTGCAGCACTGTTTGTTCTGTGCAATTTGGGAGAACACAGCTTGTACCTCCTGTTTGCCCAATGGCACGTAGCAGCCCCAAAGGACACATGCTGCTTTTGTGCTCCTGTTCAGTTTTAATCTTTAGGGAGCAACTGTTTCAAAGAATAAACACATTGCCTTGTAGGAGAAGCTCCAGGAAACATCCTGCCAGTGACAGCGGCAGCCGCTGCCCATCATCCTGAATGTTCCTCTGCCAAAAATGGTGGGGCTTTGTGAGCTTGCCAGCCAAAGGCTGGGAGCTGCAAACTCTGTATTCCCTAGGATGGCCAAAGGAAATCACGTTTCAAAGTGCTGAATTAAAGCTGTGATGCCGCTAGCTGCTGGCTCAAAATGCAGAATCTGTGTTTATCCTGGCCCGCTCAAGCCAGGGATTTGGGGCATCTCCTTTCTGCAGGAATGTCCTGCCCACTAATCCCTACGCACCCCTCAGGCTGCTTGGCAGTGGGGCTGGGTTGGCACCAGGCGGGCAGGTAATGAGCCTGCTCACTCCCTCCATGCAGGCTTTCTCTGCCTCTCCTCACTGAGGGAGAGGGAAACTGAGGGTTCCCAGTGTCCCCAGTCCTCAGCTTCCTTGGTTGGGCAGCAGGCTTGGATGATGCTGGATTCCAGATCCTGCCATTTGGGCATCAGCATTTTAATGGTACCCTTTGCATCAGGGAGACAGGTTCCAGACAACACCTGCTACAGTAAAGAAGGACATTTTAAAGTAATAGTAAGCATATTTAGACATGCCTAATAGGTTTTTAACCTATTGAATGAGGGATATTTATGGGCATTGCCTCCATGAGAGAAACAAGTGAGACCCTATATTAGATCCTCTGTCTTTCAATGATTTTCTTAAGCTTGTCGGGGACAAGCAAGTGTGGAAATCCCAAGTCAGAGCTTGTCTGCGTAAGCAAAAACATGAAACCAGAATAATTAGGAGGGTTTCAATTTCCAACAGTTTTTCAGTGGATGCTTTACTAAAGGCAAGTATCAGGAAATAAAAATATAAATGGATAAATGTGGTTTAGGTTAAATCAAAATTGGTTGTTTATTATTTTTAATACACTGCTGCTTTAAACTGGTGTAGAGCCTGTTATTTTTCTTTTACTGGTGGGTTTTAACTGGCAAAAAAAGTTTCAATTGCTGTTAGTTTAGAAAAGTGGAGTAAATACATGTCCCACACAAAATAATCCCGCATAATATTTATTTGCTAGATGTTGCATGCCTCACACAGAGACTTCTATAACCCATTTCCTCCAGAGTATATGACACTAAGGGGGCAGGGTCAATTTAAAATAAATAGCTTTTGCTTGCAAAGTCGACTTCAGTCTATTGTATATGTTTCTGTAAACAAAAAGATGCAGCAGAGTTTGGGATGGATAAGCACAGGCAGGGGTTTTGAGACAATGTCTTAACCAGTGCTTCATTGTTTTTTCAACCCAGAAGCTTTTGCTTCCTCAGTGGGAGAGCCTGTATGAAGACCTGTGTGGGGGATGTTATAAGGTAAGGAATACACCTTAAGTGTGTTTAGTTCTTAATTTTGCATTGCTACAGAGTTTCTGTGTGAGAAGTTGCTACACTCTGTATCTAATTTCTTCTCAGAGAGACTTGTGTGTGGTTCTCTGTTGTTCGGTAGTAACAAATAAATGAGGAAGACTAACCATTTACTGTGTAGATGATGGTATGTCTTAAATGATGTTGAATTTCAGTTTCTCTCCTACGAGCCTCAAACTGTCCCTCTGGGGAAAGGCTCATGCTGTGTGGCTGGAGGACCTCTTGGTGCAGCATCACTCGCTCTGTTTTATTCATCTTGGTAGTGTTACATTAAAACAGGAGCGTGCGGTGTGTTTTCTGATTCCCAGAAATACCGTCACTCCATGGCCTTTCCCTGCCAGCTTCAGTGTCACCTTTTCTTCCCCACTCTTCTCTGTCTGGTAGCAGCCCCCATCTTCTCTGTTCCCCTGCAGACACGGTGCACTCGAGGCTTTTATCCACAGGCAAACTGATGATCAACAAACAGCACTATTCCTACCTCCACTCACAGGGCATGTGTTTCACTCTACCTCATGCACTGAGTGACCAAATAAATTGTCAATAAATGAAGAATCTATTTGAAATATATTGATGAGAAAATGTGGAACTCTTCTGATTTGGAGTCCTAAAAGACAGGCTTTCATGCAGTGCTAGGCAGTTCACACAGCCTGCATGCATATTACAAAGTCCAGCAATGTTAGTATAGTATAGCCGTGCTGCATGTTTCCTTAATCTGCTTGTTTAGAGACACCCAGAATATTCATCTTAATCATTTCCGCTGCATAGTAGGTAGAGGAGGAAATACCACGGAGAGCCCTGTCACTGGGAAAATGCATCATTTGAATGTGTAATGTAAATATTTTAACTAACCGAATGTAAACACTGTTTTGCCTTTAGGATGGGAAAAGGCTGTCACAGTCAGAAATGAGCTGACATAAGAGTGACCCTGTATAGATGAGATACAAAATTGCGTTCACACATTTTGGTAATCAAAACAGAGCCCTTAATGAATTGCCTAGTGTGAAAGGAATTACAAACACAAATGTGCTTGACACAAGGCATTCGGAAGTTGCTGCTGTATTAATCTTAGAATGAAGGACTTTTCAGGATTCATGGGGATCCGAGGTCTGTGGGGAGGATGATGGGAGATGAGAGATAAGATGATGTGCTATGGTGAGGGCTAAACAAAGGCTGGAGACTCTCTGGAGGGAAGCGTAAACTTGTAAATGTGGTCTGAATATCGATGCTTCTCCATGCCCCTGACTATGAGTTGTGTTCACCATGCCAGGGCAGTCAATTCAGAAGTTTTTCAAGGGTCAGAAGATGGTAGAAGCAACAAATATACTAGATACAGCAAGAAGCACCTTATTGCATTCACAGATGTCCTGTGGTTTTTCAGCTGGTAGATGAAAGGAAAGCAGAGTTCTTAGGGAGCTCAGAGTGGTTGCTCATTAGGTCTGCCTAAACTGGATTCATAAGTACGTGAAGACTTATGTTCAAGTGGTGCTTGATAGAAACCAAGCACGTGGCTTAACTTTTGGTACTGAATGTGGTCCTGAAAAGCAGCATAGAATCCAGAATCCTCCCAGATTCCACTTGACTTCATTGTGCAGTAAATGGTCTTTGGGTGATCATCAGATTGTTAAGCAGAAGAAACATCTGGAGAGGATTTCATTGGCTGTATGTTCTAGTCCATGAATTGTTAATGTCAGAAGAGGAAGAAACGACACAGAGGATTTGTCTAGACTCTGTGGATTGCAAGAAACTAGTTAGATCTTATTTCTGAAGCCACAGGTACGTGTAAATGCCCAAGCAAGTAAGCTTTCAGTACTGGAATAGCTGGGGGATTTTTCAAAGTTGATTTTTGCTTGTATTACCAACAATGGATAATATATTAACATCTGCCTCACATTTGCTATTTCTTTGTTCTAACAGCTGGAAATTTACATTTACACATAGGCCTTAGAGCTAAAAATGTCATTCCCTAGGTTAAAAACCCAAAATTATTTTTGTTGTTCTCCTTGATAGGAAAGGAGAACTGAAAACACAAGGAAAAGACAAAGGGGAAGGGTAGCCCCCAGATGATAAATGCTCTCAGTTGGAGCAAAGATTAATCATGTATAGTGTAGCCTTAAAAGTGTCATTGTCTGCCACTACTACAGCAATTTAACTATAGCCAAATGAGCAAATCTATTAAATTATCTAAAGAAAGTAGGAGAAGCCAAATATTAAATGTCATCAGTGAAGAGAAAATGCAATGGGATTTTTTTCAGTACAGAGGAAATTAAGAGCCCTTCTTGTGTGGATGAGAAGTGTTTTGCATTGATGAGAATAACTTTAACACTATCACAGAATCAAACTTGTGTTGCTAGAAAATCTAATAATTTTGTGCAATAACTTCTTGTAATTATTCTCTTGAATACAGATAATCCAAATCTCCTTTATCTCCCAGATAGATGTATCAATTTTCATGGGAAAGCATGAATACAGTCAAAAGTAAGAGCTTCATTTTTTTTTTTCCTTTATGAGCAGGAAGCTCATATACTTTTGCTAAAGGGTTGTATTGCACCCTTTAAAAAAAAAAAAAAGCATCTAAAATTAGATTCTATGTTTTAGCACAGGGGAAAAGGTAGGAACAGATTGCTCTGTAGTGCTGAATTCACAGCATCATTTTTCTAAGATAAAGTCACATTATTTGAAAGCTGATAGAGACAGAATTTAAGAGAAGGGAAGTGCAGTTGAAAAATTTTTGGACGGAGATTGTCAACTTCAGGGTGGAAGGGAATTAGATAAAAGAATCTATGAGAGTGGGAATAATAATGTGAAGAGGAACAGACTGTGCTGGTGATATCTTTTGGCCAAGGTTTTGAAAAGAATTCAGAATATGATCTGCGATCTCTCTCTTTGAGGAGGGGAATGGGAATTTTTCCATTTACAGTAAAGTCAAGTAAGAATGTCATTGCTCCAGCTGTTAAAATATTTTGAAATCTACTTCAAACTGATTATTTATTGCAGTGTTAAAATATAGACTATTGTGGACAGAGAAAAAGAGAAATTGGAATCAATCCCAAAAAGTGGGTCGAAACATAATTTATGCTTCCCTGGGAGGGAATGGCACTGTTAGTCCAGTTCAGCTCATTCCAACCCAGTTCTCTGAGAGACTGTTTTTTAGGAAGCCTCTTTGGATACATATAGCTGGAAGTGAACAAATCTTAAGGTTCGAATCTGCAAGGGAAACTTGGAAGGTCAAAGCCAGGGGTAAATAGGATGCATATTTTGAGGCTGAAAGTGCCGCCTGAGTGTGACTTTACAAAGCACATGGGGGCCGTGGCATCCCAAGCACCTCTGGCATACACTTGAGAACAGACTTGTGTAAGGCAGAGTTTCTGCAGAAGGTGGGTGGGCTACATGGGCTGCTCCTGTGCCTGCAGCTTTGTCAGAAGCCACTTTTTCATTGTGGTACAGAGCAGTCCACTCTCTTTGCCTATTCAGTCATTTCTATGTAACACAGTCTTCACATACATATCTACATATAACCAGTTCCAGATGAACAGCAATAACTTTCAGCATTAGGTAAATGTCTGTGAAATGAATTTACACTTGTGCTGTTTGGACTATCAGTAGCCTTGGACAATCTGCTGTCATCACACTGACTTGGGTTCTTAGTTTTGCCCTTGTGGCACAGCCAATTCCCTTCCAGTGTATGTGAATTAAAGAGAGTATGCTCTAATAATATTTTATATTTACACAGCACATCTCATCCCAGAGTACTTTATAAATCATGTATATTCAACACCTCTGACCTTTCACAGTCCCTTCAGAGCCAAGAAAAGTATTTTACAAAAGCAATAAAACTATTGGAATTTTTTCTCTGTAACACTGGGGGGAACTCATTAATTACAGAATGAATTTTATGTTCCCTAAGCTACAGCTTCAGTTTGTAAAGACCTTTATTGAAAATTTCTTCAAGATAAGATGCATGATCCTATATTTTGTGTATACCATGAACAAAGAGCTAATCCATCCTTTTAAGACTGGACCCCTGGAAGTATTTCACTCTTGCATCTAAATGAACATAATAATGTCACTACCTCTGTACCTTGGCTGTCATTTTATCACTAAATTGTCACCTCTTCCTGAAGGATCTGCCCAAAATGCTATAATCTGCATTCCCCTTCAGCTGTTGTGGATCCTCTCATCGCAGTGTGAGAAATACAGCAAAATAGATGCATCAGAAGACCTATTTACTTGCTTTTGAGGAATTCAAATGTAACTGATCCTTGAGGTATCAAGCTGAAGAAATTCAGTATGTCTGTGCATTGGGTCAGCATATGCAGAGGAGGGATGAGCAAGGCCAAAGGAACAAGGAGGGAGGAGGAGGGTGGCAATGAATTCATCTTCCTGGCATTCAGTGTCTCTTCCTGTAAATATTAGGAGGATGACCCAAAGCCTGTGGATATCAGTTACTGTCTGTCCCTGCAGCACTGGGTCAAGGAGGGAGAGTGTGGGATCCTTTGTCTTCCCAGGGCATCCTTTGTGCACAGAGGCTCAGCTTATGTGCAGAACTGCCTCTACCTTGGTGGGGTCAGATTCCCTCTACTTTGAGAAAAAGCTCCAGAGGAGTTGCTTTCCTGGATTTTAAAGAAGAAAATAGATATAGATAGATATAGATATACATATAGACTGTTCTAGTACAGTCTTTGCCAGGCCATTTTGTGGGTTAATTTGGGCCTTATTTAATCTGTTGTTTTAAACAGAAGGACAGCAGCATTTTTATTTTAGTTGTACAGTTCAGCAAATGGATTACAAAACCACAGTTAACTGTGACTGTCATGGATGGTAACTCAGTTAATAATAGATTAAAATAATCTTTAAGTTTTCAGTGTATTGTTTTGCCATTTGTCTCTCTTTGTAGCTTGGCTGGATTTAATGTAGTTTATTCCATTTAGGAGCATTACTGAGACAAACCCCATTAAAGCAGGCATTATAGTCCTTGTTTTGATTAGCACTCAAGGCCACTAGATAATGATGCTTAAAAAAAAAATCTTGTATTTTTCTCATGGTCATTAGCACTGTGATCATTGCCAACCTTCATACAACAGTGTAAGTCTTTTCTTTTTTTCTGAATCTCGGAGCCAATTGTGAATGTCTCTAATATAGTCTGTGACATTTGAACTGTAACATTTATCTCAAAAATAACGGTTCTTGCTCTTTCAGTGCTCATACTTGCAGGAAACTGGATCTTTATATGACAGTCAAAAACTGTCATTAACTAGCTAATATTTTTCAAAGCTATTTTATTGAGGTGATTTTTTGGTTTTTAGTTTTATTTTGTGGTCAGGCTTTCTAGACATTCAGGTATGTACATGTTCTTCTCAAACAACACCCTGACCAGAGAAAGACATTTGCACCACTCCTAACAATACCAGACCATTTCAGCCCTGGACTAATATGGGCAATTAAAATAATTTCCACACATCGTGTTTAAACCAGTGACATGTAATTCTGGGACAAAGCCTCTCAGCACCTCTTTCCAATATTCGTCTGCACTCAGAGGATAAGCAGCTGCTATTACATGCTAATGTCTTTTGAGGGTGAATGGCCATTTTAGGGTATGTTATTAACTCTGTGCAAATCAGTGCATTTTCCATCTTGGTGTACAGAGTTGACTTGACATGCTGTTCCCTTTGCAGGTTTTATTTCTGTTAACCAAAAAAAAAAAGAAAAAAAAGAAAAAAAAAGAAAAATCATGCTTTTGATGAGTTTGGGTTAGCATCTTGAAGGATGGGGAATGTCCACCTGTAATTACATGCTTAGGCTGTGGGGACCAGACCTCTCACCTTACAGGCTTGGGAAGTTGCAGGTCTTTAAGGGCAGAAGGCCAGCCAGGACAATTAACATTTTTAATAACACAGCTGACTTATTTTACTTCATTGCTGTCTTTTACCTACTGTAGGTGTGCACTGGGGTACCTGGAAAGAGGCACTCACTCTAGTGTTTGTCTTTTATTCTTACAGACCCAAGTCACCCTGTGTTCTCACTAACTTGCCAGGTCCAGGTGTGGGAGCCCAGCAGACTCCTGAAGTCCTTTGAGTTGCTCAGTGAATCCTCAGAGCAGGCTCAATGCTTGTTTGCATGAACATACTTCTTAATTGAAATAAAAATTCTCACTTTTGCCACCCTCCTCTTCCTTCTTGAAAGGAAAAGAATGAGTGCACACACACACACACGAAAAATGGTATACCATGCAGAGCTTTAGCATGGACTTGCTTTGGCTTAAGACTGGCTTGTTACTGCCAACAGTGTGTTTCTTGCTATGGCCATGATCCCCCAGCCCCTGCTCCAGCATTTAGGGGACTCACGTGGGATGAGTGGCTAGCAGTGCCAAATGTATAAAATACTAATTTTTGTTGAATTGTTTCATGATTCTCCAAACCTTCTAAGCACAGAAGCTTTTTTTATCTTATTGCAGCCCAAGCCACCTAATCTGTACTCTTCTGGTTTGGGCATTTTTAAATTAATTTTGCTCACTAAGGCATTGAGTTCTGTTCTATTCCTACTATTTGTTTTGTCTAGCCTTGCTCAGAGTAGATAATTAATGCAGTAGTTAAAATACCATCATCTTAATGCTCTTTACCATGGATGAAAAACCTGCTTGTCTCAGAAGCAGTTATACATGAACCATGCAGAAGAATGAGCTCCAGAGTGGAATAATCCTGAATTCAACCAGTCACCACACCAAACTGATTTTCCCTGTTATTATTTTTACCTAAATAGTTGCTGCAGTTGAAAGGCATCTTCTAATTTCTAAAACAGAGGAGAGAACCAGATCTCTGGAAGATCTTTTAAAAAAATCCATTTTAAAAATATGTAAATCCTCACTTGTGAATTCCTGATAAATGCAGAATAAATTCCCACAGTTCATAATTTCTCGTTATTTATTTAATTTATACACCATTATAACTGTGAATGAGGCTTTACAAAACCACAGGGACACAATCTTTGCCCTAAAGAGATTGTAGCTGAAATTAGACACAACATATAACCAATTATTTCAATAGACAAAGCAGGATTACACCAAATAAAAATGGTTCACGTTGCATATCTTGTGTACATTGTAAGCTTGTAATAATACAGTTGTTTGGAAAAGACCTCTTAGTGCCTCTGAATGTGGTGATTCGTAACAAAGCTCTAGAATAAAGCCATCATTAGTGTTTGCTGGTTTAAACCAGAAAACCTGAGGCACTAGTGACTAATTGTTGCTTTCCTACAGGCAATTTAATTAAAGAGCTGGATTTAATGGAGGATGTATTCAGTATTTATTTCTAGCTGTTGTGGCCTCCAGGGATCTTCAGTCCATTTTTAGACCTATCTTGAAGATATTGTGTGCCTGGTGTGTTTTATTGTATGGTGAAGGTAGAGCCTCTTGGAGGCTCTAAAAGGACACCACACTTTCTTCCCCCTAATCTTGGGCACACAGTGAATAATAAGATTTCTCTGAATTTTAAGTAAAGAAGTATCTTACTCCATACATATAGAGTTCTTTTCCTACTATTTAGTTACAAGTACCAGTGTAATATTTTGTTTCCAGGAATAAGCCATAATTGTGCAGTACATCATTGTTTAAGTGTTCCTTGGCAGAAGAGGCTAACATCCTCATGTAAATACTGCATGTGCTTGTATCAAATCCTCAGGCTTTATTTTGACATTTGAATATCTAGACCTTATGCTTGACAGGACTTTAGCTAATGAACTGAGGTTCATCCACTATTTCCAGAGCTGTGCTAGTATAGAGCTCATCTCATCCCCTCTCTAGAGGAGGTAAAATGTCAGTGGTGGGAGCAGTGTGGGCTGGGCGAGGGGAATGGGGCTGGAAACCTCCCCACCTTCTCATCCCCTGCAGCAAGTGAGGGTTGGGGTTTTATTCCCCAGGAATTTGCCCAGATAAAAAGAGGATTAGGGTACCTGCTTGCCTACCCCACAGGATTCTGGTGTGGCTAATTAGTCAATATTTGCACAGCTCGGAGAAAACGCTTTAAAGTGCCAATTATGAATTATAATTATCTTCTGAAGATGATTGGGAGTCCACGTTTGCATGTTGATTCAGGCCACAGGAGTGAGTCTTTCAAATAACGGCTCTTATTTAAATGCCTTACTTATTCCTTATCTCATGTTGAGTGTTGTTTTTTTAAGGATGATGAGAAACATTAGTTTACCCTCAGGAAAGACCAGGTCTGACTGTTTTTAATAACGAGTTATGTACTTAGTCACAGTAGGTAAATTTACAAACCAAGGAGGACACACTTGGAGATCGATTCTGTCTGTTCAGCAGATGATTTTACACAAAACATTCAGCAGGACAAGCCTGCTGAAAAGAAATACTGCTAAGTAACATTGCCATAAGCCTGTTAATATGGTGGCAATGCCTGTTTTACACTCTGCAGAGCTCCTACTTTATTTATATCTCATCTATTTACTGACATATAATAGATTTACTCTGGGAAGAGACTCGATCATGGCAGATTTACTTTGAAGGCTGACATTTTCAGTTGCAACTTACTTTCAGAAAATAGTGATTAATCCTCAGCACTAACTGCAGGACACCTAGCTATTTTATTAATAACAGCACACCAATATTAAAGACAAAGCAAGAGTAGCCTACAAAAGAAGTCCATGACTGGACTTCAAATTTTTGAGATTCCTGGAAACTTTCTGATGCGGCAGAAATATTTTTTTATTTTTCTTAACATCTCTGCATTTTCTTGTAGCTTTAGAAATGTTGCTGGTCTCTTTAACTGGATAGTAAGAGGCTTTATTATTTATTCTACTTTTATATGAGCTAATTGGAGAAGTGTTGCCTGTAATTCAGTTTTAATATTTGAGTCTGTATATCTGTATGTTAATGTTGCATTAAATAAAAGGAAATCTGCAGTTGTACATAATTCTACAGAGAGAAGAAAATTCTGCCTCCAGTTACTATACAAGAGCCATTGAGAACCAAATTGGGCCAGAAGTTCCCTGCCTGCTATCTCTTTGCAGTAACATAGAATTTTAATGGGGAAAAATTACAGGAAATAAGAACACTTTGTTTAAAAATGTTCATAAAGGGAGAATAGAGGTCTTTTGATAGTTGTTTGATAATTTTATGCTTACACGTGTTCAGTAGCTGCATAGGGACATTAAACACAACATTGATATGAGCCCACACATGGATGCTCCAGCAGAGGGGGCTTAAATATTCATATGATGGCTAGATTTCTGTTGTTTTATTTGCTTCTTTTCTTTTCTACCCAGAGTCCTAAGCACCATCAGATAGTTAACATTACAAGGTCTGTGATAGTGAACGTTTCTGAAAGTCTGGACACTAATTTTTTGTCCTGCCAGCTGGAAAGAGTGTGATACTCTGGCATGGTTTTACTTGGAGAAAAGTGTTTTTCTGATACTAGACTAAAACCTTTCATGCCTGCATAAATCCTTAAGGCTTTCTGAGAAGGATTGAGTGCTAAGAGCATTCAGCCTTGTGTAGGAAATTATTTTAGAGGAAGATGTTTTTACCTGTGTAATAGTGAAGCGTGGCGTTACTGGTGTGAGATTCAAGTGCAAGTGAAAGCTCCTAAATTTAAGCAAGTATCTGCAAGGCACCTTCAGGCCCCATTATAGTCAGTGGCAATCAGAGCCCCCTTCAGTTGCTCATGCAGAAGCAGTTGCTGCCATTTGAGGTGCCCTGGTACATTTTTCATAGTTTCTTAATAGCTATTTGAGAAGTGTGAGAGTTGGTCCCGTGCCATGTCTGCTGACCACATCCAGGTGCAGGTTTCATCTGCCTAAAGAGAGGGAATTGAATGGTGTTTGAAATGCCATAAACTGTGCCCTTTGGCCTCCATCTGCCACTCCAGAAGGGCACAAATCTCCTGCAGTTCATGCATCAAGTTGTTCATCTCTGTGGACGTATCTGCATAAATATGCAGACATCCTGGATGCCTTTAAGCAGCTCCAGTGGTTCTAGCTGCCAGTGTTTAGGCAACTAAATGGCAGCCCCCTGGGTTGGTTATCTGCATCCTTGATGAGGCTCCATTGCCTGGTACCCCTGGAAACACAGGAGGCTCAGACACGTCACTCATGCACAGACACACTTGGGCATGTCACGCACCTCATGATGGGTGGCTGACTCCCACACATCCTGTCACAAGCGTGACTCCTCACTGAGCCTGCAGAGCTGCCTGGGACTTGGTCGGGAGAAAATGAAAAAACTGTGGAAGGGCTGAGGATGGAAGGAGAGAAAACTAGTTCTGCACATGTTACTGCTGTGCTATGCTCTGTAACTCAGCTGGTGAGACACGCTGTGGATTTGATCTGTGGTCTCCCAGTCCTTCTGCCTTATCTGCATAGCCACAAAAAGGCCACTGGGCAATCAAGCCAAGTCAGAAAGCTGCACTAGAGGGACGTCAGTGGCCCCGAGGCTTGATCACTGGGCAGCACCATCACAGTGGAATCAACTGTGTATCCTGAAATGGCTCAGATTACTGCCTTTCTGAGACAGCAGTAGGTACCCTATGTAACTGGCTTGTTTTCTCCATCTCTCTGGGCCGACATCATTTCCCAACATCATATTGCCTTTTCCTTTCCTTCGCTTCACCTGCGTTTGCCAGCAGTGCTGTCTTTGCCTATTAGCAGTTGTGTACCAGCTGCTGTGCTTTTTCTTTTTTTGGCAGTTTCCGTGCAGATTGTGTTTGCTTTTTTTTGCCCCAAACCTTTTTGGTGCATGTCAGCATTTTATCTGTTTGCATGCACTAGGGAATGATAGGAGCCATGATCTATTTGGGTCAGTGCATGTCTGTAACAATTCCAAAAGGAGGGATTTTCTAAGAATAAATTCTCCAGTGCCAATCTAGTTCTCATTCTTACCCACATAATATCTGTTAGCACCTTCTGCTATTTTTATACTTGTGAAACTGGGGTAGCATGATGAGTCTTTCTGTTGTTTTTGCTTTCTTCCAGATGAACTAAGTCTTGCAATTCTCCTGTTGGTTGAATAACTCATGGAAATACATAGCAAAGCAAGTAGTTTACCATCTGCCCCAAACTAAGGTCTGCAATCATATGTTTCAAGTCAGCTGAAAATTCAAAAAGGACTTTCTAAAAGGATGACATGGTTGTTTTCCTGAAAGTAGCACATAAATTTGATATTGAACCTAAGTAAATGCAGAGCTGGATGACCTTTGTTTTTCAGGCAGTTTGCCAGGTGTTCATTGTAGTCAAGAAAAATTTTCAACAAAAGGAGAAATTAATTTAGTATCACTGCCATCAAATCAACCTGTAAATGTTTCCACTTTCGATAACTAATGGTCATTCTCTTGACTTATAAATGGTTTCTTTGAAAACTGTTTCCTTCTGCAGAATCTGATTGCTTTGCAATAAAACTATGTCCCTACTAAGTGATGAAAAAGGATAAAAAAGGTTTTTTCACCATATAGCATTAGGTTATCCTTTAAAATGAGCCATGTTCAGGAGCTATTACAAGAGGCCTGAGCATGGCACATTTCTCAAAAAATAAAGCAGATGAAATCCAGACTGCTTGGTTCAGGAAAATCGGACCTGAACAGGGTGTTAAAACAGTGGTGTAATGGTAAATATTAATTCCTGTTATTAATTTTCTCTTTTGCCATTTCTTTTCTTCTTTGCCTCTGTTTTGTGAGTTCTTTTACTCAGAGTTCAAATTAAAATGCAGGAGACAGGGAGTTTATCTTTGGACTTAGATGTTTATTATTTTCTTATCTATAGCACAGCTGCACAGGATGTGCCTCTTAGTTAACAAGGTGGAAAAATGGCCCTGAGTTCTAACTTTCAAGGTCTTTCAAGGTCCAAATCACCCAATTATGAAATACCAATTAATTTGGTTTTACTTATAATCCAATAACTAACTATTCATGATCTGCACTGCGGGTTTTTTGACCTAATACCAGAACACCCAGACTTGTGAAGAAGAAGGAGAAAAGAACAAGAACAAATCCACACCCAGAATCCTCCATATTGTTACGTATATCCCATAAACCTAATTTTTCTACATATTTACATATTCCACCCAGTGATATAACTTTTAATTACACAGCAACAACTGCAGTGTTATCACACAATTTAGGAAGCCTTTCCCAAGGCCTCAGGTCAAATGCAATGTGCTTCTGAGGATCACTGTCTGTCAGCACTGAAAGGCTGAAATTCTCAGAGCTCAGGGTTCCAACAGTAAATTGTAAAAAGTAAGTAGCTGTTGGAATGACTGGGTGGGATGTGGTGTGTTGTAGCTGTGTATGTTCTTCAGCTGACTTCTCATTATCATGTATGTTTGTGTCTGGTATAGTGCTTAAGGTTATTCAGCATATTTTAGGTGAGCACTTCTATTGCCTAATTCCTATAATTTCATTCTTTCTCTGAGAGAATATTTCCATATATTTCTCAGCATCTGCCCTATCTTTATTCACTACTTGGGCATCCTGATACTAATAGGCCATAACCAAAGTAATTAATATATGTTGTTATCAGCACTGGTAGTTTTATAAGGAGTTTGTAGGGGTGTTTGATCAGTACATTATGACAGAAAAATAATTCAAAGGAGAAGTGCTGAACCAAAAAGGCTGCCCAGGGTGGGAAATACTCAGTGAATAGCCAGAATGGCAGTGCTCTCTGCTGGAAGCACCAAGCCTCAAGGTGTATGCAGAGCCAGTGGCAGTTTGTGGAGCTGTGGCACTGTGGCAACACTGGCATGGCCTTTAGAAAGGAGGAAGAGGCAGCTGTGGAAGGAAGAACAAGGTTCCATGTGTTGCAGAGGGTGGGTGAAGGTGCCAAGAGGCGGCAAG
Organism: Corvus hawaiiensis; assembly: GCF_020740725.1. Lineage (NCBI taxonomy): Eukaryota > Metazoa > Chordata > Aves > Passeriformes > Corvidae > Corvus > Corvus hawaiiensis. The sequence continues at coordinate 15,936,385 of NC_063238.1, read as the reverse complement.
ACAACAGGGATGGAGGCTTCCTGGCTATGCAGGAGCAGAGGCAGGACCTGCTTTTGTGGTGAGCGTGCATCTGGATGTGAGCCCAGGCCTCCAGTGCATGTGCATGTCCCTGCTGTAGTCACACCTACCCAGCTGGAAGACTCTTCTCAGTTGCTGTGGGAATGACACGTGCTTACTGCTGATCAGTCGTACAAAGGTTTTGAGCTTGTTATCTGTTCTTCCCTCATACATCACTAGTGAAAGACTGTTCTTACCTGGTCTGTCTTGACTGTCTCTCCTGTCCCTGGAGAGCAGTTTTCCTGTATCCTGACAGGCTTTCATCAAATCTCAGCCTTACTCTTCTCTTTCAAAACCTTAACAAGACTATGTTCTGTGAGGAAAAAGTAATGATTTGGGTCAGCACAGCAGAGAAACCTGAAAGAAGCAAAGCCCAGCTGGTTATTGATTGCATGAAGTGATGTGATGCTCCGCTTATCCTGCCTACCAGCCATTGCTTCTCTGTCCTCATGCTTTGGCAGCTTGTAACTCAAAGTAGTAGCAAAACTTTTTGCAGGAGGCATGATGTATTTATCTTTCTCTCTGCAGTGCTGCCCATATTGTAGAGCTTCTTGCGAAAACAATGCTAATGATAGTAACATGGGGAAGCACAGAGGCAGGGGAAGTCTTGAAGCATTAATGATGCTTAAAATGCAGAAAAACTGATGCCAACAGGCAACAAGAAGAACACCCTGAAGGAAGGGGGGAAAAGGTATTTTTTTTTTTTTAGTCATTGGTTATTTAACAAATTTGAGTTTACAAGCTATAGGCCAAATTCTGTCTTCTGATTCTTGCTTTAATGCAAGAGGAGGGATCATGATTTATTCATGTTAAGGAAATGGGGTTTTTTATGCCAAGTTCAGACTACAAAGTGGTAGTTATTAGATGACATTCAGACTGGAGATTTCCCTTGAAACAACGTGAGAAAGTATTTATTTTCTGTAGTCCGTTTCCCTTCACAGATAGTTTCCTACCATGCAATATCCAACAGTCAGGAAAAAGAGCCCAATACTGTGACAGGCTGGATATGTAAATGCAGTATTCATACATAGCTTTACGGAGGGTTTCTTTTCCACGGTGTATGAACCAAACATCTCAATTAGATCAAGAAGGGGAAGACCTGGTTTTCATTAGCTGTGAAGACTTTCAGAATTACATTAGTTGCAGTTGATTAGATCCTGTAATTGTATTTGCCGTGTGTCAGGATGAGGGAGTAAGGGGTTTGGGTGTGTTGAGGGGGGTGGTACCCAGCTCGTAGATCACTCCTGCAGGACTCGTGATTAGTTTCTGCTGCCTCAGTCTGTTGGGATCAAGCCCAGGGTTTTTATATTTCCCTCTCCAGAGCAGGAGAGAAGGTAGATAAAATGCACCACATGTCACAATGTTGGTGTGGGGGGCAGGACGGAGTTGGGTTTATTTTGCCTCCCTACTCCATGCTGCTGCAGGTGCCAAGCAGGACCCGTGGCTCAGTGGGGAGGTGAATCCAGAGGATATTCTGGACTGTCAAAAGCAAGTGGCATTTTCATTTATCCCAGCTCTGCTTCCAAGTGAAAGGGCAGAATGATGTCATTATGCTGGTCTCGGGGAGAAGTTGCAATGAAATTGTGCCACAGCGTGAGGCTGTGAAAAGGTGTGGTCTGTCAGTGCTGCTCCTGCTGCCCACAGGCCCACATTGTCTGGTCTGATGGGTCAGCCAAAGAGGTCAGCTCCAAAGAGTGCATCTGAGGCCCTTCCCAGTGGGTCAGCACACATTCATCCCCCTGGTTTTGTCCATGATTTATAGATATCTCCTCTCCTAATTCTAGGTGTCTGAAAGTTCACTGATCTGTCAGAGGAGATGAGGTATGACCTTCTCAGCTAACTTTGAAGGTACCCTTCTCTCCACAGGCAGAAGTGAGTCTTTACTGACCATGCAGAGCATACAGGCAGCCAGTTTAGATTATTTGTACATGAGTGAAGTTAAGGTGGCACCTTCCCTCGAGGAACACGTGGCTGTGTTTCCAACTCGGAGAAAACAAAGATCACAGGTGGCACGGAATGGGGACACCAGGCATCTGGATAAGTTGCAAAAACTCTTCAAAAACCACCAAATCCTTCTTTATCTCAAACATCTTTTCATGAAAAGGAAGTTCTTTAGACAGGGATTCTCTTGTGTGCTGTGTTGGTCTTACCTTGACAAAAAGTAAACTCTTCAAGACAGGGACAATCTCCAGCAATGAAGAAGGCTCTGCATATATGCGCCAAATACTTAAGAAAAGCTGACATTCCTAATGAGATACAAATGCTAAAAGGTTAAAAATTATTTTATTGAATAAGTTAAAGTGAAATGAAATTTGAGCTTGAAATAGCTTTTTACCTTTACAAAGCACATTGTAAGGTGAACGCTGTTTTCTTCAAATTGGTCTGTCACCAAGTTCAGTCACTGCTGCCTCTCTTACTGTGGGCTTTTGTTTCAAGATTACTTAATCTTAAATATAACAGGCCCTTCCAATTTAATTTGTATTCTACCTCCAAGGACCATCACTTTGCATCCCTGGAACACTCCTGTCTTCCAGACATTTATATCCGTAGATTTTATGATAGTATTGGCACTCAGTAATCTGGACTGTTTAGATTTAAAATTATTTTGATTAAATTTTTTTAAATTGGGATGATCTTTGTGTGCTTCATTTTGCAGGGGGGCATCTCACTCGAGGCACATTAAAAGCCTGTACTGCCCTGACAGTTGGATACAAGACATTTTATTAATTTCTCATTTTAGGTAGAGTTATTCTCACTATAAGTAATAAAATTTGAGCAATCTAAAAATTCAGTACTAGTGAAAGTCATTTAGTCTTCTCCTGTGATGAGAACAGAGGTGAGATCTCTCAGGTGGGACCCTGTACATAGCATCTGAGTGAATGAAAGTCTGGGTTTAGAAAGGTAAACATACAGAAGTGGAATCTCATTTTAAGTAGGAGTCTCTTTTTTTTTTTTTTAGAAAAAAAAAGGCAATATTTCATTGGGGACAATCAAAGCATTGTGTTTTGCTGCTGCATATTTTGCAATCTTTTGTAATTTTATATGGTTGGGGTCCTTTGGAAATTGGAAGTAGCCTCTGGAAAAGTACCATCTATTTGTTGTATTTCATGGGCCTGATTCAAACACCAGTTTGAGAACAAGAATGATTGCCATGGATTTTAGAGGTCTTTTAGGTCAGATGACTGAGGCAAACTCTGTGTGTGCCTACTTCCTAGGCTAGGGGGAATTTCTCAGTTTCCATTATTATTACCTGAGTTCGCAAGAGGGTTGCTCAAAATGAGGTTGCACTGCAAAAACTGGAAGGGGACTTGGCATGGTAGAATTACATAAACAGCAAAGTGCAATTATAAACAGGCCTTGTTTAATATGAAAGAGCATCTAGTTCCAGGAAAAGCAAAGCTATCAGAAGTAGTTGTGTCAGAGCTGGAAAACACTTCACAAAGACAGCTTTCATTTCTATATGCTCTAAAGTATGCAGTAATCGTGGTCTAATTACCTCACTGCAGCCAGAAAGCAATATGGGATATTGTGGGGGTGTGGGAAAGAGCATAATAATGCTACAATTAAGCTGTAATCTTTGGCATGGTCACTCAGCAGATAAAGCTTTTCTGCTGTCGCTTTTGAGACAGTCATTATTTGGCTGCTAAAGCCTGGGGAAAATATGTGGTGCTGTTCCTAGGAACTGTTGCACAGAGGCTTCATTATGGGTTTCTTCCTCAGCAGCTGGCCAAGCCCAGCCAGTGCTCTGCATTTGAGAGCTGTGGCCTCAGCACTCCCCTTCTCCCTTTTTGTGCTTGGGGACGTTTGTGCTGCTGGTAGTGGGATGGGGGAGCCCTATTAGCCACTGTGGAATGAATATGTGAGCTTTAAGTTACTGGTTAAAAACCTGTCTGCTCAGGGCCTGATTTATAATGGAAGCTGCCTTTGGCAGAGATTTGTGAGCGTATGATTTATACACAGAAAGACCTTGTGAATGTGGGAAATAAATGTGATGGCTCTGTGACAAGTTAGGTGCACAATTATGCATGTGTATTAAGCCCAGGATGCAGACTGTTTCACAGGGACATGACCACATTCACATGCAATTATGCTCACCTTCCTTTGAAAATCTAGTTTCACAGCCTGCTGGGAAACCTTGCTAGTGACATCTCTTATTTTCTGAAATTCTCCACCATTTTAAGAAAAGTATTCCACTGTCTTGAAGCAAGCTCTTGAATTCACACACTTAATTGTTCATACAACTTTTCTGATTCTTTATACTTTCCCAAATTCCTTCCTTTCTGAGGAGAGGCTGCCTGCACTGCAGACTCGTGTGGACTTGCTAAAATTCTAGTAGGAATAGAAAGGAAAGAGTGGCAGGAGAAGTCAGGTCAACTTTGAATACATTAACCTTGAGGTGACGTGGTCTGACAAGGCATGAATGAGTTGCTTGGAGAATGAATGCAGATTGTGGCATAGATCAGCTTTTACTGCTGCAAGAAGCTTTTTAATTTTTCTGCAGTGCCACAGATAGATGGGTTCAGAGAGACTTGGTTTCCCTCTAGAAGATGTTAAGACTTAGAAGGGGTTAAAAGTGACCAGTGGTTTGAGACTGTTCAGTTTTGCATTATAGAGCACACACATCCTTTGATAAACCAGCCATGATTTCTGAAGAAGTAGGTACAGAGGGGAATTAGATCAGAACCTCATTATTCTGCTGCTTCGCAAAGCAGAAACATGAACTATTTTGAAGGCTTATGGTGTGTGCAGTCTCTGCAAGGCTCATCTGAAAGCCTGCAAGAGCAGTTCAGACCATGTCAGTAATTCCTTCCAGCATTAGGCTTTCAGGACCAGGCCTTAATTATGTGCACATCTGGTCTTCACTGCTTGGAGTAAGATGTGTCTGTCTTGGACTGTTCTCGTTCAATGGGTGCTGCCAAGCCAAGCAGCTCAAAACACAACTGCACCAAGAGCTTTAACCTGTTGTAGGAGAGGATTTGTTCTGATTTAGTGCATAGGAACCCCAAAAGCAAAATGCACTAGGTACTGTGTGAGAAAGGCAATCTTGGTCTTAACGTTTGTGTAGTTGAGTACATTTAAACAGCTAGAGGCCAAAAGAAGGCATTGCAGATGCAGAAGCAGCAATTTGACCAATTACAAATACGTTTTACTACTTTTTTATAGTACATTTGAAGAAACTTCACAATCTTGGCTCCAGTGACAGTGTGGTGTTAGGAGAGGTTCTGCCATGCAGCACTTCAGTCCCAACAGCAATCCTGTCGCCTACTGTCTCCAGAAGCATTTAATTGCTCTTATTCATTTAATACCAATATAAAGCAAGGATTGTGTTTGTGTATTCAGGCTGTTCCATAGTATCATCTGTTTTAATGTGGCAATGCCTGAGAATTATCTGAAATGTGTCTTTTTGATGAAATTTTGACATCTTTGTATTTATTTTACTAGTTCTCATGCACACTTATTCCTATTTTGATATCTTAATGTAGTCTTTGTCACCTATAGCAGAGATGGTTGCCTCAGAGAGCAAAGAGAACTGGGAACTGAGAGAGAAAGAGGAGCTGGAGTGGCTAGAAAGTTGGATATATCCTGTGGTGGAGAAGTACGGAGAGCAGGATCTGTAGCACCGGGGGATTAAGGTCCAAAGGACCCACTGTTATCAGATGCCCACTCTGAAACACAAAAGATGGGGTTTTACCAAGTTAGAACAGCCTGAAGCATAATTTTGGTTGCAGTCAAAAGGCTCTTTCTCAAAACCAATCCCATGCACCACTCAGGAATTAGCTCTGGTCAGGAACCACTCCTGGAAGATAATACAACCACCATTCTGTGGAGAATAAGAAAGTATAAGATTGTGGGCTTGGGCTGTAAAAGACAATTATCTCCAGCATGTTTAACTTAATGCAGGGGGCCCAACATTAATGTTCAAAGCACAACTCCCACTGGTTTCTGCAGACAGGCTCCAAACCAGGACTTGCAGTAGGAGATACCTATGAAAAGTTTGACCCAAGTATTTTGCCCACACAAGAACAAATGCAGCCCTGTTGATGTCATAAAATGTGTGTGTAATGCCATATCAGGTTATGCTGTCAGGAATCCTCCAACTGTGGCAAGTTACAGAAAGGAGGCACTCAGGAGCTGCCTCCAGCTTCTCTGCTGTTAAAGCTCGGTTAGGCCACATAGCAGAAAAGGTCAGAAAACACATTCAGTTTAAAATCAATAGGTTTGAAGGAAGGTTGTTTGGGTGAAGGAAGGGTGCTTTATTTTCATCTTAACACAGTTTAGCATAGTGGTACACATAAGGTTGTATAGGAGCACAAATGGTGTTTTCCTGCCAGCGCCATGGTATTTACATACAGAGAACAGTTCTGACATGGAAATGGCTCTGGACTGAGCAAAGTGCATCTGCCATGTCCTCCCCCATCTCTAAATGAGGTGTGTAGTTCAGTGTGAGCTTTTGTGGGTGCAGGAGTGGTGGATTGCCTGCCTTCAGATGTTTTCTTTCTTTCCTTCTTGAGGGTGTCACATACCTCAGGTCTCCAGTGGGATGCTAACTTCATAGAGAAAGTGTGTTTTCAGGATTCGGAGGAACAGAAGAGGAAAGGTTCTTGCGAGGTGTTAGTCACATGCAGGACAATTTCTGCTGTTGCCTGGTCATTGTAGCCCAGGTTTCTGGTCTGGTTCTGTGGTTGAATAACAGCATTTGCAGCTGGACGTCGACAAGGGGACATTAGCTTCATACTTCTCAGCCCCTGTCTCAGTTTGTGGGTCCACATATCTTGTACTTCCCCATTTTCTGGTTTAATGCAGCTCTCCGGGGGCTTGCTACCAGAGTAATAAAAATATAATATAAAAATTCCAACCTTCTTTCCCACTCTCCTTGCCCTGTCTGTGCTGTGGAGTGGAGGGGATCTTCCAAATCATGTCATCTCCCTGATCTGTTTTGCAGTTTAGTAGTGGATAACTGAAAGCACTGTTAGCCAGAGGGGTGGCAAGGGGAAGAGAGCAGTAGGAGACTGAGCAGTTCACAAGGGAGCCCTGTAACAAAGCTCGGGGGTGAGCCCATGAAGCACCTGGGCAGTGCCCCTGTTAGCCGAACACAGCCTGACAGCCCGGGACAGGGAGCCGCAATCCCCGCAGCCTCCACGAGTCTCTCCTGTCCTGTCGCGTTTGGCTTCTCACATTCGAAGGCACTCAGTTGTCAGAACAATTTAGTCTCTTGCCTACGCTCCATCTATAATTCATTAAGAAACCCAGAGAGGTCAAGCTGTTGACATTTCCCACTCTTCTCCCTCTGGAAGGCGTGGGCTGAGCGTTGTTTGCAGCAGGACATGAATGAAACTGCTCTAAACCCAGAAGCCAAGGGGGGAAGGTGGTGGGAGAGGGACACGCTGCCATCTCCTGCCAGGACACCGGAGCATGGCATCTGCCTCTCGCAAGCACACCCTGTACGTGCACCACCATAAACTCAGGCAGGACATTGCTCAGAAAATCCTGGCCAGATCGTGCTCCTGAAGTGCACTGGGTCTTTTGGATGCTAGTCTTCAAAGGTGTTCGGGTCTCACTCCAAACTTCTGCAGCAGCTTCCCCACCAGTTAAAATTTACACTTCATGTGCTCCCCAAATTTGCAGCCTGTGTATCTGCTTCACTACAGATACAGGCTTTTTGGAACCAAAATTGCATTCTCCTCATCAAGTCAGGCTGAACTGCCTCAGCTCTGCTTTATCGCTGCAACAGCCACAAGCAAAAATAGCACATTATTCACCATAAAAGTGTGGGTTATGCAACAAAGTACCTGTAATTCTGAAACCACAAATATAATTGGGCATTTAAGTGCAATTTTGAGGAATGGCTACAGGCATCATTTATCATATGGGTTCCAAAAATTGATGTCTGAAAAGCAAGTTCCCACAAGAAAAATAAATTGTATCAATATAGTGTAAAGATTAGTGTTCTGAACTGGTAGTGACTTTGAAATGGGAATGCAGACTATTGTTTAAATTTTGCCATTTAAATTTTGCCATAGATGAAATAACCGGGTTTCTTACCCAGGTGTTCCAGGCCTGTCACTGTTACTCTCTTTTAAAGTTCAGTATCCCCAACAACTTCTGTGGAGAGTTCTGTGGAAAGGGTACAGTGAAAGAAATCTTCATCTTTAAAGGATTGTCACACAGGAAAATCATTTTAACAAGCCCAAACAGTTCAACTGACCATTATTCTGTGTCAGCAATGTCTCTCTGCAAGGTTGAACTACTGGAGTCTGACAGCCTTCCAAGGGTGGACTGTTTTGAGCCCGAGAGGTGAAGAGCCCCATGTGAACTCCATCTGTATCAGCAGAGTTTGTACCGAGCTCTGAAGCACCCTCGTAAGAGCCACAACTCCCAGTCCCCGAACGGAGAGATTCACCAGAGGGCAGCACAATATAATTTTCTATTGTAAAAGCAGGAGTTAAACATTTCAGCCGTCAGAGAGCTCTTAGAAATTAGCTGCTTGTTGTTCCATCATTATGATTTCAAAAAAAATTCTCTTTAAAGCTAGCCTCTGGAGCAGCTCCTAAATTCAAGGTATTAGGCATTGATGTTTTAGTGTCCAGGCATTCACCTAGTGGAAGCAGAGGGAGTTCAGGCAGTTGTGTTTTCAGTGTATGTCTTTGCCAAGTTTCTGTCCAGGGCTGGTTGGGGCAGTTGATGGGGGCTGGTCCAGCCTCAGGCATTTCAGAAACTCTCCTGTGTTAAAAGCACCAGCCTGGGTGAATATTATTTCAGCCTCATATTTTGGGAGGCATTAAACAGAAGGAGCAAGCCCTCTGATGTCACTATATGATAAGGGTTCACAGAGGGTGAATCTAGAACCATAGAATCATAGAATGGCCTGGGTTGGAAGGGACATTAAAGATCATCCAGTTCCAACCCACCTGCCAGGGCAGGGACACTTTTCACTACATGAGGTTGCTCAAAGTCCCATCCACCTGAACTGGAGCACTTCCAGGGATGGAGCATCCACAGCTTCTCTGGGCAACCTGTTCCAGTGCCTCACTACCCTCACTGTAAAAAATTTCTTTCTAATAGCTAATCTAAACCTACTCTCAGTTTAAAGCCACTCCCCCTTGTTCTATCACTACATGCCCTTTTAAAAAGTCCCTCACAAGTTTTCTTGTAGGTCCCCTTTAGGTACTGGAAGGCTGGGATGTTTTTGTGTTACAATTGTATTTACTTCTGATTGTTCTGTGTGCTGAGCAGCTTCTAGGTCCTTTAGCACTTTTGTCAAACTCTTGCCATTCAAGGAGCTACTGGTCACATGTTGCCTGCTCAGCTTCCTTCATTCAGGGCATCACCTGTCATCAGTCTGTTCCTAGTTTTTACTCTGTTCTGCTTGCACAGGTGTCTCCAGCAGTCGCTTCCCCTGGTTCAAGTGCCACTGTGTTTTTCTGTCCGTTTCTGACCTCTTTCTCTCAACATACAGTCAAAGCATTTCGTGCTTTTTTCTTGTAAATTAACTACATCTTCTGCCCTTGGTCATTCCCTTTGCTATTTCAGCTTCTGCCTGGTGGGATGCCTCGTGTGTAGCATCAGTCTTGTGCTTCACTCCTGACATCACACGTAGGTCTTCCTTGACTGACTGTTTCTGATCTCACTGCTTTTGAAGTTCAGTCTGAACTCCATCTGCTCCAGCTCATCCCAACACTTCCTAACTCTGTACTAAAGCCTTCAAAGACGCAGCTTTTCCATGGGGCTGCTCCCCATGTGTCCTTAGCTTTCCTTAGCTCAAATATTATCTTTAAATAAAGTCCTGGAGCCTTAAGAATATATCTTTAGAAAAAAAAAAAAAGGCTTTTTTTTACAGTATTAGCTTAAGTTACGTTACTTAGTCTTCTGAGAAGAGTATAGTACCATTCTTCAGAGTAGGTACAAAATTATGAACTTAGTAGTAGAAATAATTTACATATCTTTCAAGACAGCTCTGTGTCTGCTCTAAAAGAGAATAAAAATGTGTTTCTGTTTTAAGAAAAAGATTTTTAAATCCCCATTCTTTTTCTTAAATTTTTTTTTGACCAATATTTGGGGGGAAAAAAAAAAGAGTTTCTTTTTTTCATTTGCTTTCTTTTTATTTCTTGGGAAAACTAAGGAAGAAAAGACAACAAAAATGCTGAAAAGATATTTGGTTCAATTTCCTTTGTTTTTACATTCCATTTTCATTTCATCATTTTTTTCCAAGAAAAAAAAAAGAAAATTAGGGGGTTTTGAAGGCAAAAGTAATGGACAAAAGAAATGAAAAGATTTTTTTAAGAATTTTTTTTGAGTTCTAGCGGGCAGGAAGTGTCTTTGAAAATTCACCAAAAAAAAAAAGTTTAAAAGGGAAGGACTTTCTATTCAACCCTCTTAACAATGGTTTGGAGCTAGTTAAGGCAGCCAGCACAGTGTGCCTTGTAATGTTTTCTAAATGAGGACAGTCCACCACCTTTACAGGAATCCATATCAATGCACAGTGCCCTTGCATGTCATCACAGAGGTCTTTGCGGGCATTACACCAAGTTTTCTTCTGACTAAATCTGATTCAGCTTCCCTTAAGGTCTCTCCATTTCACAGTCAGTGAAATGACTATGACTCAGCATAGAAATAACCCAACTTTGCTTTAAAATAAGGATGAGGCAGGGCTGTATCATCTGCCATATACATAATTTTAGAGTGATCTGCCACTGCTTTTAAATGTTTAATTTCACAGGCTCTGCCAAGATAACCAGAGAGGCACATTGTTTGGCAGTGGTCATCCCTGAAGAGCAGTGGCTCTTGGGTGTCAGGGGACGAGACTAACAGTAAGATGTATGTGCTCTGCCAAGGTGTGTGGCACCTATGCTCCCTTTGTATTTAGGGGTTTGGAGAAGTTACAGATTGTCTGCCTTTCTTGTTACTTGTCCAAACTAAAAATATTTAACTACACCTTGAAGTTTGTCTTTTCAGGATAAGCAACTTTTTCCATCTTGGGTTTGTTTCTTCCCATTTCAATTTTAATGCCATTATTATCTAAAAGAATTTTTTTTTCAACAACAAAAAAAAGAAGCTTTTATCCACTGTAGATAGCGTAGTAAGGTTCTTCTTGGAAGGCGTTCAGAAGTCTGATCCTGCATGGTTGAAATCAATGAGCCCATTTTATGCAGGGACAGAAATGTTACTTGTAAGAGCTACCCAGTCACATAACTTAGTTGTTAAGTATCTTCTCTCATTCACCAGATTTTCTTTGATCTCAAGGCCTTTTTCTGAAAATAAATCTTTTTTTCTCATGAGATTTTAATAACAGGATGGTGATATGTTTTTATATACAAGTACAATATTAGTACCTAATTGAATTTGTTTTTACAAAGAATGCTTCTGCTGCAAAGAAATAAATGTATGTACATATTTCCTACACAAAACATATATCTATGAAAATATATGCATTAAAGTAAGTCATTAGCGGCTTTAGACATTTTTCAATCTTATATTTGTGCTACTTTTTCATTCCCAAAATATATCTGCTCATTTCTTAGCCATCGTATTCTATTTCAGTTTTTATCGATCTTGAAGTCAGGCTGAAAACCTGTAAGTAGGCTTTGCATAACCTGTTCTCAAATTATGGAGAAATTGATACCTTCATCAGTGAAGAATTAATAACTTCTTTTTAATTTTGTCACATCAACAATGTATTGCATTAAAAATATGTACAGAATTTTAGAATATATTGTATACCAAAACTTATATGTCATAAATAGGGCTTACCCAGGATGTGTCCCCATGGGCTGCTGTGCTGTAGCGAAAGTTGTGTGTATTCAAGTTCTCAAAAAACACCCTGTTTACTTTGCTCTGTTGTTTTCTCAGACTCAAGTGGGGAGAAGCTAAAAAAGAAAGTTCAATATTGTTACTGTCCAGACATACTATTAAGAAAATAAGCATATCACACAGAAATAAGACTAGATCTTACCTGCTGTGAGAAAGGTTTTTGGGGTATTCCTTTCAGACACTTAGCTAGCTTATTTGTCACTGCACTTCAAGCCTTGAATCATGTGCAAGCAGGATAGACTGAGAGGGAATGAGGTGAACACCTGCTGCTGCTCTCTTTTTGGCTTGTTAACTTGGCAGAAGTTGTAGATGGTTTCGAAAGCTCACTTTTCAATGAAATTTACAAATATAACCACAAAATAGATTACTCTGTCCCTCAAAGTGGATTTATAAATCTTTTCCTGAAAATACAAGTACAGAGATGCTGTACTACCTTTTATTCACGTTGAGATTGTAGATAGGTAACAGCTTCCGTTAATATTTGACAAATCTGTTCTATGTTGCTGTCAGAAATGTAACTGCAAATCTCTTTGGCTGGCTGGCTGGCTTGTACTTGAAACTGGTTTTCGTAAGATCTGGATTTGAAAATCTCTCCTGCCAGACTTGTAGCTGTCAGATTCATTATCTTCAAAATTTCTCTTAACCTCTGATGGTGTTTTTCTTTCTGCAGAAACAGAAGGTGCATGCAGCACAGATGTCAGTCTTCTTCAAGGAGTAACCTCTTCAACCCCAAGTGATACCAGCTCCTGCTAGTACCATGGGGCCAGAGGGTGGTTTCTTAGGCAGTGGACAGATGCACATGATCCTGTGGGGAAGTTTGGCAGCCATGACAACACTCTTGTTCCTCACCTTCCTCATCTTCCTTTGCTCCAGCTGCAATGGGTAAGGCTCCAGGGCTTAATGGTTCTTGATTTACTTTGTACATAGCTTCATGTATAAATAGTTAGCAGGAAATACTGAGGACTTAGGTACAGAAATAAAAAAAAAGGTACAGTTTTCAGAGCAAACCTGAGTTTGAACAGTTCCATTAATTCTAAAGTTGATTTTTTTTTTTCTTTTGCTGTGAAGGAAATACACCATTGTGCTTGTTCAGTGGTTTCCCCTAAACAAAAGCCTGGAGCACAGGTGGACACTGAGGGTTAGCAGATCACACCCCTAAGCTAAAACTGAGAACATTAGGTGGGCTGAGCAGGACAAAGAAAAGTGTAGGTAAAAAGGAAAGGGAAGTGATTATGTACTTCAGCTTTGCTTTGGCCATTCCTGAAGTATAGAGAATTGATCCTGCCTTTCCAACAAAAATGAGTAAGGATCAAATAGTGATACTAATTAATGTCTTACACCTTATCCTTATTTTCCTCTCCATGAGAGGATTCAATTTCACCAATACAGGCACTTCTACTGACTTTGTATATGCATGTTTCATGCTCCTTCATGACATGTATGCTGAGCCCTGCTGACTGCACAGGGAAGGTGTCCATGGTGCCCTTCCACTGGCCAGACCAGTCAGACCCTTCACTGTGAGGAGTGGGACTGCTGTGGTCCATATTGCCATGTTTTGATAGCATAGCTGAATCAGCCAAGTATATGGGGGGAAAAAATATCCAGTACAGCAGCAAAATCTTCAGTTTGGATGCATATGCCTATAAGGAGCATGTGCTTTCACCCCTTCAGCTTTGAGAGCACTGAGGAAACTGTGCAGCCATAAAATGCACTGTATTGGCACAAGATATGTCTACAGTAGAAGGCCCTGGTTTTCAGCAGGATTTATCTAATGCCCACCATGCAAAAAGCAGTTGTGGGCAAAAACAGGCCCCAGAAGTTGGTTGAAACCCTAAAAAGCCTAAGTTGGACCTTGTCATTTCATGTGATTCAGCAGAAACACTTTCATAAACTGTAAGTTGACACTTCAGTATCTTCTTATTGTCACAGTTTCCTGTGATACCTGTATAAAAAATAGTAGAAATAGTTACATTTTAAATTGATTTAAAAATAGAAAGACTATTTTAAATATTCATTGGCCCACAAATACTGCATTTAGGTACTGTGTATCGTCTTTAAGGCCTTTTCCAACCCAAATGATTCTATAATTCTGTGTGTTTTTTTGTAACATACCACTCCTTGAAACATCTCTAGAAAGGTGAGTCAAACCACTGAGTAGTCTTTGCAGTTACAGAGATACATTGCCTGAAACATTGGTGATGCTTTTTAATAAATTCATGTGTTGCTAGTTTGGATATAGTATCTTTTGTTTCAGGTCATTCTGTAGGGCAGGTTGTTCATGCATAAATGCAATTATGCAGAATTTCTTCCTGGCTTACTTTTCAAAAATGGATAAGGACATAGAAAACTGAATAATAATTGCTCTTTATAAAATACCAGAATCGGAAAAACTTCCAGAGAGAAAATTCAGCTTTTAACTTTCTCTGCTCTGCATTGGTGCAGGCTCACTTGCTGTTTTGTTATTTCCCAATTAGGTAGAAGTTTAAGTGTGCTAATGTCTACAGTTCCCTGCAGACTTTACAAGACGTAAAAAATTCATATTGTCAATATTTTCTCACCTATTAACTTGACTTTTCATCTAGGGGAAGGACTAACATTATTTTAAGCTCATACTTTATTGCAGTATTCTGAATAAGAGCTGTATTTCCCAGATGGTAAAACCTGGAAACGTGATCCATACTTAGACTCCTGTGAAGGACCCAGGGAAGCAGGATTCCTTTAAAAATGTAGGCCTCTGCTGCTATCACATTTGTAGGCCTTTTTGAACTGCTCATGCTTATTATCAATTTGACTAGCATTTTTAGTGGAAGTTGGCCTGGATTTTGTTGGCCTTTTCTAATTCCTCATGACACAGTTTAAGGGACTTCCCAAGTGGTCTGTCACCAGAATGTGTATCTGAGAATTTCAGATATGATTAAATTGAAGATAATAATATTTTTATCATCACAGAATGGCCTGGGTTGGCAGGGACTTTAAAGATCATCTAGTTCCCTGTCATGGGCAGGGACACCTTTCACTAGACCAAGTTGCTCAGAGCCCCATCCAGCCTGTCCTTGAACACTTCCAGGGATGGGGCAGCCACAAGTAGTCGCTTCTCTGAGCAACTTGTTCCAGTGTCTCACCACCCTTACAGTAAAGAATTTTTTCCTAATACTTAATCTAAACCTACTCCCTTTCAGTTTGAAGCCATTCCCCCTTGTCCTATCTCTACATAATTATTTACATTATATTGTAATTATCATCAGTCAGTCCTCACTGTGATCTTACACTGAGTGAGAAGAAGGGTTGTGTGTGTTTGTTGTACCTCTTCAGTTATGTTTATCTCCATTCTGCCTCAATGGCGTCCTTACACAGAGGTCATACCAGTTCCTGTAATAAGTTTCAGTTATTCCATTTTCAATATTATTGTGAAACATAGTTCTGTTCCCTGCAGGAGTGTAAAGTCTGTTAATGATTGGCATTTGTATATTAGCATAATTTGTAGTAAAAATTCATGTGCCTTTTTCATTAAGGGAAAAGAAGGCCAAAAATCAGAATGGAGATCATGAAAATCTGATGAATGTGGTAAGTATTTATTTCTGGCAGCTTGTGTCTGTCTTGTGGTTGGTTTGTACCAAGCTCCTTGCAAAATACCACAAATTAGAAAACAGCTCAGGAATTTCGAGGTGGTTGAGCATGGGAAACTTTAAAAGTTGCAGAACAGGAAGAGGAGGAAAACTTGTGTAGATCCTGATAATCTGCACTTTCTCAGTGCCCTTTCTGACACCACTGTTCTCCAGCTCTCCTGCCTGTCCTTCGCTCCGTTTGCAGCCCAAGGGCAGCGTACCCTTTGTCAGCTGCTGTCTTCTCACGGGTTAAAGCCATAGTAATGTCTGTTAGCATAAAGCTTGGAAAGGACATCACTCTGGACATCTTTGCATTCATCTTTTTTAACATCTGTAAACACAGGCACTTAAATCTTTGAATCTAGTTGGCATGGTTTGGCTCTCCTGCCAATAATACCTGCTAGTCAGAGCTCTGGAGATGAGAATGAAATTCCTTGCATGTTTATTCATTATTCTGATCCAGTGGTCACTGATTTGTGTTGCAGCCTTCCGACAAGGAGGTTTTCAGCCATTCCATCACAAGTTCGGCTACGGAGCCTCCCCCAAACAGCGAACAGAACGGAGCACTCAGCAATGGGGAGGGTGAGTAGTGGCAGCCCCTGCGGGTGGGATGAGCCAGCGGCACCGCCCCAGTGGTCACAGCTCCCACCTTAGCTGCACCTGGTGATCCCTCAGGTTTCAGGTTTCTAGCCATCAGCTTTCCCAGCACACAGGCAAGCCATTTGTCTGAATACTCTGCGCACCTCTGCAGGTCTGACACCAGATCACACAGAACATACAACCAAGTTAAAAAATGCCATGAAGTCATTTGCCTTGCTGGAAAGTCAATGAAGGTGATCACCTCATGCACATTCTGGTGGTTTAGGCTGCATCTCCACTTCCCTACTGGGCATGCTCTGGCACAGCCCTACTCCCCTGCTCCCAGTCCTCCGTGCCAGCCAATACTAGGAGGTGCTGAGCTCTTCTCCTGGGCCACCAGGTCTGGGCCACCAAGCCATACCTGCAGATCGACAAGGCCATCAGGCAGAGAATGGGACATTCCCTAATCTTGGTAACCTATGGAACAGGGATAAAGCCAGAAGATGAAGTTGCACCTCAGAGCTTCAGAAGTGCTCCAGGAGGCTGTGGAAATATTTCAGGTCCACCTTCAGGGATTGCAGCTTTGGATCACAGTCCTGTAGTGTGCTGTCACTTATATTTTTATATTTTAGAAAACAGGCAACATAAATAGGCTTCCTTTTTTTTCCTTAGTCTTTGCTTTGCTGAACACTCAAAATGATTCACCCTGGAGTATCCCTGGAAAATATTTTACTCAGCTGAACCTAAAAATAAACTCACCCTCAGCTCAGAGCCACTGGGAGCCAACTGTTGTCTTCACACTAACACCAACACCAGGGGCTGCACTCCAACTTTCAGCTCTCTCCTTGTCTCCTGAACACAGAGGCTAAGCTATTCAGACTTCACTCCTTAGAGACAAGTATCCAAAGTAATTTTTAAACTTTGTTTTTGCAGCTAATTGCTGCTGCCAGCCGTTGGCTTGCTGTGTATGTAGGTGTGTGGTTCCCTGAGGGACTTGATGTGCAGAGCAAAGCCCTGCAGAATGGAAGTATTTCTCTCTGCCATGAGTCACCACATGTGCAGCTGTCAGAGCTGCTGCTAAAACGTGTGCTGTCAACCAGCAGACAGTTTTCAGACTGTCTGATATTATACTCAGCTGACACTGTGCATAACAGCCCTTCTGAATAACAGAAACCCCTGTGCTTTGATTTCTTACTTATACTTTATGCACTTTTTTGTTAATAGTTCTTTTTATTACTGTTTCTGCTAGCTTTTTGAGCAGGGGCAGGGCTATGGAAGCAGAACCATCAAATGCCGTGGTTTTTTCCCTTACCCAACCTGCCAGCATTGTCAACCTATGCCAACCCTTCAGCTACACAAACCCCTTCTGTGTTGCTACCCATAACCACAGAAGCACAGAAACTTGAGCTCTCATTGCTTTTGATTATCCCTTGCAGGCTGAATGGGGTGTGTGCTCTCTGGGTTCTGTAAAGGTGCTCAGCACAGCACAGAAATCCCTAGAATGAAGGACCAGAAAGGGAAAACTCCCATCTCCCATTCAGACAGTGATTACCATCTCACACCTCCAGTTCTGGCCTGAATTATGCAGTCAGGGTATGGCTCCCTGCAGGTGCTGACTGCATCTGCATGCCCTGAACACAAGAGAAAGTAATGTCCATGGCAACCACCAAATCAAGGGCACTGATTGCTTTGGCAACACTTTTGTCACCATGTCAAACACACTGAAGGACACAGAAGAATGGGTTGTTTTTGTTGAGATAGTGCCACAGGAACTGTACTAAGAATAGTAAAGCTGTTCAGAAGTGATTTTTTTAAGAAATAGTGTGAGGTAAAGTTATGTACCATGCACTACATGAAACATGCTTGTATATCCCCATGAATGCATGCAAATATCACACGTGTGGTGTAAGATGAGAAGCCCCATAGATTCAGTCCCTAATACTCTCTAGTGACAGTGACATGTGGCCTGCTTCTGGGACCTAAAACAACATGTTCTGCCTAACACTACCTTCTGAAGTCTAGTCTTCTCTCTTGTGCATATGGCCAGCTTGTTAGTAGGTTGTCAACCTACATTATGTGCTGTGAGACTAAGAGAAGTATGGCACAGCCTTTGGTGGGGAGCTTCTGGTGTAGCATGCAGGGAGGGCTGAGCAAAGTGCAGTTCCAACGAGAATTTGGCCAGCATGTTAAACAAGCTGAGGGATGGTAGGGAGGAAGTAGGAATGCTTTCCTTTGGATTCCAAAGAATGGGGAAATGCAAAGAGGAAAATATAACAAGGATTTTTTTATCTTGGTTTGAGGCCTCACACCTTTTTCCCATCTGAGACTACTGAGCACTCTGTAATCATTCAGTGAAACTGAGTACAAGGCAGCTGAATATCCATGCACAGTGAATGCTGTTGCCATATAATGTGATTTGGGGGTGTACAGATTATTTTAGATGTTGCGAGAAAGATATTTTAACAGTAGAGTGCAGAACTGTCTGTAACTGAAACCTTTTGATAAGCAAAAAGCATGCTGATCACTAAGCATTTCTAGGCATTAGTATCATTTATCCTTTCCAGCATGTCACAAAAACAAGGTGATGTAGAGAGTACCAAATCACACCTTTCAGTTATGCATTTGTTTGTAATACTTCTCTGTAATTTTCTTTAGTTCTTTCTGAGGACAGTACAGCCGCCTGTATTCAGCCTTATGAAGAAGTACAGACATCTGACCTACTAGATCAACAAGATAGTCTTGGAAAGTCTATAAAATGTCACCAGAGCCGGGAACTACCCAGTATTCCTCCTAACAACCCCATGGAACCTATCATCTCATCTAGAAATGCAGAAAATGATCAAGGTCTTGGAATGGAAGGGCCTTATGAAGTCTTGAAAGACAGCTCCTCTCAGGAGAACATAGTTGAAGACTGCTTGTATGAAACTGTGAAGGAAATTAAAGATGTTGGAGCAGTAGTCAGCATGGAAGGGAACTCTAAAAGCAAATCAAAGGCTTCATTGACAGTTTCTGAAGGTCAGAATCAGATTCCTGAGTGCAGAATTGAGTCAGCAGAATATGCATCTGTTGACCGAAATAAGAAGAGTCGCCAAAGTGCAAATTCAGACAGTCCTCTCGACAATATACCAGATGTAGAGGATGAGCTTCCCCCTCCAGTACCCATGAAACTTCTTGATGAAAATGAGAATGTGCAAGAAAAAGAAGTGGAAGAAGAAGTGACAGAAGGAGCAAGTAAACCAGAAAAGGTAAATACTGCAAATACTTGTCCTCATCAAACAGCCAAATAATGATAGCGAACATATGGGTGGGAGAGGATTTTATTTTTCAGTAACAAAAAATAATAAGAAAAGAACCCCGCTCAAGATGAAGCAAGACTGTAAATGGAAATATGATATTGTACAGTGTAGTCTTTGTATTAGGGGCATATGCTCATTCTGTTGCAGCCCATATTTTTAATTGTTGCAGTTATGCTCTACCTAAGGCTTTTCCCAAATATTATCCAGGAATTGCATAGGAGGCCTCTGCTTCTTTGTTTGATGGTATTATACTTGTGGAAGCTACAAGGGGTGTCCAGTATCTCTGTCAGCATCTATTATTTCCTTCAGAAGCCCTCTCTTCTTTTTTTTCTAATGAAACTAACAAAAAGGACAGGGGGGCAGCCCTGGTGGATATCCTAACTTTAGATGTGCCTCCTTCATTGGGACACCTTGACTTAGCCGTGCAAGTGTTAGGCACCTGCTCGAAGTGACTCACCTTGTCTTTTGCTGTAGGAGAGAGGGATAGAGAGAGAGAGAGATCACAGCTGTACGCTTTTATATTTGTCAAATTCTGTGTGTCACATACAGACAGAGTAGGGAATTTCTAAGTGCTGGAATCAGAGCCAAAAGTTAAGTTTTCTCAGCAGCTTATGCTTCCTCCCTAGGAACGAGTTGTGGTGAATTCCTTGAAAAATAGAATTACGACATTTTCAACAGTTTGTTTTCCCATTTGTCTTTTTTATTGGAAGTCATTTTAAGGATCCTTTAAGATCATAGCAGAGACTTTTCATAAACTGTTGAGTTTGCATTTTCCAGAATGTTTACATATCTTTTTATTAATTGTGAGTCAAAGAACTGTAGGTTTAGCAGATTTTTGGTGTCTGAGTCATCAAATAATATTAGGTAGGTATTGATGAAAATTTTAAAAAAATTCTCAAGATGCAATGTGACTTTTTAATGTAAACATATACCTGAAAAATCACTGCAGAGCTGAGGTATTGTTACTTGGTTTTGGTTGTTCTCTTATTTGAAGAATTTCAGTAATCCAGGAAGAAGGCAGAAGAATCTCCTGTTAAATAAATAACTAACCATGTAACTTGTAAAGCACAGTAGAGTCCAAATGAATAAAATGAAGACCACTCACAATATAAAAATTGTTTAGCTGGACTCTTCAGTGCACATTTTTACAAATAATGAGCTTGTTAAGTAAAAAATTAGGATGTGATTGTCAACAATAATCCAGCAACACTCCCTCCTCCCACATTCAGGCCATAAGTAATTTCTAGTTAAACTTTTAGATAAACAGCTTTGCATAACAGTGACATTTTTCCTACCAGGTGTGAAAAGCCTTGCAGACAGTAATTGTATTTCCCAGGCACCGATACAAAGGAAAAGCCTGTGCTGCTCTGTAGCTCCCCAGCACACCATGTATGCAGTGTCAGTAACTGCAAGGAGTGGGAATTGATTAAAATGGTTCAGGTTTTGAAGGATTAATCAGGAGATGACACATGCAGTCCCCTAAGTGCCAGAAAAAAGGTGTTTGTCTAATTAAAATTTATTCAGAGCTGAAGCCACCCCGAGTTAAATCTTCGGCAGCATCAGATCATTCCCGTGCTTGCTGACGGGTATATGCATTATGCATCAAGGCGTGCGCCTGTCCTGTCCTTGAGAGCTACAGCTGCAGCAGAGTTGGAGATGGTAATTGATGGAATATATAAATGTCATTATTGTTGGCATTGTGTGGGGAGGTGGTTGTGGGATTGTTTTTCTGTTGTGATGATGATAATTTTTCCCTTTATTTTGCTGCCTGAAGCAATGCAGAGCAATGCCTGGCTTTTTTAATGTGGCAACCAAAACCAAGATGTTTATGGAAATGTACGTTTATATTGATAACTCTTTTAGTTAGACCCCATAGGTGTTTCTGGTTTTGCTTCCTCTCCTGTGAGTCTACTTAGCTGCTTTGTTTAGCATGACATCTGTATCCCAAACTCTTCAACCTTCTGCCCTGACCCTGATGAAGGCAGAGGTTGTGTGTAAGTCGTGCAAGTCTCCCTCACTACAATGAGGGTACAAAGGAGGGACAGGCAGGGAGGCCACCTGTGTAACCAAGGCTTGTACCTGCCAACTGAAAGAATAGACTGTGTCTAAGCTGTTTCAATCTCACCATCTAAAAGAGTGCACCCAGTTCCTGAAGCACAAAAATCTGGGAGAGAACTAGGTGGACCAAGCCAGAGACCATTCCCATATATAACAGCATGAAAAGGACAAAGCATCCTTTTAAGAGCAATAAATGGATGAAAATTTACATAAACTGGTTATTGGCTGTGACCCAGCCAAATCCTTTGGAAGGACTTGGTGAAGAAAGACACCTTTAATAGCATGAGGCCTCTTACAGGCCTCTATCCCCTGCAAAAATTTGAGCATAGATCTTCTAATAATATTGGAAAAGCAGAATAGATTTTCTTTAGTTCCTTCTTTTATTTAAAAAGGAAGCATGGATCTCCTTTTTCACCCAGGTCTTTCCAGAGTGAGCACTGGTAGAAATGCTCTCTGTGTGTCCATCTGACTGCTGCCATCTGATTTCAGCCTTGCACAGCCTGAGGATAGGCAAAGCATCTCTTACAAATGCACCAGAGGAGAATGTTCTTCTTGTTCTGGTGCCCAAGTCAGGAGCAGCAGCTGAGCCAAAGAGCAAAAAATCAAGTGCTGTCGAGGAATGAAAGGAAAGTGGAAGGCAAATAAGGACACATGTTGTTTGTGTTGCTGCTGTTGAGATTTCAGCATAGTTTATAATGTTGCTAGGTACAAAATGTTTCAGAGCAAGTGGGATTTTTTTAAGTTTCCAATATAACAATATCTTCCAAAACTGATGTGTCACAAGCTTCACATTTAGAAGAAAGAATGCTATATCCAGGGGAACAGCACAGGATGGCAAACACTGTCGGGTATTTATCATACTTGAGTGGGAAACTGTAGAAGGGGTCCTGACACATGATGCTTGTAGACACACTCAATAACAGAAAAATCGCTGAAGAATTTTATGAGTACATGCTTGTCTTAATGTGTGAGGATGAAATTAGTAGCTTATTCCTCAGCACAAAAAATAATGCTGCAGATAGGAAAGACTAAAGTAAGTTGCTGTAGTGAAGCAGATCCAATACAAGGCCAAAATATATTTGAACTTTTCCTTGTTCTTTTTCTTTTTTTTAAGAGTAAACAAACCACAGGTTAAAGAGCACTGTTCTCCAGTCAGAAAGAAGCAAGGGAGTTAGTCTGTGTGAGGGAAGCTCTTCGGGAGCAGCAGGCAGAACTTCAGTGTGCTGTGGGCCGGGGTCTGTCAGAAGTGGCCAGGAACCTGAGGTTTGGTATTTACCAGAAGTAAAAACAACAAGAAAATGGAAGGAGGAAAGAATCTATCATAATGAGCCTTTGTCAAAAAAAAAAAAACCAAACAGAAAACAAGTTCTGTGTGCCTGGAAGTGGTATTTTATTGACTGTGCTAAAAATAGGTCTAGTCTTTCCATGTTGGCTTGTACTGGAGGTGGTATGAAGTATTTTAGTTGGAGAAGTTGTGTGAAAGTCCAAAATACGGCCTTTTACAGTGCTGGAAGGCTCCCTCTGAATCACTGTGGAGCAGGAGTCCAGGAAAGCCTTCTTGCCCCAGAGAGGAGGCATCCCATGGCTGCTGTATAGCTGCAGGGTCTTTCTTGTTGTAAAGGTCTGAAGGCATTTTTCATAAGAGCAAAATGCTTTCCCCCTGATGTTTCATGACCTGTTTTACACAGAACACTTTAGGTGCTTGAAATTAGACTTGATACCAAACCAAGCCCTCCATCCTTCAGTGTCTCTGCTGCATGACCTGGCTCCAGCTCAGGGTGGGCTACAGCAGGTCTGAGTGGTTGTGAGGCCAGGCTTCTGAGCACCTCTGCACAGGGGCTGCATTCCAGGGGTAGGGAAGACACAGAGCTCCTGGGCAGCACTTCCAGGGTCTACAGAATGAAGGATAATAATCATCAGGAAGGTGTCAGCTGAGTGTTGTTTGTCATCTAAAAGTATATCTGAAAATCCTGTGAAAGGGCAACTGGTGTATCCCAACAGCTGAGTTCTAATTGTTCAGAAGCCTCTGCAGACGCTTCGTAAGAAGTGTAAAGGCATGGATACACTGGTGCAGAGTTTGTTTTAACCATTATATTATTTTTACCCTTTCCAGGTCAGAACAAGAGCAGATACATTAAAAAGCTTTACTAACCTCAGGGCTGTTATCTCCAGAAAAGTACTCTGAATAGTGGGGATATTAGCTATGTATAATGGAACTTGAGAGCAAATGACCATAAAATACAATGTATTGATTGTAGTCGGAGGGTTTTGTTACAGATTTCACACTGTTGATGGGTAATGAGCCTTTTCTTTCTTTCTTTTTCCTTCTTTACAGAGGCTTAGTTCAGTGTCTTATAAGTCTCGAGAAGAAGATCCATCTCTTACAGAAGATGAGGTAGGTTTCTTGCATGAAATTCAGTAACTAACTAGAGACCAGTTTTTAGGCAGAAATTAGTATCAGGTCTGCATGATTAAGCAGAATCTAATAAAGGTGAAACTTGTGTGAAGGGAAAATGAAAGCCCAAGATTCTCTGCACAGTTTCTATTGCCATATTCCTAAAATCAGAAGTACTCTAACATATGGCTGTATCAGGCCCATAGGTTAAAAATGGTGTCAGAAAATAATAGGAGGCCACTAGGAGGCCACAATTAGTTGATTGTTAGGGTAATTTCTTGATTTGGATGACAGGATCTTCGCAAGAAGAATAACCAGTCGCCTTTTGAAACATATGCTCCACCGTCCCCATGCAAAGTGTTTAGGGCTCTGGGAAGTAAACTGAAGCACAGTAAAAGCACTGGAATATAAACTGTTCTTTAAAATGTCTGTTGGTCAGATAAATGGAGGAGAGTTAAACAAAGAGAAAAGTTAAACATAAATAAGGCTGTTTGTGATCATCTCCAGTACACCCATGCCATTTATAAATATGTTCTCTGGACCAAAAAGTAAACACAAACTTGGCAATGAGCTAAGTGAGCTAATGCCTTCTGCTGGGAGAAGCATTCCCAGACATTAATGAATAAACTGATCTTGAACTGGGTTAATGTAATCTAATACTGAGAAGAGTTGAAGTATAGATGAGCAGAAAAGCCATTTTTTGTTTCGTCAGCTGAAATCAGTAAAAAGTAAGAAGTATTGCCATTTCCAAGTTGATGTCCCTCTAAAACGAACAAATAAACAAAAACCAACCAGCCCCAAAAACCCCAACCCAAACAAAAAACAAACAAAAAAAACCCAAAAACCAACCAGCCAAATCCCCCCCCCCCCAACACACACACACACAAAAAATAAATCCCATAATTATCAGAAGTGTTCTGGTTCATCTGCATCAGTCTGCGTTGCCCAATGGTAATGGACATTTTCATGCCAATCCACTCTTTCAGTTGGATTGATACAAACCCAGAGTGGCCTTGCATGCTTGGGAAAGACTTTAAATGTAAGAGAAGAGCTATGTTGCATTGTGATGTTGAGTACCAGAGAAGCAGTGCAGGGAATTTCAGCCATCTGTCCTGTGCAAGGGCTAGTATCCATTTGGCCTGGAGAGGGAATCAAGACTGATAACTGTGCTTGGCACCAGCCCAGATAAGCCCTGAGCAGAAGGACACGTGTGGATGTGGGCTTCTCCTCACCTTTTCATGAAGGGCCACTTTCATGCACTTGTTGAAGTGTATCACCTCACCAGAGGGGATTTTCAGAGTTAGGAATGAAATGCTGGCTCCCTTTCTGGTGTTTACAGCTGAGAGGTTTCAGTCTCCAGGCTAAAGTTCAGATACTCAGTGCCTGAGAAGCAGCTCTTCTTGCCAACAGAGAAGACCTTGCGTATCAGTATTGGCACTATTTGCTGTTATCTGGTGTAAGTAATTTATCTACAGATTTTTAATGTTGTCTTCACGTGTGTTCGTGCCTATTTAGTCCTGCCTATAGAGACAATCATTAACTATTCTTCTATTGCAGTGTCTCTAAAAGCAGAAAAGTAGCCACTACCATTAGAAATAGTAACAATAATAATTTTAAAAGCCCTAAGGATCAGACAGCATCCTTCTCCTGCATTACAGCAGTTCAACCTGATCCTCCCTTTGATGCCTCTCCCCCTCCTGAGTCCAAACTGACTCCAGGACCATAGCAAAACTTACAAGAGCTCCTGCTCACAAAGCCATTCCCTTTCACCCAGGTCAAATTTTCTTGTCACGGATTTATATTCAAGGAAGTTTTACATTTATAAACTTACTTTATAAAACATTCTTTTTTTGAAAGAAGATCGATTTATAAATGCATGCCAGAAAAGGAAGGATTTGTAAGAAATAATTTTTATATTTTTTCAAGGAAAAAAACATACCGTTTTAGAAAGGATATGTTTTTATCAGAAGATCCTGTCTTTTCTTAAGTAACCAACATCCTTGTAGTACAAGACTGGTGCACAAGCTTTATGCCATGCTTGGATACTCAGCTGGTATCTCCTTTTCCTAGATCTCAGCCATGTACTCGTCAGTGAGTAAGCCGGGACAAGCCATCAAGGCACTGGATTCTCCTTATACCTGTATTCAAGAAATTGCATCTCAGAGGTCCCCGTCTATTTGCAGTGGCCTCTATGCAAGTGTGAAGGACTTTGAAAACACCCTAAATTCTACCACTGTGCCTCAGTCAGCGGACAGACCAAACGGGGAGCTGGAGCCAGACTATGAAGCTATCCAGTCAGTGAGCCAAGAGGAAGACAGGACCTTGTCCGTGCCTAACACAAACCACACTGCTCTTTCAGGAGAGAATGACTATGAGAGCATAGGGGACTTGCAGCACCACAGGGAATTCACCAGACTTTAACTACTCCGGCAGCAGATTTCCCCACTGTTACTTTCAAATGACAAGTGAGACGTGGAGAGGGAAGTGCTTTTCCTTTTGAGGAACAAAGCTACATTTAGAACAGGAGTTGTGAAGAAACAATGTACATTTCAGCCAGGGTGTGATACCTGCTGGCTTTTTTGGGTGGTGGATCAACGCTCATGGGAAAGGGTACGTCAGGTCAGAAAGATGACCAGGACAACATAAAGGTTTCTTTATTATTATTAGCTCCAAGGCAAACGTAATTCGGGAAGGAGTGCCATGCTTGTCGTTCTGATAGGATTATGTACCAAAAAGACTGCCTTCACACAAAACTAGCTTCTCATTTTAAGAGATTATTTTATGTAATTTTTTTCAAAGTGTTTTTCAAGCATAATTTTTCATTCAAGTTTTGGCATCCGCAATGTTGAGCAAACCACAGATAATTGTACCTCAACTCAGACTTTGCAGGGCTGAGGAAGATGCACTCACTTCTGTGTCTTTTGGGGAGCTCTGTCCACATTCACTGCAACTAAAGTGCAAACAACAGTAGTTCACAAGGGACCGACTCCAAATGTACTTGAATTAATTGTGCTGGCTTTTTCTTTTTTCTTTTCTTTTTTTTTAATGTCAAGGGCTGTAGAATGTGACTTGCAGTATTTGAGATGTGTACTGGTATTTGTAGGGGTTTTGTTTGATTATTTGTGAAATATCCCTTTAAAATGGCAACGGTCACCCTTAGCGTTCTTGCACTGTTTCCCTCAAATGGACATAAACACCTACACATACACACCCCAGACCACTGTCATGTTGAAAAAAGTTGTGCAAATGAATGCATTGGCATAATGTGTAGTCTAACCTTAGTAGTGTGGAGTAATTTTTTTGCAGAATTTTGCCCTTTTTAAAGACTTAAATATTTTAGTATGTTTGTCTAGTTTCCTATATAGAAAAAATTAGGTACTGTGTTGAGTGGATAGTATTTTTATTTTTTACAACATATTTTTCATCTTTGAAGTTTTTGTAGATTAACTTACTGGGGTTTGTAACGGGAGGAATCCCATTCTTTATTTGGCCCTTATTTGGTTTCTTTTTAATTTTTTTTTCCTATTTCAAAAGTAGATAAATGAAAATTGCTTTGGGGTTGTTTTGTTGGCTTTTTCTGTCTCCTTGAGCAGGGATATGGAACATGCCTTGCTGTTTTTAAGCTAAAATCATGGAGTCTATGTAAAAGAACACTGCCAAAGGGCAAAAAAGAGGAAAAAGAGATAGTGGGATTTAGTCAGTCATAGCCACTGGTCCTCTTTGTTCTTCTGCTAAAAGGAGCAGGAGGGCAACCAAGACCTTCTTGGGCCTCTGACAAGCAGTTTGAAAGCCACTGGCTTTTCAAAAATGCCAAATTATTCTGTTACTGTGGAAAACAAAGTACAGTGCTTGGATGAAATAAGCAGGTACTAGATTGGTACGTTTTTTCTTCAAGAATAGTACAATAAATAGTACAATGGTACAAGAATAGTCCAACAGTAGAGAACCAGCATTGTGTGACATGCATGTGCACATATCCCCATGTATATAAGCATACCCTTGTAATTTGGACACAAGTACAAGTTATAGTCCAAGCTTGGCAACATTCACATATGTAATACCTGGCATGTGCTTGAAGAGCAGTTTATTTTTAATTCAAAATAAGCAGTACATAAACTGAGGTTGGCTTATTCTGTAGTAAACAAAACAGGTTTACTTTCAGCTCATTTGGTGCTGGGTTTTGATATGCCAGGTTGAGCCCTTCTTGGATCCTTGGTCAGGGCTCAACATGACTTGGTACTATAAGGAGCAAACACAGGTCTGGTTACACACATTTATTAGAAATCGCTTCATAACTGAAAGAAGTGTGCTGATTTAGCAGCCTCGCCTGTTAGGAGAGCTCTGAGGAGCAGTGCAAGTGTGCAGGCAGCTTCTGCCCACAGGGTGGTTCAAACTTCATGGATCCTGACCTTGTGCGACAGTGCAGCACACTTGGTCTATGACTCTCTTCCTTGGAGGAGAAGCAGTTCAGACCAATCTACATCCATCCTGTTCTTGACCATGCTGCCATGTTTTGACAGCTCCAGTAAACCCTTTGCTTCCACTTCAGTGCTTTTTAAGGATGACTTTGGTTTTGCTTTCTGGAGTTTTTCCCTTTATAAAAGTTTTTGTTCCTGTTTCCTTGAATGTGAATTCATTAAGTTCACCTTTGACTGTTCTCTCCTTCTACTTCACCCTGTTTAAGGCCAAAGATAAGATGCACCATGTTTCAGAAGATCTGTTGTGCTAAGTCTTGAGAATTTCTTTAGTCTTTAACTATGTGTTTGCTGTCTGTTCCTTGCTCAGGGGTACCAGTTTATATATATATATATATATGTAGTCCTCAGTCTGACTCCTGCAGCTTAGTGGCAGGCATACCTCAGCTCCTGAAATTCCCAAACACATCTCAAGATGTAGTAGTTATCCCTTTACATGGACGACTGCTTTTGGAGAAACAGCAGGAACATGAGGTTTGCCATGTTCACTAGTTTCAATTTCAAGACCAATTCAAAGATAGAGATATGTCAGGCGATAGCAAAGAACAGCACTGAACTCGATTGTAAAATTTTAAGGTGCAAAAGAAGAAAAGCGAACATCACTCTAGAAGTGCCTCCATTGAGACCAGCAGGTCAAAGGATGGTGGAGGACTGTCCAGTCATTCTGTTGTCTTTCACAGCCAGATTAAGAATGTTGGTTTGTAGGAAGGGACACAAGTCCTTCTGTCCTTTCTTTCCTCTGTTCTGACAGCTGCTGTTGAGATCCCCCAGACATCCCTCTTTCCAACATGAAAGAATTTTCCTCCCCCTCTCTTTTTTCTTTGGTTTCTGTTTTTAACCTGCCTCATACAGCCTTGCACTGGGAGCTGGTACCATGTCTGCAGTCCTGTAGCAGTGGCACAATCCTTCCTGTTTAAATGTCTCTCAGGCTGGTCACAACCTTTTCATGGTCCATCAGACCTTAGTCTCATGGAGAAGCAGTTCACATTTTGGACTTCTGCTTTTGGGATGCCCTCACCCTTGAGACCCACACACACTGGACTTAAGAGCTGCAAAAGAGAATTACCCTCCTGAATAAGGATGTACAGGGGAGTCCATAACTCCCCTGCAATCTCCATTATGTAGTGTAATGCTAAAGGAAAATGGTTCAGAATTCAGTCCAAGGTTGTTAAGTGAATATTTACATTTCTTGACAAAGAATTGAGCTTCTGGTTTAGTTCCCTCTTCCAAGAAGTAAAATCTGTTCCTTTATGGCTGTTGTCAATGCTTTCTCTTCATTAATATATTCGATGGAAAGATATTTCCAGCAGTAATCCCCAAAGAGATTAATCTGACTGTAAAGAAAAGGGAGTCTCTTCTACTTGTCTCTTTACTGCTCTTTTTAACTCTTTCACCATATCCCTAAATAAAATGTCAACATCCAAAATGAAGTATTTGTTACCTGGTGATGTTTTCTGGGGAAGCTTTACAGTCTATTTCTTTGCCTCCTTTTTTTGGCACAACTGTATAATAAGATCTCACATCAAATTGCCACAGTAAGGCCAAGGGAAGCTGTAATGTGTATGTAACTAGTGAAAAGGTCTTTTTGATTTCTCTCTGGGAACTGGTAAAAAATAGGAAATGCAGTTCAGACATTTCATGAATTTGTGTCTCCTGTGAGAGTTGTTCTTACCACATACCTAAACCAGTGCTAATCCAATATGTAAACCAGTCATCCTTTTCTACCATGACTGTAGAGTAACTTTCTCAGTCACAGAGAAATAATTTCTTTGCAGATACCTGTAGCACAGGCATGTACCTAATTACCACAGTTAGATCAGTTATAGTGCCTTTTCTACAAAGTAGCTAGTACTTCCATACTCTTTTCCATACTGTAAGTGTTTAACTCAAAAGTACAAAGGGACAACCCCAACGTTTACTTGTCCCAAGTTGGAAACATCTTTATAGAGACACATTTAATGTACTGGACCTCAGTTAGCCCTACAATAGCAATAGTCATTCAAACATCCACTAAAAAGCCCAGTTATGTAGCTACGATGACTAAGCTTTGCAATAAGAATTATCAGTCTTCTTTTGAAGAACCTAAGTTTTACAATAGTGAGCATTCAGGGAGGTGGTGTTCATGCCAGCTGTGAACAATTAGTTGCTTCAGTCTTTCTATTAATATAAATTGCAGGCTTGCTTACATGTAGCAGGATCCATGGAGTGAGGGATGAGTAGGTGTGGGGATTCATGAGTAGCCCAGAGCTGGGCCATCCCCATAGTTTCAACTGGCTGATGACCAGCTGCCTTGTTCTCCAAGCCTTCATCTATCGTGCCTTCAAGGAATCCATCCTGCAGGGATGCTTCTGGGCTGCATGCTTCTCCATGGCTCCCTGAACAGCTCCTGTCTGCTGTTTTGAACACAATTCCGTATACACGGTGCTCTCTGTTCAACCTTTCAATGGTGCTTTTATAAGATGCTGGATAAATGGTTTGCATGTGCTTTCTGAAAAGTGATGTGTAAAGCTGTGACACAGAGTGCTCTCTCTGGTATTGTCTGCTTCCCAGAACTTAGCGTTAACTGTGCAACTCTTGACTACAAAAGCTGACAGTGCTGCCCTGTCTCTTGTTCATCTCACTGCAGCCAGAGTGGAGTCACCACGTGTGACAGGCCTGCCTAGGCTGGGACACAGGTGTTTAAAAGCAGCCATTCAGGCCAGGCAGCTTGGCTTGGAAGCAGCTAGAGACATGACTCTCATCTGTGCGCTGCGGGACTGGAAACATCATAGCCCAGCTCAAGGACTTCTATTCTGTCTCCTATTGTGCATATACATTTGTTTGCCATGTGACTGTAAGAAATCTGCTTCTGCAACAAACATTTTAATTTGGACCACACTCCAATGAGGGACTTTTGCTTTCAGGCAAACAACCAGTTATTTCAGATGACTTTGATTTACTGAGGTTGGAGTATGCCTGAATAAGGCTTTTACGTGCCTCACGAGTAATTTGGTGTGGTAGTCTGCTGCAAAACAGAAGAATGCAGAAAGATGATTGGCCTGACAGATGCTCCTTTGGTGGTGTGCTGAAGACTTTCAAGGGCAGGTCTCTTCCTGGGAGCAGGGAACATAATTACTGTTAATATGATTTCATACCCTGGTGCTGAAGTTGATTTGTAGCATCTCTTCTGGGATGGTTGTGGCTGAAGACATTGCCAGAGCAGATCTCAGCCTCAGAAAAGAAAAAATATATAAAAATATAAAATATATATTCCTTGCTAGCAAGCAACATGTGTTCAGGGTTATGCTAAAGATAAATGCTGCCAATGGAACATCACAGAGCTAAAAATACAGGGTTCTCTTTCTTCAAGGAGAGAGAAACCCCTTGGTTGGGTCAGCATGAAATATCCAAGGCTTACAAGAAGTATTAAACAAATTAATTGCCTATGTGGTGATTTTCCAGGAGTGCATTAGGATATCACATACAGTAGACACTGTTCTTTTCTCCTGAACAGCAGAAAGATGAGAACTTATTTGTAATACAAGGTTCCCACTGATTAATTGATAAAACTTAATTTACATATAATCCAAAGGTCAGCAAGTGTCTACACAATGTAGATATATTTTGGCTCCAGCACCCCAATTTCCATAGCAAATGCACAGATTATCTTTGCATTACATACCCATTGGTCTGTGCCCAGTCTGTGGATAATATAAATCTTACAGTTCTGTTTTTTCAAGCTGCGAGGTTTTGTTTCTGGAGGTCTTCTGTTTTAAACTGGCCAGAAGGACAGTCATACAAACATGATAGCAAAGTGCCTAAAAATACAGATGATTCTGTAAAGGTAAACATGCTCACTGTTATTGCACAGCCACTTGACTACTGTATGTGGTACTCTCTTGCCATACACATTCCTAAATATTGGCTTTCATTTGTGATGTTCATTTATTGTTATAATAGCACAGTCTGACAAGGACTTTGTCTCTGCAAATTCATTGGCTAATCTTAACTGGCATGTGTTTGTACAGAAAATACAAAATGAAATTTTGTTTTGCTTAGAAAGCAGCCATGTTATTTCTTATAGTTTATGATAATGCAACAACCGGCTTAGATTATTTATAAAGTATGTAAGTATCGCTTGACTTCAAAATGCTTCATTTGAGATTTCAGAATGCCTCCTGTTCACTACAAGACAATATAACCAACTCTTGTCCTTTAAATCTTGTTATATTGGGGAGGGGGGCTTAAACCTTACAAATCCTATTGCTAAAAAAAAAAAAGAGACAGTGCTGATGTTTTCAATTCCTAATGTCTACAAAAAGAACAATTTTAACTCATATTTTAACTTTCAGCATAGGTTGGATGTGGACTACCCTCTTATTTATGAAACTGCTCTTCCCCACTATGTTCAGCTGTCAGCATCTGAGTATCTCTTTTGTCCTTAGTGAAATATGACAATTGTACAGAGGGCACAGAAACTGCATCACATAACACCTCTGAATGGGACCTTTTAAATGTGCCTGTGAGATTTAGGAGCCTGGAGTTCAGTCAGATGTTTTGGGGCAATCACAATCTCCTGATGGAGAGCATCTGTGGAGGTCTTCACTTTCAAGGCAAGAAATTCTGTAGCTTGCAAGCACTCACATGACATTCAAAGACACATATATGATGTGAATTGTCACAATGTTTAAATGTATTGTTGAAAAAACACCTAAGAGCACAAGAACCTTCCTTCTCACGTGTCTGAGGATATTGGAATTTGCTCTTTACATCTGAGACTGAGAAAGGTCACATAACCAGTCTCCTCAGAACATCCTACCAGCAGACAGGTCTTTGAATGAGCCACTGTGGTGGCTCCTGACTTTCTACATGATTTCCAGCAGGGCCTATCTCATCTCATCTCATCTCATCTCATCTCATCTCATCTCATCTCATCTCATCTCATCTCATCTCATCTCATCTCATCTATCTCATCTCTGTGGCGATGACTACTTAGGAATGGCCCTTTGCTTTACAGTCCCAACCCCTTTAACTTAAGGAAGGGGATGTGAGCTGCTTCTCCTCAGTCTGACTGGTCTTTCTAGATGAAGGTGTGCTAAGAGCCCACCTTCAGACCCACAAAAGAGCATTCACTGTCAAGGCAAGACAGGTACAGCCCACTGCAGCAGCTAGGAAGAAGGAGGTAAAGGAACAACAGCTAAGTTTCATTTGCACTTCCCCCATCTCACAGACGACCTGTTACAAAAGATTTTTAAAGTAGAAAAGGTTACAGTAAACAAGTTGCTGAGAGTCTCACGGGAGATGTTTATTCTTCTCAGTATTCCCTATACATAGAGAGGCGAGGGCAAGTCATCTCCACCCAACCATGATGCAGCTGGATTATCTTTTATCAAGTCTCTATATCAACAGAACTGAAATGAATAAATAAATCCTAAATACATGTTTTTGTTCAATTACAAACCCAGCATGGACAAATGTAAATGCACTAAAATAAGTACCATATGTAGATCTGGACTTGCATGATGGGGGTTGATTGGGTTTTTAGCAAATCCCAAACAAACAAAAAAAACCCAACTCTAACTGGATTATTTTATTTAAATAGCATTCTTTGCATGAGCCAAGGCTGCAGGATTGGGCCCTAAGAGTTTAGAAGTTTGGTTTAGTGATAGGTACTTTTGTTTGTATTTTCAGTGAAATGTATTTTCTTTCTTTTATATTAGTGAATTGATATGACTTCCAACAAAGTCATATCAACAAAGAATAAAGAATAACAAAAAAGTCATATCAACAAAGAACAACAAAAAATAGTTATATGGATAATTATGTCTAACAGCTAATTATTAAAATCATGCCTCAGTAACAGTCACTTAAAATTGGGTGCTATATGAGCTTCAGCATAAAATTGCTTTACATATGGAACACTGCATACTAAGAACATAGTGGATAATAATTTGTAAATACAGACACTTTTGTTTATTTTATCCATTGTTTTATAATGGAAAAAATATGTATTACTGGAATATCTCCAAGCAAAGTTCTCTTACACAGTGTTCTAGCAACGAAAAGTGTTTTCTGGACAACAATTTGAGTCTCTGATCACTGACACAGAACTGCAAAACATCCTCAAACCAGTATGAGCTGTGAAAAGAGAGGCTTAGAACTGTCCCAGCTATCTTAGAGTGGATACAGTTAAATACACTCAGTTCAGACCTGTAGGCAGTGAGAGCAGCTCAGTGATTCAGTGACTGTGCCCTATACACCTGAAGTCAATGTATGCAGACTTTGGAGATGGCATTAGCTAAGGTTTGTTTGCTACATGAAGGGTTATTTGGCTTGCTACCTGTTTGAAATCGATACGCTTTTATCAACACCACTGCAAACATTGAATTACTGTAGTTTTGCAGAATGTACATTCCATAAATTGTAGTTTAACTGTAATTGCAGGGCTTATCCTACTGTTAGAGCAGTTCAGATCCAACACTAAATTGTATTTTGTAAATTAACAAATGCTATTCAATTCCTCTCAACATTTTGTAATAGTATACACAAGTTGATGTCATTTAGTCATACCTTTGTTCCAAGAATCTTCATCAGATGTTTCTATAGCCAATTCAGCTTTTGGCTGCTGAAAGCACAGTAGGCAATTATGGTTATTTACTGTAAATGTAGACAAGTTTATGTAAATATTTTTTGGGTTAAAAATGCTACATAAACATATGAAGCAGTTATCTAAAAGTAAGGACATAGGTCAATAATAAAAAATACAGGTTTTATTTATGTACAGTAGTATCCTAATATTTACTTGTTTATATGCAAAAAAAAAAAAATCATAAGATTCTGTACTGTATTCTCTGAAAGCATTTAAAAGAGGTTCTGCCATTTTCTCTGGTTATTATATTTGCAAATAATTTCTGAATTATTGGAAATCCATGTAAATAAATGATGTTTAATGGGAAACATGTTACATTGCAATGAAATTAATTTAATTCAAAAATCCTGGAAAAATTAATTGGATTGAAATCTATATATAAATTCAATAGCCAGACAGAATAAACCACATTAAATAAGGTTTGTCTTTTGTTTTAGTAGTTGGTTGGTTGGTTGGTTGGTTGGTTATTTTTACCTGTGCCTCTTCTGTTGTTTTCTTAACAAATATATTATTCAGTCCTTGCAGTCACTTCATCCTGCAGATGTTAAAACCTGCATAATTTTATAGAATTTTGTTTGTTCTGGGCATTTTGTGCTGATTTCATTATCTGACAAGAACTGCTAAGACTTCTTTGTGATATATAGCACCTTAGTCCTCCTCCCAAAGGCACAATCCTGTCAAGATTCAAGCATGCACACAACAGCACCAATTTTAAATTGTCTCTGACTAAAGCAGGGACTCCCATGAATATAGTGGCACTACGCTCTGTAATGCAGGTAAGAATACTGGGTTTGAGCCTTTGAAAGTTGTGCAGCTTTCAGCATTTTTA
Organism: Corvus hawaiiensis; assembly: GCF_020740725.1. Taxonomy (NCBI): domain Eukaryota; kingdom Metazoa; phylum Chordata; class Aves; order Passeriformes; family Corvidae; genus Corvus; species Corvus hawaiiensis. Next base: position 15,900,655 of record NC_063238.1, on the reverse strand, counting down.
AAGTTGCAATTACCAGCCCTATAGATTATCCTCTGAAATTGCCATGGCATTTGATTCCTTTTCCTTTGTTAGAGATGCTCTCTAGGTAATGTTCCCCATCCATTTCCTGCACTGCTCTGCCAATAGCAAGACTCTCATTTGTGTAGAAGTACTTTAAGAGCATCCTGAAGCTTTTCAGGAGGCAGGTGACTTAGGACCACTGCTGAATATGTAACACAGATTCTGCATGTAAGTCTAACACAAAGAAATGCCATCTTTTAAGCATGTCACTGGAACAAGGCTTCTTTGTACACTAGAGCACGAGGCTAAAATAGTACCTAACCTTTTGGGGCTTGCATTCTCCATGACTTGCACTTTCCTCCTCATTATCTTTAATTACAGATAGGAAAAGAGCAGCTTTACCCATTTAATACTAAGTAGTTACTGATGAACAGGTTCCTGGAAAATTCACAGTGCAGACAGGGATTAGTTATGCCAAGCTGGGAGGCTGAGGAAATCAGACAGAGACAGACAAGTAGTATCTGTTCACTGTCGAAGTGATGGCTCTTTTATGTTTAATCTAGGTAAGTATATTTTAATACTCAGAAGATACAAGATTATAGGACAAATAGAGATTTTGTAAAAATAAGGAATATTTCGTGTGCAAAATCATTCAGGATCTGACAAGTGTAAAAGAAGATTGCTTTTTACTGAACATTTGCTCATGGGCCAAGAAGCTGCAAATATGCAATTTGATACAAATTTTTTATTAAGTAACTGCTGAATATTATCCAATACGGGCTGCTCTTCTGAAAAAAATGTATGCAGCATTATTATCAAGAGAACTGTTTCACAGATTTTTATAATTTTTTTGATTCTTCATTCTGAACAGTTGCTATCAGCCATAAAATCACTCTATTACTATGGTTAGTTTCAGCTTTGAGGCCAACCACACAGAACTATAAAGTGGCTGGCTGAAATATTGAATAATTTGCCCAGATTCTGGCTAATCGTTTAGCTGCATGCACACACTTGGGAACAAAGTACAAGCATCTTTGTTCTCCATGAGCTTTGACATCACTTAAACGTAAAGCTTTAACCTAATGGGAGCTCGGTGTGGAATCAGGAGTATCCTGCAGTGACACCTGGTGTTTAAAACAGAATTAGTCCTGTGAAGTGTGGCTGATAATTCATTTTAATTGGGTACATATTCACTCAAAGGCTCACAGTTCATCCTGTGTCCATGGAGCATAGCGTTATATTGAACTAGAAAGCATTGGAGCTAAAGAGTGGCTTGACATTGCTTTGTAGAAAATGAGTCTGACAGATTTGTTTCAAAAGCCCAAAACCACAGTGACATGATCTTCCTAGCACTGTCGCTGGCAAGATACTTTAGCTCTACTTCTTCTCAGTTGGCTATTACATAAATGAGATTGACCTTTCATATAACTCACACAACTGGAATTTCTGTGCAGCCTTTGTGGAAGGACTGATAGGCAAGAACAGAAAACTGTCAGTTCAGGCAGAAAACAGGGATCCTGTGTGTGTCGTGGTGCTCGAAAGCATATTACAGCTACAATAGATTCTTCTGAAACAGCTCCTGCTAAAGAGCTTATTGACCAAAGAAGTCAAGATCTGCGTATTTACAGATGTGACTGAAATGGCATGTAAATCCCATCATCAGTTACTGTAATTAAGGATTATTAGGATAATATAAGATAATAATAACGAGGATCATTACTATTATTAAGGATTTCAGTTTTCCACAAGATGAAATAAAAATAAGAAGATCTGGTAGCAATCTCTAATTTGGACTGATGAACTATTTCCATTATGCAAAAGGTTTGTGTCACCTCTTTTGAAAAACCACATACATGCTCCACATTTATGTAGTTAATCCTTGATTCTGGCAAGGACAAAACTCTAAGGCTAGCATTCTGTTTTTCCTTTATGTCACAAAATTCTGTTAAGGGGTTGGGTGAGCTACAAAAGATTATCCTAAAAGTCACTGGTTTTTCTTTCCTTAATTCTTCTGGAAAATTATGGGAGCCTGTAAAAACAAACAAATAAGCATGAACCTGAACTTTCTAAGGCTGCACCTATTTTGCATGTCAACCAGCAGAGAGCCAAACCTTGTCCAGCAGATACTTGAAGGTTGCACTCAAGCTAGCATTCAGAGGTCTTTCCACTTTCTCACCTGCAGCTTATTTTCAGCAGCAAAGTACAAAGGAAAAAAGGATCTGGGCAAAATGAAGTCTGGACGGGTTCTGAAGGAAGCAAACAGCTGCTGCTCCAAGTAATATAATGAATCTTGCAAGCCAGCAGCAGAACCAGCATTGTGCTGTTCCTGGGTTAGAGGGTTGAGGCTGTCACAGGCTGGAGAAGAGAGTTATCAGTAGCTTTTCTTTGAAACACATTAGTTCCTTGGGTACTCCTTCAGGTTATTTTGGAAGATAGGAGTGACATTAGCTTTTCCCCAGTTTTCACGCACCCCTCCAAGTCATCATGATCATTCAAAGATAATCAAAATGCAATGACATGAGCCAGTTCCCTCAGCATTTTTGGGTGCGTCCCACTGGGGTCCATGTCCAGTTTGCTTAAGTATTCTGATCCTCTTCCACAACAGATACATGTTCCTTGCTTCAAGCTTTCCCTCTGTCTCCAGGTCCTTGGATTGCTGAAGGCAGGTTTTCCTGGTAGAGACTGAGGTGAAGAAGCCATTCAGTACCTCAGCCTTTTCTATGTCCTTTGTCACCAGGGCCCCTGCCACCTTCAACAGCAGCAAGCTCACATTTTCTTGTTTTGTGACTGATACAATTACAGAAAGCCTTCTTGTTGCTTTGACACCCCTCACCAGATTTAATTCTGGTTGGTCTTTGGCTTTCCTGCGTCTTGCCTGCTTGGACAGTGTCTCTAGATCCTTCACAGGTCTCCTGTCCCTGCTTTCACCTTCTATATGCTTCATTTTTGTGTTTTCATTTTGCCAGGTGCTCCTTGTTCATCCATGCAGGTCTCCCAGCATTTTTGCCTGACTTCCTGCTCCTTAAGATGGACCCTGTTGACCTTGGAGGAGGTGAAGCTTGAATATCAATCAGCTTTCTTGAATCCCACCAAAGCCTTATCCCTTTGGACTCTTTCAAGCAGATCCCATCCAGCCACCTCATTCACCAAATAAGAGGATTTTTGTGGAAAAGTAGTATTGTGACCTTACTTGCAATGACTTTAATTGCTTGGTCAGGTGTGGGGTTTTTTGGCCACAGAAACTGTCTCAGTAGTTGTAAGCATAAAAAATAACACAGAACTGTATGAAGTATGTGAAGGTATTTGTAAATCTGAGGTTTCTTTCCGTCCAGCTTTTGCAGCTTAGATAACACTTGAAGGTTTGGTACATGATTGAAAGATGCTGATTGCCACTTGTCTGTGACGCATCTGTAGGTGACACTGTAAAGACTGATAAGTGGAAAGATAAGACGACAAGGATCCTGTCCTTTATAATTTGCAGCTAAAATACTCATTGGGCAGAAGAGTGCAAAGAGATGAGTGGGAGTCAAGTCCATTCTCTGTAGTTCATTGTAATATGTTTTTTGTGAAACTCTGAACAGTGAGATTACTTTTTTTCATGGCTCCCAAATTCCCAGTAGGGTCCTCCTGGGTTCACCTACAGTGCTCTCCAATACACGTGGTGTCTGGCAAGCCTCCGAGCCCAGGCACAGCCTGCTTCTGCAGCCCATGTTACCAGAATATACAGTCAGCTCTGACATATGGGGTAACATCCCCTAAGCCGCCTCAGCACAGCTCCAGCCTTGGCGCTGCAGGTCCGGCTCCAAGCCTCAGCTAATGAGCCTGCACAGAACCAAGCAAACCCGTGCAGATGGAACTCGTGTGTCTCTGCACCAGCGCTGTGGTTTGGCCACACCCTAGGTAATTACCCCACATAAGGGAGATAAATAGGTGGGTGTATTTCTTTAGCTATGTGTTTGCATGGCTGTCAAGGGGAGAGGAGAAGACAGAGAATCGCTGGTTTGAGATCACGTAACTCCCCTTTTCAAAGCTCTTCTTATGCACTTTTCCACTTGGAATTGTCCGAGCAATGGCATATAGTGAAAATTGGCCAGAAACTCAAGACAGAAAGATTTCAGGTTGTTTATGGTCAGTTGTGTGGTTCACAGAACGAGAGTTTGGGAGAGAGAACTCTCCCACTGGAAATGTGTGAGCTGGAGGCACCACCATGAAGTGCTACAGCAAGAGGAACCCCTTCATGAAGAGAACATGGCCTAGGGGTTATCCTGCACCTTTCAGCCACATATATGACAAAATAAAAACCAAAATCACTATATTGGTGCCTGGGGTGGCTGTACAGGCATGTTCTTAATACATTAACTAATTTTAGGTTAATCTAAGAAAACCCCTTCCAAATACAAATTATTCCTTTTTGGACCCAAGCTGAGCAACTTTCTGTTTGCGTTCCAAAAAAAAAAAAAACCCAAAACACTTTAACATGTATGGAGGATACTCGTGAGGCTATTATGGCTTCTAGATGGTTACCACAAAGTAAGAGCTGAGTGTTTGGGTCCCCTGCACCACTAATGGAGTTAGGTGACTTCAAAGGAGTCTCCAACAGGCAATGTACTAAGAACAAACTGCTTGAGGTAGTCACTGAGGAACACAGAGGACAGTATTAAGGGTTTGCCCACCCAATGCAGGATAGGCAGGTACTTCCCAGCAGTCATCTTTCACAGACACAAACCATTACAGAATGTTCTGACAGCTTGTGTCCTGAAACCTGTGTGTTGGGTGAGATGACAACTACTACTTGTAGCATGAAAAAATTATCCTGAAGAAATACTTAGCACATATTCTCTTCTGGAGAAGTGCAATATGAACTCCATTCAGAGACTAAGCAACCACGACTGCATCCGTATGGGGAGCACAGGTCCTTTCAGTTAAAAACATCTCTATTTGTGCACCATTGCCCTCTTGGCAAATCTGCATAAATCCAACACTTTAAAGCATGTGTCATCTCCATTATAGTATGGTGGGAAATGTAAAGTGCTGTGTACACTTTAGGCCACATTCAGAATTGATTCAGAGGAGTGCTTGAACTCATTTAAGATTAAGATCTTGTCAGACCAGGACATCTCTCATGGGTAACACTGAACTCCAGATTTCCCTCTGGTATTGCAGCAATAACAACAGAAACTGCATCAAGGGACTTGTCTCCAGTGATGCACATGCAATTTTCATACTGCAGGAAGAAGAAAGTTGCAGCACTGAGAGCCAAAAAGTGCCATCTGAAGTGTAGTTAATTTCATGATTAAGCTAATTCATTTGTTCCTCTGTAAAGTACATTTGCAACAAAAACAGAATGAGAGTGCTATCACATCACAAGGGGTTCTTGCTACTTATTCTTCACAGAGAGAGAGATAATTTAAGGCAGATGAAAAAATTACAGGAATTTCCACCAGACAGACTTTGCCAACATCTGCCATGTTACTACACCCAGCTTGAGGATTTGACATCAAAGGCCTATCAAATAAGTGCTGTTACATGTTTGCCTTTCCTCACAATAATGTTCTCTTTTTCCTAGACAGCTGGAAGCCCTTGGCATAATTGGCTCTGAATCCATCAGTGTTCTCCACAGGGTCCAGATCTTCAAATGCTCTTCTCATCCTTGTATGTAGGTTTTGGGGCCCCCTCATAGCGTTTCTTGGGGCTATTTAATTCATGAATTGCACTCCCTGTTGGGGCAGAAATAAAAAACTTGCCATTGAGTTGCCTAATTCCCTAACTCATTTCTGTCCCTGATGAACAGATTCAGTAGCAAAAGGATGAGAAGAGAGGCAATCCCCAGAATCCATGGGCTTGGACAGCTTTAGCATACCTACTGTTTATACAACATGCATCCACTTGTAGGAACAGCCACTAGTGAACAGCTTCCGTTCGTGCTCTTTTACTGAGTAATATTTGTTCTGCAAGGGACATACCCCTCACTCCAGTGACCACAAAAGAAGACATGTGTCCCAGAGACAATTTTGGACCAGCCTGGCCATCCAGGAAGATTGCCAAGTGTTGTGTTCCTAATGGGAAGAAGGTGGGTACTGCAGGGTACATGAAACTCTATTGTTTGTGCCTGATGGGGTGGAAGAGCCAAAAGGGAAAGAAAAACGATGGAAGACAGAATGCAGTCGGAATAATGTTCATTTCTAAGATTGCAAAGCTATTAACATTTCAGTCTTGGGTTCTGGCAGATATGCAGGGCAGCAAGCACCCTCCATGCAGATGTGTCAGAGTTCCGGGAGGTTTTAAGTTCAAAACGGTGACTTCAGCCTTCAATAGCCCTGGCAAGCGTTAAGAGGAAAACTTTGGCATGTGTTAAGGATCTCAAAAAGAGGGGGAGGGAGACTGATGCCAAAAAGCTCTCAATTTTGAACTTAGTTTTTCTCAGAAACTCAGTTTCTACTGCTGCTCATTAAAGCTGCAATTTCTATACCTGAGGAAAAAAATAGAGGCAAAGGATAGGGAGAAGATGAGGCTCTTAATTTTGAACAACTGTTCACTTATAGTATTCCCACCCTTAGGTTTTTGACAGTACCTTCTTAATTGAAATAATTATTGACTATGCTTCTCAACTTGAGTTTGGTTTAGGCAGTAACAAAGGCATTTTTGGCAATTAGGCTTAATCTAGAAACTGAAAACAAAGCTCAGTGTTTCTTAAAAACAAACAATGTTCTTACTGTTTGTTATGGGAGGTTGTTTTTTTTTTTCCTCTGGTGCTATTTTGAGTTCTAGCATGTCTATTGTACACAAACTGGAGTGTTCACTCTGGTTGTTTACAACAATTTCCCTCGTGTTGCCAGGCTTTTCTTCTATGAAGCATAATTTTGTAGGCAACGTACAAAACAAGCTGCAATGTAAATAAATGGAATATGTGTGAAAAGTGTTGGCTCAACACCCCTCAAATTTGTCTCTAGTCCTAAAACTGTCATGAGAGCATTAAACACTCAGGACAAGTCAAAAGCACAGTAGGTACTTCCTTGGATTAAATTTTAAAGGATTGTTTCATTTGTGCAAATTTGGAACTGAAAATATTTCTCTAATTTCTGTGACTTTAGGGTAGGCCATGGTGGCTGCCCAGATTTCACTTTGGGTCTGCTGAGCTCACTGCAGTCACAGCCATTGTTGCTACCAAGATGCCTGAGACCACTGATTTTAGCATTGGAAGGAGACTTTTTTGGTTGCAGTAGCTGGAAACTGTTTTTGTGGGGCAGCCACGTGTGGCTGGCCACATCTGGGAGCTAACAGGGGATAGAAGCACTTTGTACCATTACATCTTCGTGTTTGCCACAAAAGGTCTGTCTCCCATACTTGATGCACACCTGGGAGGGCCATATGGTCACAGGACAAAAACAAGAGTTTTTTGACTCTTATTAAACTTTTGTTGGAGTGGATTAAGCAATACAACATCTCACTGTGATGTGGCCACTGTGGAGAAACAAGCAAAAAGTGAAGCAATGGGGAGTGCTCTTATTGTCAGTTCCCTCACCCTCAAAGATGGCTTGGTAGGTGGCTACAGCCCAGCATCCCCCCAGCCATGTAATCCATCACACACAGAGCAGACAATCTGGCATGTGCATGCAAGTGTATATGCATAACACAAAGGAGACTCAAGAAAAAAACTTGCACAAAATAATATTGAAAGAAAATCCTTGAAGCACTGAACCATACAGTTATATTGCAAATTCTCCCTACTAGCTTCATGATCAAAATCAGAAGCCAATAGACAGGAGCTTGTGTCACCCTTTGCTGTGCCCCTTTTCACAGTTGTCACATGCTCATTCCTGCAAGCCTGGGGACAGCCACTGAAAGCCTCACTGATAGCTACTGCACAGACACATTTTCATTTCTTGTCATAACCAGACTGGTGTAAAAGTTAGCCAAGAAACACAGCTCTTGTGAATGGGTGTCTCATCTCCTCCACATGCTAACATACACCTTCCCAGCACTAGTGAAAAATCTGACTGAAATGCACCACCACAAGTGGACAAGAACTCTGTCACATATTTAACAGCTAGAAAATTTGTTACAAATCATTATTAAAACAGAGAGAAAAAAGAAGCTATTAACAAAGCTTCTAAATTTCTCACTAGTATGGATGCCACTGGTAAGGACTGCCCCAACCTGAGCACAGACTCAGACTTCTCTGCAAACAGTTTTTGAATGCCCAAAAATAGTAATTGCTGGAATTACCTTTCCCTAGATCTGAAACAATTAGGCTGGCCCCAAAAATGGTTAAGTAACTCAGAAATGGTGTTTTGATTGACTGTATGATAACACAAGCCATCACAGAATGTAGGATCCCTTTCTATTTATCAGTTGCTTAAGAGATGGTTAATAACACTGTCCAGTTTTCTGACGAGCTGCTGAAAAACTGTGTTCAGGACCTCTGAGAAGTGGCACTTGTAGAGCATCTTAGACTGCCTGAAGAAAGAGCTCAGCTGCACTGTGACACCTAACATTAGAAAGAATCAGGGCTGCTGCCCATGGGATTTCCCAAACAGAACATGTACATAAGCTGTGTGGAACCCAGGCAAGATACATCCAAAACTTCATGGATAACTCAAATTTTCTGAAAGGCTGCAACAGACCCTGTGTTTCCTGGAGGTGTCACAGGCATTGTGTGTGATGCATGGCTGATCTGCCCATGTGCTGGATATAGATGAGTTTGACCAAAAGAAGAGTTGTTTTGTTTAGCTCCAATTGACATGGACTTTTCGGTCCGTGTTTGCTCACGTTAGTCCAGTTTCGCAACCAGAACTAACCTTTCCTCTTCTGTGGAAAGCTAAGAGTGGTGCTTTGCTTTAGAGAGGATGAAGCTTTCCAGGAAGGAATTGCAGTGAATTGCTTGAGGAAGCCAGTGGCCTGCCAAACTGGGGACTTCAAAAGCAAAACAGAAATGGATTTCTCCTCCTTCTCCTCCTCCTTTTTCCTTACTACTAAGTCTAAAAAAGAAAGTTAAACCATAGTGAGACATTTATTTTAAGTCTATCACTGAATCATTCTGTGATTTTTCAGTTGTAAGAGCTATCCACTTAGCAGTGACATGGTAAAACAAGTTTATTTCTCTAGGTACCACTTGGTGTGGTTGAGGAATACAGTAAAACTGAGACTAATTTGCTGTGAACGCTGGTGCACTAGACCATGACGATCTGTGTCAGCAGAAAGCCGCATGTGACATGCAGATTACAGGCTATTTTTTATTGTCAAACTCAATCCTTCATTCAAACAAATACATTGTCAGAACCCTAATTATTTCTGTTAGAAGCACTGCAGCTTGTTATAAAGGGGCATAAAGTCTTTCTCTGCAAATTCTTGATCATTGCATTACAATTCCAAACCATTTGTGAAATACACCATTTAATTTGGAGCCTGTTTCTCTCTATGTGGGCTCTGATTACAGAATCATTAATCATTATAGAGTATTAGCCCTGTGATGAACCATGCACTGTTTTGGGTTTTTTTTCACTCTGGTTGGAAATTATTGCCATTAGTTTCTTCTTCGTTATCTCCTGTTCCTCATAATTGCTGACAGGCAAACTGGAAAATCTTGCCTTTTATTCAATCATCTTGCTCTTTTCAGCAGTGGGAATTTTGGGCAGATTCAGTAACAATCCTTCTGGCTTCATCTAGTACTACCAAGTTTCAAGGACAGGTTTCAAATTTCTTCATTATCAAGCAAATGTTCTGGGCATGCATTGGAAGCTGCTTCCCTCACTGTAACTGTGAACGGAATTCAAGTTTGATCAATGGGAAAATTTCTACAGGCCCAGCACCTGTTGGTACATGTCTACATGCAAAACTTGCAAAACATGCAAAAAGAAACACAGCAAAATAGTACTATCTCTTGCCATTGCTGGCATCTTCAGGCCAGATCAGAACACCGGAATCAAGATGGTTGGAACGTGATTAGAACTCCGGGATTAGAGGTCTGTGTTTTTTACCTGGGGTGGAAATGCTGACAGCTGGAAGATGTTTTAACTCCATTGGTGCTGGAAGCTATGTAAATCTGTAAAGGCCATGGGATCCCTGTGAAGCACAGCTGGAAACAGGTATGTGGAAACCCTGGGTCTGGTAAGAAGAGCTGGAGGTGGCTACCTGAGAAGCAAAGACCAGGGTCACACTGCAGCGAAATGTCTATTTGAGTACAAAAACAAGAGCCTTTTTTTTAATACTTTACAATGATACAAATCCCACCAAGCAAGATTTACTACATCCCTGGGCAAGTAATGATGCAGGGTGACCTCGCATTGCTGGGTGGCAGTTCAGACACTGCCTTTGGTGAAACCTTGCCCTAGATCTAATAGCTTGAAGCCAGGTATCTTTCCTGACCAACATCATGAACAGCAGGTGGAAGTGATCAGTGGCTCACACCTCAGGCTGATCCAGCACTTGGAGCACGAGAAGTGACAGCAATTCTTTCAGGCAGGCTGCTCCACCTAAACACATTCTTTGTGGCTTATTGCTGTGAGTGTAGCACAGCACTGACACAGCTTTCTTGAAAGGTTTTGATGCCACCCACTTTGTTTTTGTGTTGCTGATGTCAGAGTGTGTTATGTACAAAAGCAAAGGCCCTGGCTGATCCACTGGATTCATCAGTAGAAATTTATACTTCAGAGAACAGTACAGGCCTTTAGAATGCAGGTAAAGATACTGAGTAGGACAAATCTTCAAAGATTGACATAGAAAAAGTTTCTGAAATACTATTAATAAATTATATCCTTTGCTGTGCATGGATTGCGAGTACAACAGCCAAATCCTGAAGAAGGAGCAACTTCATTGTAGAGAAACTACCACCAAGGTCTATTTGGGGTGTTTTCAGCCTTCCTTAATACTTCTCTTACCTATTTCTGTGTTGGTGGATCTGAATTTTCTGTAAACTGAACTCTGAACACTTTTGCTTTTACTCTTGTAAGGAAATTGGCTTAGTAAATTTCTTTAGTTTAATAAGGAATTCACTGTGTTCATCCATTTTCTGAAATCATACTCAGCGTTGGAGATTAATTGCTGTTCTCCTGGAACAACTAAAAGCGCAGTCTACAGCTTGACCTGGCAGCCACACAAGGCTTTTGGAATCTGTCCGCTTCTGGAAAATTTAAGCCAGTGTTTTTTAAGGGTTTATCACTTTCTGTCTCATACATCAAGATAAAGTAATACTCCTTATCTTAAGAAATTTTCAGGAAAGAAAAAAAGGCTGACCACCAGTCTTCGAGAAAATTTAAAATCTGTCATTTCAGGATCCTGCTTTATTATACATGGTTTTGTTCAATGCACTGGTAGAAGCAATATTATAAACATCAATGTAAGGCATTGTTTAGCCACAAGGTATTTCTTACTAACATGAATGACAATACACCACAAATTGCAAATAAAAGCAAAGAGGTGAAGGGGAGTTGTATTCAAGGATTAAAACCACAAACAAACGTGTTTATGTATCTCAAAGCAACAACATATGAGTAAAGAGAAGTTTTGAATTTAAACCCTTTTGAATGAAATGGAGAATCAAATAGCAATGGGAAGCAGAACTACTAAGGTATTATCCATTCAAAGGCAAGAACATGCATGAAAATGACTACTAAATCCCTTGTCACAAATGTCTTTGAGATCAGTGAAGCGGAGATATTTAGTGACTTGGCATTGCTCAAAACCCACTAATCTCCATGAGCAGACTGAGATTCAAAGCAGACCAGAGAGCAACCCTTTGTTCATCATAATAAAGAATTTGCTGTATTCAAATGAAGTCACAGCAAAGTGGATGCGTGCCAGTGCAGCACCAGTGTTCCAAGAGAAAGGCAAGCTAGGAAATTATAGACCCTTCATCTCAATGTCTGAAATTTGCAAAATAAAGGGTACAACCAGGAGAACATTTGCAAAATGCATGTGCAAAGGAGTATCATTCTCTGTAATCTACTTGTAGATAACTAGCAAGGTTAGGTGGTGTCAGTTAACTAATCTCCTTTTTGAAAAAATTATGCTACACTTTAGTTATTAAAATTAAAACACTCAAAATAATAATTCATGTAGCAGGATGTTCACCTAATGCTTTGTGGCAGAAGAGTTTCATTCTCCTTTAAAATCAATGTTGTTATTCTGTAAGAACTTGAGGAAAATGGTAATCTAGGTCCCAAGTCTCCTAAATTTGGGTTTTGCAGACAGCTGAACTGAGCAGCACAAAGAGCAATGTGATCATGAAATAGAGACACAAAAGGAAAACAATCCAAACTTTTAACAACAGCTGTATCGGGTATCTTCAGTACACTTACCTGTGTCATGAGTAATCATCCCAAGCCTCTTTCACAAGAGCGTCTAGTCCTCTTCTCCTCTGTACCATTAAGCTGTCCATGAAGAAGAGTTGTGTTCAAGGAAACATTGTGAGGAAATAAGTATTAGAAATAAAATTCTTGGTTTCATCAACATCTCTGCTATTATTCACTGCCTTGGGGCTAGCCTCCCATTCTTACTACTTGATCCTCCTGCCCTTCCACTCTTCTTCTGTTGTGCTTCCCTGAGCTACTTCATTCTGCCTTTGTTTTCCACTTCGAGACTGTGTTTATCCAAGTAACATGATCCAAATCACTGACTCAGACAAGGCAGTAGATGCTTCATTAGGCTGTAGCTCAAATGAAACACTTTTATCTTGCCATCTACATCAAACTTGTGCATTGCTTTAGCACCTTTTTGGCCAAATATCTTTAATACCAGTAGGACAAAAAGCCTCCAGGAAGACTTGTGCTGTCTTCTCCCTCTGCTCTGCTCTTCCCTGCTGCTCCACTCCTCCCACAATCAAGCCTGACTTGACAGTTCATTCAAATTGAAAAAAAAAAAAATACACACAAATAAATTTGTTCTATAAAAACTTGAAAAGAACCCTTTGCATTTAGTAACAAGTTAGTACGTGCAAGATTTTCTTTTTGCTTACATAAATCATAGATTCAAATACAACATGCCTCTACCAAAGGCAGCCAGCAGAACAGAGCAGCTGAAGTGTTTCTAAACAAAGCCCAACCATTTAGAAACAATAAAAATTAATTAAAAAGACTTAGAAATTCGAGCCAAAACATTACAGTTGAAAAGATAATCACAAGAGAATGCTTAAAACACCACCACTTCAAAATTCAGTTTTTGTTTTACTGCATCTTCCCTCTGAAACCAAAACCAAACCCCTAATCTCCCGGAAGAGAAATGAGTGAGATTTAGTACATGGAACTTAAGACCTTTTCCTGTTTCCCAAGGGGGTTCCTGCAGTTGAATTGAACTTGCCACAGCTATTAGTTGCGACCTTGACTGCATTTTACATTATGTGTATTGTACCCAAATCCCACTAGGTGTTTAGTAGTACACGCTTGCACTTATATTGTGCCCGTAAGCAGGTAACTGCTCGAGTGCAAGTTGTTCCCACCGCGTTCACCTCACGTGGTGCCTGGTCATCAATTTTAGCTCAACAATCATGAGATGTGACACACCCAACTTTGGGTCACTTTACATATTTGCCGATTTCTGAGCTCTTGTATAAAAGTTTCTGAACTTTTTTTTCCCCCTCACAGAGCAAGATTACAGTGCCTTTATTTGGACATTTTTTTAAGGAAAGCCGAAAGTCTTACACAACCCTCCGACGTGTAAGCAGCGGGGGCTTTACGGTGCTTATTTATAACCGGCTGTGGCACCGATCATTGCAGAGCCCGAACCGCACGGGCCCACGGACGGAGGCAGACGGGAGGCGGCTGCTGGCGGGGGGGTGTTCGCAGCCGGGACCAGCGCCCGCCTCCGCCACCGCGTAGGAAATACGCAGGTACCATCGCTGCCGGGACACGGCCCTCCTTCCCTCTCGGGGCCCAGCCCCCGGGCCTCCCCTTCCGAGGGGCCGGGCGGGGCCGGGCGGGGCCGGGGGCGTCCCGGCGCCGCCGCCGCGCTCCCCGCCCCCCTCCGCCGGGCGGCACGGCGGCCCCGCCGCGCGTGTTTACGGGCCGTGCTCCGCCGGCGGCAGCAGCAGGAATCCGAGGGAAAAGCCGAACAGGATCGCGGGCGGGAGCATGGAGCGGGGGCCGCGGGAGCTCGGAGCGGGGGCTGCCGGAGCTCGGCCGGCCCTCAGCACCCGGCGGTGGTGCGGAGAGCGGGCCGTCAGCTGCGGCGTGACAGCGACGGGCATGGTCCTGGCGGGGACAGCCCGCTCCCGTGGCAGTCCGCTTCAGCTGTGCTCGTCCAGCTCCGAGCGTGTGCGAATTGTTTGTTTACTCGGGATTTTTCTTCATGGAGGAGAGAAGGGTGGGAGAGGCAGGAAGAGGTCAGCCGTGTTTCCTTCCCCATGGAGAACGGGACAGATTGATCCCGAAGGAGGACGGACGAGTACAGCGGAACAAACAGTCTGGAGTCGTCTCGTTCAGCCTTTTAGGGAAAAACGGACCATCAAAACTGTCCATTTTTCTGGACACTCCCAAGGAGTTGACTGGAAGGAGAACCTCCAGAGTAACTTCAGTTTTTTCAGGGAGCTTCCCTGAAAAAACATCAAACAAACCCAACCAAACAAAAAACTCCACCAGCACCAAAAAATTAACTTTTATGAACCACTGCACTCACTAGAAAATAGAATTATGTACAACACAGAAAATGTCTCCTACCTCTCCAGATAGTGAACTGGCTTGCAGCTGATAGAGGAAGGAATCTTTGAGGTGTGGGTGATCCTCAAGTTATATGGCTTTCTGGTGTTTCCCTTAAATTTTGGTTAGTGGTCTTAGAGCCTTTAGGGTTGATGTCAGTGTGGTATGCAAGCAAAAAAACGTGGAGTGCCTTTTTTCAAAGGAAAGTATTAATCTCCAAGAGAGAATTCATGCAAATAAAACGATACTATCTTAGGTAGCAAGATGATCAAAATAAAATTGTACCCATTGCTTAATTCATTGGTGTAAATATATTTTTATTGCTGGTGTTTACTGGCAGCTATGTAGTCTTTTTTTTTCTTGCTTCTGCAAGATTTACAAAGGAGTTTCCATGTAAAAGTGAGTCTGAAAGAAGTTTTACGGGTCCTGTAATATTTGTGTTTTTCAGAGTGCCTGATCTTTGTTCATTTTGAAAGGAGCAGCTAGGTATTTTCTTTGTAATTGTTACCTCTGCAAATTCAGCTTCGACTTTCAGAATCAAGCTGAGTTCTTTGACACTACACTGAGAAAGAGGAAGTTGACGTGCCAATCTTGCAGTTTTCTTAGAATATATTTAATCTAATTTGCATGGGAAGTTCCACCTGAATTAAGACAATTAATGAATACACTTGCTTAAAATAGCATTTCAATTATCATCTTTCATTTCCTATATCCTTCCTTTAATTCTGGTGTCATTTCAGGGATTATTATTCACACACATTACTGTTACCCCACATGAATGAGCACAAACAACATAGAAACTCCCTCGAATAGCTTTTGTGTGTGTGCATGTGTGTGTGTGTCAGAAAACCCCAACTATGTATATATGGTTATTTCTATTTTGTGCTCAAACATTTGCATTTCAGAGGCCTATGTGTCCTGTGTGTCTGCCCTCTCTGTAGACTCTTTGGGGTTTTTTGTCCTGCACTGCTTTTGTTAAGAAAGTGGTTTCTCTTTTTTTTTTTTCCCATGTTCAGTCAGCTAATTAAGTAGGAAAATGTTAGTCTTCCTTTTTTCAAGTTCATCCCTTTGTTTTTCTCAGTCTAGTTAATTTGTAAAAAGGAGAACTGTGGTCATTGTATTAGCACTAGCATGAAACTCCAGTGAGCTGACTTTCCCCTCTTTTTTCAGGGGGAGAAACAAAACCTTTTAAGAGACATAAACATGTAAATTATGTTAAAGTACTAATGGTAACAGGAAGATCTCTGGGGAGGGGTTTTTAAAAAGCCATGAAGGTCTGGTTGGTGTTCATTTTCTCACAGTCCAAGGATGGACTGTCCAGAATTCCTTTCGTTTCTGTACCAGTAAGGTTATTCAGATCTAGTCAATATTTCAGAGTGGTAACTGAAAAGTAATGTGTAATGTCTGGTAAATTTTTCCACTTCATTCCAACGCATGGCTGGCACTGGGACCTTCTTCACGCAGAAGGCACATCCTTGTCTGCAGGGTGGCATTTTACTGCACAACAGCCAGACGCAGAAGTGACCCTGTGCTCCCCACTCAGCTGACAAGTGGGGCAGAGGCGTGTCACAGAAGCGATGATTTTGCGTACTGAGAAGGGGGTCGGAAGGTTGCCACCTCTCCTTTTGAGCAGCATCTGGTAGACAATTTTCTGCCTAATATTGTCAATCATTCCCTTGTTCTTGAAGGTGCCTGGCTGTCCTCCCAGCTGGAGTGAGAACTTCAGTGATCACTAGAAAGCAAAACAAATGCAAAGTTTACAAAGGGAGTGTGGAGAAGGCAGGTCCCCGAATAAAGAAGTTGGCAGGGGCTCAAATGCCTGGGATTATGAGGGGAGTGGAACACACACACTGTTAGTGCACATGCTGGTTTGAATACCAAAGCTCAAACGAATACATTTGTTGCACACCAAAAAGTGAAAAGTAAATGACTGTTTGAATAGATTATATTTGAAAAAAATGTGATTAAATGTGCAATAAATTGAGGGTTTCTTTGCTTCCTATTGCTGCTAGATTTTTTTAATGCCAAGAACTGAAGCATAGCATCAGTCTGGGAGGAGGCAGGAGCAGGGGTAATCTTGTCTCTAGTGATAAAAAGCTAGCATTCACGGCCAAGGGGAAAAAACGTTCAGAAATTAAAGAAAATAAAAAATGTATTCTTTCCTTGAAGGCATATACAAAAGAGGGGGGAAAAAAAGAATAAAAGAAAAAAAAAAGAGCTGAGGCAGGATTCTGGGTGGTCCAATAAAATGCCTGCTGTGATGTAGCCACCTGCTCCTATGACATAAACTAAAGCACACCTGTACTAGTGCTTGATCGCTGTGGCTAGTGCTTCTCCCTGCTGGAAGCTGCATTGGTCCGTGGTGGAAGCAGTTCTGGGACCAGTGAGCAGGGAGGTTACAGAGTGGTGCCTCCTTTAGCATTACAGAGAAATCTCTGCTTTTTGAAGTAAAAGGAACTTCTTCCCTTGATGTGATGTCAGGCAAGCTTTGCCTGCAGTCATGATCAAAGTATAAAGTAGCAGCTGAATAGAACAAAATGCCAAACAGATCAGTAAATAATTATATTAAAAATAGAGGAATACTTAACTGAACGATGGACTAAATAAAATGCTTGGGAAAAATATGTATCGTAAGACAACTCCACCCGATGTTTATCAGCACAGAGTAGTTAATGGCAGTGCTAGGGAAAGCTACATTTTTTTCTGTGGCTAGTGCACAGGGCTGGCCAGTGGGTATACTGAAAGAAGTTAGACAATAATTATTCAAGATGAACTGAAAAGCTGTCAGTGTAATTCACCAGATTGCTCTAGAAGAACTTCTAGAGGAAGATATATATGCTTGTATGTACTTATCATTCGAATTGTCTCATGTGTCTTTAGAAAGAGAGAAATTTCATTTTTGAAAGTATGAACTGATTGTTAAGGTTAGAGGCAAAGAAGCATTTGAAACATTTCTGCTGTCTTGGAGAGCTGTGTACACAAACGGACTGTGAATGTGCACATTAACTTTTAATAAGCTTGGAAATCATTGACATGTAAACAGCTCTTACTCCAGCCAGAGCCTGTACTTGGGTTAGAGGCATATTATGCTGTGGTACAGTCATAAGATATCTCTGTTGAACTAAGTGATACCATATTTACCACATATATCACAAGAACTTACTTTATGTCAGGCCATGGCTATGGGCCAGATTGTTCAGCAGATAACCCCAGGAGTGCCAAGACTGAGTCTCGGGCAAAAAATGTTTATGTGTGATAGTGGATTATGACCTGTGTTTGACTCAACTATTTGTGAATGTAAAGATACAGAAGACAACTGTATCTAGGACCCCCTGACTTTCTCCATAATTTAGCTCCCCTGGGAAGCACTGGAAGGACAACAAGGGTTCAGCTTCAGCTCCATTCACACTGCAAGTCAGACAGACTGGGAGAAATGGAGCAAACAGTCATTTCTATCTTTTGTTTGCATCAAATATTGTGAGAGAAGTTATTCCTACTACAGCTCCAATCTGGCTCGCCTGGGAAGTGCTAGAAATCTTTAACCAATCTGTTGTAGAGTTGTCAACACTGGCTTCTCATTGCATTTGATACCCCAGCAGGAGTAAAAAGCATTAGCAGCTCAGATACTAATGGAAAGCCAGTCTTCTCTAAACCCCTTCCTGGGACTGCCCTGGCCATCAGCCTAGTGAACTCTGGATTGTCATTCCCTCTGGACCCCAAAACTATTTTGGCACCTCTCCCTCCACCAGAATTTGGTTACACTCTTCCTCTGTCACCCTGACCAACTCTTGTAGGGCTCACCTGCTGTCCTGCTCTGCTTTGAGATCTGATGGGCCATGATCTGGTGGAGTCCTGTGGAGAAGAGGCAGCATTTGGGGGGATGGAGCATCCTCCTGCAGGCAGGCAGGCCTGGGATGTTTTGTGTATTCCCAAGAATCTGTCTGAGCCTCTCTGCCTCCTGCCACCATGCTCCCAAACTAGAGAAGCCAGCTGAGTAGTTTTTGAACAATTGTTGAACTGACAACTAAAATCCTGATAATTGGTTAAAAATCTTTGCTTTTATGTTCACCCACCAAACCTTGAGGCAAGAGGTGTCAAGTCAGCTGTACCTTACAGCAGGTCCCAGAACAAACCTGGCAAAAAGGCTGAACAGGGATTTCAAAGAGAGGCTGAAGTGTGAGCTGTCATGGGAGTTAATAGATGTGCCCGTACAAGCCCAGCTAGCCTTTATCACCACTGTTTTCTGCAAGAGATCCTTTGGTTCCCATTCTGGTTTTTGTGGTGTTCATGCTAGCACATATAATCCAATTCAGTGATAACACACTTGCTGCATATAGTTTCTAACTTTGGTTCTTGTTTTGCTGCAATTAAAACATACAGGACTTTGAAAAAATTAAGAAAGTCTCTCAGTATATATCCCGGTATGAGTCAGATAGGAATGGGACCCTTAGTAACACAATTATAATTCAGATAACTGTGGACACAGGCCACTAGGGAAGATCACAATTAGTTTCAGGTGGTATTCAAATGATACAAACCATTTCAAATAATTTGAAGACTAGGAGGTATTGGAATGATTCTATTTCTATGCCTTTGAGGTATAAGGAATTATGACTATCATTGAAATTCATGTTGAACTTCATGTTTAAGGTAAAACTTAAGCATAACTTCATTATGTCAAATCTAAACTCTAAATCTGAACATTCAGCATAGGAATAAAACCAAAAAAAGCACTTCTCTTTTTTTTTTTCTCCTTCTACAGATCTCTCCTTTATGCAACATCAGCTTCAAAAAACTATGACTGATCCACTCAGCCAGGTGTCAAGAAGCTAAGTACACACGTATTGGCAAGAAAGAAGACAGAACATCTTGCGGCAGCACGTACCAGGAGATTTGGCTGCTGTTCTGCTGAGATGGGCTGAGCCGACATTGCTGTGCAGCTGGTCAAAGCACTGGCAAAACATCTGGAAAAGACACTTTTGGGTGGGTGGGGAAATACTGCTGGAAGCCCTACTATGCCAGAATCTGCCAGCAATTTTGTTACGGATCTTGACCCAAATCTCTGGGAACCTTGAAATAATGAATGAAAACAACTGGTTTGTGGGTTGGGTTGAGAGAATTCAAACAACTTACATAGTTTGACATGAAAAGTAACTTCAGTATTTCTTTAAGAAGGGGTAGTGTATTATCTGTAACTCCTTGCCTAAAAAATACTGTATGCTGTATTCCAGAATGAAAAATACCATTACTTTTTGAGAGGGATGAATTAACCTAGGATGAAGCTTGGCCCCGTGGTGACAATATGTGTACATTTGGCCTGTTGGCAGGTCTCTAGAACAGAATGTGCAGGGAGAAAAGTACTGAACACTGAGAAGGAAATTACTCTAATTCACTTGTAGATGGAAAAGAATATACATATGCCTCAAAAGTAACGTGTAAACGCAGACTTAAGACTTACAGAGTTTAGGAAAAGCATGTGACAACCTTAAGTATAATTCAATCTCAGGAGGCATTAATGAATGGCATAGAAGCCTGTAGTAAATTTAAATGCTGACCACAGTAGCTTCAAACTGTTTGGAAACTAATTTAATTAAAAAAAAAAACCTTCCAGAGAGGTATTTTAAAGCTTAAAGCACAGAATTTAAACCAGAAATTATTTCCCTAACTGTTCCAGATAATTTTCTTCTCAACAGCGTATAGATACCACTGCTTCAATTACTGATCTCGAAAAAATACCCAAACAATTTCTTCATTTTGTTTTTTTTTTCTCCAAAAGCTCAATTTTTTTCCTATTTATCCTTTTTAAGGGGGAGAAGTGTAATAATTTTATTTTACTGAGGCCCAAGAAATCTGGCAGCCTGTCCTGCAGGTAGAGGTTGTCAAAGAATCACAGAATCAATTAGGTTGGAAAAGACCTCTGAGATCATCGCATCCAACATATGACTGACCACCACCACGTCAACTGAATTATAGCACCAAGTGCTATCTCCAGTCCTTCCTTAAACACCTCCAGGGACGGGGACTCCCTCCACCAC
This sequence comes from Corvus hawaiiensis, assembly GCF_020740725.1. Classification (NCBI taxonomy): domain Eukaryota; kingdom Metazoa; phylum Chordata; class Aves; order Passeriformes; family Corvidae; genus Corvus; species Corvus hawaiiensis. The sequence goes on along the minus strand of NC_063238.1, from coordinate 15,879,993 downwards.
CTCCCTGGGCAGCTCAGTCCCATGTCTAAACACCCTTTCTATGAAGAAATTCCTCCTGATGTCCAACCCAAACCTCCCCTGGCGTAGCTTAAGACTTTATCCTCTCGTTCTGTGACTGCTTAGCTGAGAGAAGAGGCCGCCCTGCACTTGGCTATAACCTCCTTTCAGGTACTTGTAGAGATCAGTAACGTCCCCCCGAGCCTCCTGTTCTCCAGGCTAAACAACTCCAGCTCCCTCAGCCATTCCTCACAGGACTTGAGCTCCAGACCCTTCTCCAGCTTTGTTGCCCTTCTCTGGACACGCTCCAGCACCGCAATGTCCTCTCGAGCACCCCCGGCCCTCCTGCCGTGTAACCACAGCACAGGCGGGCAGGGCCGGTCCGAAGCGCCGCTCCCCCGGCAGGGCGCACCCGGGGCGAGGCGGGTGGGCGGCGGGGGCCGGCCTGCCCGGCAGCGAAATCCGCCCGCGGCTCCGGGCGAAGGCAGCGCGGCCCCAGCGCCCCGCGCCTGGCGGAGCCGCGGCCGGCGCGAATCCAGTCCGGGTTTTGGCGCCGGGGACCGGCGGCGGCGGCGAAGGGCGAGCGGGAGGGGACCGCGCGCCGCGCCCGACAGCCGGGCCGGGCCGGGCGGGCAGCCGGCGGAGGAGGAGGGCGCCGGGAGCAGGTGGGCGAGCGGCGGGGCGGCCGCGCCGGCTCCGGGCCCGCCTGGCCGCGGTCGCGGGCCCCCATGGCCGCGGCGCGCCCGCCGCACACACCCACCGCCGCCCCCCGGTGAGCGCCGCCGCCGCCCCTTGGGCACCTCGGCGGGGCCGCTGCCCGCGGCCGGGGCTGAGCGCGGCGGGAGGCGGCCGGGCCGGGCCGACCGGGCGGAGGCACCATGCAGGCGCGGCGCTTGGCCAAGCGCTCCAGCATGGGCAGCCGGCGGTTGAGCGCGGCGGCGGCGCAGGTGGACGCGGTCCGGCCCCCCAAGCCCGAGAGCGCCTGGAGGCCGCCCCGGCGGGAGGGCTCCGCCGCGGCGCTGGAGGAAGAGGACGAAGACGAGGACGTGGTGGTTGAGGTGGAGGAGGAAGAGGAGGAGGAGGAGGGCGGCCCGGGGAGCGCCCCCCCGGCGCTAGCCGGCCACGGCAAGGGCCCCCTCCGGGGGAGCCTCAAGGTGCGTCCCGGGAGGGCGCGGGGCGGGGGCGGTTGAGGGGCCCGGGCGGGGGTGCGGCGTCGGTGAGGCGGGCCGGGCCGGCCGCTGTCCCGGGCCGAGCCGGGGAGCGCTGGGGGCGGCCTAGGGCTGGCGGCGGGGCTGGGAGTGGGCTGGCGCCGGGGGGCTGCGGGGACGCCGGCGGCGGGCGGACCGGCCGGCCCTCTGCAAGTCCCGGGCGAAGCGGCCGCCGGGGGCGGCGGGGGTGGCTGGCTACAAGCGGGCAGGGGGCGTGGGGAGCCACTGGGGTCTGAAAGGAGTTTGAGCATTAGGAGTGGAGACTCGGCTGGGTGAAGCGCGCGGCTGGCGGGGGTTGGAAGGATGTTCAGCCCGCCCGTGTGCGCAGAGGTGTTCGGAGAGCTGTGCCTGCGGGGCATGCGGTCTGCCGGGGCCGGGCAGGGCTCCTGCGAGCGGGGGTGGCCGTGGTCAGGAGGCCTGGGTGGGCGACCTGTGGAAAGTTTAGGAGTGCAGCCGTTCTGTGCTGAGGCCCGATTCAAATCCTGTCGAAGCGTGCGCGGGCAGTACGCTGAAACTGGTGCGGTTTGAAACAACCTGATGAACACACCCACCGGCTAAGATCCCGCAGATTCAGGCTTAATGATTTTATTATGAAGCGTTTTCTGTAATTATTTTTCTCTTGGGATAACCAGGGTAGTAGAATTAAGTCTATGTATAGTTCTATAGAGGATTCGTGTGATAGATCTGCACTGGTTATGGAAAATAAATGCGTATGAAAGTTTGAAGGGCACCCTTTTGAATTGACTTTTTTTTTTTTTTTTTAATCTAGGTAATAATTCTTACTTGGTAAGAGTTCAGGGTTGGACAGTTAGTAATGCTGTGTTACTACGGGGGTCTTTCCTGTATCCATAGATGGAGGGGGAAAAAAAGGAAACAAATCCAAACCAAACAACACGCAAAGGAAAATAGCAGCAGGAATGCAAGTTATCCCCATATTGCTTCAGCAGTTTTGTTACAGGACTGAGAATCAGTCTGACACTGTTGGGTCATCGGACCCTGTCTGTAGCTCTTCACTGAGTCTGTCAAATGTATGAGTTGTGGTTATGGTGTCTGGGTCAGACCATCCATGGTACTGAGGCCTGACAGGCTGGAACAGTTTTGTTGCTACTGAACCAACGCTTGACACTTGAATGGTAGCCTTAGGATCAAGAGCACCATAATGGGCTTCTGGTCCCGTCATTCTCCCCCTTGTATTGAAAGTCTTAAGGGGTAGAGGAGGCTTAGAGGAACTTCCTGTGTGTTCCCAATAGGAAAAAAGAGTGAAATTCTCAAGTGGAGCACAATAACCTGAACTGTAACTGGATTATATAGGCATAATCTGCATAAAATGTGGGAGTGTACTGTTCTTTTTGTCAACCCTCAACATGCTTTTAAGTAGTACGACTGTTAGAGGTTGCTGGTATTTCTGCTTTATGCTTAGGAGTATGTGCACATACAAAAATATTGTGCTTGCATGTATTTACTTCCTTGAATAGTAAACCTACCTCATAGATGAGATGAGTGTAGTAATGACTATTGGGCTACTTTTAGTGTACATGATAAACTGTCAAGTCACCTTTGGTAACCAGGTGCACATATTTACCCTCTTTGGAGGAATATTTCTAACTATCATTACCTGCTCAGTTTCTGCTTTCTCTCTTTATACTTTTGAGTACTATAAACTAAGAAAGCTTAAAATTTAACATTGTAAATAAATTATCTGTGCATTTCTTTAGAGACTGTTAGTGTGGGAGTTCTCAAAGCTTAAATATGAGGTTCTTCCAAGTAATTTTAAAGTAACAGATTAAAATTTTCTGCCCTTGGCATTGTGTTTCTGAGTGCTTTTAAGCCTGAAGTGGCTGAACTGCAAAGGTGCTTCCCAAACGTAGCTCTCTGACTTTGTGGCCCTGAGTGTGTGGGAAGGGCAGGTGGGTTTTCCAAGTGGGTTGTGTTTCTATTAATGAGAGAAGCAGGCATGAAATGACTACAGAGGTCCAACTGCAAAACACTGGGAGGGTAATAGGACTGGCACGATCTGGTTGTGATTTGTCAACTGGAATTCCTTCCAAATGGAGAAGTGGCATGGAGTCAGCAGCATTTGACTCCCAGACCTGGGCTTCTGAATTGGGGAGCCGGAGCAAAGTATATTGAAGGGGTGTCCACTCCTGAGAGATGGCATAAATTGTTGCAGTGACCAATACTCTTCATAATAAGAGATAAGAGACATCCTGAAGAGCTTCAGAATTTAATTGGGCTTGAAAGCAAAGTGATCTGGGTGCTGGTTTTGCAGCATATGCTATCTGGATAATGCAATTAAAAAGCATCACACAGTGTTCTGCTGTGTATTCACATGTACACTTGATGTCTGTGCCCTTGGGTGGAATGGCATTTTAAAGCTAGAGGTTTCAGGGGCTTGTGACTTTGTCACTTTTATGGACTGCCTGTGATACATGGATGAAAGCATGGTAGAGTCAGCAGTGGAGTTAATATTGTGAAAAGGTGCCTGAGAATTTGGTCCACTAGTCAAGATCAGCAACGTACTGGTGCTATTAGGTCTTACAGCCATATTCTCTGCTCCATAAAGGAGTCTAGTGGCGGTACCATTGGTAGTCTGGTTTTGACCCTCACTCTTAAGCATGGGGATAGAGAGGAAGAAGTACTTACAAATATTATTTCTCCAGTTTCTGAAGTCATGGCAAGAGAGAACGTATATTACAAAAAAGAGAGACTGATGGTCATGGGGAAGTGTCTTGGTTTGAAAGACAGGTGTCTGCCAAGGAAGGCAGACAATGAAAAAAAAAATTGCAACCCCCTTCCCTCCGAATTATTATAATTTTGAAATTAAGGGGGCTTTCAGGCAAAGATATGAGGAATAGGAATAACAGTTCTTTACTATTATATATATAACCAGTTAAACAAAACAACAACAACTCTGGCAGTAACAGCAATCACAAACCCAGTCCCAGCCTTCTCGGCTGTCGGGCCCTTTCCCCTCGGGTGCAGTTCCGCTCGCAGCCGGCAGGGGCGCTGGCGGCTCCCGGTGAGCAGGGCAGGTGCGATGGTTCCCCCGCGGCTGCAGGGGGCGCTCCGGAGCGAGCTCGGGGAGCACGCGGCACCGGTGCCCTGGGATCCCGGGAAGGGATGGGACAAAGGCTTCACAAACCCCTGGGCAGCCGATCCCGGTGTCCGGCCGGACCCTCGGGAACAGCAGGCTGGAACAGCAGGGACGAGCACAAATCCCGGGTGGCAGACGAGATGTATCCAAACTGCGGAGCTGCGGTGGGAACCCCCGGAGGTCTGGGCAGGCAGGGCGAGCGGGGCTACAGAGCAGCGAAGGCTCGAAGCAACGGCGGGGGCAGGGCGGCCACAGCCCGGCTCCCAGCGGGGCAGGGAAGGTGGGCTTGGGATCCCGGGGTTTCTCCAGTAGAAGGAAGGCAGCTGAAAAAGCAGAAGCCTGCCGTGCTGACGAATTCCTTCCAGCCTCTCTCCGTCCAAACGCAGGGAACTAACAGCCCACAAGCCCAGGTGAAAGAGAGTAGCCAGATGGACTCCTCCCCCTGTGGCCAGGTCTTTTGTTTTTCTTAAGCACCCAGTAATTTGTCCCCCTGGCAACATGTTTGGGGAAAATTCTTTAAGAGAAAAAGAAAACAGAAGGAGAACTCCTAAAACCCCAACAGGAAGATACAAAAATTGTGTCTTTATGTTGCTGTAGCTGTGTAGATGTCCAAGAGAAGGACATTGGAGAACATTTTTGTTGCTTTTTTTCCCCTGCTATGCTAACAAGCTGGAAGAGGCATGAGTGTGCTGCGTGTGGCTGGTGGGTAATGGCAGCATAGCCAGAGAGTCTTGGAGAGCCTGTAAAGCCTTGTTGAGAAGTGGTGTGTTTTCTTACTATGTCAGAACTAGTTCATTAATCTCTATATGGAAGCAAATAACACCAAGGTGCTGATTATGCAGACTCATTTTGCATGTGAAACTCTTTTTGTGCAGCCCATATTTGCTTTGGCTGCATTTGGATTTTCAGCCATTTGAAATGAGATGAAAAAGTATAAATAGTGTAATTACTAGTACTTTGTCTTGAAGTGTGGGTTAATTTGCAGTCCTGTTTAATTCATCTTTTGTATGGAGCCTAGTTCAGATATCACGTGCAGCTACATTAGTACCACACTGGGGTTAATGCAGTCTGTGGAAACTGCTGGGTTTGATGATATGGAAAAGAGGTTTTGAAGTAGAGTCCATCAGCAGTCTCTGTTGCTGACTTTATCAGGTACTTAGAAGAAAACCCCACTGCAAGTAGCATAGCTATGCTAATTTGCCTGTAAACCATTAGAGTGCTGTGATTGAGAATGTGGGCTAGTAGTGAACATGGGCTTGTGATAACATGCTAGCATGTTGCAGTGTTTTCTCTACTGTTATGAATAGTAAAGGAGTTAGTGCTTTCTTCTGTTTAGCCCAGTTGAGCTGCCAGTGTATCTCCAGCCCAATTTCTGTCCCCAGACTTAGAGTACGGACACGGGACATTCTTAATCCAGCTGACTGTGGGTGCTGCACCTGTTCCTCACCCATGGAACTACCTATTCCAGATACTGGCTTGTTTGTGAGCGCCCCTTGGTAGTTTAGACCGATGAATTTCCCACAAGTGGATTTGTTCCTGCAAATATGTAGCTCTGAAAATGATGGAAAATGATCAGATGAAGAGTCTGAAAACCAAAGGCCCCAAGAGCTGTGCAGTGATAGCAGAGGAATACAAAAACGCAAGTAGTGTGAGCAAGACTTTAACTTCATGCTTACACTTTAACATTGGGCTCAGTTTTACCCACCTTTTGAAGTCAAATTTACAACAGGTACAAAGTAAGGAGCATGAATCTCTGTGCCAGAGGTTTCAGAGTGGGGATGGCAGACGTTGGTAGGAGTTCATGAAAAATTATGCTTTTGGACACAATTTTTTTGGTTTGTTATGTTTTAGGTTGATTTTTTTCAGCCTTTTTTTGCTTTTTAAAGATAAAGACATCTCTGTGATACATGGGATGCAGAAGAATCTTCAGAGCTTGTGTGGAAGAAATGCCTGTTCTGTGTGTTGTTGTACTGTGTTGAATTAACTCTCTGCTCTTTTGCTCCTTTCTCTGCATTCTTTCTAAAGCCAGGTGTGAATTCATTGCTGTCCTTTAAATCAGACTTACAGCTTTGCTGTTTGAATTGACTATAGGCTCATTGTGGACAAAAGAAGTGTGTTTTCCTGCTTGATTAGCAAAGTGTTATTTAATTCAGCTTTCATATGTGTGTACAAATGTATTTTAAGAGGCAATTTCCAAAATACAATCTTCAAATACCAGATTTGCTTAGAGGAGGAGAGGCCTTGTAAGACACTTTAGGAACTTAAGAGGAAAATTAGATGTTCCCTTTCAGACTAATAATGATAACTTTATAAATAGTGCTAGTTATTAGAACACCAGAACTCATGTCCTGAACTTGGAGCCTGTTAGGCTAGGCTGTGTGCAGACTCAGAACAAGCATGGTCCTGCTTTGCCCACTTCTGCAGAGAGTAACATGAGATATGAATGGGCACTGACGGACTGTGAGGAACAACTAAGGGGTGTATCAAGAGAGACAGATAAACACCAGCATCTTAGCCTTATTTTTGTAAGTAGATAAAGTTAATTAATTTTTAAAATTTCAAACTTCATTCAGTTACTTGTTGTTCTCGAGTGAAAACCTGCCTAGTGAAGTTGGTGTGGAAAATTCATGACTAGACTTGGGATTTTTTTTTTCTTCCTTATAAAAAATTTTAAAAGTTTATACATAATGTAGATTACTGGAGGCAGAGCTGGGGGTGGTGAGAAGGTAAGATCATATTTTTTTCTCCACTCTCCCCTAATAAAGAATGAATGGGACTAATTTGCTGAGGATTTTTTCATGTAATTTTGTCGTTGTTTGGATGCAGACCAAACACAACCACTTTGCCCCTAAAAGGAATTGTATCAGAAAACTGTAACTACATAAGAATAAAGGTGAAGTCAGCTAACAGTTCTGATCTTTATTTGCTATATTTTTTTCAGTCTAGAATGAGGTCAGTTGAGAATGATCAGTTCACAGCCTCCAGGTATTCGGTACATACCAGTGGGTAGAGATGTGCTGCTCAGTCTTTGTCACAGAATGTTTGAGTTGGGAAGAGACCCTTGGAGATCATCTCATCCAAGCCCCTGGCTCAGGCAGGGTCATGTAGAGCTCATTGCCCAGGACCATGTCCAGATGGGTTTTGAATGTCATCAAGGAGGGAGACTCCACAGCCTCTTTGGGCAACCTGTGCCAGTTCTGGGTCACTCTCACAATGAAGAAGTGTTTCCTGATGTTCAGAGGGAACCTCCTTTGTTTCAGTGTGTGACCATCGCCTCTGGTCCTGGCACTGAGCACCACTGAGAAGAGCCTGGCTCTGTGTTCCCTCCATTCAAGTGTTTGTAGACATTTTAAAGATTCCCCTAAGCTATTTCTTCTCCTGGCTGAACAGTCCCAGCTCTCCTCATAGGAGAGATAATCCAGTCTCTTAATCACAGAATCATAGAACAGTTTGGAATGGAAAGCTCCTTAAAGATGATTTAGTTCCATGCGTCTTCCTATGGGCAGGGATGTCACTGACTAGACCAGGTTGCTCAGAGCTCCATCCAGCCTGGCCTTGAACAGCTCAGGGCTGGGGCATCCACCACTTCTCTGGGCACCTGTTCCAGTGCTAAACCACCCTCTGAGTAAAGAATTTCATCCTAACAGCTACTCTAAGCATGTCCTCTTTTCATTTAAAAACCATCGCTCTTTGTCCTGTCACTATCTGCCCATATAAAAAGTCCCTCTCCCTCCTTTTAACAAGCCCCCTTGAGGTACTGGAAGGCTGTAACGAGATTTGTCCAAAGCCTTCTCTTCATGTTGAAACCATTCTGGTGGCCTTTTGCTGTATTTCCTCTGGTGTGTCCATGTCTTTCCTGTATTTGGGATCCCAGAACTGAACCTATCATTCCAAGTGTGGCTTTTCCAGTGCCTTAGTAGAGGGGGCAGGATCACCTCCTGCTGTCAATACTTTGTCTAATGCAGCCCAGGACATGGTTCAGCTTTTTACCACAAGGGCTCATTGCTGGCTCATGTTCAACTTGGTGTCCACTGGGAACCCAGGGCCTTTTCTAGGAAGCTGTTTTCCAGCTGGGTGGACTCCAGCACAAACTAGTGCCTGGGGTTGTTCCTCCCCAGGTCCAGGACTTCACATGTCCCCTGGTAGGATTTCTTGAGGTTCCTGTTGGCTAATTTCTCTAACCTGTCAAGGTTTCTCTGGGTGGCAGCATGACTGTTGGATTTATCACCCTCTCCTCCCTGTATTGTGATCCCTTCCCAGGGATCAAGGTAAGGCTGACCAGCCAGTCTGTAGTTCCCTGGGTCTTCCTTGGAGATAGAAGTGACATTTTTTTTCATCTGAAAACTAAGTATTGAGAAAGTGCTTTTCATGGGCTGGTTATTAATATTTGTAATGTGTCCTGTCACAAGTGCAGATGTGCAGACCATCTGTGCCTGTCTTGATCCTGTGCTCTTCCAAGCTTTCTTCAGACCCAAGGTTACAGAGACATCTAAGAGTCCTGTAAATCAGCTTTGAACCCTTGAGTCCTACTCTGTTTTCCCAGCTGCTAGATTAGAAATTCCAGCGTTGCAAGAGCACCAGAGAGCTCTTACTAGACTGTGGGATAAATCGGTGCCTCAAAGATGACAGCTTGGCTGCTTGGCCAGCCAGGAGCATGCTGGTCCTTGCTGGTGTCTGCTCTGCAAATACTGCTGTGGATGGAGCAATGATGCTTTTTCTTTTTTTTTTTTTTTTCCCCTCAGAATGAGAGTCCCCATTGGCTTTATAATACTTTCAAGTGATTTACTGAATTGCTTATTTCTAAAAATAGTGAGCAGCTTTACTAACACTGCAGCTTAAAGCCAGCCCAAATTCTACAGAAGGACAGTAGGTTAAACGAGAAACTCTTAAGTGTTTTTGTTTATTTACAAAAATTGAACAGGAAATCTAAGGTGAATGAAAAGAATGTTCATTAGCTCCCCTGGGAATCAGCTTTAATTTCATGAAGTTGTGTTCATGTTTTTCACTCTAGCATGTTGCCAAGCAGAGCATGCAGGAATTTAATGTTGCTGTTGCTGCTGAACAGTCTGTGATGGGATCACTTTCACTGCTCTGGCACCTTGCCAAACCGTCCAATCTCAAATGAGTATTGCAGTGACATTTGTCTTATTGTATTAAAAGTACATGTGTGGGTGGTATTTGTTGTTTAACAACAAAACTAATGAAGACAGGAAACGGAACAACTTCTGTTGCTTGAGCTTTGGATAAAAATACAGATCGTTTTATTTGTGTTTTTGCAAAACATACAGAGTCTAATTTCCATAAAATCTTGACCCAGCTGAAGTTGATGGAAAAGTCCTGCTAGTTTAAGCAGATTTAGGATTTCAGCCCAATTACTTGAACACAAGTGTGAATCTACTAGTATCCTAAAACCTTTTCACAGTGGTCCAAATAATTGTAAAAGACTGTTATTATCACTGAACACAGAATCAGAGGGAAGGTAAAATGCCTCAGTGATCACGTACTGAAGTGTGAAATTACGTATCTCAGTGTTTTACCATCTTTAATGTATTTTTTTACATGGTGGATAAAAGATTATTTGAACTTTAGATGGTCAGTGCTATTAAAACAAGCAGTCAAGATTGGATGATTACTTAAATTTTCTTTTCTGCTTCAGCATATAAGGTGGCTGATGCCTACATCATACTGACATAGAGAGCAAGTTGTACAATCCCCTTCTATAAACTGGACTTTGTAAATCTGGTGAGATAAACATTTGAGCCAGCCTGATCTTTTATGTATATGTGCATATCCCTTTGCAATAGTGTAAAAAAACTCTCGCTGGATCCAAAATGCTTTTTACCTCATATTTCTCAACACATTTTCTTTCTACAATGCAATGATGACAAATGTGAGTACTTCCAGAGGAAAAAATCTGATTTTTCTACTTCAAAGTACTTCAAAGAGAACACTGTGATGCAGTTCTTGCTGCCCTTAGGTCCAGGTCAGTGGTGATCCATATGGCCATGGAAAGCCGCTAATATCTGGCTTACAGAGCTATATGGAAAAAGCAGTGAAATGAATAAGGGTGCATTGGTGGTTGCTAAGGATTTGCAGTGATATTTTGCTTCAGCATGTGTGGCCAGCACAGACAATTGTCCTTACTTCTCAGAGCAGGAGAGAAGTGGTTGGTCTTGCAGGTGTTTCTTTTTCCATGCTGGTAGGTCCATCTGCTGGAGCAGCAGCATGGATAGCAGAGTGCTTTATGCCTCGGCACTGGATGAAACAGATGGAGTTTGTGGATTTCATGTTTCATCAGTTTCAAAAAGGGTTCTCCTCTCCGTCTTTAAGTCCTTTTCCAGCTCCCAGTTACTCACAGGCAGCCTTGTGCTTGTGCCAGAATTCATTGTGTTCTTTTGTGGGCTACCGAAACAGCAGAAAACACATGCAGCAAAGTCTGTAGACTGTGGTGTCCTTCAGTTATGATGTATCAAGGAAGGGCTTGCCAGGCATCTCGATAATGCAGAGGAAAAGATGGCATATCACAGCTAGGACAGGCATACAGAGGAAAGGGAAGGTTAGAAATGGAGCAAGCCTTCATCCTTTAGAAGACAGCCATTTGGCAGTTGGACTGTTCTTAACTTTGGGCTTGATGGTCCATCAGTTTCTTTGTGAAGGCTCTTCTCCCATGAGATATTACTGCATCTCTGTAGTGGTTTGATAGACAGCTATTTTCTGGAGCAGCTGAAGAAGAGAAGGTTGCATTTGGCCTCTGCATGTTTTTACTAGTGTTATTGTATTGCTTCCAGCGGTAATGAGTTGTAACTCTGTGATACTGTTTATTGTATAGTCAGATACAAAAATAAACTCCTGGGTTTTGGCACCTCTCGTAATCCGAACAGGAAAACTGCTACGTCTTTTTGTCTCGAGCTGAACCCAGACTTGGGAGAATCTTCTACTGGAGGCAGTGCTTCTTGCTTGTTCACCTCCGCTGAGGGATCGTTCTTTCTACTTCCAGGCTCAAGATCTGTTAGAGGAGATAAGGACTTGTGCTTAATTTTGATCTTTTAATATCTCCTCCAGGCTTTCAACATCAGGGATCAGCATTGGCCTTTTCATTCACAGCACCTATTTCATTCAGAAGTTAAAACAGTTGCTTACATCTGAGAATTACCTTGGTTCAATTTCACTGAAATGCCATAATTTAAACAAACAAATAAAAAAGAGCAAAGTCCCAGGATGTAAAGGCAAATAGATTACATTTCCATGCCCTTTTAAGTGATCTAAGATCTGCAGTATCTCGTCTCAGCTGGCTCCTTTCAGACAACAACTTCTGACCTCAGAAATCTCACACCTCTGTATCTTATTTGCAAGAGATCTTGAAAATAAAGCCAGCCTGTTTTTATTTTCGCTAAAAATATCCTGCTATATATCTCTATACTGTCAAGAGGAGCAGGGCTTTCAAATGCAGATGAACCAATCAAGGTTTTTTTACTGAGGAGCAGTGAGGCAGCATTTCCAAAACCTGCTAGGTGTGGGGAGTTCCCCACTGTCTCTATAGTTTGATTTTTGTGAGCTCTTACTTGCCATCTTTACTGATCCCAGACCACCAGCAGATGAAGAGAGAAACAAGTGGAGTGTCTTGTACACCTTCAGCAATGGTCTTGAAATAGTTAAAAGATACATTATTTGCACATGAAATTCAGGCAGTAAAGGCCATATTGATATATCAGTAAGAGAGTCTATACATGAGGCTGTATTAAGCTACATAAGCTGTTGTGCACAACTTTTTAATCTAGACAGAATCAAAATTAGGGGCAGCAAAGACAGTAGATACTTTACCACTGGGTTCTAGGACCCTCTTTGCATCTCTTACAAGTAGGAAAAAATCACCATTTCATAGAAAATAGATATTCATAGGCATACCATAGAAAATACCCTGATGTGAGATTTCAGAACTTCAGCCAGTGCAGTGAGAACGCCTGGTCTGATGTCACTCACTACTTGCACCTTGTAATTACATCTAGTAATGCAATAGAAATAAGAACAAAAAAGGTTTATTTGAACTTCCCTGCTACCCCACATTAGCATGCTTGGTTTTGTCTCCCAATTCCAGGGTTTTTTAAGCTTCCCCAGAGGTGACCAGTAGGACCCAAGTGTATCCTCCTCTCTTCTGCTTCTGTGTTCCTTGGCCAGCCCAGAGCACACATTTCCAGGCCCTCACCTGTTCTCTGTGTCGCCACAGGTTGCCCTGGTGGCATTGGCCATTGCTTACACTGCTTTCACTGCAGGAGAGGTGAGGGGAACCTGCTGCCTGGCAGGAACTCTTCCTTCCCACTTGCAGGGCCAGGCACGTAGGTCCCCGAGAGAAAAAATACGTGATAATTGGTTTAGTTCATTCTAAATTCACTTCTAGTGCAACCAGTACTTGGGAAGGCAATTATGACTGCCCATTCTTGGCTTGCAAGTCCAGCTAAAAGTGTGGTGGAGTACCAAGCACTCAATGGTGAGCATGCTTAGCAAAGATTGAAGTGCAGTAACTGAATTCCCAAATAAAAAATTAACCTGTTTTTTTGCAACTACGATCCTCCACTTTCCTCCTGTTAAGGCTTTCCAAGGTAGTGTCTGTATTTTTAGATGTTTAGAAGCAGTGTGTTTCTCAGGCGCTTGTTCTATTTAAGAAAAGGAAAACAGGGCTGAAAGACTTCTGCTGAGATCCTGCCAGTGATGCCAAGCTGGGGGCCAATGTCCAGCTGGAACCCAGGTAGCCAGGTTTGCATGGTGGTGACTGCACGTCACACCCTTGTGTGCACAGCATAGCCAGGACACAAGAGTTATTTTTTTGATACTTAAACATTGCAAGCAAATTTTGAAGATACGCACTTTCAGTAATTAGTATTAAAATCTGGTAATTTACTGATTGGTGTCTGATAATCTCAAAAGTTATGTCATGTACTTTTCTGGGAGGAACTTACTACACCTGCATATGGAATGGGAAAGAAAGCTACCATACTTCCATATCTTCATTCATTTGTTGATGTGGTGGAGAGAAAAAGGCACAAATATCTCTGAATAATTTTTGTTCAGACCTAACCACGGTGTATGGGAAGGACCATGAATTCCCAGTGTTTTTGCTGTCTCCCCTTGTAATCTTAGATCTTTCTGTCCAGTTTTAATAACATTTACACTTCTTGTGCCAGTTAGTGCAGTCCTTCACTGTCACAAGCTGGTGGTTTTATTTGGGGTACAGCAGGTACCTGGCTGGGTACTGGATTTAAAATGTGGGAGTGAAAGTTTCTGTCATTCATCTGTGTAGATTCTCTTCAACTCCGGAACACCTTAAACTGGTGCTGGGATACACGGGTTTTGTAGATGAGTTAGGTATAGCCAGGTAAGTGCCGACATACATGTGAGGATGATGGGAGGGTAGACACTTCTTGCTGACTCCAGTTCTCGCTGCATAACACTATTGTGAATCCAGGCAACTTAAAATGCTTAGAATTGTATTTTAATACATACAAAATATATTCTGTGGATGGTTTTCTATATTGAGTCCAATGAAAACAGGGACTTTGTCCTAGCCTGGCTGATGGTGACTAGCACATTGCTATACATTAATGTGCACTATATATTGTAAAGGACACTTACAGTGACCTTAAAATGCATTATCTTCTATATTGTTAGAGACCAACAATTTACAAATGCTTAGAGTGATTAGATTGATGTGATTTATGTGTAATGAACAACTGCTGGTGAAGCAAGTAATTAAATGCAAAGTATACTCGAAAATGTAATAATACATTGAAATTCAGGGCAGATTATTTCCAAGCATCATTACGAGAATCTGTCTTATCTCTTTGTGTTCCAGTATGAATAGAGATTTCTGGTAAAATGGAAATTTGATGCATTCTTTCCTTCCAGTGAGGACACTGTTTTAGAATGTCAAAAATTGGAGCCTTTTTACATTAAAAAAAACCCTCTGTTACAGGAACCTGAACTGGAAATACTGTACAAAGTAATATGAGATTACCAAAATCTTTGTCCTTCCAGGGATTTAAATTATAATATTTTTTACTTGCATGTAATTTTGGTAGCAGGTTTGGGGTTTCTCATTTTTGCTTGTTATGTTTCGCTGTGAATTTATTCCTGATTTCTTTCTTGTTGATAAATGTGGCTTATCCCTGTCCCTAGAACATCACCTGGCTGTTCAGGCTGGCCTGAAAAGGGCCTTCCAGTTATTGAGCTTTTGTTTTGTCTGAACATTTTAAATGCATGTCATGTTACGTATACACATTTTATTATTGTGTCCCATTAACATGCTAGGCTGAAATATATTGATTCCTTCTTTCTCTTCCCCATTGAGCTGCCTGTTTGTTCTGTAATGGATCAAAAGTGTTGCTAAAGCCTTGTTTAATTTTAAAAAAATCCTGGGACTTTTGTTTTCTTACCAGTTGGGAGTTTTATTGGCAGTCCCAAACACTTAGGATGATTACATCTATTTCAGAAAACAGAAGGAGATGGTCACAAAGCCAGAATCAAAAAACTGTTTATAAAAAGCAGCAGAGTTATACAGCAGGTTGGCTGGTGCTAAACCGTCTCGTAGCTAATCTTTCTAATCTGGTGGTTTTTTAATTGGTGTTTAATCTAAAGAGTTTTTTGATGGAATTAGATCAACTGATTACATAGTAAATCCAATGGAAATCAAAAATCCTCATCCAAAACTGTCTTCTCTATCAGCTATGTAGTGTTAATATTGTGCATAGGCCTAGGACTCACAATTCAGTTGAAATTATTTATCTATTGACAATGCAAATAGCCAGAATTGGAGCAGTGAGTTGGGGATTGTTGCTGGGGTGGGGTTTTTTTTGATACATGTTTTTTAATTAGCATATTACACACACAAACACACACCCCCCCCTCCACCATCCCCCACGCTGCCCTCCCCTAGTCTGGAAAAAAGCCTAGTGTGGCTCATGAGGCATCTTGTTGGTTTTGGAATGACCCTGGAATTGAGTCCAGTTATAGTGGTCTGTAAGTGAAGTAAAGGAAATACAGCTTCATGGGTTGAGGGAGAAAAAGAAGTTTGTACAAAACTGGAAATACGACCATGGCTTCAGGATTATTAAGGTAAGGTGGGGTTACTCTAAGCTAGTTTCCCTAAACCTATTTCCACTAGCATGTTTTTTTTAATAGGGAGCTTTGGAAGCAGTCAGCTTTTCTAGACATACTTCCCTCACCCTTGTAAAATAATTTTATTGGTTTTTAGAGGTACTTTTATTGCTTTTACTGTAAATTTGTTATCTGCATGAAAAAAACATAGTGGCACAAAGTAGGCCACAGCTGGAAAATTGTTTACTTTACCCAGTCCTCTAAGATTCAAAGTGTTCGTGGAAGGGACATGCTCAACTTTCTCAGATGTCTTAGTCTGTCCAGATCCCAGCAGACATTGTGAGGAGAAACAGAAGTTAGCCAGTGTCCCCTCAGAAGGGGAAGGTTAAGGGAGCCTGCTGGGATCTCACTGCTGTGCTGCCTGACAGTGAGCTGCAAGCCTCTCTCTGCCGAGGCTGTGATTGTGGGCCTGTTTCTTGGCAGGCAGTTGCAGTCACACTTCTTCATCTGGTGTAAATTGGCATAGCTTCATGGAAGGTGCTGTATTGAGTCACAGGGGGTGCGAGGCAGTGCTCTGTTGTGCTGGGCAGCTGCCTTGTGGAAATCAGCCCCTGAGTTGTTTATAAAACTGTCAGCAAAGTAGGCATGGTACGTGGTGTGGCAATTCTTTCAATAGTTTGTTGTATTTCCATCTGTCTGTATAATCTATTGCAAAGCCTGTTAAAAATTACGTTTCTGTTCCTGCTGTGTCCAGAAGAACCTGAATCCACAGGTTTCCTCAGGAGATTTGAAAGAACATAGGTAGGAGTCAGTTTTCACATTTGAAGATACATTTCCATATGGTTGAGTCACATAGAGGCAAATAATGCTAATATTCTTGGGAGTTCAATGCTTTCCATTGTATAGGAAGCACAGACATCTTAATGCTTGGTAAATGCTAGTGAGCTATTTGAAAATAAATAACTTCAGTTTTTAAGCGGCAGTGCACCATAAGCAAGGGAAGTCGATAAAGTCCAGTCAGGTTGTACTCCAGGGGTGACGTCCATAATCTGTCAAACCTAAGTCTCTGTGTTTCCATATGTGATAGGTCTACTTATTCTAGTGTTTGCTGATCCTTAGAATAGGCAATTCAGTGCCTGAGTTGTCTTTTTGATCAATAATTTTTTTGCTGTTCAGGGTAAAATGCAGGCTGAAATTTAACTGAAATTGAAGGAGACTGAGGTTTGACTGCAATGTCAGCGTCTTATCAGGACGTGCTCTTGGGCAGAGCAAAAATTGACTGCACATAAGTTAAGGCCTAAACTGCTGAAAAATTGCAGCCTGCACATCATTTGTAAGGAATAGCAAAAAACATCTTTAAATTCGTCAGGTTGTGCCAGTGTCAAGCATGCTCCATTTGGACGGGACTTACACTGCAACATGTGGTCTTGATGTGGAGTTCAGGACCAGCAATTTGGTTATGAAAAAATACCATCACATAAAAGTTTCTATAAGCAGGTTAAGACAGGTTTTGCAATGAAAAATTGTTAATATAGTGCTGAAAATAGTAGCTGTGCTAATAATTTAGCTGTCACATGGATTATTAAACTTTGTCATTTAATAATAATGAATCAAGCTTTAAAGTAAAACCCTTAACTTAAAAGTAAAACCCTCAATCTAAATATATACCATTGTCTTGATAACTTCAAAACAGAAATTGAAAGGCTTTCTTAATAAAGTTTTTAGTTAGAAACCAAAGCAAGAAATGGTTTTCAGTCTTTGCAGGATGATTACCAAAGGAGTAATGCCTCATCAGACCCCAGCTCTGGCACTGCCCCATGCTTGAGCGCCAGTGGGGAAGGCATGGGTAGTACCGTTGTTTCTAAGCAGCAGAGTATCCAAAGTTTCCCTTGCCCCATAGTGATGGGGGCGGGGGGGAATTGACAAAGGCAGATGAAGGTAACTGCAGAGAGAAACAAAGCTAATTTTTAAAATTTACAGGTGGTTTATAGCTGCTGTTTCTGTAACTGAACTTCCGAGTGATGTTGGTTGCCTGAGGCCAGGTTGTGAAGGACTCTGTTGAAAGTAAGCTGAAGGTTGCTAATGGCTTAAGGGTGAAAATACACAATGAATTGCATAGAAAAACAGCCTATTATCAAGTGGCTTGTATGAGTGATAATTCATCAGGTGCATGAAAAAGACTTAAGTTTTACCATCAGTTGGTACTGGAGGCAATAAGGTGGCAAATTTGGAGGTATGATGACAAGAAAAGCTGAACCGTTAGGGAAAAATGTAATGATGGAATTTGAGAACAGCAAAGGATGGAGCAATGTGAAGTATTGGAAGTAAGCTGAAATAAAATAGTGTCATAGTTTCACCTTCTGTCTGTCTGTGACGTGGGCCTAGGCAGGTTGGACTAGATCTTCCACAGAATTTTTGCTGAAATATTCTGGACTTGAAGGACCACAAGCCTCAAGTTAAAAGAATATGAAGGATCTATGAGAAAAAATAAAGTTACTGATAAAATATGACAGAACAGTTAACTATCCAGAAAGATATGTTGGAAATTCTCTGTGTTATCTCTGAACTATGAGTGCTGGTGAAGCAGAACTTGAAATCAGAGGAGTCCTGGTCATTAATCAGTATGTTTGCCCGGAAGTGACGAACCTGATCATTCAAGTGACTGTGGCCCTCAGCACTCCTCACATCAATGGCTGCTTGTATAGGAGGTTGGATTTCCAGCAAAAGACACCACACACTTCAAGGCAGGGCAGGTGTCTCAAGTGGAAATGGCTTCCATAGACATGGATGAATTAAAATAGAAAAACTGCCTGTGGAGTAGGAAAAAGCTACTGGAGAAAGCCCACCAAGGAAAACTCTTGGCTTTCTCTCATGGTCACCTGATTCTAAAGCAGAAATTTATATGTAGTCAGTCTCAAGGGAAAGTTTAAAAAGAAGTTAATATTTCCAAGCATCTGTTGAAAACTGAAGGAGAGGAAGGAAGAGAGTTAGTCTAAGCGTTGGATTTGGGCTTCTGCTTTTCCTGGCCATTGGCTGAAGAACCTGAACTGCTTCTGCAACCTGAGCATTTGCTCTGTGATTTTTGTCTTTCCTCACTTCCATAATCGTGCAGGGGGCTGGCTATTAATTGTGGTATATTGACATATGAAATATGTTTGAACTGGATGTGCATAAATTTGATCTATAAGAATAGATTATCTGGTATCACGGTGCAAGTATTCTGCTATTTATGGTCTAGGCTTTATTTTACAGCTGTAGTCTGAGCTTGTAACCTACTGTCATCACTACTTAGGTAGTTTTCTGTAAAGAAAACTTGGCAATGTATGGCACAATACATTTGCTGAAACTTAGCAAAATCCTACCATTCGTAAATTGAAGACAAAAATACCTTTTTTTTCCTTGGTGCAGTCACGCACTTAGTCCATTAAAAAAACAATTAAAACCATCCTGATGAAAACTGGGTTCAGTCTGGCATTGGAGAGTAGGGAATGAGGGAGGCTGTCCCTTCCCATGCTCTCGGCGCTTTCTACACTAAGGGGTGTAGAGAGTAAGGAGGCAGCTGCTGGTGGTGCCTTGTGCTTGTGCCCATCAGCGCCCCTGCCATGCGCAACGGGCGGAGCTGCTCCTGCCCTGCGCAGAACCACCCTCCGCGCCGGCTGAGGTGGAAATCCTGGGCAGGGAGGAAGGGAGATGTGGTCATGCAAGGGAAGACCATGTGGCAGTGGAGGGGATGGAATTCAAGTCTTATATGTACTCTTGTTTGGAGTTACATAATTTCTAGGGCTGGATAATGGAATTTGTGTATTTTCAGCCTTTTTTGTTACTTCAGTGCATCACTTATAAGTCAGTTTTAATGAAAATTGAAGGCAACTCAGCATTTCAGTTTCTCAGAAATTCTCAGGCACTCAAAAAAAGGCTTATTGTAAATCTAAGAAGTTTAAAAAAGAAAATCATTAAATCAGAATTCAATTTATGTTGTTTATATGTCTTCTCCTAATTCTGTGTGATCACATGCTGACTGTTTTGTCTTCCAGGCAGATTTTCTTGATAATGTGTCATCTGTTTGTGTGTGAAGAAGTGTAAAGTGTCTAATTCTTTCTACTGTTTACGTTCATAAAGTAATAACTCTTGTTTTGTTCTTGAAGCAACTGTTAAAAGCCCTTCAGTGGAAGCACTAGAAACAATTAAATCATCAGTCCTAAATATTTATGCGTTAATGATGTGATACACTTTACAGAACACAGCAAAATTACTTTGGCAAGTGTTTTTCCTGTGAACTTAAAATTCATTGCACCATTTTTATCACCACCAAGGTTTGAAATCTAAAAACAGAGATTTGTGGAGAGAGGAGTATACTTTAATGCATAAATATATACGCATATACACTGATTTTTTTTTTTTTTTTTTTTTTTTTTATTATTATTATTATTATTATGAAAAGGAGAAATAAGGTGGAAGAGTTGACATAGGAATTTCAGTTTATTGGTGCTATTACTGTCTGAGGACAACACAGCTTGGATTATTGCCACTGTAAAGATCAGGAATAATTTACAAATACTTTAAAATCCAGTTTGCTAGCTCTAGAAGGCACCTGGATTTCTCCAAGCCAAGTGCATGTGGTGTGGAAGTACCTCTGCTTAAGGCGGGGGAAGCAGCCACTTTGTTGGGCCGTATTTTGCTTGACTGTTTGGGTTGGTTGGAGGAGTTGCCTGACAGATGGGTCTGCCCCCATGAAGCTGGGGAAGCGTAGCTGTCCAGGGAATGGATTTCACAGGAATATCTAGGTTCTGTGCTTTGTTTTGCTTTCTGGGAAGATGGAGTGGCTTGGTTCTGATGCCTTTTTGGGGTCTTCCCTGCAACCCTGCAATAGTTTGCTTTATAAACACCAGCTCATTGTATTCCAGAGTGGTAGTGTATTTTTAAGACACCTATTTGCTTGGGAAGTCTTTGTTTATGGGAAGCAGCAGACCTGACGATCTGGGAAGTGCTGGCAGGCAAAGAGACAACCTGGCACTTCTCCTGGGTGTGACCCCTGCTCGTCATTGCTGGACGGGCTCCTCACAGAGATGCTGCCAGCATCACTTGCTCCCCTTTGCCTTCTGGCAGAGGAGTTGGATCATAGCAAATTATTTTTCTGCTCCTGGAAAAACCCTCACTTACAAATACAGCTGTAAAAGAATCCAGTATGTTGCTGTAGGAAGCGCTTTAGTTTCTTGGTTATGTTTAATTGGAAAAATACTGATTTTTTTTTTTTTCTGGAATTTTAGGAGGAGGGCAGCTAGGATTTCTTTTGCATAGCTATGCAGCACAGATGTACGTATATTAAAGATATTTTGTTTTTAATCTGGTTTCCAACATTCTAATGCAAATACCTTTTGGATTTGACATAACGAGGTTGATAGCTTTATCAAATGGACAAGAATTGCTTATTTTCCTGGATAGTCCTCAACATTATTGAGAAATGAATAGCAGTTTCAGAATTTATGAAGAACAAATAAATGGTATTCACTCATTCAAATAATTAATTAGAAGTAATGCCTGTGGGTATTGGGTTGTTTCCCATTTTAGGAGAATTAGAAAAAAAATTTAATAATTGCTTTCAATCTTTCAGGCAGCCAACATCAAGCGTGAAATGACCTTCCCTGCATTTCAACAGGAGGATGTGAAAAGTGACATCAGTCGAAAACTGCCAGACCAACAGTTTCTCCTGTTCACCACAAAGGAGGAAGATTTAAAAACAGCAGAGACCAAAAAACTAAACAGAGCTCCTGAGTATGAAAAGGAAAACACTCGTTCTGTTTGTCTTCTGGAACAGAAGCGCAAGGTTGTTTCTTCAAATATTGATGTGCCTCCAGCAAGGTAAGGAGAGTTGGATTTTTTTGTTGTGTTTTGTTTAAAGCTTTATTCCTTTTTGTCCCCTGCCATTTTTTTAATGGGATATTAGATACAAGTTTGGTAAACAGCTATGAACTGCTGAGACTGGTGTTTGTGCCCAGGCAGTCCGAAGTCAATCACAACCTTCCTATTTGAGAGACCTGCTAGGAAATGAAAAGTATTAGTAGCAGAAAATGAGGCCATCTTCAGAGTAGGACTTTGTATTGCTTTTGCATTGTTTTTGCTTTTACAATGTGCTGCAGGTGAGATACTTGGAGAAGAGGATGTGTCTTCAGAGGAAGAGATTGTTGACTCAGCTTCACCCTGAGAAATAATCTTCTAAATTAGACACAGAATCATCTTACCTGCTAAAAATTTATTTTTCAAATTTTTTTACTGTCATACTTGCAGACACTTTATACTCATTGAGTATTCTGTGTTACAAGATGACATGTGCTTTTTCTTTTTCATGTTAGCATCAGTCTGTCTATAAAGATTTCTGCTTAACCTGCCTGGTAAATTTACTTGCACAAAATTCAGTGAGAGGCCTCTCAAGTTTATGATGCCACTTATTTTGTAGTCAAAACAGATGTTTAGTTTTTTGGTTTGTTGGCTTTCTGAAAACCAGTGTAACCAGCAGGTTCTACCACATCATCCAAAACAGGATGACTTGTTTTTCTCTGGCTGTCATAGATGTCACTTGCACTGAGTCCAGGAGCATTTTTATGGCGTGTTCCCTCCTATATATGTAGTAAAAAGCTTTTAAAACCTTGAAAATGTGAGGATACTTATTTGAGATTTTCACTAGTAATCAACCCTGTAATGTCTGAGTGCCTTTCTCATTCATCCTGTGTGTCTCAAAGCAAATAGGATCATGAGAAAATGTAGGTCAGGAGGGACCTCAGGAAGTCACCTAGGCTAACCTTCTGCTCAAACTATATGTTAGCATTTCCATTTAACAACTCAGGCAGCTAAGGTACAGGGTTTAAGTGCATTTTTGTGTGTCTTCATGCAGATAATCCACTTGAAGTAGTAGTTGAGCTCCCATTTTCTATAGGTACAAGATCATCCTTGCTTGGAGGGATGGATATTTTTTCCCCAGTGAGCTGGAAAAGAGGATGAATAAACATGTTTAATGCTTTCTTTAGGCTAATTGTGACACCAGTTGTGAGCACAGGATACTTAAGATGATAGGAAATAAGTTCATTTACAAAGGTGTCTTCTAAAGTTGTTCTTTCCTTCTGCATGTATTTTGTTGGGAACATAAAAATTACTGTATTATGTTGTTGTGTGTTTTCAGACATGCAGGTTGAGCTCCTGCATTAGCAGAATTAAAGAATGAAGTAGGAAAGAAACCTGGAGTTTATGTTCAATAGCATAATAAACATTTCAGTCATTCTTGCTACATATTTCCAGTGAAACTCGAGTTTTGCTTTGAAGCTGAGTTATTGGGCCGTTTGTCCACAACTGATGGGAAGAACACTTAAACTTTTGCTTGGAGATATTCCTAAATATTTGCTGCTGTAATGAAGGGGAGCACCTAGTCTCTCTTCCTCAGCAGCACAGTTTAAGTCACGTTCTCCAAGAAGACTCCATGCATTTAAACTTTTTTGCCTCTTTCTAGGCCCCTTCCAGTCTTCTGTCTAGGACTGTGCTGAGAAAGTTGCATGTTCCCCAGAGGTGAATTCCTCTTTGTCTCCTGGCAGGACTTACTGGGTCAACTGTCCTCTCTTCTGATGAGAAAATCCACCCGCCTTCGCAAATTTGTTATACCCAGTTGTGGAAGGTCATGTTGAATTAATTAGATAATACATACAAGTACGTGGGACAAACAAGGGCTTTAGTATGGTCTTAATTTCTTATTGCTACATACACCCTCTTTAAAAAAAAAAAAAAGTAGGAAAGTGCTATGAAAGTGAAACTTGCTATTTTTTTTGTTTTAAAACCTTAGTGGAACTGAGAAGGTTACCCATTTCACTTCAGATGCCGAAGTGAAAGATAACATTAAATTTTGCAGTATCCAACTAAACCCAAGACAATATTTAAGTAATTTTGAGACAGAAGTTTATCATAGCTTCAGATTCATTATTAACAGGGGCATATGAGTATGTCCAAAAGAGATCTGAAAAAGTGTTTGTAAAAGAGCTGTTAAGAGATGGATAAATATACTTCACTTTTACCACAAAATGCAACAAAGGCCATTCCTTCTTAGCTGTTTTTAAGGATCTCAGTGAATAAGAATGGAAATCTTTGTGAGGCACTGTATCTAAAATAGCCAACAGTTCAGCAAAACACCAGTTTCTTTGAGGCATTCTGCTTCAGGGCTTTCATTATTGCTTATTGACTCTGAAATTTTAGAAATCAAAAATATCTTAACTGAGTCCTAGTGTTCTGTGTAATTGGTAGTCGGGTGCATGGAAATTAGATGTAACTGTGGACATCTGATGTGCACATGCAGGAGAGTGGGAAACCAATGGAAGAAGTGACGCTTCAGAGTTTTACTTTTCAGTAGTATCTAGGGAGAAGCGTTAGATCCACACTAATTAATAGCTCAGAGGTTACACACATAACTGGAGCCTGGTAGGTGTGGGCAGGTGTGGGCTTCTGCTGTTGAACTTGGAAGAAGGACCTGAACTGGGGTCCCTGCTGCACAAAGGTGTCTTCATTGTCAAAGTCACAACATATTCGAGGTGCTTCATAGGGCAACTCTTTAAAGTAATGGTGTCAGGCTAAGTGCAGACTTGAAAGAAGTATTTTATTGCATGCAGAATTTTTAAGTTCATTGTTTACATTTTCTGTTTCATCTTGTGACGATACTACAGACCTTTCTCTCTATGTTTGGTCCTGTACTGGAAGTGTCTTTTGGATTAAGACAGGAGGAGATCGTGACCTTTTTGTAATCATTTTTGGTTTTGGAATGCGGAAAATGAAATGAGACCTAACAGCATTCATTCTTTCCCTTTTCAGATTTCTTCATTTGTTCATTTTGAACAAAATTTATCTGAGCTAAATAGTGTTCCTTCTTCTGAAATGCAGATAAGCATAAATGAAACTGTTCAGCTTGAGCAAATGAATTGTTTGATATAATGAGGAAACTTGAATTCTTTATTTTTCCTTTAAATATTGAATTTATTGTCAGTTTTGATGCATAAAGGACTGCATCCTTCTTGGAAAAAGAGGTCTGGCTTTGAACTGCAATTATCTTTGAGAATTGAGATGTTATCTGTAGAAGAGAGAAAAATACACTTTCAGTTGATCTCCAGTTCAAACAGCAGCAGTCAAACACAGCCAGACCCATGGATCTGAGTAGTGAAAGGCCATTTTGTCAAAAGAGAGTGGTATTACTATGGGACTAATCACCTTGTCTGGTGGGCAGAAGCAAGCCCAGGTCTGCAAGTATTTCAGGTAGCTATGTCTGTAGAGGTCAAGTGTAATCAGATGACGTCCCCAGTAGGCAGAGGTGTGGAAGTTAACAGGGCCTTCTTGCTCATTTCTATTTTCTTCAGTTACTTACCATCATGCAGCCATGGTACCAAAGCACGTCAATAAGGAAGACGTGAAAGAGCCTGGACTGCTGATACAGTGGGTGTGACCTAGTGCAGGCCAGGTACACAGGGAATGGTTTCTACCTCTTGGAAGAATGAGGATAGGAGGGTGGGTGGTGGAGAGCAGGGGATGAAGTTTCCTTTTTTTGAGTGAAGTGTGAGAATAAATGTCTGAAAATGGTGGTGGTGTTTAAAGGCCATTTAAGACTGGAGTGTTTTGACCAATGGTAGCTGGAAACCCTTCAGAATTTAAATGCATTCATGTCAGAGGAGGTCTTTTCAGGTGTTCCAGGAGGCACTAGGCAGGCATCACTTCTACCCCTCTGATGGGTAGGAGCATTTGAATAAATAAATAGATTTTCTTTTGTTAATCTTCTGCTAGATGACCTCAAAATATTGTGAAATTTGTATTATCCTCTTGATACATCATTCTCCTTTTCCCCAGTCCTCCTGTACTCTGTTGCCTCTGAAGAAAAGAACAAAAGATAAATTTTCTAACTGCCTAACTTCTTCTACATAGTTTGTGCTCCTAGGGGACAAGCCACAGCCTATCGTCAGCTGCTTAAACACTTCCTTATAGTGTTAAAATAGTTATTGTGCAATAAATTCTAGTTGCTGTGCTCTTCTGTTTCACTGCTGTTAAGCAGTGACATTTGCCATGACAGTAATATATTGGATCTTTCTATCTTCTGATGCTTTTACATTAAAAAAGCTGCTCTATTACTGTGAAATTAATTTCTATTCCTGTACCTATATTTTATCTACTAATTAGTTTATAATTTAATGGAAAAATGTATGAAATAATTGAAATAAAGTAAATGAAATATCCCTAGGAATTCTCTCCAACATTGTCTCTTTAGGTCTTTGTAGAATAGCTACAGAAAGCTGGGGTAAAATTAATTTCAGCCATGTTTCCTGACCATCATTATAAAGAAATAGTACAGATGGTGATGTATTTTCATCCCTAAATTATTTTCTTGCCTGGTCTCTCCAGGAACATAGCTCTGGGCAGCCTTCTGATTAGAGTGTGTTGTTGATCTGTAAGGCCTGCTGGGCATGATTGATTATGCACTATGCATTCCAGTGGAAACATTTGCATATTTTCATAGCCACAACTCTCCAGGAGCCTGACTTCAAGATCAAAAGCAGTATCTGCTTAACTATAATAACCTCTCTGGAAGGACTTCCAATCTGCTTGTAGAGGGAAGAACCTGACAATGAAGTTGTGCTTTTCTGTTTATCCAGAGGTAGTGTTTATTCAGAGACTGTCTTCTGTTACAATTCTCCATCTGTTTTAGACTTGTCCTCAGTTCTCTTGGGGGAGCTTCTTTCCTGTATCTCACAATTTTCACTGAGGGGATTGATGGGGCAGCTTCAGAGGGCATCAGCTATTTGTTGGCTGCTGAGGATTTTCAGTCTAACTGGGTGAAAACAAAAGGCCCAGAAACCAGGCTGTGCTTCAGATTTACTGACTGTAGCTCTGTAAGCTTCTGAGCCCTCTAAGTTTCCCTGCTAGCCCAACAGCTTTTCATGGAGGTGTGATGTTTTCTCCTGTTTTTTCACAGTCCTGTAGGTTGCGTGCTCCTGTTTCTTAAGTTTCATTTTCTGTACATTCATGCTAGTTAGAAACTTTGGTAACAGTTGTTTTTGTATTACAAAAACTACTCCCAGTGTCATTCCCATATTTCAGAGCTTCTGTGAAAATTCTGATAGTTGGCAATACCATGCATTTAAAAGTAGTTTCTCCAAATATATGCACCAGCTAATTATTGAAGGAGGAAATTGTTGCTTTGTTTGCTACACTTGTTTAGTTAAATATGTGTGCCGCTTGATTGAATTTTACTCAATCAGTCGGTAGAGCTTGATTATGTTTAATATTGATGGTAAACTGCTTGTCATGGTCTGCTACAAAATGGTGTAGTGCCTTCTAGGATCGAACTGTTAATGGGAAAAAGAGTCTTATCCAAAGAGCAATCAGAGAATGAGTCTGTTAGCATATTTTGATGTAAAAACCTATGTATTTCTTGATGCTGTTTCCTAGTGCTACATTTCCTTTGCATTCTAGAAGGACTGTAGATATCCTTTGAGCTCTGGCTGCCTTTTATCTGCCTGCAGTATGCAAAAGCCATGTAGCAGAAACTTCTTTGAAAACGGTCGATTAAATTGCAAATAAAAACTCTGCAGGTAGTTACCACAGAGCCAAACCACAGCTCCAAAAGTCACCTTGCTCATCTGGAAGGCTGTCTGCAGGTTAGTGGCCTGAGTGTGTGTAGTGTTTGTTGCCATGATAGCTGAACCAGCTTCTCGTGATGTTGAGACAGATGACAGCATCCCTGACAGCTTGTGAACTGTTGAAAGCTCACCTTTCAAGTGGTGAGTTGCATCAAGTCTCAAGCATGCTGGGAAGCAGATCAGGGTTGTCCCATTTTAAATGTGGCTTACCACTGGAGTGGTTGAGCTTGATATAAATAAGCTTGTATTTCATAGTTGGTGGTATGGACTCAGGCATTACTGTTCAGAAGTCCCCACTGCCAGAGAGCCACAGCAATATGCTGGATAGGATTGTTGAAAGAGATGTAGCATTCCCAGCTGTAGAAAAGTTTGCTCTGAAATTGTGCATAATGTATCTTTATTTTTCAGTGGACCTTTGTCAGTTTTCCCATTTCTCTCCTTTGTGCTGTGCTGTGTGCAGATTTGACACTTAAAAGATACTTCATACTTGTCTATGTTACTGACATCCCCGCAGCCATCATGTTCAAATCAGTTGTAGCTTCTAGAGGAACCGTTGATGTGACCAGTACAATTTATTCTTTCATCACTTGTCTTGGATATGCTGGATGGCCCATCCAGCAGGATTTTGCCAATGTTATTTTCTTGTTAAAGCACAAATTTTGGATTAGTTAACATTTTTCTTGAGGTATTTTTTTCCAGTAATGTTTGAAGCAGAAGGAATATTAATCTCCTGGATAAAGAAACGTGCTTTTGCTGTTCTTTAGTTGTAATGTTTTATATTGGATAGTAATTCTCACACAGTGGGGCATAATGGCAACTATGTGTGATTGTGGGGTTTGAGCCTGGTTTACCGTAATTGATGCTGTGAGAGCAGGATGTGATTTAAGAGTGACAGACCTAACAAGGATACAGATGAAGCTTACTTCTCATGAAAAAGTTACTCTGGTGGGACCTTTTGTAGCACCTTGTCGTCACACAGACCTCTTAATTCATTGTTCCTAGATTTCCATAGTATTAATGTTAGAAGAGGGATTTTTAACACCAGCTGGTGACTTTAGCCATCTGGATTTATGGCCAGTGTTAGTTTCAATTTTTTTTAACTGTGGACTTGCTACCCAGTGAAAAATAAAATGTGTGAAAATTTGATTGTACAGTTAAGTGTCGTAAAGCTAAGTTGTTCTACTGCCTGACGTTGGAGTCTGTATTATTTTAGGTAATTATTGTTTTCAGATGGAGGCTTTGCTTGTGTATGTGCATATATACACATAGAAATAAGTTTTCCATTTCTTTAGGAAATACTGTATTCAAAGCACTGCTTTGAAGATTGGTCTTCATCTGTCAAAGTATAACTACTACTCTTAAAAATCTTCTTCCACTGGTAGCCAGTACAAAAGGCTACATAATTTTATTTGTGTGATGGAAGTTGCCAACAGACCGTGATCTCATTATGAAGCAAATTTCAATGAATTCCTCAAAAGTGGCACAGAGGAAAAATGTGTCCCTAATCTGCAGCGACCATTAGGCACTGGTTTGTGAAGAGCTGCATTCAGTCAGCACTGCTGCTCTCTCTGTTAGCCATTGATGTGAATGCACGGCTTGTTCTCAGCTCTTCAGTTCCCTTAAAAAATGGAGTGTAATTTCAAAACACTCTTCAACAGCAGGCAATATTCAATAAGAGTAATTTCTTTGTGGTTTGTGTTAGCTGTGGCACAAAATATTCCTCTTGAAATGCCATCTGTGCTGAGAAAAAGAAAAAAGTTAATGGGTACATGGTTTGTAACTTGCATATCTGTGAAAAACGTGCAAGAATGGGCTACTGTGTATATGGTTACACAGATTACACACATCATGGCTCTGTTCGTAGCTATAATTTTATTTAAATCCTGTAAAATTAAAATATTCTTGTTTCTTCAGTGGTATTGTATCACTGAGGTCATCACAGACACAAAGCCTCCATTTCTGAGAGAAGTCGTATCACTGACAGTTATTCGTAAAATGTTTTTAGAAGTTTTTGTCTTAACTCGTTTAGCATCATATGCATGAAAACGTTCATTTTACACATTTTTAAAAAAGGGGATAGAAAGTGTTCCTTTTCTCCATTTATACTAATATGCTTGCATTATGTGTACAGGGAGTTAGAAGTATTTTGTTTGTATCCCTAAGTCAACTGCACTACAGTGAAACTCCTATGGCTCTTATTCATGTAGTATATAAGCTGTATAAGTGGTTTGTATAGAAGAAAGGCTATTTTAAGATGTCTTTTATTAATAACTATAAGAAATATTTATATGATTATTTATATGCATCAGACACCTGTTTTGCCTATTACTACTTCAGGTTTTGTGACAATAAGGGTGTTGTCAAAGAAGGGAGCACTTAATCACTTTAAAATACCAGTATCTAGATTAGGATATGTATGTAAATTAGATTTTACAGAAGGGCTATTTTTGTTTGAAACAGAACCCATCTTCTTGTGGTTTCACTAATCTGCATGGTTTAATATAATCTCTAACTCCTCCATCTCAAATCTCTGATCATTTTGAGAACATGGTGGAACAGAAGTGATGCTAGATACTCAAGGCCTGCATGAAGCCTTTACAAGTTTTGATCAGGTGATAGTCTTTCAAAAAAGATACCATCTGATTTTGTTACTGAAGCAGCACTCGGTAACATGGTATTGCACCACACCTGTACTACATGTGGAAAGCCTTGTTCCATACCTTGATAAACAGCTGCTCTTTGGAAGCTTCCAAAAGTTTAACCTGATCACAGTTTTCTTGAGCCAACAATAAAAAACAGTTTTTGTTCTTCAAGTGTGATAGTCAAATTTAATACATAAATAGCTTTGCAATTTTGCGTGTGTCTCTATTTTAAATTCTGCCATAAGAATTCCTGCAGGTGATCTGATACTGTGACCTTGGCCCATCTGTACTTAGTACCCAGTGACCAGAACAGAGGTAGTAGCATCTTTGGGGGAAACTGTGCTTGGAATTTGAGCTTCTGCTACTGGTTGTCCCGGCAGAGAAGGTACATCCCAAAGTACTTTGCTTCTTTGCTCTTCCACCAATAGAATAAAAATTAAATATTTTGCTAAAAATATTTAACATTCCCAAGCAAATATATGTTTACACTCTGTATAAAACCAGTGTTTAGCAACATTTGTTTGTTCTCATTTTGGGATAAAACATTTTTTCTTAGTGGCTGCATATGTGATAGCCTTCTTGGGGAACTGAGGGAAAAGTACAAAATAAAATTGGCAAAGTACAGTAGCAGAGTATTTCCTTAATTACACATTTTACCAAATTCTAGGTATCTGAGTGTTGTCCTTCCTTCTCTCTGGGGGCCTACCAGAAGCCTGCATATGGCTGGACAACTGAGCTGCGCTATCTTATGGAAATAGTTGTCCTCTGCAGCATCAACACCAGCATACTGCACTGAGGCTGCTGCTCTCTTGACACATGTATTTTTTGATAATAATTTGGCAGTATTCCAGATGGTAAATGGAGTCAACAGCCAATTGATGCTTTTAGTAAGTTATTCTTATATTGTAAGCTGTTGTAACTGTTGCTCCTCATTTGATTTGGTTTGTTACCCAAAACTTAATGTCATGGCTGTTTGTTTGAGGAAGAACAGAGGGTGATATTTCGAAGAATAGCAGATGTACTGTCATTATCATCAGCTTTATAATGCATGTGTTTAGGTAATGCTTTCCCCAGGAAAAACCTCTGTTAAATACTTCGTAGTCTTAATTTTGTATGTGAAGGACATTCTTCATCCCAGCTGTGTTCCCAAGCTTATGCTTCCTGCTGTGTATGTTAATTTGGATCATCTCTTTTGTTTTCACTGTGTATTTCCAATTGGTTCCTCCCTTGAAGGCAGTCAGTGATGTAAGGTGGTAAAAAAAGGTGCTTAGTACTTTCCTATACACATGCTACTGCACTGTCACCTGATGGCTTGGTGTGAGGAGATTCCTCGCTTGGCTGCATGAGGAGGGAAAAGATGATGAAGAGGGTGTGCTGGGCCTATTTTGATATTTCTTGCTAATGAAAAGTGTCTGTGAAGAAAAGGTTTGATGACACTTCCTTATAAGCCTGTGCTGATGATTTAGAAAGAATATTTTAGCTGCTCTTTCCTAGCTTAACTCCTCAGAACTGCATGCTGAAGTCATGGACCTTTGTCAGTGTTCTCTTGGACTAAATTATTTGTTCTCTGCTCTTCTCTCTAACAGAAAGGCTGTTAGTATGGGGAATGTTTATGTTATCTTTTGCTTCTCAGTGTTGCTTAATTTATTTTATATAATGGTGGTTGCTTTTATGGGGTTCACTGGGCCCCTGGCTCCAAGATTACAGATGAATAGTTCTCACAGTAAGTACACAGTAGCTGTTAAATAATACGTTAATGGATGTATATGCACACACACACACATAAATATATTTAAAATTGGGGTAAGCATTTGTTTGGTGACATACTTGTGTGCTCATCTCTAGTATCTTGAGAAATGTCTTCCTGATATTTAATCTTTCTAAATTAATGTTTCTACTTCAAGTGCCTATCTAGAGTACTTTTAGATCACAGGAATAATAACAGCAGTAGTGAAGATGGAATCAATGTTGAAAACCCCTTAAAATACGTCACATGAAAAGGCTTGTGGTTAAACTTACTGTATTTTGTGGTATATATTTTATGATGATGTTGGCAGAAATTCAGGGTATTACAAAGGAAGATACATTACTGTCTTGCTAATCTCTGAAGGAATTATTTGCTGGTGGAATGCACAATTTTGTCATTTTATTATGTTTTGATCTGAGTAAGAAGCTTGAAGAGAAAATCTGCATTGGATGGATAATATGGGTCTTACCAAACTAGATACATATTGCACATATAATAAATCATTAGCATTAAAGCAGTTAAAAACCAAGCTTTCACGTCTTGATTTAAGACATAATAAACATGTCTTGTATTGGTCCTGCAGATAGAAGCTTTGAATTACATTATGCAACAAATGTTCTTAGTTATCTTTGGTTGGTTTTTTTTTCCCCTTGGGATGGTTTTTTTGGCAACCTGTTGTGCAGACATCCAAACTGCTCACAGTGTTAATTGAGTTTGCCTGTCATTATTATGGCAGAGGAGTATGAGAGACAGCATTTCTGCAGTGAGGAGTTGGATTTGAGAGCCAGGGAAAAATAGAGATGCTGTGAAAGAAACCATGAGGGCTCAGTAGATGTCCCACCCACCAGTGCTACCCATCAGGCTGTGGCTTCCTTCTCTGGGACAAGGATTGAGGTCTCTGCAACTGCTGCCCCTCAGTCATGGTTGCAGTTAAGCCTTCAGAGCAGTAGATGTTGGCCTCATTTCACTGAAATCCCCCCCCCGCCCAGATGGAGGGGGCTGCTTGGGTACAGCTGAGGAGACTCTGGCTCGTAGGTAGTTTCTAGTATATGTGCCTGGTAAAATACAACCCTTATAACAGGGCTGCAATTCATCACAGTACTTCTGTGTCACTAGTACCTTTTAAAGTACTGTTGACTGTTGTTATTTGCCTCTCAGTGGTCTTAGAAGGGTGGCTTGCTTGCTTGCTGCAAATGTATCAGAAACAGGAAATACGGAAGATAAAATCTTCAGTCGGACTTCAAAACTAAAAACAAGCTGTCCTTCTGTTCATTCCTACATTGGGAGCAAATACTTAGCCATCCTGTGTGTTTCTGCCTTTCTTACCTGCTTTTTAAAATTAAAGCTTGTCTGAGCTAAATATATGCCTTGATGTCATAGGAACTTAGAAAGTATCTGGCCTAGAATGCTTTTTAAAATCTCCTGCTTTGTAAAATCTGTCTCACTGTGCTCTACAGCCTCCCACCTTTTGCTGTGTATTTTCCTTCTCCCACGTGTTTTCCCCAGGTTCCTTCTGTGGGTATGCCTCTTCTCTAGCAATCCCTTAAGACCACCAGTGACTTAAGGTGCTCTGCAAATCTCACCTTCTTTGAGATACTTGACATTTTTCATAGTTGCTCTTCTAAAGCATTCCCTTCAGTTCCAGTGAGGAAAAAATTTTTCTTCTACTGCAAAAGATACACCTCAAATCATCTTATGCTTCTGCAATGTATTCTATAAACAGTGTATGGGATGAATTGTATTATGCTTAATTAAGGAATTACATAGTTCCCATATTATGCACTAAGTGTATTTGTGTGCCTGGAAAATATCTGAGCATCCTTTCCCTGCCCCACTATATTGTGAAGGAAGGCTTCTGAGAGCTGTGCAAGCTCATGGAGGGAAGGAAGTAGCTGGGAAAAAGCCAATCTGGCTAATTACATACATGAACCCAGTCATCTTTTTTTTACTACTATTTTCATGAAATTATCAACATTTGGTATATAAGCTGATTATACCCAATTTTTACTTGGGAGAGAACAGTGAACAACTGACGAAAGTTCAAAATCTGCTTTGGTTGGTAGGAAGTATCTTCATGTCTGTGAGCTAGCCAAAACCAACAGACTTTAATAAGCAAGGGCAGATGTGTATACATGCTAGGATATGTTTTTACACAACACTAAATCACCAACAGGATAATTAAAATTTGCTGAGTAACTCCTGTGGTGAGGCCATAACCACAATGCACATTATTTTCTTTATGTAAGCAGTGAGGAACAAATTGTTTCCCATTTCTGTAAACAGTACAACCTAAAGAAAACACTAGACTTTGAAGAAGCTTATCTTTCTAACTACAAACAAACAGAACAAAAAAAATGCAAAAAACAACAAACTAAAAAATGGCAAACGCAAAATCCCAAACCAAGCCCCATAAGCCAAGTGAAAGATAGACAGCCAGAAGCCTGGAGAACAACCATTATGAACACATAGTTAATTTCCTCTGTTCCTAAACCAGTTTTGTGAGTATATATTGCTAAGTCTAATGAGTTGGGTTTGTTAACACTATACTTGAGAGAAAACACACAGAGTTATCTCTAGACAATGACAGGAGCCCGCCAGTCTGTCAGTTCTTCACAAATGTGAGTGGGTATCTGTTATGGAAATAATGTTTTACCCACTTAAGGGTACCTTGCTTCCTCCCAGCACACAAAATTTAGCCTTTTTTAGGCTATCTGGAAGGGTTGTTCATTGTAACCCAGTAGGGCAGCTCCCTCTGGAAGGCAGGGACTGGAGATGGGAGTGAGCAGTGCCAGGGTGTACACACAGTGGGCTGCTCTTGCTCTGCTGAAGCAAAGGGACTCTGCTGCCATGCAGCTTCCCTAGTTGATTTCAGTCAAAGCAAGGTCTGACCATCATCTGCAGTACCCAAACTGCAGAGAAAGGTTACGGAATTGATCAAAGACGTTACAGAAATCTAGGTGGTAATTAGGAAAGACTTTCCTTGGAACATACCCGTGTATATGTACATAGAGTAAACTCTTAGTGTTAATCTTGATGGTGAAATGGACATGCTGTCATTACTGCGGAGCCTTGCCTTGTTGATAGAGAGAATTGTTGTTATTTTAATGGAAAATATTTGAACAGATTTTAACAACCTTAAAATCAGACCATGTTCTGCTCAAAAAATATGCCCAAACTCTATCGCTTAGGATATGCATAACTGCATATTTTATTTCTGGTGTATTGCCACATTTCCTGTATCATCATCTATGCCAAATAAATGCTCACTTACTACACTGGTAGCTTAAATACTGTTGCCTCAGAGATGTATTTAGAAGATATGATAGATATTGGCATAATGTGATTTATAGCATTGGAATAGAATAACCATAGGTTAATAATCCTCCATGGGACATATAGATCTTGCAAGATCAGTAGTATTTACCCCTTTTGGTAATTGTTTGTCTAATCTGTTCTTCAAAGTCTGTACCTGTTGGCAGGTCATCATTTAGAAGGGCAGTCAGTTCCAGGATTTAAATATTTTTTCTGCTGTAATATTTTCCAAGTACAGCTAAAACCTCCGTCATTGTTTTTGCATGCGCTGCTTCTTCCCCATACCCCAGTGGGCATGGAGAACAAGATAACCCCTTCTTTATATTTATTTATTTATTTTCTCTGCCATCATTTTACATAGTGAAAGAGACACCTTTTATCCAATTGCTATTTAATATAGGTAGCATGAATAAGGTTGAAAATGAGCATCCCATGGGTGATCATCCCCTTTCATGGTGTTATAGATGTTCAGGCTCTGGCTTTCTGCCAAGGGCAAGGGATTGAAGCACCCTCCAGGAAGCTGGGGGGTTGGGTTTGGGATGGGGTGGGATGGGAATGGTACTGACGCCAGTCAGCAGAAACACATGGTTGCAGAAACCCTCGAGCATGTTGCAAACAGGAACCAAAGAGGCCTGTGGTTTCTGTGTTGCTCATGAGGACTTTTGTCGGTCATGCCTTTTAAGCAGCTATCTTTTCTGTGGTCTTATTATTATTTTCTCCCCCCTGCCTTTTTTCTTCAGTTTTAACACAGAAGGTAAAATAGTGGCGGAGAGGATTAGAGGAGCTCCACAGCTGGTTCAGTACTTGTGTGAGGTTAGTGAGTAGAATAACCAGGTGAGATTGATGGCATTTTATTGTGCTGATAGAAGTAACCTGTTCTGAAAACTGAATCCAGAACTTGTTTTTCCACACTGATGCATTGCATGGGCACAACTTGGTCCCGACCCAATCTGCTGTAGTTCATGTATGGTTGGAAGCCAAGAAAAGTACTTTTATCCACCAAAGAATAGCACTAAAACTAGTTTAGAGAAGGCATATCTGTTCACTTGCAAAGCAATAGTCTTATCGCCACTGCTAGCTCTGCGATTTAAACTGAGTAGTCTCTTTTTCATAATGCTTAATTATGCTTCAGCTGCTCTTTCTGCCCCCACCTCCTTCCTTCTGTGTTCCCCAAAATGTATGTAGGCTACCGATGGCAGAGTGCTGCTGGAGCGAGGGAGGCTTGCTTTGAGGATTCAGTGCTTTGAACACAGTTTGTTTACAGCAGGTATAAAGCAGAAGCATTGTTTTACACTCCGAAGGAACAGGGAAGTTGGCAACCATCCGTCTGTGCAGCTTTAAAACTTGATTACTCTTTGTTTGAATAGTGATACCCTAGATAGGTTTTGACAAACTCCAGATTGCAAAACAGTGTTGATGAAGCATACGTTTATGTAAGCATGTATATGTGTATAGTATAGATAAGTATACATGCATTTTTGTAAAGCCTTGTGAACATGAATTCAAAAAGTCTCTGGTTTAGATGCGTCTCAAGGGTCACTTCTATTTTCTCTTCCCCCCACCCAAAAATACTTTGATTGTCTTCTGCAGGAATTGGGTTGAAGTTAGATGTGGAAATGGTTGAACAGATGACCCGCTGTTAAAAGTGAAGGACCATTACCCAGGTATTTTCAAGTACATCATCCAGTGGAAACTCATGTCATCCAGGAATTAATCGCTCTGAGAGCGGCTGCTTCACTAACTACATTTGGTGTGAATCTCTTCCCATTTATTTTCCCTTGTCCGTGTCTGCATGCAGTTATGTACTTACATACTGCGGCACCGCTAATTAATGTGCTATGTAATTTAGGAGAGGTGATTTTTTTGCTTTTTAACTGAACTTCAGACATGCACAGAGAGATGATTGTTTTAGGGAAAAAGTGCTTCAGTGTGTATAGGACAGCAACTCTGCTGACAGTAAAAATAATAGCTCTTTGTACAGCATTTTTATGATTCAGTGCTGTACAGACACTAACATCCTCTGAACTGAGAACACTAAGCAAAACCACTTTAAAGATGTTCAAGAGGCATCAGAAGATGTACAGCAGGAGGAAGTGGCAGCCCAGTGAAGCAGGGGCTGCACTAGGATTAGAAGTGGGGACTTCCTGATGGCCAGCCCTACTCTCCTTCTAATTCCCAACAGGCAGCTTCTCCTTCTGACTTTTATGCCCCATTTACACTTCCCATCTAAGGTCCATTGTTCAAAATTCTGCCTCAAAGTTGACTTGAAAAATAGGGAAAAACCTGTGATCCAAACACAAAGCAGAATACCTTCTGCTCCATATGACATCTTACACTATTATAAAAAAAACCTGTGCCTTTCCTGCCTTGTATGCCTAATGACCTTGAAAAAGTCCTTGGTTTCTCCTAGATGTTAAATTACTTTTTCTTTTCTTGTATTTAGATTCAAATGATGGTCAAAAGCATGTATTCTGAAAATGTCATTTATTTATTTAAAACCTTTTATATTTGGGTGTTTAACACGAGTTATGTAAAGTGTGGTTTTGAAGCATCTGAGCATCCAGACTTGCGGTTTCCCAGGCATTTTGTGGTGAGACTTGTGCATGAGTTTATCAAACTGTGAATCATCCACTTTCTGAAAATGATGGGCTAATTGTTCTAGATTGACACAAGGGAGTTGCTAGCCTTGGTGGTAGATTCTGACTCTCTGTCCTGCTGCACCATAGCAATTTTAGGTTATTGCCAGTCTCTCTGATCAGTCCAGACAAGGTGTTAAACAGCAAATTTTAACAGTGGTCTGGCAATGAAGAACTGAGATTTTTATATTTTTATTTGGTTTAAAGCCCATTTTGCAGTCATATTGGTCTTCAAACAGAAGAGTGTGATTCATAGTACTTGAGATTTAAAAGAAGTATAAAAGCATCATTCATTCTTTTCTTGTAGCTTACTTTATGAAGAGCTTAGCATCTATGATACCAACCCTTGCACCTCACCCAAATATAAAAGTAAAGAGCAGAGTGTACTTTTTTTGGGGAAGAAAATACATGTTCATGCGTTTGATATTCTCCACAGCTCAAGCCACGGGAATGAGCTGGATGATTCCTCTGCTGCTATAAGGTGGGAGGGTTCAAAGCATGGTACTGTTTTCAGCAGTTATGTGCTTATCAACCTAAGCCACGTGGAGAATTACTAGAAGTGGGAGACTTAAAATGGGGTGTAGAGCATGTGTGCATGTTTTATAAGTGTATATAAATATATACTTTATATATAAATAAACAGTGCTGCAGAAGAATACAAGTCAGTCACAGTCACAGTGGTAGAAGTGGCTCTGTTACAGCATCAGTGGTTCTTACACCATATGTTGCTGATCTCTTGCAGTGCTTTGCTTTTGTTCAGCTAGGCCCTCCAAACTAAGCATCCCATCATAAGGATTGACTAGCATGAAAATGCTTAAAAGACTCTAATCTCGTTAGATAAACTCATCATTTTTAGTCCACATAATGGAAGCTTCTGAGCCAAGGAAAACAAAATTGTGTTTGAAACATGACTGACTGCTGTTATACGAAAGAAGCAGGGATAAATCAGCCAAAGAAAACATTGTGTTTAATGACTGATGTGATGGTCTGAAGTGGTGTATTAGTCCTGCAGTTGTTTATCTAGCAGCAGATATTATATTAAGTTTGGAGTAATGATGATCCCCCAAACAGAGTATTTCCTCATCTTATTGAAACAGGAAAAACTGCATTTTACCAATATGGACCTTCTCTTACAGCAGATGTTAGGGACATGCAGAGCTTAAAAGAGCAGAGAAAGCTTTCTCCTGGTTATGCTGGTTCTATTTATCTTTAGCTGGAGACTAAGCATATTTAGAACCAACAGTAACTTGACTGTGTTTTATATTGAATAGAGCTATGCTTTGGTGAACTGGTGATTTTCCCTGTTTAAACACAAGAACTGAGCTGATTTTCTCTCTGTTCTTTATTAGTAATATTTAATAATGCTTCACTAGCACATCGAAGAGAAACTGTAAAGGCAGAAAAATGAAATGTCTGGTGAGAAGGTGCAATTTTGTCTTTTCTGATGGTTTCTGAAACCCTGCACTAGCCAGGGAGTCCTTCTGCTCTGCCCATTGGCATTTTTAGCACCTCTGCTGGAGCCTTCATGTCTCTTCAAGCTTTGTTTTACAGATTGCATGTTTTGTTCCCTGGGGATCTGTTCCCTCCCATTTTCATATCTGGATGTGTTTCATAGTCCACTGGGACCTGCATTGGGATGAAAATCATGTTCTCAGCCATGATTTTGCTTCCACCTCTCACCTGGCACATAGTCCTTTCTTTGCTGGTTATCCTTCTTTGTTGTTTACTTCTGTTCTGTTTACTTCTAACCATCATAGCTCTTGAAGTCTTTCTTCAGTTACTATTAACTTTCTTGAAGTTATTTCATCCCAAAGTCCTTTTCTTGCATATTCTGTATATATTTTCCTTGTACCCAGCTGTGTATTTTCTGGGGCTTGCACAAGCGGATCTTTCCAGAGATCTTTAGATATTCCTTAAAGTGTCACTTCTGCCTGATGTTACACCACAGCTTTCTGTCTTCTGGTTTTTAGGCATGGACTCTATTTTGCAGCTGGTGTTGGTGCACCTGCCCATCTTGCATCCTACGGATTAGATCCCTGCCTGCGAGAAACTGGCAGCAGTCCTTGGCTCTGAGCTTGTGTTATGCAGATCAAAGAAATGTAAATTAACACATCCCATTATTAAAAAAGCCACATAAGCAAGTTTTGCATGCAATTATGGTACTTCTGGAAGGTTTTTTTAAACCATCCTTTAAAACGTTGTAAATAAGTTGCATTTGCCTGTACACAGTCCCCAGAAAAGATGTTTTATATTCCAAAGATTTTCAGAATAACTGTTACAGAATTAGATTATTTTAAAAAGATTAATAATAAGTAATGAAAATGCACGTATCATTTTGACTGTCCAAGTGGGTGTCATTCTGTACATCCTTTGAAAGCCACAGAAATAAGAAGTTTTCTATGTCAGTAGAACTTTTCCATATTGTAACTCTTCTTTTTTGCTTGGAGAGGCTTGTCAAGCACTAAGGGCTAAAATTTTTTGCCATTAGTCACCAAATTGCATTAAATATTTATTTTGTGTAGATGGAAACAAAATGAGGAAGAGCTTAGGTTGAATAGTTTTTTTCTGAATTACAAATGTAAAATTTCTTTTTTTAAGCAGAGGCATTACTGACACATTTCGTTACCATCTTCTGGGGCAAAGTAATAGCGTTGAGAGATCAAACAATCTGTTGTTTCATCTAAACTTTCTAAAGTTTCTAGTTAGACTTTGTCCAGGTTAACTCCAAGCGTCCAATTGGGGGTTGGGGGCAGGGGGAGAGTGTGGAGAAGGGAGACATACAAGCTGTTTGACATTATGAGTAATTATTGAAGGATAAGTATGTTTTTTCAAACTGTGGTAGAATGAAGCTACAGAATTTGGATCTGGGGGCTTAATTGCCAGAGACTTTGATGCTAACATGGGAGATTTCCAAACAATTCTTCATAGTACAGAGTCTGTTTACAAAGATTCAAAGTCTGCATTTGGATCAGAAGGGATGTTTTGGTTTTTTTTCCTCTGCTGAAATCTTATTTTCTGAAATCTTGGGCATATCAATGTGCAGCTGTTTACATAGGAAGGCTAGTCAGGATTCCTTGAAATAGGAAATTAAAGGAAGAGCCTAAGCGTTTGTGCAGGCACTATTTTATGGCATCCCGTGTTTGTACATGTCCCAAAGTCCTACAGAAATTGCACCTCTGTTGGGGTCGGGCCTTGCCTTGCTGTGCCCTCTTGTGAAATGAGCGTCTGATGTTTTACTGCCACATACCAGGAAAGCTTTGAACTGCTCCACCTGATGGATAACCCCAGTGGGAGAACGCAGAACCATGGCGTGCTTGCAGTCCTTTGCTTGGACTTGGTGTTATGTAGTAGCATTTACCTTTGCAATGCTATAGCTAAAGTACTGGTTTGTTAATGCATTTATTATTTTCTGGGTGTATGTATTTTAGTTTTCTTAATCTCATACCTGAAAATGTAATTGGGACTTGTATTAGTTTGGAATAACAAGGTATCCTGCTTGTTAATGGGAAAATTAGTTCATAGTTTATTGAGCAAAGAACCTCTTCAGTTTTGTTTTTCTTTTGGTACCTGAAAAAGGTCCTAGTCCAGGAATGACACCACTGTGTTCGACACTAAGAATGCTATGCAGTGTTATAGTACTGAAGTTCTCTAAGCTAAAAAGTCCTCTAACCTTAGAGCTAGACCTTTTTCCTCCTCTGCTTTCACACCAGGCAGGTTGTATCAGGCTGTAATGGTCCTTTGCCCCTTCGCAACTCCTCTCCATGTGACCTCTAACCAATTCCTTTTGTTTTTACAAGTGCTTCTCAAGCATATCTATCACTTTGAAAATACCCCAGTTGTGTTCCCCAAGGAGCAGCCATGATTCCTGCATGGCTGGGAGAGCTCTTGTGTTGTGGTGCGTCTTTTATCTTGGCTTAGGCCATGTGGTAATGACTTCTAGATGCATCCTGCTGCCCTGCATCCCTCATCACTGTCAAGTGTGCTGCTTTTGCAGCTTGTCTGTGTTTGATTTCTTC
Source organism: Corvus hawaiiensis (assembly GCF_020740725.1). NCBI lineage: Eukaryota > Metazoa > Chordata > Aves > Passeriformes > Corvidae > Corvus > Corvus hawaiiensis. The sequence goes on along the minus strand of NC_063238.1, from coordinate 15,838,602 downwards.
TCATTTTCTATTTTTCCTGTGCATTTAAAAAGCTATACTGTTTTCCTTCAGAGTCCTGTTTCAATTCTCCTCTCTATTGCTGTCTGCAAAGCTCTTCAGACTTCGCTGAGAATACACTGTGTGCCTGGTTTTTTTCTCCAAACTATGGATATTACAGAGCATAGTTCAACAGACAGCATGAAGCACAGAAAATCCAGGAGTTTGGAAATACAACTTGTAAACCTCCTGCAGCCACATTCTGTCATTCTCACAGGAAGCAGAGAGTTGGTTTTGATCTGGACTAAAAGACAGGTGATACTGCATGTTAAAACTACATTAAAACTACATATTAAAACTGCTTTGGGTATGTTGACTTCAGTTGTTTGTTATAAAAGCTTTTATAAAGGGCGGGAAAAGTAAGATTTCAAAATTGCAGAAAACATTCTTTTTGTGTGTTTTCTGAGGAATACGTGATGATAGGGTTTAAAGATTTCCCTAGATTGTATTTCTTCCCCATTATATTCTCATATGGGAGTTCATATAGTATGTCCTTACTCAGTGAGAAGAAAGAAACCTGATCTTTGCGTGGGCTGTTTACCAGACCCCAGTGGATGCTGTGAGACTGAGAGGTGTTTCCAATTTAGTTTCATTGAGTGGTATGCTGACTGCATCGGATAGCCGAGCTGGGATTTCTACTGCAATCAGTAATTTTATAAACTTCTCCAGTAAATAATAACTTTAATTATTGAAAAATATGAAATAGACCTAAATGAACTTGTTAATATTAATGCTTACTGTACTTTCTGAAGTTACTGAGCTTGTTATGGACCTGGGCTGACATATTCATAAGAGTAAACAAATGCAGCTGGCCTTTCTGTTCATGGACAAATAGGAAAACACCTTGGATTTCTGCAGGTTAGTATCAAAATTGTTCCTGGAGCATTTCTTTCCCAAGCATTATTTCTGTCTGCGGGCTTTTTATTAACTGTTTAGTTTATCTGTTACTCGTTACTAATAGGTTCTGATTATTCATCTGTGTTGCACACTTTTATATCCATTCCTTAAGTATCTGATGACTAATTGAAACAGGGTTAGAGAAATGAGAGATTCCAACAGCATGGCTGTATGAACATTTTTTTTTACAAATATATCTCTTTGAGACCTGGTTTTGAGAGTGTTTTTGTGATCCTAAGGTCATCAGATTGCATGCTCTATAAGAAAGCAAGTAGAAGTGGTACTTTGTAAAGTACTTGTAGATCTTACTCAAAGGCATGTCTCTAATGTTTTTTAAGTATTTTTTTCAGCTGGACTGATAAATACACAATTTCATTCTTCTCTAAATAGAAAGATGTATCTTTCTTGTCTGTGCTGGAGCTGTGACAGATGTAAGGGGACAAACCCCGTGATTTTAATGCAGCTCCTCCAGTTTCTGTTCCTTCTCCCTACATATATCTCTATAATGATCTTTCTGTGGAAAAAAGCTGTGCAAAAAAGTAGGAGAAATCCTGCGTGGGGAGGAGGAGACGGAGCAGTGTGAGTGCATCCTCGGTTTGCAAGCATGATGTCATTCTAATTTGCACTACTAGGGGATGAGCTCATTGGGGAGGGGCCTTGCAGATTTACAGCTGTGCCAATTAATCTCTGGTTTCATTAACATTCTCCAGGCTCCCTCCTTGAACTAAACAACAGGCACTGCATTATGAATTATTTAAAGACCTATGAGAGCTTCTACTAAGTAAAAACAAGCATCAGTGCAAAACAAAAGAGTGAACTCTCTATTTTGCTTCCACAGTGTTGTTAGAGAATGGCATGTATACCATTCCCAAAAGGATAAGCAGGCTATTTTTTTTACTCCCCCCATTCCTGCTCCTTAACATTTTTGCACTACTAGTTTTCAGCAGCAGTCTGAGTTGCCTTTTTGTTGTAGGTGGATATGTAGACCTAATGTGTGTATGTATATATGTTTCTTGTTTAGGTGCAGTATAGTGCTGGCAAAGCTGTATTATTCTACTCAATAACTGGGGTTTAATTTCTAATAGGTGTTTAAATATAAAACTTGGGCTCTTAGAAAAAAACAAGCATGGTCTTCTATTTCTAGAGCCTACGTTAAGACTAATTGGTTTTTTTTGTTTTGTTGTTTTTTTTTTAAATAACCCATAAGAAAGTACCTGAGAATTAAATAGGTTTGCCTTTCACTATTTTAAGAAATTTGACTGGGTTTAATATAAGATAGGGTAGGCCTTTCTGTACACAAAAAAAAAAAATTTACAATTCTGCTTCCACTGTAAAGGAAGCTAGCTTCCTAAAATGTCTCACAGTCCAGCCTGGGTGTTTGTCAGAGACCATGCCATTTTGCAAATGGGTCAGAGCAGCTATTTGAAAATCAGATAAAGTACCTGGGAACTGCATCTGCTGTACCCTGCCTCCTGCCTGGCTGCAGGCTAGAGGTGTTAGTGCATTTGTATGCTTAGATTCACTGAAATTCTCCTCAGAAATGCGTTTTAACAAATTTTTCTAAAGATTTAGATGCTAGGTTGAGATGTCATGTTCAAAGGGTGAATTGTGCCTAGCATCTGGAAATACTTCAGGACTTCTCTAAGAAGCAAGATAAGTCTTCAGTATTGTTTGAGTTTCTTGTAGGTACCTTTTGCCTTCTCCCTTAGTGCAACACCTGCCTTCTGAGATGAGGATGGGGTGAACTTCTGTACTTCTAAACTCTTGTTATTGCTGTTGTCTGTAACAGCTTTACAGGATTATTCATTCCAGATGTAAAGTGCCTTAGCCGCTTCTTGTAGATGCATCTGTCTTGGTGGCTGTAGGAGAGTAAGCAATACAAAGACAGGGAAGTCTAAAATAAAGTAGAGGTTGAGTTTGAGTAAGCTCTAAAAGCACCGTGTCCCCCTTTCAGATTTTCGTCTGGGGTCTGGGGAGAGTCTGAATGTCCTAAAAGTGAAGAAACTGGTGAATGATTTGCTGGGCAATTATACTCAAAAGGCTTGTTGCTATGGGAAATAACTCAGTCCAATGGCCAAGCTGGTTTGTCAGTCAGTTCACCAAAAAGTGGCCCAGTAAGAAAATGATTGTTTTCTAAAAATTACTGCAGCCTGTTAAGAGCATGGCAATTCTGCACTAGCTATCCTCTTCTCTGAAGGGAAAAGAACATTTTCTGTATACAGTACTACAGGTAGGTTTTTAAAAAACTTCTGCTACTGAAGGTGTGGAAGGACTTGGTATAATTCTTGTAGTGTCTATAACTTGAACAGATGAAGCAGCAGAATGCTTTTTAACTTCATGAAAATATTCTAGAAGCATAGGCAGCAGGTAACAGCTCTTCAGTGCCTATAAAATGCTTCAGCTAGGAGTCTGCTAGTGCTCCCTGTCCTTCTCCCACTCAAGGAGCATTAGGAACGTCTGGAGAAATAGACTTGCAGTTTAAGTGCTGGCCTCCTTATATTCAGCTTTATCTGTGACAGACAAATTGCATACTATGCCAGCTTGTATACTTTCAAAATAGTACTCTTTTAATTTCACACCATAAATGGGAGCAGTGCCAAAATACACTTATTTAGAGGTGAACTCAAAATGACTTCAGTATTAACAACCCAGCATGTCCGTCTGTAAAAAAAACATAATGTTCAATAAACACTTTTTAGTTTCCAGTATTTTACAGCATGTTTTGTATAGCTGTGCTCAGGGGTGAACTTAATCTTTGCATTCAGAGACAAAAGCAAAAATAAGCCTGTTACCCAGATTTAAAAGTTTTGATACAAGCCCACACCTGATGTTGTGGAAGTAATTGTTTTGTAAAGTTGCCTTGAAATGCTCTTTGGGCCTGTTGGTTCCAGGAGTAATGAAGGAGGGGGATCTGCTCTTGGTTTCACTACTGAATTGGTAGCACCAGCTGATTGTGGTGGTGTAGGTGATGCTAGGCAAACTCCTTTGGTCTTTTGCCTTTCCATATGTAAAGTTGGGACTATTTTGCTATACTGAAAAAACTAAGTAAGAATGGGATCTTCCTTTCAGTGGATTGAATATAAGTCTTGTGTAAGCTGTTGTGGTCAGGATATCTCCTCAATACAGAGGCCAGTTGACTTAGAGGTCAGTTCATCTTACCCTGAAGAAAACACAAAGTGGGAGATGGAGTTGGCCAGACACAAACATCCAGTGCCATGTTAGGTGCCATGAGGTGTTTGAGATGCCTGTGGGAGCTCTGGATGTGACTCACGCAGCAGCTAATGACTCTGGGGGGAAGAGGAGAATATGCTAGAGCATCTCAAAGATGCTGGATACCTAAATTTAGGCAAGCCCAAAATTAACCCTGCTGGTGGTGTTTAGTCTTGTGTTTTGCTAATTATTGTGACCAGGTTTCTGTGGACAGTAACAGGAGTGCAGGCGTATAGCACCCAAATCCCGCCCTGTGTCAGACAGCTTTGCATGTATTTTTTCCCATCCTTTAGCTGAAACTCAGTGTCATGTATCCTATGTATTTTGGTTTAATGTTTTAAAAACTTTATTGCTTATGGCAGTGGATTCTAAATCATACTGATGCGTTAAAGACATTTTGTATTTTGTTTCCAAACATGAAAAGGTTTCTGTGAGAGAAGAATTTCTTGACAGAAACCAACACTTCAGTGCAGATCCTAAAGCTGGAGCAGCCATGGATGCTGCACCAACAAGCACACAGGCACTGAGAATAAAATGTGGAGCTTTGAGCAGGTGGATGCAGAGGGAGAGGTAGTGCTGCTTTCCTGCTAGGCTTGATGAAGATACAAATAGGCTTCAGAACTGTGACTAAAAAGCATCCTTATATTATTATATAATTATAGCAGTTAAGCATATGGAAACAAATCAAGTGTCATTGCAAGTGGCTTGCAGGAGAGTGAGAGCAATCAGTGCTCTCAACTATACCCATTTTGCACCCAGGAAGCTGAATAATCAAGGTGGAGGCAATATTTTACTAAATTTGAAAGCTTAAATACAGGCATGGATGTCCTAGATTCTGGACAGCCATCTGAATATTTTTTCTGGATTTTGCTGCATTTTTTAAGATACTGCTGACTATAGGTGTAATGGGAGAAGATGGGTTTGAAGGTGGAAGGAGGTAAACCACCACTTGGTTTCATGTATTAACAAACTCAACAGGGTGCAGTTTTTAAATTCAGGGCTGAGATTTGGTTTCTTGAGGTGCAGCTGAGATTTCCAGATTCTTGCAGTTGTAAGAGCTTTGTCTAGAAGATGGGGGGTGCAAGTTTGAACTTTATCTGCTGGCATCGTGCTCGGTGGTCCCTTGCCGGGACCTGATCCTGAGCTGTCATATTAATGGAAAGCAGCAGTACTGTTGTGCTGCCTTCTCCCCAGCACCAAACATCTTACCTGGGGGGGACCTTGGCTTGCTAACTTGGAGCTGACTTATGTATGTATGAGTGTCTGTGCGTGTTTGTATAAACAAATAAATGTTGTTGTATGGATGTATTTTAATTTGTGCTTCTCTGTAGTTATTATTTCAGGAGCTCACATTTTGAGAACGACTGTTTCAGAGTGACCTGACGTGCACATTTGCATGTGGCCATTTCTAGTACTCGGTTTCCAGAATGGTGTTTTAGATTAATGGGAGCATTTTTATCTGGTTTGAAATGCATCACAATTTATCCACTCAGGTCTTGCTTAATTCCACATTTCATTTACCTAAATAAATAAATAAATTTGAAGTAATTCATCCAACTCCCTTTTACAGGGCTTAGGTCATAATACCGATACATTTAAATCCTATAATATATGCCAAACAGGCATTTTCTGGGTTGATGGAGGTTCTCTTTTAGAGGGAAAAAAAAAAAAGATTAATTTTGGTCTAATTCCTGGTGTAAACTAAATTTTACAGGATTAGATCCTTGATATTTATGACAACTTGAAGAAAATACATAGTTTTCATTAGCTGACCATTTGATTTTTTTTAATTTGGGAACTTCTTGAAGCATTTCATGCAGTGCACTGCTGGTACCCTGTGTTCTGGTTGTTTCCATGAGGCTTGGAATAGCCAGTCATGTGCAAAAACATTGATTTTAGCTCATCTAGCTTAAAAACAGCACAGGAAAAAGGATTGCTTGGGTAAAGGAGCCAAATATTTATAGAAACTTCCTGTTGAATCTTTTGTGTTCCCTGCTAGGAACTTCTCCAGTGGAAAATTAGTAGAAATTAAGTCAAGTAGCAGGTCACCAGGGCTGTCAGCTGGTTTCTGAGTGGGGCAGGTATTTATTTGCTCTTTCCACCAATAACTATATTCTTGTCACCACTGTAAATGAATTCTAAAAAGTATTATGCAGTCAATTACCATTCCACTTTAGCAAGCTGAGGTTCACCTTGTTAAACTTCCCTTGTCAAATTATATCCTAACTAAGAGAAGAAAAAGGCAACATTTAACTTAATGAAATATTTCCTGAGTGCGAGTATGGGGTCCAAAACGAGTACCCTTTAGCATGTCTGTTTTTTCTTTAGTGTAGAGTACTGTGGGCTACTGAAACAAAATTTCAGCTACTGATTTCTCTCAGCAGTCTAATGTGGAAGAATGCAATCAGTGAATGTGCTGAAATGCTCTGGACTATACATGTAGCTATGCAGTGTCATCTTCTAAGAGGCATGATTTTCATCTGACAAAAATTTCCATGGGAAAAAAAAGTTGGGAAAATGAATACTACATAGTTGGATTTTAAAGTACAGTTAAAATTCTGCCTGCAAAAAAGCTTCTCTAAATGTTTGTTTTTTACAGATTTCTGTTCATAGAATTTGAAGCTGAAGTGAGGCTCGAGTTAACAAAAATAAATATTGACCCCACAGATTTTGTCCCTGTGATTTAGCTTTGGAAACAGACGTTATGCAGGTCCGTGCCAGAAATCATTAGATGAAGTCTCTCTCTTTAACAGCAGTTTCTCTTCTACCAGTTTTTGAAGCAAATGCCCCTTCTCATAACTGTTATTGTAATAACTCCCAACCCACTCACAACAACTCAGAAATACTGGATATTACTTTTGCAAACATTTTGTGGTGTTAGAGAACATATTGCACACGTATTAAAGAAGTACTGTTCCATGATACATTTAGTGAGCATACAGCCTTTGCTTACTGTATTTTACTCTAAACTTAAGTTAACTTACGAAAGTTTATGTGAAGGCAGCTTCTAAAGTCTCATATTCTCTGATTCTAGTGAATCTTCTTTGATTCTTTCAATAATGGTATTTTTTTTAAAAAATCAACTGAGAAACTGCTTATTCTTGAGGAGTAAAAAATTAGGAGATTAGTCAAAAAAATGAAGGCTGTGACTGCATTTTTGATTACTGCATTCAATTACTCTGAAATCTTGACTGTTCACCATGACAGTAATACCACAGCAGAATTGTGCTAGACATTTGGGCTTCCCTGAATAACTCAGATGCCATCTAGGCTAAAATGTGAAGCCAGATTTACTTCTACACGTCTCTGATTCAAGAGTGATTCATGAAGTTGTGTTGCTCACATTGTCTGATTGCAATGACATTTTGGGGGTTTTTTAAAGTCTTTTGGGGGAAAGTTTTCACCTTAAGATTTTTCTGAAAAACTGGTCTTTACAATGTTGTGCTGGGTTATGTGTCCCAAATTACTGGTTATTCTAGAAGCATGAGTGTGGACACACATAAAACAACACAGTTCTATTTTGCTTGAGATTTTCATTAAGTATTTTGAAAAGATAGTATTTTTGATAGAACATCCACCATCAAGTGATTAAAGTGGTTCAGACATGGTCTTTTTGAGTCTGGATACCAAAATAACATCTGTCTGCTGAAGCTGACAGCACATGAATATGTTTAAAACATCCCAACACATGTAGCTTTATGGTACAGTTAATAGGTAGATATTTAAATTTGTGTCAGGTATGTTGCTTGGGAATGAGGTATGCTGAAGGAAGGTGTGAATTATGGAAGTTGGCCAAAGCTTTTTTCTTTCTTTTTTTGATTTGACTGTGTGTTTGCACCCGGCACTATCCAGTTGAAAATCTTTGGGTGTTAATTATTCACCTTTGGCTAAGGTGTAGGTGTTACTTAGGAGTGTGTTTATCTAAACACCACTAAACTGGGGACAAATCTTTGCAGTTACCAGCAGTTCCATTGTCTGCAGAGAAATACAGAAACCAGACCAGTTCAAACCAGTGGGAGTCTTACACGTTCCCATGCTGGCATGCTTGGGCCACTGGTAGACCAGTGGGAGCAGGAGGGAACAGCTTTCTCTTTCTCCTCCTGGACTGGGTCTATGCTCAGCCAGAGACATGCTTGGTCATCAGATGTCAGCCTGGATGAAGAGGCAGGTAAAATAAAGTGCTCGGCGATGAAGCTGTTGCTTTTTCACCTCCTGTTCTGTGAGATGTTTTTTATTTTTTTGCTGGGTTTCTGCTTTGGAAAGTCGGGATTTTCCCAGTTCCCAGTACTGCAGTCCCAGGGGCAATGCAATTGGTGTTGTACTGCCAGGACTCCATGCACTGCTCTTCATGAGCCAGGTATGGCAGCAAGGAGTCACACAAACGTCATCCTTGGAGTTATTTAAAGAACAAGGAGAGTCTTTACAAAGCAAGGCTGCTGACACTCTTGGCTTTCCTAAGGCGAGCAGTCAATGCCAGCAGAGGAACCACAGATGGACGCATTGCATAACAGCCTTGCTGGTCGGCTGGTTGATGTATCCCTTGTGACAGAGCATCCCTTCAGCACAGCAGAGAGCAGGGAGGGCAGGCAGGAGAGCAGGCGTACGGAAACTGTCACAAGCTGGATCTGCCCTTGAGTTTATCTTCAAATCTTCAAAACAAGTCCCTGGTTGCAAACTGAGACCAAGAGAAATCAGTCTGAAAGCATGTGTTACTGTTTTAATAACACTTTTGTTTGTGAAAGGTTCTTTGGAGGCTGTGTCATTACAGATGCTTGCTTCAAAGTGATTTATCATGCTCTGTGTATTGCTGTTTATAGCTGAATATCTTTTGTTGGGAAATCTGTTTCTGGATCGTGTGCAGACAAACATGTGACTATGATTTTTTTGCAGCTTTATAAGTTAGTACTTATTTTTTTAAGGTATTTCTTTAAAGTGAAGGACAAATATACATTGAGTACATTATTCTTTATCTTATATGTAATCAATCAATAAAAAATTCAACTATAAGGTCTTACACAAGAGAATGGAATATGAAATGTAAAACAACAACAAAAAAGGAATTTGGGTAATAAATTGTACTTTTTTAGTTTTATGTGGAGATGCACATGCTCTCTCTTTCTTTGTTCCCATTTTGCCCCAATTTGATCATGTACATTACCACAACATGAGTAAGAATGTCCAGCCATTGTAGTCAATGGCTCTGCCATGTATTTCTTCATGGTTAGCAGTCATCCCTGAAACACAGAAATGCCACTTTTTTTTGCCAAACTGTGTGTCACAAATACGGTTTCAATCTGTTTTCGTTGGCCAAGTTGCGAGACCCATGGTTCTCCAAAGTTCCAAGTCTAGCAGTTTTATTCCTTTTGTCCGTATGGAGTAGTACCTGAAGCGTACAGATATTTTGGGAAGGGATATGTCCGTGCTGTCAGAGATCAATACCTTTCTGATAATGCAGACCAAGGGGTGAGTTGAACCTACTACTGCAGCTGCAGCCACAATGATCAGGGCTGTAAGAATATTGTCATCTTCATTTGAAAAAAGGAAACACCCTTCTAAGATACACTTGGTATCACTTGGACTTCCTTACTCCCAGCATGCTCTAAAGAAAGATGCTGGCCTAAATTTCCTCATCTGCTTAGATCTGCTGTGCAAACAGCAAAATCCTGTCACATAAAGGATAGAGAGCAATTCCCACTGCCCAGGGGAGGAGCTCTTTGCTGGGCAAGTTGTCAGACATGTCTCCATAGTCACGTGTGTCAGGTAGATCATACTGAGGATCCAGGAATACTTGCCTACATACATCTTTTTCTTAATGGCAAGTTACATGAGGACTTTGTGCTGGAGGTGAAATAAGGGAAAAATTACTTTTAAGTTAGCTGGGGGATTCAGTGACCCCCGGAGTTGTGCTTGGTAGGGGAAAAGAGTCAAGTTTGTGTGTGTATAAAAAAAGGTTGTTGAAGGGAAGTAAGAGAGAAATAATACAGTTTATTTATTCTAAAAAGCCAAAGGGTGATGGTAGCGATGAGACTGCTATCAGCTCCACTGGAGAGTTGCAGCTGCATTGCAGTTTTTACATCTGTATTGAGATGTGCAATGGAGAAAGAATAAATCCAGTAACCTTCATTTTTCTGGGGGAAAAACAATCAGAAATGATAGACATTCTAAAGATAGCTTATTCTTTAAATAAAACAGGTAAATTTTCAAAATGCAGTAGTGTTCTGCAAAGATAGTGTATATCTGCAGTGCTCCAGCTTGCACAAAATACAGTGTGTCTACAGGATAGTAATGTAATCCCCTTATGGAAGTGCTCATGTTTGTATCGTATTAAAACCTGCTGTCAGGTGAATGCTGCTTTCAGTGATTCATGAAGAAGTAACTCATTCTTCATGAAGGCCATGTCTCTTTTGTCCAAAGTAGCTAACACACTAACTGGGGGATCCCCAGAGAGCAGCGAGGAGGAGGCCGTGATTGTCCAGGACTGCAGAGAGGACTTGATGAAAGCAGATATTAAGCAGGTACCAAAACCAGACTACCAGCTGCTCACAGGCTAAAGCTTCACCTTTTCATCTGGTTTATGAAAAGATTTATTTATTTGGTAATGTCTTTATTTGTGTTAACCTTAGAGTTTTCATTAAATCATAGAGGTTTTTTTCTCCCTGAAATTCTTTGATGGTTGTTGGAAAAGACAGGCATACTAGGGGAAGTCTGGTGTCAGGAAGAAAAGGGAGTGTAGAAAGACTGGAGCAGAGCATCACAGAGGGACTAAGATGAGGGAGGAGGATGTTTGAATTTATGAAAATTGTGGACAGTCTGCCTGACAGCGTGCAGAGTGGGATGTGCCTGCATTTGCTGTTCTTGCAGCTTTCCAACCCTGTGTTTTCCAGTGGGTATGATTTTAAGAGTAATAACAATAATCTCTCTTCTCTGAGACTTCATTCTGAAGAAAGAGGTTCCATTGTCACGTACAGAGAGAATTCTTTAAATAATTTTAGCAAAAAGTTTAAATGTCAATGCCTCTGTGACTATAAATACTCTAATTCATTAGTGTGGAACATTCCACATGCTTAGCCACTTGTACATTTGTGATCTGAAGACAAAGAAACTGGACCATTAGGTCATGGCACATTGTATGAATACAGAAAAAAAAGATGGAAAATGTTGTACTTTGTAGACTAATAGTGGAAAAGAGTCCACTTCTTTTTCTGAGAGGAAGAAGATAATTGAATTATATAATGGATTACAGTGTCTTCTTGTCATTAAAGTCGGTGTTGTCTTTGATAGATGGAAACAAAAATTAGTAGTATCAACTGTACCGTGGACATTTCAGTAAGACTTTGGTGGATTTTTACAACATGCATCTCTACTTTGATACAGAGTACTGCTTGCATAGGACAGTATGGAAAGTGGTGAAGATGTTAATGAAGTTAATTTTTTGTGTGATTTCTTTTGGTGACCGTTATGGTTGTTGTACCTCTCTCAGAAGCAGGAGTAACTTTACGGAAGTCTGAGAATGGATAACATGAGCATAATACCAGACCCACAATAAGTGACTGGCTGTTTTATGTCATGGTAATTATCACTTGTGATATTTGTGAGAGCAGTGTTTTCTTAGACAAAAATAATAATGAAAAAAAAGGTGGTGAGCGGGTTTTGCTAAGTAATTTGAAAACTACAAGAACATATTCACTATCTGAGTCTGTACAGCACTGTTGTATTGTGCCTTTATAAACAGCTACTAACACTAACGCATGCATTACCAAGGAAGTGTTTCTGTCTAGCAGAACAAACTGGGGAACAAGCTGGACCTAGTACTAACCAGAGGCTGGGTGGTGTATTCTCAATTTCCCTTTGATACCTGCAGGCCACAGTTTTTGGTAGTTTCCTGTAATGAAAAAAACGTTGAATTCAGAACAAGAACACTAAAGATGACAGCAGAGTTAAGCCAGATGCATTCTTCTGCTACCACATATTATGTCGGTGGTTTCATTCTTTCCAATACAAAGCATTCAAGTAATTAAAACCAAACAAGAACACAACAAAAAGCCCTGGACTCACAGAGCGAACATATTTTATAGTACACTGAATGTTTAATGTTAAAAGCATCTTGGAAAAACATTTAGATCAGGAGTACTTATAAATATTCTTGATACCTCCCTTCAGTTTTATTCTGTCTAAATTGACCATCTTGTATGCTTACAGTACTTTATCAAAAGTAAGTTTCATAGAGCTTCTTAAACCATTTTTATTTTCATATCTCCAGATCATTTATGAAGTTCTGCCTTTGTTTCATGCTAAATGTAAATATGTATTTTGGTTATTCCCTATAATGGTGTTACAGATCATATGTAAACTGCTTGGAAACAAATGACAGGGAAGGCAATAATTTGCAGACCAATTTTGCCCAAATCTCCTACTGTCCCAGTAGAACCATATGTGGCAATTGCTCCCTCCAGCTTTTTCTGCATCCTCTACCACTTTGGAAGGTGTTTTGTGTATTGCAGGTTATTGAATATCAGCCTTCCTCTGCTCTCAAATTGTGTGTTATCCACCCTGTGCTTGACTATGCAACCTTTGTTTTTCGATTATTTGGTATTGTTGTGTTGCGGTTGTCTCAGTTACAGGGTCAGATTCTAACTTCAGGTCCAATTTGTTCCACCAGGATTGTTGCATGTGTTTTAAAAACATAACCAACATAGCTCTGAGCAACCTGGTCTGGTGAAAGAGGTCCCTGCCCACGGCAAGGGCGCTGGAACTAGATGATCTTTAGGGTCCCTTTCAACCCAGGCTATTCTATGATAAACTATATTTTGTTTTTTGTTTGACATCTCTCCATGAAAGGGCAATGCTTTCACTTCCCTCAAAGAAGGGAATCAAAGACGAGAAACCAGAGCTCAGAAATTTTGTGAGGGATTAAATGACTTCCCAATAGCTTTAAAGAGAAACTACTGTGTATCTGTAATTGTCATGAATCATCATTCATACTGCTGGTTTTTGGATGCTAGAACTGTTCATAAGTGAATAAATCTACTTTAAATGGTGGTGATGGGGTAAAAGGTGAATGCTTATTTAAGATTGATCTGAAGGTCTGATACAGATACTATAATGTTACGTAGTGTAAGTTATGTGTGGCGTCTTGCTTGATGGCCTCAGTGCAGTGCAATGCAAAGTAGTGGTGCAAGGTACTGTTTTTCCTGCCATGACAAACATTTTCAGTTAATGCTGTTGCAGCAATGATCATTAAGAATGATCATTCCCATCTGCAGCATCACCAGATTTATGTGTGAAACATCCCCTTTCACAGTGGGACTTGTACCTGTGGTATACTTTAAAAGCAAAGGTCTAGGTCTAGTGTTGTGGTTTTTAACTCTCATTATTTAGGATGCTGGGCACCTAACAATCCTACATTAATGAAGAAAAACGATGACTAATCTGCCACCACTGCTCCTTGCAAACATCTATCAGTTAGAAAATTGTACCCCAGGAGAACATCCTGAGCTGGGAAATACAGAAACAATTTTAACTGTTTAAGGAGAGGTCTTCTACAGGAAATTATTTTAAGCTCCTTTTCAGTGGGATTGTTAAGGAGGAGCATCTTCAGTGCGCTAGTGTTGCGTGGTGAAGAAATATATATGGTCATGGAGTATAATATCTGCTCAGTGAATACTGGCTGCTGTCTAGAATAGGTAGTCTACATGGTCCATGTGTTCTCATTTTCTTGTGGATGTTGCTCTGCTGTACATAAATACATAAATTCTGGTGCAGTTATTCCTGCCTGGGATTTCTTTGACAGTCACATGCACATGCTGTACCGTGTACATGCAGGGGACAGTGCTCTTCAAAAACCCCAACTTCTCCACACACTGACTGTGCAGATGGCTTGCTCAGCCACAGAAAGCTGGCAATTCTAGTGATGCTTTAACATGGATGTGTAGTGTCAGGCACCTTTGGCTCATGCCTGGTAGGTCCTACTCTGCCCAGAAGCTTCAGTGGCATTTCCTTACTGTCCATTCATCTTCTCCAATCTTGTTTTTTTGTAGTGTCTGGTTTTATATCCATCATTTTTAAAATATCTTTAGTTCTTATCTGTGCAGCAAAAGTTTAACTCATGGGATGAGGAGACGGCTATCTAAGATATTTGGTTCCTTTGGAAGAAATTAAGTTGTTTTGGACCTTTGAAAGGTTTGAAGAGTTGTTTAAAAAGCAAGAAGAAAGATGTATGCTTGACTTAAATATATTTCTTCTTTATAAGAGATGGTTCAGTGAAGAGATGGCTTTGTGCCCTGACTGTTTCAAGGCCAGATGCCCTTGTTAAAGATGCTGTGTTGGTTAAGCCTGGAGATTTTCTGGTGGTGGTACTTAACAGGGAAATAATGTCCAGTTGAAATTTCAGGTGCTAAGCAAACAACAGAAACCTCTCATCTGTAATTGTGAGATTTAAAAAAAAAAAGCAACCTGCCTGAAAAATCTGAAAGACCTATTGGTAAACTGTGTGTCACCTGAAACAAGCTTATACGGTGTAGAGTGTGTGCAGGATGGTGATGCTTACTGCACAATATATTTTTAATATGGTGGTATCTATGTCAGTCTGTAATCTAGCACTCTCTTTCCTAAAACAGAAGGACTCAGGCCTTCTTTAGCTCTTCAACACATTGCCAGTGTGTTGTCAGAACATCAGCTTGTCTCTTGAGTCATCATGGCATAAAATTGGCGAAGGCAGTTCCTTGACACTGGAATAGCCTCGGGGGCTTCGCTTTGTATCTCTCGTGTGTAATTTGGAGGAACTGTGGGTTGCTATAAAGTACATCAGTCAGATCTCTGGCTGAGGTATTTTCATTCCGAAACTCCTTCATGTCTCAGAAATGGGGTGTATCCTGAACTGTAGCTTGATAAACATGGAAGGAGCTTGATGTAAAGAAATGCTGAAGTTCCTGGGTATGTTCACATCAAAAAGGCAATTGATAGGAGGCAATGTCATAGCAAATAAAGTAATGATGAGCTTGGAGCTTCTGCTCTCCATGTCTGGTAGCTCAGAAACAACAGAACAGTTGCAGAAATAACTAAATCAAACCTGCTACAAGGTAGTATTTGTCTCCTGAATAATGTAACTAGATTTCTCTGCTCCCTGCCCTGGAATATGACTGAAGCCCAGACATGAGGACAATGTACAGAGGAGGGAGAAAATGAGGAAAAGAAGAATATCCAGAGCCATAGCTGATAGAAGATATATTGGAATATCTAGAATGTTCTGTTAGTGCTTTTTTACTCTGGTCACGGAGTATAAGGAAATTTGTAGTTCATGGGGATCAGATGATACATTAATCGTGGGAATGTCCCTATTGCATCTTCCTTTAAAATAGGTAGTGCTGGCTGCAGAGTACTGGACCAAGTGGTCTGTAGAGTCCCACATATAAAGTATGAGAGTTTATATGTTATTGGTATTTGTACCATGCACCCTACTGCTCTACCTGAAAAGTATCTGGAAGTGCTGCTATCTCAATAATGATATTTCCTGAGAAAATGAAAACCAAGAAAAGAAAAGCATTAAAATCTGGTCTGTAATTAGGCTGGATGTAAAGATAAATGTCAGTTGTGTATGTTACTATATTTAGAAGAAAACATTTTCATCACCTGTTCAAAACAAAAAAAATCATTAGCACCAAATAATTCCAACTTCATTAGCTGTAAACAAGAGGTGAAGAGAACAGCAGTGTTCTACTGTTCCTTACAGGTGACTGAGCTATCCTTGTGAGTCAAATCATGGCGATTTCAGCAGGAACGGGGAAATAATAGTGTCCTTGTAGAAGATGAGGACAAGACCGTATTAACAACAGTTGGAGCAGCTTTGCTCATGATGGATGTACTCTTATTAATGAGATGAACACAAACTTGTAGGATGATCAGGGAAATGGAAAGAGAACCCATCTGAGAGGTGTATGTGGATGCTCTTCATGGACGTGTGCATAGACAAAATAGCTTTGAATTAGCTATCACAGGTACTGTAGTCCATGTAGTCCTGGAGAACAGGTCCAAGGACAGGAGATGAATGGAAGTTGGGACTGGAGAGGGCAAGATGAGCTAACTCTCTGTCTTCTCTGTTCTAAAGCAGGTTTCTAATGGATGGAGAAGGACAGAAATCCAACCAGTTGTGAGGTGAAGTATAGCGTGTGTCTCCTGAATGGCTGCAATAGCAAAGAACTCCCTGGAAGATAGTTTACAGTGCTGTGACCTTTTGGCTTACGTATGCCATAGAAGCAATGGCTTAATGGTTCCACTCTTCAGGGTATACAGTCTCACTTTGGCAGGGAGCAGAGGATTATCTCAGAGGTATTTCTTGCTTGGAGTCTCCAGATCTCTTTCAGCAGCACTGGCAGCTCAGGACAACATTGTCCAGAGTCAGTGGCTTTTTATTTCCAATTCTGTTTGGCTCTTGCTTGAAAAAAATAAGGATTTGGAGAGCTCAGAAAGAATGACACGTACATATTAACAATAAACAGAAACTGACCCTTGGGTCATTTTTGAGACTGACTTGATTTCAGTGAAGTGCTTGCCATCTTGTTCACAGTAGTAGATTTGTGTAGCAACAGAACAACATGCCTGTGGCTCTTTGATTTGGTGAGATGAGGACTTGCAGGTTTTTTCAAGTGTTTCATCAATGTATGTTTTATTAGAAAAAAATTATACTTAATGGTGTGGCAGAAAAAAAGTTAAATATTACTTTAAGCTTGACTTACAGCAACTTTTTAGAGACAAATTGTGCTAAACAAATTATCCATGTATGTGCATTAGGACTTTATATATGCAGTAATACTACAAAACATATTTTGGGAATATGAGACATTTATACAGTGTGGGAATCATGCTGTTTGCAATAGATAAGAGGGAAAGAAGGAAGAGCAAAACATTTCTGACCTTGCGTTTTCTCTTACTTTGGGAAAGACAAAGTTCATGTAACATCTGCTCTAAGGTTATCTTCAGCTAATCATTCTTCTCAGAAGTTAAGGAAGATTTATGGACTTTTTGTTACTTTTCCATCTTTTTCATATTCATCGTGGTATTTTGTATTGCACTGAGCAAGTGATCCAGCCCCTTTCCTTGAGGAAAGCACCAGTGTGAAGTTTTCTTTCTCTAAACAGTACCCCATCAGAGTGATCTCATTTATGAGTGGGGATGTACCTGTGAACAAACTAGAACAGTAGCAGAAGGCGCAGGCAGGAAAGGGATGGAACATGAATATTTTGGATAAGATTTGGAATAATTGGTCTGTTGCTTCAGGGCACTATTGAGACTTGGTTTGCAGACAGAGTTATTTGTTGCATCAGCAAGTGGCCTTTAAAGTAGAGAAAATGGAGCAGAAAATCTTCTCCAAAAATCCTCAAGATTGGTGGATGACTGTAAGGGATAACTGTTGTCTGCAGGGTTCTGTTATTCCTTTCTGAATTTAATTTTTGCTTTGCACTCACAATCAAGAGATTACCCTTTATTTGATTGCTCTGTTTTGAAGCAGACAATTTCTGTGTCATACTCCTACTACAGCTTCAGTCATTGCCCCAAGGGCTCTTCGCCAGATAAGTCTTCCTGATAGATTGCAGCTGTTTGAAAAGTAAAAATTATTCATTGGATCAATTTTTTCAATATATAGAATAAATTACTAGTGTAAACTGCAGCTTATCTCCCACTGTGGAATTTGGCTTGCTTCACTGTTCCCGTTTATGCAGAGCATTTAAAACTGTAGATCTTATCACCAGCCAATAATGAGAGCAATGTTTTACTACCCATCCTCTCCCCAGTGCCAGCACACTGTATCCCATGTTTTGTGAATCAGATAGCAAGATCTAGAGTTCAGTCCTGTTTCCATATGGATAGGTTTGAAATTTCAGTTATCTTTAAGGAAGTTGACAAGTTGCTCAAAAAGCAGTGATAAAAAGGTTTCTATGAAAAAGGCATTTTCCATCTGTTTTGCAAACTTAAGCAAACTTTTCCAGGGAGCCTTAGAGGGCAAAGCAGCTATTCCTGCCGCTGCACTGCAGAGGGGACAGCAGCAGCAGAGCATGTCCGTGGGATGTGTTTACACCAGACCACAGGAATCACAGTAATTTAACATCCTGTTTATTGCTGGTGCTGTTCTGCAAGCACTCCCTGGAGAGGCCTGGTGTGGTGGTAGCCTCCATAGCAGCCAGGGTAGCATCACTGGATTGTACCTCTGCAGAGAGGAGAGGGCACTGGAAAGGGTGCTCCAGGTGCTCCTGGGGACACACCTGGCTTGGGAAGCCATCTAGCTTGAGGAGATGGCAGGAGCAGCAGAGGGAGAGACAAATGAGAGCCCTGTGTGTGGGAGAGTACATCAGCCAACCTTTGGAACCAAATACCACAATTTCTTGAGTATCTACATCTACAAAATGGTTGTAAAAATGAATGGATTCTCTTCTGTCAAGTTTTAGTGACCATGGAGATAATAAAGAAGTACGCATTTGTAAAAACAGGCCCATTCTTTGTGGAGCAGTGCTTGCTAGATGCAAGTTCAAATAAAAGACTTCGAGAAACATGCTTGTAATATGCATCACTCTCTCTTCAGCTCTTTTAAACATATTTTCTATTCCAGGATGCTGCGAACCACTCTGTGAGTGTCTCCCATCTGTTAGGACTGATGTGCAGAGACCTTTTATTGTCTTTAAGCTATTACAGTCCAAATAGGAAGTCAGCGTCTCAGTTACTGAGGACTCTGTCAAGGGCTCTCAGGCTCTAACACACCAACCAGACTTCCAAAGGCCCTTTGAATAACTGAATAGCAAAATCTGTTAGCTTGGCTAGGAGGAGGTGAAGGACTTTGAGGTGGCCTTTGATGCATTTTTCTTTTTTTCCTTGAGAAGTTCAGGTATATATATTTTTTTTAGAAGAAAAGTTCCTATAGTTGTACAGTAAAAGATTTTCATCTTAATTCTAGTAGCTGTCACTATAAAAAAATTGGTTTGTGTATAACAAGGACAGCAGAAACAAAGAAAGGCCCTTCATTCTGCATATGAATTAGTCTGCAAATACAAAGTTAGTGTGGAAAATGTTAATTTTATGTTCGACCACAATGGGCAAAGGCAGAAATCCTTAACTTCCAATTAGTGCATTATTATTGTCTCTCTCCTTCAAATACCAAACACCAGTTTTCTTTTTAAATGTGTGAATAGTAATGCTCACTATATGTTTTGAGATGTATCATTATAGTACTATGCTAATTCAATATAATATTTGGAAATATTGCCCTTTGCTTTTTGCTTTATTGTGAAAAATTATGGCTTTTACTGAAGAATGCTGATGACCTTGGACTATTTGTATGGACCATTCTCTTCTTATTTTTGTTTTTGTCTTTGGCAAGTGAGTAATTTTCAATCTCCATAATCAGCAACCAAACACAAGAGCAAGAAGATCATTTCTTTATCTGTACTGTCAGTATTTTGAGTTGTTAGATGGTAACCAAGTATTATTATAAATGCAAAGTATTGTATGGACTAAGAATATTTTGTTTGTAGCATGATGTAGATCTTTACTCATTATAGAAGAGTGGCTGTAGTTACTTTAGATGCATGGAGTCACAGCCGTGTACATGGATTTTCTTGCTGGTTCTTTGTTAGGATGTTGGTTTTGCCATTAATAATGAATTGAAGAAAATGAAAATACTTTTATTTTACCTGTAGAATGTAATTTCGGATTTTTATTTCTTTCAGAAGTGCTTCTGTTATTACTGGTGTGCTGGGTACAATGGTTCATTATATGATGAATCATGTTTTGGGTGTCGAAAGCTTCTAACAACATGCTTAATAGTATTGATGCAGTGCTCAGTATGACAATATCAGTGTGATGTGACTGTAGTCAAGTGATCAGAGTCAGATTTCAGATGTCTATTTATGAGAATTTAGGACATGTAAGTATGAGAGGGAGAGAGCAATTTAAATAGAGTGTTATTTTGTCCCAGTTACAGCTTATTAATGCATCCATATTTATATGGTACTTCCTTAGCAAAAGGTCCAGGTGTTTTGTTAACCACTGTCAAAAGCTGAATTTTGGGTGGAGGACAGTAGACAGTTAACATGGAATAAAAGCATTTTTGTGCTTCACTGCTTCTCTTCTTATCAATCCTAGTTAATTTTTTTATTTTTTATCATGTCCCTCTGGTGAGGATAGCAGTAAGAAATAGATAAGCACATGACTCCACTAAAACAAAGGAAAATGTAAGCCTTTTAGTAAATCTGAATGTTTAGGGCCTATGGGCTTCGGGTGATTATTGTTTAAAAGGTAGGATAAGGAAAGGCAAGCTCAACAACACTGGAAAGCAGGGGTATGTGACTCTAGAGAAGAAGGTTGGTTCTTTGATGATGAACTTTTGTAGCCAACATCCACCTGAAGTAACTGCAAATATTATTCCCTTTCCCCTCCCCGGGGCTCTTCTGATGCTGCAGTTTCTATCCCCATGCCACCTGGTCCTGGCAGCTGCAAGATACTGCTGTCCCTCTCATTGTTTGGTGGGAGTGGAGCCCTGGTGAGAAAACACTGCCTGGCCCACACTCAGACTGTGCTGGGGCAGCTCTGAAGCATAGGAGAGCCCTTACAGCACAGTGAACCAGTGCTTCATTGCTTGGAGCATTGCTGCGCTGGAGTCAGAGGTTTCTGGTCAGGGAATTGACTGAAAGCTTTGGAGTTGTGGGCAGGGAAAATGATTTTTTTTTTCTTTGCTTCAAGTGAACTTGGTTGTGCTTTTCAATAGGGTCAATTTTATCAAAAGCATCTGCTCCCACTACAAGCTTCTCTGCTCTAAGAATATTCTCTAGTACCCTTAAAATATGCTAAAGTAGTGACTTAGAGGAAGGACTACAGGCTTTTCGATCTAAGCCAGGCAAGTAATAAACAGTAGTCTAAAGACTTAAAAGCTAGAATAAAATTTGTGGTTTTAAAGATTTATTTGAGAGCAAGTCTTAAAAAATAGAAGAAAAAATAGAAGTGTGGTATAGGTGTGTCCAGATGGAAATAGTACTTAGTAGGGAGTTTGAAGGTAACAGTGGCCAGGAGCTGGCAGAGGAAATGGGACAGTAGGAGATTGGATGTTGCATTGGTTTGAAACACTTGCATAGCCTTGGACTTTTCTTGGACCCTCTTTTTCTCATCTTCTGGAGCTTAAACCCAGCCTTTCCTTGTAGAGAGCTTTGACTGGGGAAAATGTGATGGTTGCTTAACATTGATAAATTATTATCAAAAAAGCAATAAATTCATCAGCAAAATCAAGGAAATGATTGATCAAGAGTAAGTGTAGTAACTAAGTCTGATTTGGCCTTTAAAAAAAAGACACTTTTAATGGCCAGGCTGGCTAGATTGGTGTTTTGCAGGGATCCAGTGAAACCACTCTCCCTGCTGAGGAAGCAGGGAGACATGAAACTGAGAGACCTTGGATGGTGGTAAAAAGTCTGTCCCCAAGGACCTGTAACTTCTGCTGCTGCTATCTCAGCTGATTCATTGTAATTCGGCTATTTCATGAGTTTGGATTTACAAACACTTGGAAAGAAAGGATCCAAAACTGCTTGGTTCTCAAATGCAGACTGGACTGACACAAGTACATCCATCCAGAAGTTGGGAGATGTCATTTGGAGACTGGGATGTGGGATTAGAGAAAGGAAGTCTTCATAGTTCATGTAGTAGATACTCTTACAACTGATTTCATTACACCTAATAACAGTAACATAAGGGCTTTTGATTTCAGTCCACAGAAAATCGCCTTAGCAATGGTGGGATAAATGTTTTGGGAACAATTAATGCGTAACGAACAAGTTACTCTCCCCTCTGAGTGCAAGTACTGTTGAACAGCTGTGTGCAGGTTCAGCTTTCCAGCAGGGAAAGCTGGAAAGTACTGGGGCAATTCTTAAGGCATCAGCTCACACGTGATGCTGACTAAATGCAGATGGCTTAAGTGGTTCCTCTCTTCAGTTTTATGCCTTGCCTGTCTCTCAAAGGCTGTTGCTGCTGCTGCAGTACTGGCTGACTGATATATGAAATATGTGTGTTTGCATTTATGAGCCAAACTGTAAAAGTGGAGCAGAGTCACATAAGCCAGAACTTGTAGCTGCTAAAATTCCTGTGGCTGGGAAGCATGAGCAGTTTTCTTGTTTGCTGGATGCAGTTGAGGAGTGGTAAATATTAAAAATGACTGTCGTTCAAAATGGGCAGAGAAAAAGTCCAAAGTTTGTTTTATTTGGGCTATTAGCCTGTTAAATTGGATCAGGAAGAAAAAAGGATTCCAGTAGCTGAACGAGTATGGTTTAGCATGGCTAGAAATGGCAAGGATTCTCATGACTATTCCTGTTTTTTGCCTGCTTGTGAAGACTTTCACCTTAGGCACAGATGCCAGTGCTGACAATTTTAGGACATTGTAAAATTATTTGGAGTAAGGGTTAGATTTTCGGAACAGTAGTGCTTGTCATTGTAGGGGGGAGGAAAAATCAGAAGAGCTAGAAGAAGTTAGTTATAAACTACTTGGGGAAGCTTTGGGATTAGCTTCGGGTCTAGACTCTGACATCTCGACGCCAACTTGGCAAACACTTGCAACAACTGCTGTAGTGTGATTTTGCAATTCTGCAGAGGCCTGGATGGGAACATGTTAGTCCTGTTGCCACACACACAGAAGAACCTTGTTGGAAGTCTGATTACAAACACTAGGGATCAGCTTCTCCATCATATCAGGAACTTGTTATCACTTTGTCGTCATATGGTGCAGAAACGCAGATATTAATGGTTCATTCACAACTGGATGAAGTCACAGGGGCAGTTGGTGTAGTCTGGCCAGAGTGGGCTACAGAGCAACTAAAGCCTTCTCAGAAACTAAATTTTCATGCTGGGATATTAGGTAATTGGAAAATCATCTGGCAGTGTTGGTCTTGAGAAAGTGTAGCACCTCCATGTCATCCCTGAGGAAGGAGCTTCTGAGCCCAGAGGAATTTGGCATTCTGAGTGAAACACTCCTCTGCAGGCATGAGGAGCTGATGGGTGACAGATTCAGGATTCAGCTGATTATAGCAGATATCTGAGACCTTTCCAGTACTTGATGGTGACCATATGGCTGCTGTGCTCTTTGCAAAAGCCTTGGCTGGAGGAAAGAAGGGTTTCTACAGATATAATCAGAACACAGCAGGAATCATCATCAGTGTTTCGGTTCCAGGCACTGATGTGTTGCAAAAGACAGTTGTGAGAGTTAAGCTGTTGTGCATCATGGGAGAGTGTTGATCAGCATCTGTGTGAGTCCTTGCATCAGCCAGAAAGCAGCTGTGAACTGTTTCATGGGCAAGTTCAAGGTCTGCTCACTAAAATATCAAGAGCCTTGGACTGTAGTATAGTTTCAGTTAATGAACCTTCCACCTGATGGGTGAGATAAGATTCCAGAAAAGGGAGTGCACCCAGCACATCCTGTTCCTCTTGGTGACTTACTGACCAACAGTTGATGGGAAACAGCAGGTAGCTGACCACTTCTTATCTTGGGCTTTAAATTAGACTCCATCTGATCTGTTCAGTAGAGCTCCTGGCAAGGCACAGAGATATCTCCGGAGACCCACAAAGCAGAATACAGGGGGGGAAGTGTCCTTTTGTAAGAACAAAATTAACTTGATCTCTAGGAAGTGAGATGATGATTTTGGATGATCAGTCAACGTTTCCAAAAAATTATCTGCTTTGATTCCACCCACAAGGTGGAAATCCCACAAGGATTTCCAACCCACAAGGATGGAAAGCAAAAGTCTGCTAAACGTAGTGGGTTTGGTAGTTTTATTTTGGTGCGTTGACTCCTCAGAAATTTTACATTGTGAGAGAGTTTTCTTGGGTGAAAAAGACAGTATGTAATTTTTACAGACAAAAAAAAAATTCCTTCATTGCCTAAAAAAACCCCATGACTCCTTGAGCAATGGATCACTGAATCCTGGATCCTGGTGGCATTTGCCGTTGTCCAAATCTTCTCTTCCTTTTCCTGGAAAGCTGGCTGCTCTCCTTTCCCTTGTTACCCCTCTCCTCTGACTTACGCAGGTTCCCAACAAGACCAGGCTGAGGCAGGAACAGGCCCCTGTGCCATCATGCTGGCTCAGGCACCCATCACACCTGCAAAACAGCCTTCTCTCTCTCTCTCTCCCTCTCTCTCTTCCCCACCTACCCCTCCTGCGCCATTTTTATGCAGTTTCCTAAATACTTAAAATATTTGGTTTTTAATCTGACCAGGAAAAATTTAGGATCGGTCTTTCGTAGAGAGTATGGGAAGGTTAATACTGTTAAGCAGAAGCAACAAACTTACATCCTTTAGTTCTAATTCATGGTTTTTCTTTACCCTATAGAGGCTAATGTATGTTATTAATGTTGCTAGTAGTCTCACCCAATTTTGCATCTCTGTGTCTTCATCCAAGGAAAAGAAAACCACCTTAAGAACATACTTCGCTCTAAGAATATGAATAGCTGAAATTCTGAAAAATAAAAAGGGAACAAAGAGTTACAGAGAGTCACAGTAATCCTGAAAATTTTATACAGAGATGTATTTTCTTTTCTCACTTCTTTTCCTATTTACACTTAGTTAGTTTGCTTGTAGAAGCCTCTTGATATGCTCTGGTTGCCAGAAGACCAATGCTTGGAGAACTCTGCGCAGCGGCTTGTTTTTGTTACTGTGCTATGTTGGCTTAGTATTTGGGCTGGTATTAAAAAAAAAAACAAAACAAAAGTTAAATATTTGCTGATGTGTTTCCTGCCTCCCACTCACTGTGTTTCAGGAAATCTCCAGAAGAACTGGACATGGATAAAGTAACAGCAGCCATGGTACTCACCAGTTTATCCACCAGCCCTTTGGTCCGCAGCCCTCCTGTCCGACCCAATGGTAAGCTTTTGGAGCCAGGGGCTGTGGGAAGGGGTGTCAGGGCCCTTTACCAGGGGGATTGTTTCCAGGAGTTGTGGCCATGGTGGAGAACAAATGGTGAGTGGCTGTCTTCTGGTATGTTGAGGATCATACTGAGCTTTGCTCCAACCTAGTCAAAGTCTTTGGTGCAGCACTGGCAGAAATGAAAAGAAACATTTTCTTTAACTGTAGAGCAGCTCTAGTTTATTAAATGGGAGATGCCCAATCTGTAAATGGGATATGAGCACTTCAAAAAGTCTCCTGACCTCACTGAAACACTTAATTTTTCAAAGAGCTTTTTTCCATTTGCACATATACAATCTAGAATTGTAGAGTGGTTAGGATTGGGAAGGACCTCTGAGATCACCAAGTCCAACCATCAACCTGGCACTAGCACCATGTTCCCCTCTAAACCATGTCCTGAGTGCTGTATCCAGGAAACATGGTAGCAGTTGTTCTTGTCCTCCACTCCATGGAAATCAGATTTTACCTAAAGCCACAATAAGGCAAAGCACTTCCAGGTCACAGCCCTTGGCTGAGAGACCATGCGGTGCAATCTGTACAGCAAGAGGTCTGCTTCTGCTGGTGTAGGATTAGACCTCCAATTCCTGTGCTGTTTGTAACTCTGATGGTCTTCCATCAAAACCATAATCCCTTTAAAGACTACTTCATTCATGGTATAGCAGAAGACACACACACAAAAAATATATATAAAACGTTTCAGGTAATAAAGAGATTGGTAATGAAATACAGTTGATCCATGTGAGATTGACTCGAGCTACAGTAAATTCTTAAGAGTGTTTTATTTTAAGGAATAATTTAAACTAGGACAACCTTGTTAGGGTACCTCAGCATTGTTTGTATGACTCTGCCTTTTCTTACTCATGTGTAACTGCTAAAAAACACTAGATGCTTTCCTACTGTCAGTAATTTGAAGATTGAGGAATACATGCTTTTCTTCATGGGAACAGGCATGATCCACTGAATGATGTTCTTAAAGGAATTCATAGCAAATGTCCAATCTTTATAAACATTTTTGAACAAATGCTGTGGGTTTTCCATTTATTTTCGGAAAATGTAAGTTTTATCCATTTAGTTGGAATTCTGGCCATGAACACCCATGGCCCTTGTTAGTGTGCTTTCCAGTGTTGAAATCCAGAAGTGTTTATGGAATACCAGTGCTCTGAGGAGCGCTGGGAAACCACAGGCGGTGACATCCCTGGTGACTGTCACGCCACGGGACAGGATGTTATCAGCCCCTGGGAAAGGCCAGCAGAAGGGTATAAGCACACCTGCTCTCCAGCTGCTCAGCTCACAGACAGCTGAAGATGGACCTGTGCTGATGTGCCAGGCAGGGATTTGGTGTGGCCAAGGCACACATATCCCCTGCTGCATTCCTGTCCTGGGGAGCTGCTCTGCTGTGGGTAAAGCAGTATCTGCCACCTTAGACAGTCTGAGCAGGTGACACCTTTCAGGAGCTGCAGTGTACATTAGCTGCAGCTGTTGATCAGAAAGATCTTCCTAACAAGCCCTTTTGAATTGCTAATAGGTAAATAGTGGCTGTTTAACTGCCTTTGATATTTCTTAGCATAGTCTGAGTGCTCTTTGATATTTCTTCATATAGCTTGTCTACTTGTTTCCCACAATCTGGGAAGACTAGCCTGAAAAAGTAATTCCTATGTTTTCCATAGTCACAGATAAGATTTGAAGCTGGTTTTGGGCACCTTCTCCCTGAATAGCTTAGTTTTGCCTCAGTCAAGGCTTACTAAAGACTTAAATAGAAGTGTAAAGACGTGATAATTTAAAGCTTATTTGGTGTTGCAAGGCTAGGCTCTGATCCTAGTAATATAAGCAACAAATTTATTAGCGATTAGTTTTTTCTACATGCTTTTCCAGAAAAGGGCAGTTAAGTAGCAGTATAATTAAAGGAACATTTGTTAAAACAAATGGAATTTTGCCTAGAAGTAAAAAAAAAACATTAGCATTAATATTAAAGTCAGATCCATGTGGAATTCCTGGGGATGATCACCCGTGTAAACTGGATCAGTTTGGCCCTTGTTTGTCTGCAGCTGAATAATATTTGGTCTGGTTCTCTTTCACGCAACTCCAGCAGTGTGAAAAGAGCCCCAAAATAAGAGTAAGTTGCTTTTATTTATATATTAAACTTCTTTACATGGACAGATTTGTTAGTATGAATGAGAACCAGTGTTTGGCTTTTTCCTGTTGTCAACCTCATTCAGTCTTTTCCATGCTACTTGAAAAATGTTCTTGATTTACATCTCTTTCTCAACAAGGTGAGGAGAAGCTGTAAACACTGAGAATAGAAAGCACCACCATAACTGTGTCAGAAAGTAGTAATTGAAAGAATGTTCCTTTGTTTTTCTGAAGACATGGAAATTTTAAGCTATGCTGAGGTCACAAGTTGATACCAGATGTATTTTTTGGCTTTGGCACAAGACTGAAGTACCAGATATTTAAAAGAAACAAAACCCAGCTTCATTACAGTCACATGAAGTGATCATGTGTCTGATCACATCACAGTCACATCATGAGACAAAACATGACATTTTCATATGTTAACTTAGGAGCTACCAGAAATGTGTATGTCCTTTTCCAAAGAGGAACTGGGAGGGCTGGAGAAAGAGGGTCAATTCCATTCATGCTGTGTAGCCCTGATCAGTAAATCAGTACTGCTGCCTACTCAAGGGGGCACTGCGTTCTGTTTTTTTGAGCGGCTGATGTTAATCATTAAGGATTTTGTCCCAAACGAACTGAATTAGGAGAAAAAACCCAAAAATTCATTGGTTTGGGGGTAAGCTTTTGATAGCTCACTTTCTTGCCAATACCATTAGTTAAATTTTTCTGTAAGAAATTGAGAAGGAATGAAGGAGTGACTTCTGCAGATCTTTTAAAGACAGGCACTGGCTTGAAAAGACTTGTCTCACATTTAAATATTGTTTCATGAACAGATAAGATGTTATTTGCTTGCCAGCTCCTAAGTCAGGTATTGCGCAATACTCAGGCACCTACAGCGTCATTGGGAAAAGCTTCCAATGCCTGAGTTAAGGAGAAGCTGCACCTAAACCATCCCTGCACGTTTGCCCAAGCCCTGTGAGAGCCTGAGGGTTCTGGCAGAGCCACCTGTGGCTGCACCCTGGATGTCCTGGGGCCATGCCTTCGCTGGGCTGATGACCTACATACTCCTCTGCTGCCAGAAGCCCTTTAGGGACTGGCAAGAGTGACATGCCGGCCTGAGGACCTCTGCATGTGAGGCATGGCTCAAGCTGTGCCTCAGACTGTACAGGCAGTGCTGTTACTCCCACCCATGGTGTTGCAGAGTGTAAGCTGTTAGTTCGAGTGTCTCCTCACCATGTAATGTCAGGGGAACTGCTGCACTGAGGAGGCAGTTCCTCCAGTGAGTAGGTGTGGAGGTGATCGAGTTTCTGTGTGTTCCAGTTCTGAAACCAGATGCCTGTACACCTGTATATCCCAAGGGATACATGCCACCTCAGGCAGAGATTCAGATTAGGCACAGGCATGTGTACTGAGAGATTATAAGAAGTGTAACTGTGGGGTTTTTTGGTGTTTTAGTACTGGGAAGATGATCATGTTTTTGTGGATCTTAGTGTTCTGGGGCTCAGCATATATGTCCCCTTCCCAGGGGATCTCCTATTGGCCATACAGTGGCTTGGAGCTTGCTTTGGTGCTGCACCTTAGTCATGCGTTCCTGTTGAAAGTTGAGGATGTATTTAGAATCATAGAATAGTTTGGGTTTGCAGGGACCTTTAAAGGTCAATTTAAGTGTTTTCCTTAAATCATACGTGCAATATCTGACTGTTTTTGCTGTTTATGCTCCAGAACAGGTTATCTTTTCAAATGCAACATTTCTTTTTAGAAAAATACTTTGCTGCTTTTGCTTCTTTGTTTGTTTGTTTGAAATAAAATAAAAATCAAGTGTGGAATATGTAACTTATGTGCAGTGGGTTAGACATGGTTGTCCTCTCTACATCCAATGCTTTCATTTTCCTTTACTGAATGTACAGTTAATTACCAACATGGCATCTAAACCTTAGAAAAAAGAGCTCCTTAGCCCTATCGCAGTGATACTGTTGTAATAACGGCTGTTGTTGTTCTTGACAGAATCCCTGAATGGATCTTGGAAAGAAGGAGGATTTGTGCCTTCTAGTACCAGCAGCAGTGGATACTGGAGCTGGAATGCTCCCAGTGACCAGTCCAACCCATCCACCCCATCTCCACCTCTGTCAGCTGATAGCTTCAAAGCTTTTCGGACACCTTCCCAGCCAGATGATGGTATTGATGAAGGTGAAACAAGCAACCTTCTCTTTGATGAACCCATTCCTAGGAAGAGAAAGGTTAGCCTCATGTTAAATTCCATACCCATGGGCAGATAGGATGTTGGTAGGCTTACTTCATTGTGAGAAAGGAACAGGTCACCCAAAGAGCTCTGCTTCTGTATCCTTCCTTGGCATCCAGTTAACGTAGGGACTTCGCCTAGTCACTGTGTCTCATTCAACGTGGTCACCTCCTGCACACACATGCTGCCATCAGGACCACATATTTCCTGCCAGATGGTGAGGTGCTACAGAGCCTCCTGCTCAGAAAACCCTAGAGTGATTTCCAGAAGGTGCTGCCTCTGGCCATTCAAGGGATTTCTGTCTTAGTTTGACAAATTCTGTGTGCAGGATGCAACAGGCAGCCTTTACATGTCATCACAAAAACCGACTATGGCCTTAATACTCCTTGTTCCCTGAAAGTGCTGTTTGTCTGACAGCATGTCAGATACCTTAATACTGTGAAGCTTTCTCTGCACAAACGTATGTAGTGAAAAAAGGAGAGAGCGAGCTCAAACCCCGTGGCTTTTGATATAGTATTAGCATTATCCAAATTTATCCTCAGTTGAAGTGCCAAAGCAGGCTAAATAAAACATGACATTAAAAAAAAAGGTCCAGAACTAACCCCAAAAAAGCACCGTTGCTAGCCAGCAAGCTTCTCTGGAAGAAAAAGAAAACAAAGAGATGGCACTAGTCCAAGTTTCCTTCCCTCCCAACACAACAGGACAGATTTTACATAGCAAGATGTAAAAGGGCTTTTTGTAAGGAGAAAAAACAGAATTTATTCCCTTAGTGAATTTGTTTCTGGCTCAGTCTGAGACAGTTCATTGCTTCATCACCCGCAGGAAGAAGTTTTAATGATTGTTTAAACCTGTTCAGATTTATCCTCTTGCTCCAGAAGCTGCTTATTTGCTGACCCATGTGGTTCCTCCCTTGTTGGTGGGAAAGGGGTGTAAAATGTTTGTGCATCTTGCTAAGAAGGAAAAAAGGTATTTTGGAGGACACCATTATTAAAATAAATTAGAAGTTGGAGCTGAGCATTACGCTAAACAGAGAAACAGTTTGGGGGCGTTTGGGGAGAGGAGGAGTAGGAGTGCAGAAGTGTCCTGCTTTTGCCTTTTGCTTCTCAGTTAACTTTCATCTTACTAGCACCACTCTTACTGCTCAGCTGTGATGAGACAGATGGGTTTGCAGCTGCCATCTTTATTGTTTTCTAAGTTGCTTTCCAATATTTCTATTTATGTACCCACCATAGGTCTATTACACTATCTGTTCTGTTTCACGGGGATTTTGCTTTGTATGGCAAATGTTTTATTTAGATAAACAGTAACATTCCATGACAAACTTGGTTTTAAATTAACTTGCTTTCTGCAGGTTTTTTTTTTCTTTATTCTGGCTCCAGCATGGTACTTGATCTGAGTACAAGTTAGCACTTTTAGAAGTTGAAACAAAAATGTTCAGGTTATTTCTTCTTCAGGGTTGCAAAAGTCAGAAGCAATAAACCTGGAAATAGAGTGACTGATAACCTTACTATTTGCTTAAAAGTTTCCTCTAAGGCAGTTATTCCTCACCAAACCATTTATGTTCCATTATTTTCTTAAATAAAACATTAAGCCTGGATAGGTAATTTTTGGAAAGGAAATGGAAGAAATGTAAGCATGTTCTTTATTTCTACTGAGTGAGCTTTCACTTGATTGTGTAAAAAGTGCATGGGTTTTTGCAAAGTCCTACCACTGACAATAAATCCAAAACCACAGTGTAGCTAGGAGGCTGATTTTACCATCAGACTGGGGATGGATGTTAAACCATTCTGTGTTCATAAAGATACATAGGGTGTTCATGATGCCATATTGGAATTCCTAGGATGTCAGTTGTAAACATGGCCTCCATCTTGTTGCCATAGTTGGTGGTTGGTTGTGTGGTTTTGAGCTGATAATAGTATTTAGTATTATATTATAGAAGTAAGAAAAGTATCGATCAGAATTGCTAGATAGATTATATTTCATTTGAGAAAAGGAAAAGAGTTCTCTATCTATTTGACTGATAGTTGTATTATCTAATAAAAAAATAGATAGGCAATTTATGTGCAATTTATTCCAAAGTAATTTTTCATACAAACAGTATGATCAGGTACCTCAAATCTCAAAGCCCTGAGCATTCATGCTTTAAAACAGGAGATGTTAGACTGCAGGGTAACTATGCGAACATGCTGCTACAGTCAACTTGTATCTTAAAAAGCCCATCAGCTGAGATTTTTTTTAAAGTTATATTCTAATCATCATCTTCCAAACAAATACTGAAACCATCTTCTGGCATGCAGTTCCAAAGGGTCCACATTGAAGAAAGCACCAAGAAGCTTTTGTTCAAGGCACAATGAAATGTACTGAACCCTTGGGATGTGCTTGTTCCTCCTCTTTCTTTTTTCAATTGACTTTTATATGAATATATTAATTTAATCTTATATGTAACTAAAATTATAGAATAATAATACAGTATTTTGATGCTCTTCCTTGTGTTAATAATGTGTTCTGTAATAATAGAGAAAATTCTTTTTGAGATGTACAAGCTATTTAGAATTCTTTTTTTATTTAAACTGTACAAAAGTAGTTTCATTTTGGGGTAAAATTAGCTTTTACATATCTCTAGAGTTTGTAACATCTGTGTTGTTCTAAGGCTACTTTTCTCCAGAGTCTTCAAAGTGTTGAAGATTGGCCTAGTTATAGCCTTGTTGGTTGTGCTCTAAATCAATGATAACTCAGTGGGGATCAATGAAGTTATATTAAAGAATATAAAAAGAATACTTAAATGAGATTATACCTGTTTTGTTGGGGGTTTTTTTTATATTGAACACAGACCGATAGCTTCTCATTCTCTTGTCTGAGTAAAGTCTACAGCAGCTTCTGAGTGAAACAAAAGCAGATTGTGCCAGCTCATGGTGAATATTGTCATAACAGAAGCTATGTTTTTCTGGCACAATATTTTTTGTGCTGCAAATATCGTGAGCAGAAACATTCATAAGAGCTTGCTTTGCAAAGACCTTAATTTAAGAAGGTACCTTGGATTAAGTGAGAAGTCTCATTAGGGTTTTTTTGAAAAGTGTAGGAAGTTTTTATATCATCTATTTCCCTTTGTGGAGGAACTGAAACTTAAAAATGGAAAAGTATTGCCAATGAACAGAGAGAGGTAAAGTTTTGTCACAAGCTGCTCCTGCAACTTTTCACTGTGATTCTCTTGATTTCAGTAGGGTGACACACTTAACAAGAGACTATTAGACAGTTACAGATTTGGAGTCAAAGGCTCTGAAGCTTCACAGTGTTTTGTAACTGTTTATCTGTTTTGGGTAGTTTGAGGTTTTTTCTACCTTCATAGAATTACAGAGTCACAGAAACACTGAAGTTGGAAAAGACCTGTAAGAGTCCACCGCTCAACCCAGCACTGCCAAGTCCAGCACTAAACCATGTCCCAAGCAACACATCTACATGTCTTTTAAATAACCTCCAGGATTGGTGACACAGCCATTTCCCTGGGCAACCTGTTCCTATGCTTGACAGCCCTTTCAGGGAAGAAATTTTTCCCAATGTGCATACAACTTGCTTACAACTAATGTTGCTTTACGCATAATTTTCAGAACTCCATGAAGGTGATGTTCAAATGCCTGTGGAAGAACTGTGGGAAGGTACTGAGCACAGCTGCAGGGATTCAGAAACACATACGGACCATTCACCTTGGGTAAGAGGGAAGTCTGTTTGGAAGTCTAAAGGACTTGGTATAGAAGAGAGCAATTGCCCTTGGCTGGAGAGATGAGCTGGATTGTCCTTGGCTTCTCTGTCTCATATCCCAGGTTTCTGAGGAAATTGCGGAATAGTGTGACCAGGTGAATGAGCACTTATTCCAACAGCGAGGCGCTTTCCTGAAATTGTGTCAACTTTGTTAGAAGGCCAAATATAGCTCGAGGTCACGCTGCACTTCCCTGTCAGCTGCACAGCTCAGTGCCATTACATCATATGTGCTGTCTGCACATCACATCTGGGATGGCACTCTGTGGTAGACAGGTTCAGGGTCTTGCATGAATACTTTTCAACTTCGTTTCACATCAGGTCAGGTGCTTGTGCCAGTTCTGAGTTGAACTAATGCCAAAAAAAAAAGCCAAAAAACCCACCAAAACCACAAACCATGAAAGAAACCTTAAAAAAAAGGAAACTGAGCTGCATGTTGTCAGGGGTTGACCCCAGTCGGCAGCTAAGGTACCACAAAGCTGCTCACTCACTATCCCCTTTCTTCCCTGGGAGGGGAGAAGAATCAAAGGAATAAAGAGTAAACCTCATGGGTTGGGACAAGAACAGTTTAATGGCTTAAACAGAATAAAACTAATAACACTAATGATAATAATAACAGTAATACTAATGACTCTAAGACTTGTAATGAAAGGGGAGAGAGAGACTGAAGAGATAATAAAATAAAATAAAACTGAAGAGAAACAAGTGATGTACGTTAGAGTTTCTCACCACCTGCTGACCAAAGCCCAGCCTGTCCCCAAGTAGTGATCAGCACCTCCCAGCTAACTCCCTCCAGTGCATTTACTGAACATGACTTTCTATGGTATGGAATATCCCTTTGTTCTGGCCATGCTCCCTCCCAGCTACTTGTGCCTCTGCTCACTGGCAGAGCATGGGAAGCTGAAAAGTTCTTGATCTAGAGTTAGCAGTGCTCAGCATCAGCTAAACCATCAGTGTGTTATCAACACTCTTCTCATCCTAAGTCCAAAAGACATATCTCTGTGCTAGCTACTTGGAAGAAAATTAACTCCAGCCCAGATGAAACCAGGACACATAGGTATGTTACTTGGACTAGAAGCAAAAGCAAATGAACCTTTTAGGACACAAGTTTGTTTCAGAGCTCTAGTTTGCAGCTGAACTCTCCTGTGCAGTTCACTGAGGGATGTACCTGTCTCGTATATAATTACAGTGGGGACTCACAGTCTTCACCTGTTAGGTGAAAATACATCTCTGTTGTGTAGGTCTGTGTTACCCACGGCTTAAAAATTAAAGCCACCATAAGAAAGATCTGGAGCTCAGAATGATCTTGAAAAGGTCATAGCAATTACTGTTGGGCTTAAAAGTAAGGCTGTGGGAAACAGAGAAAATCTCTCTCAAAATACAGTTAGGAATGTTGCTTTGTGCTTTATACTGTGGGGACATCCTCTGTGGTGTGGGAGAGGGAGAAATAAATAGCAAAACCTTTCTGGAATTTGCTGGAGTTAGCAACTTTGTTGGAGAGTGTAGTTTTTGGTGAGTGAATGGCTGCATTTTGATGGATGGTACTTCTGGTAGAGCCCTTCAAACCTGCTGGACCTATGTTTTCTCAGTAAGTTTTGGTTTGGACTTCAAGATAACGTGTAGTCAGCTGGGAACTACTGCTTTGACTGGGCTGCTTCGCTGTTAGCACTTGGGCTCAAATGCACATCAGATGAAACTTTAAGGCAATTAAACCTTCTACATGCCCTCCTTCAAAAAGTCTGCTTCTGGAGAGCAGGACCAGAAAGTCCTGGCAGTGGCAAGCCAGCCCGTATGACTCCTTTCTCTGTGTCTGAGTGAGTTGCATGGTGAGACTGTTTTCTAGCAAATTCTTCCATTATGCTACAGAAAATTACGGTGAATAGCAGCCATAGCTATATTTGGTATAATTAAGTAACTTCCGATAAGATTGCATATTGTTTTCTGTAACAGGAGCAAAGTGTATCTTGCCTGTGTCTATTAGCTTTGCTGTGACTTTTGAAGACAGAGTGCATTGAGATTCTTGTTAACTTTACAGCAGTTACACATGAGAAGCTGACACTTGACCTGAAGGAGTTAAACATCTACTCCAAGGTCAAAGAATTAGTCAAGAATGACACAGAGAAGAAAAAAAAGTAATTCCTACTTCTTTTCCCTTCAGACTAGATGATTTTCCTCTCCCCCTTCCCTGCAGCCAGAATGCAGATAAAGTAGGAAGGGTTGAAACTGCAAATTGATAATATTAATATATTTGCTTGTGTATCTAGAACGTAAAATTCACCCTGTGGTTCTTGCTTTCATTTAATCAATTCTTACTTCTGTGTCTCGATACAGACGTGTAGGAGAGTCTGACTACAGTGATGGAGAGGAGGATTTTTACTATACAGAAATCAGGCTCAACACGGACTCAGTAGCTGATGGCTTAAGCAGTCTTTCTCCAGTCTCTCCATCTTTAGCATCTCCTCCTTCCTTTCCCACCCAAGACACAATCCGTCCTGAAACTTCCTGTGCCAAAACCGAGACTAAATTGATGACACCTCTGAGCTGCTCAGCTCCTACCAACCTCTACCTCGTACACACAGACCATGCTTACCAGGTAACACCAGTGGGATGAGCTCCAGTGATTACAGTAATGCTGCTGTTGTGTAATGAAATGTCACATCACAATGTTTGGGTTTTAATGGGCTGAAAGGTTTTCAGGGCAGTCAAAGGCATTTTTTTTATTTAAATTGAGATGTATTCTTCTGAGCTCATTGTTTATTTGTTTATGTGCCCACCACAGCCGGTGGATTTTGGGGTGCTCTTTATGCAGGCACACAATAGGTGCATGCTTCAGGTTGAGAAGAGTTGATCTGTGTATCCCACTGCCTACATCAATTGTCACTGACCATAAGGAGAACCCAAGGTGACATGCTCAGATGGGGTCTCCTGCATTATAAAAATTCCCATCCCGTCAGCTGAATCCCTTCCAGAGTCTTCATTTCAGCTCTGCTTTTATTGAACAAGTACAAGCTCTGCTTGAACTGTAAACAAGTACCCAAAGGATGCCAGGAACAATTCATTTCCTCTTTTTGTACAGTGTGAGCTGTCAATTTGCAGATGTGAAGTAGAGCAGGAAGAATGAAAAAGCAATTATGGTATCTTCCTATTTTTGGAGGTAATTCTTTTCAAATGGCAAAAACTGCTGTCCCAAAACGTTCCAGCTAAGTTTCAACAGAAGGCATTAATTACAAAACTGCACTAAAACTTGACATGTTTTGGTCTGGATACTGCAAGAGAAAAGAGGATAGAGGCTTTGAAGTAGTGTGGTCCATGACCTGCATATGCACTGGAGAACTGAACTCTGTTAAATTTATCAGATGCAATAACTATCATATATAGCATTGTGCAGATATAACTTCTGTGGTTTGTTTGGAGCACACCTACTAGAAGGCCAGAGGGGACTATAGAGAATTCACAGGCTTATTTTAGACTTTTGTGCATGTTGAAAAGCTTGGGTGGAAGCTTGATATCGCAGGTGGAAGCTGCATCAGGTAGCATGCCAACTTGGGGACTGATGAAGCCAGCTAGTAGAAAGACTTGCTTCTCAGTGTAGCTTAAGCTCTGCCTCAGAGAGTGAGGCAACAAGTCTGCTGAGAAGTTTTGCTTCATTTGGGATTTGCAGTCCTGACAGTCTGCCCTGCTGTTTGGAGACCCCGTCAACCCTTTTTTACAAGGACCCTCTGAGTAAAGCACTTGCCTAAGGAAATCCTAATTCAAGTGTTCAAGGCCCTTGAATTGGATTTAAATTGATGTATTCCATGACGCAAGACTACAAGTGCCTGGGCCCTGTCAGCTTTTCAGGTTGCTCTGGTTTCAATGCTTAATTTCATCAGTGAGGAGTGACACAGTCCACACTGTTCACAGCTTGCTAATTGGAAGCAGGAGGCAGGGTCCCTGCTCAAGCATTCAGGCTGTCCTGGCAAAGGAAGCAGCTTCTGTAGAGAAGGTCAGTGGCATCTTCTGCCAGGATCTCTCCAGCCGTGCAAGAAGAGTCAGGAGGCAGGGTGGAGGTTCAGATCTCACCAGCCACAGGAGAAAGTGGAGATTACTTCATTGGGAGCAGCTCAAGGAACTTGGATAAGGTTCCTGTTAAAAAAAAAGAGGGGGAAAAAAAATACGGAGCCCGAAGCTTGGTCACAAGAATCCTAAAGAGATCTGTTAATTGCCATTTCCTGTATGACTGGAAAATGTCAAATAGACTACTTGTAGAAAGGTATGAGGAAAGTGAGATAAGTGCTGATGCTCCTCCCTGACCCAGTCCTACGGGTGAGGAAAGATTTAGAAGAATAATTGAAGAAATTCTGGAAAGTACAGCAGTTGAGGTGAACTGCAGTGGGAGAGCCCCAGAGAAAGATGATGCTAGAACAGCCTGGGAAGCAAAGAACAAGTCCGTCTGGATTCAAGGAGAGCATTTGATCTTAAAATGTATAGGCAGTATTTGTTAAGCTAGAGGTTAAATTTAATGTAAGAGAAGGAGCTGGAAAGTCATGGAGAACAGCAGTGAGTTGTTTTGAAAGGGCTTTTGAATATCATTAATGGAGTTAAATGAAAAGCTGTTCCTGACTCCGATCTCATTTTCATTAAATCATTTCAGTAATACACAAATACTATAATAAACTTCACTGATAACAAACTTGGGAGACATCAGCAGTAAAGGAATTATATATCAGGCTTACGTGACTGGGTGATCTTAAGAATAATAGGTTTTGGATGCAGTTTAATGTCAGAACATGCAAAGTCCTGCATCTGAGGAACTAATGAGATTTTTCTGCTATAAACTAGGGTAGTTAGAAAATTATGTGAGAAGGAAACCTGTGTTCATTAATCAAGCACAGAATGACCACAAGCCAACAACAATAGAGCTGTGAAGGGCGAAAAAAAAGTAGTTATTAGTCCTCTTGGTTAAGAAATATCTAGGAGAGACAGGGGTTTTAATGCCATTATACAAGACCCCCCACATGACTTCATCTGAAATCCTGGGTAGAGTTCTGGTCAGCCAAATTCGATGTGATGGGCTCCGGCCACAAAAAGTAGAAATAACGTCATCAGTGTAAGAAAGAGGGCAGGGAGAACATAGGCGGCCCCTCCAGCCCTGGGACTGATACCTCAGGCAAAGCAAGGGATGAGGAGAGGATGGAATTGCTGCCTGGGAAGAAAGTGAGAGGACAAGCATGAGAGGGGAAGAGGATGAGCACAGGCTATTTCAGATATAAGGGTAATGTTGGCACAAATAAATAAGTAAATACAAATTATTCTTTAATATATTTTGATTGGCAATTAGATGGAAGTCTCTAAGCAAATGGAGGTTGGGGTATAGAAGTTCTTCAGTTGGTTGTAACGTTATGATTATCTTATGGAAGAGATTGACTAAAATGTTAGCCTAAAAAAGCTGACTGTGCTTGATGAGCAAAGGTGCACATCTGGGAAACAAGTGAACAAGGTGGTTGACTATCTAAGTCTGATCATGTCTGAAGTAGGCACTGAGAAAAAGGAATTGAGCACTATGGTATTTTAAGTGACTGCAAATTGCATCGGTTTTAAACTTACAAAACTGTTGCCTGTACCTGTTAAATTTAACTACATAGGAACTACAGGTGGGCTCTTTCAGGAAGTAAGATTTCCCTTCCAGGTCTTATCTTATTTAAATATTGAGGAAGTTGCTGTGCTGACCCTGGGTTTGAGCTGCCATCCATGTGGGATGCTGAGCAGAGGCAGGGCTGCCTCACTGCTCATCCAGCTCTCTCCAGTTCTTTCTGTCTGGAGTGCTGTCTGTGGTCATTCACTCCTTCCCATTTGAACAGGCTTGTGATGAAGAACTACTGGTACCATCTGAAGTTGCCAGATTGTTCTTGATGCCTTTTCAGAGAGGTTTTTATATTTTATGTAGCTCAGTGGATGTTTGCTCTGCATGTCTGTGTGGATTCTCTTGGAGCTAGCTGTCAGCAGCTTGGCAGCCCACAGAGCATCACTGCCATACACAGAGGCATCTGGTGGTCTCGCCTTCCTTTTCCTGGAAAGGCTCTAGGGGATTGCTTCAGCCCTTGTTTACATGGAAGATTATCTTTAATGGGGACTATCAGGTTGTAGTTTGTCATCACTCCTCTCTGCCTGGTGGCTCAAGGAAGCACTCTTTTCCTGAAGCAGTGAGACAATTTCAGCAGCCCCAAACACAAACACCGCTTAAGTGAGAGTATTGTGTTATTGTCACATACAGTCAACTGAAAGGCGGAAGTGAAAACTCATTTTAGCAAATTCTCTGTAAGTTTAAACCAAGGAGGGTTTTTTTGTGGTGACAGCTTGAAATTCAAGGGTTAAAGTGAGCCTTTGTTCATGGTGGCTGCTCACGCTCCTGCTAGGCAGGGTAGCTGCACAACTGAATTCTGAATGATTCTGAAAATTAAATGGGATTCAAAAAGAGGGAGAGAAGAATTCGTGGAAACTCATAACGCAGTGAGAAAAACTAAAGGAAAGACACAAGATGAAAGGTGCTCAACAGTCTAAGCTCAGGTTATCGCATTTGCGCCCCAGGGCAGCACTGAGTGTAACAGCTGGGATGGGAAGAACATAGGACTCCAAGGAGCCCAGGAGTCCTTCAAATACTTGCTTTAGTTTAGTATTTCAAGAACTGTTTTTTGAATCCAAAGGATGATTTACAGCTCCTTGTTTTTAATAGGAAAAACTGTTTTAATTGGGATGACTCTTAACATTTATCTGATAAATGAGAAATGGCCAACCCTTGCTGTTGATTGCTTCCATCCAAGAAGCCTTGCTATCCACGCTAAAATTGTGTAAAACAGCTGCCTTGAGTTTAAGCATGGCCTTGTTTATCACTGTGGAACAGGTGGTCATCTGTGAAGTTATTTTTGCTTCTTGATGGCATTATCTTAAAAGCTATTTGTATGTGATGTTTGATTTTGTCTGTTTTTTTAACAGCTCTCCCTCTTAAGGAATTATCTATGGATTCTTTTGAGAGCAATCATCTTTCTCTAAACAAGGTTTTGGAACAGTGGTATATATATAACTCTGTCCCTTCCTTACTAAGCTTATCCATGATTATCCCTCTCACAAGGGTAAAATGCTTTTCACCATGGAGTTTTTTTATACCTTGGAAAATCTCTCACAGATTTACCATTTCAAGGAATGAAAGATCCTTTGAAATGCTTTGGAAGAGGAATGGTTCTTCTTGCTGGAGTAATACTTTCTTTTCACACAGGCCACTCCTCCGGTGAACATTCCAGGGTCAGCAAAATTCACTCCCAATGGCAGTAGCTTTAGCATCTCCTGGCAGTCGCCTCCAGTTACCTTCACCGGCATTCCAGTAAGTGCACATCAAAAAAGGAAAGAAGAGGAGAAAAAAGGTTTTTTAGATCATCTTACTTTGTTTCACAGTGTGTAATTTTAGAAGTAAATGTTACATAACAAATACCAAAAAGAAACAAATTAAACATGTGCCTCAGTTTGCCAGCATGGCTGTTTTTAACACCTTTGTTACTCTCTTCATCAGTACAGTTAGGTT
The DNA here is from genome assembly GCF_020740725.1 of Corvus hawaiiensis. Taxonomy (NCBI): domain Eukaryota; kingdom Metazoa; phylum Chordata; class Aves; order Passeriformes; family Corvidae; genus Corvus; species Corvus hawaiiensis. Next base: position 15,797,883 of record NC_063238.1, on the reverse strand, counting down.
ACTTTTGCATCGGTGTCTACAAGCAGACAATTGAATCTATAATATATATTTTTTAAACTATATGATTACAAAAGAACATTCTGGTGGGTGCAGAGCCTGGCACTATGTGCTTCTTTTTATTATTTCTTAAAAAACTAGATGGAAAATCAGCCTGGTAATGGTTATGCTAACAGGCCAGTTGGATTCAGGCAGTGGGGCTGTTACCTGAATGAACTCTGAAGCAACTGAAAGAAACAACAAGATGCATTCAAAGTCCTATTTTAGAAGGCTACAAGTATGTAGCCACTACTGATAGCAGAAAAATGTTGTTTTATACAGAAAATATGTTCAGTAGCTATTGCATTTTGTTATTAATACTATTGCAGTTTGACAGCTTTTTAATGAGGATGTATTATATGGAAATTCAACACTGACACTTTCTTCAGAAAAGCTGGTGTACAAGGCGTAGTTCTGTGAACAGGACTGCAGAAACGTGATGTTTGCTTAAACAGAATCGCTGTGGTTCTAAACGTACCACAGTGTGGGCGTGTGTACTGCGGGGGGACTGAAAAACCTTTATGACGAGTTGCAAGGGATTCAGCTTGTTGTGTCTGGTGTGAGGACTGCTGAAAATAAATGTAAATCACTGTTTACAAGTAGTGGAAAATCTCTATGATGAACATAAATAAATATTAATGTAAAGTATCCTCATTTTATTGGAAAGCACTGTTTTCATGCTAAATTGATATTCTCTAATCATAAACCTTCTTGATATCATAATATCTCATTTAATATTGCACTTTATGATTTATGAATTTTGAAAGTGTGTTATATAAGGCACATTGCTAATCCAAAAAACCGTATAGCTTTTTTTCTCCTGACTGTGAATATTAGACAAGGTGATAAGAGATACTATTTCCCTCCCTTCTTTTCACCAAATGCATCTCCAAAGCTTCTTACTGTCAACCTTTGGCAAATATTGGAGATTTTCTGCAGAGGCTGTGGCATCCTGCAGAGCTGATAAAAATGAAAGTGGCTGAATCAATTACACTGCACTCTGCCAATGAATATTTATTAAATTCCATCAAGGAACAACTAACAGTGAAAGACATCATGCTGGCAGCAATTTCAACGAGAGTACCTTGAACAGAGTGTGCTATCCACAAAGTTCCCTGAGAATTTGATTTCCCAACAATGGGATTGATATGGAGTAATTATGAAACTGGCTCCTTTTGTGGAGTAGCAGAAACTGGTGCCAGGAGTGTTGGGAATCTAAAAATGCAATTAGTCATATTGTAAATCAGACACTTAAGAGGACAGGATTAGACACGTATGCGTCGAGTTTACTTGTTCAGGCAACAATGCTGATCTGTGGCTGTAGAGTGGAGTTCTCAATAGAATTTAAGAAATGCCAAATCACTTTCTGAGAATTCTATGGAGATGGCAATGATTTAAGTACAATTTGAAAGTAATCTCAATACAAAAACCTGGGGAAGCAGTGATGCAGAATTACAAGCTGCTCAGGGAATCATGTGAACTGCCATTATAGCTCTAACAACATTTATAAGGCTGTTTAACCAAGAAAAAAATAATAAGAAAAATATCTTCCAGGTTTGCACACTTTGACTTCTGTGTCATCAGTGTGATCATTTATGAATTACAAAGGCTTGCCTGCAGTGAAAAATTACGTTCAGTGAGGTTGAAAATGCAAATTTATGTTGAATACCTGTATATTAAATTAAAGTTTTATTTCTGTTTCGAAGTAAATTAGATACTGCTTTACCAAAACGGGGGTGTGGCAATTCCCACCCTTACACCGAGTGTAGGTACTTCATCTAAATTCAGACTTTCTCCTTCCCTGATGGGGTTTATTTAAGCCCAGACTATGTGACAGAGCCAGCATAACATAAAACTCATGCAGTTGTGACATACGCGGTCCCTGAGATGAGACGCAAGTCTGTAGCACTCAAGGGAACTCCAGAGAGTAAGTCCAAACCATTACTTTCTGACTTTTAATATTTATTTTACTTACTAATATTTATGCAAGCCATTTTCTAAAACAGCTTTGGAATGTTTTTCTGGCCTGGACAAACCACTGAGCAGGAAAAGATTACATATAGATCTGAAAAAGTGCATAGGTCTACACATTTTTTCATGTTACTAGTGGTGTTGGAATGGGGCTGTTGAATCCTGGTTTTGAACAGGATTCTTTCTAGACCTGAGTCTCCTGAACAGGATTCTGGTTTTGAACAGGATTCTTTCTAGACCTGAGTAGTTAAGACCATGGAGAAACAAAATTTCAAAATAGTCTCCTTTTGCATTTATTTTTTGACACATACTGTAGTGTTTCCTTCTTTCATTCTTGTGGACACTGAATTTTAGTGACACTGAGCACTTCTTGCTTTCTGTCCTGGGAACTGGGGTGTTCAAACACCATGAATTGCATTAAGTCCTTGTTTTTGGAAAGTTTTTAGCAGAGCAGCACCGAAAGGCCATTGTGAATATGGGTGTGCTTATCAGCAAGTAACCGAGCACCTCAAAACAAGCCATACATACTGCTGGATCAGTTTGGCTCAGTATGTGGCTGCTCTAGGCTCAGGAGTATTCACAACATCTAAATATAGCCATTTATTTGAAAGTATTGTAGTCATAAGGGAGAAGAAGTGGCCAAGGTCACTCGTTTGTTCAATCTGGAGAAGAGGAGACTGAGGGGAGACCTCATTGCAGTCTGCAACTTCCTTGTGAGAGGAAGTGGAGGGGCAGGCACTGAACTCTTTGTGGTGACCAGTGACAGGACCTGAAGTAATGGCCTGAAGTTGTGTCAGGGAAGGTTTAGTTTGGGTATTAGAAAAAGGTTGTTCCCCCAGAGGGTGTTTGGGCACTGGAACAGGCTCCTGAGGGAAGTGGTCACAGCACCAAATCTGACAGAGTTCAAGAAGTGTTTGGACAATGTTCTCAGGCATGTGGTATTAACTCTTGGGGATGGTCTGTGCAGGGCCAGGAGTTGGACTTGTTGATCCTTGTGAGTCCCTTCCAACTCAGGTTATTCTGTGGTTCTGTAATTAGGGGAACCTCCAAAGCCCTTTGTGTTCTGAATCATGCATAGGTTAGATTCCAAGGCAGATGGGAAATACAGTTTTTCATACCATTTTTCTAAGATAACTTTGCAGGTGAAAGGTTGAGTGTTGGAGCAGTTATGAGCCATTGTGAGGTGTTCTCTGCATGAAGCAGAAAGGACAGGCTGATGTTTGTTCTACCAATTAAGACTGAACTAGGAGAATAAATTGGCCACAGCCTAGGGATGCATGAGGAGAGTGAGTTAAGTGATGCAAATGGGATGAGCCATTGTGAACTCCGTATGTCTTGGCAGTGGAGGACTTACAATGACCATGTACTTCCACTTTTATGTAATGTAGGGTAAAAGTCTTCCTCAATGTCAGTGTGATCTCCACTGTGTGATACTGACTTTCATCTGCCTGCTCATAAGACCCAAAAAAGTTGAACAGGCAAGATCTTTGATAATCTGATGTTTACAGATCACAAATCTTCTCTGTAGCCACAGTTTCCCCCCCGGGAGTTGTAACTGGAAACTCCAGGTCCTTGCTTCAAACAAACAGTGTCATTTTACTCTGCATTAGACAGCACTTCAGACAAGAAAAGCCTCCAAGGGCAAGGACTGCCTTCTCAGGGCTTGCTCTTAATCTGCTCTTAGTGTTCCCTACAGAGAACAGCTGACTGGTATTGTTTAGGCCTGCTGCAAAGCTTACCAAAATACACTAAAGCTCATCTTCAGTGCTGTTTTGCTGCCTTGGTGTGCCAGTCCATGGAACCATTGTGCAGAGACCCTCCCAGGAGAATGCGAGGGAGGAGTCCACACACTGCAATTACTGCTCCAGCCTGATCTCTGTTCGGAAGGAAGCACAGTAATTGCTTATAACATAGTAGGTCATGCAAGTTCTCTTCTGTTCAATGACAACCAGCTACTATGTTGGGTGTCAGTTACTAGTAGTAGACACATAATAATTTCTGTTATAAAGTGTTTCTGAATCCTAGCACAATGACTGGAGATATCTGGTTACTGGTAATGACTGGAAAACTGCACAGTGTCTGGTAAATGCCAAATACTACAAAAGGGCTATTGCTTTGCATTTTATCTTAAGTGTTTCAATCATTCTTAGGTAAAACAAGGAAAGTGGTTGATAAAAATTCGGAAAAAAAAGTAGCAGAGAACAAGCTGCCCTCAGTATTCTGGAGGGATAGAACAAAAGGAGCTAGTGTGGTCTCTGGATGTACAAAACATGGTAAGCTGGCAGAGAAAGAGGAAATTGCTTTCAGGTTTTGCAGGTATAATTTCATATATCAGTAATGGTCTAAGTTTGTTCAGAGTGTGAGCCACCTATGCAGTTAAATCAGAAATTTCTCTTGCTAACAGTCAGGAATAAAAGTTGAAAGAGTGTCTGCACTCAATTACGAGCATTAGTTTTTTGCTACTATGGAGTAGCTTTAAAATTGACTTTGTATCAAAAATCAAAGCACGTACGGTAATTCTCTTCAAGTGAGGTCAGTCAGTTCCCTCTCTTCCAAATATTGTAGGACTTCAAAAGGGCAGGAGGGAAAAGTCATTGCAGTGCAGAGAGCTATGACCATATCTGCAGTTCCTGGCGGCAGGAGGCTTACTGTACACTAGATGCCCAAATGAAGCTTGCTGCATTCAATATACAACAAAAAAATTAGCGTTCAGAATTTTTTTCTGGTGTTTTAGATGTACAGTGGTTGTGGCCTTCACACAGGAGCAAAATAAGACCATATTAAAATAATTTAGGTATTATTTAAGGCCGAGCTTTATGTCCTGTGATTGCTTGAATGATGTTGCCAAGCCCCTTGCTCATGTAGGGGACTTCTTTGGGAAGTCTCAGAAGACCAAACTACACCCTTTCTTTGGAAACATTCACAAAGAGGACACCTGCTGAGAAGGTTTACTGCGCAGAGTAAGGAGATACATCTTGTTAGAAACTTTGATCAGAAGGGCAACATTGCACTCCCTGCCTGTTAAACCTCGAGGGGCCACATTGTAAGTGCTCTTCAACAAACCCTCTTCTCCAAAGGTGTCTCTGCACAAAGAGTACCAAGTCACAGACAGGAGTAACAAGTGAAATCCCTTTATTTCATAGGAGATTATTGGTCTTGATCTCAGCACAGGACAGAGTTTATTTTTCCAGTCATTTTCTTTGCTTAAATTGGAGAAGGTTTTTCTAAGAACTATTCAGAGTTTTTAAATAAGAATTAATATGTTTCTTGTCTTTTCCAAAACCTGCAGTGATGCTGATCTGTATTTTGGTTTGCTGTAGGAGGATGACTGGAAATACAGGGAAACAAACATAACCTAATGCAATGTTTCTAATGCTAAATAAACTTATAGTTTAATTATGTTTGTATATTATATAGTCACTTTTCCTGGGTGTCCTTGCCACCATGCATCATAATTTGCATTTTCTGGGAAAAAGAATTTATACTGCATTCATATGTATATGTTCTTCATAAGCAGCTTTTTTGTCTGTATTGACAGGTCTCACCAACCCATAATCGTCCTGCAGGGAGTGGAGAGCAGAAACAGTCCCACACAGTTCTTTCATCACCGCCTAGAGTAGCATTTGGCTTGAGGTATGGGACCATTAGCTGCTGCTGACACACCACAGCCTCCCAACCTGGAGGGCATTCAGTAAATAAGATCACAGTGGCCAGAGAAACAGAAAAAGCCCACCATCAGCCCTCATTGCAGTTCTCAGGCAGGTTCTTGCTGGAACTCTTCAAAGTAAGCGTTCAGAACCTATTTTTGCTACCATCAAAGGTAAAGTTCAGCTGCACTGTCTGGCTTTGCACTTTTCCCTGAACGGCTGGACTGTCTTATATGTTTACCACCCTTCAGTCAGAATGGTATTTGGCTTCAAAGGAATTATAAAGAACCCTGTCCTACAATAAATTAGATCAAGGCAAAGCTTTTTATGCCTTGTCTTCCTAGACATAAGATGCATTAATTTCCATTAAATCTAACTGATATTTGATCAGAATCTACTTTTAAAGTGTTCAAAAAGTTATGTAAAAAATGAAACTGTAATGCTGAATTTCTTCCAGTAAAGAAACTCCTTATTTCTCATAGTTCTAAAGGTGACTGTAGCCTAAAATGAGACAAGAAGATTTCATGCTTTTCATTTTCTTCATGACTCTCAGATCATTGCATATGCTGCAAACCAAACTTGGGATCTTCCCAGTTCATGGATTGTGCCCATTAATTAATGTTCAGTAATCAGAAAATGTGTGGGTATGCAAGAGAGGAATCATCAGGCAATTCCCATGTGTGCCATGCAACATGTAAAACAGGGATTAAACTGTTCTGTTGGTACAGTTACTTTATTTAAAGATGCCGGGACAGGTGGCATTGCTGTAGTGAACGTTGGACTGCTTGGTGAAGCATTGCTCCTCAGGTTTGCTGGCTTGCGGTGTGTTGAATAAAAAAAATTCCATTTTAACAGTTACTTGGATCATTTTCTGAACTTGTGATCTTTTGAGTGTGGTTGAAAGATGGAAAACAGGACAGTTTTTACAGCTTTAAAAGCAGGTGCTGCCCACCTTGCTGGCTTTGGGGACAACAGAGAAGGTGCACACAAGAATGTGCTGCAAGTGAGAGCAAGGATTAAAACCTTCCACTCACTTTGCTGTTTTTCAGTCGATAAGCTCAGAGCAAACTGTGCAGGAAGGACCAGCAAGGTTAGGAGCTGGTAGCTTTTCTTCCCTTTGACATTGCTGTGACCTGCTGGTGGTCAAGGTGTGCTGCTCTGAGCTATGCCAAATATTTTCACCACAGCTCTGCAGCACTTTAGCCTGACCTGGCCTAGCCTGTACTGTGGAACAGCTATGATTGCCCATTATGGCTTGGCACTTCATGTGGCTAAAGTATAATTTATCTAGTCCAGGTTTAGTTGCTGGCTAAAGTCAGGACTGTATGTTCCTGGGATCATCCCAGGAGCAGAGGAGCAGGCTCAGCAGCTCGCTGCAGAGGCTGTGGAAGTGGGGCAAGGAGAAGGCCTGGTCCCTGTGAGCGGTGGGGTCGTGGCCATACATATGTCTGTCGCTTCATCAGCTCCCAGCTGGCACAAAAACAGCCCAAATCCTGCAAAAGACCCAGGGTTCTCTGCCTCCTGCACGCCGTTGAGTTTGCTATCCTGGTCTTAGAGTGAAAAGCAAAACTACTAAAGCATCTTGTTAACGAGCTTCCCTTTTTCTCTGACAGGAAGCCTAGAGGGGAGGGGAAAAAGTGTCGGAAAGTCTATGGGATGGAGAACAGAGATATGTGGTGCACTGCCTGCCGATGGAAGAAAGCCTGCCAAAGGTTCATCGACTAACGATTGAAATTATGCAGACAATTTGGGGAGAGGGAGGACAACAGCAGAACCAGATTGCTGCAGCTGCACTGTATCACTTCCCATTTTCCCCTCCAGTGATGTGGTGTTGGGGGTTTTGGTTTTTTGGGGTGGTTTTGAGTTTTTTTGGTTGGGGTTTTTTGGTTGTTTTTTTTTTTTTTAGAGCTTTGTATTTCAAAATGAAGCACTTGTAGCCAAGGAGAAGCACTAACTAAAACCTGTGTGGAGCAATAGAGAAAAAAAAAAAAAAACAGCAAAGCCAAGACCACACAACAAAATCTGTCTCAGTAGGTTTGGAAACCAGAGCAGCTATTAGTGTTCTTCTGTAAAGAAAAGGAAAAAGTTGATTATTTTGCTAACTCTGAGCTGCTTGCTCCCTAGGATCATTTTTAACCATTTCAGTCTCTGCTGTGAACATCTGTATTTGCTAAACTGAACAATTTTTCTTTTCCTGAAACGAAGATCTCTTTTTGAAAGCTTTCTAATAAACACTTCAGAGTCATATAAGCTACAGTTTTCTCAACAAAAGCTGTACTAAGACTGGAGACTGCTAAATAATTCTCCTGATACAAATGATCATGATTATATTTTTGAAAAGGGGACGTGGGGAAGAGTTGGGATTTTCATTTGTTTGTTTATAGGAGAAAAGCAAAGTCTGATTTTGCAAGAAGGACAAGCAGCATTCCAGGAAGATGTTTAAACGAGGCACAGACCAGTGGAGTGGAACAAAGTAATTTAAGTACCAAATTGGATTTTGATCCTCTGGAGGAAGAAGAGCAGCAATGGCAAGTCACCAGCAGATACTGTCAAGAGAATTTTGAGGGAAGAAATCGGTGATGCTTGATTGAAACTCACAAGAATACAAGGGGGCTCCAGTAGCTTTTCTTACTATTCTCCCCTTTCTGAGGGGGGGTGAACAGTTGGACCAGCACAGCTGTTGCTGCAGGAGGTCTGTGAAGAACTCGTAAATGCAGCCACTAGGATTATATGTAATACCTAATTCAGGGACATGATCCAGCCCAGCAGTTCTGCTTTTGCTTCCCTTTCTCTTATTTGAGAGATTGTTGTTAAGATAATGGTTTGTTCAGCTTTTACTTTGAAAGCTACTAAGATTGATTTGAAGCAAAAAATTGGTAGAGAAAAGAAAATACCCCCTTCCCACAACATCATCTCAGAAAAAGAAGTACAACAGCAAAGGAGCAACATATTTGTGGTAAAAGACCATTTCTTAACTCATTTTGATATATGAATTAACAAGTTTCTCTACTTGCAGTACTTGGATTCATTTGGGTACTTCAGTTTCTCTGTCCATTAGGAAGTATACACTGGAATGCGGCAGCCTGTTGTTCTGTGTCCACTTGTATAAAATCCTGTTAATTAATGATTATTTCAATGAAAAAATAAAGGAAGGATTTACTAGGAAATGAATGTATATGGCGAAATAATACTTGCCTGTTAAAGAAAACAAGACACCTTAAAAAAATCAAAGACACAGAAGCAAAACTTTGTCTATTAATAGAGGCATGAAGGGCCACAAATGCCCAGGTTATTTTTTTTCATAGCATTTGAACTAACTGAAATTAGACCAAATCTTTTTCTACTTTTTTTTTTTTTTTTTTTTTGATTGTCTAAGCTGGCTCATTCTCACAACAGGACTTTTAAGTATCTAAACAACTTTCTAAAATCTGGTCCAAAGTTCACTTGATAGCTTTATTAAGTGTGCAGCACTGCTTGTGTCTGTGTAAAAGCACAAAATAACAATGCAGTTGTTTGGAATACACACCGTGGATTCCATAAGGTAGTACTGAAAAGAAGAAGCTATAATAGGAGCTACTGAAGGTTATCATCTGATTCTCTGTGAACAAGTTAATTGGGCAATCAGGTGCCTAATTTGAGCATGCTATTTCTGCAGTTATTTACAAATTGTGTAATTTACATGCACAAGTGGCAAGATACGCTTGCATGCATGCAATTACTTGATTTTTTTGCCCAATTGTGTTCTCTAAGTCATTAAAAAAAAAAAAGACTCTGAAATCCAGTAAGACCCTTAGATATATACACGAGTGTTTATGAGTATTTTTGTATGTGTGTATGTGTATATACGTGTAAAACTATATATATTATATAGTTTTATATGTGTATATAAAATCTGAAATGACCAGGGAGAAGAAAGATTGTTTTCTTTACAAATAGAAAAAAAAAGACACTAAGAGTCAGTGGAGATACACAGACACTGTATTATCTTCATTCCTCTTAGTAAAACGTGGGTTTTCTTTACGTGTTGTATTTTTTCAATTTCCAGAGTAAAATACCTCATAGTAATTCATAGACATTTTATCTTCAAACACTGGGCTTGCTGATGGTGTACTTACTTTGATAGAACTTTAAAAATTTGGGACTTTCCCAAGATACTCCTGCCAATTTGTTCCCTGCCTCCCATTTTTACAAGCACTCCAAGACTATAAAGCATTCCGTAATTAATTTGACTGTTGTTGGACTAACAGTATTTGCCTATATATTTGTTGTTCACCTCCTTTTTGCTTTGGAGGATTTTTTTGAAAATAATGTATCGGATTGTATATGATTTCTGTAATGTCATGGCATTGTGAGCACCTTTCCCGAGGGCACTTTATAGATTATTGTAATAAGATTATTCTTTATAAATTTCTGCACAGAAGAATGGTTTTGTTGCCAGACCAGATTGCCCTCTGATACAAATTGGATATGGATTACATAAGGGACTAAAGCCACAAACCATTAAAACAGGAGAGAAAGATGGTGTTAACAAGGCAGAGAACAGAAGGTATTGATAAATCCTGCCAGGACAAAGCTAAATTACCAGTATTTTTACACAACCTTTAATCAGTGCTTTATATTAAATCAGTCTTGGATCTTGTGGCTGTGGTATTTTGATTCATACATAGGCACTTGTCGAGGTACCATGCCTGAACCAAGGCCGGCGATAGCGCGACAGCCCGGCTGCCTGGCCCTGCGCAAAGTGTTCTGCAGTTGCTTTGGGCTTTGAACTCCAATTAATTCATGTTGCACAAGCAGTTCAGCACCTGCTGAGATCCCCTTTGTGATCCTCACACAGCCAGCAAGAACAGAAATGTCAGCAAAGCCTTCCTTCTGCTGGCAGTACTGATCATAGTCTGGAGTAATCTCTTCCATTTTTTCAGTCTCTTGCTTCTGTGTTGCTTTGGGCTGTGTCTCTGTCCTGACTCCTGATTTATCTCACACTTCTGCACCGACTTCTCCAAAACAGTCAGATTTCTTTGATCTCCTGCGGAAGAGCTAGCCTTCAGGCTCTGGTCATTCACTGGCTTTACTACATGCCAGTTCCGGTTTTCAGTTTCTCTGTGGGAGGTAGGTCATTGTCTCTGGCCCCCCAGAGAAGTCCTGAACATCATGCAGTCTCTATGTGCTACAGGGATTTGGACGTGGATTTATCTATGTCGAGAGCCAGAACTTGATACAAAAATGTAAGGATCTGTGTTATTGTTAATAGTATTGATGTTGGTAACAAAAATTGCCAATATCAGTATCAGAGTGGAGATAAACTGTATTGATCCCAAATATTCCTTAGGAGTTTCCATGTTAGAACAAAACTATTTCCCAGTTCCCCATCCACCCCATCCCTCAAAAGATCTGGAAAATGAGATAATTTTAGAAGTGGGAAATTTTAATGGCAATTTTTAATGTTGACTGTGCTCCAACTGCTCCTCTGTGAGGCTATTGAACATTAAAACTCAGATCATTAGTCATAAAACGGTTTCCACACAAAACAATGTGCCTGATTCTCTAGTGCCTTGCACAAATGCAGCAGGATATACAAGATGCAAAGTGAGTAAAACGTCTTCTGTTCCAATTTGCAAGTTTACACTTTTAACCAATACCAGTCATCACCTAGCATGTACCTGTTGGCAGGTCAGCCCTGCTTGTGTGAATAAGCTGAGCAGAATGCCTGTCTGTCCAGTTACTTTCCCAGATCCTTAGCCTGGTATGAGTGTTAGCTGTCTATCTACAAGTTCCTTGCAGCCATTGGCTATTGCCAACGTCACCATCTTTATTCCTTCTCCCTTTCATTTTTCACAAGAATGACTAGATAAGCAGCACAACAGGAGGCAAAGCTTTAGCCAAAGGCTCTTGTAGAACCTGCATGTTAGATTCCAGCACCGTGCAATGTCCCAGATGTTCTTGGCACTAATTTTATTTCGTCATTCATTCTGATCCAGTACATTGGGATGGTTTTCTATTGGTTGCTGTGGCCTGGGACCAGCTAAAATGGCCCTGTCAAGAATCCGGGACAATCACTGTAAGAATGGCAATACAAAGTGATTTCTTTCGTCTCCTGCCTGTGTATATGTTGGAACATATCTCAGAAACAGGGCATGGAATTAGAGGCTTGCTAGCCATTTGCAGAGATGTTGGAGGTTGCCACTGAGGCTTCCTTCTGTTGGTTCAAAGTTGGAGGCATCTGCTGGAGAAGGTTGTGCTGCACCTTTTCTTAGAAATATTTTGATACAGAAACGCTTGTAAAGTCTCATCTTGATCTTATATTTTATTCAATCTTCCTGTGAGGTGGTAGCACTGGAACTGAGAGCAGTAAGGAGTTTGGGCTTTAATCTGCATTTGTCAGGATTTTTCTGGTAGATAACCAGGCAGTTGTAAAGTATCATAGTGTAGATTTTATTCTAATGTAAAGTCAGCAGAGTTTTATGGTACCTTTAGAAAATACCTAGAAGGAAGTAATGGGCAGAAATCAAGCTGAGGGTTTAAATACACTCTCTGTCTGCTAGATGGGAGCAGCCTTTCTTTGCATCCATATGGAGCTGGAAAATCTTCAAGATTGCGAAACAGCCGATGTACACCTATACTTGAGAGTGCCCACTTGAACTGCTCGTTCCATCTTGAACTACAGTGCTTTCCCTCTGACCGTGCTCTCAGTTCTATCCAAATGCAGGAATTAAGGAGGTGTGTGTCTTCACTTGCAACTTTCTGAGTTTATTCCTCAATATAGAAAACACTCATCATGTTCTTTGTGCTTCACGCAGGCCACTTGTAACAGCAATGCAGAAAGACCCTGCGAACAGAAGTCAGCCTGTTTCTGATGGCACCAGGCAGAAGAAAGTACAGGTTGCTCTGGTGCTTGCTCACACTCACAGCAAGAATTCGTTCAGTTGATGAAATAGAAGGGAATAGATAAATTTATTAACAAGCCAGTGTTCTTGTGGTTTTGGACACAACACCTATAATGTTTCTCCTCCTGTGTTTGAATCTGAATGTGGGATCTCTAATGCACCCTTGAGGGAAATAAAATGAGCAATGTAAATGCTCTTTCAGCATTAAATCTGAATTCTTTGTGTAATTAAAATCTAAAGATGGACTTGAACATTCTAAAATGTTTGAGTGTTGGTATTTACTGTTTGCCAGTCCTCTTAGGGATTCAGGTTTGATTCTGGAGTCCTTATCGTAGTATGTGATACCCAGTATCGATTAGTACGTGATGTGTAATGGCAATGGCCAGATAAACAAAAGTTACTAAAAACTTGTTGTTTGTTAAAAACTGCCTCTGGAAGACAGGAAAAAAGAAAATAGTTAATAGAGATTTCCTCAGGGAATGTGAGAGGGCTGTAAAGGCAGGATGCAAGTTTATTTGAATGGAAGATGGCTAAGAAAATGATTTTTTTTTTTCTATTTTAGGCAAAATTAAAAGAGCAATATTTCACTACTTGAATTCTTAAAATTAGAATGAAGCACTAATCGATGAACATGATCTTAATGCTGTAGCTTAGGAAGTTCCGAATAAAAAAAAATATATAAAAATACAGAAAATTAGCTTGAACCATAACCTAATTTTAATGTAAATCTATACATTTGTGTAAATCTTTTCAGGATCTACTGTAAATATAAAGGCTTCTTGTCTATAAAGTTGCTTGGTCAAAACATGCTTTGTCTATAATTGAATTACTTCTTACCAAATGACTACAGCAAGCAAAAAAGCAGTATGTTAGCATAATATCCTGGAGAGTTGTGTGTTGCACTTTGCAAAGGGCTAATTCTACATGAACTTAAAACATGTCACTGCATATTTTTTGTTATATCTGCAAAGGTATCAGCTTCAGTAAACCCAAGGTTTTGAGCCGTGCTATCTAGGATTTTGAAATTTTGCAAGTTTTGCAAATTCTCAATTTTGCTTTATTTTTACCCAGAAAAATGCTATTGGATCCATAATAATTTTTTCCTATCAACCCTTTTTCCTGTGTCCAGGCACTCTGTTTTGCAGCTTCCCAAATGTGTATACTGAAGTGAATAAAAATCAGCATCTTCAGTATTAGGACCTACAAATGTAAATAGCATTTACATCGTATCAGAATTTTTAGTATCAGTGTTTAACTGTGGTAATTAATTCTTAAAATGATGCCAACAAATCTTGCAGGGAGGAGGAGCACATAGTCTATAAATTAGGAAGTATGACTGCACAGATGAAGAACTGCTGGTATTACAAGAATAAAATGTAGGCTTCGGTTCATCAGAGCACTCGAGTATGTGTTTACCTCCACTTGTGGAGTTTCTTGATGAGACTCCTTGTGTTTCTGAAGTTTGGCACACAGTTTTGAGCTCCTCTGAAATCAGGCCTTGGCAAGAGCAGATACTCCTATAGCTTTGTCTGAAATACACACTTTGTGAGACAATCTACCTTTTCCTGGGTTTATGCAATTTATCTTGTGTTTAGAAGACCAGACAAATTTAGAGAATTCTTTTTTTATTACAATTTTTTGCATTGCAAAAGGGAAGGTAAGAAAGAGACAAGCTCAGCTGTACGTTTCATCATGTGAAAGCATTGGTTAAGTTTGTAAAAGATGTGTATTTGACATCAAGCTCAAAGAAGCTTACTTGATTACATTGAAAAAAAGATGCATGATAAGCAGATTATATTAAACAAATTTCTCTTGTTCCATCTGTATTCCCTGTACACTCAACACTCCTCCAGGCAACTGGAGGCATAGGAGCTCTGAGTATGCAAGGAAATAAGTGAGTTTACTTAAAAACTTTAGGAATACTATGTTTTTAAGCCACAAATGATGTTGCCTATGTGTAGTTTTTTAGTATTAGAAGAAAATAGACAGTAGCCTTATTAACCAGGTGCAATACTTACAAAGGGCTAAATTAGGGAAACAAGTGATGTGTGTCTGTACATCACTGCAAATGTGCACTCTCTGAAAACTGACTTTTATGGCACTGCGATCTTAATACCTCTCTGAAATGATAATGTTGGTATAATTTTATGACTGTTTATAATACATTATGAAACAGGATTTGGGAATTCCTGAGAACCAAAAGGAGGAGGGGGAAATTGTAAATCACATAGACTAATGGTATGTTATTTTACATGACAAAAGTAAACTAAAACACCTTTACAAAGCCATACAAATTCTGGATTATTGAAAGAAAAAAATCTACTCCCCTTGGTTACAGAGATAGTTTAGTCTGAAATTTCCTTTGATTTGTTTCTTGCATTTTCTCAAAGGTTTGGGTTTGGTTTGGGGTTTTTTTTGTATTCTGATGGTGAAAACATTCCTAAATTACCAGTATTTGGCTTAAATGGTATTATTTTGAAAAAAATACTTTTAAAATTGAGTTCTTCATGATACTGTACAGTTTGAATGAGATCATGCAACATGATCTGCTCCAGCTTAAGTAGAGAGTTCATACAAGCAGAAGATTGTAGGAAAAGATTGCACTGAGGATTCATTGTTCAGTCACGAGAAAGATCTGAATGATCAGACTAAAAGCTCCACTCACGTATTTCTTCTCTCTATCTGCACTGCAGGGTTGATGGTAATACAGGCTGCCAAGTACAGTGTATCTGGCTATCTCACCCCTGTTTGGGGTTTTTTTTTGCTGATAAATAATGAAATACACATAATCTTCCCGTCTATCTCTCTTCCTGTTTTTGTCTTGTGCTCTGAGTCCAGAATTAGCTGAAAGACAGAAATAATCAGGTCTGTTGAGCAGAGGTTGTTTGGTTCTTTCCCTGTTTGACTGACTTCTAACAAAGGGCCAAAGTACAAACGCAGAGACGTTAGTCAAAAGAGGCTTCTTCCAGTCAGGCAAGACCTGAGGAAAATTGCTCAGATTTGGATCCCAGTATGAGGAAAGTAGTCTTAAGCAGTCAGTTACAGAAGTTCTGTGGTTGATTTTTGGTGTTTGGGGCTTTTTTGGTAAATTACAAGTCTGATAAAAAGTCTTACTGCACAATTAAGAGCAGAATGCAGATCTCATTGTAATGAGCTGAGCCCTTGAAGCAGTACAGGTTTTCTCAGGAGAGTTCCAATTATTCCCGTGAATGATTTCATTGACATGGGCTGCTGACACAGGTAATGGTTGTAGAACAAAGGCACATGGGTTTTCCTCTGTGAGCTTTCTGCTGGAATTGGGAGTGTGAAATTGGGAATCTCCCTTTCTGAGGGCTTGAGAATTGTGCATTTGGCTTTGTGAGAGGGATGGATACAGTGCCGGGCTCTTGAAAGAGTTTCTAGCAATACCAGAGGGGCAGTACTCTGGATGTGTTACTTAGTGACAAATTTAGGAGCTGTTAGGCAGGTGGTATTCAGCCTGTAATTGTCCTATTGATACCAGCCCCAGGGAGAAGGGGGTTTCTCAGTATGGGATCCAGGCAGCCAGCCTGTGTGAAGTGAGTCACCGCCATAATCTGTGTGATGTTGGCTCAAGTGCTGCCTTGCTGTGTCCAGCTTGAGGGAGGTTGGTTATCTGCATGCATTCGTGACATGTTCATAGTACAGAACACTCTTTCGAAGAGAGAGAATCTCTTTTTCAGTGATTAAAATAAAACTATGGTATAACTTTTATGTTGCAGAAGGTCACTGAGTAAGCCACAGCACTGTCAGACTTTGAATCAGACATAGTTGTTTCCCTCCTTCCAGAGCCATGCTGCATCTCCTGTGGGGGCTCTCACCGAGCCCTGTAACCTTAACCAAGTTTTTCCCAAAGATTTTCTGGAACGCAGCACTGAGCCCTAAACCAAGTTTGACCCCCAGGTAAAGGAAGCTCTTTCCAACTCTTTCCCAACTCTTAGACTTCCTAAATTAGTGTTTTATTAGTAGACCTTTATAAAGGGGACATTGCCCCATGACTTTCCTTTGGCATTTCTAACACGGCACCATCCAGTGCTGCGTTTGCAAGGAGCCAGACATTATCTTGGTCAGTCATGGGGTTTGGCATTTTTTACATTTAGACCACTGCATTTTGCCTCACACTGTAGTTCCACAGCAGGTTATGGTGACATAAGCTTGTGCTACTGTTGAAAAAGTTCTTTCTACCCCCAGCAGAGATATTTCCAGAGAGAAGTCTCCTGAGTTGTGCTGGCTTGATCCAGTCCTGTAAGTGTAGGTCTGTATAAAATGCTAGATAGCTTACGGCCTGCTGGGTTTGTGCCTCTGCTCTTTCATGTGGCAGGCATGGTAATACTGTCTTTATCCCACTCTGTCTTGTCTGGAGTCTCATTAAGGACCTGAACTTGCACATACTCCTACAGCAGCAAGCTCAGGAGAGCTCCACTTACGGCTGGAGGCATTGATTTTGATATGAAATGAAATATATAATGGAAAAGAGAGGAGTTAGATCAATAATTGTACGTGCAATGAGTCTTAAAACTACATCTTAACTGCACCATGGTTTTGCTAAGCAGATATTGGAGGAATTAAAGGACATGAAAAACAACCTTACTGGACCTTGCTCCTCCCTGAACCAGTCTGGAATTATTCACAGTAGTCTCAGGACCTGCAAGGTTCATTAAGGGGCTGGGAAGTCATGACCTCTGTAGGTCTCTGGGCTACAGGGAACCGGGGTACACTTCTTACCCAGACATGGTAGCAAACAGGAAAGGTCCTCAGCTGCTTTGCTAGTGCAGTTTTTCGTCCTCTTTTTTATTACGGCATCAATTTAATAGTGATGGGAATGCTGGGCAAAAGGTAAAGGGTCATCAGGTAACTGAAGAAAGAGGACCATCAGCATCAATTGCACTGTGGGGTTTTTTAACTCTCTGAAAAAACAAGCATGTTTTCTTGTCCCCTGTTACTCATATTATCTCATGTAAGAAAAGTATTTCCATCATAGAAAGGGAGTGAATTTAGCACAGGGTAAGCAGCTGTAGGGAACTAAAAACCCAGTTGCCCAGTTTTTATGAGTAGGGGATTTCTAATACATTCTGCTTGCAGTAGACTGCAGTATTTAGATCTACACATCCTTTTATCTTGCTTCAGTCACAAAAGAGCCCACATACATTGTTCTTCCTTTGTTTCCTATCAAATCTTGTTTCAGAGAGTATAAAGTAAATTTCTTTTTTAAAAACCAATTTTTTCTGAATTATTTTTAGAACCAGAACATTTCCTCTTTGACTTCAGTATAAAATTACTGAGCTTTAAGTTGCTCTGCATTGCACTTTATATGTTTTTTTCACTTTCTGGGCCATGTATTTTTGATACACAAAACAGTAAAGGTTTTATTTATCTAGTTTTAACTTGAAATTAACCATGAAACTAAGATGCTTTTATAAAAATGCAAGTTCCATAAAATACAGTAATTAATCTCTTTGGGTCAGAGACATTTTTTAATGATACATGGAGAAATACTATAGCTTCTGAAATTATTTATCATTTTGTAAGTTCAATACATTAATGGATATCACGGTTTAAAGTGGAATGTGAATAAGGAGGAGGCAAAGTTCTAGACAGTAGATTTCCTTATATGCAAAACCTACATTAGTTTAATTGGTAAGGGTTTAAAAAAATAGCCTTATCTAGTTTAAAGAAGTGTAAAACTGTTTAACAGGCAAGTTTAAAATGCCAAGAGCTCATAGAAGTTTGGAAATGAGTTTAACAGAAGCAGCCAGGAGCTGTGTTTTTCCCCATGCTGGCACAGCACTGTGCAGTGGGCAGCCTGCGAAGCCCCTGGGCTCTGCAGGGGCTGAACTCATGCCAGTACAAGGCACCCGCTGAAGCTGTAGGAGAGTATGGATTTTCCTGCTTTAAACAGCACCTCTCCAAACCTGCAGGCCCACTGCCAGGTTGGAAATAGTATTTCCATTTGGTTTTTCCTGACTTTGTCCCCACTAGTTTTGGGAACTAGTGTCCTAAAGACAATCCTCTTGTTCCTAAGTGAGTGGATGAACTCGTCTTCCCCCTGGTTTTGGTGTTAAGCTTACAGCACTCACACTATTGCACGTAGTTTATCTTAATTTGTAGATGCCAGTTCCACCATTGTAAACAAAGAATGTCTACTCTGCCCCAGCACAGAATCCTTTTAAATTTTGTGGAGTATGTGGAAAAATAAAGACCAATTTGACTTTCACTTTGACCAAACTCTTTATTCCTCCATCCTTGCAAAAGCTCCTAGTTGGCCACCTCCCAGGGAGCCCAGTTCCTTTTCAGAGGCTGCCAGACATTCTGATCATTTCTACATCCATAGGTAAAAGCTGCTCAAATAGCCTGGGTATAGTTTTCACCTTGGACTGCAAATGTGTCACCTTGCCATTTGTCCTTCCAGGGACCACCGGGAGTCCCTGGAGCAAGGCAAGTGCACTGCCAGTGTTGTGCAAACCTTGTGCTTCGCATCAGTGATAGCTGTGCTGAGGAGAAGCATGGACTGATGGCACCTGTCCATCCTACCAGAGACGTGAGGGCTGCACAGCATGGCTCAGCTCTTGGAATTACAGGGAAAATTAAGCTTAAAACCTTTATAGTAAGCGCTGGGTGTCTCTGAAAACTCAGTCCATGTTCAGCTGAGGAACAAGAGCAGTGGCAGGCCCTCTCCAAGGTCGTGCTCTGTCAGCACAAGAAACAGCTCCGTGGCCCAAGTGGTTGCTGTATTTCCATGTATGTTTGAAGGAAGGCTTAGGAAGGAGGACTTGTAGATGCTATTCCTTTGCAGTCTGGTTTGATTCTGCCCTCTGGGGGCAGCCTGTGGGCCGGCGCAGCACATTTAAATCAGGGGCTTCCACTGACAGTGACTTGGACATAGCAAAAAAACTGTTTCTTATAAGAAGCAGATGATTTTATCTTTCTTACAACATCAAAACCACAAAATGCCACCGTGCACACCTTTGTCAAACTCTCACAGTCCCCTGTAGCACCAGCAGCTGGGGAGAACTCGAGAATTCAGAGGACCTTGGCCATAACTCTTCAAAAAGCCTCTGCAGTCCACTGAAAATAATTTAGTGCTGGATCAAAGCCACACAGACTTGGGCCCTCCAAAACTCTGAGAATTTTGCTGTTATTTCGCATTAAAAAAAGTGTTAAAATCTTTGTGTCAGCATATGAGTCAATTCTGCCTGCTGAACCAAGAGTACTTCCAATGGACTTCAGATATCTAGGGAATCATTCTCAGTACAAGTCAGGACACTCCAAACATTTCAGTTGTTTTTCTTAAATTAACATTTGCAAAATTAGCAGTGTGCATAGTAATGCCTAAAAGTCGATGAAAATAATTGAATGACTACTGAATTCCTGATTTGCTAAGCACAAGCTTCTGAGTTTTATTAACACACAAAACCAGCTTTGTACAGAGTAATTTTTAAAAATAGAGAAGGTTTGTTTTTTTCTCAAGTTACTCAAGCAGTTCAGGTAATAAATAATTTGTTTCTGGTCAATGCATTTTACAGTGAGCAAATCTCATCTTCTTGCACTTCTAATATTCATTGCTTGTATGGAAAAAAAATCTTCACTACTTTTCCATTTCCCAGTGAATGATTGGTTCACTAAGCAACAGGCCATTGCTGTTGCAATTCTTGACTTCAGATTGCAGAATATGCTTAGGTAACTTTAGTCTTGTTCATATGAGTCCTGGTTATCTGATTATTACTCTTTTTCAAGCTTCAAAAATGCTTTTGTGTAGTTTCCATAGATACGGTTGAGTAAAAGTTGCAAGGAAGAATCTAAGTCAAATGCTAAGTAAAAATCAAGTATGTGAAACAAACATGAAGATAAAGTATAATGAGCAAAGTCAATCCATTGCTGAATTAAATGTTTATAGAACATGTTGATTAGCAGAAAGTAGTGATCTTTGTTGAAGTTACATTTAGCAGCAGACCACTGTGTTTTAGTGTCACAAGTGACAAAGCAATTTTTCCTCAGAAAAAGTGCAAATGGAAAACAACATTAAAATAGATCGTTTAGACCAAGATTTTTTCAATTTAAGCCCATCCTGCCTGGTACATTACTGTTGTATGTTCAGGGATGCTCAGGACAACAGACATTCCTCATAGGAAGCAGCTAGGTTCCAAAGTGTCAACTAAATGAAAGGAAAGTGAGCAAACTCATAGGATTTTCTCAGTACTAGCTCAGCTATTGCAAAAAAAGACCAAAAAACCCAAAACAGCAAAAAAGCACTACTCACTACTACTGAACTAGAATTTCAGCAGTTTAAAAGAACCATGCTTTGATCTAGTTCACGCACCATAGCTAAACCCAGGTTTCTGTTGATTTGCTTGTTTGTCTTATGGGGCTTTTACTTCTTAACGATCCTCAAAGCAGGGTCTATCATTACTGAGATGACCACGGTTGAATAGAAGTCTCTTGAAATCCTGAAGTACATGATTAGAGAAACAACAGACTTGAAATGGAAAACTAGTTAAAATTATCCCAAAAAAGCAAAAAGAAAAGTTAATTCTCTTGTTTGGGAAATGCCATTCAGCTACCATTGACTCCCAGGCTGTGTGTTTAACTGACATCATGTAGCTTTGTCAGCTCACATTTTTGTTAAAAGCAGATGGTGAATAAACTACATAGCAAAGGACCTTCCTTTGGTCTTTGTAAATGAATGTATACATACAAACTATGCATTTTCACACAGCTGCATACTGTATCTTCACTCAGTTCAACCTTTCCCCTAGCTTAGAAACCCCCAGACTTCAGGAGCTGAAGGTGCTCCCATCTCCTTTTGCATATATTTGTCTCCTGTCTTGTTTCTGCTCTCCAAAAACCTTAGATGCAGGACAGTGGAATGCTGAGCTGCACAGCCCAAGGAGCAGAGTGGCTGGGGACCTGTGGCCAAGGCAGGGATCTGCCATGCTCTGGGAGACCACTTTGGGCTCCCAGGCCCAGCATGGCCAAAGGCAGAGCCGTGGTATTTGTGCTCCCTGTGCCAGACCTGCTCCGGCCCCAGCACCTCTTGCACTCTGGCTCGGCATCCTGGGCGCTGGGGCAGCCGAGCAGGACGAGCAGCTGCTCTCACACGGGGTCAGGAGCAGTCTGCAGCCACACTCGGTCCAGCTGAGCCAGGGAGAGGCCACTGCCCCTGGGCTTGCAGACACCATCCTCCCCCTTGGGACAGCCTTTCCAGCCACCCCAGCAGCCCCATTTCCTTCTGACCATCACTTCCCCACAGTGCCCTGCAGCACTTGTGAGGCAGGGATGGCTCCTCAGGGGTTGTGGTCTCGCTGCTGAGACCTGCTGCCCCAGGTAATGCAGTGCTCAAAATGCTCCGCCCTTCATCCTAATCACTGGTGGACTTCGGGGCTGGGATGTGCAAGGGACGAAGGATCAGAGCTTGGGTTTAGTGTACCTTCTGCTGGAAGGGAGCAGGAAAGATGGCAAATGGATGTCTTGTTCTTGTAGCTGGTATAATTATATAAAGGAAAAAGATACTGCATGCAACATTTCTTACTTAAATTTTGGGTTGTTGCTAAAATGTACATCAGCCCAGTCTACTCAATGAATGAAGTGTGTTTCTTATGCGTTATCCTACAGGAAGAAAGACCAAAAAAGTAGAAGTAATAAGAATATCCTTGCTTTAGAATAAAGCAAGCATGGACTCAACAACGAAGAAAGATTTTGTTTATATGCAAACTGTTGAAATA
The DNA here is from genome assembly GCF_020740725.1 of Corvus hawaiiensis. Taxonomy (NCBI): domain Eukaryota; kingdom Metazoa; phylum Chordata; class Aves; order Passeriformes; family Corvidae; genus Corvus; species Corvus hawaiiensis. The sequence continues at coordinate 15,775,608 of NC_063238.1, read as the reverse complement.
TTTGATAACAGTATGAAGGCAGTCATATTCTTATGTATCCAGAGATTTGCACTCATCTAGGTTATGTTTAATTGAAAAAATATTTTTGCATTATGTATTTGTGTTTGAGGGGCTAAGTCTTTAATTTTATATTCTTTACAAGAATTAGTGTGGCAATTGCGTTTTTCCATTTACTGAGCTACCTGCCCATGCTAGCTGTTCATTTGCATAAAGAATATTTCCACTACTTCAGAGGTTTTTGGATTGTTGGATTGTTGTTTTCAAAGGGAGCCTGCCCCAGAGGGTTCCACAGGGTTGTCCAGTGTGAGTGGGAGGCTCTCTGGAGCAGGGGGTCACCCTTACCAGGACGTGGCCTGGCACTGCAACAGACACACACGGATTCATTGCCCTGCAATCTGCAACTGCCCGGTGGGCCTGGGGTAGCTCCAGCTGCAGTCCCTCAAATCAAAGCTCTGACTGACTCTGTCAGTCCTTCGCTGTCACTTACTATCACAAAGTTAACTTTTTACAACGAGAAAGAGCTTCCAACTCTGGCACTGATGGAAATACTGAATACTTTTAATATATATATATATATATATATTTGGAAAGTATTTGAACAAAGTGTTTTGTCTTTTTTTATACAACTTTTAGCCAAATAGAAGAATTCTGATTATTACTTCTGTGGATACCTGTCCACCTGTAAATAAACTCATATATTCAGGTACATGAACCTGAAGAGAAAAAATAATAAAGACTGTTCAGGGGCTATGCGCTTTGCTAGCTCCTGGTTCCTTTGTACATAAGAGGTAACTGTTTAAATGTTGGGTGGGTTTTTTAAATTTACTTGTTGTTCCTCTAAAGAAAGAAGAAGAAAAAAAACTTTTGACTTTGTTTTCTCTTTTCTGAGTTAATACAAAGATTTTCTAACTTTTTACTGCAGAAATGGATAAATACCTGGTGCTAAGTGAACGTGAGTCAAACTGGCCATAGCAGACACACCGGTTAGAATGCACTTTTCCTGTGGCACACAATGTATTTTCTCAGAAGGGACTTTCAAAGGACTGTCAGATGTTTACATTTCTTCTTGTTGCCCCAAATAGTTTTGAATATTCAAATAACTTCCAAAAATAAAGTCATGGTCCATTACTGATGCGACAAATCCTTACATTTAAGTATCTACAACAGCTTTGTACAAATACCATTTTAGAGATAGTTGAAATATTGGGCTTTCATACTTTGTAATGCTTTGATGTGACAATAAATATGCTGTTGCTATCTAGTCTAACCTCATTGTAGACCTGTAACTCCCTGTTTCTGGTTATGTTATGAATTGCACTGGCTTGAATTCAGCCAAATACTGACTGTTCAGCTGAAATATTCCGACTGTTATGATGTCCACGAAACATTAATTAAATGCACTTGTATCTGACTACCATGGAGTATGTCAAATTATTCATGTAATAAATCCCTTGTGTATAACTTTTGTTAGTTGTTTATGTGAACTTCAGTTCTTTCACAGCCATGAATGCCTGTGCATCAACCAAGGACCAGCTGGAGTCAGTGATAACCTTTGCATCGACTTCATTATGAACAGGGTTGATGTTTAGACACTGTCAGCTAAGACACACAGGACCAGGATGTTGAATTCTAAGTTTTGCCCCTGTGAATTTGAAGAGCAGCTTTTAGCTGGTGACTGTGGTTTCCCACTTCCAGGCTCATGCTGCTCTTCCTGATGCATTCTGCAAGCAACGCTTCCCCTGTCTTGCTCTTGCCTGGCAGTCGGGGAGCAGCCTCCCTGTGCACAGCAAGGGACACTCCTGATAGCAAAGGATCGTTTGACCAGGATATGCCTTTGCCATAGTAAAGCTGATGAAGCTACTGCTTGAAACTTGCAAGCTGGACAGGCATTCCTGAAAAAAGGAGTAGTTTCTTGGGGGGAAAAAAAAAAAGTGCAAATTAATACCATTTCTGTCCAAATTCTTGACACCCCTTCTAGCTTTATTAGGTCATATTTAGATTTTCCTTTGGCTAATGCATTCCTACCTACTGCTGCAATGCCAACTCCAATATAAATAGCAAGGCTATTAAACTTAATGAGTGGTTTAATCACTCTTCTTGTGCTCGCATTTTTCTCCCTTCACTCAGCACCTTCTCACCACACACGTGCGCACTCCCTCACCTTTCCAGCAAAGGAAATCTGTAAACGAACCTGTTCTCTGAGCCGGAGGCGGAACAGCTCCGGCCCCGCCCTGCTCCCAACCCCGGTACCGGCACCGGCAGTCGGGCGTGTCCCGGCCGTCCCTCCGCAGCCTGCCCTGATCCAGCGGCTCCCGGGCGCTGCTGGGGCGAGCAGCGTTCCTTGTAGCTGCCGGTGGAAGAGCCAGTTGTCTTTGCAGCCTCGTTCCTGCCATGCAGGTACTCAAAGCTGTCTGAGTTTTATCGATAGAGTAGGGGATCCTATGGCTGACTTCTGTAGATATAAAAAGGAAGGGATTTGAAGTCATTTGAAGGAAGCATTTAGGTGATATTTCAGACTAAATTCCACTAATTAAATGCCACTTTAAGAGATGATAATCTCTGCTGTAATTGATGTTTCCAAAGACAGATGGGTTGTCTTCAGAGTTGCAGTTGTCATGCTTTCTACATTAAAGGGATTCCGTTTTAGACAAATTCAATACCTGTGCTTCCCCCGCTCCACTCCTGCACAGGCTTTGTCTCTTTTTGATCCAGTTCTGGACTACGAAATGACTAGCTTAGGTGCATTTGGTTCAGAAATACTTCACAACCTCATGTACTTCCCATAGAAAATTTTGAGACAGAAGGATTCAGTCTCTACCTGCATCAGTAACTTCCTCTTACCTCATTCCTTTTACTAAAATAATTCACTAGATGCAAATTTAGACTTCAAATAATCTTAGCTGCAAGAAAACAATTTCTCTTTAAATGACCTGTACATTTTGTACTTTGCATGCTGCATCATCTTGCTTTATGCCACTACATTTGAGACCTGTTCTCCAAATGCGGCCTTACAGAATCATTATGTTATAACATTACTTCTGATGTGAGTTTCTACTGGAAATCTGTTGCACCAGAAGCAAGTTTTTAGCAATGCAAATGTCGCTTAGAGAACAATAATATTATTTTGGTGCCCTTAACCAAACATATTATTTTCTAGTTTATTTGCTTAAACTGCCATCTTTTTTCTCCCTCTCCCACACACTCATTTCTGTGATGCCAAGAAAAATATTATGTTATAAAAATTGTTTTAAGACTAAGCTACATTTCTCTTTTTGGCTTGCAAAATAAAAAGCAAACATTATGCTAAGATTTATGTTCTGAATTTAACCTTGGAGAGGAAGAAGAATTTGCACCTTCCTGAATTATATTTTGCTTGTTTATCCCCAGATGATACCACCGTGAACAGACACAGCTCTTCTTTTTATTTTTTTTCTTTTAGAGATTCTGGGGAAGAGAAGAGGTTCCAAACACATTTATTTCAACGCAAGGAAAATGACAAGGAAATTTCTCATTGCTCTGTCTCAGCTTTGCCTTGTGATCCCTATAGTACAGTCTTGCTCTTAGACAAGACTTCAGTGATTTTTTTTCCAGGTTGTAAAAAGCCAAATGTTATGGATGGTGAGAAAGGGAGGAACCACTACCAAGGACTGGATTAAACCACCAAGGTTGTTTTTAACCAAGCAAAGGCCATAGCTCCAAGTGTCTTGTCTGACTGTGATGATCACTAGTCCACAACACACCCATTTCAGTATTTTTCAGTGAGATGTGAACATTCCCCTTTGGATATTGCCTAAAAGAAAACTTACCCATCCTTCCCAGACTTTCAAACTGTTAGCTTTTGCAGGCTTTTTAGCTTTCCTTCTTAATACTATAAGCAGCATTTTTACATATATATATATATATATATATAAAGATACATGTGATAATATATGTGTGTATATATATATAGTGTGTATATATATATTTCAGAGATGCTTTTCACTAAGTTTTCATAGTGACAGCATGCAGAAAAAGGGAAAAAACGATAAAACAGTCCTTCTTAGGAGAGATGAGAATAAAAACACGTGCAGCCTAAAATTGTATTATATACAACTGTTACCAAAAGCAACGCGGTGCTCACCAGGTTTATTGAAGCAGGTGGGAACTGCACAGTCTCGAGATCGAGACACATTTTTTCCACCCATTCAGTGGAGGTAAAAACTTATCCCGTGCTGACCTCCTGTGGTACGTAAGGAATCTGCAGTCGCCAAAAATAGTAGCCAGAAGTCAACAGCACAGCGAGTTCGGAGAAATACCGATGGGCTGGTCCTTCAGTCCAGGCTGGGAACGCAGGGAACACAAAGAGCACGTCCCAGGACACACATCCCACACGCCTTTAAACTTCGGTGTTTAACTCTCGAGCGCACAAAATCCTACATCTTACCCAACACTTAAACATGGTGAATCAATCAGGTAACAACAGTTCCTAAATTTGAGAAGGATTCATCTAAATTCCTTGCAAAGATACATGAGCAGCTTTAGCTGGGAATCTTGTCCTTCATCCTTGCAGGTCAGAGCTGTGTTTCTATCACCAGTACTGAGTTATCTCACTGTGTACAAGGCACGGAGCATCCCTCTCTCACTACTTGTGGTTGAGAGCATTTGACGAATTAATCTGTGGAAGGCCAAGTCTTTTGTCTCACTTCGGATACTTTGCTGTTGCTCCATTCCCCAGCGGCGCAGTGGACACCACAGCTGTCACAGGGAGGTGATACACATGCTCTACATCTCAATATTCACTCCTCTGAGTGCCTGCTCACATCACTCAAATCACCCATCCCCTTTAGGCTCCAGAGGATCAGAAAATGAGCCAGTAAGTGGGAACCCAAATGTGTTTAACACCATCCCTCAGTGGTGAGCCCATTTAAGGTCACGGGAAGCACACACTACTAGCTCTGCCAGGAGTGACCTGTCAAAGCCTGACGGCTGGGACCAGAACAGGATGATCATACTCTTACCCCACTCTGAATTCCAGTTGCGCTAGGTACCCTTTCATTTTGGTGCACCTATACCTGTCCCACTAGGCCTGCTTCCCAGTCCCTGGGATACACCTCACCTGCTCTCCAGATGATGCAGGGCATTCCCTACCCTCAAAGACACACGGCTCTCACTAACAGTCCCCGTACAAGTGTTCAGTAAAAACTGGGCTCTGAATCCTACCTCAGAAGAGGGAACAAATTTATTCCTGCAGCCTTGCTCTTTTGTCATTGGCAGAAAAAGCACTGTGTATAAAGCAGGCCTTCCCAGTGCTCCCGAAATTGGAGCACACTGAGGATGCCTTCATCTTCCCACACAGCTGGAACTGCTACTCAAACACAAACACCAGAGTCCTTCTAGCTGTAGATCCTGTGCTTTAAAGTCTCACCCCCTCACAGGGAGCAGAGAGAAAGCACCCCCAGAAATCACTGCCAGATATGCTTTTAAGTCTTTTTTAGGCCATCAACACACCTTCTAGCCATTGCAGAGGAGAAACTGGCCCTTTATTTTTGCTTCTCTTATTTCTCCCCTCTTTTGTGCTCTGGTGTCTATCAGCATCACTGCCGTTCCTTCCCGCCGTGCCTGCGGTATGAAGTCAGTGAAGTGGTGACTCACGTAACCAAGTTTAGCCTGAGTTTTTATTCAGGGCTGACCAGGCTTTCTACAGTGCCATAGTGCAGAGATTTCTGTTTGGAGACTCAGATGACATCCTCTTTAGAAAAGGGCTGGTTCCTTCCTTCTGGTCACAGACCTCTTGACCTACGAAATCAAACAGGATACAGAAGAAGGGAAGGAAGGAGGAAGGAAAATGTTTTTTACTCCCGCAGCTTTGGTAAAAATCAGAAATTCTCAAAAATATTTGCAAAATCCCACTCCCAGACTGCTTCTTTCTTGGGTTCTCTTTTCTTTAAATATTTGTGTTTTCTCCCAGAACTGTGGGTGAGGGGTTTTGGCATTTCAGGCTGAACTTAGACCATTTGGCTCACTACATGGGCTGATTTTCTGCGTTCCTCCCCCTGCCAGCTCTGTTGCTTCCCAAAGTGAGGAGCAAAATGAGAAGTACAATCCCTCACTGAAGACGTTTCATATTTAGAACCGGCACCTGATGAAGACGTATCTGCACTGCACTGCTACCAGACATGGAGAGAGGCAGAGTGGGTATGGTGTCAGGACAGGGGAACTAGAAAGCTATCAGAGGAAAGCAAGATGAAAGTGGAAGGGAAATGAAGTAAGTGGGTGATAAAATAATTCTGTTATATAGCAGCAAGCCAGAAGGATCAAAGGATCTCTTTTATTTGCATTTTATCCTCATTTCTGTTCCTTGCCATTTCCTTCCTCTGCTGCATATTATTATCACCTCTATTATAAAACTTTCTGGTTGCTTGCAATTATCCCCCCTTTAATCTCATGCTAGGCTCTTCCTCTTTGATCCATGCCTTCTTGCCATATGACTGATTGTGTGACTGCTGCGTATATATGTAAAAACATACATTTATTTCAGCTTCATTTCCCCATTGTGTCTCCAGTTAAGGTCTCTAAAGTCCAGGCAAAATTGTGTGTCCTTCCAAAATCCTTTCTGCTTACCTCAAGCAGGCTTGATTCAGCTCGCAGTAAAAATGTTGCGAACAGAAAGCTCCTTTTAATGTCTTCATTTTATTTTTGCACAAGTTACAATTTTACACAATAAAAGAACACAATCTACAGAGAGGAACACCTGATTATGCTCTTCATGGCAAGGCTAAGCAGAGTTCAATAAAGAGACAAACCTGTCACTGGCAGACCCTCGAGTCTTTCTCTTTTTTTTAACTTCTGAAAAAAAACCACCTTCTTTTTCTGTTCACTCCCTTGCCTCCCTCCTACCAGCCTCTCCTGGGGCCACTGCTACCCCCTGCAAACCGGGCTCAGTGGCAGGGCTGAAGCATTCCCTGAGATGACAGGGAGTAGAGCAGAATAGTCGGAAATGTCAGAACAGAGCAGAGTCAGTTGGAAAGTCACTAGGGAAGATGCTGCTTCTCCCAAGGACAAGCCAGTGCTTCCTTCTCTGGGGGGAAGCCGGAGGCAAACGCAGCTGCCCAGCCCAGCCTGGCCCCATCCCTCTGCAGAGGGAGGGCAGCTCCCCACCCACAGCAAGCGCTCTCGCACAGGGCTGACACCAGGCAAGAACACCTGAAGCTGTATCCATCTTTTCTCTCCTTCTCACTGGTTTTAAGTAGTATTTCTTTAGCTGTGGTAAATCCTTTTGAGTGTATGAAACACACTGGCCCTGGATGGCAAGAAATTCTCGTCTTCATTCTTCTTCTCCAAAGAGAACACTGAAGGAACAGCCTGGATTGTCTGAAGTAGTCAACTGCATATATGTATTCTATACTTACGAATGTGATAAGGAGTGTCAAAAAATACCAAACTCCACAAAATAGTTAAGCAGCTTATAGCATGAATATTGTTAATTAAACCTCTTGATTTTAAAAGAAACATAAAATATGATGGAAAAATTCTTCTTTCCCTTGTTCACTGAATTCCTGGCAACCGGATACAAATAAGCACCCCGAGAGCTCAGAGGAAAAAAGAGCTGCTGAAAGGAGCCACAGAAAGGAACTAGGAGAGCACCTAAACTGTAATTTGCATCCTGGCCTACACAAATCCTCCATGAAGCAACACATCTTCCAGAAAAATCAAGCTTTTGTTCTCTGTGGCTATAAAGAACATCTGCTCTTCATGTCCTCCAGAGTACCAGCCCCATGTTGTCCTCACTATCCCCTTCCTTGTGAAGAGGAGAGCTATTTGAAATTCTAAAAAAGCAACAAGTGATTTCATTTTATTTTCCTTCACGTGAGTTTTGTGCTAATAAGCACTGAACAAAGCATCTGCAGAGATGAGAGTGACAAAATGCATTTAAATTTTTTAGCTTTAAGCTCTTGCACATGCAGTACTGTCTCTCTGGAATTAAATGGGACTGTGGTTGTTTCTAATACTGCTCTGTATTCAAAGAAACCCGTTAGTAGTAACACAAGATGCAGCACCTCATTGTTTCATTTCTTAGATCACAACATGACCTTGAACATGTTTCCACTGCCCACCTCACAGGCTACTCTGCAGACACACAAAGGATTTGCATATTATTGAGTTAGAAAAGAGGCTCAGGATGTTGCTACCTCACATCCTTCACCTGCCCTGCTCTCCTCAACACACCATCACATCTCAGGTGATGCAGCTCAGCCTTCTCTCTTTTAAAAACTTTAACAACAGTGAGTTAATTGATGCCCCCTGTGTCCCCTGGTGATCAATTACAATTAATCACACAAGCCCCACCCTCCAGCCCCAGTGATTATTCCCTCTCAGGAATATACTTCACTTCATATACTGTTGAAGATTCTAACACTGAGAGTAAGAAACTTGATCTTGCTCTACAGAACTGAAAAGTCTTGCACTTAAACACCTTTTGCAGCTGTGAGTACCGACACCCACTCACCATTCACCACTAAAGAGAAGGTTGCATTTTCAACCTTCTCTTTAGTAAGGTGCATTAGTCAGACTCCTGAAATAAGCGCCTCCAGGGCTTATTTTCTGTTCCTGTGGTTCTCCTTTGAACTCAAGCCAGCCTGTGCCTTCCCAAAACATTAACAACTGTGGTAATAAATACATCTGATAAGAGTTCACAGAGCATTAGCATCAGCAAGCCAACAAATGGCTACCAAGTGTTGGAGAGTGTTATGTGCTGGGGATATATCACAGACCGGGGGGGGGGCTCTTTAGGACCTCCAAAGGGCAGCTGCCCTCCTGGGGAGTGTGGATGGGCACAGCTGACATGAATTGACTCACAGGGCTGCATGTCCCAGCCTCAAAGACTTCAAAAGCTTCTAGTTTGGGAGAGGAATAGATTATTTGTCTTGGTGATTCAAGTTTCTTGTGATTGTCCAGAGAGAAAGAGAGACTGACTGAGTCTGATTTGGTTGGTTTATTTTTGCTGAGTAGTGGTGTTCTGATTTCCTAGGCTTTAAGAGAGAAATAGTGTTTTATGTGCATGGCTACTGAAATAACAGTGGTAACAGTTGTCTCAGTGGGCTGGTAAGAGATACCATGAGTGGTCAGTCTGCTAGTTCACAGCATGAACAAGAAAATGTGGACAGATGGTGGGTCTGGAGCCAGAATTTGCAGAGTACTGATGAAATGTATGCACAAATGTACTCTTTGTGTGATGTGGTGATGAGCTTGACACCCAGAGAGGAGAGGCAGATAGGTTAGGGGTATTTCCTGCTGTTGCTCCCATGAGATGTGGGCTCTGGGGTTCTCTGCTCAGCCTGCACTGTGCTGGCAGTACAAAGCAGAGGAGCTCTCTCAGGCCATTCTGGCAGCTTGGATTTCCTGGGGTGTCAGAACTTTCTAAGCAGCCTCCTGCCACCAGGAGCCCCGAGCTGTGAACCATTCATTAGCTGCCATGGTCTCTTCTGATCTCAAGGTGTGATCCAGAGTGTGTGGTGCCTGCTTCATCAGGAATCAGGTTTCAGAAGCAGATGTAAGGGCTTTTCTTTTTTCATAGACTAAAGACTCAAGGCTGTGCTCAGTCTGTTCAGATGCTGTTTATGTTTCATCAGATACACAAACACTATCCAACTTGATAGCGTTGCTGAACTGGGTCTTGCCGAACTGTATCTTAATCACTCAACAAGCTACATGGCAAGCTCTAGCAAGTGAATTTTGCACTGTGTCTAGTTAAATCTGCAAAGGGGATACAGACAAGTGTAGTGTAATTATCCACAGTGGAAGCTGGACAGAGCTCGAGTCCACAACTCCTCCTTGTTACTCCAGGTTTCATCTGGGGAGAGGGGAGAGTGTGCAGGCAAGAGCAATCCCTCAGTTCAGAAATGAGGCTCTGCAGTGTGTATTGGTCACCTGCTGACTTCAAACACTGTGTCAGAGCACAGGTACAAAGGCTACAGGGGAGAAGGAGGCATATGGACTTCAGAGGAAACACATGGCTACTGCAGCTCTTCGGAACAGACAGATGGGAAGAATTATTGAATTCTCATTGGAGGGATCTTAACTGCAGGCGTCACTGGGAAATTCAGTGCAGCTGTCTTAAGGCACAGGCAAAGAAAAATCAAACTAGAAAACGGATACCTCCAACTGAGGTACAGTCAGCAGTGAGGTTCTCTGCACAGGAAGTGACATTTCTAATGACTTGTGACAGAAAATGAAAATACAGATTTTACATAGTGAAAGCCACAGTATTAAGGACTTCTGCTTCAATTTCACCTAACATTTCTCTGCCATTTGGTCTATATTAAACTAATCTGATTTCTTGCAGCTTCTGAATGATGTCATTCAACCTCAGCCCTTCTTCTGAGACTTTATTTTTATTCTGAGCTGACAATTTGTGGCTGTACTGCTTTCGTTCTTTCACAACAGAGCTCTCTGCTTGTACTGCAGACAGTACTCAGTGACTGCAGGGGGTGATCAACACTGGGGGAGAATCAAGTTGGAAATGACATTTCTAACTAGGAAAACTACGGTAGAGATTAATCCAGTTTATAGTAGTATTGTTCAGTAAACATTTGAATACATTCTTTCCAAACCAAAACTTTGAAGAGTTGAATCTGGGTGTCCTTAGTCTACATTAAGGTCCATAAATAAGAGGATAATTGTCAAATATCACATTTTACAGCTGCTTTAAAACTTCCACCAAAACAAATTTTTGTAGGAAAATGCAACTGTGAAGAAGTTAACTTTTTTTTCCCTAGAAGAATGAATTATTTGATCAATGACTCTATCATCTTAATTCAAACATAGCTTGTTGAAACACACAAGAAACAAGTTTGGGATGGTGGTTCTTATCAAGGTGGTTTTTTTTCCCCTCACTGCATTCTATTCTCTGGCTGGAATGGAGCACTAGGAGAACTGTGACAGTGTTGAGTGAGATATAGATCCCAAGGACTGTAAAGCAGTAAAACCACCTGGGGGTATACATCTCCATGTGAAACAAAGCCAAAACGAAATAGTTTGAATTGGAAGATTTCAAAACGAAACTTTCCACATGAGAACACTTCTACATATTTCACTGGGGGCTGGGAATCATTTTTTTCAGGTTTTTATCCTGATCATGAGACAAAACCATTGTGCTGAAATACTAGAACTGAAAATGTTCCAGTTACTTGTTAGCACAGTGAAGGCCAGCGTGCGTGTAAACCATTTCTGAGGATATCAGAATCCTGGCCTGGCAGGTTACAGCAAGCAGAGAATTTTGTGTGGTAAAATGAGCAAACGACTACCTCTGAGGACAGGCCACCAGATATTTTAAATTTCTGTTTTTAAACCAAAAACTAGGTCTTTTTAAAATCTGTCAAAGATGTCTGGTGGCAACTTCTTTGATCTGTCTCTGTTCAAACACAATTCAAAGTGTTGAGTTAAGTTAGATGGGAGACGGAGTATGGTGTTAGGGAGCGAGTAATGGTGCAGATGAAGAGGACTAGGGTTAGATGCCCAAGGTGCCTATCTTGTTTGTTCAGGTAATCACAATTATTACTCTGAGAACATTTCTCTTCATTATTTGTGCCATTCATATGAATGTAATTCACATTTTAGTACAATTCTCTGTTTGCTTGAGGGAGGTAAAACAGGAGACACCCTTTTTTTGGCCCTGCTTTTTGAAAGGCTGGTGCTTGTTGGCCTACTGTAAAGATAAACTTCTGAGTCCTTCTAATGCACTCTATAACTTTGTTATATCTTAATAGCTGGATCGTGCTTTTGGCACAAGATGCAGTAGAAAATTGAAAAATGGGCTTGTAGTGACAGCAGCTACAGGGAAGGAACAGACAAATGATGGGACAGTCTGTGCTCATCACAGAGCTGTGCTTAGATGCAGTGGAGATGTTCTAAGCTGGAAACAATTTCTGCTTCTTTGATCTACCAATGTACAGTTGAGGGAAATGTAAGAAGAGAGGCTTCAAAACTGGAGGCATACTAAGGCAGTAATTTCTAAAATATCTTAAAATTATCTGAGAGATATGATCAGACACAGAAGGGTAAAGGGCTAGAAAGTAGTGGACAGCTAACAAGCACCTTGTGTGGAGTAAAAGGGAGAGAGAGGAGGAACTTTTCAAGGGGATGCAGGTGAAGGAGGCAAAGACAGTGAAATCTTTGGCTTAGATAGCAATGTCAATGAGAGGGTGGAAGCCAAGATTTTTTAAAGCTCTCACTGACAAACTCTGTAAAGTGCTGCCCCAAAACCCAGCACCATAAAATAGGCACACAGGTGCTTTGCTGGAAGGGTCTTAAAATTGTCTTCTGTTGGTTTGGTTTTTTTCTTTCTTCAGCCATTCTGTACCATCCTTGGCCATCTTCTGTACATGTTGGGTATACACATGTACTGCTGTGTACTGTAGTTCATCCCTTTATCATGCTCAGGCCTTCTCTCCTTGCCACTCACTTTCACATGTCATAAGACTCCATAGAAAGAGTTTAACAAGTTCAGTCCACTGGCCTTTTAAAAGAGGGATGGGAGATGTTGCTACTGTCTAAAATGTGGGCTGTTCCAAGGGGCTGGTGGCTTGGCCCCACAATGTAAAGGAGTGTTATTTCTGTAAAAGACAGCAGGAATCAACTCAGGTCTGAAAGGCAAGAAGTCAGCAAATAAACAAGATAAACACAGCATAAGCATCATTTAGTTTCTTTTAATTCAGTGCCTAATACACTAATTTCAGCACACAAAATACAAGCTGTTGCAAGTACTCCAGGAACTAAGAAAAAGGAGAAACAGGGGTGTTTTCTTTTAGAAGTGGTTTTCATGTGAAGTTACAAAGATGAAGTGCATTTTTAGCTACTGATTAGCTTTAAAATTATGCTATTCAAATACCCACTTGAATTTTCTGTAAGATAATCTTTAATTTCATAGATTTTTTTTACTTTTTTCACATCTGATTACTAGAACTGCTTGGGGAAATTTAACCATATTTCTGTACTCTAAGGTTCTGAGTAAAGATTGAAATAAAAAGGGGAATAGAGAGTTATGTGGCTGTAGACTTTAGGCTGGAGGCTTTTGACACTTACCAGGCCAGGCACGGAAAGCATGCCACTTAAGAGCAATGCAAAAGCAGTGACAACTCATTTCTGAAGAACTGAAAGTTTCTTTGGGTCAAGACAAGGATGGCCCTCCTTATAAGATCAACAAAAATTTCAGGGTGCTTTTCCTCCTCCATGCTAAGGAAAGCCTAGTACCTTTAAAAGCCAATTTACAAAGGCACAGTGGTTAGAGTTGTTCAACAATGGTTTGGGTTGAAAGGGACCTTAAAGTCTATTTAATTCCGACCCCGCTGCTGTGGGCAGGATCACCTTCCACTAGACCAGGTTGCTTGATACCCCATCCAACCTGGCCTTGAACACCCCCAGGGATGTGGCATAACACCATTCTTGCTGAAATGGTGCACAGCTATGGCTGCTTCATGGGAGCTGGGAGCACACACTGGCATACTTTGAGTGATAGAATTATTAAGAATTATCTCTTAGCTCTTCTCGTTGTGCCTTAACAGTAAATCTGTACTTCTAATTACCGCTTTTAAGCACCCTGGTACCACTGCAAATTGAATATCTAAATCCAAGATGCACCTTTGGCAATTTAAAACTCCTAAGACAAATGTGTATGTGAATTCAGCACATTATCTGTGCAAATTTGGATTACTACATCCTGACTCCACACATACTCAACTTCGTGCTGGAAATAGCTCTCCTTCGCTATTGTATGCATAGAGTCATAGAGTATCCTGAGTTGGAAGGGACTCACAGGGATCATCGAGTCCAACTCCTCGCCCTGCACAGCACCATCCCCAGGAGTCACACCATGTACCTGACAGCATTGTCCAGAAACTTCTTGAACTCTGTCAGGCTTGGTGCTGGGACCACTTCCCTGGGGAGCCTGTTCCAGTGCCCAAACACCCAATGGGTGAAGAATCTTTTTCTAAAATCCAACCTGAACATGCCCTGACACAACTTCAGGCCATTCCCCCGGGTCCTGTCACTGGTCACCACAGAGGAGAGATCAGTGTCTGTCCCTTCTTTTGCCCTCACAAGGAAGCTCTATACTGCAGTGAGGTCTCCCTTCAGTCTCCTCCAGGCTGATGAGACCAAGTGCTCTCAGCCGCTCATGGCTTCCCCTCAAAACCCTTCACCATCATCATAACTCTCCTCTGGATGCTCTGGAATAGCTTTTTATCTTCCTTATTTTGTGGTGCCCCAAACTGCACACAATACTTCATGCATATTACCTTTTCCTTAACATTTGTGGTTTTCCTGCCTTAAAAAAGACCTCTATTAAGTATGTAGCAGGTGAGCTTGTTACTTGATTTTAAGGGCTTGTCAACTGCATGGCCCACCTGCTCTTCTACAAACAGCTGTTGCAGGGTATAAGGATACCGCTCTGATGAAGCTTCAGGTCATCAAGACACTTATCCAGGGAAACTCTGTGATTTAAAGTCCCCAGGTATTCATACAGCCTAAGAGGACGAGAGAGGAGCAAAACCTCAGGGATTTTAAAGCACAGCTGTTTTAGAAGTGAGAGCTTGCATTCACGGTCTTGTTTCTAAGGACGGCAGTTTTAAGGTGCACATGGGTCCTCATGTTCTGTTTCCAAATTCAGCTGGACTTCACTGTTTTCAGATGTGACAATGTGTGAAACAGAATAATTAAATGTCTTGAAGTTAACTGCATAGGCAGACTCCTTGCCTGAACAAACATATTCAACCCCAAATGTGGTCTTAGCCCTGCAAAAATGTCAGTAATTGCTTTCCGTCTTAACTGGCTTTTCCCTGATTCTTTGCTCAGACTACTTAGTAAAAGGGCAGTTCTAGGTGAGACCTCTACTCTCCTCAGGTCTTTTTTTCCATCCCCTATTTCTGTTCTTATTATCACGAAGCACTGAAGGAACACACTCATTCCTACAAAATTACTGTGGTAAGTGGAAACTTTGCAAATAACCTAAATGGGTGACCACAGACATTATTTAGGGAGAACCCAGGGGGCTTGAGGAGGGAGAGGAAGGGAAGCTGGAATTTATTTTGTTGTTTTACAGCTAAATCCCTAAGCTTAGTGGCTGAATAGCTGAAGTGACATGCTGAAGGAGACAGGTTCCTGACATCTCCATTCTCCTTCCAATTGAAGTTGGTCTCTCACCGATAAATGCTGGCAGGCTTAGCAGTAATGTCTAAGGCATGAAAGTGCCCAGCTGACATGACACTCACTGCCAGAGGTTACAGATTTGTAGTAGTAGAAAGCACAAATTTTATCCATCTTCTTTCTCCCTTTATCTTGTAGCTTATATTTCACATCCTAGAGGAAACACACATTTTTTTCTGATAAAAAGACTACTCAGATACATCTGGCACAGCTGAAATCTGCATTTTTTAACTTATACTCTGTAAAGAATCCAGGCAAGCAGCTCCATGCACCCTACATGCACCACCAGTTTGAGACCCTCCTAGTAGATTCTGCAGAGGACCAGGATCTTAACACAGGAAAGCCAAGTGCTCAATGAAGCTGAAATTTGTGGTAGCTCTTCCTCATAGTTACCTGATCAGAGTTACATCTGTATTAGACTGAACAGGTTTAGTGCCTGTCCTCTGACTTTGAAGGCCAGTGACACTCCCCAGCTTGTGCCCATGCGGCAGCATTTTCCTTGTCTCCTGAAACAAGTCTCCATGATGTCTCCGGGGAACAGTTTCTGGCTTGTGTCTGGGCACTGGCTGAGAAGTATGGGCTGCATGGACCAAAGCCATCCCAAGAAGCATGCTGTCAGCGTGAACTCATCAGCCACCACTTGTGCCCTGTTTAGCTCATTATTTTTGTATTGTAGTTATTACAAAAAAAAAAGGGAAGTGCTCTTCGGAAGAGAACAAAGTAGTTATGGAAACGATTCATTTGAATACAGGCTTAAAGGCAACTGTGCAACAGTGAAGCAGAGTATGGAGTGCTGTGGCTACACAATGACCCAGTCCTTCCAAAACCATGCAGCAGTTCAATCTGCATTTTAAGAGTTTTTAGACCATGATTTTAGGAGCAACTGAAAAAAAAAATGAAAGAAAGGAAAAAAACCAAAAAAAAGTAACCACGCCTGGCAGCCTAACTCTTATTTACTGGGAACTGTAAAATAGACTTTGGAGGCAATGTTATGTTCTTAAGCAGTCACTGTCAAATTAAAAACAATAGAAAACACACTTGCATTTCAATTCTATTTGTCTCCTGGTATTGTATGTCACACAAACTTCAAAACAGATGCTATTAGTAGTATTTTATTTTTTCACCTGATGTGTTGGCAATCTTCAGAGCTATTTTGGTGGATCTTCCACACAGCAACAGGAACGAGAAAACAGTTTTGAAAGTGTGATTGTAAAACCACAAAATACTGACTTGGGAACTTGGTCACTTGTCCCTGAAGCTGCCCTTATTTCAAACCAAAAGGAACCCAGCGGACATGCACTAAACTCTCTCGATTCCCCACCCTTACTAGTTGCTGTTTCCTCAGCTATACACAAACTTAAAACAGTCTGGTTTAAAACAGTCACTGCTGGATGGGTTGTGCTACTCTGTAAATAAGGAGGTTATTCCCTTCTCTATATCCAGAACCCTTAAGCCTATTTGCTTGTCTATTTTTTCCACAAGACAAACAGAACAAAGGAAACTCTGGCTTTGCCAGGCCTGCTCCCTGGTTTGCTGAAGCATATTGATCTCTGGCTGGGCAAGCCATCCTCTCACAGGGCCCAGCTGCCCTGTTCTCTCACTGCCCTCCGGCAAGAGTCTTTCCCAGCAAATCAATAATGCATCCCAGAGCCTGCCTTTTCCTGGTGTACACAGCCTGCCTCTCTCCACCTGTGCAGCTCAGGGGAAGGGAATGAAGGCAGCAGCCAGGGCTGGCTGAAGCAATAGGCTGGGCTGGGCTGGGTTGGGTTGGGTTTCCCCAGCAGCAGGCAGGACTTGGAATGCCAAATCAGCTCACTGTCACTCCTCAGGCTCCAGGATGCTGCTCACAGTCTGCAGCACCTTTCCAGGTGCCTCAGGCAGGTTGAAATGGAAAAACAGCCATCCTGACCAGGTCTAAATGGGAACAGAGGTATTTTTTGACAAACAGATTATCTCAAAGGATATTACTATTTTAGCCATATGCTGGTTTA
The DNA here is from genome assembly GCF_020740725.1 of Corvus hawaiiensis. NCBI lineage: Eukaryota > Metazoa > Chordata > Aves > Passeriformes > Corvidae > Corvus > Corvus hawaiiensis. The sequence goes on along the minus strand of NC_063238.1, from coordinate 15,758,440 downwards.
GAACTGTGCCTCTTGCACAACTATGTGAGGATGCAGTCTGTAATTACATGTGATGTTCTAAGGTGTTTTTTCTCCTGTGGGATTCTAGCACCATTGGTGAGCAGAACAGCCAGTGACCACCTGGTGAGTGCCTGCTCAGTAATTTGATTTCTCTTCCATCCTGCCTGTGTTTGTGCATCTTCATAAGCCAAATGTTGCCCCAACTGTGTTCTGTGCAGAAGATTATTCATCGGTGCTCCTCAGGGGCCCAGAGGGTACAGTCACTCGCCAGCACTAATGTAGATGTTGTTACACACCTTCAAGGACAGAGGGGCAAGTTTTCACACCAGTGTTACTACTTGAGTGATGATGAAGTCACGGTGTTGTTACAGGAAAATTTCTTCCCATGGCAAAACCAGATGGACAACCCCTCTCTCTTGGTTCCTGTCTCCAGCTACCCACTCCCACTCTGGCAGCACTATTCACTGCCTCCATAGTAGCACTGACACAATCATTTTCAAGTCTGGCCTGTAAATCATCTGCTCTGCAAGCCCACAGACAGTTTCACTAGTGCATTTGTGGAGCTGGTAGCTGGCACACAGAGGCAGGGAACAGCGTAAGGGCAGATGTGACACGAAGGAGCAGAATCTAGCTTTGATACTACAGAAAATCTTCATTTAACTAAACCTTATGGCTGATTAAGAATATGAACAAGGGACAGGGCACTTTGTATTCTCAGTCTGAGACACCTCCAACTTTTGCTTTGCTTACTCTTTCAGAGTACGTAGCATTTTTTTGCACTCACTTGATTGGGACTAGAAGTCTGGTGATCTCAGCTGTAGCCATGACAGTGCAGGTTGTATATCTGAGAATGGGGCACATACCTGCAGTGGCCAGCAAGCTGCAGTTTAAGCTGCTGCCCAGAGCTGTGTAAGCAGCTCTGTCATGCAGGCAAAAAGAGATCCCAGTTCCGCTAAGTGGCATTTAACTATCTTGCTCCTGAGACATCTCCATCATACCTCCCTCACATTGCTTACTATACGTGGTCCAGTTTTTTCAAAACTAGAACAAAAACCATCCAGATAACACCCCTCTTCAGTGCCCAGCTACAATTCATCCCCAGAGCACCATCTACCTCAAACACGGAGGAACAGAGGCACCCTGTGGAAAACAACACACAATCCACCATTGAAACCTGCAACATGCTGACTATATGCAGGAGGAGGATAAATTAAGAACAAGTCCCGCAGCATAATCTTTCAGGTCATATTTAAAGCAAAGAGAGGATGCTCATCATCTGAATTCATGTATGTCACCACAAGATCATTAGCAGGCTTGATGAATGCTGTAACTCCACAACATGGCCTTCTGCCATTTGAGCTGGAGGATTAACCTCTGTCAGTGGCAAATTGCCATCTTTTACACAGATGAGCAGTGCAAGGGCTTGATGATGGTTTCTTGCTGTTACTTGTTGACAGCAGAAGAATAGCAAATTGTGGGTGCAGCTCCCTGTTTCCAGCCCAGCTGGTCCATCAGCAGAGGACATCCCACTCCCCTCAACTCTGCAGCAGTGATGAGCCCCTCCACCGCTCTGCTTCCTTGTCCTGGTTGTGGGCAGGATTATCAGAGGGCAGTGCACGGGACGAGGAGAAATGGTGCGAGCTGGAGGCAGAGCTCTGCGCAGCAGCTGACCCTGCGGCCACCACAGATGTGGTCAGTCGGCCCCTGAGGGGCAATAGGCCCTCCTCCCAGTTCGGGAGGAATTGATGAAGAGTAGTCTTGCTGCCTTTGTACTTTCCAGGCACACTTTAGATCCCTCCCCTTCAACCCACTCTGTATCTTTGCCTTGCTCAGAAACCCTGTTTTTACATTCCGGCGTCTGTGTCTGCCTCCCCAGGCACACCAGGTCCCTCCACGCAGCTGCAGCCCCCATACCCCGGTCCTTCGGGACACTGAAGGAGGAGACTCGCAGCACCATCTGCCCACCTCGGCTCCCGCCCGCCGCCGCCGCCCCTACCCCGCCGCGTCCTCCCCCAGCCCCGTCACCTCCCGCCCGCCTGCCCCAGCGCTGCCTCGCCCCGCTCACGTACAATTCCTCCCCTTTCATCCTGGGAAAAGCCCCCACCAGCTCCGCCCGCTGCCGCTTTCCTATGTTATTAAAATTAAATAAATATAATAAATGGTGACTAAATGCTGCCTGCATTTGGACGATTCCTTCTTCTCCCCTCCCCCCCGCGAAAAAAAAAAAAAACAAACCCTCAAACAAAACAAAACAACAAAAAAACCCCACCAAACGGGAAAAAAAAAAAACCACCAAAAAAAAGCCCCCAAAAACCCAGACACCCCAGCGCTGCTGCGTGGCGCTGCTTGCTTTCAGTCTGGGGCTCAGTTCTGCCGGGTTCTCTCAGCCCCGCGGTGCCCGGGCCGGGCCCGCTGTGGCCCAGGGCAGCCGCCGGGCCGGGCGGCGTTTCCATGGCGGCAGCGGCCGCTGAGGCGGCCCGCGCCTCCCTCCCGCTGCTGGGCGGCAGAGGCGGCAGCGGGGCGGCCCGGCCCCGACATCCCCCCGGAGGCCTCACCGGCGAGCCGGGAGGGAAAACTTAAGGGAAACGGAGAGATGATGGGGGCAAATCTTTGTTTTTCACACCAGGGAATATGTAAACTCAGGGAATGGCCTGTGAGAGGGGCTGAGGTCCTCAGTGCAGCCCTTTCCAAGCCAGCAGTTTTCCCATCCCTGGTGGACTAGTAACGACAGTTTGTTTTTTCCAGGCAGAGGCTGGTTTTCCCCAGGATATTTCTATGTCCCTGTGGAAAACACACTGGTGGCTTCCCAGGACCAAAGTGGAAACTCATGGCCAGCACACAAGCACGTGCTGTGCCAGGGAAAGGGTCTGTGGCCTGGGTCTGAGCCACTGGGAACGGCGTTTCCAGGACAGCTCTTTCCCAAGTGCAGTTCAATACTCCACTCTCAACCATTCAAGATTTTACTAAAATAAGATATTTCATGGAAAACTCAGTTATTAGTATCTCCTCGAAGGTCCCACTGCTGATCAGTGGGGAGATGACACTGTAGTCAAATTGGTCTGAAACAAAAATCATTATTCATTCAAGGATATCTCTATTTTTCTACACATAAGCAACATTTCAGTCACAAGAAAAACCAGAAGCCACAGCAGCACAGTTAATTATTTTCATTTTGTTCAGAATTTTGCTACTGAAATCTTCCATGAAAATGGAGAATAAAATGTTTTTACAAACACCAGGGTTATTGAAATTCTCTATTACATAATTTAAAAAATCAAGAGCATTAAATGTAGGCATCAACAGTGTATTGCTCGTGCTATATAACTGCATGCATTATGTCATATCTTATTCTAGGAAACTCAAGGAAATCCGTTGCTTCCAAATGATTCACTCCTCCAACCTGGCACCCAGTTTCAAGTGAGTAGTGCAGAAGAGTAACACATCCTACACACTCCCTGCAAACTTTGTTTAAAAGTCAACTTCAGGAATCAGGGATGGGCAATGCTCTGCCACAGCCAAACTATATACAGATATTGCCTTCTGCAGAAGCCTACTTGGCTATGTAACTGTACAAACTTGTTTGATATTTTGATTATTATATTGCTGCTAAGAACTCTCACCCAAATTAAATCGTTTCAGAGAGTCACTTTCCAAGCACGTGTGAAGATTAGAAGCCCCTTAATGTTCCATTTATGGGCTATCAATTATTATTATTATTTATGTAATTCTCGTCTGTGCTAAATACTTGTGACTCCATGTGCTTAAGGAGCTTACTGGAGGGATTCCAAAGCAAGGATGTTGCAAAGGAGGAGAGGGAAGAAAAAGCCTGCTGCTTCTTAGAGGAAAGCAGCACAGCATGTAATGTAGGGCTTGTGGAAGAAGTTGTTGTATTGAAGTATGTAAAAGGTGGAAAGCATAAGAAGAAGGGACAGTAGATGGATTTCGGGTGCGTGCAAAGACAGTAGGAAGGAGAAAGTAAATTCACTCTTGTGATTTAAAAGATGCCAGCACTCCTTTGAATCACCTTAGCCTTTAACTGATAACAACCACAGATTTGAAATAAGAGACCTGTTCCCTCCTGAAATACCTCATGTCAGCAAACTGAAGAGAGATCTCTCTGAAACAGCTGTAGGAAATGCTAAGGAAAGAGCCACAAGTTAACCCCAAGGGGCTTAGGCTCAGATTCTTAAAGGTAATTAGGTACCTTTAAATACAAGTTAGACATCTAAATCTTTGAGGCTCAGGATCTTACTTAACTAACTCTGGACTGGAGGAAGTCTCCTTAATGGATTCACAGCCATGAACCCTTTCCTGGATTTGGTTCTTGTTTTGTCTTTCAGAAACTGAACAGGGCATAGTTTTATGATGACAATTAGGCTGGTGTGGTGGGGACAAATACTCTCCAGGAAACAAGAGATAGAAAAGTGGGGCGGATAGGAAACGTATAATCATTGGTGTCTTGTGGGGAATAAAACCTATGTGCTTTTGGTCAGCAATGAGATTTTCTTAATGTAAGAAAGCCAGTAAAAGTAAGGGAAAAAAGGTCTAATTTATCATGCCATGGAGCAGAATCTCAAAATTCTCATAGGCCCTTTATTTTGATGGACATCGCTCATTTCACAGCCATATTCCTATATTCTGGGAACAGAGCAAAGTTGCTTTTATTCATCTCAGGCATAAAGAGCCTTGAAATTGCAGTAACAATAATTTACACTACACACAGGAATCTTATAGTATTTATAATTAATTCCTTGAAGTATTTGTATGCGTTCTTTGGTTTGGGCCTCCGGCATACGTTGCATTCCACACACAAGTCTTGAGGGATTCAAAAGGATTCTGAGAGCTAAATTATTAGAAACATAGTCATATATTTGCTTCTGTATAATGTTCAGCTTTTAATAAATTACCTTCTCTCTTTGTCTCTCTCTTCTGTCCCTGCTGCCTACTGTCATAAACCTACAGTGTTTCTCTTTAGAAATCTCTACATTCATTGTTTTGACATTATTTATGGTGTAATACTCAATATTTATGAATACTTTCCTGCTGTAATGTTATGAGGTAAATAAAGAAGAGCTAAATTTAAAAGCATCAAAGCTCGTTTTTGTACTATGTGAGAAATTCATAGTAATAAAAAGGTTTCTGTGATTTAAAATCCAGTGGAAATAGTTTTCTTTCAAGTTCCCTAAAGCATTTACAGCCCAAACATTACAGTTTTGCAACATTAAATGACATACCTGCTAGAAATAGAATGTGAATGTATTTGTTTCCTTTCTGTGACTGATGGAGTGAGAGTCTGGAAAATTGATACAATTTTTTGTATTTCCATTTTTAATAACTTCAAATACAGCAAACAGAACAAGTCACCTCCTGAATAATGATGCATTGAACTAATTCACTCCTTTTTCCACAAAAAATGTCAAGGAGTCTGAAGCACACTCCTCTTTCTCGCTGAGCTTCCTGTGCAACATCTCCCAAAGGACTACAGCCCTTTGCAGCTGCTTTCCTGATCTCCACACAGCCACACAGCTCACCTCTTCCTGCCCCTCCTCCCAGCTTCTTTCTGTCTTACAAGCCTTTGCAACCTCCACACCTGGTTAGAGTAGAGCTGTGTATTTGTCCTCATGCTCTGCACCAGGGAACAGCATAGGGCCCTGTCAGTGACTGAGGATCACATCAAGTCAGGCCACAGCAGCTGAAGAATTGTGAAGGATTGCAACGGGAGCAGAGAACTGTCACATCCTGAGTGCTGTATAGCACAGTCATAAACACTCCCACACCAGTAACTCTTGTGGAGGGAGTGTTCACTGTGGTGACTCTTATGTACTATTGGGGCTGCTGGAATGAATCAAAGGAATTCAAGGGCTTCTAAAACAGATTCAGTTCTTGATGTGTGCTGATCCCCTAGAACCCAAGCAGAAAAAGAGCTGCCTTGGTATGTTAAGCCTCTTCTGCATCCCATCCCCCATCTGTGCCTTTGAGAGATGATACAGCTCAGCATTAGGTGTCTTGTTATCCAAGTGAGCAGATCTGGTATAAATCTAAAAGGTTTTCATTGCAGGAAGTGGTAGGTGGAGATATCCTAAGGGCTGGAGCAAGGCTAAGACACAGCTGCCAGGGAAAGACGGGTGGGTGAGTGGGTGGGAGGAGGTAAGAACATCCTGGCAAGAGAGCGCCTTCCCAGGGATGAATACAGCTGAGAGAGTGATAGAGAGAGCGTAACTGTGCAGCAGTGGTTGGGGTGGGCTTTGTCCAGCTCTCGCTTTAAGACCAGATGTGGAACGCAGCTCCCTCCATTGCGTTGTAGAGAAGTGAAACAGGAGAAATGTCAATCTCCTCTCTTACCTCTCCACCTTTCTCCTCTCTCCAGGTAGAAGAGGAAACCTTATGGAACAAGGGTATTATTTCCTTAAAGAGAAAAACAACCTTTTCACTCCTTCCAGTATTCCTTTCACATTGTTAATTGATTGTGCTGTTGTTACAAAAAAATATCTGAGGAACTCCAGTCTCTGCTGGAGCAGAAAAGTGTTCTGAACTGAGACCTAGCCCTCAGGTTTAGAAACGGAAAGTGACTGTCAGATGACATGCATGGAAATTCCAGCTGTGTTGCCTTTTTTATAGAGCCTAACTCTGTTTGTTCTTGAAGGCAGCTCTGAGGAAGCATCACTAGGAGGCTTCTGGCACCTTACAAGGACTGAGTGGGCTGGAGTAGCTAGAAGCCACTGCTGCCTCCGAGGATATCAGGAGGATGTTTAAGATGTAGGCTGGTCAGAGGCCATGCTCCCACTAAATCTGACTGCTTACCAACTTCTCCAAGGGGAAAAAACCACTAGTAATTTAGTCCTGGGACCAAAACTGGAGACTGGGAGATCTTGCAACAGTAGTTGAGAGGTCTGCCTGTGGGCTAAAACAGCTCTTAGAAAGTTGCAAGTAAGAACTTGATACAAAGCACTTGTAGGAGTATAGGAGAAAAATCCTAACTCCTGGTGGGACCTGTGAACTTACACAAAGCTGACATTGTCAGCTCTGTCCAGGTGCTCACAAGCTGGCGTTACAAGTAACAGAGGTGTCTTTGCTGGAACTGGATGCGAGGCCATATCAGCTATGGGCTCCAAGGCAGTTTTTCACATTCATGTAACAATCTCTTACCTTGGTTGTAAGAGGTTCCTATAAAGCCTGTTACTCAGCAAAAGGCTAATAGAGCAAAAGCAGATTAGACAGTGGTTCAGACTTTTTTTTTCTTTCCTAAATGAGTTGTACATATCTGGGTTTGGTCCCTTTATTCTAGGAGCAGTAGCAAATATTTGTCATGTGAACATACTCTCTACAAACTTCAGACAGGCTGTATTTTAAAAAAAGTGCTTTACAGCTTGTCGCTGCAGACACACGGGTTCTCCGAAATCAACTGGGGCAGACAATACAAAGAAGCTTGAGAAACAAGTCTGCCTACTGGGACTTGAGACTTCACTTCTATATCCTTTTGCAAAAACAAAACTGAAAGAGCTGGTCCTTCAAAATGCTGAAGTGAATGTGTTCATCTAGGAAAGTACAGTTAAGTCTCTTCTAGGGGAAAAATGATTCATTTGACTTACAGTAGGAAAAGCGGATGATTTCCTTTGTTTAAGACTCGTTGGAGAATTCCTTATTTGGAAACTGTACAGTTCCCCATATTTGGGAGAATCTGTTTGCTGTTTCCTAAGGATATGTTTCTAACTGTGAGAGCAGTCTAGGTTTAAAAAGCAGAGGACTTTCTTCCTGCTTGGAATGCAGGCTACCAAGCTGCTTCAGCTGCTTCTCTGTCCAACCGAACATTTGTCTTTCATTTGAATATTTAATTTAGTTATCTGTTTGGTGAATATATATTGAATGATTGTCTTGTTACTATGTCCTCTTTGGACTGTAAACTTTAAACATTTAGTAGTTTTAGGCACTTATCTGAAACAACAGGTGGTTTGATTAGGAAAGTACAGGACATAGCAATAGACAAGAGATTATGTAGCTGGAATAAATTAAGTGTCTCCATGTAAAAGTCTGTATTTACCATAGCTCCAAGAGTGTTTTGCATTCATTCACTAAAGCGACACCATGGGATTTTGCAGAATGGTGTTTTTATGCATGGCAGAAAACTATTAAATGTCGATGTGACTGGGAAAATTCCTTAGGATTTATGTTTTGAGTTAATGCTTAATCGGACTTTGCAAAAGTCAACCAATCTGATAGAGTGGTGAGATAGGAGTCAGGTCAGATACAAAATCCCTATTATAACATCAGTAATAACATTATAGTACCATAACTAGTAGCTTTGTTTTCAAAGTAGGCTGTAAAATGTGCTCTGAGTTGAAATATAGTGTATGTAATTAGATTTTCCTGCAGAACTTGTTTCTGGAGGGCTAATATTCCCAGCTGCTCTGGGTCAAAGAAAAAAAAGGAAAAAGAAAAAGAAAGAAATTCAGAGAAAAGCAATAGAAAACACATCAGAGCGCCATGCAAAGAGAAGAAACTAAGTTTGCAATTTTCATGGTCTAATTAGCCTGTAGGTACTTCTGACTTCTCCATTTCTGCAGTGTCAGAGTACAGCTACATCTCAATGCTCACCAAAAAATTGCTGGGATCAAATATAAAACAACCATTTGGCTTTGTCAGAATTGCATTGAATATTTCCCTGTTACTCTTTTGATTACTATATTTTCTCCTTGTGTGGCTGTGGCATTCCTTGGATGGGATCTACAAGCCCAAGAGCCAGATGGTGGGGCCTGGGCAGATGCTACGGGTTGCAAGATTAAGAGGGAACTCATGCAGGTAAGTAGACTGGTGCAAGGCTCCTTCTTGTACAAGAGTCATGGTCAGATGTCCTCTCCAAACCTAAAGAGCTTATGGGACAGAAGAAGAGAAATTACAGGTCTTCATCCTATTCTGGAATCATTTTACCAGCTAAAAGGTAGCCATAGGCCTTATTTCCATGTTCTACGTGTGGTCAGCAGCTGCATCTAAGAAAGACACACTATGGACACTGCACATGGGCTGCACATTCTGCATCCAGGAAGCTTTCTCCTGGCAAAATGAAGAGCCATTCCTGAAACAGCTGGGGGTCATGCTGTACTCTCAGTCCCCCCTAAGGACTGAAGGGGAAATTAGTCATCTGCAGTGGAGCAGTAGGAAAAAAAGATAATAAACAAAAGCAAAGTCACATGAATTTTTTTTGGTTTTTTATTTATATATATAATATATTTATAATTATAATTATAATTATACTTTCTTCTGGTAGGAGAATCAGAAGCCAAGGATTTTGAAGGGAGGAGAGATACAAAATCATCCTGTTTAATATCTTTACTGATGACTTGGAGTAGAGGATTGAGTGCAAGCTTAGTAAATTGTTGGAGAACACCAAGTTGGTTGGGAGTGTTGATATGCTGGAGAGCAGGAAAGCTCTGCACAGGGATCTGGACGGGCTGGATTGATGGGCTGAACCCACCTGTACGAGGCTCAACAAGGCCAGGTGCTGGGTCCTGCACTTGGGTCATGACAACCTCAAGCAGTACTACAGGCTTGGGAAAGAGTGGCTGGAAAGCAGCCCAGTGGGAAAGGACCTGGAGGTGCTGATTGAGAGCCAACAGAACATGGATCAGTGTGTGCTCAGGTAGCCAAGAAGGCCAATGGTATCTTGGCTTGTGTCAGCAGTGGTGTGGCCAGCAGGATCAGGGCAGTGATCTTCCCCCTGTACTCAGAACTGGTGGGGATGCACCGAACTGTGTCCAGTTTTGGGACCGTCACTACAAGAAAGACATTGAGATGCTGGAGCATGTCCTGAGAAGGGCAACGGAGCTGGGGAAGGGTCAGGAACACAAGTCCTATGAAGATCAGCTAAGGAAACAGGGATTGTTTAGCCCGGAGAAAAGAAGGCTCAAGGGGAGACCTTATCACTCTCTACAACTGCCTAGAAGAAGGTTGTAGCCAAGTGGGGGTTGATCTCTACTCTGATGTAACCAGCAACAGGACATGAGGGCATAACCTCAGTCATAACCAGGGAGGTTCAGGTTGGCCATCAGCAGGAGTTTCTTTACTGATAAAGTGGTTTAAGCACTGGATCAGGCAGCCCAGGCAAGTGGTAGAGTTGCCATCTCTGGAAGTAGTAGAGTAACCATCCCTGGAAGTGTTCAAGAAATGACTAGCACTTAGTGCTATGGTTTAGTTGGCATGGTGGTGTCTGGTGAAACTTTGGACTCAATTAGCTTGGAGGACTTTTCCAAGGTAAATGATTCTATGATTCTGTGATTCTATGAAAATTGTAGGTGACCTTGGCCCTTTCTGCTCTCCTCTTCAGTGGAGTATTGCAACCTTTCCTTTCCTTTCCTTTCCTTTCTTCTTTTTCATCAGATCAAGTGAACCAAAGAGTGTCTGTACTGCTGCAGAGAAATGTGAAAAATAAGCTACAGCCTCACATTACTCAGAGCCCACAGGCTCCCTTCATCACTTGGCAGCCAGGCAGAGCAGGGCTGTACCCACCCATGCTAGGGGCACTGTTTTGCCTTTAGAACTCTGTAGTAAAAATATAAATATGTTTCCTAGATTCCTCCTTATGACAGCATGAAGATACCTGCAGTATCTAACTGATACTTAAGTATTCTGCTGCTTAGACTTGGCAAGTCTCTTAATTACTAGTTCTTCCAATATTTCATGCTTTCTCATAGATTTGGCCCTCTAATCACTTTTGTGTTTCTGCTAGTTTTTAATTACAGCTATTATTTTCCTTTCAAAGAAATTCCATAAATTACTTTAGTGCAAGAATCTCTCAATGTAGATCAGTCTCCTTGTTTTTATGAGTTTGCAGTTTTGGCAGTATTGGAGATTTTCGAAGAGATCAGAGACTTTCAAGTCTTTAATATACAACTGCTAATTAGATTCTGCTCCAGTTAAATCTAAATAAAGATTTGCTAAGATATTTGCTGTGTCAAGACTGTTCAGGCATCAAATAAATGGGCTTTGTTCTTATACCCAAACAGCACAGGTTACGAAGATTCAAAATAGCCTCTGAGACTCTTGTTTCAGTTTCACACCCAAGAAAGAAGTGTAAAGTTGCACTATTCATCGAATTCTGATCAAATCAATGTGGGCCTGAACAGAGTATTTCTCACAAAATAAGGGCTGTATTAGGTTTGTGCAGCAAGTTTTTGGTAGCAGGGAGGCTACAGGGCTGGCTTCTATGAGAAGATGCCAGAAGCTTCCCCTTGTCCAAGTGAGCTGATCTTGGACCCGCCACTGACCAAGGCTGAGCCCATCAGCAATGGTGGTAGCACTGCTGGGGTAATGTATTTTAGAAAATGAAAAAATGCCAAAACAGCAAGTTCAGTTGGGAGAGAGGAGTGAGAATATGTGAGAGAAGCAGCTTTGCAGACACCGAGGTCAGCGCAGGAGGGGGAGGAGGTGCTCCAGACACTGGAGCTGAGATTCCTCTGCAGCCCATGGAGCAGACCATGGTGAAGGAGCTGTGCCCCTGCAGCCCATGGAGGACCATGGTGATGCAGAGATCCACCCACAGCCCATGGAGGAGACACAAACCAGAGCAGGTGGATGCCCGAAGGAAGCTGTGACCCCATGGGAAACCTGCACTGGAGCAGGCTCCTGTGGCCCTGTGAAGAGAGGAGCCCACACTGGAGCAGGTTTTCAGGAAGGACTTGTGACCCTGGGGGGAACCCACGCTGGAGCAGCTCATGAAGAGCTGCAGCCCATGGGAAAGACCCATATTGGAGAAGTTGGTGAAGGACTGTCTCCCATGGGAAGGATTCCATGCTGGAGCAGGGGAAGAATGAGAGGAGTCCTCTCCCTGAGGATTAAGTGGCAGAGACAATGTTTGATGAACTGACCTCAACCCCCGTTCCCATCCCTCTGCGCTGCTGGGAGAGAGGAGGGAGAGAAAACTGGGAGTAAAGTTAAGCCGATGAAGCGGGGGGTGGGGGTGGGCAGTTTAAGGCATGTTAAGATCTAGTTTTTATTTCTCATTGTCCTACTCTGATTTGATTGACAACAAATTAAACAAATGTCCCCAGGGCAGGTCTGTTCTGCCCATGATGGTACCTGGTAGGTGATCTCTCCCTGTCCTTCTCTCAACCCATGAGCCTTTTGTTATATTTTTTTCTTCCCTTTCCAGGTGAGGAATGGAGTGTTAGAGCAGCCTTGGTGGGCAACTGGCATCCAGCCAGTGTCAACCCACCATATTGTTTTCCAAGTTTATCAGCACTTTAGACAGAAGTAATTTTTTAGACAGTTGTAATCTGAAGTGAGAAATGCGAGGTGATGATTAAGGCTGGCTGAACTGTAAGAACAAACTTACTGTCATAATGTTCCTCAAGCCCTCCGGAAATAGCCCCCGCACAGTTATTTTCAGAGCACATATTTGTGTCTCTATTAGGTCTACTCTTTCGGTCTAAGTTAGGAGTGTTAATCTTTTGTTGGTTTGAGCCAGTCATTCTGACATCTACTTAACAGTTTGCTCAGTGTTCATATGATCACCTTCTTTAGCCTAAAGTACCATCTTGATATTGAAATGTTACAAGCACTAACCCATGGGACAAATATAAAGAAATAATATGACATTTCCTGACAAATTTTGGCAAAGTTGATCAGTTGTCATGAGGCTGAAAGCATTTAGAAGATGAGCCCATTTACTTGTTACCAGCTGTCATTGTTTTATCCTTAGTCTTGCACCACGAGTGGGTTTTTTCCCCATAAAACCACAAACTCCATCGTTGGAACAAAGATTATGCAGGAATTTAGCCTTTTATTTTCTTTGCCACTGATAATTCGAATGGTTGCAAAGAGAAAGAATTGTATTCCATAAAACACTGGAATTTAGAAAGGAAAAAGCAATGCTTAAAGATTTCATGGCTTCTGATTTAGGGAGGCCTGACTTACTGTGCCTGAGTGCTGCACATGGCTGCACAGGCACTATGATGGCAGAGAAGCCATGGAAGGAAGTTTATGAATTAATTTTACAACAGTTTGGAGTGCTTATATTCCTCTATATGCATTTTTCATAGTAGCTGTAGCTGATTCTTAGATTAAAATAAAGTGGTTGGATAAACAGATTCCCAGGATTTCAGTAGAAGGTTTGTTTGGCATTTCAAGTCACTTCTTTGAGGAGCACTCACCTGTGACAGATTACCATGACTACTAATTTGTGTCTCAGCCTGTTTTACATTAGTTGTCCCTTCCTGACTCCAATAACAATTTGTTTATTTAGTTTGTGGCAGATGTGCCAAGCTTGAGGATTAAAAAAAATGAATAACTTCTCCTCCACACGTCCCCCAGTTAGGTGCCTCCACACTGTGGTTATTTATTTTGGGCAACTTTGTTAGGTTCTTTTATTTGCTTTCTGGTTTCTGAACTTGAGAGTGGACCTGACTCACATTTTCCAAGCACTGTGCAAGTGCTAGGAGGGATTGTTTGGGGTTTTTTTTTCTTTACCACAGTTCTGTTTTACTGCAGTCTCTCTATTCCTTCAACCCAGTTCTTGAGAAAGAAAACCTATTATAAAGTGAGATGCAACAAACCCACAGAAGCTGGGATCTTACTATTGTGCATTACTTAAACAAGACAGAGAGCTCAGAACCAGTGCGTGGTGGTCTGTTTGTCGCAAGATGAGAACAGTAGGTATCCAAATTAATTGCTGTGTCAAAATATTATGTTCTAGCCAGAAGTAAGAAAATTACAGCTGGTACGTGATTCCAGTTATCACGTGATCTTTGGAAAAAACAAATCCGTACTGCTTTATGGACAAGCCAACAATTCCTGAACAGTAATTTATAATGAAAGCAGGCCAAAAAGGCTACCAGCATCCAGCCAAAACCCACCACTCATGCAGAGCAAGACTTGCAGAAGATGAAGGTAATTTTTTAATTCTAAGTACTTACAGCTCCCTGTTGTATTAAATCTCTGAAGTGTGACTCCACAGCTCACTGATAGGGGCCTCTTTCCCCTCGAGACATTGGTTCTCTGGTGGCTGCCCTCTGCTACTCTGCACCCTCCTCCCCAACCACTTTGACAAAGCTGTACAATCACCTCCAGTCCCTCCAGCCTGACTGGCCTCATTTATTCAAGGAACTGTTACAGTTCTGGCTACAAAGCTATTATTCTGCAAAGAATCTGAGAGTAAAAACTTTCATCCAAGTGCACACAGTGAACTTCCACTCCCTCATATGAAACAGCCTAGTAGAATTCATTCCCTCCCTTTTCCTGAGATGCAAGTGGGAAAAATATATTGCAATCTATCACACTCAGGAAAAATTCTGGAGGATGTAGAGATTTGCCCTCAGTCTGGTCCCAGTTACATTTATTTTCTACTTTGAATGTGACCTATTGTGCTCATAGCAGTTTCAATGCTAGAGTGCTCTGCCATGGTCCCGAATAGAGCTTTGTGTCTCCCAACTCCATTTTGTGATTCCATCAGTCACATGTATTGGCCCAATTTTTTCTTCATGTTGGACACTGAGAGCCTAAAAGCCTGAAACCAAAGCATAAAACCATTACTAACCCATTAGAAGAGAAAGTTTGGAGATGTAGCTGTCATTGCTAAATCGGTTATTGCGTACAATTTGCTACATAGCTCACAATTTGTAACATACGTCTAATTCCTGGTAATTTCAGGTATCATTTGTCCTCCTCCAGTATAAAGCCACCTTAAAGGAAAAAAAACCTGTATCGACTGGTCTGCATGTAATATAATTATGCTGTAGAGCTGTTACGTTAGGCATATGAGCCCATATGTTTCTTTGAATTTAAAGCAGGACTGTCATTCCCCATGCTTGAGAAAAGAAAATTGTGTCTGTGTCTGCATGCAGAAACATAAAAACCCGAAATAAAATACTAAGAATTGACTGCAAAAAAACCTATCCTTGATTTGGCCAACATTCTGGAGCCTATCAGTCACAATACTAAAATCTGAAAGCAAATCAACAGTCACAAGCAACATACTGTATTTACTTTGCAATCAGGACAGAGAATGTGCTAAAAATGGCTTGTGAGGAGGAAATTATTGTGCTCAAGAGTCCCATAAATTCACTGCAGGAGGCACCAGGCTGGTCTCAGTGCCATTCTGCAGAGTTAGCTAAAACCAGCGTGGCTGATGCCCTCCTTACTGTGGGGTGTCAATAGGCCCATACACAGAAAATCACAGAATCACAGAATTGTTTGGGTTGGAAGAGACCTTAAAGATCATCTCATTCCAAGCCCCTTGCCATGGACAGGGTCACCTTCCACTAGACCAGGTTGCTGTTTCAACTACCTCTGGGTTGAGTGGATTAAAACAGATAAGTGTTACCAAAGACACAGGTAAGGACTTGGATCTCCAAATGCACTTTTAAATCCCTCGCTGTAAGAGTTTGGTATTTGTTCTGCAGAGCATACCAGTACCAGTATCAAAGTACATGATAAACCTCAAGTTTTCTCCTTCCACCATCTACAGCAAATCTATTCTGTGACTGGGGAATGGAAGCTGATAGGCAAACAATTCCAGTTCTGGCCACCTAAAAGCTGAAGTGTCAAGACATAAACGTTTAGGCAATTTATGACTTCTCTTGCCTAGAATGCCACTGTTTTCGAAATCTCTTCACATCTCATTTAGACAAAAGACAATCTAAACCTTCTTAAAACTGAATTTTTATCTCATCAGCAGAACACATGCTGTCCTTTGAGATGGGGACAAGATGGTTAACAGACAAGAGAGGTGCACACAAGGGGCAGACTATTTTAAACTCACTGTTGTGTTGTCTAATTCAGAAAATAAATTATAAAATTGAAACGGAACTTCTGATGGAGTTTGCAGTGGAACTAATATGACCAGTCCTTTTTTAAAGAATTATACATCGGAAGCTCCAATGACTGTACATAGCTTTATGCAAATGATTAACACGTGCACTAAGAAAACTGAGACCTTCATCCAGGTTTGGTGATGACCACAACCCCTTGTCACTGTTGATATATCTTTAAAACAACACAGTTAGGAAAGAGAAAAGCATTTCAGATACCAATATTTCCACTTATTTTGCTTTTTTTATGATACTGTACCTAAAACTAAAGAGAAAAGCATGCAATTAAGGTTCAAGCTTTGCTCCAATAATTAAAAAGCCTTGTGAAATGCTGAGAGAGTGAGCCCTGGCTTTTCTTTTACAAGCACTTGGCAGGTCATAAATAAAGCATGAGAGAAACAAAGGAAGTAAAATTGTGCCAGCCCCCAAAGCACCTTAAGGTTCATTTAATTGCCAGAAGTATTTTCCCAGTGAAGGAAAACTGCTTGTATAAAGCAAGATGCAAAGCAATCGATATTGGCAGCATTCAGTTTGCCAAAGTCTTACCCATTTTGTTTCATTTTTCTGTATCACAGTTTTTTTCAGGTGTTAGCAGCTGCAAACAGGATAAATTCAGGTTAGATTAGTAATGAATATGTCCCTAGAAATTCTACAGTTTTTACTTCTGTGAGCAGTCAAATGCATCGTGATCAAATGTATTGGATAGTCAAGCACTTTTAATAAAGCAAGCATGCGGCTGGGGCAACCTACATCTTTGTGGAAGGGACTGACTGTTGCAGTATGGACTGTTCAACAACAGTGTTCACCCCACAAAAAACCCCATAACTCAAAACTGAGAAAATTTTCATATCAGTCAGTTCAGCCCTTTTTGCATTCACAGTATGTCAGTTTGTTCTAATACAGTTTAGTTTTACATAAATTCCTCCATTTAGTTTATTCAATCTTAGAGAAATACCCAGCACAAAAGATGTTCATGACAGATCTGTCTGTTCTATACAACTTCTGCTGCCTGATTCTGTGAAAAATGTCAGTTGATTGAAACTAAAAGTAGTGTGCAAAGAACCCTTCACCTGAAAGGTGCTGAAAAAATGCAAGAGTTTTTTGCAAGTTAGTTTGCATATTTTTAAAAGAACCTGGGTCCACTGGACAGATAATTGAAAATTCAGATATACAGGACTAAAATTAATCTTCGGGCTACCAGTACAAAATTTCATTGACTTCCAAGTTAACTGAGAGTTAAACTGACATCCTAGCTTTAAGCCTGTTGCATAAGCTTTTATTTTGATTATTTTTTACTATGAATCTGCTGTTGTGCCTTCATTCATCGTCAGCTCTTCTATGTCTGTCCTGAACTATGTGTATATTGTACAATACCTACTTGGATCTACAAGACCCAGAGGAAAGACCCTGTGCTGGTTCAAATAACATCTGTTTTCCCTGTGAAGTCTTAGGGTTTATTTTCTAGCAATGGAACAGTGACCAGCAGTTTTAGTTCTCAGTCTAGAGAACCTGCTTAAAAAGCTTGACATTTTTGCACGGTATCAGCCAAGTCAGTGGGACTGGCTTCTGGTGAGACTTAAGTGCTCTCCTGCCTTTAAAAGATGAAAGCTGTAATAACAACTTCAGCTTGAAGAGGAAGGAAGAGCAAAGAGTTATATATATTTTTACAATTGTACTTTGGTATTCTAGGACTGCACTGTTACATATCTCAGTTTCTAGAAGAAATGCATGAGACTGTGCATGTTTAAGGTTCTTTATTAGACATTTTATGAGAAAGTATAACAGACTTGACAAGAAATTAATGGCTAAATATAGTTTTACAGCTACATGTATCTTTACAGCTTCCTGAAAGCTAAAGTTTGTACAGACTTGCTTTAATTACCTAATTATAAAACAATTCATAATGCCAAAAAGCTATCAGTTGACATTATCTGTGTATGTCAGCACTAGTTTGTTTCACTGAGCTTTTGCTTAACTCCTGACTCCCTTTAATTTTTATACTCTATGGATCTATCAAAGGTAAATAATACAGCTTTGCCCACAATAAGATACTATGCTATTTTCTGCACATCAGTGTTAAGAATCTAATCATAAGCAGCAGCCACTTCTAAAGAAGTTCTGATATAAAGAACTGGATTCCAGTCTGAGGATTTCCTTGGCAGACGTAGCATTGCCTGATTTTCTGTGGCACTATTTGCCATGGCTAACTCATACACACATGAGAGTTGTTATACCACATTGTTTTGTGAAATGAAGAATTAGGATAAAGGATAGGTAAGTTATTCTTTGGCCCAAGTAGCTAAAAAAAAAGTGGAGTTTTCTGGATTTGTGAAGACTACAGTGGAATGGCTTTTCCATGCATCCTTGTATACTTAACAAACCCTGTTTCTCTCAGCAGAGAGCAGGCTGGAGCACCACTGTACATACCAGCACTTAGCTAGCAACTAACCTTTTCCAGGCCTTTCAAGGTCCTGATGCTCTGGCTTCCTGGCCATCAAGCCAAACTCCATCCTATGGAATCAATTCAGATTTTCAGTTCTTCAAACACCCAGATGGGACTGGCCGACACATGCGGGAGCCGTAGGTCACCCACCCACCTACCTGACCAGCAGATGAAGGCCAAGTGAAGTACCCTCAAACATCTGAAATCAAGCATCTGGATTGAGCACGAGCTCCCTTCGTGGGAAAAGGGTTTCTTTTATAGCCATTAAGAAAGCATAAGCAGCTCCTGGGTTAGGTTTATCATGTTTTAAAGCAGACGTGTGAAATGGATGAGGTGAACATAGACAACCTGGGTGAAATCAATCCAGTGCTGACATAAATCTTGCATGTGCCTTTGATTGGGTGGAAAAGCATGCCTGTGTTAAGGGGAGAGATTGTGCATATTTCATATGCATCATCATAAATTAAGAGTAGCTGCCACATTCTCCAATTCTAATTAAATGTAACTCTTTCAGTCTTCCCAGCACATGCAATCAGATTCTTTTTCCTTTAGCTAAAAAATGTTGCCTGCATGCTTTCTCTTTCTTCTTTTTACTTAAGTTTATTGTTTGTTAGAACGTCTGGCCTGTTTCCAGGAGGAAGAAGCTTTGATGACTCTCCTGCTGGCACAGCTCAGAGAAACACATAGAATTTTTATTCTTGATTTTCATCTTAGCAGCAGCAGTCAGAAATAACATCCAGCTAACACTTAGAAAGAATGACAGGCGCACAAAGGTTTTAGGGACAGAAAAATCAAACTGTGAAAATGTCTGTCAGTAATTTAAACACCATTCTGGAGACAGACCTTACCTGGGGCCACCAAAAAGGTGTTTTGTTCATCAGAGGATAACTTTTATTTAAGAATATGTATGTGTATATTAAGTAAGATAATTAAGTACAGAGAAGAGACACTATTTGAACTAGTTGTGTTTTCAAAGAAGGGCAGTAAAGCTGGTGAAGGGTCTGGAGCACAAGTCCTGTGAGGAGCAGCTGAAGGAGTGCCACACTCTTCAGCACTAGCCAAAGGCAGTTGCATGGATACGGGCGTGGGAGCAACGCGGGATATGCCACATTTCCCTGGAAGCAACGGGGACCGGAGAGTACGAGAGGGCACTGCAGAGAGGATCACAACAGTGTGATTCCACAACATGGGGAGCTTTAAAATCAATACTGGCATCTGGTAAAAAAGATAAATGGACTTTTTGGTAATTTCACCATGGTAATTTATAAAAGAAAGGTGAAGGACAAAGGACTGGATCTTGCTTCTTCTTCATTTAGACACTTACAGCTGGGTCCATGCAGATTCCTGAAAATCAAAGCTACTGTTCCTACTTCACTTCTTGACAAGCATCTAAAACAAATGGGCTCTGAAGAGATGCTTATAAGGGAATAGAGTGGGATTTCAGGAAGATACTTATCTCTGAAAAAAAGAACTAATTGTTCAATTAAAATTAACTCTAAAAGCAACTTAAAAAGAAGGCTCTCTAACATTCTTTAACACATTCTAATTTCATTGCAAACACTTTTTCTTTCCCTCCATCTCATTTTCCAAAGGGCCATCCGATACAACAATTTAATAAAAATTTAATTTGAGAATTCTTTATGCCAATCTAAAGAACACAGATTAGAATCTGTGCAACAGCTATCAGGATGACCGAATGTTTTGCACAAATGCTTTTGTTCTCTAATGAAAGATGCTACATGGCTGAAGATGGTTGGAATTTCCTTTCAAGACATTTCACAAATACAGAAAATATTAGGAAAAACTACATAAAAAAAATCAACTATCAAACAAAACCAAAAGTACATGGCATCTGTCTTTTCAAAAATAAAATTAGATAATTTCTTTACCACAATTCCTAAATTAATTTTCATGGATTGTTACGAGCTGGAAATAGGATGTTCAATCTAAGGTCTACCAGCCAGCCTAGTTAGAAAGCACGTGGAGAGTGAAGGTCCTCCCTGCGTCGTTTGACTGATTCCTGTGATTATCTTTTAGGCTAGATTTTTTTTTTTCTGTACTATATTAAAGTCTTTGCAAACCCTTAGGACTGTCAAGCAATCCCCAAGACTCTGTGTGACTTGAGGTAGTAAACATTTCAATAGGAGTTCAGCGTTTAAGGCTATGCAGTAAATTTCTTTTGGACTGGCCACTGTCTTAGCATCATCAGTGATCAGTATCACTGGATCAGCCCCCCAGACACTTACATAAATTAAGACCTGGAGGTTTGAAGACGTTTAAGGTAAAACTCAAGAGCTTTGAAGAATCAGGGCCTATAAACTTGTCAGATTTAATGAAACATTTGGCTAAGCCTCTTCAAATTAAAGAAATCACATTTTAAGAAGCTGAAATTAATGATCCAGAATTAAATACTTGCTTTGGATTTGCCAGTTATCAAGAGTAACTGATAAGAACAGTAAATCTGTGTAAGATTGTGCATGACCAGAGAAACTGGAGTGTTCCAATTCCATTGTGACGTGAAACTGCTCAAAATCGAGGTGGTTGTTTTCAGAACCTCTCTTTGTATGTGCTGCTCCTGGCTGTTGCTGCTTTACACTGACAGACACCCTTCACTAGCTTATGTGGGAATCACAGAACAACTTATATATGTTCAAAAAGATGGTGATAACTAAAATGATGTTTCATGGAGGCAGAAAGATCCACCGCTGTCACATCCAGTGCTGCATAACTGAACTAAGCCACTGAGGCTTAACTGGGTATGCCTTTTGCTGGAGTAGGCTGCAGGGCAGGGACTATGGCGTAACAACTCAGAACTCAGACCACTGTTCCCTGAAAACACAGCAACAGCAGGACACTCACCAACTGCCACAATCAAATATGGGATGGAAATTCATCCCCTGTATTTGCATCAGGTCCACTTCTGAGAAGCAAAAATTCTGTTTGTCCTGCTTAATCCAAGCTTCACCCTAGCCCAGCATCTTTTGGAGGGCAAACACTTTTGATCCTGGTGGGTAACCGACACTTCCACAATTAATTCAACACCTGTTCACCACTTTGAGTCACACCTAACAGATGGGCCACATCAGCTGGGAAAGGGCACCTCATCATTTCCCTGACTGAAACACATTGTGGCATATTGTAATGGCTATTAAAAAGGAAGGAAGACAGTTGTAGGGGGGGATGTTGCCTTTAAATTGTACCCATTAATACTGTGCAGGTAGGAACAAACCCAGGCTGTTTTGAATCCTGCACCCCAAAGCCATTCTTTTGTCCCTGCTCCCTCCCAGCCTCACTCTCTTGGCCTAGAAAAAGGTGGCAACTTGCTTCCTACAGCTGTAGGCATTCCACCCTCCCTCAGGGTGACTGCTGCCCGCTTTGCATTATCCCAGTACAATCAATCTGATCTCTGGAAGGTGCCCAACACGTTTAAAATATGTCTATGAAACCTGGTTGATGAAGTTGCCCACTTTGCATGATCAGTGAGAGTTTGATTAGTGATTTTTGTGACACCACGATAATTAGATGGCTGGTTTCCAAGCTAACCCTTGTTATGAGCACACACAATTGTACTTCGAGCAACTGGGCACAAGAACATTCAAGTATAGCTTAGCTCCTCACATTACCAATCATCTTTTTCATCCTCAACGTGCTTCATAAACATTAATAATTGCCTGTCAAAATGTAGCTCGTACAAGTGTGATGAAGATTTAATCAGACTGAAGAAAGATTACAATCAGTGTTATTGTGAGCACTTAATGTGACAGAGAGACAGTAGAAGGCTTCTGAACAAGTTCTGCACTATAGAAATGCACTGCCTTGTGTTAAGTGACAATTTGTCATAATACCTTAAGTAATTTGTTGTCCTTTCTAGGACCCAACCTTGCAACTCCCAGAATAAGGAGGAAATTACTTAGTTTGAGAAATGGTAATTTATCCAAGGGACAGGACATAAAATGGTTACTTGGCTTTTCTTTGAGAGATTTACTTAAAAGGAAAAAAAAGGGATTCTAGGTAGGTCCAATCAGGGGCCTAAAGAGCTGCTGAGTTTCATCAGCTTTAGCTCTGTGCCTACAATTAATTTTGCAATTGTTTCTGTCCACCTTCCCCAAACTGGTCTGTTTTAGACAGCAGAACACAGAACAGGCACTCAGGCCACTCCAGACAGCTCCTTGTGCGTGCATGACTCACCTGGACATTGCTTGTGCTGCTCTCTCTCAAGCAAAATTACAATGCAGGGCACAAGGAAGTACCACGATTGGATCCCATGTTCAGTCAGTGCAATTCCAAGAAGTATTTACCATACAGCCACAGAAAAGGGCCAAGTGAGGGTTTCCATTGTGGCAATATCTGTTGCCCAGACAGCCTTCTTCAGCAATATGCTCAGCAAACCAAGCATAAGCAAACAATTTTATCCCTAGTGTTTTCCAGAGGAATAGTGGAAGTCCCTATGAGACCAGAAGCATTACAACACCCCATGAATAGTTTCCTGGAAAGCTCTAGGACAGTGCTTGTGAGTTCTTCCCCCATACCATGTTAGAAATAAGCCACAAAAACCCACATCCACAACTTAGAACTAATCCTGCTATCACCACTGACTCCCCCTACCTTAGTTAGTCACTGCTTCCAGTAAAGACACTGTGCTGCACCAGAACAGTTCTAAAATGAAATGTAAAGATTTTAACATTTAAAGACATTTTGTTGGTTTCAGCTTCATTAAAAAAAACTCCTAAGCCACAGCAGGATACTGAAGCAAGACAAAATAAATGAGGATGTGCAAGATTGCAGGTACTGATTCATCAGCAGGAAGAGAAATACTCCTCTCACTCCCAGCCTGTGAAGCATCACACTGCTAAAGAACTTGGGTAGGAAAAACTGCCAGTAGTTATCATGGTTTGTAAATCGCTTTTTTTCAGTAATTATTTTGGAAGTTAAGAAATTCTATGTCCTCATTCTGGTCTTTGGTAGAGTTGATGAAAACAAAAGCAGCACAGCTCTAGGGTAGCAGCATTTGCCTATGCCTCTTAGTTCTGCGATCCCATAAAAGCAAATGTGTAAACAGTTGTCCAGTCTATGCAAATTTCAAGGAAAATTTCCCTTTAATTAGCTTTAATTTGGTCCTACAGACAGGGAAGCATTTGTGGTTGGAGCATATCAGGAACACTCCTGAAGTATGTCTTCAATTAGTTTGGTCCAAAAGGAATTCAGTGAAGTGTTTGGGGAGCTGTGCAATAAAGACTACAGGTGGGTAAGTGGGGTGACGGAGAGCTCTCCTTCAGGAGTGGCCTCCTGATCTAAACTAACTCAGGACCTGGATGCAGTTACTTTGGCTTTGACTGATTGCACTGGACAGCAGCACCTCCTCTTTGTCCAAACATACACTGAACAAGTTGAAATGTCTGCACCTTGACTCTGAAAGAGCTACAGGACAGCTCAAGTCCTCTGGTCTCTCTTGTCATCCCAGAAACAGCCCAGGGAAATGACCATGAGCACTGGGGGTGTGTGCAGTTCTAATAGGATCTGGATGGAAGATCGTCATTGTTTCTCCCAGCATCAGTTTTAGGCAGTCAAGTATTCTTCAGCTGCAGAAAGAACCTGGAAAACAATCCTCTTTGCCTCCTCATCCCTTTGGATAGGAGTTATTAACAGGCAGATAGTGCCCAAGATATTCAAAAACATGAGCAAAAATTCCCAACCCTTGGGGGGGGGTTGCTGTATTGTGGGGGTTTTTTGTTGTTGGTTGTTGGGTTTTTTTAAACTGAGCTATTATTTGCAGTCCCCTTTTGCAAGGTGAAAAAATTAGATCCAAATGTCAGTTTGCAAGTTTAATGAGATTGTGGTTCATGCAGTATTTCAGAACAATACATCATTTGAATTTATATACTTAGTAAGGAAGCCAAAAAAGTTCTGAAGACAGGTCAAAGAAAATAAGGGGGTGGGAAAAGAAGACTAGAAAAAATGGTTGTAATTGTTTTACACTTTACTGGAAATAAAAAAAGAGTGGTCACAACTACACGAGAAACTTGGCATGGATAAATTTTCAGGAATCAATTTTTGTTATTCTGAAAGGAGACGTCTGAGTACAGTAACTTCTAAACAAGCTAGATCCAAGTAACAGCAGAGTTGCCCTTTTCATGGTATCTGTGCCAACTCCAGTATTTGTTTTACATTGTAATGATGTGACAAGGCTGATTTGTGCTTTCCCTGGCTTTAACAACAATAGTAGCAAACTGATAAAGCTTAAGAGTAAAGTAGCTTATTAGCACTGGCAGCTTAGCCAGCAAACATCATAAAAAGGACTTAAATCAGAAATTGCATCTGTGCCCCTTGCTTTTGGCTGATAACAGCAAAATATGGAATACCAACAAATCAACCACATCAATCACCAACTCTGCTAAAATTGGCAAGGAGCAAGATTGCTGCAGACCTGACACAAAATCTGTCAGTACTGTGCCTGTTACCCCTATCACCCACATAAGGTGTCATCTCTATTAAAAGGTAAGGGAGAGCTTGGTGTCAAATTTAAAAAGCTGAACATAAACCACTTCTCATGAGAGAGTTTACTAAATATCTGAAGCCTCAACACTATCATACCCTGCCCCACACTATTCAAAGAAGGGTGCAAGCCAAATGACAGCAAGTTCAAAAGAAAAACCCTCTTCCCTGGGGAGAATATTGG
Organism: Corvus hawaiiensis; assembly: GCF_020740725.1. Classification (NCBI taxonomy): domain Eukaryota; kingdom Metazoa; phylum Chordata; class Aves; order Passeriformes; family Corvidae; genus Corvus; species Corvus hawaiiensis. Next base: position 15,733,524 of record NC_063238.1, on the reverse strand, counting down.
ATGCCTGGTGCACTTGCCTTTTGTCCCTCGAGATGATGCCCAGGAGAAAGCCACACACTACAGAGGATGAGCATTGCTTCTCGGCAGAGAGCAAACACAGACCTGACCAAGATTTCAGAAAAGCCCTCCATGTCACAAGGCTGGTGATGTTTGTGTTCCAGCAGCCTCAGCTTTAGCAACACCTTGATTTCTTCCACTTCACTTGCCCAAAAAATCTGCTGCACTTTTTTAATACAACTGCATTCCGTACCATGTTTTATTCATTATTACAACTGTGCCTGAGGACACACACCTCAGCATGGAACCACAAGACATGACTTCAAGGCAAAGTTGGCATTAAATTAATATTGCATGCATTAATAAGATATTCCTTTGGCCATTCTGAACACAGAGAAGTCAGATGTTCAGGAACAAGCTCTATTTCAGCACCTGAAAAACAACACACAGCTTGCTTTTTTCTTTTCTTGACAGAAGTTATGTAGAGTGTAAAATATACCAAGTTTCAAACTGTGTGCTTACCAAATAAAACCAAACATGGTATGAGAAATTTGATGTTTGATTTGATACAGGAAAAGCAGCTGAAAGGGGTGGAGAGCAGCTGCATTTCAAAGGGAAATCCTGATCTAGAGTCCTCGCAGGAGCAAAGGGACACAACCTGAGCTCCAGCTTGATTATCTAATAACTGCAAGATGAAAAACAAAGCCCTGTTGCATGTGAAAATGTACTGCATATTTTATCTTTTATGTATCAATTTCATTCAACACTGAATACATACAGAGTAGCAAACAGTGGATTCTGAAATGCTCAATTGACACCATTAGACAAAATAATTAACCTTTAAGTTGGGAATTGAAGTCACAATAAACCCAAAATGTGACCTGCACATAGCAACACCAGGTTGCAGACTTACTGCTCCAATGCACTAAGATATATATTGTTAAATATATTTCTCTTATATACTGTTAAAAGGGGCGCAGTGTAAGCTCAGACTTTGAATCATCGAAGCGCCCTAGCACAAAAGTTCAAATTCCAACAGGGCTGACTCAGTCCTTCCGCCTTCCAAAGTACATAAATCTAATTCCATGTAGTTTTACTGTGAAAGGATCTCTAAAAAGCAGGGGTCCTCCTCCCTGCTGTGTCAAAGCTGAGGATTCCCTCTCCTATGATACTTGCAGTTGTTCCCTGCCATTCTTTATGCAAGAACGGCCCAGCAGGCTCCATGTTGGATCCAGCAATCAGGAGGTTTCTTGTTGATATTAAACATGTTGCTTTGAAAGCCCAATATCAAGTTATAGAAATACTTTTAGAAATGACCTGGTGCAGTAATTTACAGGTAGTGCAATATAGCTCCAAAAACTGGTGACAAAAAAACCCCCCTAACTGCATTTTAAGATGCATAACCTAAAATATTGTAGAACAGTGGCACCAAATCCAAAATTAAAAGTTACTGTTTGTTTTCTTACGAACACAAACACTTATGTTTGTTTTCTTACGAACACATAAAGAAATGTTATTGAATGCTAGGAATATTCAGGATACCTCAAGTTTGCAGACAATTTACAAGCAGAATTGTTTGGCCAGTGTCCATAATGCAGTCACTAAGGATTTACTATAACTGTTCTACCTTCAGTAGGAGGTGTGGGGAAAGACAATGATCTTCATTAACATCAGTAAAAGCAAGGCAGCATCACAACAAAACGCATAGAAGATACTTATATTAAATATTTTCATTATTCTTTTTCCATCACGTGGTTTTTTCAACTATCAGCTGAGGTTGAACAGACCCAGATCTCCCTAACTCCACTGAGGTTCTTCCTACAGGAACTCATTTCCAGCATTTTTGCATTTCCAGCAAGGAAATAAGGCAACAGATCTAGAGACACAATCACTTCAGAGCCAGCTCACAGAAGGGCAGAAAAGATAATTATGTGCTCAATTGAAGCATTACAGCAAGTAAGAAGAAAAAAAAAAAAAAAAAGAAAATTATCTGGTGCAAGATAAACAGGTAGAAGTGTTTCTGAGAGAACAGTTGTTTGAGATTTTATCCTGTGATGATAAAGAAATGAGTCATCATCCATCACTATGAATAAACTCTAAAGTTAAATCATTTGATGTGGTAACTTAAAACCACATTCAGTTTTAGATTCTTTTCTAAACCTACATCAAAGAACAGGAACTTCCAATAATTCTCATTAAACAGCACAGATTTACACAGGTACTCCAGTACTTTAGCTCTTGAAGAGTAACTTTCTCATTGCTTCGTGAGAGCTTTATGAAAAGACAATGATCTACTTGGGGAAATGACACACACAGGGCAAAATAACCTCCTAACATCACCTAGCAGGCCACAGCACAAAAGGCAACAAAACAGCTTTAAAGAGTCCTGTCAAATGTTGTGATCAGACACACCACTTCAATAGCTACAGTTATAAAAGCAGCATAAATAGTGACAACTGCACTTAAGATGTGCTCAGCATTATGAGATCATACTTTGATTAATTTAAATGGTGTGTGAGCACCAAATCACACGTTCAGACTGTCTAGTGGCCTCTTCATGATACTGTGCCTGCTTCAAAACTAAAATGCTTCAGAGCAAGGTGTAAGAAATTCCAAGGGAAGTCTGCTTCCAGTGTGAAAATACATACGCCTTTTTTGTAGATTACAAGGAGGTTTTTAGCCCTATGAGTATACCATGGTCACCATGCCACTTTCCACATCTTCCAGACAAAAAACACTGTTCAAGGAGGAATCCAAGGCAGAATAATTTTCAACAGAAAGCTACTGGCCACTTCTTGGTAAACACTATAAATTCATATCTTCCTGTTTCTAGAAAGCGAGTAGATCCTCCATAGTTACAAATTACCTTAGAGGTATCACAGGAAAGATTACTCTGGGATAAATCCAATAGTTCTGAAAAAACTATGACTGAAAATGGCAATGGCAATTTTTGCAAACTTAGCCAGAGTAATATAAAATATCCAATGCGGCTTAGAAACACCTTGGCAAATCAAGTCTCAGTAAGGTTTAAAAGCAAGCATTTCCCTGAATTCCAATTACTCAAAGGTTAGAGATAAACCTTCCCACTCCTCACTTCCAACTACCTCGATTACTGAGAAAGATGATAAAAATGTATAGACATATTAAGAGTATATCCTATGACCTCAGTAGCGTGATCTCCAAGTGCATGCAGAAAGATGGCATGACAACACCTAAAGACCACATACAGGTCACTCACTAAAGCAGCACTTCTTAAGGAAAATAGTTACTTAATGAATCTTTCAATTAAAGCAATGCTTCAGAAATTTATTTCTTACATTTCAGCAACGTGAAAGAAAAACATTGCCAGGTAATATTTATTTTGTGACACTTCTTCACTGATAACACTTGCAACCTAAACCCAGGAGGAGGAACTTAAGGCTAGTTTGAACAAGATATAACCTATGCAGACAGTATCTCAAGAGAATGCAGCACACACTGACTCATAAAAACAACCCTTCCAATCTAGAGGCATCTTAAGTTTATAGAAGTGGGATGCAGCTACCATTTCTTGTCAAGCTGACAGTTTTGGCATTATCAATAAAATCTTTGAAGGAACTGGACTAATACGATGCCTCTACAGCATTATTTTGGGAAATAAATGCATTGAAGTGGTATAATCACTTGCATGCTCAAAAAGACCTTCTTCATTTGATGTGAAAATAATTTGGTGTGTTTCTCAGCATAAGCTTGGTATCTCTCAACAGTTAACCCTGATTGCATTTCCAAGCTAAAGTGAGGCTGACTACTTCGAAGTTTCATGTTAGGTCCATCCTTTAAAGGCCAGCATTTCAAGTGTTAAGGGTTTTACAGCACCACCAACTGAGCCTGCTGCAAGATAAGCACCTTTTCCGGTCCTCACTGAATGCACCCAGACTTCAGGCCCATTAACAAAGCTGCTACATTCATGCAGCACTGCTTTTCCACCACAATCCCTCTGACTTTGCAGTTCATCTTCGAGGGCTCCTTGCTGTCCCAGTGTTAATTCTTATCTAATTAGATTGAATTTGCTGAATTTTAACAAACATACTTGTTTGGCTGCTGCTCCTTTCTAGCTACAAAGGTAACACTGTTCTGTGGAATCTGAAGATCTTTTCCTAACATATTTAGACAAAACATAATAGTTCATATACATTTAACAAAAAAGAAAATCACATTACTGTACTATACTTAATTAATAAGCTTAAAATATATTCAAGTCTAAACACAGTTCTCTGAGAAACACCATTCAGATAATTAAAAATAATGCTGAAGTTTGTTCAGTGGCCTAGAAGTTATTTTCCAGGCTCTTCCCAAACTGGAGGTATAGTCCCCCACAAGACCATTTCCTCACATGCTCTAGATACAATCAGATGTGCAGTGTGCAGATCCAGGGAATAGGAAAAGCTAATTAGACAGAGGCCTTTGGTCTTCAGTAACCCCTGGTATCGTGGCCAAGACACATACGGAGACTTGTCTGTCCAGGGTATCAAACATAAAGCTTTCTCTACAGGGCAAACAGAAAATTTTGAAGTGTTGAAATCCTTCAAAGAACCAAAGGGCTGATCATATTCTAACTGAAGAAACTCTCTTGTGTAGAACCTACCAAAAATAACCCACATTTAGAAGATAACAGAAGCCAAAGCACCAGTTTAAACACATACCCGGCATTATTCAGTCAAGAAGCTTTTGATAAACCCAGCTGAAAGCACTTGCTCCAAAATTCTCATGTTGGTGGAGCTGGAGGGAGGGAACAAAACAGCAAGGGAAGGCTTTTGGCGACACACAGTACTTCTGCATCTCTGAGGGGATCCAAACCTTCTGCTGTGCACTAGACTGGGGCTGAAGTACCCCATCCGTGACCTGCTCAGCCTTGCATTGCAGTTTGTCTAAAATCCAGTTTTAGGTATAACCACCTCATCTGGATTCTGCTTTTTAGAAACTGGTCATGTGAAAGTTGGCATAATAATGTATGTCTAAAACTGCCTTATTATGAGAGACGTTTAAAAATACAGCTTAAAATAACAGCTATTTTCTATAAATTCTGTATTATGTCGGAAGCAGAAATTATTTGCAGCAAGTTGGATTTTATTTTTTAGTATTGAATGTTAACACTTAGCCATCCAAAGAAATCTCTCTGCATCTACTTGTGGAGGATGAGGAGGCAAGGCACAGAAAAATAGATAGAATAAAATGGTTATTTCTTGAATTTATTTGCAACATGGTAACTTAAAGACTGGTGCACATAGTATTAGAAGTCTTGAAATTATGTTTACATACCAAAATGTTAGTGAGAAGTTACTTATATCTGTAGCCTGCAGTGGCTAATCCAAATTGACTCAGGTAAGAAACATTGTGTAGCTTATTTTAAACGTTCACTTCAAACTGCAATAATGTAAAATACAAAGCACTTGATAAGCCAATTTTATTTTCAAGATTAAGTCATAAGACTAAGTCTAGGGTAGTTTTACGTTTTTTTCCCCACATAAAAGTATTTTTAAAACCCATGGTGAATTATACATGGAATCTTCAATGTTAAAGGGTTCTGCTCAGCAACACTCCTTCCCCAGGATTTCAAACCTGTGTTTTCTTTATTACAAATGAATTATTTTATTACAGGTTTGTTAAAAGGTACTAAATGAAAACCAACTTCTTTCTTTTTATCCATTGTGTCGATATTTAACCTTTACCATACTGTTCAGTGATGCACAGTAATGCGCTATTAAAATGTATAAAAGGCAAAGGAGCAAACGTGTATCAAATAAAAACTGGGTAACAGATCACACAGTGAAGAGGGATGCTAACAGAAGGGTCTACAGTAAAGTATCTACAGAAAGCTACTCAGTGCTACTACTTCTGCAGAGCCTGAACCACATTCTGAAGACAGTGAATAAACTCAGAAGTGGGCTTCTTGCATAGCTTCTTCCTCAGAAGGTGGCCACCACATAGTGCTGGAGAAAAGTACAGTGAACTGTCCAAAACACTCAAGTAACAAACCAGAGGAATTGTAACAATGCAAATCAAACAGCCTTTTTCTTACCACATTGCACTCCACATTTTGCTCCTTTTTCACTCTCTTTTGGCACAAGATTTTTGGGCTGGTGGTGATGTCAATTGTTTTGCTTTCATTTCAGTTTCTAAAGCCATTTAAATACAACAAAGTAAACAAGGAACACCAAACAAGGTACAGTACTTCCAAAAGTGAATTTTGCATCTACGTGGAATCAGCAGACTACAAAAGTATTTCGGAATAGGTGGGAGACTTATGTTAGTGGGTGGCAAGAATGAGAAAAATCAAGGGAAACAAAACTTAAAAGCAAGCTAACAACCGATTGGCCTCATTAAAGCAAATCCTATTAAAAGCCTTACCAACTTAAAGCGAGGCAAGGAAAGCATCTTCTGCTAACAGCATTACTGCTGTGACCCACAACTAGGAGCAGACCTCATGCCAGTGTCCAGGCCACCAACTTTTCTTCACTTGATAAATGAAGTGATAGAAAAAGAGGGACATGTAGTGATACCTGAAAACTGCATTTGCAGAAGGCTACACATCTCAAAGACCAGGTGTACACTATGGGAACCAGTCACTGCAACTCGTACTTCTTGGGATGCACACTGACAACTGAATGCAACTTCTGGTTTTCAAAACTGGTTTCACAGCAAAAACTATTTTACTAGAGGATCTGTTTGCAAGCTGAACTACAAAATTTGTCTAAGTAATTGGAAAATGCCATTTTCCCTGCAAGATGCATCTGTCATTGCAATTGAAAAATGCTTTCTAGTGCACTATAGTAACATTGGCATAGACAAACACATTTTATGTTGTGTGTCTTCCTGACATCATGCCTACTTTGACCAGGACTTCTAACTGTGAATCTGAAGTGAATTTACTTATTAATTTGATTTTGTCCTGCATCACAGTGCCCTGCCAGTAAGTGCTCTGTATGATTATCTCTAAAGATACCCACCACTGCTTGAAGAGATCAGAAAGCAAACAAAAACCCACAGAGAAAGGGGGAATCTCAACATCAGACAAACTTCATTTGTTTTAATAACAGACATGATTCTTTTCATAAAACTACTTGTGTGGCATTGCCTAAATACACAAATCGCAGACATTTGGTTTGAGAATTATTTCATCAGAGGACAGAAGGAAAGACTGGGTGTCTTTTCATTTGATAAAAACAACATTTTAAGGGCATTAGTCGTCTTTTAAAAAAGGAAAAAAAATCTCAAAACAGACAAAATCCACTGCCGTGTCACTACAGCGTAACTTCAGCACTTCTTGAGGGAAAGAATTTCTTGCACAAAGAGAAATCTCTTCCTAGTTCTTATAATAGTGATAGAACTTGAGCTGTCCCTCAAAAACTAATTCTTCAGAAATTTCGTTTCATTAATTTAGAACTACCCAATCAAGCTAACATATTTAAAATAACTTCTAAATAAAACAACTCAGAAAAGCCAGACTGCAGACAGCATCTGAATTCTTATGGTTCTCTAAGACAGGAACAGTGGACCTTCACTGAAGTATTTCACACCACTTGCTAAAGACAGTCATCCCTCTCTCCAACCTACCATGGGCAATTACATGCAACTTCTAAAAGCAAGCAATTGAACTTTACCAAGGAAATTATGATTGTCACAATGCAACAGAATATTAAGGCCAGTGAATAATAACTGAGTAGTTATAAATAACACAAATGTCTACTAAAGCCTGCTTTTCCAAATAGAACCAGAACAAAAGCACAACAATTCTGTAGTGTACCAAGTGTATATTTCAATTTACTGTAATGCAGTCTAACAACAAATTTGGTCATAATTTACCAGATATACATAAATGATTTAAGTAGTAAAAGGAGATTCAGTTCCAAGAGAATAAATTCATACCTTGAGGAAAAAAATCCCAACAAAACAAAAGGGAAAAAAAAAAAAAAAGAAAAAAAAAGGAAAATACATTAAGAATGTAGAGCCAGGTCCAGTTTCTAAGCATTAAGTGAGCAGTATTCTAATAAAGCAGATTTAGGTGAATTTCAGATATATATATATATATTTATATATATAGACAGATCTACCAATTGTAAACTATGGTTTTAAAAGGGATAAATGGGATGGAAAAATCTTTATGCTATACTTACATATTCACAAAGCAGAACATTACTTTAACGTTTAAAATACTTTTTCATTCATATCTTTGCCCAACTAATTTCTACTTTGGACCCCACCAGAATTACACATTACTCATTTCAGTCTAGAACAATGAGAATAAAATGTATTCTTCAGTGTAAAAAAAGGCATCCCGCCCTCCCCACCCTCCCCAAAAAAACTATTCATGTCAGGTTTACAATGATGTGGAAACTACCAATGAAACAAGTGGATGATTAAAAAAAAGCATTTTAATTCCCATATAACTGTAGTTCAAACTTATCATCTCAGTTTCAATCAGCAAAAACAATGTCTTAACATTATGTTACTGTTCTATGGACAACAGTAAAGCTTGTCTCTTTAAATACATACCAACTTTGATCAGATGGAGCACCAGTAAGATTCTGTCCATCAAAGCATAATTCAAAGTTATCCACACAACTACCATAATTTAGTTACCTGATATAAAATAGGAAAAAATATACTCATTTTAAAATTAAACAAAGTTGAAAAATATGGTGACCCTCAATTGTTTTTTATACAGTACTGTCACACTGGCCTAGCTATGTGTCATGACAAATGCTCTGCATATTTACTCACTGTGACATAACAGTACATCAGACTTACTGTTCCAATGATTGCCTGAATTCACTTGCCTTAGGCTAAACAACACAGAGGAGTTTAAGGTGAAGGTGTAATGCCCTCCCCTCCCTATGAAAGGGGCCTGAAATCATTGGTACAATATTACAAGCTTAGGAAAAAAAAAATCCAGGTGGCTACGAAAATTCAAGTTTCAATGCCTCCTAGAAAATCTGAAACAAAGAGCATAGGAGCATATCCTCCTGAAAAGTAGACAACTCAAAGAGCATTATTTTGCTTTGGATTTTTTGTTTTTCTTTAAAAAAATTCCAGCAAATGAGCAAGTTAAATGTAATTTGTTTACATTAAATACTAACAATAACCCATGAAGTACAAAAAAATAAAAAAAAGTTTGTGTTCAATGATGAACGATGGGCACAATAGCCTAGTGTCCAATTCATATCACATAAACAAGCCAAAAAATGGACAAGTAAGAAATTATAGACCAAAAAGTTGTTTTAATATGACACTTTCTCCGTTCCTTGTATTTTTATTCTGTGGGACTGAGGTATACACCAGGGAAACCAAAAAATTTTGAGAGAAGGGGGGCCTTAGAAGAGGGAAGAAACATTATTACATCAGATACCTTTTAGAATGACTGTCTCTTTTGATTAAGTGGCACAAGAGTTACCCATGCTCTGATCAGTCTATTATTTTCATTACTGGTCATTTCTTCTGCATTATCATTTTGAAACTGATGAATCAACAACAACCTTCTTTAAAAACAGACACTAAATTAATGCCATTAACAACTTCTCCAGTGCTTATCACCCATAGCACCTGCCAGCACAGAGCCAAAAGTTTTCAACCCAAATTTCAATATGGTGTTGGCAATATCTGTGACACATATTTAAATGATTGGCTTTCACCTATCAGATTACGGGAGAGGTAAGTTTTGTATGGCAAAGACATGCTTGTGGAAAACAAGAGCCACTAGCCCAAATTAGCTTCACTGACTCACTGACAAAAGTACGAGTGGATTTGGGAAAGCTGTCTTTGTATTTCCATACAAAGTTGCAATTTTCTTCATTCATGTTAACAGATACATGAATGTGTAACATAATTACAGTTACTACTATGTCTGAATAGGACCCAAGTAGCTATAGCCTATAAATAATAAAAAATACATTTTTCTTTTGATAACTGACTGTAGATGTGAGGACTCTGTATAATTCAACCAAATGGTTGTATGCTGTACAGTCCTGTGCAAATATAATAAAAAAATTAATAATCCTTTTTTTGCTATAAGGCTTTGACCCTACATTTTCACAGCAACATAACTACCATCCAGCCTGTACCATATTTCGCAAGCCTTCAGTCCAAAAATTCAAACAGTCAATCCATACAGTGTCCATTTGCAGCACCCTGAAGTCATATGCTCTGTCAGTCATCTAAAGGCATACAAACTTCCCCGGCTTCATCCCATCGAGACTGGTCATTCTGTTCTTCTACATCATCACCAAGCTCCTCATCACCTTCTCCCACTTCATTTTCTTCGTATTCTTCATCCCTAGGGAAATCTGTGTCCTGCACCTGGTCTGCTCCCTCTTGCCCTCCAGGTTGAGATTTATCTGCACAGTCTACACAAACTCCATAACGTCGTGATCCATGTCTTATTCCAACGCTGGCTGCTAGCATGAAAATCTTCTTGCACACCATACACTTATACTTTTTATCCTTTTTATGCACCTGTGGAAGAGAAATTTTACTAGCTGAATATAGGCATATCAGGTAACATTTGCATATAGTACTAGAAAACTATTAATAATAACAGTAACAATTATTAATATAAAAATTCCTACTTTTAACTTTCCCAAAAGATACCCAGCACTGTTTAGAATAAGGAAGGACTACTGGAGATCTACATATGTACTCCTCAACAGTCATGAGCTACTGCCCACAACCAAACGACCTCCTTGGAGCTCAGCAGGTCACCTGTTCTGTACGCAGGTGAGCGTTCAGTTCTCGACTCCTCAGGGTACAGAACAAGACTCAGAAGCAATGAGAGCAGCGTAAACCCTTACACCGCACACAAGATAACAACTTGTTTAGAAAATTGCTTTTACAATTTTACATCCTAGAAATATTAAGAACAAGCAAGAGTTATTAAATTTAAGAATTCAAAAAGAAAAATTCTTCTTCCACAATTTCTCCTTCCCAACAAAATCAAAATCAACATCAACTTTCCAGGTTCCTTTGGTAAAATTTTTGTCCTGTATTTGAATCTGTGTGTAAAATTAGAAGGCTGTTGTTGACTAACCATGAATTTTGATTTTGAATTTTTAAGTATGTTGTTTGTACAAGTAACTGAATTCAGCAACCATGTATATTAGTTATTATTATCTAGGAAAAAATTAAGTTGAAGACCTCCTTCCATCTAGTGTTCCCACAACAGATTACAATTATGTGCTTAAATATCTCATTTGAAGTCCCATTGAAAAAGTTGCAATTTTAGATAAAAGAGAAATTACCACCCAGATGAGGGGAAAAAGAAATTAGGTCAAGATACAAATAGTTATTTCAGCTCTGCTGTATAATCTGTACAGCTGATACATGTGTTTTCCTCAGCCTCTAGACTCGCTGTGATAATACTTCACACAAGGCAGAATGTTTGAGAGTTGTTGAACTGAAAGTGGAAGGGAGGGGAAGAAAAAAAAAAAAAACCAGAAAAAAAGAAGTGTTCTGACTTCAGGGAAAGGACACTTAAGTGAAAGCACAGAACTGCACTGTGCTCACTCTACAACTATTTTCACACTGTCTGACTTCATCTCCTTTTGTGGAGGAAAAAAACCTTTCAGCTACAAGTCCTGGTCAGATACTGCAGGACAGAAAACTAAAGTCCCACTCTACTCTTCCGGGCAGACCAACTAACTCCCACTGTTGCTGTTTTCTCTAGTGAGCCACAAGGAACATGGCCATCAATGAAGCAGTAACGCCTCAATTCTCTCAGCCTTTCTCCACATGAGAAATGATCCATCCCTCCAGTCCTTTTCAAAGCACTCCTCTGGAGTAGCTCCAACAGTTCCACATCCTTCCTGTTTTGGGGACCCCAGAGCTGGATGCAGTGCTCCAGGTGGGGGGGGTCTCTTGAGGGGCAGAATGCCCTTCCTCACCCTGCTGGCCATGCTGCTTTTGATGCAGTCCAGGATACATTTGGCTTTCTAGGATGAGAGAGCACATTGGCAGCTCATGTCCAACCTCTCACTCACCAGCACCCCCAATCCTTCCCAGCAGAGCTGCTCTTGACATGTTCATCCAGCAGCCTATAGAGATACTGAGGGTTGCCCCAACCCAGCAGCAGCACCTTGGAGAAGTGGAATTTACCCCACTCCATGTACTAACCTCTTCTATCTACAAAACTTGTCTTGCAAAATGAGGGGGTTTTTAAAATCACAGCTTGGAGAAGTGTTATTACTTTCTCACCACCATATGATCTTGCTTTTATTACTGCCCTAAAGCACACCTTGGAATTTATACAGTATATATTACAATGAAGTGTTATTTTTCTTACAGACTAGATACAAAGTACCTACAAAATATCCAAGACAGAGAATACTTTCTCTGGATCCTCAGCAAAACAAGTATTCAAGTCAAATTCTGAGTGATGCAACTTGCACAGGACAGGGTTAGCTGAACTGCTGGTTATGATACTGGTAGAATGCAAGTCAGACAGATGTTTACTTTCTGTATCAGATATTTTTCATTCTTTCCTAATCTTAAAGCAGATACTATACTATAGCTTTGTCTAGTTGTGAAATAAACATTTCAGAACTACCCCAAGACATTGTGCAATTGCTGAATTAACAGGGTGCCCTCACAGAAAATGGTGATGCAGCATTATAGACCAAGATGTGCTGTTTTACTGCAGTAAAGCTAAGCCAAAACTGCTTTTCATTGTCTGCAGAATACTTATATACACTGCATCCCTTTATCACATCACTTTCAATCTTGAAATGACTGTCTTCATTGACACTGCATTTTCCATTAAGAAAACAAGAGGTACAGTTATCACAAAGAGATGTTTATCTTCATCCATTTCAGATTAAGATGGGACAATTTGCATTATGTCAAATCAGAGAACAGTTTCTTCCAACTACCAAAATACCTGAAAAACCCTATAAAACCCCACTCATACATGTGCATACATATACATGAACACTTGAGATTACCTACCAAGGAATGTCTCTTTACATGCTCTCTTCGTGTAAACAGCTTCCCACAGATGTCACAACTGAAAGATCTCACGCCTGTGTGAATGAGCAAGTGTCTCTTTAGTGTTCTTCTGTATTTGGCTACATAATTACAGTGTGGACACTTCAACTTGTTCATGATTAAAGCAGAGGAATCACCTGCAAGATAAGAAGCCATCAGGAGAACAGATGATGAAATACACACAAAAAATATTTCAGTATGTTCTGTCTGGTTCACAAAAATAAACAGGTGCTGAAACAATAAAGCAAAACAGATGACTTTTCATCAGCCAAATCAGGACAATGCCTGCCTGCAGAAATCACAAATGCTGTAAGTTCTCCATGTACAGTTCTACTAGAAAAATACCTACTTGTAACCAAGGCATTTTTACCACCATTTTTACCAGAAGTCTTATTTCATGAACTGGAGTAAGTTAACTACAATTTACCAATGTTCCATTTTTCTAGAGGTCAGTTATACCAGAAAACACTTTCTTCTGGATTAGAAACCCTAACTCTGCAGCATTTAGACAGTCGCAATCTTCTCTCCCAATATTCTATTTAGAATTACATGCAGGAACTTTCTGCCAAGGTCTGACTTGACAAATCAATAAAAAGAAAGTATAACTAAGTGAGAACAAATATTGATAAAAGGAGTAGAACACTAAGAGGTAGCAAAATTCTGAAACTCTCAAAAAGGAAGTTACTGGTTCAGACTTTACCTATTTTCTACTTTGATCTAACAGTAAAAAAATAAAAAGAGCAGAAAAAATTTCTGGAAGTACCAATTTCTCACTTCTTCCTTATGATGGAGGAGAATTCTTTACATAGTTTGCTCAAAGGATATACGTAAAACAGGTTTCATACAGCTGCCTACTACTGTGTGAAAAAGAACAACACAGGATACTGTGAAGTGGAAAAGGCCACACAGGACTACAAGGACAGTTTTGATAAGAGCACATTGACTCAACTTATTACAGGTGAGAATTTATGATCATCATCATAACCATCTAGAAGCATCCAAAAAGCACTGGCTAAGGCTGTGTGATTATGTGCAAGAGATTCTAATGTTCAGGCTGGCAGGAAGAAAACATAAGTAACTGTGAGATGTGTGCACATGTCTGCAGGTCTGTATCTAGAGTTGCCTCCTTTGAGCTTCAAAAGCCATCATAACATGGAAGTTACATTTTGCTAACATTCACAAGTTTACATTGGTATATTAAAGCACTCATGTGAGCTACATGTCAACATAATGTCACATAATGGCTTACATGGAATAAAGTAAGTCCTACACAGGCAGACATCAGGGCTCTAAGATATATAATTTAATGATTTAAGAACAGGCAGACCAAAGACCCAGGTTCTAATTTCTTAACTGCCAGCAAACTTCACCTCCTGATAACCAAATTTCTTCTACTGTAAACCCCAAAATATTTAAAACAAACCATAAGCCACATCCCACTAACAGCTCAAAGTTAAAGAAAAGAGGTAAGCATTACTATTACCCAGTACTTGATACCTTCTTTTTACTGAAGACTTTATGTATTTAAGGAACTAGCAAGAATTGTTTTAGATACGGTGGTGTTTTCAGTATGTTTTCAGACAGAAAAATAATTACAGATAATTGCTTGCTTGAACTGACAGAAGAAGGCTTAATTATAGCTGCAGTGAACTAAAAACATTTATTGCAATGAAATTTTTATTTTTAATAGCAAGACATGTGCTGAGATTTCCTGTTAAAATTATATTTAATCCTGTATCTTCACCATCAAAGTGTTCAATTTCAAGGGCCATTTATCTGCATTTAGCTTAGTAAAGGGGCGGGGGGGGGAAGCTATCAGGTCACTAAAGACCTCAGGTATCTTCACACTCAATCACAAAACAAGAACTGATATAAATCACATTCTGTTTTTACTCTTCCATACATTTGAATTCCTTTTCCTCCCTCCAAGGAAGTATGATCCACAAAGGCAAATGATATGGAAGAAGATTAAATGTTTACATAAATAACCTCATAACCCTCTAAACAAATGAATCAAATATTATAACCAGTGATACAAAAGATAGAGAACCCCTATCAGAGGAAAAAACTGAACCCACTCTCCACCAGATACACTTACCATTTTCCCAAGCTTCTTTTGGCCAAGATTCTGGCAGCAGTCCATACTTAAAATCACTTGAAGTACCCGGTAGCAGTCCATACTTGAAGTCACTTGAAGTACCCGGCAGCAATCCGTACTTGAAGTCATTTGAAGTACCCGGCAGCAATCCGTACTTGAAGTCACTTGAAGTAGCTATTAAAAACACAGTCTTACTTTAGCTTCCTGGGTTCTAATCAGTCTAATCTAATCTGTTTAGCAAAATATATATCCTTTTCAAACTGTGACAAAAATTTTTCTGACCTTAAAACAGCAATTATAGTATTTTTTCACATAGTATTCAATACTAAAACTAAGAAATAACTGCATTCCTAATTTCAATGAAATGAGGCCTTTGAACTACTCTCCACAGCACCATTTCTTCTCCCCATCCTGAGAAAAATTCAAAGCCCTTTTCATACTACAGGGACTTTGATGGTAAGGATATGTATTCCCTTACTATCATCAGGAGGGGGGGCTGAAAGGTTTTCCACTGGATTCTCTTTACAACTGCTTCATGCAATGACTTCACCCAGACTGTCACAGGCACCTTTATTTATATAAAGTATCCTACTGTGTCTATCCTACTATATTTAGCTATGTCTAAATCCTTTTCTGAATAATCATCTCTATTACTCTATAACCACATCAATTCAAAAGACCACAATTACTTGGAATATAACAGCTTAAAAGACTAGTTCGCATATTTACATTTGCTCTTAAGACAAGATCTTCTGCAGTTCATGTTGTCTTTGCACCCTTTTTTCCTCTTTAAAAAAATAAAACTATTCAGAAGTGAACAATGCCTCAAAAAGACCTTTGTTTAATTCTATACTTTATAACAAGTAAGAATTGCATCAGTGAACATGGAATCACTATTACAGAGCACAGAGAAGAGAACTATAAATAGTACACAATAAAGCTGCACTAAGAATTTGACAGAATCGTATTTGTTGGGCAAAAACTCTTCTGGCAAGTGCAAATCAATGTTCCCCCCAATCCCCAAGACAGGAGTTTGTTGGAAAACATGAACTCATAAATCCATTACTTTCCTCACAGGCAAACAGCTGTTAAATAAACAAACTGCAGTGGTAACTGGCAGATTTCCTTCTATTTTTCTAGATGGTAGTTGGGTCCTCACACTGGATTCCCAATGTCACCACTGTGAAAAGTCTTGAGGAGATGCATTCTTGCTTTCAAGCCTGAAACTATACATTTTAATAGTCCAAAGACTTATTTTTATCCCTACACTGTTCATTCTAAGGATTTTTTTGGGAAAGGAAATTCTCTTAGGCTAAACCGGCATTTCATGCAGCTTGTGGCAAGCTGCATATTTAAACACTTCCAACTTGCAGTTTTACTGGAAAAAAGTACAGATTACAAATCCTCACAGCATGAGACACAGTAGTTTCATTTACTGCTCAGGCAGCATTACTATTGGCAGCAGTGATTTGGTCTGCAACGTAAGACAACAGTTCAAAAGGATATCACTTAGCAAGTAGGAAGCTTATAATTCTATCCTATCCATTAGACAACGGCAAACAACAAGCAAAGCAGGATCATGACTGCCAAACTAGGCATTCCATCAGAGCTTTTAAAAAGCAGAGCTTGAGTGAATGAAGAGAAATAGCAGTATTTTAGCACATCTAACTACCTATTTTGGTACAAAAAGAAAGAAGAGGGAAGGGAATAAATCTCCCTCTCCTTTAAGAAACAAAGCAGTGAGGAAAATTTTTTAAATTACTGATTCTAATAGCTGTTATGTCCAAAAGAGGCAAGAACTCCTTATACTAATTTGGAGTGATGGACTCCAGCAATGGCATCTCAACAGCTCAAGGAACAGAACACAGATACCCTATA
Organism: Corvus hawaiiensis; assembly: GCF_020740725.1. Lineage (NCBI taxonomy): Eukaryota > Metazoa > Chordata > Aves > Passeriformes > Corvidae > Corvus > Corvus hawaiiensis. The sequence continues at coordinate 15,716,540 of NC_063238.1, read as the reverse complement.
GACATGCCAACTACACATTCCTTTGAGGTGAGGAGGAAGACTTCTTCCTGTAATACACAAGAAAGGATTAGTGAGGAAGCAGTGCTGTACAGTCTGGGTAAGAGCAAAGATGACTTGATCTTAAGGCTAAAAGCCTCCAAATTAAAGCAGACTTCAGGATCTAGCAGAGGAAAAAAATGAAACTACTTTTATAATGTTTAAAGTATTAGATCCTTTCTTTATAGATTTTTGTCCCTGCACTAGAACTGTAGCTGAATGTAGTTGAACAGCTAAAGGTCAGTCAGTAATAAAATATTTTAATCACTTTCCCCCCTTTTAGGATGAATATCTGGAAGATCAGTAGACCAAGTCTTTAATGTACACAGATGTAATGCTATGCTGCATACAGGCAAAATTGTACAGGTTCCTTCAGAATAAGCATACACTATAGATTGACCATAACTAAGAGTTGGACCAAACTGAACACATTTATAACACTGTCACTTTGACAGTTCTTCTGTATTTAAGAGAACACAAATTAAATTTCACTAGGAACCCTTATGCACACAGCTGGTATTTAAGTTTGAGAAAACTTAGCTCAAACCCCTGCATAGTTCTAGATCTTAGCACAAGACTCAGCAGAGAGCCAAACAGATTTAAGAGCTGTCATCTAGTCTAGGTAATAGCTACTAAATCTTTCAACCTCCAATTGGAAGGGAAGACTCACTACAACATGAAAGAACATCAGCACAGATACCACAAGAGATAAGAGGTTGCTACGCACACTTCACTCTCTGCATAGCACATGACTAAGTAGATAATAATTAAACCGAATGCTTATTCCTAGAATAATTCATTGACCTAGAAAACCTGCTTTCTAGATTAAGCACACATTTAATGTGTTCAAAACAAAACCATGCAAAAGGCATCTTTAGTGTCTTAATTGCTCATCCAAACAGGATAGACTTGAATTACACACTGTCTGGAAGCTGGAAGTGCAATACCTAGCCTCTACTACCTTCCCCAGCCAGACATAGAGCCACAGTCAGGTATGCTTCCAGAACACGTTACAGAGCCCTGGGGCTCAGAATATCTTCTCCCATTTCTCCTCTCACGCAGGCTACTGCCCCCTGAAACCTGCTTGCAAAACTAGACAATCATCATCTGACTTGTTCCAGTCAACTTAAAGCCAGATGACCTTGATAGGAGGCTGGAAGCAACTATGGATGCAGTCGTACTGGTAGACTGGGGGTGGGTTGTAAACGGGGAAAGTATAGACAGGTAAGGCAGATCGTTTTGGGGGGGGGGGGGGGGAGCTAATTAGAAGCAATAATATTCTGTGTCTCCAGACCAAGCCATCTGACCACAACTTTTCTCTGATCTAATGTTACCTTTTTACACTTTAGTTGATTTCTAATAGGCATAAGTTAATAACTCAAATGTCAATTATCCTCAAACCTTTACCCATTGTTCCAGCCTGCATGGATAAAAGGCTATCAGTAATCTGATCTTTAATAGAAGTCAGCAACAAACAAAGCCAAAATAATAAGAAATAAAACAGAATTCAAAGAAGCTGATTAACTATCAGCACTAAAATTCACACTATGTTGATTTGAGAAGAGATAAGGACAGTGTGAAATAAAATGAAGTGGTTGTGTAGGCTCTTATGCCACTAACAAAAGCTATCAAAAACATTTTATGTTCTACTGTATTTGTTCTCAGGAAAAAGGATAACCAGAAGCCAGATACAATGATTTTCAGTTTTGAAGACAAGAGTTAGGGGTACACCACCAGAAAGAGAAAACATGTCTAAGCTAGAAACACCCCTAGCTTGACAGGTTTCCCTCTTTTTCTACAACTAGAAATATGCTGATTTGGGGGGCAGAAAAGGAGACATTACTGAGTAGGAGATGATACAGAAAATAATGAGAAGTTTACTGACAGAAGCCACTGAACAGGTCTTATAGAAAAGGACACAGACATATGGTGCGCTGAGGGAAAAGATACAAAACTTTCATTAGATACAGCTGTCTGTAGTGAACTTAACTTCTGTTTTCTTTACATATATTAGCACTGGAAATAGTGCCAAAATAAGAGAAAAAGAAATACTATTTTTTCACTACGTTTTCTGACACTGACTGCTCATCCAGATCAATTAAAAAAGACAGAAAGTAGACAGGACAAGCGATTAGGCCATAGCTTTCAAGGATTGTAAAGAAAGCAGTGGTAATCTACTGATACAATCTGGATTGCTATTAGAGAGCTGGATTTGTTGCTTATGTTAGGTAACATGACAGAGGAAACAGCACTGCGAAGACTGACACACTAAGACGGGGGGGAAAAGAAAGTATCTTGCGCTCCCTTTGTTCCCAGAGTATTCTTCACATCTTTAACCTTGCTTCTTCTGAAAAGGCTTATTCTGGAAGCACATTACTGCTCAACTGCCTCTTGCAACAGAGGGCTTGGACATACTTAAGATATTTCGCCAACACAGTCTTACTCTTACTCATACTCTATTACTCCCAATTGCTCTCAATTTTTCTATTTTTCATTCACGAAAAAGTGGTATATTGCATTGACTATGGAGTCAGATCTAGCATCAACTAATCCTGACAGAAGACCACCAACTGATGCCAAATACATTATTGACTTGCTTTTCAACTTGATTATCATACCTTCCCTGAAAAATCCCTTCCCAAGAAAGTGAAAGCTATTTTGCTGATCTCATCCAACAACTACACCAGTTAAACACAAGAAAATAAGGAACTTTCCTCATGCAGACCATTTATTTGTGTGTTAATTGTTCTCATGAACCATTTTTATTTAGATGTTCATCATCGTCAGTATTTCACAAATGAAAAAAATCAGCACTTCAGATTAGTATTTTTCCAGTAAGTGAATGCATCGCACTGGAACTCAAAAGGATTTTCAGGCAGAGAAGATCTGTAGACACCACAAAACCTTCTTCCCCAACCCATTCACAATAAAGAAAACGAAAAGCAAATTGACAACAGCAATACACAAAACATTGCCTAGAGTAGTAGGGAGAATGTGAGGATCTGCTTGTCTTTGGGATCCTCCCTTGGAGAGGTAGGAAGAGGCTAACCCTTAGATGTTGCAGTGTTATCAGAGGACTTCTAAAAACCTATGACATCTTCAATACCAGACTACATAGGGAATGGGGAAAATAAAGTGGTTAAAGGTCCACCAAGGAATTTAAATCTTTTAATCAGGGTATCAGCTTGAGGTCTAAACAAAATCTGACTGAGGGTTGTAGTACCATGGAAAAGCAGGAAAAATACACAATTCTTTTTTGTTTTGTTACACAGTCAAGTGGGGCTTATTCCTACAAGAAATATATATATATGCGTCCTGATAAGTCCATCGACCTTGATTTCTTCAAATACAAAGATACCTGTCTTTATTGTAAAGTCCTAATCAAGTTGTGTTATGCTCCTCCCCTGTATCATGACAGAAGCTGTGACCAGCACTACATTTTTTGTAAGCAAGTTTAGCTGCTGTTTGTATCCTTCTGAAAAGTAGTTGTTTCTACAGCAAGCTGAACTAAATTCCTTAAGAACCCCAACAAAATCAGTCAGGAACCCTCTTGTTTCACCAAGGGCTGTTTTAATCTTGCACTTCTTGTCCTTTTCCCCATCCCCACCACATGTACATGACAGCATTATCCAGCCTGAAAATCACAATAACAAATTATACACTTGTAGCTTCATAAAGCTATTGGGATATTGCATGCAAGTCTCTGCAAAAATCAACACGGTCAGTTCCAGAAAGCATAAGCAACACCTCACAGCTGTGTTCTGAAGTCTGAGGATAGGACACTTGTATAAAAAAAGGAAAAAAAACCAGGCCCAGATGAAAGACATATCCAAGAAGTGATGAAAATTGACAAAACAACCCTGTGAACAGACATTACGAATATGATTAATTATGTTCACTGAGCTTTTATGAACTTTTATAACTCACTATAACACTGTGAGATGCTGACTGAAAGCATGGTTATTTTCACCATGGTAAATGGTTAATTTGTAGGATGCATGATGGCTGTAAATAGTAAAGACTTTTTAGCAGATTATCAGCTAGGGGGGGAAATACTGTGATAGGTGGTAACATTCAGTGTTTTAGATAAACAGTTACTTTAATATAGCTAAAACTGGAGACGTCTTGAAAGCTTAAGTAAAATGTAAGTAAATATAAATGTAAGACAGTACAAGAAATTTCAAAACCATCCTAACTTTATGGAGCTTTTTTAAAGCTCACCAAAGTGCTACTTTTACAGGGAAGGTGTTAAATATAAACTAACTGGCAACACAGGGTGAGAGGAAGATGAAGCAGCCGATACCCTTATGGATACATGTAGAAAGACTCACATTCAGCAAGGAGCAGTTTAACATATTTGCTTTACTGGAACAAGAGGGGTAGCAGATGCTTCAGAAAGCTCTTACTGTTTATTATCTAATACTTACCTAGCTGGTAACTGGACTGCTGCTTACTGCTGGTAACCAGCTGGAAAATTCATTTACTATAGAATTTGAAGAGTGGCTTCAGGGATAAATTTTTGTAGTGAGAAGAGTGTTCTGAAATAGGCTTCTCTTCCATATATCTACAGTATTTATTTCCCATCACAAAAGCATCAGACCAACCCAAACCTAAATCAAGGGCACAGAAACTCACTCTGCATGTAACTGACAGCTCATAACCACTGATGTTATCCCCATCAGAACATGACAAAGCACAACAGTAGAAGGTCGTTGTTTCCCTTTTAGCAACCAATGGGACAGCATGCTCCTTAGCTCTGAACATAAGAATCTACTATTCTTTATTTTTCTTCTTATAGAATTGTCTTATATCTATTCCAGATGACATTTTCTTATCCATTTTTACCGCTCAGTGCCTATTATTTTTGGTAGCTTTTCATCCCCATAAGAAATTTAATCCAAAACTAGAAAGTTACTGTATAACCTGCAGGTTACTCTACAACTCATTCTTGACATTCTTCCAACTCTCCACTCCTCCCTCTTCCACCCTTTCTTTGGCATAGAGGGAGCAGTTAAAAGAACAGTGTTTAACAGTGGAATCTATCCACAGAGCAAAGCAAAAGAGCCACAAGTAGAAGAGAAAGAATACCTAAAGGTGAAGCACAGACTGTGGCTGAAAAGTAAGCTATACCAAGCCCTACTTCAGTCGCTCTTCTTGTTTCAAACAATATGCAGGCATGCAAGAACTTAGTAAAGGTATTATTACAAAAATACTAGATATGGCTTCCAAAAGACTTCTAACACTGGCAGAAAATGTACTTATGTACTTGGGAACATATATGCTGTGCTCTGAAAATACCAAGGAGATTACTAGGTGACTAGTATTTTAGACTCAATAAAATAAACTTCAGTCTGCAGTCACAGAGCTTTCAATGGTTTTTGACAGACACCACAACACATATTCAGTATGCTCTGTCTCCAATATAGTTCTTTTCATCAAGATGCTATATGGATGTATTTTGTAATCTAATTCTTTACCATAACAAGTTACTGGAAACATTGGTGCTTCTGTTAAAAAAAAAAAAAAAAAAAGGAACAAGGACTAAACATACTGCACTATCCATGTCCTCCATTATTTCTCCAAGAAATCTTCACAGCATATGTACAAAATTCCACAGCATCCAAACAAGTATTTATATCTGTTGTTGGTGCCATCGTACAGTAGACACAGTCTCTGTATTTCCATCAGTAAAAGAGTATTGAATTTTTACCCCATATAAATCATCAACAGAAATCACATGCTAAATTGTGTCAGAAATTTGGTATTTGTGCAGCTAATACACATTTCTTCAGCTCTTGCTCCAGACCTTCTGTTGGGTCCTTTTTCACGGCACTGCAACTAGAGCAAGTAGTGTAGCCCAGCACAGGCAAAATTTTTGTCTGGGTGCTGAGGACTCAACATCCCCCACTATCCACATGCTTTACTTAGGCTAGATCTAACCTGGTGCTGTGGACCTGAGGCCTATTAGCAACTGGCATGTTCCTGAAACACAGTCTCTATTGTCAGTTCAGCCAGAAGGAATCCTGGGCAGTCTAACAAAGCTTAGCCAGTAAGAGAAGTACAGGAAATTCACTTCAGAAGCACACACTCCCAAGTAAAGCTAAAGCAGACCTACCCAGAGTTCAGAGATGAAGACCAGAGATAAGTAACGCCCCTGAAGCATTTGCAGAAGTGCTCCTCAGTACAGCTGCTCCTCCAGAGCTGCGCTGTTGTGCCACACTACTCACTAAGCACATGAAGGTCTCTTGTACTGGAGAAACACATCTCCAGTCCCAGCCTGCACAGCTCTGCACTGGCACATGTCACTGCGGTGCCCAGGCACCACTGGCACCGCACAGCACAGCCATGAGTCCCCACATGCCCCCTGTGGGACACTGCTCGCCTGTGTCCCCAGCCCTGCAGGCAGGAGCAGAGCAAGGCCCCTGGAGGAGACAGGACACCCACAGTTCCTTGTGTTTGAAGCACGCATACATATTTAACTGCTTTAGAAACAAGACACATCTAAAGAACGTTGTTCCGCTGTACCTCAAATCCACCCCTAATTTGGCTCCTAAATTGCAGTAAGTTTTCAAAACTATTAATTCATCAAAAAGTGAGGCAGGTAAATGACACTACTTCAAATGCATACATCAGCTATTCATACAGCATAATAATTTAAAAAATAAAAAACTGAACTTAATTACATTGCCCCAAATGACAATTACACTATGAACATTCTGCTGCTTATAATTCTTTGTGTGACTGTATTTGTTTAGCAAACAGATATTTAATCTTATTCTACCATTTACATTAACCATGTATCCTTAAGGAAAAAAAATCCTATTAATTCTATCACTCTCAGGATTTGTTTAAAGCATAGTTCAACAAAAATATATTCCCTTCTAGTATATGTCTAGTATTGTGGCATCTCTTGCTAATGTTTCACAAACCTGTTGTAAGTGTTTCTATTATAGTAGCCAGGATTACTCTATCTTGTAGCTTCCCACATATCCCAACAATAAGAATCAGCAGAATGTTTCTGGGTGACTCAGGTGAAGATTACCAGAAAGATCTTTTGCTAGTGGAGGGAAGGAAATTACAAAGGCCCTTGCTGTCTGTACTGTCTGTACTGTGCTGTCTGCTAACACTAGCCACCAGTTATCAGTCCTTGATTTTGTGCCGAATAGTTGCCACAGATTAAGTACAAATGTAAGAACTGTAGTTTCTACCAGCTGCTAAGGATCCCCATTTCAAGTGTCAAATGCAAACAGCACATTACATACTGTATGGCACAGCCATTCTCTGCTCTAGCTGATGATCCGCTGCTGTGCCCCAAGGCAGAGAATCAGATTACCGATTTAGTAACCTGAACGGTGTGCTGACTTTACTAATCCAATCCAACATACCTTTACAAAAGTTACAAAGTCAGGTACTTCATTCAATACTTTAATTTTCAAATGACATAACTGTCATTAAGCAATATTTACCTGCTTCTTCTTTAATAAACGACAAATCTTCTTCTGGATATGGGACTGATGGTTGCAACACTGAGCAATCTTCAGAGTTCTCTTCTGTATTAGGTGGTATATTATAAATAAATCTCTTTGCAGTTTGGTTTTTCCTTCTTGCTTTTCCAGGTTCTTGAACTGATTGTCCCTGTGCACCCATGTCATTCCACACGAAAACTTTTCCCTCACCTTGAGATTCATTTTCAGCCATTTCAGGTGAGCTGTCCTGGACCCAACTGCAGTCATTCATTTGGTAGCTTTCCATTTGGCCCTCATCAATAGGGTAGGGATCATTCTCAGTTTTTATGCTACTTGCCAAGTTGGTAAGGTTTCGTGTTGCCCAGAAGCTGGCAACTTTTTGATCCCTTGGAGATAAACCATCCCTACTAACAGATCTTCTGTTGTAATCCACTACAACAGTCTCTGGAGCTTCCGATTTTATACTTATGTTTAAGGCATCTTTAATGAAGTTGCGGCAGGACTGGACAACCTCCGTCATCTGAAGGTAGCTGGCCACCGACATCACTTCAATGGCGTTTTGGCTCGTAAGCACGAGGTTACCAGAATATAAGAAGTCCAAGATGACAGAAAAACCTTGAACAGCAACAACATCTAAATAGGTAACAGTGGTTTGGTTACGGCTTTCTTTGTTTGTAAAGCAATACAGAGTCTTAAAGAAGCGGCTGCCTGCAACCAGGATGTTCTTGTGAGCTCTGAAGACCCTCCCACTCACCACAATATTAACATCGCAAAGAATGCCTTTCTTCCTCTGCTCGTTGAGCTCTTGCAGGAGCTGATAGCAGTAAGAGTTCTCATTTGGCCTGCTGTTAAAATCACAGTATCCTTCATTATTCAGTTCTGATGGTAACTCTGCCTCCTGCAATTAAAAAAACCCAAAAACATAATTAGCTCTTAATGAATACTGTCCTTAATTCTTCAGGACTGTAATAAGGATATGAAACAAACGAAAGGAGACAATTTTAATCAAACTATTTTTTTGTTATTTATGTTCTTGGTTACAAAGGCAGACAGGAATATATAATTAACAAGATATTTCTGAAAACTAAAAACCATGCTCTCATTCTGCACCTTCCACCCCCAAGTTTGTTTCAAACAGAACTAGAAGATTTGCCTTCAGTGCAAAGGAAGGGAAATTTCAGCCAAAAGTAAGTAAATACACAGTTGAGTGTGAAGTGCTTGTTATTCCTAACCCACACACATTAAAGATTCAGGAGTCTCTCTTTCCAAAGATTTAACTAGATGATTCTTACATATCCAACCCCTTGTTCTTCTCCAGAAATCTCCACTTAAACAATTAAGCAGGATCCTGATACGTGATTCAGCATTTTCTTCATGCTGAGATACGAATACATAGATTAGGCCTGTATGTCCCAATCTGTCCTGAATGTTTTAAAGGAAACATATTTCTAAAGTAGATATAACAGCAAAGATATTTCTTCTAGTTTTACAAATTAAGCGTTTATCTTTTGGTTTTTAACTGTAGCAGGTTTAGGATTAAACAGTGTATCACATGACAAGCAGGCAAAATACTGCAGATGACAAAAAAACCCTTGACATAAGCTTCCATTACAATACCTAACTAAGACTTTCTTGAAATAAGCCTCACAAACTTTCCAGTAGCAACGCTGGCACATACTTATCACGCACACACCACCTTTTTACAATGGGATCTCAAACATGGCTTCAGAATTTTGCTAAAACCTGATCTTTTCATACAATCCAACACCAAGAAATAATTCATTATTAAAGATTAGTTCAGTCAGGGAGAGGTCAAGAGATCTGAACTGGATTTTGGAGCACATAGAAGACTTCTAACTCATGTTTAGATAATGATGATTCAGCAGCTAGGATAATGATGGCAGCAGCTAGGAGAAAGCAGAAAACACAGACTGGCGTATTTGAGACCATACTTATATGGGGTTGACATATGCTGCCATCAAGAGCAGCAACAAAGACAGTCTGTTTCATACTACATCTCCAAGATTCTCTCTTCTTCCCTAGCAAAACTGGATAGCTCCAAGCCAAATCATTATTTTCTTCTCTCATCATCTAAAACACCTCACTGATTAGGGAGCTGGAGGTGTTGTTAAAGCTCACCTGCCTCAACATTATACATCAAAATCAGTATTAAAAAGGTAATGTTAGCACTGTCATGAGCCCATAATCTATGCTGGGACTAAAATACACATTGCAGGAAAGTAATACCCTTAATTTGAGACTACAGCAGAAACCAGCTACATAGATTAAAAAAGTCACTTTCCACCACATAGAAATTAGTGGATTAAATCACCTCACCTCAATTTACAACCCCACTGGAATGACAACTGAGGCTGTATCTACATCTAAAATGGTATTTACATCTATAAGCAGCAAATAAGGCCCGGTATAACCAAAAGAGAAACTGCGCCATTTCAGTATCTCCTGCAGAGAAATTTCGGTTTGCTGTCACATTCAAGTTGCTTCTGAATCTCTACCCTTCTCAGAAAAACACTTCATTGAAGAGGAAGAAATAAAAGCAATTAGGCTTTTATGTGAAAACAAGCAATAGATCTTTGCCCAACCTCATCTTAATTTTTTCTGTGTACTTTCTGACACACCCCAAGTACTCCCTCAGATTAAGGTTGTGAAACAGTTTGCCCCAAATGTGGGACAGCTAAGTCTGTCACTCTAAATTCTCAGCAGATTTGGGTTCTGGACTAGCTTCCTGTCACTTCAGCTACGGAGCACTGCATAGTTTCAAAACACCAATTACTGACACTGGATCAGATTAAGATGAAAATTATGGTACCCTAAAGTGTTGTCACACTCGTCAATCATCAGTGACTTGCACCTCACACAGTAAATGTTAGGTAGATGCTATGATAGCTGCCAATTTCATTCTTGAGAGCACATTAAACACTGCATAAAATTTAAAAAACAACCTGCAGCAGTTCTTTTCTTTTGACAAATGTCTGATTAAATAATAGAGACAGAGCACATTTTAACTGAGCAAGTATAAGTACCCAATCAAGCTGGGACCATAAATAAATTGATATTTACAGTGAGGGGCTTTTGTTTCCTGAGAACAGGACAAGCTCAAGGAAACTAACATTGTGCTCAGTTTCAAATAGTTAGACTTTTCTGCATACACAAAAAGATAAATTACTGTTTTATATGTATAATTCATTAATTAAACCTGCCCAAAAGCAAACAGGAGCAGAAACAGATGATCAAAAACTGCTACTAGACATTTAGTTTGTTAAGTTTTCTTTCTCCTACTGTTCCATCAGCATACTCTGTCCCTGGGAGGAAGAACAGTGAGGGCAGGAAGAATTAAAAGAAAACCCAAACCAATATAACCACAGATTCCATCTCAGCTGCATGTATATGAAAAGTAGTTATGCCACATTTTTTAATTCTCCACTACCACATCTTGCTCTACAGCAGTTCCCTGTGCCCCCAGATTAATTGGATCTTCTAACAAAGTAAGCTACCAGTAGCTTCTTAATCTGTGCAGCTACAGAGCAAAATGATCTCAAAATATGGTCCCATCAGCTGCACACGATGCTCCACTGTCATTGTACACACACAGCATCGCTCACAGACAACTCAGCAATTTCAAATTGTTTCATTCATTGCCTAATATCAAATTGAGTAGTTTGAGGTTTAGTAAAAACACTACAGGAAAATACAGTAAGTGATAGTCTTTACTCCGAGGCCTGACGTCCTCCTCAACTTCTTTGCTCTGCTAAGAGTAAGTCAAGAAGTTAACTTAGAACACTGTAATGTAACTCTTACATCTGAAGCATGACTTCCATTCATCACTGCTCACATAATGCAAACAATTCCAGTTCGCATGGAAAAAATAACACATCAAAGGCCTTCCTCCTTTTGGAGAGCTTCTGCCTTAAACCAACATGCCTGTTAGGCTGGAGAAAGCTTTTCTGGCAGTATTTCCAAAGCTTAGCTTTAAATTATGTCCAGAGAGAAAATGTTTTAAGATGATGGTTTGAGAGGAGGAACCCCCAGCAGCCAATAAATCTGCATCTTATGGACCCACATTCATCAAAGAATTAAAATATTTTCCCACGATTTCCCAGTAAACATCCATTTCTTAAGATTCTTGCAACACAATAGTCTGTTTACTACAAAAAACAAAGGTAGTTTGAAGCTGATGATAGATTTCCTTAAGCTTTAATATGGAGAAAAATTATTTTAAAAACTAGAATAGAAAAATATTCAAGGCTTTGCTCTTAGAAAGAAGCATCGGCTGACAGCTCAATACCCTTGAATTACAGCAGCTGCAACCACTTGTGATATATTTTGGCATTCCAAATTAAATGTATCCCAAAAATAAACCAAAATCATCACTCATTTCTTCACGAGTGTAATATCCAACAGACCTATAGAAATTTCCACTGCTTTACTGTCTTAACACCTACAATTTCCTTTCTGCGCTTGAGTGGTGGCACTATGCCATATGTTTATTAGCAGCTGCTAAACATGCCCCGCAGTTGAGGCTTGTCAAGTCCATAATACATGTGTGCTGTCTCCAACAAAAAGGCTGAAAGATCTCTCCCAAGTTTCATTAAATCTAAACGGCTTTGCTGCCTCATTATGTATGTTGGAAATACGGTCAGGGTACAAATTACCTACTGTTGTTCCAAGTATCTGGTATCACAGCATTAAGAAAAAAATAGAGCTATTGTTTTGGTATTAATTTAAACATATGTATCAAAAGAAATTCAAGTGCCATTAAGAGTATGAAAGGATACGGAAATTAAACATAGAAGGGAAAGAAAACAGAGATTCTTAATCAGGTTTTTGATAAAGCAGCTGTAACATGAAAGTACACCACAAAGAAAACTACACTGACTCCTGAAAAACTGCAAACTTGTGAGAAGTTTTTAATGGAAATCTAATTGCAGAGGGGTGCACAAAGCAATGTTTTCCACTTGAAAAAAAACCAATCTCTGTACAGCTACCTTTGTCCCAACCTTATCTTTAATACAGTGCAGAAGAACCACTGACTCATCTATCCTACTGTTTCATTTATTATTACAGTTACTACAATTTTTTCTTAAACTATCAGTGGTATAAAAGCAGAGATTCATTTTTACAAATATTCCCATGACAATGAAAGGTCTTCAAATAAACACTTACATTCTTCAAATACATACTTACATTAACTTGTAGGCTACTGTGATAACAAGCCAATATTCTGTCCTCCCTTCCACCCTCCCGGTATTTAACAGTTTTACAAAAGACTGAGGATAAGTGGACAGAAAGAAAACAAAAATAAACTGAGTAGGGAAAAATGCTTGGAATAGCTTTTATTTAAATACAGGTAAAACAGAGTGAGAAGCTTCCAAGTGTGGCAGGGATTAGCAGCATCCACCAACACAGGAGGCTACACAGTGACAGAACATAACTTCTACAGAGTAACCATTCAAAACTCAAAGTTAGAAACTAAGCAACAAGACGGTAAAGAATATGCTGCAATAGCATTATGCAAAAGTGGAACATTTTCAAAGATATGAAGAGGTAACAGAAACTAAGAATGAAAGTTTCTTAATTAGAAACAACTAATTGAAAGCAAATTTGGCTGAAACACTGCAGAGTGAATAGCAAACCCCAGAAGACTGGAGAAAACTAGTAAGACGACCTACTACCATGAAACATCTGTAACAGTAGCTGCTATAAAACTACACTCACTGAAAAGGTAGTATTAATCATCTTGAAGGTGAATGTTGCATTTGTAAATCCAAAACTAATATTTTGGATAACCAGTATTTTGTGCACCATAAGGTTTCCCTTCCAGTCCTGTAATAGCTTCACATAAAACTTGCATACATTTTCCAAGTAGTTCTAAGAAAACTATCGTTCACCTAACGTTTTATCAGTCATCCTGTAATCCTGATATCCTGCTCGAACATTTGACTAGCAGCTCTTGTCCAAGGTACCCTGAGCTCCTTAGAGTGCTCAAGTAATAACCTCAATCCAACTATCGCATTGTATTTCAGACTCCAAATAAAGCTATCCAGCCAAGGTGGGTGTTTTAATTAAAACTGAATTCTAAATTCAGAAAAACTGAGTGACTGATCAATTAATTCCGGCTAACAGCCTAACAATTCAAGGACTAGCCTAACCTCAAGCAATACTAGCTAATATCCGCAAGCAAGTTGAACGCCAGCGAGGCGATCGAGCGAACTTCAGTAGCGCAGGCATCCCTAGCAGAAAAAGCTGCAGAAGGCTGCGGATTCAACACAAGTATTCTTTAGGGGCTTTCCATCCCCATATATTCTAGGGCAAGCCCTGCCTCATTCGTGAAAGCAGCCAAGAAACACAGTGATTTGAAGTTCAGCGGGGAACGTGAAGAGTTTCACTACTCCTATAGCGTTAGAGCGACGCTGGCATAGTAACACGGCTTGCAGGAAACCACATGTTTATCTCAAACACACACCAAGCGATTGCAGACTTCTTGCTCAGCAACTCAATCTAAAGTAACGCAATCGGGGAAAAAAAGATTTCAACGTGAAGAACTTGAGTACACAGAGTTATCCGATTAGTGAACCGGGGCCACACCGCTAAGCACGGCAGAGCAATTCCAATTTCACGCCTCCGAGTCCCCATTTCACAAGCGGTCGCCGGCCGGACACTGGCCTCCCTCCGCCTGTACCGCAGGAGGAAGTTGTAACGAGCGTATTTAAATCAGTGCTGTGACACTGGGATTCGTACGCAACTTTTTTCCCACATCGCCGGTTTATCTTCACGAGATAAACAGATGAACTAATGAAAGCGGTACCCGCCAGCGCCGGACGGATAACGGGAACGGAGTACAGCCCCGAAAAACAGCTCGTGCTGCGTTTGTGTGCCTGCCCGCATCCAGAGGGAGAGTCACCCCAAATCCCAGATGGGGCTCGTCTCCCGCTCCGGACACGGCAAGCGAGAGCACCGCGGCGTGCCCAGCCCGCCGAGCAACAACAACCACGAGCAGCCATTTAAAGAAGTTCACGCACGTGGGCACAGGAAAACCTCACCGATGCGAAAGGGGAGGCCGGGATTGCCCCTCCCTCCCCGCCGCCCCCTCCCCGTCCCGTGCCGTGCTGTGCCGTACCTGCTCGGCGCTGCCGGGCTCGTTGAGACGATGCTCGGCGGAAAGGTGGTGCCTCAAGAGCAGGGTGCGCTTGTAGTTGCGGGTGCCCTTGCAGAGCTCGTCGTGCCCCCCGGGTAGGGGCGCGCCGGACATGATCAGCTCGGGGGGCGCGGCGGCGGCGGCGGCCGCGGTGCACCAGGCGCAGGACATGAGGCCGGTCTCCTGGCAGTAGTAGAGCCACGGGAACTCCTTGAGCCAGGAGCCCTGAAAGGAGATGTGCAGCTTCTGCAGCAGGGACTTGGGCCTGGCCAGCGGGAAATGCCGGATGCTCTCCCCCTCGCCGCTGCCCTCCGCCTCATCCCCGCCGTCGCCCCCCGACCGCCGGCTGCTGCTACAGCTGCCGCCCTCGGCGCCACTGCCGTCCCCCAGGCTGCCCCCTTCGCCGTCCTCCTCGTCGTCGCTGCTGTCACTCAGCGAGCCCCCGTCCTGGACCAGCTCCTTGCCCTCCAGCAGCCCCTCCGTCTCCAGTCCCTCCGCGCCCTCCAGCTCCATCTCTTCGTCCGCCCCCCGCCCATTGAAGTGCTTCCGCGGCCAGGCCGCGGCCTCGCAGCCATTGTTGGCGGCGGGGTGGGCGGCCAGGAGCCCCCCGCCGCCGCGGAAGGCTAGAGTCCGGCGGTTCCTCTCGGCGAACATGGGGCCGGCGGCGGCGGCGGGGGGCGACGCCGCGTCCTGAGGCAGCAGCAGCTCCTTCTCCTCGGCGGTGGTGGCCTCCAGCTCCTCGGCCTCCAGCCCCTCCAGCTCCGCCTCCTCGTCCGCCCCGCGCCCGTTCAGCGCCTCGGGGTCCTGCCGCTCCCAGGCCTCGGTCCCCGCCGCCGAGGCGGCCGCCGCGGGGGTGACGAGGCCGCCGCCGCGGAACGCGAGCGTCCGCCGGTTTATCTCCGCGAACATGGCGGGCGCGCCCCGCGCCCCCCGCCCGGCCGAGCGCTCCGTCCGCCGCGGGAACGGGGCGGGGGAAGGAGGCGCCCGGCTGCCGCGCGGGGGCGGCGGCCGAGAGAAGCGAAGTCCGGCCGCTCGCTCCCCGCTCCCCCGAGTCCGGCCTGGATCGCGGCGGGCGCGGGGCTGCCCACAATGGATCCCGCTCGATCGCTCAGCGGCGGCGGCGCTTCCGTCCCGACAGGCCCCGGATCGGGTCGGGTGGCAAATGAACAACGGGCTGCCCACAATGCACCGCGGCCGCCGCCCGCCGCCGCCGCAGGGGAGGGGAGGGGAGGGGGGGCGCGAGCGGGGGGCGGGCAGGAGGGACGGGGGGGCCGGCGGGGGGCGGGCGCGCGCTGCGGCCGCGCCGCGTCACGCGCCGCCCGCCCCGCCCCGCCCCGCCCAATGTGGGGTGGGGGGGGGGGGGGGGGGGCGCGACGGGGTCGACCCCCTCCGTCCCTCCTTTCCTTCCCCCACATCTGCCCGCGCCGAGGGGCCGCCGCCCGCCCGCTCCGCTGCCGGAAGCAGGGAGGGAAGGGGGTCACCGCGGGTCCCGAGGGGCAGCGGCCGAGCCTCCCCGGGGCCGGGGAGCGGCGGTACCGTTATAGGCGCGCGGGGCGGCGCGAGCGCTTCCCGCACGTGCCGGCGGGGCGGGTCCCTCTGCCGGGCGTAAGGCGCGAGGCGCGGCGCGCGCGGTAACGCCGCCGGGCGGGAACGGGAGCGGGAACGGGAACGGGAGCAGTCGGGAGCACCATGGGCAGGTGCTGTGGGGTGACCCCGCCGGGCTGCACAGAATCACAGAATAGGACGAGTTGGGAGGGACCACAGGGAGTCATCCGGTCCAACCTCCCTGCTCAAGCAGGGTCAGCCTAGAACACATGGCTCAGGGTTGCTTCCAGACGGTTCTTGAGTAACAGGGAAACTCCACGATCTCTGTGGGCAACCTGTTCACTACACCGCCACTTGCTCACTTCTCCCCCACGCCCAGTGGGGGGGGAAACAGAAAAAGAAAAGCAAGGAAACTCATAGGTCGAGTTACAGAATTGCTTGGTATGTGAAAAAATGAGAGAGAGGGAAGCCAGAAAAAGTGCTCAGGCAGTCACTGTCCACTCTCCAGGGGTATGCCAGTTCTCAAGAAGATGCCCAGCCCTTTCCCAAGAAAAAGATGGTTAATTTCCCTAAACACTCTCCTCTGTGCTCTGCCCTGGAGCACAATGTTATGCAGCATGGAACACTGCTGTCCTTGGTTTAGTTGTGTCACCTCCCCCCCGTTTGGCACCCCCAGTCTTTTCTCTGGTGCAACAGAGTAAGAAACAGAAGAGGCCTCGGTGCTGTGCCGACACTGTTCATCAGTCACAGCCCATCCACCCACTGTGAAGAACATTTAGTCAGGTCCAGTACTGCAGATAACAAAGTATCTTAAGAGAGGGACAGTGATGGAGTCTTCCAGCTGAAGAAGCGCAGTGTTGTCAGCGTCGTGTAATGCTCGTACATATATTCAGTGGCAAAAAAATACACCCCTCTGTGTCTTGGCCTGGAAATAACACGGGGGGGACAGCTGCCCTTAAGCTTTTGCGAAGACTTTGCAAGAATACTGTAAAAATTCTATAAACAATAATTATTTCCTTCTTCCAAAGAATTGCTTTGGAAAAGGAGGTATTTGGTAGAAAATTAATTTATATTCTGGGAAAATTAAGAAAGTCTTTCTAAAATTCTGCAGGGAGGGGAGAGGAGAGTCAGTTGTGGAGAAACAGAGAAAGTATAGAAGACAGTATCAGATTTCCAGGAAAAATGTTCTAAATCTAGGAAAGGGGACAGAGGAATGATGAGAGATAAAATAACTTTTCGATTTGCCGTGCCTCACTGGGGCACAGGGTGGAGGTAATGATTCAGGTCTGGGTCCATTGAAGCAGAGGGTTCCCACGACACAGCCTCCATACAACACAAAACAGACCTGCACTTCATAAAGTTTTCAGTTTTGTGAAGTATCCATAATTTTGCATTCCTGTGGTACTTGACTCTCACCTGTCAGCATTTGTCAGCTAACTCAGCCCTTACCTACGTTAGAATTTCTTACCCATTTTATATTGTTTTTAAAGAAATATTTAGTGGTGTAGATTCTTCCTCACTATATGTTTAAATCAGTGCAGATTGCAGTGAGTATATACAGAAAGTTTGCAGGAAAAAATCCCTGCTGGGATTCACATTTACAGAGCAGACTGCTTGCGATCTCTGGGAACATTAAGTACAGCCTGGACTGGTCTGCTAAAAACCTGCTCCGTGGTCATCCAGGAATGACCTGCCAAGTACACAGGAGGAATGGTAGGGTAACGAGCTGTAGGGCTTCTGTTCTGAAGTGCAAGTAGGTGTTACTTGATTGCAGCAGGTAATCTCGAGTGGTAAAGAATCGATACAGTATCATAAAATGATTTAGATTGGAGGAAGCCTCTGGAGTTCACTCAGTTCAAAGCAGGGCCAACCTTAAAGTTACAGTAAGTTTCTCAGGGACACCCTCTCAGACTCTCCCAGAGTGTTGACCTTTTGCAAGAGCTGCTCCCAAATGGTCTCATCATGCCTTTGTTGTCAGTTCACTATGAGGGATTCCACCACTGTGCATGCTCTCAGAAAAGGGAACATAACTGAATCATTGTTGCTAATTTAATTGTTCTATAATGGCTCTGTCACGCTAGAATCGAGATTGCATTGGTCTGTTTATTAATTGCATTTCACTGTCTTCGCAGACACAGGTTTCCCTAGGTAATCTTAACTTTTGCATGACACTCTTTGTTGCTGAGTAATTTGCCAAAATGTGCAAACCACTTAAACTTCATGGCAGAAATTCTCATTTTCAGACTGCTTTGTTGCAAATGCAGTTTTCTATTGTGTTCATAGTATGACAAAATATTTCAAAAAGCATCCTGAGATGCTGTAGCAAAAATGCATTGATTTTGTAACAATATTGCAGTTTCTTCTTCAACTTTTCAGTTCCCCTGTCAAACCCACATGATACTAAGGCTCATAAGTAAAAAATAACCATTGATATATACCTCCTGGTAATTTTTTAACATATCTTTTTCACCCACACTCTCTTGAAAGTCAGCAGTGTTTACTGCCAAAGTCCATACATTTGGACAACAGCCAGGGTATCTTTGCTTTCCCACTCTTTGATGGGACAGTGTAAGTAAGAAATCTTTAGAGGTTAACTGTCCTAGTACTGTAGATGGAAAATGCAGTTTTATTCAGCCTGAAATCTAATTCTTCAGACACAACATGGAGTTTCCTTAGCTTATGTCTCTGATAGTCCTTTGGTTCTTTCTGCTTCTTTCTCCTGTGTTACAGAAAGATGTAGAAATCTTCCACTGTTCAATTGGAAAGAATCTTAAAATGATCCAGCTTCCTGCAAATGAAAAGCCAGTGCCTCATACAAGACAACAGAATTAATAATTGATACCTTAATGCTATATACACTACTGCAGTGTGGCATTTTGCTCCAAATCTAGAAAAATCCAAATATGACTATGCAACTGCCAGACACTGGTATTACTTTGTGCAGGGGACACAGTCTAGGAAGGCATTATTCTTGTATTGTCCAGTATTAAAAAATAGAGGGTCATAATGCTGTGAAAAGGGAGTGAGCATCACATGAAATCCTGTTCATGACTCCAGCTGTATATATATCTGCGGAGAATGGTTTATAAAACTCCTTTGTGGGTGAATATAATCACTAATGTATTTAATATTTAATACTATTTAAAGTTCATTCTACCAAAACTTTTAAATGTGTGTTTGTATAGTGTGCTGAATTAGGTTTTCAGTGAACAAATTGCCAACTCCCACACAAAAGCGTAGGATCTTTTGCTTATAGATGATAAAACCTGTTGTGCAAGACTCTGAGGATTAAATTCTCACACTTGCATGATTGATTCCTGCGTGTTACATGTAGAATCACAGAATGATTTTGTTGAAAGGACCTTAAGTATCACATAGTTCCAAGGACCCCACCATGGCCAGTGAGCTTGTTACATGTATCCAGTGTCTCCATTGGTTGCAGCTGAGGAGAGTATTTAAAGCCTGATCTAACTCTTACAGAAATGAGTGAGAAATAGACCATGCCACGGGAAACATCATGCCATTCCAGTGTGTACCAATCATAAGCATTTTAAACAACATGCTACTGATAATAATAGCACATTATAACTGGAATGACTTCTGTCTTGAAATTCCTGCTGTGACCTAAGAAACACTTTCATGATGAGGCTGATTCTTCCAAGACAGCTTCTGAAACCGATGGATTGTTGTCCTACCCCTAGAGTACATCTCTGCATTGGATATTCAGTAAGGAAGGTTCAAGATTTCTTTCAAAGAACTTTCAAGGCTCACTAACATGATTTTTGTGTTATTGAAATCTATATTCCTGGGCATGTGAAAGTTTCAGTTCAAATATTCCTGCATATTGAGGGATTTTGGAAGCTGAAAGTTCACTGGTAGGAGAGAAGGCGCTCTTGTCTCTCAAGCAAAAGCATTTCTCTGCTGTGGGCATCACACAGGACATGAATGTATTGGAATTGGAGTCTTATTACCAGAACAGGAAAAAGTGCACATTTTTCCTGATACCCCAGAGGTGGAAAAATAGATCATAGCAGAAAATAAATAGCATAAGCTGTCACTGTGTAGTTTGAACTGTGCTGCTCCACAGAACAAGTACCAGGAAGAGAATACAACAGTTGAAGCTAATGAGGAAGTCAGAAACCTTGATGCCATCCTTAGTATGCAGTTCTGCTTATGCTGTGTGCTCAGGTGCCACTGAAGTACACATACCAAAGTAGATTTTGATGGCACGTGTTCAGCTGCCTAGGGAGCACTGAATGCCTTGTGAAGACTAGTGTGTGCTGGAATTTCATTGCTGTCCAACCTGGCACAGGCATATCTGGTCATTTTGCAATCCTTGCTTCCAGATTACAATTGGAGAAGACTTGAAAGTGTGATTTCTAACAGTAGAAACTCTCACATAGGTAGTGTCAGTAGAATGTTTGGACTAAAGTGGCAGCTGTTTCAAACTGAATTCAAATTGAGCTTGTGCAATAATTTCTCTTGGAATTACCTTGTAAGTGATATTTGGAAAAGTAAATCACAACCTTTTTCAGGTCAATTACTTAATTTTGCACAGTCACACGCTGTGGCCTGTGAAGGAAGGTTAGGAAGGTATTATGAATGAAAGCTAACCATCCATTGTCTGGTACCTGTTCCCTTGCATGCTCTTAGTACCCAAGGAACATGAGATAATGTACCTTAACTTAGCCCATGGTGGAAGAATTTTCAGTGTAATTGCATTAACTTTGTATTTGCTGAAGAATAAAATATACATGTGGACAGGTGTTGTGTGTGTAAGATGTTATAACTTGTGCTTACTAATAAAGCTCTGGACAAAGAGTGTGTTCCAGATGTAACTGTGCCACTTGCAGGTTTTGCCAGTTTGTACCCACATGCTTCCCCTCTGGTGCTCAATTAGTGCTGCCATAGCTCAGCTGGTAAAAAGGTTTGTTTAAGAGCACTTTCATTTGCTTCAGGCAAAGCGAGCAGGTTGGTTTAAACCCTCTTTGTTGACTAATCCATCTGACTTGTTGGAAGCACACGAGGGAGTGCTCACTTAATTCCTTCTGCCAACAGAGCTGCGGGGGTGGAAACTCTCGGCAGAGGAGTGGTAAGAAACAACTGGAAGAATGATAATGTCACCGAGCAGCCGGCACACCTGTCTGCGAGCTGGGTGCCAGCGCATGACTTACTCCTGTCTGTGCCGTGGCTATTGTAGCTCTTCTGAACAGGTCTGTGCCTTTTCTGTTACACATTCCTGGCTTAAATCTCTTTCATAGTAAGTACTTTTGTGCCACGCTGGCAATACAAAACAATTTGAAAGCATCCAGAGTGTTAAAGCTATCTTATTCAACAGATTATGTCAGAAGGTCTAATGGGTGAATATCAATGATTAGTCTCGCAAAATTAAATGCATCATTTCCTTATCCTGAACCTGAGCTGTTCCCGTCAAGGATGCTGGATGCACAGGCAGCACCTGGATGCAGGGTGGCAGTGCTGCCCCTCAGCCAAGGGACAGTCTGTTCTGGGGCTGTGTTACACTGATTTTACACTACTGAGGAAAGTTCACATCCAGTGAGGGGGCTCCAGCCTTCATTTCCAGCTTGTACATTTTCTCATGGTCATGTGAATGACTTCCTGTTACTCTTAAACCTAGAGGGGTCCAGTTGCCCACAGGCTTCTGAGAGGAGTTTTGTCTGCCTGGCTGTGAAGAGCTGTCCTTACCACCCTCTTTCCAGGTGTAGAGTCTTCTCCTCTAGCTGCACCATCAGCTTGCCTGAAAGGCCCATGGGATGCTTCCCTTCTTTCATGGATCCCCCCCACTGTTTTTCCTAATCTCTTTAGATTCTATTTTCTTGTATTTTCATGTTGGAGTTTCTAAACATCCTTAAGAAGAGATTGTGCTTTATCCACCACTGTTGTTATTATGACTACTAATTATCACTTCTTTTGGAAAATTCTGCATAGTCTGATCTTAATATTGTAGCTTCACATGACTGGTCTTTGTTGTTTCTTTTTTCCATTGTTTTATTCTACACAAGGACAGCACTGCTATTTGTTTCTGTCACCTGCAGCCTAATTTTTTTTTTTCCAGTGAAGTACTTGAACGTGTCTTTACCTCTAGATAGGTATGTTTTCATGTGCTTCCATGAAGAAAGAAAATAGGATTTTGCTAAAAAAAATCAATATTTTTCTGAAGTAGGACTGAAAGACCTGATCTGAAGTGTGCTGCAGGAGGTTGAAATCTGCTCACTCATTGTGGCCAACTGCTCAGATGATGAAGGGATTTTTTTTTTTTATTATTCCTATGGCTACAGCTATGACCAGTTTAGACTTCTCAAATGCAAGGCATTTTCTCTTAGCTTCGACCACTTTTAAAGTAATTTAACATGTTTATACCTAAGATTTGTTATTCTGTCTTATTCACAGGTTTCTGATCCTTTTGTCTGTCTGGGTTAGGTGTCTGTTCTGAAAGCATCTGGTTTTCAACCTTTGCTTGACTGGAAAAATAGTACATTTTTGTTCTTTCATGTCTTTTGTTTTTTTGGTGGGCCTCCATAGTAGTCCTGTATTTTTCAGTCTGCAGCTTGGATGGATGTGCTTTATCAGGCAGGGAAGGAGCTGTCAAAGATACACTCTAATCAGGAAGGGAATGACGTCCTTCTGGGTACTTAAACAACTGCATTTTCCCTGTGACTTTGATCAGTGCCCCTTCAGTCAGGTTACAGCCTCTTCCTAACACTCTGACTGCTGACTTTGGGTAATCCAATGTATCCCTCTCTTTTTCTGCAACTATCCAACTCTTGTTTTTCTGGATAATCTTACACATTTTTCCTACTTCTGAATCTGCTAGTGGGCCAGTGGTACTCTCTATCTTAAGTTACTGAAGTTCACAGAAGGCATATATCTCCATTTAGCCTTCCTCATATTAATAACCCAGCAGTTATTAACAGTTATCGTGGGCTGCAGTGTCTCAGCTGGGTGGAGTTAGTCCACACAAATTTGAACAGGAGTGAAACTTGAAAATTCTGCTTATTAAAATGTCCTTCTTGTAGGACAGTGTTTGTGGATTCCTTTCTTGGGAGGAGATAAAGAAACTACACAAACCGATTAATTGTTGGCACACTTTGCTAATCCTGCCATTCTATACAGCAACCATAATTATAACTGTATTTGCTGGAGGGAATTAAAATTATTCCTTTGAATATTGTATATAGGATAGCTTTAATCACTCAGAAAATCAAATTTAAACCAAAATTCCTAAAATTGAGTGAAATCTGCCAGGAAAGATGATAATGCCAGGTCAGTAAGGAACAGGGTTAGCACTCAAGGTTATAACTGCCGAACTCATTATAGGATGTTGCAATTTCTGCTGTTGCCAATGCCAGACACAGTCATCCAAATATTCTCCTCTGGCAGTCTGGCAGGCAATGCACAGGCATGGCTGCGGTGCCAGTGCAGTGTAACACAGGCAGGGACCAAAGGGAGGAGAAAAGTGAAGAGAATCAACTTTGAAGCAGGTTCCAGGAGAAGGAGGGGCAGCCCTGGCTGAAGCCACCCTGCTTTGCTTTAGGTAAGAGTTTTCCTCAAGGTCACCATGTGCAGTGTCTCTGAGTTGGCCCTGAGCCCAGACAGCCAAACCCCCAGGAAGATGGGAGTGGGCTCAAGACCCTGACACTCCATTTTGTCCTTAGGAATGTCCCCTGCCCACTTCACCAGCCGTTCCCTGAGCTAATGCTCCCTTTTCTTTTTGTTTTTCCCAAAGCAAGCTAATGCAAGCAAGGGAAGGACTCCGCAGCAATGCTGACTGCTTTTGCATTGCCAAAACATTTCTCTCCACACACAGTGCTGCAAGAGGTTCCCACATACAGTGTTGATGACCTTACACCTAATGCATTCCTATGTCTGAATCAGAATCCTAGTAGAAATGCTCACTGATATATTGGACACTCTCTTTAAGGCCTGGGAAAGTGTTGCCTGAATATTGGTGGCTGTTCACTATGGCATGGACCCAGAGTGTCTCAGAAGCATCTGCACCTTGGGTGCCGCCCGAAGTGTTCTTGCTCAACATCCTTTTTTTTTCCTCCTCTTCCTCCTCTTTGTGGTATGGACAAGCAGTTGTCTTAATCTACTACATCTTAACAGCTTTTTGTCCTGTGGGGAACATTGTTGCTAAATGGGCGTTTCAGAAAGGCATCTCTTATTTTCCATAGGAACTCCTCCCCTCCCACATTCCCCCATTTTTATAGTATTGCTAAAGTGTGAACTCTGATGATTTGTGAAAACCTGGTGTAGTCAGGAAAACTTCAGCCTTACCTCAGTATAACTACTAGGCTTTTCTGGAAGGTGTGAGTAAACTTGAAAATATTTAATTGTTTTTGTATGCCAGAGAATGGGTGAAGACATAGTAGTATTGAGATTAAATCAAAGTGGCTACTTCAAAAAAAGTCTTGCAGACACATCTGTGCGTGTGGATTTTCAAAATTACAGTTAGCACCTTTGTAATAATTTGATTTAATCTAGGGAGGCTACATTTCCAAAACCAGGTGCTAATGCTAATGCACTTACCACAGGTCACCCAACCACACCAACACTCATATCAGCAGCTCCATTGTGTTTTCAAGGACACGACATAAAGGTATCAGCTCTTGAGTCAGAAGTCTCTGGAAGACAGAAGAGGTCCTCAGAGAAATTACTCTGAAGAATTTACATGTCTACTGCAGTTTCCTTGGTGCAAATGCACAAACCCAAACCAAACTGTTCAGGTTACAGTTTGGGAGCAGTTCTGGGTTTTGTGCTGGTACCCAAAAAGCAGCTCATAAAGGCAGCAATGTTTAATCATTCCTGGCCAAGAAACTCCTGTGTTGGCAGATCTGTTGTGCTCTATTCTCATATTTCTTACACTTCTTGGTTAGAGCACAGCTACACTCTATTTCTGCTGGGGATTTTTGGCACCAGGGAAATCCATGTGGTATAGGAAGGTTGTTGCAACTCTCCACAACAGCAGCAGTTTTTAAAGCATGCTTGACAGACATATTAGTGGGGTTTTTACATTGACTTATGTAATACTGATAAAAATTTGGGATCTCAATGTTATTAGGGTGCACTATCATTGGGGGACTGCTCTCTAGAACAGTGGTCTCAAACTGTTTTGGTAGTGTACCCCCATCACCAAAAAAATGTTGAGCATGCATCCCCAATATTATTTGTATTTTTCATTTATAAATTATAAATATCTAATGTCATTGTGATATATTATGTACATTAGAAAACATAGACAAAATGAAAATTAAAGAAGGATAAGCTAAAGATAAAATTCATTCATTTATTTATTAATGGTACAGAATATATTTTCTTGCCGCACCCCAGTGGATTATCTTGCACACCCCTTGAATCTACACACCTCACTTTCAAAACCAGTCATCTAGAAGATGGGCTAAAACTCAAGAAGAAAAAACATGACAAAAATGAAGAAAAAAAAAAATTTACCCCTTAGCCTTGAAGTACCTCCTTAATGCAGGTGGTTAAAAACTTTTAAAGCCTGGTCCAAGACTATGGAATTAATTCCCTCAGGAGCTAAGACAATTGCAAACATCATCATCCAAATGTAAACAACGTTCTTTAACTTGCCTTTATGACATAAATACATTGCAACATATACATTAAAGAGAAGCATCCAAATTATCAAAGCGAATCATCCTACAAACGTCTCCCCTGGGGCAGAGGAAGAGAGAACAAAGGAGGTGTTGCTTAATGCACTACTGGAAAGCAATTGGATGTTGCTGCAATGAGGTGAGAACGTGAATAGACTAGCGTGTGATAGAAAACCGAATCTATTGCTGTTTCTACTCAATTTTAAAACTGCACCAGTGTGAATTAAATGTTCATTTCAGGTCAACAGGCATTACATATTCAATTTTTAATTGGGTACTACTTGGTTTTGATTTTTTTTATTGTTTTCTTCCTTCCACAGTGGCATCCTGACTGTAGAACCATGAGTAAATTACTATAAATCATTGACTCTAGCTGTGTCTGGCTGTAAAAGAACCTAATTTCTTGAATTCACTTCAAGAGGCTTTCTTGGGTAATATTTCAGTACAGCTGGATTGCTTTGTTGGCACCGCTTTAAATATAGATCAACCTTTAAATTGCTTGCTTCCAAAATTGGTTCAAATCAGTATTCTGAGTTGTAAATTGAGTTAATACACAGGACAGTGAATCCCAGCCTTCCTGGAGGTACAGTACTGTCTTAACTAAGGGTGACATTTATTTCATCTTTGCTGCCTGGCTAACTCCCCTAGGTACTGCATGAGGTGGGATGAAGCTGGAGTCAAGAATTTCTCTGCTCCTGTGCCCTTTGCACAAGGCAAAGTACTAGAAAACATAGGTTGCATGCTCCCACCTCGTTTATATACAAGTCATTTATCCAGAATCTGTTTTCCAGATGCATGCAGGAATGGGAAGAGACTAACTTCGTACTTCATCCAATGCTTTCCTGATTATGACAAGAAAGCAGTCTAGGTTTTTGAAGCAATTAGGGCTGGCTAGAAACTTCTGTTCTACATTGGAAAATGTACTTTCTGGGAAAAAAAATTGAAATTTTAGACGCAATTTTTTACTTTGTGATGCTATGTCTATTTGGCTGGAGTTCCTCAGAAATGACATCTCTTGCTGCAGCACAAGGTTTTCCCTCTGACTGCCCTGGCTGGTATGTTATGAAAGATGTAGTTTGACCAGCTTGCTCTGCCAGTGGGAAAGAATGGGACAAATTTACTTAAAACAACAAACTCTTTCTAACTATGGAGTTAGACTGCAATGGAAAATGAAAGTTTAACACTGAGATGACTGGAAGCAAAGATTTTTAGCATTGTTTCAATGTGATTTTCTACCATGATGTTTCCTAACCTAAAGCTTTGGAATTAATGTCCTGTGCTTCTCCAGGAAGTACCTTGAAACATGACCTTTAAAAAGTTGAATACAGCTATTGATATATTTGAGTACAGAAGAATAATGATTGGTGGAAAATACAAACAACTTTTTTGACCAGTATAACAGTAGATAAAACGGTGGCAGAATTTGTATGTTAATAGATTCAGAGAATCACAGAGCGATTTGGGCTGGAAGGGACCTTAAAAATTGTCCAACCCCCCTGCCATGGCCAGGCACATTTTCCACTAGACCAGGTTGCTCAAACCCCCATCCAACCTGGCCTTGAACATTTCCAGACATGGGGGAGTTCACAACTTCTCTGGGCAACCCGTTCAAGCGTCTCATCACGCTCATCATAACAAAGTGTTTCATGGTATCTGATCCAGACTTCTCTCAGTTCAGAAATGTTGCCTCTCTTCCTGTCACTCATAGACTCTGCTAAAAAGTATCTCACCAACATTTTTTTGTAAGCCACTTCTAAGCATTGAAAAGCCACATTAAGGTGTCCCCAGAACCTTCTCTCTTCCAGACTGAACAACCCCAGCTCTCTCAGTCTGTCTGCATAGGAGAGGTGCCCCAGCCCTCTGATCATCCTCGTGGCCTCCTCTAAACCCACTTTAACAAGTTTATGTCTTGCCTGTTGCTGAAGTCTTATCCTTGGTGATTACTAAGTGTTTTTTTCATGTAGGAAATGCAGGAATGTCAACTGTCTTTGGGATCATAAAACAGGATGAAAAGGAATAATGACACTTCCCAATTTCCTGAAGGAAGGGGAGTCTGAATTTAGCTTGATGCAAAACAAGATCTTCCTTTACAAGTTTTGCATAAACCTATCACTTAGCTTTTCTCTGGTATTAAATGCTTCTGAAGCTGATCTGAGTATAAAATAGGGCATTTTAGTAACATTTCCATAACATGATGTGTAATAGCTCAGGAAGTATACTAGCAACTTGCCTCTTGTCCACTCTTTTATAAATAATGCATGTTTTGTATCAAAGCCAATATTTTAAATCTACAACAGACATAGAAGGCACAAACAAATGTTCATGTGGGAAAACAAAAATGCAGGATTAACTCTGTTGGTATGAACTATTTGAATCTTGAATATATTAAACCTTATTTCTGAGAAACTGTTAACTTTGAAAGTAAAAGGTTAAAGTAAAAAATAAGCTGTGGTATGATGGCAAGTAGACTGAAAGATTTGTGATTAGAAAAAGTATGACTTTCTAGTATTTCTAGAAGTGTGCCTGAAGAAATCAGTGAATATTATTGAGAGTTACCATATTGCTCAAAGTGCTGTTACAGAAACATGTCTTCTTTCTTTCTTTTTTTTTTCTGAAATTCTTGGCCAAAACATCACCAGTAGCCTTATTTGGTTACATTCCTTGATTTACAAATGTGCTTGATGAATTTTTCTACTCTTTCAAGTGAATTAATTGGTGCTTGTGCAATGTTCTCAAGACAGAACTACCTACAATGAACTACAGTAACCCATAAGTGCTGCTGAAAATCTAATTAAAGTTCTATTTTTCATAACCAATCTGCAAATGACCCTCAGTATTAGTAGGATTTTACACAATGCAGATTTTGCCTCAGACTTCTGGACATTCAGTCATTGCTGAATGCTCCTGCAAATCTAATATCAATTTGGCCTTTACCCTCATCTTAAAAGGAAATCATATTGTCAAGTTATACAAGCAATTAAAAACATGCAAAGTTTCCTACTCTTGTTCCTCCATCTCTCAGCAAAGGTGGTTTTGCACTTATTACCAGGAGGCTTTTGGCTGATGTGTGCAACCCAATAGACACAGATGCAGACTGAGTACCTTGAACTGCAGCTAAGCACAGCTGTTGTTGGAGCTAGAAGCACAGGCACAGAACATTCTAGTATTTCATGGCCTGAAGAGCATGTTAAACCAGCAGTGCTCATGGGAAGAAGAGGACAGCAGACCCCTTAGCTACTCCCTGCTCCCCTTCCCCTGCAAATACACATATCCTTGGGCATTGTTGTTGATGATATTAAATAGCTCTTAGTATGGTCCTACTGTTAGGTTCAGGAAGAATAAAATTGCAAATCTGAGTGTCCTGTTCCAATTGTACATTCAATGGCATGAAGTATGGGTAGATATTGACATTGCTGAAAACAGGCCAAGACTTAAACAGGCAATGTCTCAGCTGCACTTTGATCCCACTGAATGTGAAGTACCTTAATCACTTAGCATGTGGACTCACAAAGTTACTCTGATGTTATCACTCAATGTCCCAGTCTGTATCATGGGATAAAGCACACATGTTGCTGTTTACATAGTTTACAGCAAGTTTTCAGCCCCATGTCTTTAAAAAGTAACTGATGTTTCACTGTAGTACCCACATCTGACTTGCCAACCTTCCAGGCAGCAACAGCAATGTGCTCCTGAGCTGGGAAGGTGTTCCTAGCAGACTCCTCCAACGTTAGACTATTGAATTACATGGTTTGCCTATAAGTTCTGAAGATGCTGTTAACTCTGTCAAATTTTCAGTACAGTGGAACTGCACTTCTCTGGGGTTATGACCCTACACCACAGCTGGGAATTAGCATGGACAAAAATCTCACAACCTCCATCTGATGTCTTCAATCTGTCACATTACCAGCAAACCCATTTGACTTGCCTTCAGAGGTCAGGTGTCATTGCTGACACATCCTCTTCCTGTCCTGGATGTCTGATTTAAATCCTTATGAGATACCAGGATAGCAACATGCAGGAACAGATCCGTTTCCTGCCTGGATCCATGTAGGACAGCAGGGAGAATAGAGGAGTGATGAGCTTGCAGAGTGTGTCAGCAAACACTGATGGACTTGGAACCTTCTGCCTTGGGGTCAGCGAGGGTAGACAAGATTTCTCACAACTAATATGCTCTAGCTGCTGTAATATCTTCCCCTCCCTTTCTTTTCTTTTTATTTTTTTTTTTTTTTTTTTTTGCTGTGGGCTCTTGCAGAATGGCTTCAGCACAGCTGGCAAATAATATTTTATCTGTGGCATCCAGCATCTACACTGGGCATGTGTGGCGTGCGGGGTCCCAAGCAGAGTGCCATGTCTCTCAAGAAGAGTTTTGGCCATTGAATCAGACCACTTGTGGTTCAACTCAGATGGTATCACAGACTGGAAAAATTTCTGTATGAAATTGTCCCTCAACATCCTTGTCCTAGGATTTCCTGCAAATAACGTGGTGCCCTAGGGTAGACAGAGTAGCTGGTTATAGACTTTGTGTGTCTTACTGCTGTAATTCTTTGTCTTCAGTCTTCTTGTTTCACATTCTGGCATCTGTGACACTCCTTAGCATTGACTGGTTTCTGCTTTTCATCTTGCTCACACCTTCGGCTGTTGAATGGAGCTGGAGAAAGTCCAGGCTTCACCAGAGTGCCTAATTCTTCAAATCAAATCCATCTTTGCAGGTTTGGTTTTGGCTTTTATTTTTGGCTAATGAAGATAGGAATACCAACATTGCTAACAGTGATGTTTGTTATCTTCACAAAATTGTTTCTACCTTTCTTCCACTCTTTTCCAAGGTCTTTCATTTTCAGTCTTCTGTTGTGCACATGCATTTTGTTGCATTTTTAACTGTTACTCTTTTTTTTCTGCCTGATCTCTTGTTCTGTTTACAGCCTTCGTCAAAGAATTTGTCCTTTATGTTTTAGTGGGTTGTCCTGGTCCCATATCCAGCAAAATTCTAATAAAGTCTTCTGCAAGCTGAGTCAGTGTAACAGTCTCAGTCTGTCCCCTGCAAGGGATCCTGGCTAAAAGATCTTTGTCAGGAAGTGATTCCTGTGTCCCAGCTGCTCCAGTGTTTGAGATACTCCCCAGACACCTTCTCAGTTTTGTGGCCATCTCAGTTCAAATGCAAAGATGAACCTGGACATGTGTCCTGTGACAGTTTTTCTTCTCCCTGAACAAGTTCTTCTACACCTTTCCTATTTTCAGAGTCTTACCCTTGAAAGGAAACCAACTTTATTTTTGTATGTGTATCTGAATCTTTTCTGTCTTGCCTTTATCTTCTTCACCCAGTGGGAAGATGATTTCTTCCCTTCTCCAAGAATCTGTCATAGGCTGAACAATCATTGTGTAATCTTCCTTGCTTCCTCTTCAGGTTAGAGTCTTCACAGTTTTCAATCTTTCTTCTATGCCATTTCCTTTCAGAAATCCCCCTGAGCCAGACTTTCTTTCAAAATATTTTACTGAAGATGTGATTGCATTTTCTTTAGAGTACTCCCTTAAATGAATTTCTCATTTATTCATAGCCTTCTCAATCTTTCAGCTGTTGCCATCTGTCATGGGCTGCTTATGTCCACCTTTCCCTTAGCTAGATAATATCTTTTATTCATATATCCCATCTTACATTTCTAACTAGTCTGTCTCCATGACCTGCACTGATGAAGCTTTCTCTGTGTGGTTATGTTCCCTCTCTTTTCCTCCCTTCACAGACATTCCTCTGATATAACTCACTCCAGATTTTCTTACGGCTATTTTATAGGCTGTTAGCACTTGAGTTTTCTTTTATTTTCTATCATTCACATGAGCTCTTCTACATATTTTTCATTATTTTTCACAAAACATCTGGCTTCCCTAAAATCTGTACGCTATAAGCCATTTAAATAGTTAGCTGTTGTAGCACTACTATCCGCAGTATACTCGCACAGTGAATATCCTGCATTTGAAGTAAAATGTTTGCATGATTTGCAAAGGCTTTGACTCTTAAACTTGTAAGCTGTGGTCCATTGTCTACCACTGCCATTATCAGTGTGCTATTTCTGGCAAATACCTTGACTATGACGTCGATTATGTGCTCATCAGCTGTGTCATGTTTCTGGATAGAAGAAATCATAACTTAGAGACAGCAAGTAAATTTTTTCCACATGCAATCACAGACCAGACAGCCTCACTGCAAACTGTGTGGTCAAAGCAGAGTCAGCTAGAGCAGGTACCCCAGGACCCCTGGGGTACCCCCAGTGACTGGCCTCAGCTGGGGCTTGTGCCTCCCATCACAGCCCTCTGAGCCCAGGTTGTGACCAAGGGACAAATCTGCATACATCAGTACAAATACTTTTTCTAGAACCTTACACAACATCGGATTCTGGTCTTTGCTCTAACTTTTTCCGAGTAACACTTGGTAGTAGCAAAATTTTATCCATTTTCTATTCATCTGCTTCTTGTAAATTTGTGGGGTTTTTTCCCCATAATTTCTATACTTGTGTTTAGTATTGTTTTTTCTTGTCCTCATGGGCCTGTCTGGCTGTGGTGAGTGCTCCGTTCCTGAAACCAAGGAATCAGGGTAATTTTGCTGGTACCCAGAATGTCCTAACTGGAATATGAGACATCCACATGCACTGATGGATAAAGCATGGGGTCTACAGGACAGCCATGCCCTACTGGAGGAGTAGATATGGCAGGCAGAACTCATAGGACACTCTGAGGGCATTAAATTCCTTATTTATGCAACTGAATTGAGTCTCTATTAATAAATCCATGTTTTTCAACCCTTCCCACTTGCTGAAACGACTACAAGCATTTCTTTCCCAAAATAACTGTTTTCCCACACTCTATATTATATTAGTAGTCTAGAGTCAGCACACCTAGATTTTCTTTGCAAAGTCTGGACTGTAACTGCAGATACCAGAACAACCTGCCTGAAGTTTTGGCAGAAAATAATTTTAGTCTTGTAAATATAGGAGCTGTGGGGAGCTGGTTGCTGCTGATCTGAGCCTGTTTCCAGGCTGCAGGCAAGTCTTTATCCTGCTTCTGGCAAAACAACCTTCTTGCTTGTGAAGCCTCTCCCTAAGCTTTCACTTTTGCTCTAGCTGCATATGCTGTGTATCAATCTGTGGTTTGCTAATTTAAACTGCCATTTGTTTATCTCCTTTGTCCTTCAGAATTTGCTCTGGGTCTTTTGTCAGGCTGCAGTGTACACATGCCTGCTTTGTGGAGAAAAAAATTTAAATCCAGGTTTAAGTCAAGAGCTTTTTTGTTTTTGTCTTGATTCTCTCCATATTGCTACAGATGACATAGATCTTCTGAGGGCACTGAACCAAGAAGTAGCTAATCTGTTGTAAATGGCCTTAAAGTGTTGACTCTTCTATGTTTGCATGTGTGTCTGTATGTATACCCATATATCTTAAAGAAATATTACATATATAATATATATGTTTTTATTCTAAATTCAGTATTTGTAGGTCTGTAGTGTATTTGAGGGTATGTCATGTCAAGATCTTCTCTCCCTACATCTGCATTGCTGGTCTATCCTCTCCGCTCTCTGGCTGCCATCTGAGAGGAGGTGGATCCTAATGGACTGTCCTGCTCACCTCTCACATGCTAGGGAATGGGTGACAGATCACAGAATCATAGAAACACTTGTGTTGGAAGAGACCATCTGGTTCCAACCCCCTGCCATGGGCAGGGACACCTCCCACTAAACCAGTTTGCTCAGAGCCCTGTCCAACCTTCCTTGAACATTTCTAGGGATGGGGAGCCCACAGCTTCTCTGGGCAACCTGTTCCAGCGCCTCACCACCCTCACAGTAAAGAATTCCTTCGTAACCTCTAATCTAAACCTACTCTTTCAGTTTGAATCCATTTCCCCTGTCCTGTCACTATATACTCTTGTAAATTGTTGGTGGCCAAATCTCAGCCTAACTAAGGACAGGCACTAAAACCCCCACTAGCCTGGTAAAGCAAAAGCAAAACAGGAAGGTGTGGTGAGCTGTGATGGCCTTTGTTCCCCCACTTCTCTGTATGGCAGGTATCTGTCCCAGACTTGCCTGGAAATGACAGAAAGGATCATATGGGAAGTTACAGCAGGGTTTGCTGTCAAACATCTTTGCTGAGGAAATACAGTGTTGATAGGCTAACAAGAATGGCTTCAATAAGAATCTGTTAACACAAGCCTAAAGCTAAAGCTGGGCTTTCAACATAAATCAGCTGATATAAAACCTTTTAGCATATTTATGTCAGAAGGGCTCCTGTAGTGAAAAAGGAAAAAAAAAAGAAATGTTTGCCTGATCAGCTTCCCCTTCTGTAAATAGAAGAGGTCACTACTTGTATAATTAGAACTGAGCACAGGATGTATGTTGGCATACAAAAGCAATAAATCTAAGGAAATAATACATATTTACTCTGAATCTCTGCTTAGAGAGAGGTTTAGGTCACACACTTCACAAGGTTTTCTTGTCTGGAGTGAATGGCAACAGATCGATAGGACAGAGGGATTTCTTTACCACCAGTAGACACACATTCTTGTGTACAAAACAGGTGTTGCCCAGAGTTCCTGTAAATAAAGGAAGAGCTTCAAGATCTTTCTGACTGGAAAAACATAAGGCCCTCGAGCCTGATTTTCCCCTGTAATGACAGAAGGGGGATGAGGGCTACCCGATCCCACTGCCCTGTGCCACAGCCTCAGTTGTGACACTGTTTTGAAGAAAAATGACGCCAGATTCATTTCTCTCAGTAGCAGCAGCCATTTTGCTGCTCTGAGCTGTTCTAGTGAGTTATAATTTGAGGTCCAGCATATCCAACCACCTGCTGTGCTGCCCTTCTTTTGCCATGAAATACGTGCTGAGCTGCTGAGGGTGAAACTCTGGTCTTCTGCAGTCTTGCAATTTTTTAAGTGGAAAGTTGTGAACTGTCCTGGCTGAGATTTGGAGGTAATCTTCCACTACAGTTCCCTTCAGCAAACTGTACAGCTTTAATACCAAGTAGCTGACAAAGTGGTTGTTAACAGGGCTGTAAAAATGGCCTATGTGTTGCAAAGGCAATACAGTACCAAGAATTTGAGACCTTTTCTTACAAAGACCCTCAGCCAAAAGTCATCTTAGGGAAAAACATCTTTGGTAATGATCAAGGCTGAGCAAAGCCATCCCAGGGGGTCCCAGGGGCAGTTGGCTCACCAGGCTGGTGCCACCCTGGCCAGCACGGCGGCTGAAGACAGGGACTCAACCCCCGCAGTGGATTTGGTGAGAAGGAGTTGCAAGGCCATATATTACTGCTTTGCTTAGAAGACGACAGCAGAGCCTGGAACATTTCAATTTCTCTTTATGTATACAGGGCATGAGCGTGAGCCACAGACAAAATGGTCTTTATAAGGCAACGATTCTGGGGTGTCCAGGGCAGCACTAAGGGGATGATCTGTGCTCTGCCACAGCGCAGCCACGGCCAGGTGGAGGAACCTCTTGTTCCCCACGCTCATTTCCCCCCCCTAGGTAAAATGGGGGGCTGGGTGTGGTGATGGTAGTGGGAGCCTGTGCACAGGCACCAGAGCAAGGTGGGGGCATTTGAGGGGAGGGGGAGCTCAGGGTCCTGCAGATCAATGTCCTGGCAGCCGCTGTGCAGAAGGAGCCAAGACTGGGTTGTAGCTGAGGGAGGATGAGAGAAAAGTAGTTTGCAATCTAAATTCTTGGCAGCAGCAGAAGCTGCAGAAAATGCTGTCAGCGTTGCTACGGCAGTGGTCTCTGAGCTGCGCAGAAGCCAGGATCCCCACCTGGGATTTGGAGCTAAATTCTTCCTAAATGACTGGCTTGCTGTCTTCTGCCCTTAGTGCTGTGGCCACTTATACAGAGGGACAGCATAGGGCTCTGCTGGAACCATTTTTTGCCCCAACAGGTTTGGATTGGTCACAGTAGCGAAAGGCTACAGTCTTTTCTCAAAGCGATTTGGTATCAGTCACCCTCAAAGTTTGCTGTCCTTGTTATGTGGGCATGGTTGCTCTGCATGCGTCCATGCTCTGGAGCTGCATCCTTCCTCTTGCATGCCCTGAGGAATTCTTTCTGACATACTGAGTCCAGAGGTACAGACTATCTGGGGGTTTTTTACCCAGAAGATAATGCATGCTTTAAAAAGAAATCCACCTTGCACCAGAACAGAGACATTTTTACTGAATTTCAGGCTGTCCTGGAAGTCTACAAAAGACAGAAGAATGTTACACAGAGAATTTAGTACACATTAAAGTGAAACAAAACCCAACAAACTATTCAAGATCTGTAAGCAGTAGTAACCATTTAATGAGATTTACTTACTATGTTTCAGCTCTCTGAGGCAATGTAATATAGCTGCAGCTAAATCTGAAGTTTTATGTCTTCCTCATGTTGAGAGGCTAAATGCATTACAACAGTATTCTGCCAAGCCTGTTTTGGATGATAAAGGCAGCATATGAGACCTGGAAAGTGCAACAGGGCTGCTTGGCTTCAGACAGCACAGTTACATGGACAGAGAAGATGTTAGAGCTGGTGCATTGTGCAGTCAAGGAAGGACTCTATGTTTGAAACAGTCCCCATCACTCAACAATAGCTGGCTCAAGCAGATATACTAGAGATGAAGTGGTTGGATGCATTCAGTTGTGGTCTTCATGAGCAGTAAATGGTGTGAAAGATTCTTCATAGAATCACAGAATAAACTGAGCTGTAAGGGACCCACCAGGATCACCAATCCCAGCTCCTGGCCCTGCACAGCACCATCCCCTGCACATCACACCATGTGCCTGAGAGCATTGTCCAAACACTTCTTGAACTCTGTCAGGCTTGGTGCTGTGACCACTGCCCTGGGGAGCCTGTTCCAGTGCCCGAACACCCAATGGGTGAAAAACCTTTTTCTAATATCCAACCTAAACCTCCCCTGACACAGCTTCAGGCCATTCCCTTGGGTCCTGTCACTAGTCACCAGAGAGAAGAGATCAGTGCCTGCCCCTCCTTTTGCCCTCACAAGGAAGTTGCAGACTGCAATGAGGTCTCCCCTCAGTCTCCTCCAGGCTGAACAGACCAAGTGACTTCATCCCCTCCTCATTTGGCTTCCTTTCAAGTCCCTTCACCATCTTCATGGCCCTCCTTTGGACACTCTCCAATAGTCTTACACTGTTATATTGTGGTGCCCAAAACTGCACATGATATTCAAGGTGAGGCCACACCAGTGCGAAGCAGAGCAGGACAATCCCCTCTTTTGCCCAGCTGGTGATGCTGTGCCTGGTGCACCCCAGGACACAGGTTCTAGAAGTCATTGGGGAAAACATAAAAGCCCATTAATACCACTTTCACTGTAATTTCCTGGATTTGCCTGAACTCACTGTGTAACATTAATTGTTCACATTTCTTACTGTAGATTACATGTTCTCTAATGTGATTAAAGTGTCTGTGCATGGGAGTAAAACACCCAGACTGGAAAACTAACCACTCTCCAGGTTAGACAATTGAACTCTCAACTTGAGAAACAGGTCAGATTCAGCAGTGTTAGATCTGTACAAGTTCCCAAAGGAGTGAAAACATGAAACAGTTGTCTTTTGTCACAGGAGTTTGTAAAGATTCTGAAAATGGCTCAAGAAAGTTCAGCTCCTGTGAGAGTGAGTCTGGGGTGTTTCATTACTGGGAGGGTTTGATTCTGTATTTACTCATTCTGGTTTTATTACTAACTTCAGGAGAGTTAATCCTGAGCTAGTCCCACACAGGTAACAGCAGAAGCAAAAATTTTTGCAACTCTTGAGACTAACAAAATGCTCCTGAACAGATTAATAGATGTGAGTTAATACTGAGGAGCTAAGGGCTCTTTGCACATGTACATGTAGCAAAGCTTCCTACCTCATTACATGGAAAAGTAAATATTATTCCCATTTTTCCGGTTAGAAGACGGGCACAAAGAGATCCAGCAACCTGCCAAAGGTGAAGGTGGGAATTGTTGGAAGAGCTTGGAATAAGATCTTATTTCTTGTGACTTCTGAGTTCTCTGAGTTCTTAGAGTATGTCAGGACATAGGTCTGCTCTGGTTAAGACTGTGGATAACCACCCACTAACTACCCTAACCCAGGTCTGCTGTGGACTTACGATTGTTTTTCAGTTGAATTACCCAGGATAGTAATGTTAATGCCATCTGGACAAGGACAGATCACACCTGATCAGGAAAAAAAAAAAAACCAACAAAAAAAAACAAGAAAGAAAAAAAAAGAAAGCCTTTAGGGACAAAACTGCTCCTTCAAACTTCTTTTGAGCATACTTGAACTGGCAGAAGGATTTTGCACCACTTCAACACCTTTTGTCAGATAGCTGTGAGGCATTTCAGCTGGCATCAGGAGCCCTCCCAGAGGAAATAGCACCCCGTGGAGTCACTGCTGGGTGTGACAGGCCTGGAAGAAAAGGAGCAATCAAATGCCAAGCCTATCTGATGTTTTTTTCCATCTGTTTCTCTACCAGCATGCAAAATGCAACTCGCCACCATCTCAAGGGAAGCAAATTTGTGTGATCACCTCTATGTCTGCATGTCCCTGCCATCACCTTCTTTCAGCCTACTGCTTGCTTTGACCACACTTAATACGAGGATATATGGCTCGACACAAAATTATTTTCCTGTATAACCCAGTATAAATAAGTTACCAGGGAGAGGAGAGAACTGAATTTGAGTGGTCATGAGATCCTCCCTAGTGACTTCGGATCCTGATGGCTGAATCAAACAGCTGGCAACGATGTGTACCATGAACTGTATTTTATCTATACAAGACAGCCAATCAAGAAATAAGAATCCTCAAGATACAGGACTCATTAGTACACTACAAATGCAACCTGTTGGGGAAGAAATGAGATAATGAATGTAACCAAGAGTGGACTTAAGGTCCACATTGTTTTTCTATCAATATTTCTTTTTTATACTGTTATAATTGTGGGTTGTTTCCAAGCTGCTCCACAGATCTTAGGTTTTAGCCTGTAGTATTGCCCACAGATTTTGAGATAGGAAGGTACTTAATAGTCCAACTGTATGTACTTAATTGTAAGTCAAACTAGCTAACCTATTTACTCAGGAAAATAAGTGTTCAGGAATGTCTTTACTGATGAAAATCACATGTTGTCAACTGAATATGTGTTCCTTCTCCAAGCATAAAGCATTGACATTTTTTAATGCAGAACAAAGACAATCAGACTGTATTTTGAGGGGAAAAAACCCTGAAGTTTGAGAGAGGTATTTTAGGTTACCTCCTTCACTCAGCACACATGCTCCTATTTTAGGGTTTCTTCAAGAATAAAATGATACTGGAGACACCAATCCTTCTTTTCACTCTTCAATTCCTAAGCAGAAAGAAGTCGACAGACTAACCATGGATGTGGTCTGTGGCCCTACTACCTAATTACAGTGTGTGTCAGCAGCAACACGTACAGCAGCAGTTTTCTGATGTTTGCACATGGGAGAAGGAGAATCAGATCAGACTTTACAATGACACTCCTTTGCTCTTGATCTGGGGCTCTGCAAACTCTCCCTGGCTTTAAGGGTGTAGCTTTCCTTCTTGGTAGTTACTGCCAGTCTTTAATCTCAGTTCAATATACAATATACAAGGTTCAGAGCTACAAATGCTGCTGATATTTCAGTAGGGAGAGGTGCTATGGATGGGAAGGAAGAGAAGGAGAGAGGAAGGAAAAGAGAAATTAGAGGAGTGACAGAGGAAGGGTGGGAGGAAGACTGGTTCACTGTTATTAGATTACAAAGACAAGTGCTTAGACAAGGAAATTATTTTACTGCTTGTGCCACTGTAATTATTTCCCCTCTGTGCATGCTTAGGATGGTGCTGATTTTAATGTCAGAACCACAATTAAAGCAAATAACTCATGTTCTCACTGATAGGACAGCACAAAATGAATTTAGAAGAGAACAAAACTGCAATTGCACAGATTTATTATTTTCTAAGTGCCTGAATTTACCATCCAAGCATCAGTAGTTTTAAATAGCTCGAGTTTACTGAGTCAATGCAGCTTATAAAGCTCTTGGGATCAGAAGAAGGCAGAGAAGCCTCTCAAGTACAGTGCCAGGAAGCTTCACAGCCAAAGCAGTGACAGCTGGAGGTGGGGATTTGAGACTGCTGTCAGTTTTTAAAAGATTGATGTGTTTGGAGAGCAGGACATCATCTCAGTGGCAGAGAAGAAGCAATCTTTTATCCCATGGTAAGTAGTCTGATGCAGAAAGCAGCACCTGAACATCAGTTCTACTTTGCCATAAGCAAAGCAACCCAGCTTCCAGGCTATCATGAGCATCCCTCTGACCAGCTTTTACTGGTCCCACAGACTTCAATTGCTGCCTGGCTTCCAAAGGTCAGCCATGAGCATGCTCCCCAGAGGGTCCTGCCCAGCTGCTCAAAGCTCTTTTCTGACATGAGCTTCAGTCTGTGGACTACACAGGTTCTTAAAAACACAGCCTCTAGCTCCTATACTTTCAATGACAGTAACTGTGTTTCAGCTGTGTTCTTCCTGGCACCTGTCCTTGGAGGAGGCTCTGTGGCCATGATTCCAAATGGATCAAGGGGCATCACTTTGTCCCAAATTCCGTTTGTTGTTTGTGAAGGAAGTAAACAGCACACCCAAGCAGACTGAGCTGCTGCTGGGGTGCACACAGTCCCTGTGGTATGGTGTCAGAGAAGAGGGGGAAGTGTCTGAACTCGATTACTCTGCAGTGATTGTACAGAGCGTCTGAGCAATATGTCACATGGATTGGATTGCTTCCCAGGGCCAAGTGCTTGAAATTATGATGAAGTGGCATCTATAATCCACCTCTTGTTTTTGTCCTTCCCACAGAATCTTTCTTACAGGACTTGCCAAAAGGAGAAGACAGTTTCCTTTTCTGCACTTATAAGGCATATGGGCCTCAGTGTGAGCAGAAGAAGAAACTTAGCTAAAACAGCATTTTCTTATTCAACATGTCATTCCTGAAATTTGATCATGCAATGTGTTTGTAAGGACAGTACTGCTGTTTCATGAAGCATTAATGCACTCAAGTGACTTTAAGGAGAAAGGGTGGGCCTTGAGGTCAAGTGCATGCTGGAGTTAGGGCCAGCACTGAAGAAACCACCAAAGGCATAGGGAGAAAGCAAACAAATTGTGTAAATAAATGGGTGAGGCTTATCAACATAGAGAAATACCTGATGGGGGAATATAACAAAGACATAATAATATGACAGGAAAGATAGTAACATGTCTAATATTCACATCATAACATTATGACATATTATGCTGTATTATGACATAAAATATAATAAAAGGACACAAGAACAAATAACAGAGTCAGACTCTCATGAGTAGTATCCAGTGAAAAGACAAGAGGAAATAGGCACAAATTGAAATACAAAAAACTCTGTTTAAATATAAAAAAGAACTTTCTTTACTGAGAGGAAGATCAAACCCTGGCACAGGCTGCCCAGAGAGACTGTGGAGACTTTCCTTGGAGGTGTTCAAACCCCAAAAAGGCATTGTCCTGGAAAAACAGTTCTAGGTGACTGCTTTAAGCAGGGGGTTGGAATGGAAGATGTCTGTGATTCTGTGGCTCTGTGAAATACACTTATGAAGCAGGTGAAATGTGGCAGCCTTAGCAGCACTGTCCCCAGTAACAGCTGAATCATCACACTGAGAGTCTAGAAGCCACAGGTTGAATGCCAACAGGCATCAGTGCACACTGGAAATCCTCCATTAGTGATGTGATAGAATTGCTTTCGCTAAATAGCTTATTTAAAATCGTGATAAACAACAGGTCAAAGATCACTTCTGTCCCTGTACTGTGGGATTTGATCACTAGTGACTAACACAGAAAAATTATAGGTCTCTGTACTGATCAAAACATCATAAAACAGAAGTGGAAATCCTTGCTTTGGCCACTGTCCTGGGCTTCAGTATCCATACACACAGCTATGATTCCTGCTTAGCCTTTCATTAAATACAAGCAGTGGAAACAGCTGAAAATGCTTTTTTAAAAAACTGTCCTATGGAATATTCTGCTTAAAATATCACGTGTGTATTGTCACAGTTCAATGGAAATTGTGCCTGCAGTTTGTGAGGCAGAACCATCATTAGGTAAGGAACCTTGAACTTTTGGGGTCATCTTTAATGATGTATTTCAATGAATGTCATTTTTGTGGAGCATGCACATAAGAATAAAATCTGTGTATCCTCTTTTTTCACACTGTGTGTTCTCAGGCTGAAGATCTTCTTTCTTGTAATTTTTCAATGAGGTTTAAATTCCTTTCTGTATCTTGCCTCACCCTTCCATCATTCCTTAGATACCAGAGCATCCTATGAAATCTGATCCTGTTGGCTTCAATCCTCAGCTGGCCATTTATGTACTGAATGGAGAGGCAGGGCAACTACAAAGGCTGGGATCATGATGGGGAGGCAAGAAGAGGCAATTTTTTCCTTTTTTTTGCCCATCTTTTTTTTTTTTTTTTTTTTAAGACTTTTTACATTTAAAACCTTAACTTTTGTGTGGTTTAGTTACTTGACATTGGAAGTAGCAAAGGGCCCATCTGCTACTCCTGGATGCTATACAGCAGCATTAATAGTAACATACTTATTTGTAATAGAAAACCTTTCTTTGACAGCAAACAACTTTATGTTGAACTACACGGTGACTGTTGTGAATTTACCTCAGTCTTTCCATTAGGCTTTGATGCTAATCTAGCATAATTGTCAGATATTAACCATACTGTTAAAATAGATTACTGAGACAAAGCCCATTAAAGTAATCAGTGTTTGATCTTAGACAAAAGAAACTTCAGATGCCACATTTGTAGGTGAGAGGCTGAATTCACCAAGCACAGAGACATTTAAATTGTATCATTAGCATTTATGGACTATTGGCGTTTATTTTGTGCTGAAAGGGCCATTTCCGTTCCGGTATCGCTGCTAATTTGGAAGGACTCCAGCATCCGTATGAGCTCAGAGCCACTGCAGGAGGTGGCACCTGTGGTTAAGGCACTGAACGGGGAGTTGGAAAATCAGAGATAGATCTCCTACTCTACATCAGATTTCCCGTGTAAATTCTCTATACAGCCCAATCCAGAAAAGCAATCAGATGCCTGATGCGCAGCCCAGGTGGAATTTGACCACCTGGATACAAGTGGCAGCAAACCTGCTTCATCCCGCTGTATCTACTCTTCTGGGACACCCGTGTTTTCACCTGTAAATTTCTTAGGTGCCCTCTTTGGCTAGCCTATGCAGGGCATGTCATCCCTAGGTTATTTCCATATTTGGTCTCATGAACTGCACATCCCTGCCCCTCCAAGGGACTATTCTGATAGGTGATTGTGCCTAATTCAGACCATTCACAGTCAGCAGCAAGGACAGGCATACACATTGGAATGTATCCTGATGTAGGGCTGCTGGTGGTGCCAGTAGTGCATGCTTTATATGAAATACATTTATCTATAATCCTTAACCCTTTTCCCACAGGATAACAGACTACAAATGTGAAGCAGTATGGCGAAAGCTTTTCTTTACTTGACTTGGTCAGAACCAAAGTCTTGCTTGTTTAAAACTTCCAGCAGCAGATATCCCCATCAGCTTTGTTTCATGAGCCCTACCAGCACACCTCCCAGAGACATCACTCAGGCCACTTTCTGACTAGCCTGGTCTGTTTTCCTGTTGGCAGAGATGACTGAAGCAACTGGTTTTTAGGCAGTAAGTCTGATATTCGATGAATCAGAGGTCTATATGCAGGAACCCCATGTCTGTGCAGAGTATATGCAGAGGAGGCCTCTGCTCCTCCAGCAATCTCCTGCAGGGACAGCTCGTTTTTACAAATCCCTCCAAAGTATCCCAGTGACAGTCCTGATGGTACATCTGCACTGCAAACTGCCGAAACCTTTTCACCACAGATCCATATGATAAGACTGCAAGGAATATCCCTGTCAGGCAATTTCAGCAGTTACAGAGAGATAAAGCCTGGAGGAGAATGTGCTATTTCAAATGCATGCATATATATTTATTTTCTAATTTGCTAAGTTTTAAGATTATGCAGATATACAGCAGTGGTTTAGCCTGGAGTTAAGGCAGCTATGGAGCGTGTGCAAACATAAAAGGGTGTGTTGATCTGGCTTCTTGTTTAGAAAAGTTTTTAAGGTTTGAGGGGTTGATTTTTTTTTTCCTGAAATACATACAGCAGGAAGAATAAAGACTGGCACAATGCTGCATAGAGCTGATTTTAAAGGGTCATTTGAGAAACTAGTGCTCTCCCCTGACTGCTCTTGCTGAATGCTTGGCCAGACAACTGAGACCCCATGGCTCTCGCCCATCATTGCTGCAAAGCCC
Source organism: Corvus hawaiiensis (assembly GCF_020740725.1). Classification (NCBI taxonomy): domain Eukaryota; kingdom Metazoa; phylum Chordata; class Aves; order Passeriformes; family Corvidae; genus Corvus; species Corvus hawaiiensis. Next base: position 15,672,368 of record NC_063238.1, on the reverse strand, counting down.
TGCCAGTTGAGTGGCCATTGGAGCTGAGGAGCCAAAAGATTGCTCTGAACTTCCATGAGCGTGATAGGAAGGAGACACTTTGAAAATGTGACGAATGGCTTTCAACTGTGTTATCAAAATTTGTTTTGTTTCTTAACTACAAATGCCCACGCACATTTAAACACTGTAGAGTAACACCTGTGTCCTTGCACATGGAAGTTCTCCTAGCTAACAGATAATCCAGGAACAGACTGGACATTAAACACCATCATACACAAATGACTAACCAACTAAATTATTATCCTAAGGACTTACAGTTAGTGGCCCAGCTTTCAGGCTTCATCGCTAATTTCAAATTCTGTGGGAGAAGTAACTGCTGCATACAGACTGCAGCAGAGCTGGGGGTTGTGAACTCCACCCACTGGTGACCTACATTTTGGCTGTCTAGTATGCCTCTTCCCAAGAACTACCTACCACAAGCAGCCACTAGCAAATTACTGAGCATGCATCCGACACTCCTAACCACACACAAAACAGCTCAGTTTAGGAGAGTCTTGCCAAAATAAGCACATCCTGATTCGCATTGGAATGGCTGTCTGAAGGCAAAGGCAGTTAAATATTTCTCTGGAAGTTGTTTTTTTTCTTGCTGGAAGGTAAAAGGTCCTCATTTCCATGTTGATGTACTTTCAAACTCCGTCAATTTCATGCAGAAGTCCTCGTTCTGGGATACACATTGAAAAGCTTGAACTTTGGGTCTCTTTTTTTCCTTACACAGAACCAGGTGGAGCAAAGGCATCTTTGGAGGATCACAACCATGGAAAACCAAGTTCAGCATGCCTGAATTAGAGCAAAACAAAGCCCAGTGCACTCCCCTTTGGACTTTGGCGTATCCTACTTGCCCCTTCCCTGTGCTGGGCTTCACTCCCACCCAAAAGCTTTGTCCACACCTGAGGAGGCATCAGGGTCAGAATGAAGATGGCCAAAGCTGTGTCCTTGGTCCAGCTGCCAGCTCCAGCTGTCAGCAGAGGCAGGCTGTCATTGCTTCTCTGGCTGCTAAATCCTTCACAGCTCCACATCTGATGTCTTATAAACACTTTGGAATGAACTAATGTGCAGATTTGCAAACTTCTCATATGAACCCGTGCCTCTGGTTGCAGTATATCTTTTCAGAGCCATGGCAGGCTGCCCAAAGTCATGAAGTTTGGCAGAGCAAGTGGGAATTGGTTCCAATCAGGGATGCTGAATATCCTGAGTGACCAGTGGATGTATGGAGGGTCTGGGTATGTGCAGCATCTGGCATTTCTGTGTTTTCTGTTCTCTGCCTAGGGGCTGGGTGAGCAATGACCGGGGTTTGTGGTTATTTTCGAGGGTTCTGGCTGCAGGTGGAGTGGGTGAGTGGATATCCTGGTGCCTGGTGGTCTCTGGTGAGTGGGTAAAGGGACATACAGTTCTGTGGAGGGGGTAGAATGTACTGGAGGCTGGGAGAGAGGGGCTGTAACTGGGACATTCTGGAGGACAGAGATGTGGAGTTAACCTGTGATTATTTTAGAGACTTGAAGGAAATTTTTCAGCCAAAAGAGGAGAGAGCTGTTCCTCTGATGCAGGGAGTCACACTGATGGCAGGTGAGAAGATTTTCAGGCCTTTCTGTGCTTGGTTCTTTGTGAGATGCCAGCATTCCTCTCCCAGTTTGCTCAGGAGGCAGCAAGGGAGTGGCTGGAGGCACGTGGCTTCCGCTTGGCTTCAGCTCGGCCCAAGACAAGGAAACCCTCGAAATGAGATAAGGCAGGTCTGATAGGGAGCTTGCATGTTTTCAAACTTTCCTTTCCCTCCACAAGATAAACAAAAGAAAGGAAAAAGGAAAGAGAGAAAAATATGTATAGGGTTGAAGAATACCGCTAAGAATCACTATTTTCATTTCTTTGCCATTAAAAATATTGTTTTGCTGCTTTGAAAGAACACCAGTTGTTTAATTGACCCCAAAAAGGAAATGGATTTTCTGTTCTTTTATAAAAACCTGATGTGCTGACATTTTCCATCCTGAACTAGAATTAAAACAGCCGCAGTGAGAAAACTCAGTGTATTTTATTCATCAAAGAACTGAGACTATTTTGAGGGAGTGGTTGAGGGAGACTGTAGTTTCATGTTACATTTTCTTTGTGAGCAGTGCAGCCCTAGATGTGTTTTGTTTTGAATTTTTTTTTGGAGCTCTTTTAAGCCAGTTAAAAGATGGGCTCACTGATCCAGTTTGCCGGGCACATAGTCATTCTTGGCACAACTGCGAGGGCAGCAGGGAGCAGTGCACGGGGTGGGGAGCAGACAGGCCTGTCAGGCTCTGTCATAGAATAAAAGATAACATAAAACTATAAAATTGCGTGGTTTTCATAAGTGAAATGCAGTCATTTCTAGAATTAACCATGATGTGTGGTTAACAATATTCATTGGCTCTGTAAAAAGGCAGAGGTTGGGAGGAGGGGAGGAATCTAGTCCTGAAGGAGGAGACCCAGGTTTATTATCTGGGTGTATCAATACTCACTGTTTTGGGTTGGGCTACATGTTTTAGTAAATACTCCCAGAAGTTCAGCTCTAGAAAATTGAACTGTTTGTTCTTTGACATAACTGCTCATCGTCTCAGGATGCAGAGAGACTTCAGTGTCCCATAACATTTTGGGAAATGTCTTAAATTGGCATTAAATCTGTAGTTGTGCTCATAGGAAAGGCTGGCCTGAAACAATGTTTCTTTATGCACAGGGACTTTGCTTCTATTCAAAATGATCCAAGTCAGGTAGCTGAAATAATTTGTGCTGGTGACTGTTGATACAGTAGAAGTCCATGGATTAATGTTGCATAGCCACTTTTTGAATAGCTAGGAGAACAGGTTTCTTGCATGCATCAGTTAATTAAGGGACAAGTTATAAAGGCAACTGAGCATGAATTATGGTAAGGCTGAATTCCTGTCATCTGAGTCACCTGTAGAAGGAGGAACTCAAGGAGTCCTTGTGCAAACATACCCTTAGCCGGAGTCAGGAGGGCTGCCTGATATGCAGCAAGGCAGCTGGGACTGCCCAAGGAGCAAGGACACCCCAGTCCCATCTCTGTACACTGATGTGGCCTCAGAGACTCTGCCTAAGCTGGAGCACCCAGGGGTGCTTTCAGAGTCCCACAGTGGAAATGATGTATCAGTAGGAAACATCAAGATCAAGGACATGAGGGAATGCGAGCCAGTGGTGATCAGCTGGATGTTCTGTGTTAAAAAATGTTTGTAAAAAGATTTAGAGACACAAACCTACAAAAAAATCACCACGATCATATTCTTGCCTTGAGAATTAAAAGAAATTACAAAGCATTGTCTTTGTAATATCTGAATTCTGATATAAATTTAGTTTGTTATTTTGCTTCTATTTTTAAATACAAATTCTTGTAAAAGAAAAATGACTGACCAACATTTGCAGAGAAGACAATTCCTAAATTAATAGCTGCCTATTTGTCTTGCATGTTTCCCTTTGAAATCTGAGGCCTATAAATAACTGAAGAAGTAGATCTATCCTGACAAGAATGTTTGCAAAAAGTGTAACAAATCTATGGTAGAAATATGATTCTCAGAGAAGAAATCTGATTCTCAGTGTAAAGGCTCAGGTAGAAGAATACTGAAATGGTGTGTGACCTGTTGGTCAATCAATGTATCAATTCTCAGATTTGTAATGCTAGCAAATTTTTTTCATTAATTGCTGACTTGTAGAAATAATCAATTAATTATTTCATATGAATGAATTAATAGAGGAAATATGCATAATCAGACATTAATTTTAAAAAATTAATTCTGATGGATCTACTTTTTTATGGAAGACAATCCAAATGGAATTAGTCTTGGGCAAAATAAAAAAAAAGGAGAGAGCAACAAATAGCAAGCGAAATCTGAAATATTTCAAGCATTTCAAAGATATTTTACTCCTCTAAAGGAACTGAAAGGAATAGAGGAAGATCCATGCAACGTTCCCACTGCATTTTGGACATTTATTGGTATTTTAAAAGAAATTACGAAGAAGAGGACTTTGAAAATCTAATCTAAGCAAATCAAGATTAATATGCCATCAATAATGAGCTGTAACAGTACACAGGACATTATATACACAAGTATTAAAGAACTAGCATTTGCTGTTCAGTGAATGCTATAGGGAATATGTGCATGTATATGTGTGTGAGCATTTGTGTGTTTGGACACGTGCATATATATGCACCAGTATTTGTACAAAAGAGAATATGCACTAGTTGTGGAAAAAGTTTTGAAAGGCAGAACCCCCAGGTTCAAAAAGGCAGAAGAAGACAGTTTTGAGAAAGGATAACGTCTGTTTATATTTTGCTTGTTACAGTCAAACCAATCCACCTAGAGCTAAAGGAAAGCAGTTGCTGGAGAAAAGCTGTTATCTCAAGTAGAAAATATGAGACAAACACCCCCTTCTCAGTCATACAGGTTAGCAAAACACATTGCTGTCCTGTTTCTGTAAAATTTCTCCTTCACCTAATGTCCCAGGTACAGGGAAACCCAGGGCCACATTCAGAAGTCTGGAGGCCTTGGGGATGGCAGGTGTCTGTGTCCTGGCTCCCAGTGTCCACAGCAGTGCCCGTCTGCCAGCTCTGGCTGCACAGATGTGCTGCTCTGCACAGACCAGCCATGCTCAGCCAGCCAGCGGCGCCTCTTTCAGACCACAGCTTTGAGTCCGAGTCCTGTTGGCTGCACGCTAAACTGCAGCAGCTAAAAGGCTGAATCTCTCTTTCATCTGGCTTTTAAGCTCAGCCTTGAATGCATCGGCCTCTGGCTTTGCAGCAAGTTGCATCTGGAGCTCAAAGCACATCCATAGCCAGAGCTGTATCCAACCTTGTTCATGCTGACCTTCTTCTGCCAGGGGGGATTTAAACACAGTTGGACAGACATGGCAGCCAGTTTGATGTCTGCAGTTTTAATAAAGCCCAACACTCACACTGGTGCCTGAGCTGCAGGAGGACAGGCTGTGGTGTCAGACCTCATGTGGTTTTGAAATAGTTTCTTGTGGCATGTGCGATATCACTGCAGAAACCGACTCCCTTGGGCTTCTAAACACCAGTACTGCATGTGATTTCTGTAGGTAATGCATCCTTCCTGTGGTCCCTGAGCCTCTGTGCTACTGCAGTTGCATATTAATCTGAAATTTAAACATAGCTGATGCACAGAGATACTCCTAACCATTAAGTTGTTCCTTACGCTTTTTTCTGTCTTTGGATGTCTGTACATTAGTATGTGCTGTCTCTTCTGTTTTGATCCTAATATGTTAACCAGGTGGATGTGGTGTCAGGCATATGGTAGGGTTTACCTTTGGCATCTGCTGGCAGTACTCACTTCCTAAGGAAATGTCAGAGGGGGAGTCGCAATGGACATATTGTTCCCCTTGGACACCAAGGCCTCTCCCCACTAGGAGCAATTTTTCTGCTACATCCTTGGCAGAAGGAAAAGCTAAACCTCAGTACAGCTGCAGAATTTTCACTCAAGATTTACTTTTAAAAGTAGCAAAAAATGTAAATAGAAGATGATTTAGGAGGGCTGAGTGTTTGGATTTTTAAAATTTTTTTTCATAGTGCTCTGATCATACTGTGAGTGAGGTCAGTGTAAAGGAAGGCACAAAATGCAGCATCCCACATAGTGAGTAGAAAGTGTGCCACTTTCTTTGCAGCCAACAGACAATAAAACTTGTCATGTTGCAAGGCCTACTCCATTTTATTACCAGAACCAGGCCAGCAGCTATGTTAAAAACAGCTGTGCCCTCAGGAAAAGCTCAAACACCGCTTCTCTCCTCAGTGAACATGGAAATTTTCCCCTCCAAACAGCCACCCTGACTTAAGTGTATTCAAAGCCCAGGCTGTCCTCACTTAGATGCCAAGGACTGAGGAAAAGGGAGCTACCTTACCCCACGTACTCATGGGCAGCTGCTGTTATCTCCCCATCTCCTGTTTCCAAGACACGGTGCAGCATTCCTCCCTGCCTTCCTGCCTGTGCAGGCAGTGCAGGTGAGGCAGAAGACACCCCCTGCTCCTTGGATAAGCTCTTTCTTGGAGCTATGAAGGCAGTGGAAGAGAGCTGGGGCACCGCTCCTTAGCTGGTCCACAGCCACCGTGTGCACAGCACCAGCAAAACAACACATGGTTGGGTTTTTCTTTAAAAAAAGGCCATACAATGAATAAATGAAACAATTAATGAATAAGTTCAGTATGATTGCCCTGGAGGCTACGTTGCTGGTGATGCCCCACTTCTGAAGGCTTCTCCACTTTATGGAGGTGAGGGATGTAAACCAGCCTGGGAGAAGTTTAGCCTGTGTTAGTTTACACTTCCTTCAGCTTCAGAAGGCTTTGCTTTTTGCAGTTTCTTAACATTGTCCTTAGGTAAATTGTGTGTTCATAGAACTAGGGACAGCTTTGGTGTTACACGGTGACCCTGATGACAAGCAAGATTTCTCATTTCTCCATTTCTCAACATTTTCTGCTGCTAAAACAACAAAACATAATTATTAGAAATGAGAATTGGTGCAAAAGTCAGAAAGCAGTATAGAGGAATGGGTTGGTTACTGGTCACACCATGAGGGTGAAGGATCTTTTCCTGTACCTTAAACCCCTCTGTGCAACAGGAAACATTGAACAGCAAAGTCATCTTTTTTCCATATCATAGTCTTTTTATTTAGTATTTCATTAAAAGGTGGTCATAAATGGGAATGACCTGAGGAAATTGAACTGGTTTAAGATCTTCCCTGCTTGTCCAGTTCAACAGGCTTTTTTTCTCCAGAAAGCAGGATCTGGCATCTCCTGGCCTGTCAGGAAGGTTTCCAGGCAGCTGAAGTTTTTATATTCCAGCCTCAAAATCTGGCTAGTGATATCCAGTCTGGAAGTGTTAAATATTTGATCACTTGTTATTGTCCTGAGTTCCCATCTCAACTGATGGACATCATAGACTTGTTTTGGGGACAGATCAGGTTTAGTGACTGATGGAAGCTGTTGGACCCTGGCCATGTTATCCAGGGAGTTGAGACATAGCCAAGCAAACAGGTGTTGCAATGCAGAACTGTGCTCTGTCTTTGGCTCTGTCATGGAAATTTTGGACAAGCTGCTAAAATCAGGCTTCTCCGAAGTGGCTACTGGTCGTGTTTCACTCTGCCAGACTGCCTGCTTGAGAGCTGGCTGCTTCCTTCATGAAAATATTGTGGACATCTCTGATTGCATCTCAGCTGTCAGCTGTGAAATGAGAAATTCACAGCAATTCTCTTTGAGGCAATGCGAAAAATGAATTAATTTGGGGTTGTATTGTACTTGGATAATGGGATAACGCTTCTTCAGGACAGCCTGGGAACAAATTAATAATTCTGCCTTCAGAACAGGGTCTCACTAGTGTGTAGTAGGCAAGGGAACAGGGACTTAAAACTGAGGATAGACCAAATGTTCATGTACCTCACCCTCCCGCTCCCAGCTGGGCAGCAATTCCGGCAAAATAGTATGTTCTTGTGTGACTAAAGAATAGAGCATAGTGTAAAGGCAATCTCTTATTTCTATCCTTTTAGTCCTAGCTATTATTTGTAAATATTTGGCTTTGTGGCTTCTAATGTTCTTTTATCCATCTCTTTTTTAATGGAAACTCTTTTTTAATGGCAAAACTCTCCAAATACAGCTAAAAAAAATTAACTTCTCATTTCATTAAGGAAATAGCCACACTATCAGTACCTAGTATCCTCAGGAAATAAAATCACATGGAAATAAAACGAAAAAGGTAGGAAAATATATCCTCTCTTCCTGGTAGGTGCTACTTTATCTCCAACTCTTCTGCAAATGCATTAAACTTCCTTTCGCTTTGGTATTCCAGTTGCCTGCTCCCACTCCCAAGAGATTTGTGCAGCCAGTATGGAGCAGGGCAGAGGAGGAGGAAGTAAAATGGGGCGGTGCAGTTTACAGGCATTTTATAGCTGTAACTCATTAACGAAGAACCCGGTCTCCAGTGAGTGGAACAACTTTAATGTTCATTTTGCCCTTGACTTTTTTCTTACGCTGGCACAGGCTTAAGGGGATGCCTGCTTTGAATTTCACTGTAAGACCACTTCTGATTCTTTTTTTCCCCCTTTTTTTGAAGCAGGATGTCTAGTTATCCAGTAAGTGGCAGCAAATGGCTTAAAGATTCATGAACAGTAAATTGTTATCCAGTGAATCTTTGACCAGTGAATGAACAAAAGTCATGGATTTCTGCACATGACTACAGAGGGTGAAAGAAAAAGGAGAGCTGTGCAATCTCCATGCTTGCTAACCGTCAAAAATATCTTGCCTTTAAATTCTGTATTGGTAGAACAACCTCTGTTCACAAGACACATTAGCAAAAACTATGCTAAATTCAGTTTGAAAGAGTTCAAGCTGCCAAAGCAAAAATAAGCTTTTTGGTGATGTCTTATTTACATGTCTCTTGTGGGTGGTGAGGAAGTATAAAACTGAAGGAAAAAAAAAAGAAAACAAAAAAGAGGGAAAAACAAAGGCAAATGGTATGCAAAAAATCACATTATCCCAGATTTTTTAAACTTTGAGGAAGGTAAGTAAATAGGAATAAAAGAAACAGTCATAGAGAGATGCATTTCAGTGTCATCCTGCTTCTTTCCACTTTCTTTTGCAAAAGAGAAAACAAAATCACCCAAATGGGATTACAAACTAATACATTTATTAAACAAAAGGAAATGGAAACAAATATTTAACCACAAACTGTGGCTAAATGACACCTAATTTTCTAAGAAGGAAATATGAGAAAGGAGTATCTAAGAAAGAAGCCACATCTGGTGAAAGTTTTATGAAAAAACCCAAACAATAGCATCTTGAAACATTAATTAGAAACAGCATCCTAAGAATTTGCTTCTACTTTTAGTACAGCCTGTTTTTCAAAGTGGAAAGATATCAGATATCCTCAATCCATCTATTTCTGAGATGAAAAAACTCCAGGGCAGTGGGCTGGACAGCAGTGCAGGGCATTAACAACCCATTCTAAGGTGTGCCAGAGGCGACTGGCAGTTTCCATGGGTAACTCTGGGCATTCTCAGATGGGGTAAGAGTTACTCAGTAATAAACACTGTGCTGGAAAAAGCTCTTAGAGCCGAACACCGAGTGCCATGAGTGCCATTTGCGAGTAGTAGGGAATGAGCCTCCATGGTTTTCATCCTCTCACCAGGCAGATACAACTGTTTATCTGCCTGACACATGTAAGTGCTCACTGAGCCTGTTTGCGATCTCAAGTGAGGCAGTGAGGCGTCGTGCAGAAGATAATCAATCCAGCATTGTCTTTCCATTCATTGGCATGCACATGGCTGAGACAGACACATGGATGACAGGGATGAACTACAAGTGACCCAAAGCAACTAAAAGGGGAGTCATGCAATGAAGCTGATTCTGTATGAAATGCCTTTCAAAGACATCTACTGAGATTACCCTTGAAATAGATGACAGATAATGGATCTTGCTGAATCCTTCAGGATCTCTTGATGCTGCTATGATTGGGCAAGGGATTGGAGCCATCTCCAGCAGGGTGAGCTTTACTATATTCAACCACAATTTAGTTCTCTCTGGGTCTAGATGGTACAGTCTCTTCAAGTTTGAGTGTTGTTGAAGTGCACCTTGAAAAGAGGTCTGGTGCAGACTAGTTCTCCCTTCTCAGCTATGATAGCACAATTTAGGATGACTGTATAATTCTAGGGCTTGGATTTCTGCTCTACTGATGGGTGCAATTCAAAAGGTTAGTTTAAAGCTCTAGAAGAGTAATGACTCCTAAGGTTTTGTTTTTCCCATGGTGAAGTCCCAGGCTGCAAATCCATGTGTGGTGATGATAAGGTAGCAATGAAACACACATCTGGAAGGGACTGCCTTTGTCAGTCAACTAACCCCTTCTATCATAGGCAACCCTATCACATGTTCACTCAGAAAGGTGTTCGTCAAAAGGAGGAGTCAATGCACCTTCTTTGCCTTATTGCAGTGCAACAACACTGTTGCCCTGTACAGCACTCTCCTGTGTCAGGGATCCCACTCAGCCCAAAGCAGAGGCTTCCTCTGAGCTTTCTGTTCTTTGAATCTCATTTCTAAACCTGTCCCTTTTGGGTGTCCTGCTTCCTACTGGGCAATAACTGCAGGTAGAGTGGGAGGTGAGGATTAGCACCATTTGGTGGGGACGACAGCCTGCAGTGCACTGGGGCCATGAGGGTGAAAGAGGGGAGGCAAGAGAGCACAGTGAAAGAATAAATCAGGAAACAATGAAAAATAGTAAAAGCGAGATAAAGAGATAAAAAAGAAGATAAAGAGATAAAGCCTCACAGGCTGTACAGGTGAAAAGAGTCATATTTGAGATTTTAGAAGATGGCGGCAAAACGTTACAGTTTGGTGTTCACATTCCGCTTTGTCTCCTAAGTACGCCTCAGTAGATACATCCTGTGATCATGGTTTTCTTTTCCATGCTCATTTCACATTTTCACAGAGAAAGAAGATATCAGAGAATGTGATGGTAAGTATAGATAATACTAACAAATATCTCATGGTTGTTCTGTAGTTGACATCTGTGTATGGATTTTGCTCCATCTCTCCCAGCTTCACCGATTCCAGGTCACAATTTTCTGTTTTAAAGTTTTACAAGATTTTGGCAATTGACTTTCCCCCATCCCCACCCCCAGCTATTGCAATCACTGTCACTACTGAAGTGTGCAAAAGAAAATGTGGATTTTTGCTAAGGAAAGAAGTTTCTCATTTTTCAGAAAACATGTCTGAAGTGTTGTCATAGTCTCTCCTGTTGGACTGCACTAGACAGTGCACTGTTTTCAGTCTGATGAAGTCAGAAAGGGGCAGTGGTGCTGATGCAATAAGATGGACTCTGAGCTTAAACCAAGCTGTATGGCTTGGTTTAAATGTTCTGGTTCTTTCACACCAGCCAGGGCACGCCGTGCTGTGCTCCCTGCATCAGGCAGGCTGATATGTAATTATCCACATAGGATGATGCATGAGGAAAAAAGCCAGTAAACAAGACAATCTATGAATAGCAGTGAAAACAGCTGTACAATTAAGTCTTTTAATTACTTATATTAAATCCTGGTTGGCAGTGTACTTGAGTGCCACTCCTACAAATCTGAGCAGAAAACCTTATGGTGGCTAGTAGTTTGCCCCAAGTTCTGTACCAGAATAAGATGGCACTTGGTCACATGGCCACTAGCCTGTGGCTGAGGGTAGTCATGGCTTTATGGCCTCCAGCAGTGACATGCTCAGTGGGGAGATGGCAAGCTGCTGAGGAACATCCACAAAGCAGCACGGTAATCCTTGCTGGGATTTCCTGGAAGATAAGCAGGGTGACTACTAAGAAACTAGAGTATTTCACATCCCTGGGAGTGCTCAAGGCCAGGTTGGATGGGGCTCTGAGCAACCTGGTCTAGTGAAAGCTGTCCTTGCCCATGGCTTGGAACTACATGATCTTCAAGGAATCTTCCAACCCAGGCATTCTATGTTTCCATGATTATTTCCAAAACAATCAAGTCCCCCTTGCCAGCTTGCTGAACAGGAAAATTCACGGTGCTTCCCACAGCTCCAGACAGTGGCAGGCACTTTAGCTCAAGCTTTAGCCTGCTTCCCTGGAGAAACTGTGATGTCCCAGTGATTGTTGAACCTGCCCAACTGCATTTCAAAGAAGGACTTGAAAAGACACCGCTGACCTTGTAAGGTTTTCCATGAAGGTCAGCTGCTGTGTAAATGAGAGAGACCCAAAGTCACCTCCTTCCTCAAGAGGACGGTCACCACCAGAAGCTCTCCCACAGTAGCAGAGATGCCCAGGCTGTGTCTGGGTCCAGGGAGACAAGCAGGTGCTGGGGGGAGCTGTGAGGGAGGGTGTTGGTATCATTGGAGTCTGCTAAGGATGAGAATTTGAGCTTTCAGGGTGCAAATCCACAGGAAAAGCAAGATTCATTAGTTTGCTGCTTACAAGGAACTTCCTGAAGTTGTTCTCACAGTTTTCTCATCTGCAACAGAGGTTGAGTTTTTGTCAGGAAAAAGTAGTGAAGACACACAGCTAAAAGGCTTGGGACTGGAGGTTAGTAAACTGCTCCTAGCCATGGCCAAGGCTTTCCATACAGTCCTGAACAAGTCACTGAATTTTTCTGTGCCTCAGTTACCTCATTTATAAAACTGCAATAAAGATTATTTTTATCTCCAATTACCTTTGGTAGCTCCAAATAACATTTCTTAATCAGTGCCAGATATATAGTATCTGACAAGCTTTTGACTACATCTTTTCATAAACTTGGTATCAGATTCCGACTTTTAGAAAATAATTTTCTTTTTGTACAAGTATTTAAAACAAGGACATATAATATTGCTGTGATTAAGACGATGGTATTTAAGAAGGCAGTGACAACAAAAACAGTTCCCTGACAGAGGAAGATTAGTCCAGACCATACTATCAAAGCCAAGTATTTTTTCTTCAGAGGAGGACCCACTCCCTACTGAGATGCTGATGATAATGTCCTCAGCCGAGGAAGGTGGGAGAGTAGCCCTTGATTGCCAGAGCCACACCGCTGAGTGTGCCCTCAGGGGAGAATCGATTTACCAAACAGCTGCTTAGAGCTCATTCAGCCTTTCAGGGGCATCACATGCAGCATATGTGTCTCAGGACAAGCTCAGGAGATGAGTTCTCGAAGCCACTATGCTCTTCCCTTTTCGGCTCGGTGCTTTCTGTGTGCTATCGTTCCTCACAGAAAGCGTGGGTGTTTTGCAGTGGCTGTGTGGGATAGCATGTGCACGGTGCTTTCAGCAAGGGGCTGGTCTGTGCCTCCCCACTGTCCCCAGCAGTGAGTGCTGCTATTCGGCCTTGCTCTGGATGGCTTTTTTGACTTCACATTCAGGACACCACGAGTGACTATCAGATTTCAACTTCTCCTTTCTGGGTAACACCTGAGGCCATGACTTTACTATCATACAATGCGGCTTATAGGGAAAAACTCTTTTACCTTTTCCTTCTCCCCCCAGCTTCTCTACCAGCCTCACTCACCAAATTCCTCTTCCAATATTAAAAGCTCAGTATTTGAGGAAGCACATGTCAGAGCACTTCTAGATTCTGGCAGCTCCTTTTCCTTCCAGGGCTTTGCAGCTCACCTTGCAAAACCAGGCCCCTCCAATACAAAGCTCAAAAATTACCAACACTGTGTGAGGGTCAGTGAGGAGAAAGGTGCTTCCAAATAAAACCTTTGTGACTGGCCTCAGATTCAGCCAGTGACCTTTTCATTCCTGGTGAAGTCCTGTATCCAGAAGGAACTGACAGCGAGTTATATCTTAATTAGCCAGGAGTTCTGTGATTCTTTAAAAAATTTGTAATGATCTATGTTTAATTATTTAAGGAATGTTTGAATGTGTTATTTTAGCTGGTTTTGATTTAGATTTGTGTTGGCTAAGTGTCAGTAGAAAACTGAGAAATTACCTCACTGCACCTGTAGAAAGGAACTCCGTGGACACCTACTCCTTAGAGAACTTAATCCATAGTTGAAGAACAAAATTCAATAAAGAATTGTTTCATGGTTATCATATAACTAGAGATAAATTAGATGTTATAGAACAAGAAAGATACTATGAGGAAGTTAAGGAATGAAAGGCCTGTACACCCCAGAAAACTTGATTAATACATTGCAGATGCAGCAAGGGAGCCACTCAGTAGGCTTGTACACCCCAGGAAACTTAATCAATAGTAGTTGTCTAACCAGGACAGCAAATTTAATAAAGCACTGTTTAGCTGGATAACACTTGAGTTATCCATTAAACAAAGATAGATGAGGTATCCTGGCAGTAATTAAAGAAACAAAACACCGATACCACCATGCAGTAAACTGGGTGGACTTTTGAGAGCGTCTATAAAAAAATCTTGGATGTTATAGGGTATATAAATGTCTGAAAATTGTTGTTTCTTTGAACATGTCTATGGTGAATAAATTCTCGATATGTTCCAAATTTTGACTCAAAATTGTTATTAGGAATGTTCATCTAGCAGCTTTTTGCTGTTAGATTTAAAGCTCCTTGTTTCAGAACCTGTGCACCTGTAGGAAAGAGCATGACAAGAGCCAGGAAGGTCCACAGCTGCAAGGCGGCCAGTTCTCAGAAAACCCTTCTGCATCCCAGCAGGACCACCCTCTTTATTCACCTTCCAAACTCTTCAGCCAGCATGAGCAGCACCTTGTGCCTGGCAGGTATGCTCTGTAAAGTATGCTCTGAGTTTTCAGGTTTGGCAGCATTTCTGGAAGGGTTCTGCTTACCTTTTCCCAGTAAAGTTTTGCCTCTCTGACTCCAGCACAGAGCCCTTAAGGGCATGTGCTTCCCCTGAGCCAGCCTTCAACCTCCTCTAACCAGCAGCTGTGCAGGGATCTGCCACTCCAGACTTAGAATGCTGAAAGAACAAACTGGAGAGCTTCTTGGCTTTGGAAGAAAGAGATCCTCATGAATATTCCTGCTAACCTAAGGAAAAGTGAATGTACATCTTTTGTCTGCCTCAAACCCTGTGCCAGGCTCTCTTCACCTACTCCCTTCTACCATGAAGCAGAGATTCAGGTAGACTGGAGCGCTTCATTTTGTGCAGAGAGGGACCAAAGACAGCCCTTATCCCTGTCTCCTGGGTAACCTTAGGACATGCAAACATGGATTGGATTTTGTGGTTGTGCTCATAGGATAAAGACTGAACTACTTTGCTAAGCTTCTCAATGCTCAAGGAACACTAAGCCCAATATAACTTGCATGGTGAAATGTTATTTATGCAGAGGATTAACAGATCACTCAGATAAATGCATTTGTTTGATTGCTTATCTGCCCTGGGGAGGGCAGAGGAGCAGCCCACACGATTTTACATCTAACTGCAACAGCCTTTTCAAAGAAAACTTCAGTAGCATGTCTGGAGTTAGACTGCAAATCTCCAGTTTCTGTTGAATCCACTTATAGTACATGACAATCTTCTACTAGGCTTTTATTTCTTCTTTGCCTGTAATATGATTGTTGGGTTTGATATTGTTTTCTACTTTTCAGTAACACTACACTGAGAGTTACCTACCTGTGTGTTCTGGGCTGATAATTTTTGTCGCTCTTTTTTATGATGGGGGAGGAAATAATTCATCACTGGAATCAGTTCAGGCTTTGCAGCATTATACACACCACTGAGTATTACTGCTCTTGTTTCTGGAAGCAGAGTCAGGCTGCATCTGCCAAAAGCATCTGGCCTTCTGAAACTGGCATAGGTAGTCCCCAGCTCTCTGCAAGTGCTTAATTTGCCTTTGTTTGGAGGTCAGTCTGCTTAATGTAAGCCTAATTTATCTGGGTTCTGACTCCCCCTTGGATCTTCTCTGTGATACTACAGTTTCTAAGGGTTTATCCCAAGTTATTACGTGCCAAGCAAAGCAGCTGGTCTGCAGGACAAACTGTGAGATATCCCCTGGCTGGGTCTTAATTTCTTGCCTTCTAACACATTTGCTGCTTTGCTAGGGCATGATTCTCCTCAGCTTCACATCGCTGAGAAGCAACGAGAGCCTCTCATGGCAGTAACAGTGCTCATCCATGATAAATGGGCAGCTGTTGGAAGCACTGGGGATCTCCAGATCCCTGTGATGTCAGAGGATGGAGGGCAATGGGGAGACTGACAGAGCACGTGGCTGAAGGCAGCCTGTCACGTAACATGCAAGTGAGCTGGAAGCCCTGCCCAGGAGCCTCAGGTCTGCGCTCACTGGCCATGTGTGATGGCCAAGGGCTGAAGGGTTTCTGGGTTATAACAGCATGCTTAACTGCAACCTGTCAAGACTGTGGGCCAGCTTATGACTGTGGCCAGCACCTCATGCTTGATTTTGTTTAATAATGGACCATAATGGATTTCAATGTGTTGAGCGTTGGCGCTAGCTGTTTGTTTTAACCATGGTGTGGTAAGTCTAAAACTCAGCTCTAACTGTGACCAGGCACCACTACCTCTGTCTCTTGCATCTCTCACCTGGCTGTCCCCTTCCCTTTCTTCTGCAGCTCAGTGTGGGTGCTGAAGCCCACTGGAGATGTGCAGTGGACACTCCAGCAGCTCCAATGGGTACAGTTCAGCTCTGCCAGCTTCATGTCTGTCTCGGTTTTGAAAGACAGGTGTCTGCTAAGGAAGGCAGAGGCCCCCCTTGAAGTGGCAGATATAACCCCTTTTCCCTCCAAGTTATTATATTTTGAAATCAAGGGCCTTTAGGCAAAGGTGTGGGAAATAGGAATAACAGTTCTTTACTCTATATATATATATATATAACCAGTCAAACAAAACAACAACAACTATGGCAGTAACAGCGAACAATCACAAACCCAGTGCCAGCCTTCTCGGCTGTCGGGCCCTTTCCCCTCGGGTGCAGTTCCGCTCGCAGCCGGCAGGGGCGCTGGCGGCTCCCGGTGAGCAGGGCAGGTGCGATGGTTCCCCCGCGGCTGCAGGGGGCGCTCCGGAGCGAGCTCGGGAAACCCGCGGCCCTGGGATCCCGGGAAGGATGGAACAAAGGCTTCACAAACCGCTGGGCAGCCGATCCCGGACTTTCAGGAACAGCAGGCTGGAATGGCAGGGACGAACGCAAATCCCGGGTGGCAGACGAGATGTATCCAGATGGGAAAAAACCACGGAGGCCCAGGCAGGCAGGGCGAGCAGGGCTACAGCGTAGCGAAAGCTCGAAGCAGCAGCGGAGCAGGACAGCCACAGCTCGGTCTCCAGCAGGGCAGGGAAAAGCGGCTTTTGGGGTCCCGGCGTTGCTTCCAGCAGGAAGAAAGAACGGCCAAAAAGAAAGCAGCAGCAGCTCCTTTCTCTGCAGCTTCTCTCTCCGGACGCTCAGAGCGAACTGTCCCCACACCCAGGTGTAGACAAAAGAGTAGCCAGGCCCGCCCCACTCCCCTTTTTGTCTTTCTTAAGTACAGCTATTTGTCCCCTAGCAACATGCATATGGGAGAAAATTCCTTTAACAGGAAAACCTAAGACTAAACTAAAACCCCAACATTATCCACCCCGAATTTTTTCCCATACTAACATGTTACATGAAACGTAACTTTTTTTTTAACCATATAAATCTATGCATTACCCAAATTATATACAAATATACATGCTGATACTGATACAAGTACAGAGCCATGGGTAGTTCACCCTAAAACAAGGTCCTCTTGAGGTAAGCATCGGGTCTCTCCATCTTTTTGCATCACCCACCAGGTGCAACCTGGTCCCTGAGCAAAAACAACCCCACGGATGGGTTTGTCTTTGCTCAAGGCAGACTTTACCCAAACAGTTTTTCCAAGCATACCTCTCATGTGCACCACTGGAACCTTATCCCCGTCTGTTGTTTGTAGGGGTTCAGATTGGGCAGGGCCTGCTCGGCTGGTGGAACCTCGAGTGTTAACTAACCAGGTGGCTCTTGCTAAATGCATCTCCCAGTTTTTGAAAGTCCCCCCACCCAGTGCCTTCAAGGTGGTTTTAAGCAGTCCATTACACCGCTCAACCTTCCCAGCTGCTGGTGCATGGTAAGGGATGTGGTACACCCACTCAATGCCATGTTCTCTAGCCCAGGTGTTTATAAGGCTGTTCTTGAAATGAGTCCCATTGTCAGACTCGATTCTCTCAGGGGTGCCATGCCTCCAAAGGACTTGCTTTTCCAGGCCCAGGATGGTGTTCCGGGCAGTAGCGTGAGGCACAGGATAGGTCTCCAGCCACCCAGTGGTGGCTTCTACCATTGTGAGCACATAGCGCTTGCCTTGGCGGGTTTGAGGCAGTGTGATGTAATCAATCTGCCAGGCCTCCCCATACTTGTATTTGGACCATCGCCCGCCATACCACAGAGGCTTCACCCGCTTGGCCTGCTTGATCGCAGCGCATGTCTCACAGTCATGGATAACCTGGGAGATACTGTCCATGGTTAGATCCACCCCTCGGTCTCGTGCCCACTTATAGGTGGCATCTCTGCCCTGATGGCCTGAGGCATCATGGGCCCATCGAGCTAGGAACAGTTCTCCTTTATGTTGCCAATCCAAGTCTATCTGGGACACCTCTATTTTCGCAGCCTGATCTACCTGTTTGTTGTTACGATGTTCTTCATTAGCCCGGCTCCTGGGGATGTGAGCATCTACATGACGGACCTTCACGGATAGCTTCTCTACCCGAGTGGCAATGTCTTTCCACTCTTCAGCAGCCCAGATTGGTTTTCCTCTGCGCTGCCAGTTTGCCTTATTCCACCTTTCCAGCCAACCCCACAGAGCATTGGCTACCATCCATGAATCAGTGTAGAGGTAGAGCTTTGGCCACTTCTCTCTTTCAGCTATGTCCAGAGCTAATTGGACAGCTTTGAGCTCAGCAAATTGGCTCGATCCACCTTCTCCTTCAGTGGCCTGTGCAACTTGTCGTGTGGGGCTCCATACAGCGGCTTTCCATTTCCGGCTAGCGCCTACAATTCGGCAGGAACCATCAGTGAAGAGGGCGTATTGTCTTTCACTCTCTGGTAGCTCGTTATATGGTGGGGCTTCTTTGGCACGTGTCACCTGCTCCTCTTCTTCTTCAGAAGATAACCCAAAAGTCTCACCTTCCGGCCAGTTTGTAATTATTTCCAAGATCCCAGGGCGACTTGGGTTTCCAATTCGGGCGCGCTGCGTGATGAGGGCAATCCATTTGCTCCAAGTAGCGTCGGTGGCGTGATGCGTGGAGGGAACCTTTCCTTTGAACATCCACCCCAGCACCGGTAGTCGGGGTGCCAGGAGGAGTTGTGCCTCTGTGCCGATTACTTCTGAGGCAGCCTGGACTCCTTCATAAGCTGCCAGGATTTCCTTCTCTGTGGGAGTGTAGTTGGCTTCAGATCCTCTGTAGCTTCAGCTCCAGAATCCCAGTGGTCGGCCCCGAGTCTCACCAGGCACCTTCTGCCAGAGGCTCCAGGACAGACCATTGTTCCCGGCTGCAGAGTAGAGCACGTTCTTCACCTCTGGTCCTGTCCTGACTGGGCCAAGGGCTACGGCGTGAGCAATTTCCTGTTTGATCTGGGCGAAGGCTTGCTGCTGTTCAGGGCCCCAGTGGAAATCATTCTTCTTGCGGGTAACCAGGTAGAGAGGACTCACGATCTGGCTGTACTCGGGAATGTGCATCCTCCAGAAACCTATAGCACCTAGGAAAGCTTGTGTTTCCTTCTTGTTGGTCGGCGGAGACATTGCTGTGATCTTATTGATGACCTCAGTGGGAATCTGACGTCGTCCATCTTGCCACTTTACTCCCAGGAACTGGATCTCTCGGGCAGGTCCCTTGACCTTGCTCTTCTTGATGGCAAAACCAGCTTGCAGGAGAATTTGAATTATTCTCTCTCCTTTCTCAAACACTTCGGTTGCGGTGTTCCCCCACACAATGATGTCATCAATGTACTGCAGATGTTCTGGAGCCTCACTCTTTTCTAGTGCAGTCTGGATCAGTCCATGACAGATGGTGGGACTGTGCTTCCACCCCTGGGGCAGTCGGTTCCAGGTGTACTGCACGCCCCTCCAGGTGAAGGCAAACTGAGGCCTGCACTCTGCTGCCAGAGGAATGGAGAAGAATGCATTGGCAATGTCAATAGTGGCGTACCACTTTGCTGCTTTGGACTCCAGCTCGTACTGGAGCTCCAACATGTCTGGCACGGCAGCGCTCAACGGTGGAGTCACTTCATTCAGGGCACGATAGTCCACAGTCAATCTCCATTCCCCGTCAGACTTGCGCACAGGCCAGATGGGGCTGTTGAAGGGTGAGTGGGTCTTGCTGACCACCCCTTGACTCTCCAGCTCGCGGATCATCTTGTGGATGGGGATCACAGCATCTCGATTTGTCCGATACTGCCGGCGGTGCACTGTCGAGGTGGCAATTGGCACTCGTTGCTCTTCCACTTTCAGGAGCCCAACTGCAGAAGGATTCTCAGAGAGTCCAGGCAGGGTGTTCAATTGCCTAATGCCCTCTGCCTCCACAGCAGCAATCCCAAATGCCCACCTGAGTCCTTTTGGGTCTTTGTAGTAGCCATTCCGGAGGAAGTCTATGCCCAGAATACACGGGGCCTCTGGGCCGGTCACAATCGGATGCTTTTGCCACTCCTTCCCAGTCAGGCTCACCTCAGCTTCCAAAAGGGTCAACTGCTGTGATCCCCCGGTCACCCCAGCGATGGATACAGGTTCTGCCCCCACATGTCCCGATGGCATTAAAGTACATTGTGCCCCAGTATCAACCAATGCATCATATTTTTGTGGCTCTGATGTGCCAGGCCATCAGATCCACACCGTCCAGAAAACTTGGTTCTCCCGTGCCTCTTCCTGGCTAGAGGCAGGGCCCCTCTAGCCCTGGTTATCATTCTTTCCCTGGGCGTACATGCTCGAGGTACCTTCAAGGGGATCCGACATATCATCCTCCCTTCTGTAATTCCTGGCAGCTCGGTCACGGGAGGCTGAGGCTACCTTCACCTTAGCAGAACCCCCTCGGTTAGTGCCTCCCTCCTTGAGTTCATGCACCCGCGCTGCCAGGGCAGAGGTGGGTTTCTCATCCCACCTTCTCATGTCTTCCCCATGCTCACACAGGAAAAACCACAGCTCAGCTCATGGGGTGTACCCTCTCTCTCTCGCAGGGGGACGACGGGCTCTGACTTGGGGGCCTGTGACTCGCACTGGTGCCACACTGACCCTCCTCATCTCCTCCCTCATCTCCTCCATCTTCTCCTTCATCTCCTCTTTGAGGTCCTGGACCACAGCAGAGACATGAGCTTTCAGCGGGCCATTGATCATGCTGTCATAATGCCTGAGCCTGTTGGCAACAGAGCCCACTGTTTCTCGGGTATTGTCAGCATCAATCGTTGCAATGAAGGTGGTGTATTGCGATGGCCCTAGCCTTGCCAGGTTCCACATCATCTGTCCTGTGCACCTGACCTTATCGGGGTCATTATCATGCTGTCCATCCTTCCCAAAGAGTACCTCTAATATTGCCACCTCTCTTAGCTGTTGGATCCCTTGCTCGAGTGTCTTCCACTGCATTCTATGATGATACTCCTGCATTCTTTCTTTGTGAATGAACCTTTCTCTCACACTCATTAAGAGCCGCTCCCAGAGAGAGAGAGGCCCTGGCTCCCTCACAAATATCTGGTCCACACCTGGGTCCTGGGTCAACGATCCCAGATACCTTGCCTCACCACTATCCAGTTGCACACTTGTGCCCATAAGGTCCCAAACCCGAAGCAGCCAGGTGGTATAAGGCTCACGCCCCCTTCGCACAATGTCGTTTCACATAGCACGGAGACTGTCGTGCGACAGGGACTCAGTAATGATTTCTGGCTCTGGCTCTCCTGCTGGTTGTGAGGGCCCTGGTTGCCCATCATCATTAACTGGTCGTACTGATTTGGTCTTATACTTCCTCCTTTGCACAGGGGCGACCGCTGCTGGCTGTGGTTGTCCTTGTGGTTCAGCTGAAGCCTGGACGGTTGTAACATCCGTGGGTTCCACTGCTGCACCATCGGACTCACCCTCTTTGGGGCAGGGAGAGGGTTTTTCACTAGCTGAGGAGGTGTATTCCCTTAGCAACTGGCATATCTCCTGGCGCACCTGGCCCATCTCCTGGCACATCTCCTTGCGCACCTGACCCATCTCCTGGCATATCTCCTGGCGCACCTGACCCATCTCCTGGCATATCCCCTGGCGCACCTGACCCATCTCTTGGCACATCTCCTGCATCCCTTTTGCCAGTACCCCTACCCAGTTTGGGTAGTCCATTTCTGAGGTGGACTGTTGGGCAGTATCAGTCTGTGGGGCGGGATCTCTAGTGTCTGGGGCTGTGGCAGGCTCTGGCTCTGGGGTAGGATCTCTAGTGTCTGGGGCCGTGTCAGGCTCTGGGGCAGGATCAGGCTCTGGGGCAGGAACTCTACTCTCTGGGGCCATGTCAGGTTCTGGGGCAGGATCTCTAGTCTCTGGGGCTGGTGTCCGGGTAGATATCCAAGCCAATCTCAACTTATCCTTGAATGCTAAATAGAGTAGGCCTATCAGCAGCAGATGGTTAGTATTCAGAGGGAATTTAAACCCTTCGAAAATTGATGGGGTGGGCCCAAAGAACTGGTTGAGGGGTTGGGAGAAAACTTCCCCTGGTGTCATTTCCTCACAGAAGGTACCATTGTTAACATAACCCCAAAAACATGTGCTCAGTGTGTGATAGCTGTTTATCCATGTGCCCACATTCCAGAGGAAGTTAAAAACCCATGAATTCCTCACCTTCTCGACCTATAACGCAAGCTGGATAACAGCAATGGTAGCCTTAGTCAGAGGACCCATATTCAAGTAAGGAGCTGCAAAGGGGAAGAATATAGCCACGGCTACATGCCACCCAAACCAGGGTAAACTAGACCACATGGTGCTGCCTAACAAGGTTCCAATATCCAGCACACAAAATAAAGTTATCGAGGAACTGTTATTCCTTTTTCACCTCTATTTCTTAATGCCCTCAGGCCCCACGTTGGGCGCCAAGATCTGTCTCGGTTTTGAAAGACAGGTGTCTGCTAAGGAAGGCAGAGGCCCCCCTTGAAGTGGCAGATATAACCCCTTTTCCCTCCAAGTTATTATATTTTGAAATCAAGGGCCTTTAGGCAAAGGTGTGGGAAATAGGAATAACAGTTCTTTACTCTATATATATATATATGTATATAACCAGTCAAACAAAACAACAACAACTCTGGCAGTAACAGCAATCACAAACCCAGTCCCAGCCTTCTCGGCTGTCGGGCCCTTTCCCCTCGGGTGCAGTTCCGCTCGCAGCCGGCAGGGGCGCTGGCGGCTCCCGGTGAGCAGGGCAGGTGCGATGGTTCCCCCGCGGCTGCAGGGGGCGCTCCGGAGCGAGCTCGGGAAACCCGCGGCCCTGGGATCCCGGGAAGGGATGGAACAAAGGCTTCACAAACCGCTGGGCAGCCGATCCCGGACTCTCAGGAACAGCAGGCTGGAATGGCAGGCTGGAACGGCAGGCTGGAACGGCAGGGACGGACGCAAATCCCGGGTGGCAGGCGAGATGTATCCAGATGGGAGAACCCCACGGAGGCCCAGGCAGGCAGGGCGAGCAGGGCTACAGCGTAGCGAAAGCTCGAAGCAGCAGCGGGGCAGGGCAGCCACAGCTCGGTCTCCAGCAGGGCAGGGAAAAGCGGCTTTTGGGGTCCCGGCGTTGCTTCCAGCAGGAAGAAAGAACGGCCAAAAAGAAAGCAGCAGCAGCTCCTTTCTCTGCAGCTTCTCTCTCCGGACGCTCAGAGCGAACTGTCCCCACACCCAGGTGTAGACAAAAGAGTAGCCAGGCCCGCCCCACTCCCCTTTTTGTCTTTCTTAAGTACAGCTATTTGTCCCCTAGCAACATGCATATGGGAGAAAATTCCTTTAACAGGAAAACCTAAGACTAAACTAAAACCCCAACAATGTCCCTGGCTGAAACCCACTTCTGTAGGGCTGTGTGTGGGAAACGGGACTGACCTTGGCAGCAACACTGCTGCCTTTGAGTGCAGGAGGTGCTCAGAGGGTCTTCAGCAGCCCACAGGTACCAAAATCTTCTCTGACATGAGGCTTGGCAGCCAGTCATGACAGGGTGTGTAGGAAGGGGATTTATAAGATAGACTTGAGGCAGAGGGCTTTGATCCTCTGGGCTGTGGCATCCCAAATGGTGGACAAAAGGAGCAGAAAAAATGTCATGTTCAGGCCTCCTTAGGGATATGAATATCTGAGAAGTTCTGCAGGTGAGCTGCTTTGGGTGTTGAGCTGTTCTTTGTTCCCAGGAATGCTGCACAGCTCCCTGGGAGAAACCCTCCCACCGATGAATTTCACAGGCTTTTAAATTCATGGGTCAGATGACAATCAGGAAGACCAGATGCTTGTTCGTGCTTCCCAACTCCCCCCCCTCTTAGTAGCTGAGAGGAACCAGCGTGGGAGGCAGTATCTGCTATCCAAGCCACTTTTTTTTCCTTCTTTTTGAGGTTTGTTCAAATGAAGGAGTGAAGGAGCTGGTTGGTATTTCCTTTGCAGGTCTCTCCTCCCAGGCAAACGCAGCAAAATACAAGAGCTCCTTCTCCTCCCCAGCTTGCTCTCCTTCCAGCTGAGTTCCCCAGGCTCCCTGGGGCTTGTGCTCTGCATGGAGCACACAGCAAGGACCAGCAATCTGTCAGCTGAGCTCTGGTGCTGCACTGCGCACGACCTCACCAGCACAGGCTGCATCTCACACACACTGGCCTACTCGGGACACGGTCTCCTACAGTTTGTGCTAATTCTCAGTATCCCTGCCATCTTCAGACCTGGACACAAGGAACTGAGGTGCACACCACGTTCAAGAGGCTTCAGTTAAATTTTAGATGAAAAATAGTAAGGGGCAGGTAACTTCACTGATACCACAAGACGGCTGTGTTCAACAGGCTTGCTATGTCCATCTGTGCAGGTATAAATCTATTGACTGGAGCATGGTGATGGTGAGATCCAGCTGTACAACTTCAAGGCCGTGCTGTAGATGTGCATAAAAGACCCATCTGGATACAAGGGGGCATCCAGCTATATGGAGTGGGAATTAATATCAGCAGATGCAAAAGCTAGAGACAATACTCTCCTGGGTGTTGTTGGCTGTTGAATTTACTGGGTTGCAGCTTTGGGATCCGAATCTTCTAATATTACAATTTTTACTGGTTCTTGAGCATATCTGACAAATCCACAACAGCAATGTAGCAACTACTCCGCTGCTGATAAACTTCAGGGTATAAATAAATAAATCAAGGTATAAACCTCAATGTAGTTTGATTCCCTAGGTCTTATCTTCTATAGGAATTTCTGATTGAGGTGTAATATAACTTATCAGTGTAACTGTATTAGGCAACGGTCCTGGCATAATTAATGCAGCTAGTAACAGCAAAAAAGGCACAAGCATATGCCGATTTTGTTTCAAAAGTTGAAATAACCCATCAGATATTAATTTTTCAAGATGCAAACCGCATCTATAAAATGTGTGCCCACCCACCTTTCTGAGAGGAGATCAGGCTTTAGCTTGCAAACCATTTGGGGCACGAATTGTGTCTTCTCTCAGACCCCGTAAGAGCAGAGCCGTATCAGTGCTGCGGTTAGGAGAGCCTTCAGGCTGACTAGTCACACCACAACTTGGGTTTCTTCCATGTGAGCACTTAATTAGATTGAACTCTGCTAATTTAAGATTACAAGATAAGGTTAGCCCGGTTAAGTGTATGTGGCGATTTTATCTGCTATCAGTGGTAGGCTTTGTCTTTTTCTCTTACATGCGTTTAACTTGCAATTGCCCACAAGGTGTTATCAGCACTCACCTGAATGAGAAGGAACCAGGGAGCTGCAGTTCTGCAGGGAGCAGGCAGCCCTGGAGAGCGGGCAAGTCGTGGAGCACTTTGCAGGCCTTCAGGGGGTGACAATGGCTGTTGTTTAAAACCGGGTGGGGGCTCTTTGCCTGTAAATAGTGCTTACCACACCCCCACACACCTTCACTTACTTACGCACACACAGGCACACGTACATGCACGCACACATGCACACGCATGTATCCACCTAGACCCAGCTCTGCTCTCTCTCAGGCTCTGGCAAATGTGAAGACCTTCTGAGCTTATTTGTTCTTTTTTTTTTTTTTTTAAGCCTTTTGATATCACGTTTCACACTCTTTATGAAGTGAAGACAAAGTGATTCAGTGATTCAAAGGAAGCTGAGATTCCCATCTTATCAGTTACTTCCAAGATAACTGTTAAAAAAGTAAAAAGAGGGAGGTGATGTAAAATCATAGGCTGGAGACACAAGATCTGGGTATTTTCTAAAGTACTAGGGATTTCCAAGGTAGGAGCAGTAGGGCATGCTTATGCCCAAGCGTGTGGAAGCCTGTGGCTCTGACTCACACGAGGCACGGGAGCTCGCTGCTAGGACACAGGCAGCTGCTCTGCTAAGCCAGGGAATTGCTGACCCAGAGTACCTGCTGTTTATCTGAGCGATCCTGGAAGCAGCCACCAAGATTTCCTATGGAAGCTGGAGATGTGGAGATGCTCCCAGATGAGCAGCATCTCCTAGTTAGTGGCATGCCGCTGGGACCCCACATCTGCTCCTCTGTGCTGGTGTAGAGATGATCCAATGCTAAAGAAATGAGGACAAACTACGTGCTCTGACTACATGTTGTGATCTCAGTGCATCTGCCTGGATCTGCAGGGGAGCTACAGTAGGAGTAGCAGCATTTCCCTAAGCTCCATCTGCATTTTGTAAGAGCTGACTTCAACCTTCAAACTCCACGGTTTGGAAGGCAGAAGGGAGAATAAGGATACAGGGTTCAGGTAACACTGTTCTCTGTCTAGAACAAAGAAGATGGAATGAATCAGCATAGATGAGAGAAAAGCTATTTTTGCTTCATTTTTCCTGTTATATTTATTTTCATTAATATTATTCTCAGTAGTATTATAACAAATTAATAGTGTAATAGTGTAATTACCATATAACATTTTAACATTCATAATAACATATTTTGTATGTTATTATATAATGAGATAGAATAATTATTATAATATATGTGTTGTTGTTGTTGTTATATATTTAGTATAATGATTAGCAGTATTATTCAGAGAAACTATGTGCCTGAAAAAGTTCCCCTCCTGAGAATGGTGACTTCACATCCAAGTATAGTGAGAAGTGCTGAAGGCATGCAGGGAAAATGTCCTCCCTTCTGTTATGTGCTATCTCATAATAATGATTTGGGGCTTCAAATATGGAGCATAACCTCCCTCAATCCTGCACAAAATAAGCACTAAAAAGAAACAGTGTCACTCTAGAAGTGTCTATAACCTGTGTATAAGGCATCTGTCCTGCAGAGAGAGGATGTTGTTTTGGAAAGCTACCCCTATGCCTTGGTTTTAAGTACCATATTCAGCTGAATACTTGCACATTATTTTATTACAGTTCTGGAATTTGTTCCAGCTTCTCCTCATCCTGTGATTCATGCAGGTGTCCCAGCTCATTTAGAAATCAGTCCTATCTGAGGTCAACCAACCTACAAAATTAGCTACTTGGCAGATGTTGGCACCTCAGCTCTTGTGAATGACCTATTGCAGATCACTGATAACACATGTAACCTCCAAGATTATTTTGTCATGCTAAAGTTCACTACTTATTCTACTTTGTTCTGACTTTCTGAGGTTAGAATCTGTAAAAATACACGAATACTGTAACGATAAATTTTTCTCATGTCCATAGTTTCTTGAAACTCTCATCTTCATAGTTTTTTCACATGTGGCTGACAGAGGTCTTGACTCACAAGCTGTCCACTTCTCCCCAGCTGGTGCCCACGATCTTCAAGTGTGCTTCTCCCCCTTTAAACATAGGCATTGAACTCTCTTTTACATATTTTCAAAAGGTTTGGATTTTAACCATCAGCAGATGCAGTGATCAGTCATTTAGTATCCACATGTTGAGGCTAACTTCAGCAAATGGCAGTAGCATGGGACAGATTATGTGTATAATCTGTTATCACTATCACATTTATCTAACAGTAATCAGATATCTGTAATGCTCTATTCATTAATTCATCGGTAAATGAAGCTGTGCTGCCAGATAACGTTCTCTTTTTTTGGCTACAGAACAGTTTAAAGGGGGATCACAAGGTCCATGTTTGGCATTGGGGTATTGTTGCTCAGGAGAAAAAAGTTGATGCTGTGAACTGGCAGTGCTGACTGAAATGAATGCTCCCCCTGCTCCCCTCTTTGTTTGCACTGAATGGCACCACCACAGAAGCAGCAGCCAGGGAGCATCGAGAAACAGCCACAACCTTTCTGTATGTGCAGCAAAATGCTATGCTGAGAATAAATATTTGTCATACCCCACAGGACCTACTAAGCTGCAGATGAAAAGAAAATGAATCTAGTTTCAGGCAACAAAGGAATTAGTGCTACAGCTAATCTTTCCCTATATTTATGTATCACATCCCTGTGTAATTTTTGAGACAGTTTCCAGCATGTTCCCCTGAAACATGAGAATGGGGGTCAATAATATTAAATATTAACATAGGAGCTGGGTACTAATGTCTGACCTTATCACTAGTCTAAAATTGGATATTTAATAAACATCATGAGACAGGGAAATCTCTTCTAATAGCATCTTGAATCTTTGAAGCATGGCTTCCCCTGCTCCATTTCCTGCAATGAGCTCTCACCACAACCTCTGCAAGTATTTGTCTAAAGCATGAACTTCATGCCAGTTCTCTTTAATCTTTTAAATATTGGTTGTAGCACAGTTTTTAGTGCATTAGGTCTTTTTAGGTCCCCCTTCCTGCCTCCTCTCCTCCCCTGCCCTCCTCTCCCCTCCTGTGCCCTCCTCTCCGCTCCCCTCAATGAGACAGTTCCCAGAATATTTAATTCACTAATACAGATGTAAACAGTGTTCCCAGCCTAGGATGCCCTTGAAATGGGTATGCATTTAGGTTTTGCCCTTGAGCTGGGCCTGTGTTAGCTTCTGTGTAAGTAATAGGTTTGTCTCCATGAGCATGGACAGAAGATGAGCTTGGGCTCAAGGCCAGTTTGGGACTATTGCAGAATACAGTGTGGCTTTTTCTGTCCTCTCCTTCCTCTGAAATATTCCCTCCATGTTTCCTTTCTGACAACTTTCTGCGTGTTTCACCACCAAGTTAATCTTGAAGTAGAAGAAGACTGATGTGGTGAGACATGTTTCTGGTGAAGGCTTGGCATGACAGGCAGTGAAGGTACCATTTTTCTGCAAACCTGCACGAATACCACAGGGTCAGCACATAGCACGATCCCCACTATGTGTGTGACTCCTACTATGTGGGAACGCAGAAGTGCCAGCTGCTACTCACAATCTGTCAGCTCTTGGAGCTACTGTCATGGAGAGTTATGCCATAAATGGACACACCTGAGAGCCGGGATGCCATCCAGAGAGACCTGAATGAGCCTGAGGAGTGGCCCCATGTGAAATTCAAAAGAGACAACCAGGCCAGGTACAAGGCTCTGAATCTGGGTCAGGGCAGCCCCTGGTTGCTGGGGGCTGAACAGATTGATGGCAGCCCTGCTAAGAAGAAGGTGCTGGTGCTGGTGGATGAAAAGCTGGGTGCGAGCCAACAGTGTGCACTCGCAGCCCAAAAAGCCATAGCACATCCTGGGCTGCATCCAAAGAACCCTGGCCAGCAGGTCAAGGGAGGTGGTTCTGCCCCTCTACTTCAGTCTTGTGGGACCCCACCTGTAGTGCTGCATCCTGCTGCACAAAAGACTTGTTGGAGCAAGTCCAGAGGAGGGCCACAAAAATGACTGGAATGCTTGAACACCATTCCTATGAGGAAGGGCTGAGAGAGTTGGGGTTGTTCAGCTTGGAGAAGACAAAACTCCAGGGACACCTCACTGCAGAGTTTCAGTACATAAAGGAAGCTTATAAGAAAGATGGGGACAGACTTTTTAGCATGGCCTGTTGTGACAGGACAAGGGGTAAGGATTTTAAAGTAAAAGATGGTAGATTTAGGCCAGATATAAGGGGAAAATTAATTTTTTTTGTTTGTTTCTTTTGTTGTTGTTGTTGTTTTGTAATGCAGGTGGTGAAGCACTGGAACAGGTTGCCTAGAGAAGTTGTGGATGATCCATCCCTGGAAATATTCATGGCCATACTGGATGGGGCTCTGAGCAACCTGGTCTAGTTGAAGATTTCCCTGAACATTGCAGAAGGGGTTGGACTAGAGGACCTTTAAAGCTCACTTCCAACCCAAAATGTTCTATGATTCCATGAAATGACAAATGTCATTGCATTAATAAAGTCTGTGACCTTCTCATGAGTTTGCTTGTGTGGAATAACTTGTTGAAACTATATTTTGATGACTTCTCTCCTGTACAAAACCTTGGACCTCATCAGTAAAAACTGACGTAAATAGTAAAATACTTTCTGTCAAAGCCTAGTTAGTCCTGTAGTGGATTTAATAATATTAATGTAGCTTGCCTAAAAAATGTCTGAATTTTCATTTCTTTCTCCTACTGGCTGGTCTTGCTAGCAAGGTTGAACAATGTGATATAAGGAGCACTGCCTAATAGTCTTATTCTAAGAGAACCTGTTCACCTCTTATACTTAAATAAGGAAAACTTTTGGTAAAGATTTTACTGAACTCTTGATGGAAAATAACTGCTTAGCTGAAGGATGACAATAGAGACTGAAAAGCAAGAGCTGGGTGCCAAATGAAAGCCTTGAGGTGAGGATTAGTGTGTGTGACTCATGTCAATAAATCCAGCCCGGTGCTTAGTGTGGGCTCAACCATAAGTAGTCTTCCCTTCAGGTTCCCAAGTCATATTTGTAGCCTTGGGTTATTAGCCCAATTACAGTCTTGCTTGGCCAGTCTCTTTACTGCTTCTCTCAAAAATTCCAGTGTCTGTAGGGGGGATCATGCAGCTCCCTGCATCACCTCCTTTTCTGAGGCCCTCTGGGTGGCTCCAGGAGGAAACACAATGCAGAAACACAGGGCAAGGGAGAAGATGAGATCCAGTATGCTCATCCCTGAGGCAGGGGAGTGCACTTGCATGTGTCAGCATTTGTGCTGACGTTGGCACAGCGCCGTGGCTTCCGCCGCAGTGACCCCGGGGCAGCGCTGCACACGTGCATGGGAGGAGGCAACGGGAGAACCACTAAAATAGACACGAACACAGAAGGATTATTGCAGCACAAAAATCTTTGTGGCTGATTTTAGCAGGGGAAGACCGCAACAGCAGTCTAGTTACACCCCAGGAAGGAAGTGTGTCACATGCAGAGATCTTTATGCACAGACAAGTGGTTCAGAGTGGGTAATGCATAATATAAATAGCTCCTTAAAGTCTGGGCTGGTGCAAGTCCACCTGGCCATCTATCTTAAAAATGCTTAGAAAGTAGTTCTAAAAATACCACATGCAGTTGCTGTGGGATAAACTGAACTTAAAACTTCCATTATGTCCCTGTAAATGAACATTAAATTAGTAATACGTGCACCAGTCCACTAAAAGAAAGGAAAGAAACTCCCTTCTTTACAACTAAGGCTGAATCGGGCAAGACTGGAGGCACATTCACGCACAGAACTGTACATAAACTGTGGAGTTCGAGTAAGGGAAATGAGATCAGTAGCAGTTGTTAGTTATGAGTCATCCCTTCACAGTTTTTTGGACCATGGGAGAGAGCAGCATGTTCCAAGCAATATGCTTACTGGAGTAAAAAATTCAGTCACCACAGCCTATTTACATCAAACAATATTATTGTGGCTGCAGCCTCCGGGGAAGAAATGAGCTGAAATCATAATGCAGCTTTTGATAGCAAATAAAAGTAAATAGAAAGACTGAGAGCAAAACTAATTTAATGAATGTCATTTATTTAAATATTTATAGAATAAATTTTGCTCCAGTATGCATTCTACTGAAGGCAAAATGTGGCTCTCCCCTATTTAAATTATGAGGTGAATAATACTTAATTTAAACTAAAAATGCTTATTATTAGTTCCTGTAGGGTTGTATTGCAATATCTAATTTCTAGATGGCTGGCTTCTTTCTCCTGCATACAGAATGCAGAGCTAAGCACCCCAGCTTCCTTTGTGGTGTACCAGGGAAGAAGGAGAGGGATGCAGAAAGAAGAAGAAACTGCATACTTATTTGCCGGGGTTGTTTTGTCAGCTGCAATTTATTGTGAACCTACAGTTTCTTTGTTCCTACACATCACACAGAAAACTTGCCTTCATCTAGTCTAAATTTAATCTATTTCAAGCAGTCTTTTGGCTTGTCAACATTAGTGTTTTAGTTAAGGAATGTGCTTTTGAAACAAATTGTCCAGTGGTCCCCACTTACTGCATCTGGCGTTGCATGCTTGGAGTCTGTAAGCTCGACTCCTTTCAGATTAAATTAAGCCATGAGATTCTCCAGGAGCCCATTTGTGATGTGTGTGAACCACAAGTGAGTGCTCAGTCCACTGGACCAGACAAGCTGGTCTTAAGTAACCCTCCTAAAAGGCATCTAGTGTAGATGTCAGGCTTTTAGCATGAGCTGTTTCACTCTGCTGATACTCCCTATAATGCTGCATTTCTTGTGGTGCAAAGAGAGCCCTTCTCTCAGGTCACTGCAGGTTGCTTGGACTGAAATGTTTGTCTGATTCCCATTTACTCCTGGCCTACAGCTAACTCTCACCTTCACCAGCATTCAGCTGCCTCTCCGGAAATCATATGAAAAAAAAATCTATCATCTTTGTAAAGTGCAAATCAAATATTAGCAGACAGCTGACACTTAGTGAAAAAAAAGTCACCTGATTATGGAAGTAAAAGTGAGAACCAGCACTTCATTGATTTGTAAGAAAAACATCTTTAAAAGTTCAATATGTGTCTGCTTCACTTCCCCTTAGCTGCATAATCATTCACACTTTGAACTCTCCTGACAACCTGGTAACACAGCTGCATGTGAGAGAGCAGATTTCTGGCAAATCCCAACTACCCTGCATCAGTACAGGCAGGTATTTCTTAAATACCTGGATATGGTTGTCTGTGACCATGATTAGCACTATTAATACGCTACATAACCCAGTGCCTCCCTAACTCAGAGGATCAGGGGTACGTAGGGGATTTGTGTCTCAGAATGCTCCTGTTGCCCATCTGGCAGGTCCTCCCCTCTCTGTCCCAGCTGCCATCTCCCGCATGAAGAATCACGCTCAGTGAGGTGGAGCAGGAATGTCTTTGTTGGGAGCCCATCCTGTGGGTGTGTAGGGTGTGCTCAGAGCAGAGGTTGTCCCTCATGCAGGTGCTGCTGTGGAGAACCTGATTTCTCAAACGCAGGCACTTCAGTGTTAGGCTGAGTTGTTCTCCACTGTCAAGGCAGAGCTACACCACAACGTGCTCTGAAGCAACACTCTAGGTGTTTGTGACAGGATAAATAGGAAAGAAAATGGAAGCAACTCCTGAAATTAGGAATTTCCTCGCTTAAGCAGAGCTATGGAAATGAAGCAGGTTGCAGTTAATGTAATTTCAGGGCACCTGAAGTTTCCAAACTGAAACCTCCTTGATCTCACTGCATGTTAACAACACAGGGGGAAGTACAGAATAATTAGTATGCAGCAATACAAACTTCTGCTTATTTCAAATAATTTTCCACTGTAAAATTTCTCATGAGTACTGCTGGATCTGTTTTTTAATTCACACAAGTGATCTAAAGTCTATCTTACTGCTCTAGTATAGGCTATTTAAATTTGAAATCAAATAGCCTTCTATAGGCAAAAGATGGAGACCTCGTTAAGAACAGTGGATAATCTATGGAGGATTTCTCCAAGTCAAAAAGAAAGAGAAAAACAGCCTCTGAAGGCCATGACAGCTCAAAATGGTAGGAACTTACATAATACGTTGCATATAAGTGTATCAGGAACTAAAACCTGGCCTGCTGGAATGGGTTGCAAATGCTGAGGAAAGCATGCTGGCTGCTGGAAGCATTTTAGAGGCTGGAAGCCAGGAAAAACAAGGGCAAGTAATGGAGAGAGTCGTCCTGGGACAGATCTCCTGGAGACAGAAAATTTGGGCAAGCAGAGATGAGCGGAAAAGCTGTCTTGAAGAGAGTGAGCAGCACAAGTGTGCGCTGTTCATTTCCAGGTTGTTTGGGGGACATAGGCATGCATGCACTTCCCTGTAAACAAACAGGACTGCACAACCAAGAATAACCTTACTCACATAACCTTCTCCTCTTGCTAGAAATAAACCCACAGTGCTGTTGAGTACTGGCCGACTGAAACAAAGCAGTTCTATAACAGGAGCATGTTTGGACGGCCAGCTCCTACTGCATTGGCTGTTTTGTACCTGGCACTTCAGGTACAGGAATACAGATGGAGGAGGGTCCCATGCCCCTGGGAAGTGACAAGTCTGGTTAACCAACCCACCTCTAATCAACATCTTAGCTCTGAGAATGGTGGCTTCTGGTGCATATCCAGGCCCAGGATTGTCTTCAGTGAACACTGAAGCAGCAAAGCAGCAAGGTGTGAGAAGCTGCACTGCAGTTACAGGGTCAGCTGAGCACTCTGTCAGTGCTTCTGAAGCCAAGTGTGTATTCCTACAGTGTCACTGATCTAAAGGAAGATCTCAGTTTTAAAGCCTTGGAGCACAGCCAACGGGAAAGCTTTCTGTGACAATGATCCTCCTGTAGCTCCTCACAAATGACACATTTCCCTGGGCAGGCAGGATGCTGGAGGTGTAGTCCTAAAGGTTACTTTCAGCAAACCATGGGAGATACACAGAGTTTCCTGTTGAAGGTTGAGTTTGTTTGGGTTGGTTTGCCAGGGTGCATGGCATTTAACATGTTTTACAATGGCCTTTTACAACAGAAGGGCGGGAACAGAAATCTAGCTAATTTAGGAGTAAGCTTGCTGTATTTGTGCAGAGACTTAGATGATGTAGTTGCTGTAATAGCAAAGGACTGGCCTCAGCCTGTTTAGAGCATCCCCATGATCCTCCTGCTGCAGTGTCTTTGAGGCTAAGCTTTCGGGCAGTTTATGTGGTCTTGACCTTTAATATCACTTGGAGGTCACTATTTTCAGGTGCCACAATACACCTGTTGTGTAATACAACTTCATGGCACAGGCAGGAAACTGGGCTCTCCTACAGGCATAACTGTGTTACCTCACAAGAAATAGAATCCACAAAAAGTATGGTAGGGACCTGAGCAGGGTTTCCTGAGTGTTGGAGGAGAACCTCACACCAAGGTCATCTTGGAACAACTGTAAGATGTCCCCCATCAAAGCTTACCTCAGTCCTGTGCACTGAGAAGCAGGAAACTGTCCAGTGAGCAATAAACTGTATCACCTGTAATCTCTGTAGCTCATGCCTCCTCCATGGTTATCAAACACTGCATGTCTTTCCTTGCTTAAAAGCTCCAACACTGGTAACTGAACCCCAAAATGTTGTTTTCCTGGCAGATAGCTGCTATGCAGATTTGGGCTCTGTTAGTGCTTGGTGTTGACACCAACCACCTCGTTCCCTAGATGGCGAGCTCCGTGTGTGTTTACATAAGCTTAACACCATTTCATTCCTCTGCATCTGCCACACATACTGAGGCTTGTGCCTGCTTAGCTGTTCTCTCCACCATCTCTTCCTCTTCCCTATCCAGCACGGGAGGCAGGCCTGGCTTGCCCCTTGTTTTTGTACAAGCACCAGCAGAGCTGTGAATGAACATTCCCAAGTGCACTGTGCACAAGCAAGGGAAACAGCACAAGGGCACTTGGCTGTGATATGTGGGCCCTACCTACTCCTGCTGTTCCAGTCCATGTGTTTGCCCCATGGCTCTGTCCTCCATCCCAGGATGTGATGCTGGAGAATTCCCATGGGATCCACATGGAGCTGTGTGAGTCCCAGGCTGAGCACTCCCAAATGGGGATGTGAGAACACATCAGAAATACAGTTCAGGACAGGTTGCTTTAGGATGACAAGTTAAAGTCTTGGAGACAAACAAAGCAGGACCCTTTGGAGTCCATGATCAGCCATGCCATACCCACTTAAAAGTCCCTGCCTCCCACCAGGGGCTGTCTTTGGCTACTTCCCAGCCTTAGATCCTGCAAAGCCTTACCCTGCAGTTCCGCACAACCAGCTTTTGAAGGCAGGTAACAAGACAGGTATTGCATCCTTTAGGGTGGGCTGCCAGGGAATTTCCAGGGGCTGTAGCTTGAGCGCAGTCTGCCAACCAAGTGGTCAAGGCTTCAAGGGACCAGTTGGGACAGCCCTTGCAGAATTGCCCTGTTGTCCTCATGCCTGCCAAGGTGGCACAGTGCCAGCCAGCCTGCTGCCATCTCCCTGTCACTGCCACTGTTACTGCCACAGGGCACCCACTTCTTGCTGCATACTCACTCACTCTTTCATGGCGGTATCTGTAATACGCTCACATTGTGGTCTCTTTGGTCAAAGTCTTCTGTGCTTAGAAAATTAAAAAAAACAAACAAATTCTTTAAACACCCCTGGGAGCATTTATCCAGAACTAGAGATGGTGAGGGGAACTATGCCGTACCAAAACTGTACTGCAAACATACTTTATCCTGCTCATACCTGTGCCACATTCCTATGAATGCCTGAGGTAAGATCTTGTTCCATACAGGAAATCTGGAGCATCCTGATCTGTACAGTGTTGGGGTCCCTCCCCTGCCGTGTAGCCCTGGGAGAGGGGCCCTGAGGGCACAGACACGGGGCTTCCCTGTCCCTGCTCAGCCTCGTTCCCATTGGTTGGTTTGTGTTTCCCTGCGCGGGCAGAAGGACCCTTGGTCCCGTGACTGGAACAGTTCCTGGGCAGAGCCCCGGCCATGCGGCTGGAGAAATAAACATCTCTGAAACAGCTATCAAGAATCTGTCTGTCCTTATATATTTCCTTTCCACGGGACTCCTGGTTTGATATATGCGTGTTGCAGGATCCCCACTGCAACAAATGGTGGAGATTTGTGAGCAGAACGATCCCCGATCCCTAAGCGACTGATTTGTGTGAGTAAACCCTGGAAACTTTGGATTCCTCTTCTTGGTTTTGCTTTGCTATTCCATATCTAAACTATGGAGGAACCGTGGGAAGACTCTTGGCTCTCAGAGCCGCATATGGACATTTATCTTAAACTTAAAATGATTCTTGAACAACGATTTGTAAATTTTAGCTTGATTCAAGCTCAAAAAGAACTGAAACACTTCCTGGCATGGTTGTTTAAGAACTTTTTCTATGTTTCTTGGGATTTAATTCTTACCAAGGGCTTTTGGAAAACCGTTTGGACACAGTTAATACTGGAGTCAAAATATATGCCGATGGAAGAATATTTTCGTGAATATTATTTAGTTACCGAGACTGTTGAGCAATGTCAGCTGTGTCCTGGTGAAGGGAAGCGTGGCGCAGGGACCGTGCGGCCCAGGCCACGTGCACCGAGCGCTCTGCGAGCAGCAGCGAGGCAGTTCCCGCGTGCGGGCGGAGCCACGCGAGCCGCAGTGTCGGTGGCGGAGCGAGGCGCGGCGGGAGCGGCGGGACCCGGCGGTGCCCGCCCGGTCCTGTGCAGCGCGTGGTGGAGCGAGCCCCGTGAACGCCCGACCGAGAGGGGCGGCGCGCGGGCGGCGGCTGGCGGCGGTGGCGATGGAACGGAGCCGTGCCCAGCCGAAACGCGCGCTGGAGCGGGGCGCGGGGGAGTCGTCGCTCAGGGGCCCGGCCGAGACGTGGGTGCAGCGCCCGGCAGCGGCAGCGAAGCTGCGACCAGAGGAGGCGACGCACGGAGAACTGAGCGGCGTGGCCCGGCCCGGCCCGCACGGCCCCGAACGCGACCCCGGGAAGAGCGCGCAGGCACCAGCAGCCCCGACAATTCCAACACGGGAGCGACCGAAAGAGACAGCAAAGACGCAGCGAGACAGAAAACAGCAGCCACTCGGAAAAAGGAAAAGATCATAGCAACTAAGACCTTAGGGATAGTAAAATGGTATAATGTTAAGCAAAATTATGGTTTTATAACAAGGTGTGACAACCAGCAAGACATATTCGTGCATAGAACTGCTATTAAAAAGAATAACCCTGAAAAATGCATCCCAAGCTTGGGAGATGGAGAGGTGGTGGAATTTAATATTGTACTAGGGAGAAAAGGGTTACAAGCATCGCAGGTCACTGGGCCTGATGGTGTTCCTGTAAAAGGCAGTATATATGCAAAAAATCATAGTCATGTTAGACAGTATCTCCATTGTAAGCCCCCCCTACAGTTTCCCTTTCCTAATCCCACCTTTCCCTTTTACCCTATGTCCTATTACCCCCAGTGTATTCCCAATCCGTTTTTTCATCCATGGTTTCCCTCACAAAACCATGCTTTTGCCAATTGTTTCCCCAAAAATCCCTTTCCAATGCCGAGTGGGGGATGAAAAGGGGGAGGGAAGAAGTTAAACCCTCTCCTGCCTCAGTTTCCCCACAAAGCATGCTCAGAGAATTCTGTCTCCCTTCTGTCAGCCCTAAGATGTTCCAGAGAATCTGTTTGGACATTTAAAGACTCAGGAGGGTGGCTTGTTTTGTTTTGAAACTGTTCTTGTTATGTTTATCCAGTTGTTTTCATTCTCCTTTTATTAAAATAAAACGGGTGAGGTGTTGGGGTCCCTCCCCTGCCGTGTAGCCCTGGGAGAGGGGCCCTGAGGGCACAGACACGGGGCTTCCCTGCCCCTGCTCAGCCTCGTTCCCATTGGTTGGTTTGTGTTCCCTGCGCGGGAGAAGGACCCTTGGTCCCGTGACTGGGACAGTTCCTGGGCAGAGCTCCGGCCATGCGGCTGGAGAAATAAACATCTCTGAAACAGCTATCAAGAATCTGTCTGTCCATATATATTTCCTTTCCACGGGACTCCTGGTTTGATATATGCGTGTTGCAGGATCCCCACTGCAACAGTACAGACTACAATTTAGGCTGACCTTCCGAGGTGGATGCCCTCTGTAGCTGAAATGTAGGTCAACACAAATGTGTTCAGGTTTTGTGGGCACTGCACTGGAACTCCAGACATCTAGCTCCTTGCCAGCATGGGGCATCACCTTTATCTCCCCTGCATTTCTGTAAGGACTTGGTGTACAGTGCCCACCCATACATCACTCCATGTGTATGGTATGAGTCAGGCAGAGCAGTGGAGGAGATGATACCAGAAGGGCCTTGCAGGGCAGCTTGCAAAGACTTATGAGAAAAGTGTCACACCAAAGAGCATGGGATTTGCCCAGGAGCTGCAGTTCAGTGCTTCTCCAGCAGCACCCTCAGGTTGACCTCTCTGAGCACTACAGATATGACTCATGATTGCTCACAACACTAGTCATCAGCAGGGGGATTCCTTAGGTGCACTTCCATTTGCTGTGCCGAGCTATCGCTCTGCAGAACTACCAAGATCTTGGCACTCAGAAAACATAAAGAAAATTAAAACTTTGTTCAAACATACAGGCCAGAGCCATGCATCCGCAATATTCACGTGGCTCAGGTTATTTCAGGGGTGACTGTGCAAACCATATGCTGGGTAAAAGCTTTCTTGACAAGCCCTGGCAAAATGTATTTTAGTTTCAGGCTCAGCAAACTGTTACTGACATAATTCAGTCAAAATACAACATGGTCTAAAGGAATATCACTGCCTGTTCACTTTCAGGGTAACACCCCTCAGTGTTTGGCCATGAGTAGGTTATCTTGGGAAAACCCCAGATGTTTCAAAGAAAACTAAAAGCCATGCCCGCATAATATAATAACTTTTAGTGAGATTGAACCTAGGAAGTTTTACCTGGGTTTTGCCCAAGGTAGTCTGTCTCAAGACCAGATGTCCTTTTCCCCACAGATGTCTCCAAGGCAGCTGTTTCCAGACCTTTCTTTCCTTAACTGTATTCATGTAGTTAGAGGTGTAAAAGCCAGCTGGGTCAAATTCCTATGGTCAGAGCTTGTCATAGTGACTTTCAGCTTTGTGCTTTACTGACCCCCTAAGAGTCCAACAGGGAAGAGTTCCTAGTAACAATCTCTTGTCTGCTGGAAGTGGGATGGACTCTTACACCAATAGCACAACTCTCCAAGCCTGCTCACCACCTGGAAGGGGGACAAGTAAAATGGGGGTTGGAGAAGGAGCCAGGACGCACACACTTAAACAGGATCTTCCTCTTTGATGTAGATGAGCTCTGAGGAAGCAGATCTGTTTGAATACAGTTGATGGAGGTCCTATTTTCTACAGGGTCCTCTATGGAGACCCACTGTCCATTCAGATTGTGTCCACAAGGACAATGATAGTGTTTGCTGCTCCATAGGAACCTCTGGTATGTGCAGCAACAAATCTCCAGTTTTTAACATAAATGGAACCCTTTTTTAACACCCTGATTAATGGTACATTTATGGCAAAAGAATGACTGTAGCAGAGGATACAAAATGCTATGTTTAGAGGCAGACTTGCCTGCCAGTTGGAGGTCTCTGAGTAATGAAACTGTCACCTCAGACCCTCATCTCTCAGAAAAATGGGCAGTTGTACCAAGCCTGCAGACAAGAAGTTGTGACAAGACCAGCTCTTGCCAGGCAGGCCTAGAGAAAGAGTTCTTCCATCAGGTTCACACCTCTGGCTTAGGAATGAGAGGAAAAAGAGAGAGGAAATTCTGCCCATCCTAACAGAAAGTGGTGACATCATGGCTGTGACACCATTTGCTTCAAAAAGGGATAGAAAGCAAAGCCATAGGGACATCTGAGGTTGTGCATGCAGCTCCATGGTTGTTGGTGATTGTTATGTCACAGTTTTACCAGAAAGAGATATGAGCTTTACCCAAAATCCACAGAAATCACAAATTATTTTTGGCTGCACTACAGGAAAATCCCTTTTTGAGCAGTAGATTGCAGCTTGCATATACCATGTAATGAGTAAAGATGCAAAAAACCCCCTGTGTGTTGCAGGTAATGCTGAAATTCCAGTTAATAAGTGATAGGTAAGGAGACTGAAAATGTGTTTTCATTGAAAACAGATGATAATTCTCAGTTCCATAGTTAGCAGTATGAGTGACAACAGTGACTTGAGGAACAGATCGAATATAAATGGAACATAACCAACAGCAACATTTGAAGTTGCTTCTAAAAATGGGAACAGGAACTACAGAAGGTCAAGCAAAAAAAGCTCAGTACTTTCCTGATGATGTATTACTACCATGTAAAATGGGCTTTAGCCACAAGAAATGTCAAGCGTGTAAAGCACAGGCAAGCTTTTTGTTGAACTGTTGGCTGGAACAAAGGTCTCATTTATGCAGAAAGAATTTCTGTCCAAACAAACGCCTGCCTATCTTTCTGGGCATCTTTAATGGCCACGGATTTCTAAACATAGGCCAGGAGCCCGTGTATAGCACAAGGAGAACTGTATTTACTAGGAAGGGAGTGAAGCATCGGTCTGACAAACCTCCTGCCATGCTGCAGGACCAAGAGAGAAGATGCCTTCTCCTCCTGTAACTTTAGAGGTAATCCACTAAGTAACCTAGAGAGTAGTCCAACTACCATATGA
Source organism: Corvus hawaiiensis (assembly GCF_020740725.1). NCBI lineage: Eukaryota > Metazoa > Chordata > Aves > Passeriformes > Corvidae > Corvus > Corvus hawaiiensis. The sequence goes on along the minus strand of NC_063238.1, from coordinate 15,631,392 downwards.
TCATCCAGGGTGGTAAATGATCCTCACTACTCAAGTCACTCATAGGCTGGAATTCTGCTTGTGCTTTGGTAGTGATGAAGAGTACCATCCTGCAGCTTTGAGGGTCATATAGCCCAACCTGGTGGAAATGCTGCCTCCTTCTGATCTTAGCCTTCATGCAGCTCAGCTCCAGATATCTCAGTTTTATTTATAGGCAAACAGAAGGAGCCTCATCAGAGGTTACTTAGCTTTGAGCTGTCATCTGCACCCTGTGACTTACCACCTATAAAACAATCCAACAGAAGCACTGTAGACTTTGGGGCAAAAAAAGAGCATTATTCCAGGTCCTAGTGCTGATCCTTGCTATCCTGACACAGAGAAGCCCTCTCTCCTCCCTGTTTACACAAAGTTTTATTTCACATGCAGCACTGACAGTTGTGGAAGTATTTGTGAAAGTATTGTGATAGAATTCTGGACAGACAGTTCCAGCAAAGAGATATTTTGGGGCTGTCCTGCCTGCTCCCCATGGGTATGCATAGAACCCAGTTACAGCACTGGACAAGCTGTGGAGGAATTTGCTCTGTGGCCACTCTTCCCACTCCTCACCCGAGGGTTCTCACCTGCATCTCTCACTTAGGAATCACAGTGTAGGTTACTGATGGGTTCAGTCTGGACCGGGCGTAGACGGGACGGTGACGAGAGATCTCTATAGGCAGGTCTTGGGACACAGGCAGTTTATTGCAAAGGGCGTGGGTATAGGGGCACTGCTCAGAGCTGCCAGACTCAGCTCTGAGCAGGCCCAAGAGAGCAAGAGAGTAAGCGGGTGAGACAGAGAGAGAGAGAGTGTAAGAGCAAGAGTGGAAGTAAGAGCAAGAGTAAGAGTGGAATGGAAGTGTTAAGGAATGTCTGAAGTCCTGGTTACAATACAATAAATCATCTTCTGTACTGAATATTCTAATTGTCACTAACCAATCTAATACAAGATACAAATCCTATAGCATTTACATACAGCCTATAAGAGTTCTTATATTACCATAGAGTGTTACATCTTAACTTCTAAAAACTACTCTTTGGACCCCTTCTGCTGAGCTAGTAGGGTCTGCTCTGACCCTTGGACCTGCTTGCAAGCAGAGGGTATTGTTCCATCAAGAGGGGATTACCTTCAGTCGGCCATACCATTGTTTTCCAGTTGTTCAGTAACTAAGACTTGGTATTTCAAAAGTGGCTTTCATTTCGATGTTGCCTGTAGTTTTCATATTCCCAAAATCTTTTGTCAGGCAATCATATTTATAAGGCTTTCCTGTTTCATCTTCCCCAACATCACAGAATCAAGTAATGGATAAGGTTGGAAGGTACCACAGTGGGTCACCTGGTCCAGCCTCTCTCAAGCAGGGTCATGCTAGAGAAATATTAACAGAATGAAAATGTTAAAACAGAGCAGAAGGAAATGCACATCAGCCAGCACTGTTTTTATCTACTGTCCAGAAGGGGTTGAATCTGACAAACCTTAAACCCCAAGAAGCTTGGAAAACACAAGTACTGGATAACTGTATATTTTCCAAACATTCTGACTCATGGTCAATAAATGTCAGCTACACAATGAAAAGGCACAGCGCTGTGTATTGGCAGCTAGATTTGGAGGTGAAGTGAAATCTAATCATTGTTACTCCAGAAAGGGGAGTGTTATTGACATACTCTTCTTGACTTACCACAAGAAATGCAAAATGTAAAGATTGGACTGCCCAGGACACCCTACAGACACAGTACAAGTGAAACTTAATTGTTGGGCGCAGCATTTCAACTGTTTAATCTATTTTATTCTTGTTTTAAACTGCCAGCAATGAAATGTGCAACTGGGCTCTGAGAAGCAAAGAACAGGAGAAACCTTGGAACAGTAATGTGATGATAAATGGAGTAGAAATGGATAATAAATCACAACGGATTAACAGCAAGAATAATGCCTGAGACCTAGAGACTATCAAATTATGTGAAGTCATTTGCTGTGAAGCAATTACCTTCCACAGTATTTCCGATTCTCGCAGTAGGTGGCCAGCTCTATTGATTCAAGATATGTTTATAATGTCAGGAGCTAAAAAAAGTGTTTCCATGCCCTGGGAAGGTGATTTCTGTTAATGCATTACTAGCAGATACTGCCACGGAATATGGGACAAAGCAACAAGAACACTGGTGAATGCCAGGGCCAGGTTTACTACAGCTGTGTTACTTGTACAAAAATGCTGAAGAATATGCTGACCATGCTGATTAATTTGTTTCCAGTTGTTACTTGAGCTTTAGTCTCAGACTTGCCACTGTCGTCAGTTGAATGATTTTAAATTGGTTTTTTTCAGGTAGAATTTGAGAGGGGAATCTCTGCACTTCTATACTTATGAAATGTTAACCTGTGCTAAAAAGATGAGTTGCTATAAAGCAACTGTTTGCCAAAAAAAACCTAAATAAATGATCCATAAATGCAAAACATGATTTACTATCACCTGTGAAAAATTTACCAAGATACCTGCTTGTGAGAGAGAGTATTAGCTAGCAGCTTAAAAAAAAGAAAAAGGATGTTTACTGGTACCCAGGTTAAGCACAAAGAGATGAAGCTCGATGTGCTCGCCCAGTTTTTGCACTTCTTCCCTTCAGTACAATATCTGCTTTTACAAATGGGAAGAATTTACAGAGAATTTTCAGGAATATGCAAAACGCATCGAGACTTGCTTGAGGTCTGGGTCTGCTGTTTTCATGTTTATCACTCTTATGCTACTGGTGGAGATATGGACAAATAATACCCAATAAATGTAGCTGGGCTGGGGAGCTTTGCAATTTTTGAGGTTATATTAGCCAGAAAAGTAGTTTGCTTGGTGCAACTCATTTTGTTTGGAAAACTAGTAGCAGCTATGCTGACAAGATAACCCTTTGATTACCCCTTACTTACATGAAAAGGGACTTGCTACTCAGCAAACTTTTTTAAATGTAGAAGCCAAGGGAGGCCTGAATAAACTGGATGTTCAGGATACCTCCTTGAAGCTGGACCTGTGAGGTAGTACTGGAGACATTTTAGCTTGAATGTCTTAAAAATGAATCATGGTAGCTGAAGTCATCCAATGCTGGGATTCCTGTCCATCAGCTCAGACTCTCTGGCAGCCAGGGCACTGCGGTATCAGACCAGCCTGGGATCCTGCTTAAGAAGAATATTTCTACTGAACAAAGCATGCTTAGACCCTGTACTATGGCTTCAAGCTGTAAGTCTCTGGAGAGAACCCACTTTGCAGGCTCCAGGACTAAGGCTGAGGAGCTTTATATTGATGATACTGCATGGCTCTTTGCTCTGCAAGCAAAGAGGCAGATTCCAAAGCTTGGGAGTTCATATCCTTGAGAAAGCAGGCCCACTGGTGGGCCCTTAGTGTGCCCTTACACAGGAGTTACCTTTCTAAAGGTACATTATTGTGGTTGTACATGGGGTCTCAAAGGCCCAGATTGGACACAAAATGAAAGTGTGGGATTTGTCTTCTTGTTTTTGCCCAAGAAAAAATAAAATCTAAAAGAAAATGCATTGGACGTACATTTCAGTCATGGGACCACAGAGCAGCAGCTGGAAAAACCTGAATTAAAACCCAAATTGGCAAGTCTTTCTAATGAAAATGTTGTTGTTCCCATCTGCTGTAGCACTTTAAATGCCTGAAAGTCACAAAGTCAAAGCCATTAAAATATTGCACAAACAAACAGAAGATAAAACAGGGGCAAACACAGTTAAATCGTTGTGCAAAGCCAAAAGCCTCTGCAAACACAGAGTTCTGAGAGGATTTATCCAGCTTCAGAAAATTAGAAGTGGTGGGGAAGTTCTCATAGCATGTACAGCTCAAATTCAACTACATCTCTTATTGCTTGGAAGTTCTGTGGCTGAGCAGGCTGACCTTTAAACTACCTGCCACTTCAAAAACAGTCTTTCTGAAATCTGAGTACACTGTGCCTTAACGAGATATAGGCTATAGCTTGCCTTTTCTTTAGCCTTTGCCTCTGATTTCTGCAGGGAACCTTTCTGCTACTCTGGGTTCATCCTTTTCAAGGCTTCTCTGTCCACAAGTATCGCTTTGAAAAGGAGCACAGTGCAATGGGAAGGGGAAAGCAGATTGAAATGTGCTCGAGAGCATGTAAACCCAGAAATGAGCAAAGCTGCCTAAGACAGAGCATGGTGAGGCTTTAGCTGTGTTGGGACGTCACCTACAGTGTGAAACCACATCCAACCAAGTTGATGAGGGAGCTGGGCAGCAGGCACTGATGAGGGCCATATCTCCACTATGCCCTCCAGTTTGCTGTAGAGTTACTGGAGCATTTTAGAGCTTGGGCACCAAAGGGAAATTATGTAATGTCTATAGATACACAAAAGGAAAGCTTTTAAATCAGTCCTAAAGGTACAGCTGAAAGCCCTTTGGCAGAATTGTCCACATTCCCTCCATCTCTGGATGTCACAAAAGACACCCACCACCTTTCCATTGCTTGTTCATTCTTAACTGAGGTTCCTTTGTGCTCACCAGGTGTGGTCTTCAGTTGTATCATCTTTGTAATTGTGCAGGATGTGATTTGCTTCAGGGATTAATTACAGCTGGTGAGGAGGCTGCAGTCTGTTCCCTGAGACCTTTGCTTTAAATATTGCAAAAGTTTGCTTTTAGAGCACATGAACTTGGAAGGGAAAGAACTTCACTTTACACTGCAGGAAAGGCTAGAGAGCCAGGCTCTGCATTCTCCTGGGAAACAGGAAATTTAAAAAAAATCATTAATGGGATAGAGTAGCAAGGCCATGAAATGACACGACATGAAATGATCAGCAGCACTGTGTCAGCATAGCTGTGGCTGAAAGTGTAAAACAAGAACAGACCCAAATTTATTTATACACTTTCATCTGTGAAAACTGTGTGGATTTAAAGGGGTAATGACAATTACCTTGTAGTGTATTTGAATACAGAAACCAGTATTAGCTGTGCTAATGAAATAGCCCTTTTGATAATTTAAGCTGCATCTTTCCTAATCTTGCCTAGAGAAACTAAGGGCTTTTGTTGTCAAAGAAAGCATACTGTGGTTTTGGGGAAAAAATGCCCATTGAAAAGGTGTTGTTAAGAAGAAAAATATTTGGAGTTGAGATACTGCTGATGAAAGAGGGGAAGAATTCAAACAAGGAAGAAGAGATAGAGCAGAGCAGCATTCTTCTTACATTCCTTTAGCAGCCTCTTCTGAGGTGCCCAGACACTTGCTCGGGAGGGTGTTAGTACTCTTTTGGATATCCCTGCTCTTTCACCCTCTGTCAGACTTCAGTATGGTACCTCCCAAATCTCTCAGGCATGCTCTGCTGGCTTAAATTTGATGGGATAAATGGGACACAGTGTCCAAGGCAGAAACAGGATCCTGCTACAGCTGAAGGTATTTACAGTGAATTGAGAATATGGAGAGGAGAGCCTGCTTATTCCTAGGGTGATAACCATCATTATGCACCTTCAACTTGTTGTTAAAAAGCCTGTAAACATGCAGCTAGAATGGATCATCTGAAGTATTTACTAGCACATTTATTTGAACCACATTCAAATTTCTTCCAAACCACAAAAAAATATTAAAACCTTCTTTGGCATGGCCTTCAGGATGGTTAATTATAAGAAAGAACATTCCTTTAGGATACATAAGGAGGAAAAGAGTAAAAAACATCTAGGGCTCCACTGCTGTAGCTAAAGTGCAATTCTATTTCCATGAAAAAAACCAGACCCAGAAGGGACAGAACTTTTAGCTTCGTTTTCACCAGAGGACAGATGTGATCCACGGGACAAGGGATTCAGAGAGAACAACGGGAGGCAGGGGAAGAAGCAAGACAGGTGCTCAGCCCTTGAATTTCAGATTGTCCTGAAGGACTTGGCCAAAGCCCCTATTTGTCCCGGTCACCTCGGTGCCGCTGGGATGGCAGATTTCATCACATCCCAGAGGAAAACAGTGAAAAGAGTCATCCTCATGGGGGACTTTATAATCCACCCACTCACTAGGCTGGGCCCATCCCACCGCCCCAGCCAGGAGCCATGCAGTGGGGGCACATCCCTGGGGATGGAGACAGGCTGGGACATGGGCATGGCTTGGTGGGACACATGGCCAAGGAGGGCAGGGCTGTGGGGGGTTGGAGGGCTGCTGGGGCAGTGGCTGACAGCCTGGGGAGCTGATGTGGGGTCCTGGGCCCCAGCAGGTTGGGAAGCCCAGTGTGGCTGACAGGGTCAGGCAGGGCTGTGAATGCCCTCAGGGCTCTGGTGCTTTTTTTCCTTCATCTTCTCTGGGATTTTTACATTGTTTTACTGTTCCTCTTGGAATTTTTCAGTTCTTTCTTCCCAATGAGTACATCATAGGTCGGCAGGTGGTTCCTCCCCATCTGACCTGGAGACAGTGGGTCCAGCTGGCACCCACTGGATCTTTCCTTTTCTTTCCTTGTCCTGGGAGCCTCTGGGGTGGTGCAGGACTCACAGACCTTTGGTGCAGGCACTGCTCAACCCCTGTCAGCAGCCTGAGGCAGAGGAGCCCTCAGAAGCAGGGCGTGAGGGTTAGCAGGAGTGAAGGGAGGATGAATGATGGGGTAGATATTGACACACAGAATTCCTGCAGTAGAGGTGTCAGAGCTCTCTTACTGTGGAAATATAATAGGGACAGTATTTGGGGGAGAGAAGGATTATTCTGAAGCCCAAGGTTGCTTATTCTTCCAGTTATTTCAAGTGCTGTAATAAAAGCAAATGCATACTGTCAGCTTAAGGTGAATGAAAATGTAAACAAGGAACTGGAGCAACACCAGCTGCAGTGTGGTGCCTGCACTACCCCCCTTTACATCAACCCACGTAATTTATTTATGCATTTGGACTTGCTACATTTCCTTCTCCTTTCTCCCTGCTGCCCTCACTTCCTGCAGGACTTTCATTCCTCTTTCCTGCCCGGTCTCCCTTGTTGCCCCTGGCTGCCTGCCCCTGCCTGGCCTGGCAGGGCTGGACAGGGTCCCAGGACTCCCCAGCCTTGCTGCCACCACTCCTGGGACTTTGGGAATGCTTCATAGGTAGCTGTGGCAATTTTACAGTGTGATAGTTTCCATGGGAAGGGTGGGTTAATTAAGTCATGAAATGCTTTCTTATCTCTGGCAGGCAAAATTAGAGAATCACCTTTATTGTAAGTGTTTCAAAAAGTGCTTCAGTCCTATTTCCTCTTGTTTCTCTTTCACACAGACCCACACATTTTAAAGCACTGTTTCAAGCTTTAAACTAGCTTGTGTTATGTTTTGGTTCATCTTGTGGCTGGCTGTACCAATTCTGCTGTAGCATTTTGGAACATCCCAAAATAATTTTGGTTTTTCCTTCTCTACTACTGCATCTATTATCAGGAGTGCATCATCATCCATTTGGTTGCTTTCACCTATTTTACAAGACAAAAAGTCTTACCCATAAACATAAATCATTTGATTTGAACAACAATCTTAAGTTGAAAAACAACTTAACTGGAACCCACTGCCATAATTTTAAGACCTTTTTCCCAGTAAGTAGTTTGGGGAAATGATGGCAGCTGGAGCCAGTGATGATTTGGTTTATCTTTCCAAAAGGGAATGAGCCTGGCCGAGTCAGTAGTGTGCAGGATTGAGCTTAAACTAAAAAGACTTTCCAAAGAAGATCTGATGAAAAATCTGAGAATATTGTTCCCTAAAGAAGGAAAATGTTGTTCCCTATAATGGCAAAGCTACTGAGTTTCTGTTGCCTTTGAAAATAATTCAGTGCTTAGGAATACATATTGGAAGAGTTATATCACAGATTCTGTGAGACACATTTAAATGGTAAGTTTTCCTTCATTATTTTGTGAAACATTCTTCTAAGTTCTATTATTTTTAATAGATTCCTCTGTTGGAAAAGTATAAAGTAATTTTCAAATAGAATTTGTAAATAACTTCATTTTAAATTCAAATTAAATATGGTTGAAACCCCAAACTCATTACTCTGAAAATTAGCACAGGCATTTTGAGAAACAGAATGAAATATTGTGTCTTTATTTAAAATTCTTAACTCTGGTGGCTGAGACTTCACATTTTCAGGCTTTCTCAAATATGAAGGAGATTTTTGTTCTTTAAAATATTGTTGTAAACCAAAGGTTTAAATTCCTTACAACCAAACAATTCCTGGAAGCTTTAAAGAAAACACTAGTCATTGGAACACTTTCTAGAGAATTTCAAAAATGCAAAGCAAGTCTCCTTGCCTTGTAAGAGCTACTTAAAGCAAAAAAAAATCTATATGTACATCTGGGATTTTTTGGAAAAAAACCCTAAAACCGACCGACCAACCAACCAACCAAAAAAACCCTATACTTCCCCTCCCCCCTCCACCACCCCCCAAAAAAACCCCAAACCCCAAGAGAAACCCAACAAAGAGTGAACCTGGAAAAATCCCAGCCTTCTCGAAGAGCACTGATGTTCTTCTCATGCAGCTATTGATCTGGTGGTATTTCAAAGGCTGGGGGCTTGTGTGGTGGGCTTCATCAGGTCCTCTGAGGTTCCTCCCCTGCTTCATTTTAGTTATAAATTTTAATTTCCAAGTGTGGTATTGCTAACCTCAGAATATTCATTATTCTCTGCTCTGTTATTTTGGTACTTTATACATAAACTTAATCTCAAAATTAGGTTAAAAGTAGTCCATTTTATAAAGATAACCTTCTGCAGGACTCTTTTATTTACTTGCTTGTTTTCTTGCTCAGGGGGCCATCTTTAGCTGGAGTTGCCAAGCCCTCTTCTCTTGTAATTAAAAGCTTGTTTGGAGCAAAAGGAAAGTATGTAGTGGTTTGTTTATTCAGGAGAAAATGTTTGGTTTAATTTAACAGATTATATTCTTGAAGAGGAATAGGGACAAAAATAGATCCTGAGCCAAAGTCTGCCTTGAGCTACATCTTGCTTAAGTGCTGCCAGAGCCATGCTAGGGAGCAGGTCCCTGAGAAAGGGAGGTTGTGGTGGGGCTATGTTCCATCTCTGCAGGAACATGAGGGGAGATTATAACCCTACTCTGATAGCCAGGGATGTGGCCCTTTGGTCTGCTCTTCTGCCAGCTTCAACATCTGCCCATGCTGAGGGGATGAGCTGGGCAATGTTCTCTGCACGTGTGGCACCCCCGTGGTGGGGAGTCTCCCAAGCTTTGAACGACTGTGGAGAACAGGGAGAGTGACCACATCCGTGGCAACCAACAGAGACCAGCTGAAATCACCAGTCTGATAAAATACACTGTGGGTTTTGCACAGCCATCCTGAACCAAACTGAAAGTTCATGCATCCCTTCTTCAGTGCTCCAAACACTCAAATTCTCCTCTTAGAGATACCTACATGAACCAAGGGCTGAAAACAATAGGCTACCAGTTGTTGTGGGATTTAGTTTTAGCATCAAGATTATGTACAATAAGGGCCCAGTTTTGCTTGGTCTTGGGGTACATCTGCAAGGCAGCCAGATGTAATTGAGCTGGCACTGCACTGAGGAGCACAGCAGCGTCCTGCTTCCGAGGGATGTAGCACTATTCTGCCAAACAAACAAGGACTAGTCTTGGAAAGAACATGAGGTTAGCCAAGGGTAATAAAATCTTAGAGATTCCAATGGCACTTAGAGTAATTCTTTCCCTCTTTTAGAGATACAGACAACATGCCCTGTATGTATGACAGTGACAACATGCCATCCTCGCTTTCCTTCCTTCTCAACTCCAAATGTCCATGAACACAGCAACAAGGGGGTGGTGGAGAAGAGTGCAGACAATTAGCATGAGTCTTTACTCTCTCTTCCGAAAAAGCCCAAACGACAGTTAAAGGATTTAAATTATTTGGAGACATAGCTGCATATTTCAAGAAATTAGGATATTTCAGTCAATTAGAAAATAAAAAAGGGAAAGGAAATAAAAGATTTCCCAGTGTTTGTCATCTACTGTACATTGCCATGATTCAGCTTTTCCCTTTTTTGGGTGGAATGAGAATAGGACATTTAATATTTTTAGAGCTGGACCTCCTAGAAGGGGAAACTGTTAACAGTGGCCAGTGGAAGGGGGTAGTTCTCTGCAGCTCACTGAGAGAGAGCAACAGCTACTGTTGAGGATGCTTGTGTTCAAGCTCTGTAATTCTTTAATTTTAAAGGTTTGATCTTTTGATCCTCATTTCAATACCTTCTTCACATGAGGCAAGAGACTGAACAACAGCAGGTACAGAAGGTGGAATAAAAACCCAGGGAAAAAACAGAGATACTATATAAAATATTTTTCTGGTCTACAGCCATTTGGAAGTTAGATCACCTTAGATAGAAGGGGTGATTAATATCAAACAGTACGTGATGGATTTTCTTCCTTTTTTGTCCAATTGGTCTCTCAACTTATAACAGCTTTCCAGACTCCTGGTGTCCTGTGACAAGGAGCTTTACAGCTTAATGGTGTACGGTGCTAAGAAGTGCTTTCCACTACTTTAGCTATTTTGTTTCATGCCTTGTGATTTTTTGTGTTCTAAGAGAAAGTTACTATCTGCTTTTATTTTCTGCATCAACTATGATTTTATCAGTCTCTGCCATTAAGTTCCGTGCCCCCTTAATTTCTTTTCCCTGAGGGACAGATGACCTGGAAAATAGAAGGGTGTGAAATCCTGCCAGGTACATTTAACTGAACACACAGTCACAAAGTGTCTCCCTGTAAAACCAAAAGCAGCAGCCTTAGTCTGCACTACAGAGTCTTTCTTGAAGGAAGAATGTCTTTGTGCAGGGTAACACTCAAATTTGGGTTCTAAAAGCAGGACCTTGACCTTCTGCCAGTCTAGTTGAACCAGCTTTACAAGTATTATAAATCCTGGGCTGGTCCAAAGCTTTTGAACAACTACACTTTGTTTTGAATCACAAGCAGCAAGAGAACCTTTGTGCTGCATTCCCATGACTACTTTAGGGACAAATTTAAACTTTGAAGAAATAAAACGTTATTTTCAAGTTTTTCAGGTAAAGTATGTATATTAGGAAAGTATTTTTAATATTAGCACCTAGTGCTTCTCCTCTGGCTCTTCTTTCTCTAGTATTAGTTGGCCATATTTCTCATGAAACTGCAGCTACTCTCCAGTGTGGGTGGGGGGCTCTATTTTGCAGCTGTATTTAGGATATGCAGGAATTTGAAGGTATTAGGAAGGTCTGATGCTATTATGCAATAGTTCTACTGCCCCACCTGCAGGCCTTGGGGCTCACCTTTAAACCTGCTTTGTTTGGACCAAAGAATTCTGCATTTCAGGGGCAGAGGTATGTTAAAACAATGTCCGGACATAAGTGGAATTGAAGACCTGACAAGAGATTTTATTGCTCTTGGGTTTGGGCATAATTTTACATTGGAGAAAGTGAAAACACTTATCTTGCCCCTAACCTATAAACCACAACATTTGGTTCAACTCCAGGTGTTTTCCTGCATCACTTTGCACTCCCAGGTTACTCTGGTTACATCTGCAGGTGCCCAAAACAAGTTTGGAAAAAGGGCTTGCAGAGGTGTGAGATAAAACCAGTCCTTGCTTCCCTGCAGCAGGACTTCGGCATGAGACCCCAGAGTGAAAGACACTTTATCTCAGACATAGCTGAGAAGCTCAAGGACAGCTGGGAAACACTAAACAAATCAGCCTGCATGCCCACACCTCACTCTAGTCAAACGGCCTTGAATGTGTTTACAGACAAAAGAGTGTGAATCGTGCTGTTTGGTTGTGCTGGGAATCACTGTAGGAAATCAGTGTAGAAAGCCTGGGTTAGTTTATTAGCTTCACAGATCTTAGTAAGTTATTTTGCTTTCTACAAAAATGCTATTGTGCTAAGAGGCTTTTGATAGTGGGGCCTTTCTTATGCAACATTACATTTACTGCTGGTCTTATTGTGGTAACAAGCAAAGTACAAGGAATGAGCACATTGCAAAGCAAAGCCACAGAGGCCTCTGACTCTGGAACTGCTTGCAAAACAGGACTGATGACTGGATGAGGAATCTGATCATGGCCATAAGGGAGATAAAATGTAGTTCAGATTCAGAGAGGGCTGTAGCAAGGTGCTCTCAGTCAGGTCTTCCTTTTTGCTAGGTGGGGAGAGGTGCCCATGCTGCCCTTGGCTGAGCACACTGGCAGGAGGCTGCAGTGTGAGGAGCGCTGGCACTGCACCTGCCTGCTTCTGATGATTGCTCACAGATGCATGGTCTGTGCTGGTTCAGAGTATGGTGTCTAACAGGCAAGAAGGCTTGCAGGGTACAAACACCTAGCACCCCTTTGCCTGTCTTTGCTCTCACCCGGATGATCCCTCAGACCTCCCTTGCTTATGCTGCTAATTAGGCTTCTAGTCCTGCAGCCAAGAACCAGTACAGCCTCTGCCAAGAATCAATACAATGCAAAGCAGCAGGCAGCCAGTATGCAGCCTATTAGATACCAGATCCTCATGCCAGGGTGCTTTCCTGTATCAGCATACCATGAAACCTGAGAGGAATATCTGAAAAGGAATCACTGCCCCTAGGGTCTTACATATATGTGCAGTGTCCTTGGGACACAGCTTTCCAGAATGGGATGTAATCAGATTTTTTGCACTGTTACCACAGATAAGCAACATGGAACGAGCCTACTCTTGCTATCCCTCAGAGCCACGCTGCTCCCAGCACAAGAGATTTCTGCACAGCCTCAAAGGGAAAATGTGCCCACTGTGACTGCGAGCCCTCTCCCAAACTTCCATGGTCTCAGTCTAAATCAACTTTATTCAGTAATTTTTAAACATCTCCACAGTGTACATGTTATCATATTTACTGCTGTTCGCTTTTTTTTAGTACATGCACTTTAGGGATACTTCAATTGCATGCTGTTTATGTATAGGAATATTTCTGTGAACACTTTGGGTTTCTCATGGAGAATTCCCAAAGTATTTTCAGGACAGCCTTCGTATGGATTATGAACCTACCTTGGTCTTGTACCCCAGCACTTAATAGTCACAGGCCACCAAAAGCACAACAGGCTGCACTGATAGTTGGTACCACAATCAAATGTGGTGCAACAGTGGGGTGTGTGCATCCCATACAATGTGTCCCGCATGGTCAGGTTTTCAGAAGGGACATCAAGACCTCTGGAAAATAATTGAATCTTCATGTTCCAACCAAGGCAAAGTCCTCTCCTTTGCTTTCCTATGCAGGCAGGATGCAGTGCAAATTATGACCTGAAACAGATACCGGTCTGTTTTCTTAATACATGCTACATACAGCCCATCTTCCCAGGTACTTTCAGTCTTGTCTTCAGGGAGGAGAGTTAAACAAGTTTTGCTCTGTGAAGCAGTAGAAGGCTTCATTGTTTTTTGCTGGAAAGGACGGTGTACTCTTATCTCAGGATAAGAGCAGGAAGGCTAGTTAGGTTACCATGCATCAGGCAGAAGAGGTTATGGTGCTTTGGGCTCCCACACTGTGAGGACAAACCCCCATGCTGGAGGTTCACACGGCCCTGTACTCAACATCTACCTGCTCTGTGATGTTCATTCTCCCTTGGAAAAAATACCTGAGAGATCTTGAGATACAATCAGCGTCATTTAGCGCCCTAACACCATCACAGCATGTAGAGCTGCCATGCCCACAGCCATCTGCTGGCCGTGTGAAAGCGTCACAGCCTACCTGAGCAGTCAGGTGGGGTGGGGAGAGGAGAGCCCTTCAATTTGTCCCAAAAACTGATGTGAAGTTGCCTCTGTCATGTACCCCACCAAGACCTGCTGAGCAGTGCTGCAGCATGCAGAGCTCAGCATAACACAGAGACATCATTGCACCGAGCACATACATGATGGAAAACCCACAATGCATTCCTAGGAAAGCAGTGAGAAGCTCTTCCGTAAAAGGTTTTTCTAGTGGAGGTGCTCCATCTCACGTCAGATAGTGTGAACCTGAAGGAAACAATTTTGCAAGTACATCCACCCAGGCCTGCAAGGTAGCCTGGAATTAAGTAACGTTCTTGCTCTTGGGGTGAACTCTCCCTGCATACGCCTTAGTATCTGACCTTTTCGCAGTATTTTTGTGGGGAGACACACACAGGAGGAAAGATGATGAGGGAGAATTCCTCTCTCCAGCACTTCGGGCAAGTATGGTTCTGCATTAGAGCTGCAGCATTTATGCTATTAGTAAAGCAGGAAGGAAATGAAAGTCAGGCAGCCCTCGCAGCTGGTTCTCCTCTACCTTGGCTAATGCTTGCATGGGAGCAGTGAGAATTATTAACTGCCCCAGACAAGTTTTACTGCCTCAAGGTCACAGAATAATGGTGGACTGAAAGACCACAGAAATGCAGCAAAACAAGTCTCTTGGTGCTGGGGAGACCAGAGCGCCTTGTCCAGGAAAGGCAGAGCTCTGCGCACACCAATAAAGCTGCATCCGGGTTTGTTCCTGGGATCTTTCATCTGTGGTGCTGACACAGCACAAGGACATGAATGTTAGCCCTCCTAAAACCAACTTCTTATTTATTTATTTATTTTAACTTTTATCATTCCTTGCAATTCCAGGGGGAAAAAATTAGCCCTAGATGTCTAACTTAAGTTATCACTTGCTAAATTTCTGACATCCTGGTCTAGTAGTCTTCACAGCCTGGTTTTCCTTATTGGACAGTATGCTCCCTGTTCTCTGGATGGTACCTGTGTTGCTAGGAGGATTAAACCCAGTGCTCCCCGACGAACACCTGGCAGCTCCCTCACTTGCAGTGTGATTAATGAAGCCTCCCCTCCTGGCTGAGAGCAAGAAATTCACCTCCTTTCCCCATGCCCTTGAGCACATGCAGAGCCTTTATCTGAGATCACTTTTTTCTTGCAGTCCACAAAGCACAAGCAAGGCTTGTCCTCTCAGTGTGTGACTCAACTTTTGACCCTATTTCTCACTCCCAAGGCCAGATGAAGATAAGAGCATTGGCGGGGGAGGAAGGTAGATTCCACCTCCACAGCTCCAACTGCTCTCACCAATAATCAGATAGGTACTGCCCTCCCCTAAGGACATCCCCTCTCCTATCTCCCTTGATTATGAGTCAAACTCCACCTATTCCCCCCGCTGCAGTGCTGGCATCCTATCTCCAGGACAGAGCTCTGCTGCTTTCAGCTGTGCCTGGTGCCTGAGGTCCTTGAGCCAAGGACAAGTCACAGCACTGCAAGCACAGTTACTCTGCAGTGTCCTGTGCTCAAGGCTTCATTCCACAGATGTCAGAACAAGGTCACAGCACCTTCCTCCCCACTCGCCTTCCTCCCTCTTTCCTTAGAACATGACCTGCTGCATGGTATCCATATGCAGAAACATCCATCCATCCATCCATCCATCCATCCATCCATCCATCCATCCATCCATCCATCCATCCATCCATCCAGAAAGTCCTCAGTCTTAGCATTTACAAACTTAAAGGTCAGTAGATCTCACTTGGCATGAGCAGGGGAAACACACACCAGCCTTGTAGGCAGACAGATGTGTTACTCTGTGTAAGTTTCCTTTGTGCAATGTAAGCATGACCCTGAATTTTCAAGGCTTGCACTCACCTGCTTTTCTTTTGTTGCAAGAAAGCTGGAGCTGTTAAGGTGCTTCCAGCATGTAGTGCCCTCATATAATGTAATTAACATTTTGACCACTGGATGCTACTCTTGCTCCAAACATCTGCGCAAGGGACTGCAGGGTGAAGACTTACTGGGAATGCAATCTTGTAATTTTTTAACCTAGAACCTAGTTAAATCAGTCAGCGACCTGTGGATAGGTGTTTATTGCCTGCCCATCAACTGAAAATGAATAGTTAGGAAGTCGTTATGGGGATATAAAGGAATGTCTGCATCCAGCTACACACAAGCAGATGATTAAATTAATGGTAATGGACTGAGATTTTAGCAGTGAAGAAGCAACTGATTTTTCAAACCCTTAGGCTTGGGATTTTTAGCACGTTGCCCAAGACAGACAAACGGTTTTGTATGTATTATACCAGTGGTGTCCAAAGGCCAGAAATGAACCACATTTTTTAGGTACATTTGACAGCTTATGCTGCACTCTACTCACTATCCCACCTGCCCTAGAACAGTTAGTAAGCCTTATGTGTAAACGGGCTCTTTTACCATTACTATTATTATTATTAGCGTGGGCAAAAATTCTTGAACATATCCCATTTTCTACTTATTTTGCTCTCTACTACATGCCTGCCCCCAGCCTTACTGCATGGCTCCCACACACTTTGTCCATGCTGCTTTCACTGATGTGAAGCAAAGCCTTCACATCAGATGAGCATAGTTGCTATGGTTGAGATATGCCCAGAGCAATTCATAATTTATTGATTGGTACCTCTGTGAAATACTTCCTTTGTGCATACTGTGTTGCAGGACCTCCTGTTTTCATCTTTCCCAAAAGAGGAGGAAAGCCTTTTAAATATGCATGATAATTTGTCCACCCTGGGCACCATGTGGGGGGCTGATATATCCTCCTACGGGTGGACACAGCCTGCACCCTACATAAACTGAAAGAGATTCTGTACATGGCTGCACACCAGTTGTGCACAAAGATGATTCTGCAGTTCTCAGTGTTTTCTTTTGATTCCTCACATATTGCAGGAAACATCCAGGAACAGTTCCCCCAGCAAGGCAGTGTTTTCTTACAGTGCAATTCTACCTGAAAACCCAGTAACTTATTTACACGTTGCCTTATCATTCCACAGTTCTGGTATCTGCAGGTAGGCATCTAGAAGAACAGGTTTTGCACACTTTTCTGAGATCCCCACGTGATCTCTGGGCCACTTTGCCATGTCTGAGACACACCTGGTTTGAAATCATAGGTAAGACTCCTGTTCAAGACATGAAAAGTATGAATCCTCACACACAGTACTTAAATAGGAGCTGCTCAAGTGTAATTCACATTGCTTATTTTAGCTGCTCAATGTAAATGATTAATGCTCCTACAGGGGTGAGCCAACTGATACATGGCAAAAACCTAATCCAGGAAGAAATGAAACTCATGATGGCGATGCTGGTTTCTGGCCATTTGCGTGTTGAATGGCAAAGGGAGGGCTTAATCACTCTGCATACCAATGCAGCATAGAGTTGTTAAAACCAAAACCAATCAAACAAAAAAGCTTTCTCTTTTTGACTCAGTGTTATCATTCACAAAGTGGCTGGCCAAAAATTCGGAACCGCTTTCTTTATCTCATCCTAATAAATTCTTAGAGACTAAAAACTGAAAATAGTTTATTTATCAAACTTCCACTCTCTCCATTTTGTTTCTACCTTTTCTCTGAAAGACTGCTAGTGGGCTGATGTGATATTTTAACACAGAAGATGTGGGAGCTTTTTAAACTGACATATGAAGGTTCTTTCATATTTCAACCTCCTGATCTAACTCTGCTTGCTTGCTGGGACAGAGCAATCTACAGCTGGTGCTACACACTTGCCTGTTGTCATGATTTTTACACCAGACTAAGGTGAGGGATAATAATAAATTAACAAAGTGTAGCTCCATAGAGCATGATACTCAGTGCTTTAAATTAGAACTGTCTCTGGTGGGCACAAGGGTGATCAGAGCAGAACTTTGCCCTGCAGGCATATTTTTCACCACCTCATCTGCTGCCCCAGATACTAGGGATGGAAATGCCCATTTTGCTAATTTTTCTTTCCTTTAAGAATATCTTTCTTATATTTTCTTTCTTGAGACTGTTCCAAATGACATAGGAAAACAACATTCAAACCAGGGCAGAGTAGTGGAATGCATGCTACAAGCCAGAACAGCATAAAATATTCAAAGAAGGAATATGTGTGTATTCAGGTCAAGTAAAGAGAGGGATTCCTGCAGTCAGGAATCCTTTCAGTGGCTTGAACAGTGTTACTCCTTAGTAATCATTTGACTAGGATGCCTTCTTCTTTTAGCTCTCTTCAGCTGAGGAGCTGGTGGCTTGACATTTGGTCCCTGGGGCCTTTGCATGAGATTTGACTTCATCCCATGTCAATCCTCTTTCCAAGAGCTTGAAAAAGCAACTTTAGCTTCCTGTAACCCAGAGTAAGGAATGCAGGACATCCAGAATAGAATAGGTCAAGTTCAAAGCATGAGATTATCCAATCCCCCTGAATTTAATAAAGAGCTGGTTTCTTTGAAATTTGTCATGAATGAGTCAAACTGAATTCTTAGCCAGATTTGCTCTGAGAGTTTTGGAGAGGAGCATCTATCTGCAAGCAAGAGCAGCATCTACAGCAGCTTTACCACTAAGAGTTTTGCTTTCCCCTCTCCCTTTTTTCTCGCTTCAGGACCATTATTTCCTGCTATGAGCTAGAAAAACATCTGTTCTGGGTGAAGATGGAAACATGGGACACTATTACTGTGCATTATTTGCCTTTTATTCAATCCATTTGATTGTCCATTCTGGCAAATTCAGGGCCAGCAGTCTATTTCGAAGTTCCCTAATTGTGAAAATTTCCCTCCACACATACTATTGCCTTTTTTTTCTTCATGTATTCTGCATGTGAGATTGCAGCAGTGATAAGCCTCTTTGCCATACTTGGATCTTGCTTAGAGCAACCAGTATGTGGGAGTTCAGAAAAGTTCAAGCTGCTCATTTCCCACAGCAATTTACCGACTCATGGAATGGAAGCTGCTAGGTCAATAAATATACATAGTCAGGTTGTTAGGCTTTGCACATAGAAATACAGGCCTAACTCAGTGAATGTCCAAAGCTGAATGATTGGATACTCTTGCACTCATCATTGCAGGTAACTTTTCAAATATTTATTCCTGAAATACTCCTGAGCTGTATTACTTTACAGTTAAAACTTTGCAGTTCCCTCCTGCCCCATGGAAAAAACCAGCTTGTACCAAATACTGATCTTGACTTACACAGATGTAGGATCCCCGGAGGTCCTGAGCATTGAACAGCAGCATCCAGGCTTCAGGTTGTACCAGCTGCTGCTGAGAAAGAGCTGTTAGTGGGTATCTGTTATTAAACCTTAGCAATGTGTTGAATGAAGATGGAGAAAAATGTCACTAGTTTTCCTGATCTCCCATTCCATCGCAAACCATATGTCCACTGCCATGTCTAGAAAAGAAGAGCCCTGGACATTCAGTCATTTCAAGTCCAAATTCTTTGACAGTGGTTGCTTCAATCACTGCTGCTCTCTGGTGGGATCTGATCCCTGTAAATGTCTCTTTCCATCCTCAGAAGCAGGTAAGTGATCTATTCCTGCTGGTTCAGCAGGGAATCCGCAAGCAGTCAGGCAGTTCCCTCTTCCCAAGGCAGACACTGGGAACTTACTCCACCAGTGAGGACTCCTATGAAACATCAGAATTAACCTCTGGGTCAGGATTTCCCTGTCTGTTTCTGCACACTCTCTAATTTTCCCTTTCTTTAAACCTAACTTAAGCTCCATCTCCAACATGTGACTGCTCACCTCCAAATATCTAAGTAATATGACAAGCACTGAAAAGTTTGTATATTTAATACTGTAACTGATCCTCATATCCTCTCTCTGGCTCTCGATGTGCCCATTGCCTTCTCCATTACTGCTTCTTATCACCACACATATTTATGCCTGTACATAGCATGACATTAATAAAATGAAAGCAACTACTTTAATCAGACTTTTTCTCTTTTCAGAGGCATCAGCATTTATACAGAAGAATGAGGAAGGAGAGCTTGCTCCATAGGCACTTTCATCCAGTGCTGCCGGATCCTGACCCAGCACTGGTGTGCAGAGCTGATCCTGGCAAGGGAAGCTGCCAGGCCACCCATCCACTTCAAGCCTACCTGAGATACCCGTCCTTACTTGACCCTAAAGCCACATTATCAGCACAATCCCCTGAAAATGGTAGAAGTGCTTGGTAATGGGAGCAATAGTACCAATAACATGTATTTTGTGTGATTTTTCACCAAGGATGGACCTGTTCCTCTAGATGGATTATTTTATTTACAGGGATAACCCCCCTGGGTTTTCATACTTCCTGCAAAGAGCAAGCAGTAGGTTAAAAAGCTCTTCTTCTCTCTAAACTTGTCTTCTAATCCCCCAGATGTGTTCTTAAAATTAAAATACACTTGCTTTCTTCTTTTATTGTGAAGTCACTCAATGATTAGCCTGCTGAAGACTTGTGAAAATTTTAATTCATACTAATGAGATGCAGTTCTGACTGCTATCTGTCAAAGAGAGTAGGAGAAAGTGGAGAAAATTGTATTTCTAAACAGGGATGGAAAAATGGAACCTCCTTGCCAGGAGCCTGGGCAAATCCCCTTCTGGAGCACAGCTGTCTGTGTCCAAGGTCAACCAGCCTCCACTGATAAGGGCTGCTGTGAAGAAACACAGAAGCACAGGCCTGCCCTCCTGCCTCCTGGCAGCTGTTTTTAGCTGAGGCTTTACCCCTGGCCCCACCTGTGCTGCAGTGATGTCTGTGCCCTGGCTGCTGCTGCTGTGGTTCTGACCCTGACTGGGTCAGACTCCTCCAGCTTAGCTTCTTGACTTGCCCTTGTACATGTCCTGTTTCTACAAACTTGCTTAGTGACCACCCATCTGTGTCTGATGCCACTTGCTGCCCTGGACCTAATCCTGCCCTGGCTTCTCAGCATCCTGGCCCCTTGTCAGGGAGGGCTCAGCTTTGCTGGCTGTGCTGACAGGGAGCAGCACTGTGCTCCTCATAGCACCCTGACTCATTCTTAGGCTTTCCAGAGAATGATTTAACCACATTCTCTAATATTGCCTTCAATTCAAAACCCAAGTGAAACTGAATTGCCTTGTGTGGCCACATGCTGAAGCTGTTTCTGCCCAGCTCATTATTTCCAATGAATAATAGCAGATCTGTCAATATTTGTATTGTATCTTCAGTAGAAGTCAGCTTGTCTAAGCTGAAGTCAATATCAACTACACTGATTCATGCTGGTTGAAAAATCTGTTCACATTTTCTAAACGCTTCAGTTAAGTTAAAACCCTTGCACCTTTAGAACAAGCAATATCCTGTGTTAATATCTCTGCGTTAATATTTTCCCATTATGCAGATCAGAGGCTCTAGGAATGACGTTAGCACTTTCCTTCAGCACCATTTACAGCTTTTGACAGCTTCCTGACATTGATAAAGCATGTTATGAGAAGCAGAGTCAGCAGGCTGAAGACACTGACTGGGTTATGTTTTTATTAAAAGCATTATTCAGCTGTCACACAATGTCACATGTAAATATCCCCATGACGTTCTAGCAAAGCAATGTCATATAAGCAAAAAGTCTCTGTTTCCCCTGTTGCCTTTGCTATAAGGATACCACACCAGCTGTAAGAGAAGGGAATGGGGGTCCTGAAGCTCAAATCCACCCCTCCTGGTTTGTGGGTGTTCCTGGGTTCCTGGGCACAGGACTCATGAATTCTCAAGCTGTATGAGAGGTGTTACCATCCAGATGGATATCTCAAAATCTAAGCAAATATTCAGAACCAGTATTTTCACTCAATTTTTCATGTGAATAAGTGCTGTCAGATTGATCTGAGTTATAAACTCATCTCTGAACTCAATTGTTACGTACTCTGTGGAGATTATCAGCTCTAGACTCAGTTGTGGTATACTCTGTGGAGATTATTCGGATATCTCCCATTGTGGTGTGCACCTCATGACAAGCAAAGACACCTCTTTGCATACTGGACTCACCATTAAAGCCATGTCTTGCGGAGGTACACCCTGACTAGTTCAGGATCTGATTATGTGTAGCTGTGCAAGCACAGGGCTCATCTGCAGTCTATATTTCTGCTGCTCCATGGCTAGATTGCAACCTGCAATTCAATTCCTCGCTGTACAGCTACATTACTGGAAATCCCAGAGTTAGGTACTGCAGAGCTGGCCTGGAGTAGCTGCAGCAATTGGCCCAGCAGGTCCTTCAGCCTGCCTTGACACAACAGGGTGATGGACAGCAATAGAGTTCCACAGCACCGTAGAACAGGATCACAGAATCACTTAGATTGGAAAGACCCTTAACATCATCAATCCCAATCATTAACCTAACATCACCAAGGTCACCACTAAACCCTGTCCACAAGTGCCACATCTTTTAAATACCTCCAGGGATAATGAATCAGTCGCTTTCCTGGGCAGCCTGTTCCAATGCTTCTTAACCTTTTCAGTGAAGAAATTTTTCCTAATAACCAGTCCAAACCTCTCCTGGTGCATCTTGAGGCCACTTCCTCTCATTCTGTCTCTTGTTACTTGAGAGAAGACACTCACTACCGCCTCCTTTCAGGCAGAGAGAGTAGAGCGTGATAAGATCCTTTCTGAGCCTCCTTTTCTCCAGGCTAAACAATCTCAGTTTCCTCAGCTGCCCCTCATAAGAGCTTTGTGCTCTAAAGCTTCATGTAAGTGTATATGTATATATATAATATATAATATTAATAAACAATAAAACAGTAAACAAATAAGTCTCTGTTTATTGCAGCATCACAACTAAAGACACAACGTGATTGACTGGGCCTTTCCATTTGCATTTGGAATTGTTTTGCCAGTAAAGATAATAGAAATAAGCTTGTAGGAGTGATATATAAAAATAGCAACTAATGGGTTTGGAAAACGAATTCTGAGCACAAGACATCAGATTTGTGATTAGCAGGTCCGGCATCTTGATGTGTAAGTGTAATATTTGGTGTTTTTTCTCACTGTCTCCCAGTTCTTGATTATGTATGCCATTCACCTCCATTTTTCCTCTTTTCTTTATGAAGTAGCATTAATTAAGCTGTTTTGACTCCAGCTTTTTGACATGATCTAGATGAGGACAGTACTGTGTCATTAGAACTGCCCAGAAGGCAGAAAGGTGAGTCTGAGGGCATGAAGCTCCCTCAAGCTTCTTGATGGGAAAAGAGAGTCAAAAGAATCAGAATTATATCAAATGCTATTTTAAAAACCATTTTCATAATTTTGGAGGCTTTATCTTGTCTTCAGCAGTGGCAATAAGGAGGCTGGAGTCTGGCCACTTACCACTGCTTACATACCCAGCACACACACGTCCATTAAGGCTGTGAAAGGGCACATTCTTGCTAATTCCTTTTAGTATTTATAGTTCTGTTGACTGTAAGGAAGAAAAGACAAGGTGCATAAAGGCAAGCCATATAAGAATCTTTATGAGAATGTCGCTGTTGTACCGAGGACGGCGTAAAGAACAACACAAGTCCAAGTGCAGGAATAAAATGGAATTATTTAATTAATTACAAACTCGTTTATATAACTTGGTTCACAAGAGTGGCTAAGGCTATTGGTCGCTTGACCATCCACCTCTCAGAGTGATTGGTGGAATGCTATGACACCCATTTCAAAATATTTTCTTCAGTGTACCATAGCAAGACTGTGCATAACAAGTTTGCACCTGTGAGATAAAGTCTTGGTTTTCAAAAACCTCTATACTGCTTTCAGCTAGCTTGCATTAGGAAGGAAAACTTCACAAGACACCACAGAAGCTGGAAAATTCCTCTGCTTCTAGCTTTTTAGTATCCACATGAGAAAGGAAGGCTGTTGGAGCTTTGTCTTTTTATCTCTCTGGCAATGCCACCTCGGAATATCTTCCTCCAGCTGCTGTCTTAAGGGTTGGTTGTGCTCTCTGGTCTGCTGTTCTCTCCTTTCTTCCTGTTCTCACGGGGGTGAAGGATCCATAGGGTTTGCAGGCTGGGGGGCTGCAAGCAATGCATGAAGAAGCAAGAAGGGAATTCACTGTCAGCAGACCAGACTGCTGAACTACAGCCCTGTAAAAATGCATTGCACAGCGCCTGGAGGTGCTCTGGGGGAAGCTCATAAACATCACATGGAGGGTGCTGGCATTTTCCCTGGCTTGATAAATAATTACATGCACCTTCCAAATGTTGTCCAAGGACAGTGAGACAGCGCAATGGCAGCAAGGTGGCAGCTGCTACACAAATGGGTCTCTGGAAGAGTCAGGCAGTCCAGGCAAGTAAAAGCCAAGGAAATCATCCATGTGTAAACTGACTTCCTAAACATCCACACCTTCTCTCATCACACGCTTTTGTGCAGAGAGATGGAGCACGTAAATAGGTGGAGTACTTATCATCAGCCAATTCGAGAGGATTGTTGCTTTGGTTTTGGTTTGGTTTTTTTTTGTGGGAGGGGGGCAGGGCTGAGCAGAAGCAGTGTACATCCTCTTTAAAAATGAAAGAAATGACCACTTAGAGACAGAGGAAGCTTTTCTAAAAGCTCTGTCTTCCCCTGCCCTTATTTATTATTTAGTTCTTCAGCTGACGTATTTAATACTTCAAGGCACTTAGAGACTTTAGTTTGAAAGAAATACTCTGCACAAAATCAAGCTTCCTCACAGGAGAAGGATACATCTTCAAATGTTAATTACTTTTTCACAATTAGACAAACCTCTTTTTTACTGGTCTGCTCAATACGGAAAAAGAATG
Source organism: Corvus hawaiiensis (assembly GCF_020740725.1). Taxonomy (NCBI): domain Eukaryota; kingdom Metazoa; phylum Chordata; class Aves; order Passeriformes; family Corvidae; genus Corvus; species Corvus hawaiiensis. Next base: position 15,607,043 of record NC_063238.1, on the reverse strand, counting down.
TGCGGCATGTCTTTAATCTCTTCAAGATACATGTTATACTCCCCTCTCATTTTCTGTTTTGAGAACACTGAAAACTTCACACCAGTGAGTTGACTCTGACTCTGTCTTGGTACACAGAAGAAGGGAATTAGTTGTGTTATCTGTGGTATTTTCTCTTAATGCTGGAGATACAGAGCCACATAGTGATTTACTTTATTAACCCTAAGGATAAACCATATAAGAACTGTAAAAGAAACTGTGGCCCTTGTCCTAGGCTATTTTATGTTGACAGCAGTAGATAATACATTAAGTTGAATGCACACTGAAGATATCATTATGTGCCATAATCACAAGAGAAATAAAAATGGAACAGAGACAACAGCCACAAATATTAGTTTTTCACCCAGAAAAGCAGGGTCTGGCTCCACGTTGAGCAAAAAAACCCTTCACATGCTTCTTTTCTTCAGCAAACCAACATATTGCTCATAAAGCTCCTCTGAAGACCTCGATTAAATGATTAATTACCACGAACCTGTGAATTGCAGGATATGCTGCCTTACAGCTTTTGAACTTACATACTCTGGTATGCCTTAGAACTACAGCACCTAGAGATCTCTGTGAGGGTAGGGGGGTTGTCATGCATTGATTTCTGGTTTTGAGTGGAAGGGAGTACATACAAATCCTTTCAGAAGAAGAAGGAAAAACAGGCAATCATCTGTTTCCTGAAACCTCCTCTTGTGTTTTGCATTCTCCCAGGGCTTTACAGAATGGATTAGGAGTTTGCCCTTGTAGCACCCCTTACTGCAGTGCAGAGTGTCATTAAATGTAACACGTCCCTGCTTTGAGCCAGGAGCTCAATGGACCCACCTGGAAGAGATTTAAAAGCACAAGGCTGTGACCAAAATTCTGGGTTGCATTGTGGGGTGCTGCCCTGCAGTGGGGTAGGTACATTGACATGCCTGGAATGACTTTCCCCCAAAGTCACAAAGGAAAGCCATCTTGCCAAGGGCACACTAGGAACACTTAACAGCCTCTGCTACCATGGAGGAAGCAGAATCTATACTGAAACCAAGTTTAGCTATTAGTCAGATTCATATCAGAAACAGACTATTTATTTAGTGAAGTAATGAGAATGAAGAATGTGTAATGAAAAATTACGATTTTGGAAGAGTAGGGGGAATTTCTCAGGCATAGGAGTTTCACAGATACTCACCCAGTTCACATTTATATATTGATCTGGAGAGCTGCTGCTGCTTCAGTGAGAACTGAGACTGAAATTCTCAAAGCATGAACTGAGCACAGCCTGAGGTCAAGAAGGAGCCGAGAGATGCAACTTTGGAATGAAGGTGTAAACACCTATATGTGGCCCAGCTAGTGCTGCAGGAGGGCAGGGTACTGCTTTAAGAGGCATAAATTCTCCTTTAGGTTAGTGGTCAGATAACTGCATGTGCCCTGCTTGCCATCAGCCAGCGGTGTGGCTTTATTGCAGCTTACATGCACAAGCCTCAGCGAATGCATGGACAATCAAGAATGCCCTCATACTTGCCTTTAGCACATGCAGCAATGCATAATTCAGACACAAAACCTACAGGCTGTTGCAAATGAAACAAGTACAGTCATTTTCTTTTTGAAGGGAAAAACCTAAAACTAAAACCCACTTGGGCTGGGGACTGACTGATGTCTGACTTCACAGAACCACATCTGTGCCTCCTTACTGCTGCTGATGGGCAGAGAAGTGGCTGCCCCATTTTTGTAAAGTTCTGGTGGAGGTTTAGGTTCACTGAGAAACTGGATAAACCCTGTGCTGCTTTTAAACAAATAGATATGTTGTGGGAAAAGAAGGGAGGAGACTTGCTTTATCTGCTGAAATTGAAAGTATGGTCTGTCTTTTTGGGGGAAATTTCAAGGCATGATTTTTGCAAGGAGTTTCAAAGTGAGCTTTATAAGATCAGGTAGGAACTATGTTAAGACGTAGCATTGTTGGCTTCACAAGAGTCTGGAGGAAAAACTAACTTGCATGAGTTATATCTGATTTGTGCATCTCTTCTTGGAAACATTTCTGAGTGAGACTGTAATGGAACTGCCTACTCATTCTAATAATGGCAGCAGGGAGTAGACAGTGTTACAAGTAAAATATTGATGAGATGAATGAAAGTTTAATCTCTGTGTTTTTAGTCTAATTTTTCGCTCTTATTTTCCTTTACATTTTCTATCTCAGTGGAATGCCTTGTCAAGGAAAACAGCTATATACTTAGAAGCCTGAAACACAGATTATGTCTCTTCAAGAGGCTAGATGCTACATTATCGAGGAACTATGAGCCTTGACTTCTTGTTTGTTAAATGGGTAAGGCAAAAATGTCTGAGGGAACTCGAAAGGCTGGAGTCCCATGGCTTCTGTTATGCAAGAGAGCAAGCTTTCCCATTAGTCTTCTTCTGCCTGTAAAATACATGAACAATTTGCAGCAATTTTAGTTAATTTGATCATTGCTTTTTTTTCTTCCCTTGTAACCTTGTAATTGCATTCCTACATATCTCTTCTGGCCCCAGATCCACTTTTTTTTTTTTTGTTTGCTTCTAAAAATAATAAATAATACTTGTGTTATGGTATATGAGTAAAAAAGTGGAGCTGGTAGTACATAGTCATCTCACAAGAGCATACTGAAAATTAACTACAATTTGAACCTAGATCCTCTGGCTCTTAATTACCATGTAGTAACTGTACAGCACTGCAGCCCTAAAAATAATTTAGTAATGAGTTACTGAAGACATGACCTCATTTAATTCCCAGAATAATTTTAGAATGTGAAAATGTTCAATTTAATCTCTTTTCTGAAATAGAATAATTGTGACTAACTAATTAGCAGCAGTTAATTGACATGGATTTAGTTTAGCTAAAGCTTTATCTACAGTATAATTTACTACAGCAATAAAGCTTGCTGCAGATGATGACGTGTGGTAAAAAGAAAAGTCTGTGCTCCCCAATCGATATATTTGTGTCATAACTGGAAACAGCTAGAAGGCTTGAGAGTAATTCATCACATCATTCCTGGAGCTATAATTAAGCAAATGCTATCAAATATTAGTTGTGGTACAAGGTAAATAGGTAATGAGAAGTTAGAAACATTTCTTCTGCTCACAACTGAAAGTAGCAGGGGTGGGGAGAGGGGGGAAAGAGAAATTTAAGGTATTCAGAGATATACATTTACAGCATTCATGCATCTGTGTGCACATCTATGCTCAATTTCTTGTATCTCATGCAAAATAAGATGTGTTAGGAGATTTGGGTGACTTAATTAGAATAAGCACGTAGGTACTCTTCCTTCATTGGGAAATAATGAAATAACCGAGACCGGCAAATTCCAAAGTCATGAGGTGTTCTAGCCCTCCCTCTAGTGCCTCTGTAGCAGATTTAACACGGGATTTGAATTATATATTTACTTACTTATTTATTTAAAATTTTTACGTCCCACCCCAAGTCCTTTTATCCACATTTACCAGCATCTGTACACAGTGGCTGTCAAAAGCTGCTATAGGTGGGAGGCACAAACTCCCAGCTAACAGTCTTTTGTATGCACCCACTCAGATTAGTTACAGGCAACAAGCTCATGCAGGCAGTTGAAGTTTGGTCCTTGATGGAAGGTTTAGTTCCTATAAGGATTTTGGGATTTGGCACTGGACAAATGACAGTCTCACAGCTAGCTGACCACTGTGGAATGCTCATGGAGGCTTCTCTATGGTGGTCTACTCAGCTGAAGACCTCCAAGTTCTTTTGGAGGCACCTCCAACAATCCTGTCCTTAATGTATTCTCACTCAAATGCTTAGAACTGCAGGGTGTTCAGCATTTAACCAGTTCAGGATTGGTTTCAAAAGTGGCCTTGGGCTTGGAGACACTCAGTCATTTAAAGAGGTGGGAAGGCATCCACAGATATTTTCAGCAACATGCTGCACTTTGCTTGTGGTGAGGTGGGAGCCCATGGAATTTTAGAACTCCACTAGGCATCTGCTTATCTATCCCAGTGGCTACCCAGGTATGACCTTGACCTATAGACACTAAGAGGTGGGAAGGATTTATTTCCACAAAAGAGTTTTAGCAAGAAATAAATGAGTCAAAACTACAAACTCGTTGACTTGTGAGTCAGCTGATGCTGGCCTAAAAAGGTTCTTACACGTTCAGTGTCTCTTTTTGATGGTACTGTTAATTTGGCATAGGCAGATCTGATTTTAGGGACTTTTAATGCTTCCTCAGGTGGGACATATTGCATACCATTTCTGATCCAATGTATGTACCTCTTTGGCTGCCAGGACTTTGATACAGTACATGCTTTCTGGGTTATGTTTGGTGCATCAGACAATAACACAGAGGGAGGGAGTGTGCTTACTTGTCTGTTTTCCTTCCACTAATATCCCAGTGATATTCACTTGGCATATGGTAAATATAGGTTCATTACAGTTTTTATTTACCTGCTTTTCTGGTGGTTCAGAACACATATGTGTCTTCTGCTAAAGGAGTTCTGATTTTTTACATGTTGCAAGAGTGCCCAAGCCAGAGGTTATGAGGAAGAGGGTATGAGGTGAGCCAGAGAACAGTGTGCATTCCACTCTGCCCTCAGGGCTGTTGTGTGGGGAGGAAAAAAAACCCTCTGTGCTTAGCTACATCACACTGAATATTTATAAATGTGCTTAGACGAACACAACTGAGCAACAAGGCTCTTCTCTCACTAAAATTGAATATCACACTCTTTTGTGAACTTTTTTTATATGCACTGGAACCATTTCCATTTCTGAAACTGATCCTAACCTGTGGCAGAGTGCTTCCCCCTGAGCCTGGGGCAGGTTTATGGGAGCTAAGAGCTTAATTCTCTGCCTAGAAGAGGTAATTGAACTGAGGTTTAGCTCAACAAAATCATTCTAGGCTCCTGAAAGAAGCCAAGCCAATGGTGCTCTTCTGCTGCATTTTGAAAAAAACCCGCAAATAAATTGGTACTCTTAAGCATATATTCTTCAATGACCTTGGCAGTATTAATTCTCTGAAACCTTGGCTTATGTTCACTTCTGACTGCCTTGCCAGTTATTTTCAATAAACAGATGATCTAGGGGGAATGTATTTTAAAACTGGGCTCTGACTCCACAGCGGGAGACCAAGCCTATCAATACGGCAGAGCGCTGGGAAGGCTCCAGGGTTGTGAGTGGGAAATGAAATTTGGCACACAGCCATAATGTGAGGTACTTCTGTGTTTGCTGCTCTGCTTGTATTCCCTGGCAATAAACAACCCTTGCACAGGACAGGCCCAGTACCACTCAGGACAAAGTATTTTCAAGTCCTGTATTTAGGTGGTTCAAAGTTCTAATAGGCTTGCCTTCTATAGAATCATAGAATGGCTTGGGTTGGAAGGGACCTTAAAGACCATCTAGTTCCACCCCCCCCGCCATGGACAAGGGTACCTTCCACTAGACCAGGCTGCTATACAGGTACGTGTTTGTTTTTATTTTTATAACTGATCAGAGGAAACAAGAAGTCACAGGCACTGAGCTCAGTATACTCCTAGTCCCATTGTCCTACACTTCTGTCCTTTTTCATAGACACAGCAGGACCTTCAGGACAAATTCAGTCTTTTCTTCTCAGTTAATGTGTTTATGTTCTGTGATTATAATTGGAGCCCGTAGGCAATATTCAACATTTAACAGGCTTTGGTTTGAGTAACAGATGCTTGTTACAACAATTCCATCTCGTTGCTAATCAGGGCAATGTGTGAAAAGGCAATACATCATTGTATTTGGAAATGGGGGGTTTTGAGCGTCTCACATCTAAAATTTTTCTGGGCAGGACATCTAGGGACATGGTTGGGATCTAATATCACATGTAGGCCCATTACTACTTTGAGAGGGCCACAGCTGCTAGGGAAATTGAACAGCAGAGTATCCTAGCAGGCCTGGGAAGGGGGGATTTCTAAGCTTAGACACTGAGTTCAGCAAACTGGGAGCAAGACTGTGCATTCAGGCTACACTTGCATTGAACAGAGCATTCCCCAGCTGTGTGGGTCAGCGAATCAGCAGTGCTCCGCTCCACTCAGACTCAGGTGGGCTGGTGGCAGTGTCGCTAGCAGAGGGTACTGAATCAGCTGTACAGGTAGTAGTCCTTTCCTGACGGCTAGCTCTTGCTTTTTTGGATGTGCTAGTGAAATATCCCTTCCCCTGCAAGAGGCAGTGAGATGCTGACAGCTTCACTGCCCTGCAAGTTGGTTCTTGACAGGCATTTAAGAGCCCCCAGGGCTGCTGCTAGTGAAAAGTACCTGCAAAGGAGGGCAAATTTTATTGCTACTGATATTCTTCCACTGTGATTACAGATGATGGATCACATATCAGCTGGTCAGTGGGAAAGCTTGGGACTTCAAGTGGAGTACTGTGGGGAAAAAAATCTATTTTTTTAAAAAATAAAAGCAGTTGTACCCTTTCAAATATCTATTTGAATTTACTTTTTGAAACAGTCATAAAACATATCTGAGATATGTGGGATGAGTTTGTGTTGAGAGTCATATATTTGGGGAAAAATATAAACATTGAGGGATATATTGTGATTGACTTCCTATTTTTATGATACCACTCTAACAACCTCCTGCTGCAAGTATGCATATCCTATAAACTCACTTTCCCTTACCCTAGCAAAAGCTCACGTTCCTCAGCTGCCTTGTAGATTGAAAAACTACCTGGATTTGCTGCTGCTCTTTGTTATCCAAAGCAAGGACATCCTGAGTTGGCACCTCATGACTCTCTATTGTGCTCTGCTTTAGCATGTGACCATGCATGCTGAACACTGGGAACAATTTGGCTATTCACACAGCCCTGCCATGGAGGCCTTGCCACCCATTCTGCACAAACATTGATCTTTTCAAACAATCAAATCCATAGATGTCAAGGCCAGGGATTTGAAAAGGGTGAAGCAAAGGATCTATTTGGTAGCTTAATACTCTCGGTAAGGCAGCCTGCTGATCAAAGTGCATAATGAAAACTTCTCTGCACTTAATGATATTTTCATAGAAAGAGGTATGATTGCAGCTAGGATTGCAGCCAGGACAGTTGTTGGTTTTCTTTTCAGCTGCTGAAGTCTGTTTAAAGCAGCCACGACCAGCTTGCCTGGTGGAAATGCTGATGAGTCTTGCAGGGCAATCTCTAAAGTGAATATAAAATCACAGTTTAACTTCTGAAATGCAGTACAATTTGTGTGGGTGGGTATATTTCGATATACAAACAGAAAGAAGATTCCACAGCAGCACAAAGGTGTTGGAGCATGTCCAGAGAAGGACACAAGGTGGTGAAGGGTCTGGAGCACAAGTCTTGTGAGGGGTGGTTGAAGAAACTAGGGTTGTTTAGCCTGGAGAAAGGGAGGCTCAGGGGTGATCTGATCACTCTCTACAACTACCTGAAAGGAAGCTGTAGCCAGGTGGAGATCTGCCTCTTGTCCCAGGCAACCAGTAACAGGACAAGAGAAGACAGTCTTAAGCTCTGCTAAGGGTGGTTTAGGTTGGACATTAGGAAGAACTTTTTCGCTGAAATGGTGATTAGACATGAGAATGGGCTGCCCAGGGAGGTGGCGGAGTCAGCGTCCCTGCGGGTGTTTAAGTAAAGACGGGATTTGGCACTTAGTGCTATGGTCTAGTTGACAAGCTGGTGTTTGGTCATAGGTTGGACTGGATGATCTCAGAGGTCTTTTCCAACCTAACTGATTCTGTGAGCTGGATCTCTTCGGTGGTAGCTTCCTCCTGCCCGTCGCACCAGCTGCGGGCAGTAGGTTGGTTGTGCGTCTCCGCACCGAGCCGGTGCCAGGACGTGTCAGCCAGCACAAGGCAGCACCGGCCTGGGGCACGCAGCTCCGAGGTGCAGCAGCACTGCAGACCCTGGCGCTGCCCTGGAGCCAGGATACAGGCGGTGAGGGGCTGACCGAGGGGCAGGCTCGGGGGCTGCTCACCTGCGCGGGCCGGGGCGGGCCGGGGCCGCGGTGCTCGCTCACCTGGGCGGGACGCGCCGCTGAGTGACGGGCGGCGGCCCCGCCCCGCGGGCACGGGCGGCGCCTCCGCTGCCAGCCAGGCGCCGGCGGGGGCGGGCGTCGAGCCGAGCCGAGCCGAGCCGAGCCGAGCCGAGCCGGGCTGGGCCGGGCCGGGGCAGCCGCGACGGGCACCGGGACGGGCGCGGGGCCGCCATGGAGCCCCCGAGGGACCAAGGTAGAGCGGGGGGTGGGCGCTGCCGCTGCGCCTCGGGCGGGTGGCGGTGCTGGCGTTGGCGCTGGTGCGGCGGGGACGGCGGTGGCTCTCGCAGCCCTTGGCTGCTCGGCCCGGACCTGCCCTGCCCTGCCCAGCCCAGCCCAGCCCTGCCCTGCCCTGCCGGGCCGGGCAGCGCTAGGGGTCGGGGCGGTGCGGGAGAGGCTCGCCCCGGCCTGGGCAAGGCTGCGCCGGCCGTCGGCTCGGGAAAGGCGGAACCGGGGCCGGGCGGCGGAGCACGGGGCGGCTGCCGGGCCCCCCAGGCGCGGATGCGCGGGCAGCGCATCCCGGCCTTCCCTCGGCGCTTCGTGGGCAGAATAAACTTTCTGCTTGCGCCCTGCGGTAAAAGTAAAGCTCTTCCATTTTACGAGTGTGCAACTTTTGATTGACCAGCGCTGTTCGCAGGGTTTGTTCCCTTTTAATTCTCTCCAGCCCAGGGTTGCCCCGCAGCTGGCAGCTCCGTTTGGGCAGCTGCCTCTCGGCCCCTGAGCGGCAGCAGGGCTGGCGCCTCTGTGGCGCTTCACTGGTGTGCATTTTGCCTGGGAAGACTGTTGTCCTACCTGCCATGGTTGCAACACTCTTCCTAAAACTTTATGGTTTATTGAAAACCAAAAACCTTGGGACTGCTTGCCAAAGAGAGCAGTTGGTGCTCTGATGAAAACTGACCCGAAGGCAGGCAAAGCACGTTCTCTTGCTGTATAACCTTATCCCACAGAGGTGTATTAGATTTATCTAACCCATTCATAGATCAGTTGGAGCCTTTTATATGGTGTGGTACTGAACTACACGCCAGCTGCTTTCCACTAGACGAAGTAGGGCAGGCTGGGGTCACTAAGTTACCTGCAGTAAGCTGGCAGGGCTGCTTGGTTAGCTCTGTGTCTGTGCCCTTGGGCTGATTTCATTCAGGGTTTTCCTGCTTGTCATGCTGGGGATGGCAGGAAGCATGCAGTTGTGGCGGCTGGAGTGTTGGAGGGGCTCGAGCTTCTGGGAATGTACCCCTGACTCTGCCACGGTCAAGCTCTGTGCTCTGCCAGGTGAGCTGGTCTGGGCACCAGCCTTGATTTGCTCCCAGTTACACACAGCCAAAACACACAGTTAAGTGTTTCGAGACTTGTATAGTATACTCGTACAATTAACAATGACTTCTGAGTTTCTCTGTACCTAGAGAAAAGGTCAAGGCATCTTTGCCTGACCAGAAGGTATAATCTGGTGAGGGGCTGAACCTCCTCAGGGAGTTTCCTTCAACCATTTTGAAGTCCTGTGTCTATTAAATAAAAAAAAAAAAAACAAGCCAATCAACGACAAAAAAAAAAGGAAAGAAAACAACCACCAAACCCTGTTTTTGGGTACTAATAAACAGTATTGTGCCAGAAAATAGCACAACTGTCAGTCCGATCAGAATTTTAATTCCAACTGCAGGAGCATTAAAACTGGTGTCAATATTTGTCCCAAAGTTCTTGAGGCTTTTTTATAAAAAAGCAAAGGTCCTTATTGCAACTGCAGGGTCTTGAACAACTTCTGATGGAAAAGGAGGGTAAAATAACATGATCTTTTGAAAAACTGTAGTGACAGTCCTGACACTTAGTAGAGGTTTGTTTTGTTATTTTACTCACTTCTGTTATAAATGGCTTCCTACAAAGAGGGTATTGCACCTCAGGATGTTTATCGGAATAGTGTACCTAGTGTGATGTAAGGGACTGTTACAGAGCAAACATGGTGCAACACCTTCTTCCTCTGCCTTCTTTTTGGAGTGATTATGCTGTTTTCTGTTCATGCTGAGGGGGAGATCTGCAGGTACAATGGGAAAATCTAGAATAGTCAACATACTTGTGCCAGTTAATTAATGGCTTCTAATACCTTGCCAATTAGACTTCAAAGACCACTTTCCTTGGCAAACTGGAGTGCTTGCATTGGCAGCTCTGCTCGATGATACAATATTATTACTCACTAAAGCCAATGTATGTGGTTAAAGTCCAGGCTGCCAGGTCCTGTCTCTGGGGCTGGCTTGGATTGCCTCTTTTAATCAGAAATTAAGTTGCTTAAAATTGCAAGTCAGAGGTTGCACATTCTGTTGTTACGATGACAGCTTTCTCAGACAGCAAAAGTTAGGAGGTAGGAAGAAAATCTGGATTATGGTTAAGACTGCAGCCAAACTGGACAAGGATAATGTTCCAGGTGTAGAATGTGCTGAAGTCTCTCCTCTCTCGAGCAGTCAGGTTTGGCAGCAGTCCTTAAAAAGTTGTTCCTAGCCTACCACTAGCAGGATCAGAACCACTGAGCAACTTTTCACTTGAAATGTCTTCGTTTTCAGCAAAGGGATATTTGGACTGGCTCTGTGGCTCCGTGTGATTCTCGATGCACTCCAAAGGCTCGGAGCCTCTTGCTCTGTGATTACAGGTGCCAAAGCAGTAGTGTTGGCTCAAGCCAAATGGATATAATATTATCCTGAGATGAGGAGTCCCTTGTTCTGTTGCTTTGCTTTAACTTGTCATGAACAAAAATCTGATTCACTGTATGGACTTAGTTGCTGAATAGATTAATAACTGCAGTTGTGCTTTCACAAAGATGCTGCTGTCCCCTCTGCCTCCCTACTCCCCTCCCCCCTCCCCCCCCAAAAAAGTGAAACCACAACTACACCTGATTATGCTTGCAAAAAGAGTCTCTCTCTGGCTTGCCACTGTTACTGTTAGTGCTCATACAGTTTACCAGTGGAAGAATATGGATGAAGCTGCCCCTACAGTGGATTGTGCCAGTGAGCGGTCTCACGAACACATGCACCACAGCACAGTTATATAGTAATGATCCATCTCTGATGTTATGTTCAGGGGTTCCTCTTATGCTTCAGCAACGCTTCACTTATGTAACCTGGTGTCTTTCAAAATCTTCAGGCTTTTGTGGTACTTAAAAGGAGTCCCAAAACACTACATGTGATTTCTTGAGAGACTATGTAAGCCTTTCTTTTCCTAGAGCCTTGACTTGCACTTTTGGGGCTGACAGAATGGACTTTAATGTTATTTTTTTGTGCAGAAAGAACTTGTTGCTGGCAGTAGCATAACATTTCCCCCATTGTCCCATTGGACAAAGCTGCACCTTTTCCTACTGCTTTATTTGTTTTCTTATCACTAGGTACTTGCAGTACTGTAGGTATGATTTTTTTTTTTTCACTTAATGTGCAATTGTGAAATCAAACACTTGTAAGTAAATACAAGTGGACAGCTGTTGTGGGAACTGCAAAGGAAGAATGATTTCACTGAGCTGAGTGTCTGTAATGGTGACTTGAAGATGACAAAAATATCAGAAGACTTACACGAGTAGGTCCCTTGAACAGCAGCATGCCCTCATTTCTTTTGCATGAAAAACTGTATTGGGGGGGTTGAAATCTTGTTCTGACTCAGGCTGGGGGTCCTGACTTGATGGGGTGGCATAACGTGAGTTATTTGATGGTGTTGCTGTCCTCCTCTCTAAGCCAGTGCATGAATGAGGTATGGAAATGTGGGGGATCTGTGCGCTGTGTTGGAGGGATGCTGGAGCAGCTGATGCACAACTGTTGGGTGGGCAGCTGGAGGCTGGAGCAGTGTCAGCTGTTCTGCCTTCCTGCAGTGCGTGAGCATTGAAGGGTAACTTGAACTCTTCATTCTTGCTCACACCCACTTCAGTAGGATATGGAGGAGGGGGCCAGCCCAGTGGCCCAACTGTGGAAGGAATCTGTGGCTTGTGGTATGCATGGATGTTTATCCCTGTTCCCTACAATGAACACTGTCACAAGCAGGCAGTACAGTCTTTCACTCAGCCAGAGTAAGGTCTGCTCTCGGACATTTTGGCGCAGGGAAAGCTTAGCTAAGGATCTATGTTCTTTGATCCTCCAATGAGGCCAAGCTGTAACTGCTCGGGTCTTTTAAAATCCGACATGAAACTGATGCAATTCCTTTTTGTTCCAGTTTCCCATACTTAGAAGCAGCCCATGGGTTCCTCTTTCTCCCACTGCAAATGCCCTCCAAAGCAATGGGAGGCCTTGGAGGCTCAGGCTGACGTTGCTGGCCTGAAATAAAGCACCGCACCTTGGCTTTGGTGTGAGACTGTGCTGGTGCAGGCTGAGCAAGCACCTGCTCTGCTTGATCTGGGTGCTTTGTGGGTAAAGCGGGAACAGCTGGTTTTCATGGCTGACAGTTGGCTGCCATATGTTAACACCTCTCCTGGCCTGGGCACGAGTGCTATTGAGCTGCTGTGAGCTGTGCCTGGAGGCTGCAGAGCACAGCCCCTTCCATCTGCAGGGGCTGTCAGTAACCACATAGTGCACTACTCTGCCTTGGGAATGTTATCTCTATTCATTTTTATCTCATTCGTATCTCTATTCATGCTCCTGTCTATCTTGTATGTACATTTTTTCCCCTTGTCTTCTACAGCTGCTGAATACAGCAGCCTTTGACTAACAACCTCAGCTTTGTGAGCCAGCTGTTAGTATAGTCCCAGAAGGAGCTGGGTGATGAAGGAAGTGAGTGTTGGGGCTTCTGATGCTTTCTGCCATGCACTGACCCTGCTGGGTGAGGACATCCCAAAAGCTGCTTTGGCTGACCTGAGTGTTGTAAAGGCTGGGGAGGCTTTGTCCTCTTTCTTCACAACTATTTGCTCCTTTAACAGGAAGGTGTCCTGGCAGTTTTTATTGGCAGGGAGTCCCTCAGCTGGTACCGAGAAGTCTTGCAGGAAGATGAGGGACTAGAGTTTCTGTGTAAAATCAGGGAGCTGTTTGTGGATTGCTGATTCCTGAGGGTGCTGGACATTGCTGCAGGTAAGGGAGGTTATGTGCTGTATCTCTTCAAAAAGTGATGTTTCCATGGCAGCAGACACAGTGCAGGGAGTCTTCTTGAAAGCCAATGTTTTCTTGAGCAATTTTCAAAAGAAAATAACCCAAACTCCTCCCTTCTTAGTTTAATAGGAGAGAGCAGCAGTGTCATTTGCTGAGACCTGTGCAGCAGACACCTGGTGAGTGTGGGGTTTTTGTGCTTTTACGAGATGCTCACCTCCAGGTAGGAGGATGATGACCCTGCTGTTGCCTCCACTGGAGTCTTTGTAATATGGGCACTTCTGATTTGAGATTTGCTGTGTGGAGGAAGGGAGGTGTTTACCCTTGTTCTTTGGATATCCTGCAGTGAGTAAGCAGAAAAATGTCAAACAAAGGGTGACTAAAAGGGAAAGCAAGCATTAAGTGAGATTAAGTACTAAATTGAAATGCTCTTGTTCAGCCAACACTGTCACTTTGTGTCAGCTTCAATTTAAGTCTCCAGAGGGACAGCTTTCTCTCCTGTTAAATGTAGTGACTGTCTTCAAAATTGCTCATATTTGGGTGTGTTAGCCAGAGTGATTTGGAACCTTCACTCAAAAACCTTGTGTTAGAAGACAGTCTTTCTACTGAAAGCCTTCTCTTTTGAAAAGGGCTGCAGTAACAGACCAGCTACCCAGAACTTTCTAATCTGGATCTCTCCTGAAGGTTCGGTGTCACTCCTGCCATTTCTTCTTACTCATCTTCCTCCTCTTCCTCTGGTTAAAGGAGCAGAAGTGAAAGAATATGTAGCTGTGTGTTGGCTTTGGCCATCTGGCAGGATGATACCATGAGCCAGGCTAACTGGTCTGGAGCATCCTTGCCCTGCTATGAAAACACTTATTTCTGGCAGAGGTGTAGATGGCTGTATGGATTTTCTGCTAGTGCAAGTACAAGTGGTGGCAGTCAGCTGCATGAGTCTGCAGCCACTTGTCCGGGGGTGTGGTGGGGGGAGCAGCACAGCACTGTCTGCCAGCAAATGCTGGTGCGTGGAAAAATGCTCATTGTGCTGTTACTTGCTCCTGAGCAGAAAGGGGTGGATTGATGCTATCTAGAGGGAAAGCAGCAGTTCTATTGTGGTGTGAATACTGTCACTGAAAGAGGCAGCTTTCCTGTTTTGCAAGCTGACTTCTCTATTCCAGAGTATGAGAGCAATAAGTGTCCTTGGATGCTGACTGACAGTGGAGTGGCCCAGCAGATGCTGCCTTGGCCAAGCCTGGAATGCTCCCTTTTCTCTAGAACTGAGGTCTATAGGAATGTGCTGTGCCACATGTGGTTTGGAGTGACAGGCTTCTGAACTGCCCCTCTCCTGCTGGTAGCCTCCCAGCAGAACAACAAATGTGTGCTGTGCTTGAAAACTTCATAGATAAAGAGGAAGCACACTTTGTGTGAGTACATGGAAAGAAAACCTGTTTATTGTGTAATTGAAACGTTAACAATCTAATTAAAGAATTAGTTTAGAAAGACTATTATGCAGATGAAGCTTTAGTAATAATAAAGGTAGCATACAAACTTAGTTTCTGTACCTTTTTCTTGGTGTCTTACTCATCCTTCCCCTGGCTTCTGGGGCTGTTAGTATCATTTTGGTGGTGGCAGGGGTATTAGAGCAAGTTGTCATATTGTGACTCCTTTTCTGAGAGGCGTAGGATATTGGTGGTTTCTTCCTCACTGTGGGATCCACTGGAATCCTTCTGTTCTGTTTAGTTTTTACAGATCTTTCTTTCATTGCTTTGCAAGCTCCATGTTACATCCAAATCTATTATATAAAGTGCCTTTTATATATGTTAGATATTATTCCTTTGCTCTCTGTTATCTATGTTATAAGATAGTCTTGTCCAACTGCACATCTCCTCTGGTGACTTTCTTACAGCTGTGGGATCTCCATTGTCAGCCCTGTGCCCTCTTACTTGTACCATGCCTGTATTCTCACACCCTGTGTCTCTGCTCTGAGACAGGCCAAGTAAAACAAAGCTGCAGGCAAATCAAGAAGGGTTGAGACAGAGCAAGCCTGACAAGTCTCTAGTCCTGGGGCCTTGCAAGCTCGGCTCAAAGCTTATGTCCTGTCACTAGCAATGGCAGTGTTGTACTGTGGAGTAACAAAGAGGCTGGGGAGCCCCTGCAGCTTGCTTGGGGTGATGGGTGAGGCAAGCAGAGGCAGAACAGCAGGTATTTTTCCTGTTTTGCTTTCCCTTGTCTAGCAGCTAGAGGGAAGTGGCGCTTCATCAGAACCCCCTAACCCTTGGATAGAGATGAAAAGATGTGCCAAGGGAGGCGACCTGGGCCGGAGTTGGTGTTTTCAGACAGGTGCTCCTCCTGTGCTTTGCTAGGATTAGAGCCCATGCTTGGCAGTGATGTTGGTTCACGAGAAAAACCTGAAAAAGGTTGAAAACAAAGCTGTGTAAGTAATGTTTCTTAACTGCTCTTTAGGCTGGCAAAGCTGTGTAGCATTGGGAATGTTGCTTGTGTCTGTTTGGTGGTGTTTACTTTTTGCCTAAAGTACTCTAATTAAACTATTAGCAGGGGTCCCAAGATGAGCAAGAAGTGATCCTACTTATCTCTCTATTTTTTCTCTGCCTAAATGTGTATCACATCATGACATTAGAAAGTCTTGGTTAATTTGATCAGGATAGCAGAATTTGAAAGAAACTCCCCTTCTGCTTCCACTCGAGTCATCTCTGTCTGATGTTCATTGCAGTGTTCTACAACAATCCAGTCCCTGGGAATAACATACAGTATTGGACATTTGCAGCTGCTGCCAGGACGGGCTGCCTTTGAAGAAGGCAATTTCACTGAACTTGCATCTTCTGATACCTTGTAGTCTCTGCAGAGTGTATCAGAGTCCTGATGTGTCCCTTGCTTTTCCTCACACAGGTTCCTGGGAATGGAACTGTGCAAGGACTTGCCTATAAGCAACTTTAAAGAAGCTGTCCTTTAAGTGGGAACCAGTACTTCCTACTCAAAAGAAGGGTCAGGGTTATGAAATGGGCACAGCTCACACTGGCTGGAGTGCACCTTTCTCTCTAGTGTCTGTATTGTTCTGCAGAAGAGAAGTCCCTTCAGCACATCTCAAAAGTGTTTTGCCTACATCTGAGGAGTCTTGAGAAGCAGGCTGAAGGCAGAGCAGAAAGCCCCCAGATCAATCACTGTTTTTGACTTGCTGACTGCTCGGTGTGCTTTGATGACTGCTGGCAGAGGTTAGTTCTGTGCCTGCACACAGACAGGCCTCGGTGTGCGTGAGCGGATCACACGCCGCTGTGCAGGCTGTTTCCATAGCACCAAAAAAATCTGCGCCAAGCAGTCCCTGAAGAGGTTTTGCTGAGCGGCTGACGTGCATTCAGGGATGAGGAGCATCAGAAGTAGTACCAGACTAGGCATGGGGTAGGAATGGAGCCTGCTTTAAATATTGACTTTCCTGTTGCCAGATGTCACAGTCTTGGCAGAAGGAAAACAGGCTGTTTTACTGCAGTGTGCTTTGCTTGGAGCTATGAGCTCTGAAAAGCACCATTCATGCTCTGTTTCATCTCCTCAACAAGCTATTTGCAGTGTTGTGCTCCAAAACTGTTTTTTTAACAGGGAGTTTGTTCTTGAGCAAAAGGAAAGACCTGAAATGACTTCTGGTCTTTCTCTTAAGACTTCTCTGGTGCCTGTGTGGGAGTTATGTTTTACCTTCTTGTGCTCTGAGTTGTGACAAGCCTTTGTGTCTGCTGCCTGGGCAGACTCTTCAGGCGCTCTGCAGCTCTGGTATCCCAAGTATGTCTGTATGGGCCCTCAAGAAAGGGGTGGGTCCACCTGCTGTGTTCAGAGCATTGCCATGTGGCCTGTCACCACCTCTGCAGACACTTGAAGGAACAGGGAACACAACCTCCTGCAGAGGACCCCAAAGAGAACTGTCTGGAGAAGGCCACAACCCCAGCTTGCCATTGTCTGAAATGGTGTTGTGCTGCTGCTTGCCAAGCAGGTGTTCATCCCTGATCTTCTTGTTGAGCAAGACTGAGCACATTGTGGGTCTGGCTCCCTACTTCTTCCAGGTCTCAGGCCATAGTTGGATCCCTGCACACTATCTTTTCACACCAGCTCCTGGTCCAGGGTGTGTGGGGACCTCAGCCCCAAGCTTGGGCTGGGGAGATGTATCCCAAAACCAGATTAGGATGTGCTGGGGGGATCCTGTGTGTCATAGAAGTTGTTTATGTAGTTTAACTGCCAAAAGCTCTACTGCACTTCTAGCTGACTGCTACTGTCATATGATTTAAGTGCAGTAATTTGGAAGGAGGGGAAGACTCTGAAATATTACTGTTATTTTCTCCAATAAAGCAGTCCTTAACTGCAGTAAAGGTGTGTTTTAGACACCCACTCTAAATCTCCTTGTCTGAAAATTCTGATGAAGGAATAAACAGTCACTGCTACCATTTAAATAACTGTTTATAGCAATCAGTCTTAAATACTAGCCTTCCCTAAAATACATTTGAATTTCTTAGTGCACTTCTAGTAAATGCTGAAGTACAACAGAGACACCTGTCTGTACTTTGTCAACTGCTACTTGAGCTTTGTACATCGATCTCATTAACACTTTATGTAGCAGAACTAGTGTGAACACTAAGCAGGTAGTAGTACACTTCTTTGGAAAAGTAAAATTCAGTGGCTGAATGTCTCTTTTTGAATATAGCCTTGGTTTTTAGATGCAAACAAATCTTGCTTTCCTGTCCTTCAGGTTAATCTTTAAATACTCAGTCAACTTAGTTGTTTTTGGTTTTCTGGAGGAATCTCTAAATATTGTAGGGGGAAGAATTCGGTTTTGGACTGTGGTGTCTCCAACAGTTGACTTTTTCCAAAGAAATCAGTCTACTGCAAGTGCATTCTTGATTACTCAGTTCCAGCAATCGGTGCTGCTGTTCAATATAAACTTGTTTAACTATGTTTAATATCAAAGGAGGAAAAAGCCAGCAGCTCACCAGGCACCTAACAAGTACCAGAGAGCTGCTGCATGTACTGCAGGTGTGCAGGGCTGCATGTATTGTATGTTGGTGCAGGGCTGCACCAACTGCCCACTGATTGGGTTGGTTGGACAATACAGAGCACTTCTGTAAAGACGCAGGAGTTGCATGGTTTTTATGGTGTATGTATGGGGGTACTTGTTCATGTTCAAATGTGGTTTTGAGGACTTGGTTTTAACAGTCCAGCAATCCTACAGGAAAGGTGGTTGGTGCTCTCAGAGCACAGCTGCAATGGTAGGTGAGCCTTCTGCACCCCTTCTAATACACCCCTCTTGGTGCATTGCTTAAAACACCAACTTCTGAGCTGCAAGTTGTTCACACTCTTAAGTGTGTAATTTGTTCCCATAAATTATTCTGGGTTAAGGCAACCTGCAGTGTCAGTACAGGCTGGGGGAATGAAGGGATTGAGAGCAGCCCTGTAGAGAAGGACTTAGACTGGTGCTGGTGGATGAAAAGCTGGACATGGGTCAACAGTGCGCACTTGCAGCCCAGAAAGCGGTAACACATCCTGGTCCTCATCAAAAGCAATAGTGGCCAACAGGTCAGGGATCTTCTTGGATCTCATGGGATCCCACCTGGAGTATTGTGTCCCGTTCTGTGGTCCCTAGAACAGGAAAAACTTGGGCCTGTTGAAGCAGGTTCAAAGGAGAGCCATGAAAATCATTGGAGGGATGGAACACCTATTGTATGAGGAAAGGCTGAGAGAGATGAGGTTGTTCAGCCTGGAGAAAAGAAGGCTTCAGGGAAATCTTATTGCAGCCTTTCAGTAGTTAAAGGGGGCTTATAAAAAGATGGGGACAGACTTTTTAGCAGGGCCTGTTGTGATAGGATAAGGGGTAATGGTTTTAAGCTGGAGGAGGGTAGATTCAGACTAGATATAGAGAAATTTTTTACATTGAGGGTGGTGAAACACTGGAACAGGTTGCCCAGAGAGGTGGTGGATGCCTGATTCCTCAAAATATTGGAGGTTTTAGGTGGTCCACTGGACATTTGGAAAGTCCAATGGAAGCATTGGACAGGGCTCCGAGCAACCTGATCTAGTTGAAGATGTCCCTAGCAAGGGAACTGGAACGAGATGACCTTTAAAGCTCCCTTCCAACCCCAACCATTCTATGGTAAAACACAGATACTGACCAAATCTTTAACTGGGAAAGTTTACACCACCCTTAAAGGGTATTTGGGGCACCCTGCTTTGCTATCTTTGAGTGTGAATTGTAGATGAACACGAGTACTATGGTTCATGAGCAGTGATGAGCAGGGAGAATTAGTTTCTGCATATTTCTGAATGGTACAAAGTCAAACCTGTTGGAGTTGATGCTTTGAAGCTGAGTGGTTTCGATTGGCTTCTGTGCCTGTCACTGTGCAGATTTTTTGGCATGAAAGATTTTTTGAGATTGTATAAGAAGGAAAACAACTTGAGTGTCAATGGAGTCAGCAGAGCAACTTGCTGAGTACTTCCTGCTGTGGTGAGGAAGTGTTTTTGGGATAAATGGCAAAAGGGAGAGCCTTACTGGAGTGAATGGACAGTCTTCTTATTCTGTTTTAGCACACTGATGTGTGAAGTCTTTAATATGCTTCTGTTTCTTATTTACAATTCAAGAGCAAAACTTCACCTTGGTGAATCCCAGAAGTGTACTTCACTCCCATCCCCAATGAAGAGTATTTTCCTATTCAAAAGCATCTTTTGAGAAAGCGAGAATACGAGAAGAGGGATACAAAAGTCAAAGCAAGACCTCTGTGTGTTGTTGAGAGGAGCTGAGAAAACTTTAAAATATTTTTAGGAGGGAAAACTGATAAATTAAGGATAGAGCTAGTGTCAAATAAAGTAACTTCTCTAGTTTTCCTGCTCCGAGGTAATGTTACTGGAGAAGCCTTGTTTGCCCTTCATGCAAGGTGGTGCCAGCAGCATTTCTGAGGGATGTGATGGCTTCTTAGTAATAATGCTGTATCACAGCTCCCTGCTACAGGACACACTTGTGGATTGACAACTGAGGACTAGCAGTACGCAAGGCAGTGTTTCGACTTTCACCTCTTCAACATCCTGATACAGTTTTTACCAGAATGAAAAACTGTGGGTTGCATTATTCATAGCTCTTGAAGCTCTGAGTTATTCTGAATGGTTTTTTTGTGCTGATGGCCGAGCTGTAGTGTGCCAAACCTGATGTAACAATAACCTACTGGGCACCAGCTAGAGCAGTCCTTAACCATAAAGTTTGAAAAGTTTACCAGACTAATCTGTTAAACAGAACGGATCCATTAAACTAGAGCATGACCAGTACTCAGAATGGCTATGAATATATGTATTTTTTTGCTTGACATTTACAGTGGTGAAACAGGCTGGGTGGTGGTGCTTGTGCAATAGGGAGTGATGCTAAACTTAGACTTCACTTAGCAGTGTAAAGCTTTATTCTTGGAGTTCGCACTGATGTTCTGTTCCAGGTCAAACACTGGGAGGAGGCAACTTGTGGAACAGTGCAGTTCTGGAGCAGCTACTCTCTAAAATCAGTGGAGGCGTGCTTTCTTTACCAAAAATTACCCAACCACAAGCCCCAACATAAAAAAACCACAAACTACCAAAACCACATAAAACTAAAAAACACCGCTCCCCTCCCCCTCCTCTCTTTTGGAGCTGAACCTCAAAATACCTCAAAATTTGGTCCTTCAAACCTGCATTTCTTTCTTCCCGCTGTAGTTTCCATCATGTCATCTGCACCAGAATCAGGAAAAATGCCTGCCTTTGTGTTCATTAGATAGGTCTTTCCAGTTTTGTTCACTATCATATATTTCAGTAAAATGAGTGGTTAAATTCATTTGACTTACTTTGTTGCAAAATATAAATGAGGAACCTGGATGCTTATCCAAGCATGCTGATATTTAGGAAAACTTTCCTTTTTGTAGAATGGACTGGGACACAACTAGATTGTGCATAAATATATTAATATTGCTTGGAGATCTTGAGAGATTAGTACTTTCGTGATCTGAACCTGCGTAGGTTGTTAAAAAAGGAAATACAGGTTGCCTGTAATGTCACCCAGCAGCAAAAAGTGGCATCTCTGTCCAAAGTCTGATCTGATGGAAGTGGGTATGCTCAAGTTTTCTAGGACCTGGAAGTCCTTTAAAGCTTTATATCGTTTTGTGGAATCATCACTGGACAAGCTTTCTTGACCCTTTTCTTTGCCACCTTCAGCTTTTGGAGTGATCAGTGTTTTATGATTGTCTGTTGATTTATGTGACAGCAGTATCTCTCTAGGCTAACAGTTTCATTTAATTTGCTGTCCTAGAGTGACTTGGAGTAGGGGCAAATGTCTCTTAACAGGATTTACTCAGCTCAAGCAGCATTAAAAGTCAGTCAAGGACATATCAATCGGATAAAATCTCGGAGTACTTATTAATATAATGGCAACTTCAGTGGTCATAATATTCTAAAGGTAGGTGCATTATCTGCATTATATTAGGAAAAAAAGCTGGTCATTGCAGTTGGTTTGTTAATGAATTGCTGCTGGTTGCTGCATGCACAGTTGCAGGATTCTCCCTCATCTCTTAAATGAGATTAACAGCAGTGCAGAAGTATTCAAGCTGACGTCCTGAGTTTGTCCAATTTGCAGCCCTGGCAGGATGTGTCGAAGATCCTTTAAGTAGTGATAGCTATTGCTCTGAATCAGTTTGGAAGCACTGTAGGAATTGGTGCTGCCCAGCTGGATATGGAATTTAGCAGTATGGGCAAGCAGCAGCCACGTTCCATCTGGAACAGGACGCTTCAAGCACCACACAGTTGAGTGGGTGACTGGTAAAGTGCTGGACTATAAAGGAGTAGGTAATGTATCTCGTTTGATGCTGCAGGGAAAACAAAACAACTTATTCTGGGTTTTCAAGTGAGAGATTCCCAGTAATAGTGAACTGCTGCACAGGTACTTCATACCAGCAATCTGGTGGTGTGCCATTAACACTCCTTTGTTAGGTCTTACTTTCTTAAGTTTGGGAGGGCGCACTGAAATGCTGCAGTGTGAGAAATGTAGATGAATAATCAGGGCTTGTCTTCATTTTGGGCTTAGCTGCTTGGAAAAGCTGTAACGGGCTTGGTGTCTACTGCCAGCTTTTAGGTACCTTGTGGTCAGCCTGGTTCTCTGAAGGTTTTTTAGCAAAACCCATTACTGGTTTAAAGGTGTAAATTGACTGGTTGAAGAAGAGGGAGCAGGAGCAGGTTATGACCTGAGACATTTCTGGGGCATATATGTCTGTGTATTTACCATACTAGTGCACTGCTGCTGCTGACTAGGCAGAGTTTTACAGTTTCACAGATACTTCACAGTATGCTCTCAGATAAGCCAAGAGCAAAAATATTAATAGGATTTCTATACAGCTTGCTACTTGCAGTTGGCCGTGTTTGAGGAATTGTACTTAAAGTTTTATGCAATTACACTTGTTTGACAGCAGAAGTCAAAATCGTAAACTTACTTAGTCAAGTCCTAAGAAGGGAAAAAAACTGGTGGTTTGCCATTATTGCTAAGCAAACAGCTGATCTTTATCATGGATAGCTGAATAAGGTGCCAGGCTACAGCAGGAGTGCACCTTAACCATACAACCAGTAACCTGTGTGTAGTAAAATTAGCAGTGCTTCTAAAAAATGTCACTCCTCTTGGTGTTGTGTGCATCCTTTGTGGAAGCCCACCTGGAGATTACTGTCCTCTGACTATTTGTGAGGAAATTTGTGTGGTTGTGCTAAAAATTACTGTGCTCTGAGTGCAGAAGTGACTCGCCCAGTGCTACTGAAGGGCAAGCTGACATCTGTAGATGAACTGACGTGTTTGGAAGCTTTTGTGTCAGCATTCCTCTGGACTGAGGAGCTTTGCTAGGGGAACCTGAGAGCATGCTCTAGAGAGAGTTGCTGGAGGAGTAAAGGAAACTGCACTGGAATGGATGAAAAATAAATTGAGGAGTTGGAGAAGGGAATTCAATGACTTAACTTGAGCCTAGTTTTCTTGGGCTCATGCAATTGATAAAGGGTAAAAGGAGGACAGGTTCCTGCTGAAAGGCAGCTTTAGCTCAGTGACACTGGTAGCTTATTTGTCTACTTCAGCTTTTTCTTTCTGTACAAGAGTGAACTCTTCCTACTGCAGAGGCACTTCCCTCCTGAAGAAGGGGTGTCGGGGGAAGTAGATGGCTTTTGTACTTGCCAAGAGCTGCTTCTGTGTCTAGAGTCACATGTCAAGCCCAAAAAGTTGCTTGCTTATTCACTTAGTGAGCAAAGTGTAAGTCTGTCCCTTTTATGAAAATACAGGAGACTTTTTCCCCCTCCCAGAATATGTCCCAACTGGTCAGCTACCTTTTTCCTGTAGTCTCTTACCAGAAACCAAGGTAGTCTCTACTGCTGCAAAGGCTTCTGCTTTGCTTGTCAGCTGTCATAATACTCCTGTACACTGGGGAGATGTGTGGAAGTGAAAAGTCTCCCGTGAAGTCTCTGTCCATACCTCAGTTTAGAAAGTGTGGGAGAAAACTGAACTTTATTTTTTGTCAGCAGGTAGATACTTACAAATCTGCTTCACAAGATGAAGGACAGGCCACAGACCTTCCCTAAGACAGGGTGCCAGGACCCCTTGTGTTCCTGAAGAGAGGTCCCTGGAAGATCCTTGGAGAATCTGGGGGAGCTGCCTGTGACTTATTACAGCCATTGTGTTAATCACAGAATGGTTGAGGTGGGAAGGACCTCTGGAGGTTCAACCCCTGTTAGGGCAGGGCCACCTGGAGCTGGTTGCCCAGGACCATATCACAGAACGGTTTGAGTTGGAAGGGACCTTAGAGCTCATCCAGTTCCAACCCCCCAGGCATGGGCAGGGATGCCACCTGCTAACTAGATCAGGTTGCTCAGGGCCCATCCAAGCTGGCCTCAAACACTTCCAGGGATGGGGCATCTACCACTTCTGGGTCACCTGTTCCAGTGCCTCACCACCCTCTGAGAAAAGAATTTCTTACTAATGTCTAATGTAAATTTCTCCTCTTTTAGTTTGAAACTGTTCCCCCTTGTCCTGTCACTATCTACCTGTGTAGAAAGTTGTTCTTCCTCTTTTTCAAGTCCCCTTTAGGTACTGAAAAGCCGCAGTGAGGCCTCCCTGGAGTCTTCTTCAGGCTGAACAGCCCCAATTTTCTCAGCCTGCCTTTGTAGGATGTCTCATTGAGAGATCGTCTTTGTGGCCGTTCTCTGGACCGGCTCTAGCAGGTCAATGTCCTTCTTTGCTGAGAACTCCAGAGCTGGATGCAGTGCTTTAGGTGGTGTCTCACAAGGGCAGTGTAAGGGTGGAGAATCACCTCCTTTGACCTGCTGGCCACTCAGCTGTCAATGCAGCCCAGGGTGCATTTGGCCTTCTGGGCTGTAAGCACACACTGGTGGCTCATGTCCAGCTTTTTATCCACCCAAGTCCTCCTCTGCAGGGCTGCTCTCAAGGACCTCTCCCAGCCTGTACTTGTATCTGGGACTGCCCTGACCTGGATGCAGCACCTTGCACTTGGACCTGTTGAACTTGGTGAGGTTCTCATGGGCCCACTTCTTGAATTTGCCCAGGTCTTCTGGATGGCATCCTGTCCTTCTGATGTGTCACCTGCACAGCTCAGCTTTGTGTCATCTACAAACTTGCTGAAGGTGCAGTTGATGCCACTCTGTGTCATTGATAAAGATATTAAAGATGACTGGTCCTTGATATCCGTGTCTGTGGACCAGGTCCAGATAGCTTTTGAATATCTTCAAGGATGGATTTTGTGAAGTACTTACCCTAAACCCGTGTTGCTTGCATCAAATTGTGTGCTGCTTGGTTGCTTCTGTACTTCTGCCCTTTATAGTAAATGATGGAATTTCTGTGCCACGCCAAATGCAGGCATGAACTTGGTAATTACATGGTGGGAGCTGCTGTGTACCACAAACACTGAAGATTTTGTCGGTATTATTAAGGTACTGCTAAGACGACAGATGGTGCTTTTTTGGATGATTCTTTTTTAGATATCACAATATGTGATTCAGCTTAATGCATAATCAAATTTGCTTTGTTCTTAAAACCTCAGTGTCGATTTCGTGTTGCAACCTGGTACCTGGCAGACTTTTCTGGAGCTGCTTTTCAGAAATGGAGGCTCTGGGATTCTGTGTTAAAAGAGGGAGGTTTGCTTTAAGAGTGCAGAAAAACAGACTTGTCCTACGAGGGAGGCAGGGAGTCACTCCAGTCGGAGTCACTCAAGTAAAACTTAGTTAGATTGTGAGGTTACATACTAAAACCTTGCTTGAAACAATACCATTTCTGCACTGCAGTCTTTTCTTCCTAATCTTTTCCAACTAACATCTAGCTGCAGCTCAGCACTGTTTCTTCACATTTTTGGCAGGGTCAGTCTCTTGCTTGAAGGATTGGAGTCTATAGAGAATGCAGCATAACTGGGATAAGTGGCTGAAGTAAAATAACTAAATCTAAATAACTAAATCTAAAATAACTAAATAACTAAAATCTACCTGGCGATGCTTTGACTCTGTTAATCTCACTTGGAAGTGCCCCTCTGTGTTTGTAGGGTTTGATCTGACTTTTCCAAAGTCAATGCAAACTCTGATCACTGGTTCTGGGGTGCTACTCTGTCCTTTGGCCTGGACCCTTTCCATAAGTCAGAAAGCTTTTTACCTGTTACTGCTGGAGCTGGGAAAGGTGACTGCTTAGAGCACTGTTTGAGACACACAACTTTGTCATAAATCAGGGATTTCTGCCTAATTTTCTAAGTGCTGAAACATTTATAAGGTAGTAGAGAATGTGTGCAAATATAGAGAATTTTGTCTGATATGAACGGGTTAAGTATTTTACTGTAGTATCAGCTTGTCTAGTGGCAGAATATGCCGGAGTGTGGATCTACTCCCTCACAAGAGCTCAGGAAATTAGTCTGAGTTTATAATTGGATTGAGAGAAGAGAACTGCTGCTTTCGCCAAGACATGCGTCAGCTGTCTGAAATACTGTGGGCTGAGACTTTGGTTTAAGAGAAGAGCAATACTGGCAGCCTGTGATCCTCACCTGTAACATTTGAAAGTGTTTGTGTTGCAGGGAGGTATGTCTTGGCAGAATACTGATCATTCTAAGAGGTGGTGGTTGTTGGTGGTGGTTTTTTCTTTGGGTTTTTTGTTTGTTTGTTTTAATAAGAGTAAGTGAAGGCAGCACTTAGGCTAAAGAAAATTCTGGAGAAGATATTTCTGTACAAAAAACCTTACTGAATGATGTAGTTGTATAAGCAGAGCTTGTCCAGAGAAAGCATGCGGGGGAGGCTGAAGTACTGAGATTAATATTGTGGTGTTGAGTTGTACCCTGCTAGAAGACAGCAGATACTTAACCCCTTCAGCAACATTCTGCTGACCATTGCTAACGGGGCTGCAGAAGCCTATAGCGATGCTGTTCAGGAATTGCTGTAGCTGTGCAGCTCCGTTCTTATCATGCACAAATCTCAGGGGACTGAAAGAAGTGTCTGCTGTTAAAGGAAGGGGAGAGAGCACAGTGTGGGAATTAATATGCAAATTTCAGGCTTGTTTAGTCTTCGGGCTTCTGTCTTATTGCTTCACAATATCTTTTTCTCTTAATGCAGTTTTAAGGCCTCAGATCAGGTGCTGAAAGGCTTTACTTGTCTGTAAACTGGCAAGATTTTGAAGATCAACTTGATGCTACAGAATCTAGATTGGCTTAAGATGCTTAAGTAGCTTTATGGCTCTTAAAATGGCTTATGCCATATAAAACTCTGTTGGAGTGGGGAGAGGAGCCTGACTGTTGCTGCCTGATTGGGATCTACCTGGGAAAGATGGGGGTGGTGGAAGACTGCCTGGCTGGAAGTCTTTGCCCCAGACACACTCTCTGGCAGGCCTCTTGTCAATCTTGCCTCTTAGCAGACTGAAGAAGATGAAATTCAAACCAAGTATAGGCTGAGAAGGCAGTTGAATCTTAACAGGCAACCTTGAAATAAGAGACTGAATCTTTTTTGCTGTGCCCCCCCAAAGAGCAAGTGCTTCTTGCACCTCTTTCCCCTCTTTGTCAACAAAGTCTTCCCCTCATTTTCCCCCATTTTCTTTTGCTTGCTTAAGTGCTGGAGTCATGATAGCCTTGCCAAAAGTATGAGCTGTGATGCACAAGTTTGGCAGCTCTGGGTATAATCAAGACACAAACACGGGGTATTCAATGTGGTGAAGGTGCCTATGTAACAGCAGAACTCAGAGCAGATGTTGTGGATTGGTTATTTTGATAGCTTTTTCCAAAGTACTGTTTAGATCATCTTAGGGTAGCTTCTGCACTCCTCCAATCCTGAGGCATGAGTGGTAGCCTTTCCTGAGTTTAACTGTATGAAACACTACTGAATACATAGCTCAGTTTCTTCAAAGCCTGGAGGTGATACTCATTCATGCTTGATCAGGGTTTGGTTTCTGTAGGGAAGGAGGGATCTAATGTTTCCATGTATGAACAAACTATTGTTCTGCTAGACCTGTATGTGGGAAAAGCAGCTTCTCTGCAAGGCTACCATAACATCTTAGCCTTGCCATCAAGGTAGAAGTGCTTTAATACTATATTGCCTTGCTTAAATTGTTGCTAGAGCTTTGGGTTAAGGAGGAAGCTGCAGACCTGGGTAGCAGGGGCTAGCTGAAGAAAGAACCATGCCTGAGACTAAGCAGGCAAATATCTGGTGAAAAGTGTTTGCTCAAATTCAACAGCTTTTCTAGCTGTGGAGGGAGTTCCCTCCCTTATGATTCATGAGGTGCACAATCTGTACTGATTGTTAATGCTAAATAGTTACCTGGGAAAGCTTTAAGTACACTCTGTAACCTTAACAGAGGAGATTACAACATGATTAATGGTGGGAATTGTGATGGTAATGCTTTGCTGAGGCTTGCCAAGCCTTCCTGAGCCGTTTTGTGACATTCAGTTGAACTTGTCAGTAATTGGTTCAAGCATCCTTGACAGAAGGTATCATCTACCTTGTGCCAGTCTCTCAGACACCAGCTTCTAAAATGGCATAGATGACTTAAGTACTAACCTCTTCGTTATCTTCAGGTGTTAAGGGCAATGAGTACTTGTTCTGGAATAGCAAAATCTTCAGTTTTAATCTCTTGCATAGTAAGCAAAACCCCACTGCTACTTGTCTTTGAAACAGCTCCTTCTTTAGGCTTCAATATCTTTGCAGGTGCTGCCTTGCATCTGGTATCTGCAGTAACAACCAAGGTACACAGTAAAACTGAATTTACAATGCAGGGCAAAGAGCAGATACTCAAGGATACACAGTAACTACTCTAAGCCATGTAACAGAAGCCTAAACTTAAGTTTCAGCTCTGAAACGTGTGTGTCTTGCCCTGGGAAGGCAGCGTCCATCTATTAGGGTATGGCTCTACAGCCTCAATTCCACCTTCAGCCAGCTTCATGTGCTCTGAATTAGTGTGGAGAGGAAGCCGGTACAGCAGGATAATTTGGTCATGGGAGGGCCCTTCAGCAAGGCCTCATAATGAGCCTGTTTTCATAGTGTAGAGAAATCTTGATTGCTGTGACTATCAAGAGCTGCTAAACTGGTCCAAAAGCTTCACACTGCAGAGCAAAACCTTACTTTTTTGTTCTGTGAAGCTGCTGTTTGTCATACCCATCCTGCTTTGTTTCCTTGGGCCACCACTTGAATTTGGAAAATCCCTTGGAGAGAGATTCATTCCTCCTCCAAATGCACCACAGCTAGCAGAACCTATCTTCTTCAGACTGGCCTTAGGCAGTACAGGGCGAGTGCTGCCTTGCTCTGCCCTGAATCTCTGGATGTGCTTAGGAACTACTGGGGAAGAAGCAGATAAAATGGTTGTTATGGCTGGCAGGGGATCTCTCAAAACTAGATCCTGAAGTGGATGAGTTAGGGATGATGGCCTACAAGTTGTCCTTCAGCAGGTTTAAAAGGGTGGACTGCAGTCCTTTCTCTTTACAGATGGATTGACTTGTACTTCAGTGTGAAGACCATCAAACTTCCCTAAGAGATAAGGAAGAAGCTTGTTCAGCAAAACAGCTTCGTTCCTCACCAGGTAGGATTTGTACCTGAGAACAAGTGAGGAGAAACACTCCTGTAAACTCTAGCAGGTAAGAGAGCAGGAGGCTGATGTGTTTAGGTGATGTGTTTGGGAGGTGCTATAGCAACCCATCTGTATGGCCACTATAATTGAGATTAATCTGAGCAAGGAGGGTAACTTGAAGTAAGGAGCGCTTGCATGATATCCTTCTCTTGGCAATGACCTTAGGACAGTAATATTTCTGTAATATTTCTAAAAACTAGAGATTGTCTTGGATGACTTCTGGTCTTGTGCTCAGGCTATGCGTAAGCCAGAACAAAAGCAGAATTCAGCCTCTCAGGTGGAGGCTTAGATTTGTTATTCAGCAAATCTTCCCTGTAAGCCAAGTGTATATTCCAGCAGTGGGACATGTCCTGTATGTGTCTCTGACTACGCTGAAGATGTGTTGAAGAGTTTGGCCCATACACACTTCTGTCTGTAGGGGTGGCAGGCCAGGCTGGTGGTTAAGACTAGCAATCCAAATGTCTCTAGGGACATGAAACCACCTTTTGTGCTATAAAGATGTAGGAAGAATACCAGATTTTTTTAAATGGATGGTAAGGGGTAAATCTGAATGTAAGGAATTTCCTGTAAAAGACAAAAACGTAATGTTTGCTCCAGGAAATGCCTAGGAAATGGTATTCTTGATTGTTAGCAGGAATCAACAGATTTTTCATAAGGGATTCTTTTTGCTATAATAGCTAGTTGTAGCCAGATAGCACTGACTGGTGTTAAACTGAATTATTATCTAGGGTTGGGAAAAAGTCCTAGGGTGTAGCCTCCTCTTCTCTCTCTCTTTCTGTGTCGGGAGAGTGATGGCAGAAAACACCCAGCTCTTCGTGTGCCACACCTGATAACTTGTCATTTTGTCTAACCCAGTTAGTACAACTACTGCCTGAGCCTTTTGCACAGAAGGCAGCCCCTGACTGCTGAGTTACACAAGGGAAAGCTGCGAAGCACAATCTGTAGGTATTCATATTAACAGACTTGGTTAATAGAGTATATTATTACTGTAGCTGTGTTACAGTTCTCTGCTGCCTCTGGATGCTTTCACTAGAATCAGTGACCAAAGCTTTGACCTTTGCCAGGTGAACTTTGCAGTATTTCTGGCACACGTCACAGCCATGTGTCAGAAATGCAAAGGGACATTCTATTTTCTTCTTTTCAGTGGGTTTGGAAAATAGCAGAGGCCTGTGTTTCAGGCTCCAGCAACTCTCATTGTTGTGAGCCTGCAGGTACTCTGCCCCAGAAGCGAATGGAGGTCTGTAGCCTAAAGGAGCTGCTCTTTAATTAGCTGTAAGGTCTGTTCCTGTGCCCACTGACTGACTGCAGTGGAAATGGGAAGTTAAAATTCCAGAAGGGATGTGCTTTCTTCTCATATGCCCGGGGAATACTTTGCTCAGATTTGACTTTGGTGTGCTTCAAGGCTCCTTCACTTCTCTGGAATAATGTCTGATCAGCTCTGTCCTTACCGTGCAGGAAAAGATTAACTTCCATTTGATTATGCTCCTCTGTGTGCAGACTGCAGTGAGGATCCCAGGTGAAGGTGTGGGGTTTGGGAGGAAGTATTGCTTAGCTAGAAAGGTGATCTACATTGCTAGTAAGCTTGTGTTTTCAGTGAAAGAAGCTGATCTTGAAATAAAAATTAAAAAAAAAAAAAAGTAAGTAGTGAAGTGCTGCAAAGCTGTGCTGAGTGCCTCTTTTAGGTAAGAAGCAGTTCTGCTTCCCAGGGTTGAATCTTAAAGGCCTGGCATGAAGTCAGATGGCTTATGTAAGTTGATCTTTCTTTATGGTATATGTGTCAAAACATAAATACATTTCAGGCGATGCATTACCGGTTCCTGCCATTACTGGCTGCTCTAAACAATGCTGGTTGAAGCACCAAGGACATAGGGCAGTGCACTTCGTAAATATTTAATACCACCCCCCCCCCCAAAAAAAAAACAACCCTCAAAACTCATCAGACCCAGATATATTTAGCCTCATGAGCAAAAATCGTAATGCACATTAGAACGTTCATCAATAAACCTAGGTGGTGTTTATAGCCCAGCCTTCAGAGAGGAGTGCTGCTCTCTCCTATTCTGAACTCACACTACAGTGTGATACCTGGGCAGCAGAGACTGTGTTCTCACTAGTGGTTATTACACTGGTGGAAGCAGCTGGAGAAGTAGCTATGCACGCAGAATTTTCCATTAATCAGAGGAAAAAGTCCAACACAGATGGTATATAGGATAGATTACGGCTAGTAATCCTTTTGTGTCCTAGAAGATTAAGGATATCCTGGTGTAGCTGCAGTCAGCTGACCTTTTTTTATTTAAACGATTGAAAATAGTTGATGCAGTTCTGCAGAGCACCAAGGCTCTTGCAGAAGCCATGAGTGGTGCGCTGTGAATGTTTGTTAAAGGAACGGTCTGTTTAAGTACAGTCTCAGTTACAAATTTACAGGAACGTAACTTTGTGCCATGTAAACAGCAGCAGCTACAAGATGGCTAAGAAATCACTTGCTAGACGGCTCTATCATATGCAGCAGAGCTGAATTCTCTGAGGAGGCACAGTGAGTGTCATGTGAAGAAATGGAGGGTTTCTGAATCCTGCTGTCTGGGTCACCATTCAAAGATGAATGCTTTGGTGGAAGAGGAGGATGGCTGCACGCTCTGAACTGTCTGGCATGGATCTATATGAGGATTACAAATCGCCCTTTGATTTCAATGCTGGAGTGAACAGAAATTATCTTTACTTGTCGCCTAGCATAAACCTTTCTCCACCTGGATCACCTACACTGACAAAGTCTGGTAACTTCCTTCTCTTCCTTTCTTAAAATCTCTACATGAAATGTTTAGCAATTAATATCTGTAAAACTTCTCAAAAATCTATGAAAGTTGGCCTTCTGTTAGTTTTCATAAGTGTATTAGCTTCAGTGTGTTGTGTAGGTAATATCTCATGTATTAGGCATTTACCAGCTTTACATTATTTGTTATTTCTTCAGTAGAAAGGCATTTTGAGGGAAAATGAAGTGGCAGAAACAATTCGGAACAAAACCGGCAACTTCTTCAAGATTGGAATAATTTGCCTAGTTTGACTATTAGATTTATTGAGGGAGGAGGTAGAAATTGCATTTTTACTAGGACTTCAGAGCTCTGGATAGTCTAAAGTCTGATTTTGCCATAATACTGAAAATCTCACTGATTAACAAAAATGCCCTCTAAAGCCTTTACTCCATTCTACCTAGCATTTAAAATGCTTCAAACCTTCCACCTGCAGATACTAACTTCACTGGGGCTGCCCTGTGCTGTGCTGCAGTGGCATCTGTCTAGTGCTTAACCCTATGAGTTTCTAGCTGGTAACCTGTTCTGTTGTACAGAACACCTATAGCTGTGCCTCCCAACACATCTTAGTCTGGTTTTACTGTCATTCCTTTCCCTTCCTTGCTGCCAGATGTGATTTTCCAAAGTGATTTTAAATAAAGAAATCTTAGACCTACTTCAGGTATGGCAAAACAAAGTTACACAGGTGTTAACTTTTTTTTTTGATGGGCTTGTTACTTAAAATTTTAAAGAAACATGCATCTCTTGGGGAACCTCTGTGTGAACTGTAACAACCCTCTCTGTGAACTTGATGAGCCAGGGGCTACTGGGAAATACTGGTCAGCTTTCACTTCTGCAATTACTGCATCTCCCAGCTCTTCTAAAGGAGAGGGGAAGCATCTCTCTGTGTCAGGTGATGATGCATCACCATTACCACCAGCCTTTGCTGGGCTTTGTTTTCTTTTTCATTTGCTTTGAATGAATATCTAATTAGCATTTGGAAGAAGCTCAAGAATTTGCTCCCCCCAGGTTGAAGAAATATGTCTCACTTTGGCTTCTTCACTGAGATAAATGGGAAGCACTTAAATCTGATCTTTCTTATATACTGAAGAATAAATATGCTCTGTAGTACTGTATGTTACTCAAATGTTGGAGTGGTCTTATAACCTAGCAACAGCTTGTTCTCCTGAACTATAACAAGAACCTTTTTTCTTTAGCTTTGCCAACTGTATAGTGATAACCACAATGCTCATTCTGAGTGTCGCATGCAGAACATGTCAGTGTAAAAAAAAGCTTTGTGGAGGTTAACCCGCCCCCACCCCAAGGCTGCTCATCTGAAATGACAAATACTTCCTTAAACTGCTCCTGTTTGCTGCTGATCTCTGAATTCAGGCCAGGGAGGTAGGAATTTCTGGTCAAAATAGAGCATGAACTTGGATTGAAACTGGCCAAAGCAAACCCCAAATCAGAAAAGCTGAGTGTTAATTGAATTACTCTGATGCTTTGCCTACCCTGGCAGAATAATAGGGACTTAAGTGCCATTTCCCTGATTGTGATCCATGAAGTCCTAATCAACTAACTTGCTCGTGTCTTTATTTGGTTCATTTAAGTAGATCTAATAAACTGCTGGGATAATATGTTAATCTTAGAAATACAGACCTAAAAACTGACCTTAAAGCTAGGTAAGTTTTCTCAATGCTATCTAAGTCTTTACAATTTTTTCCCCCAAATAGATTTTTTATTCTGTTTAAGAGACATGAAATGTTCAGTTAAACTTGGTTATAACAGAGTACCAAATGACTGAATTTTAAGTCCTTCACAACTCTAATGATGCAAGACAACTAAGATAACAAAAGGTAACAAGTTGAAAGTAATAATGATTTTACATAACAATTTAAAATAATAATAGCAACAGTCCTGTTGGCAAGAAAAGACCACAAATGAGAAATAGTCTCTTAGTAATAGTTTGAGTCAAAGCATTTCCATCTGTTGGCTGACTACTGATTTCCTGGTTTCTTGCCCTACACCCCATAGAAAGATCTAAGATGGGCTGTGCACGTCTCCTTAGGAAGCTTTTTCAAAGCCAGGATCCTACTGGCTGTCAGCCCTAGTTTATGGGATACATTTGTGTTGTAGCCACCCCATTGTGGAGGTCTGTGGGTTGCTAGCTGTGTAGACAACTGCTCCTTGGTCAGACGGCCCAGCACAGCCTTACCCATAGCATGGATGAACCCTGTGTCCTGTAGGTATTGAACTGAGGAATAGGAGCAAAGAAAACAGGGAGATGAGCAGTGACAGGGAGAGAGAGTGGAGGTGCCAGAATGAAGAGTGATGGGAAATCATTAGCATACTTCATGTGGAACTCAAAAAAGTAGTAAATGGGAGGGAATCAGGAGGCGAGGAGAGGAAGGCATGGTCAGATGTGCAGGGTGAGGTATGGAGCACTCTGAGTAGCAGTGATTTCCTGTTTCCCTAAAAACTCTAGGAATGTGAAGGGGAGGAGATATCATTCCCTTGCTTCTTAGCATTGTGCTTTAAATTCCATTTGGTAGGCGAGAAGGAGAACAATCTTAAAAAATGAGTTTTCAAAAGAGAAGGTACATTCCCCAGACAGAAGCTGTTGCTGCAGGAGACAATCCAGCACGTTTTCCTACTGGTGGATTCACTTGATCTATTTTTGTTGATTTAATCCAGATGACTCCTCATGATCAGATTGAACAGACTTTCAGCTGGTTGTGCTAATGCTCTTGGAGCCAGCATGGTACTTGCAAACTTTCTGAAATGGCTTTGTGATGGCAAGCAGGTGGTCCCCGAAGGGCCGCAGATGAGAGCAAGGTCAGGAGTCGTAGGTGAACATATGGGGGAGTTGTAGGGTATCAGGGAGAAATGCAGTTCAAATTGTTAGTTTTCCTTCAGGGTAGGTATATGTAATTAAGAGGTTAAATAGCTATTTGACAGAAAAGGTGTGGCATTCTTAACTATTAAGGAAATATGTTGATGTATAAAACAAAAGTTATCTATCTGATTGTGAGACATGAGCCATAATCCTTTGTTTGAGGTGCTGTAGTGCTGTGCTTTGGTTTGGGCATTAGAACTTCGAAGTTCTTGCTCAAAGAACTGACAGAAAATAGCGTATTGGGAAACTCACAGGACCTACATTATGATTGTATAGAAGACACATGTAAATCTCAGGGAAAACGTGGCACAGATCTCATGAATAAATGCAGAATGAGGTTTAATTTTCTTTCTGTAGGCTTCCTTCTCAGTGTACTCTGTGGTGACAGGTAACAGCATTTACAAAAGTTCTGTCCATGTAGCAGTGTGCTTCTAGAAGGCAAGTGTTCTGGACACAAATACAGGCAGACGACATACTGAGTTGTATTGGAAAGAATTTGAGGAACTGAGCTTTACCTGAGTTCAGTAATTTGATCAAGAACAAAGTTTCTTCTTTTTTTTGGCTTGACAGCTGCTAGGAGCCCGTTTTATAGAATGCCTACAACTAATTACAGACTCACAGAATCTTTTTCCCCCCTGACTTTTCAGCTGATTGTGATGTAGCTGTTTGATATGAAACCTCACAGCAAAATCATAGTGGTGATTAATGAGTTTTTGATTCCCAGACCAAAGGATAGTATGGAGTGCCAGCAGAAGCTGCTGAAATGAGAATGGAATTTTATTGGTTGGATGGTTAATTACTATAGTGATTAATAGGAAATGTTACTTAATGTGTCTTCAACTTAGATGAATCATGTATTTATGTACATATTTACACACACTCTTCCTCGCTCCTTATTAACAAACAATCCTGATTTATTTCACCTTGTATTTTAAGATTTTTATTTAACTTCTTTTTTTATTATCTGTAAAGCTGTTTTACCTCTTGCATAGAGAATTAGTTCTGGGAATCCACAACCATCCCAGCATGCAGTCTCCCTGCAACCTGGTCTCTCTGCATTTAGAACAGAATTCCTTGATTTTGGCAAACTTTATGTTTAAGTGTCAGCTACAAAGATTCAAAATGGGAAATCTTTTGCTGGAAATTTTGTTGCATTAAAAGGTGTTTAAAATTATCTTACTGCAAGAACTAAGGACTAAAAAAAGATGAATCGTTGGAGTGAGTGCATCAAAGTAATACAAATAGTATCATCCTCCTTCTTTTCCCTGAAGCCCTGAAAGCAAAAGTTGAGGAAGATCATAGGGATATTTGTGTTTTATATAGGAATTTAGCAGAGTATTGGTTTCTGGATTTGGAAGGGGAAGAGGCAGCAGTATGAGTGGATGCACATTGTTACCAGTCCCTTCTCAGCAGTCCCCTGCTTTGAAGCAACAGCCTTTTGTTCCTGAGCTCTGTCTCTGGGCTTCCCATCTGTCTTAAGGTCCAGATGTAAACCAGCAGTTTACTTCTAGTTCCATGATACCTGCAACCTTCTAGCCACAGTGGTCCCAGTTACTAGGGACAGAGAGGTCAAGCAGGGTACAGAGGAAGAGTTCATACTTGCAGTGCAGTAGTTTTCTCCACTGTTGTTAACCTTGCTCGTGGCTGCACCCAGTGTGCTCAGAATGGACACTTTTAAATCTGATCCGGAGACTAGTAAATGAGGGAGCCTCTGCATGGGCCTTGAGCATCTCCAGCGCTTCTGGAGTTTCTGTGCCAGATGGATGAGATACCAGAGTGTGCACAGACTCCTGGGCAGGGTTGTGTAGGAAACACTGGTTGGGACGTAGCATTCTGCGCCTTGGTTTCTCTCACAGAGTAGTGGGATGTGTTATTCTTAACAGGTTTCCAGTCTCCTATTAGTGCAGCAGTTGTCAGTATATTGAGTTTTAATACAGCTTGATAGAATGAAATATAAAATGCCTTTGGTTTCCTCCCTGTAGTTGGGAAGCATGACTTTGGTGTTCTCTCACAAGTTTTTTTTGTGCACTGGCACAAAAGAGCTGTGTGCTAATGTTAGCTGCTGCTTGGCAGACGTGATAATCTGAATAACTTTTATTCATCTCAAGGGCTGCTGAGGAGTGACTCTATACCTGAGGTTGGAGAGGATGCTGCTGCTACAGTCGGTATGGCAGAAACACTCTCAGAAGAAGAACAGGATGAGCTAAGAAAAGAGCTTGCCAAGGTAATTCTTTTGCAAATAGCTCTTAAACTTGTTTTGATAATGAAAATCTGGGATAATGTTATCTTTGAACATACAGTTAATGCTTTGCATAGTTATTCTGTGAGTGTCTAAAGCTGGCACTTCTGTGTATTGCACAGAAAGGAAGGGTGTCAAGGAGAAAAGAACAGCCAGTTCTAGTGATGGGAAATTCAGCTGTGAGTGCTGAATGTACAGATCTTAAACCAAGATACATAAATACCTAACCTTTTAATTTTTTTCTCGAGTGAGAAAGGGGTAAATAAGCAGTCAAAGAGAACGTGGTTGGAAGCCAAACCTCAAGTTTTGTCTCAACTGGTGTGGAGTAGCTAAAGCTGTTTCTTTCATGAAGAATGCTTTGTAGTAGTATCTGTGTAGGCACTGTATTGCTAGTGTCTAACCATGTTACTATTCTTGTCCATAACAGAATATTTTTAAGAGTGAGAAAAAGTAGCATTCTTTGAAGGACAGACATGCAAATATTCAAGCCTGATACATGCCAAAGTCAAGCTTTGTTAAGTAGCCAGTCTTTTTTCTTTAATAGCTCTGTGGGACTTTAGGACCATTATGAAAGACACTAACTTAAGCCTAAGGTTGGCGAACAAAGGTTAGCTGTGAAGTAAGCACATGTAATACATTCTTGTATTTGGCAGTCCTGAGTATCATTTCATGCCAAAGATAGTGAGGGTAGGCTGGTCCTGCTAGGATATGTCACACTGGACTTCGGACAGATATCCAAAACAAAGGTGCACTGAAGATACTGTAAGGAGTACAATGAGGAGCTGTAAGGAGCTTAAATGAGTGGGCAGCCTAATACTCTAAACTAGGGTGATCTTTCCTGGATGAGGAAGCAGGATTGGAGGTATGCCCTTGCCTTTGTACACATGGCTTTAGTGCCTCTGTCACTTCTATA
Source organism: Corvus hawaiiensis (assembly GCF_020740725.1). Lineage (NCBI taxonomy): Eukaryota > Metazoa > Chordata > Aves > Passeriformes > Corvidae > Corvus > Corvus hawaiiensis. Next base: position 15,569,086 of record NC_063238.1, on the reverse strand, counting down.
TAGCTTACAGAATGGTACTGTAGAACTGTGCTGACATCTCTGGTCATGCTTCTAGGAGAAGCTTAAGTGACCATCTGAATAAAGAAGGAAATACACAAACAATATGGTTTTCTAGTTACAGAGCAGGTGCTGTGTGTTTTATGTTTGTGTGGGTTTTGACTGCTCAGTCTGTCACCATTTCCACACCTGCTCTGGGGAAGGCACTCCTGTGGCTGGATCCAGTCAACAGGTGCTGGCTTAAGCCACAAAAGGACCTTTCTGGTGAAGCAAGGAGACAAAATTTGTGTATGGATCAGATATACTCAGCTTCCTGATACTGGTCACACACTGGTATCTCTTCTGATGTGGAAGTAGAATACAGGCTTGGCCATTGTCTTGGGTTGACTAATCTTCAACCTGTAATGATTTCTAATTGTAGAGTCTTCTAGTTAGCAACTTCCTTGTACATATTCCTGTAACAGAGCTAGCTGCAGGTAGTTTACTTTCTCACTAGCCCTTGTAATCTATGTTGCATTTCTCTTTTTGTATTTAGGAATGACTGTGAGGCAATGTTAAAAACCTCTGTTAGCCCTCCCATTACTGATGTCTACTAGATGCTTTAGAAGAAATACATAGTTAAATGGTTGGGTATATTGCTTGTTAACTGTTTACCACTTTTTAACAACTCTCCTGCCACAGGTGGAAGAGGAAATCCAGACGCTCTCACAAGTGCTAGCTGCCAAAGAGAAGCATCTAGTAGAAATCAAGAGAAAGCTGGGAATTAACTCACTACAGGAACTAAGGCAGAACATTACCAAAAGCTGGCAAGACGTTACATCAACCACAGCGTATGTACCAGCTTATCATGATTGTTTAGACTGTTGAAAACTGTTTAGATCTTGTGTCATGTCTAAACACTCTGTTCTTGTGAAATGAGTATAAATAACACAAAATTAAGTTATATTAAAACTTCTCTGGGTAAATTAACACAGATTATTTTTTTAAAGAAGAACACTGCTAGCCATATCTCATGTGAAGGAAGAATGACCAAAATATGGGCTATTCTAACACATTTTTTTTGTCTGATAGATCTGAGATACCAAGGTGTCCTAAGTCCAACAGAATATCCTTCTTTTCCACCCTCAGAAATTGTTGTAAACTGAGCCCATGCAGGAAGAGTATGAAGTCACAGTTACTGTTCTTGCCAAACACAAGTGTTAGCTTAAGGTCTAGAGCAAGCTACCTTCTGCAACTAATGACTACACAGAATGTAACAAGATGTACCTCAAACTTTTTATGGTGAATTTTATTGACAGAACTGTGTGGTACAAGAATTAGACACTCGGCACAAAAAATAGACCTTTTTCAGTGTGTGTGCACATAGTGTTGTTTTTTGGTGTTTTGTTTTCTTTTGTGTTTTTTGAGTTTGGTTTTTTTTTTTGTTGATTGGGGTGTTTTCTGTGTGAGTTTACTTTATATTTTACTAAATCCTACAATAGCAGATAGCATCTGTTCTAGGGGTGGGGTAGTGTAGTTGCATGTTGGTGAACCAGGTCTGAAGTCAGAGGTGGCAGAGATGCTGTAGCCAGAAGGGACTGCAAAGGCTCAAAATAATGCCTTAAGCAGGTTTTCCATTAGACCCAAAAGCTGAAGTGTACCTCTGCATTTGATGTGAATATACACACACTAAAAGGTTCCTTATGTGTTCTATTAAAATAACTAAAAACTAAATGGTTTTTTTGAATGCAGATACAAGAGAACATCAGAAACCCTGTCTCAGGCTGGTCAGAAGGCTTCTGCTGCTTTTTCTTCTGTTGGTTCAGTCATAACCAAGAAATTTGAAGATGTCAGGTAGGTTTCTTTACCTTTTCCCAAGTAATTGCATTTTTTATTTAAGTGGGTAATCACTGCAATAAATTTATGCTATTAACATACCTAGTGCTTCTAAAAGCTAATCTATCCAGAGCCTTCAGCAACTGTTTTAGGGGAGGTAAGAGACTTGCTGCAAAATCTGCTTGTATGTCCTCACTGATGCTGAGCAGTTCTGTGGTGTGTATTTTACGTAGGCGAGAGAAGCAATGTGTGCTACTACCTCCCCTGCTGCTCTTACTTTTCTGGTGTGATTGCAGGTGGCAGTCTCTGCCTGCCTCTGTGGGATATACATAGCACTAGCATTTCTGCTCTCTTTCTCAGCTTGTGGAATATTATATTTAAACAAGTAGTATCTTTAACTTTTTGTATTTTCTTGTTTGGCTTTTTTTTTGGTTGTTATTTTTGGTTTTTATTTGATTGTTTGTTTGTTTGGGTTTTTTGTTTTGTGTGTCGATTCCTTCCAGGTGTGATTTATTTATTTCTAAGCTGTTCTGCCTCATAGAAGTGGCTTGATTTTATTACATTTTAAAGAGACTGTTGGCACTTTTTAATTCTTAACTACTGTTGGCATGCAACATGTTTTGACTTTGTGCCAAATGACACAGCCCTTCATACACATTAGGTAAGTCTGACAGTCATTTTTAGAACCATATTGAGCTGCTTGCAAAAGTCCATTGGATGCAATACAATCAGATGCTCAACCTACAATTCCTTGATTATATAATTCTTAGTATTGGAGCCTATACAATTATTCATCTCCACAGGTAATTTGTTGTTTTTAAACTTATTTTTCAATTATTGGGCAAATAGAAATTCACACGTTCTCACAGAATATTGCTGCTTTGGAAGCAGTGTAATAAAAATCAGCCGTTCGAAAGTGATGCCATTAACCTCTTGCTTTTTGAAGTCTAGTGAGTAAACACTTCGAGTACAGCTACACAGTTACTTTTTTTTCTTCAGATTTATCAGAACTTCCTTTCTCTCTTTAATGCTTACTCTGGCATTGTGCAGACTACAGGCATTTTCACATTCCTTTAGGTAAGGTGGGCACAAGAATTGCTTCTGAAACTAAGCATGTAGTCAGACTGTCTCCATTAAAATTTTTAATTAAAGTTTTGTCTGTAAAAGGTAATTTCTTCTTTTCTCCAGTGTTAGTTAATGTCAGGGAAGGTGTTTCTTCATGTTCACCTGGTAACTATCTCAGAACATGAAATCTTGAGTATACATAATAATTAATTAGTCTCTCTTCCTTGTGGGAAAGAAACCCACTAAAATGATTCTGCAAGGTTTTTTGTCAGGAGACAGAATATGGTGTTGAGGTCAATGGCATGCAGGATTCCTCCTTTGTCTGTACAATGTTTGTGCCGTGGCAGAGTATAGAGATTTCTCCCTTTTTGTGTCTATTACAATGGCTGTTCAGCATTGTGACTCTAACTAAATTACTAGAGTCTAAATGTAAAATAGTTTATACATTCTTTGTTCATAGTTTGTCCAGTGAAACAGTCCTTGAGTTGATTACTTTAGCAGTGCCAGTATTTTAGTTACTTCATCTACATTACCTTTGATCTAAGCAAATACTCAGTGTTTTCAGCAGTTAAAAATCCTGTGTAACAACTTCTGTCCATTGCCTCTCAGCCCATCTATGCACACCTGAGCCTGACTTAATCTTTTCTGTACTCCCACACTAAGGAGCTAAAGACAGCAGTAGGATCTCTATAAAGATGTTGGGATCTGGCTCCTAGAGTACTAACTGGGAGCTGTTGTCCCAGGGGAGGAGATGGGCAGAGGCACAGGATGCTCAGGATGAGAAGGATGATCACAGGATGAGAACTCAGACTCTGAAGTGAGCTCAGTTTGATCAGGTATGAGAATAGCAGCCAGTCTGAAATATGTCCCCTTTAGCATCAGTGAGACAATGGGAACCTGGAAGACTTCTCTGTTAGTTTTGGATGCAGAGCTCAGCTGCTCACTTAACAGGAGTCACTTTTCTACCTTAAGACTATGGTGTTCCCCAATTAGTATTAGACTATTGCACTGGACAAGGACAAGCACAGACTCAGAGCTGTCTTCCACTTCAGGAATACCTTAAGAGTGTCCTAATTACTCCAGTTAGTGGCTCTGTGGGTGTTGAGTACTCTTTATCAGAAACTGGGCCACTGGGAGGGAATGTAACAGTACCAGAGAAGTCTGCACTGTTGGTGTGCTGCTCAGGGAGAATCATGGTAATGGAAATGCAAAGTATTGTTATAAATTCAGGAGTAGCTGGGTTTAGAAAACAAAACAAAAGTGTGAAGAATTAGTGCTGTTGAAGATCTTAGTTGCACTTGAAACAAGAGATTAAAAGCCTTTAAGTTGTTTTGTTTTTCATAAGAACTGAATTCATCTGGAATTCAGCCAGTGAATTCAGGTCCCAAGGTTATATGACTACTCAAGGGCAAGTCTGAGCTTCAGAAAGGTTTAGATGCCTAAATTCTGTCCTGGAAATGATAGCTGATGGGCCTGTTACTTATTTGAACCAATACTGAATATGCAGGTGCATTTTTATTCTTAAACTCTTACATTGGCTTCATTGTGGCTTCACTTTCCCTTGCATTGTTTTAGTTGAGGTACTTCTCAGCTGTAATGGTGTGATTTCTTCCATGTTGGATTATTTCTACATATTCCATGCAGCAAACATCACATGCAGGTTTTCATTCGTGCGCTGCAAAGTGATTTAATAGGGAGCTGCAAAAGGGAGTGAGGCAGCTGCTGGAGCTGTGATTTTGGAAACTACTGAAATGGAGAGGAGGGGAGAACTGGTAGTGCAATGTCAGTGTATTTTTGCTTCCTTTTTGTATTTGTTTCCTCTGCTCTTTATGATGAAAATGAACGTTGTTCCTTCTCAGGTTTCTCTTAATACCTTTATTCTCTTTGTAAGAATTTGTTGAAGTTTTGATGGGCTAACCTTCCTTGTGTAGGCAACATCAGTATTCTGTGCAAAACAATGGTAGTATCAAGATGTAGCTTCTGAGCAGTCCTGACTTTGCACTTGGCTCCTCCTGCTCTGCATCCATATAATGAAGGAAAGTCCATCTTTGCCTTGCTCTGGGATTGCAGAATAACTTTCTTTGTTTGCTTTAGAAGTCTGATCTATGATCTTGGATTCCTAAATACTATAACTTACCAGCATATCAGCTGGAAATTTAACTACTAACAAAAGTAACTAGCTACTGTGTATGTTAGGCTGTGTTTTCTAGGCAGGGACTGGCACACCTCCTTATGCCTTTTCAAAATGTTATGCAAAGGAGTAGCTTTAAAAAATTATTGTGTAAAGGATAATAAAACTTTAATGCAATGCAAAATATGGAAAAGACTGGAGAGCAGCTTGCTGTGCCTTTTTTATTTACTGTCTTTTTTAAGCTAGGGATTTGCTTTTGAGCATTGCAAAGAGGGCTTCTCTTTTTCAAACTGCCCAACTTGATGGCCTAGTTCAATGAATGCTTTAGTGTGGCATTGTTATTTGGGAAAAGAAATACAAGTTCTTTTCTTCATAAAGCTGTTCAAGGCTTAACTGTGCCTCTTTGTACTATTTGAAGAACAGGTGATTTATGTTAAAAAAATAATCAACTGCATTTATCTAATTCAGTTCTTTTGCAAACCAGATCATTGTGTGATAAAACTATATAATACTTTATGGTGTCATTTTGCAAAATGGATACTGAGTGTATACAGAAGTGTGTTGTGCAATGGCAAGTAAATTCGTCATGAGTGCATGAATAGTTCTTTTATTAAATGATTTCTGAGCTTAAATGAAACTTCTGTAGACACCTGTTAAAATATCTGCAATACACTATAGGTTGTTTTTCATAGTGTGCAGTTCTACAGTTTGTAAATATATGTATTTAATCCTCTTTAGCCTTAATCTTCTTTCAGGGAGAAACTTCTTGTAGCGTGAGGGGAATTGGCTGAGCATTGACTAGTTAGTGTTGGTGCAGTTCTGTAATAAAACCTGCCATGTAGCAAGCCCAGAACTTGTACTAATCCACATCAGTGAGGAATATAAATTACAGTCCAGAAGACAGTCAGCTTCTCTGTGTTCTGGAGAAGCCTATAGAAGCCAGACCATCCATAAGAATGAAACACAGGAGAAATGAGGTTGGGGAAATAGATGAAACATAGCTGTACATTACTGTAGCCTTGTGTATCTGGTTCCCAGTATGCTGTAACTACAAATCAACCTATATTTGTGCATCTGCCTTAAGGGATCCCAACCTTAGGGGAGCTTTTTGTGCGTGTTGTTTTATTCTATCACTGTATTTTACTGATGAGCCTCAGAAAGAATCTCTTAAAACTCGTTCCGCAATAAACATAGAACTTTTTTTCTTCTGTGAATGTATCTTCCATTGATGGTGCTGAGATGCTAATTGAAAGTTTGGAGGTACATCTTATGAGAGAGTTGTCTCCCTTTCCTCCTGTCCTCCTCCAGCAACTGCCTAGAAAGGATTCTCTTAAAAGATGTCATAAAGCCTAGACAAACTTTGACATTCCATATATAGGTATGAAAAACTGAGATCATCACTTGTAATAATTCTAAGTTACTGTTGTGGTATTTGATAAGAAACATTTAACATATAAGGCTTGTTTGTATTGACAGTAAACAGGCATTTTCTATATGGAACTAAATTTGATGGCAGGTCTTGAGGTTATTTGGGAGCTCCTTAATCTATATCCAGTCACCTTCTAGGAGTAGATGTGTGTTCTTGCTAGACAAACAGTAACTGTATAGGAACACTGGCAGGTTACAGAAATCCTCCATGAATTTCAGAACACAGGACTAGGACTTTATCCCTGCTTCCAGCATAAACCTGACCTTGAATACTGACTGATGTGTCTGCTTTTGTTGGATAATGTATATTGATGAGTGGATAATTTGTATCGATGAGCATAAAAAACTTACACTGAATTGAAATGGAAGCCTTCTGGAGGTAGGGATAATTCTTTCAATAGGAAGATTAGTTGATTGATCTCTCAAGTGTTTGCTACTTGCTATCAGCAAAACTGTAAATGCAGCATGACTCCTGTTGCTTGAGAAGCTCAAGGCGTAGACAGACTGTTGCAGCTAAGCAGAACCAAGTACTAAGAAGCATGGCACTCGAATCTTTCTAAAAGAGAAAAAGGTTGCTGCAGCTTTTGCTCTGGTGTACTTGTGTGTGTGTGTGCATGGCTAAGCAATTTAAGAAAGCAAATCCAAGCAGTTACTATCTAAGACTCTGTAAGACTGTTTGGCTGTCTACCAAAGGTAGTCTACAGAAGTCAGCTCTCTAAGCCAATTTCTTCTCAATGTAATACTTAAACTAACTTTTCGCTTTCTTTCCTCTTAATGCTGGCATTTAGTATACGCTCCATACAACATTCAATTAGTATGCCTATTATGAGGTAATGTATGCATAATCCAGCTGTTTGGTTTATTTATTTTCATGTGTGGAATCAAGTCAAAGTGAACTTAAGTCAGCTAACATAGTTTTAAAAAAAACCCCAAAACCCCACCCAGCTTTGTAGTGGATTTCCTGTACATATAGGATAAAATTTGTTTTATTTCTGCTTAACAGAGGGGGTTATCAAACATCTGGAATGTGACATTTCCCTGCTGTTTGGAAAACTGTAACAGCTTTTCCCTGTCTGTTAAAATATAATGCTACTAAGTGATTCCAAGTTTAAAAGGCAGTAGCTTGGCATATGTTTTTGAAAATGAAAGTGAGTAAAAAAGCCCCTGTGGTTTCACAAAAAGTCTCTTGGTGATCTGGGGTGCTTGCCTTTTCTCTCCTCTTGCTTGGCACTGTGTCCCTCCATCTCCTGCGAGAGTCTGGTTTGATGCATGTATCAGTGTGTGCTTTCCCAAGGAAAAGAGTGCTGCTAAGTGTGAGTGACCTACACAAACGCCAAGCGAAGGGAAGCTGTAGACTTCTTTTGAAAAACACCCTTGTCTTTCATATTTATATAATACATTTTTGAGTCCATCAATCCTTAGTCCCGGTTCACTGAAGGCAAGCATTTTCCATCCTACATAAAGGCAGAAAAAGTGTACAAAATGTTGCACAAATTTGCACATGGCAGTGACAGCTATTTGGAGCATTAAGCCACTCTTCTGACCCTAATGAATTATACACCAGCCCTCAGCACTGGAAATCTCAAGCTGTCCTGCTCTTTGTATGCAGAACTTACCATTTGTAATTACAGCTGCCTTTGGCACTTAAAGGCAAGGGGGAGTCTTGCTTAAATTTAACATGTTAGCAGAAAATGCCACTGTGAACCATGTTTTATTAATTGAACATGTAGCAAAGTAAACTGAACGAGTTTTCTTATAAAAAGTGAAAAAACTTTGATGAGCTTTCTTCAGTAATAATTTATTAGGCTAACCAGAAGTGAGGACTAAGATTTTTCTGAACAAGTGCTTTAAGCCAGAAACATGTTTGAAATCACTGGGAATAATAAGCCAAATCTAAAATACTTGCTAGTTCTCCTTTCCATGTTGATATGAAGGAGCCTGTTGCTGGACCTGACAGTGTTTAGTTGCCAAAGATGAAAGTGAGCTTGCAATTTGAGTATGTTTGAATTTTAATTTTGTAGTACTTGGGGGGTCCAGATGTAAACTATTTTTAGGCTATCTTTAAAACAGGGAAAGAGCCCCAAACAAATCTCATGTTGCTGTTGGGAAAAAGCAACTGTCTGCCTGTTTTGTGATATTTATAGGTTAACTAGATGTGGTTTTAATTCCGTGCTTCCTTTTTTTTTATTTTCCTAGAAATTCTCCTACTTTCAAATCCTTTGAGGAAAAAGTTGAAAACTTAAAGGTAAGAATTACTAAAACACCTTGGTGATTCTAGAGCTGTGAATGTGGAGAAAAGACTCAAGTAGATTCTGGGCAGCCTATTTTTTAGTTACTGGTAAATAGTTGAAGAGCTGCTTAGATGAACAACTTTTTAAGTACTGTGGAAGTGGTTTCTCTGCCTAATGATTTGCAAATAAAATAATGGGCTGCCTGCACCTCATACAGGAGGATGCCTTTAGAAGAACTAATCTGCTGGTGAGTGTTTGCTGCCAGATACGTACAGATTTGTTTTCAGAATATTGTGGAGGTCTCTTAGACCTGGAAAAGCTGCTTTGTTGAAGAGAGTTATTAAACTCATGCAGAGGTACTGGTTTTGTACAGTTAAGCATGTTTGGCATGCCAAGTAACTACTGTGCTATGTTGGGGCTCTCTCTGTCTTCTAGTCTAAAGTTGGAGGAAGCAAACCTGCCGGGGGAGACTTTGGAGAAGTTCTCAACTCTGCTGCCAATGCCAGTGCCACAGAAACTATTGCAGAACAGACAGAGGAAGAGACCCACTGAGATTTCTACCTCCGTCCTGCTACCCACTGCCAGATGCTGCAAGCAAAAACCAAGCACACTTGTTAACATTCTCTGCGCTCTTTCCACCAGATGTGCTTTTATTTAGCACGTAGTTATTTTACCCAATTAACTGATACCAAGCTTGTTTGTGGGTTCAAAATATTTTTGAAACTAAAATACATTGTTTGGAGTTTTGTGTGGGAAGGGGAATTTCTATGCCTTTCAAGCATTTAAAGGACTTGCCTGTAATTTGAAGGCAACCTTTAAAATATAGCAATGAAAAAAAAACCTCTTTTGAGAAGTGAATTATATTGTACAGATACTGTGGATACATAATTTCTCTTCAATCTGTAACTACTGCTCAACTTAATCCTTATCAATCTACTGCTGCTGCCAAACCGAAGCTTGTTACTTGGATCCCTTGTGATTGTTTCAGTTGAGTGTTGCCTGCAAGGGACACTGGACTAGGAGACTGGACAAGGAGGAAGGATCACTCCCAGCTAAAGAAAGGACTTCAGTTTCAGCAGGCTTTACACAAGTTATAGCAGGATCACACAGGGGTAGGAATGTATTGTCTTATGAGTGTGCTCCTCATACAGCAGGCGTGAATAGGTAATACAGAACATCTAAAACTTACCCATCTGTCCATGCATTGTCCACCTAGGAAACTTCTGACCAACGCAAGATGTCTCATAGTGCTGGTTTGGTTCAGTCACCATAACATTTTCAGTCTTGTTTTTTGTACAGGATGTCACTGTGGTAAGATAACACTCTTCTGAACATTTGACCAGTCACAAATAGATTCATCTTCATTCACATGTGGTGGTGTCACATTCACACTAACAAAGCATGGACTGGAAGAATAAGCCTGACCCTGGAAGTTGTTCTTTTTCAGTCAAGAGAATTGCTCCTAAATCCTAATGTTGTTTCCCTTGCAGGCTGAACCCTGAAAACATCTGCTACCCTGTCTTACTCTTTTCTATGTATTTAAGGCCTGTACCTCAAGTAACACCCCTGTTCCTGACTCCAGAAGTCTGTTTTGAGAGGTACACAGTGTCATCAGTCAGCATAGCTCTCTTAAAAGATCTGTCCTCCTACACCTTGTTTTGTCTGCTGTATTCCTCAAATTTCTTGTGTTTCGTGTGTTTCTGCCACATGGTTAGAACGTTTTATCACCGTGCTTAGAACTGGAAACAAGTTTTGCTACCTTTGTGTGAAATCCATGAAACTTCAACTGCAGACACAGGTGTCTGGAGGAAAAAAGGTTGGCTCCTGACAACCTTGCTAGCATGTCAGATATAGAATGTATGCTTAATTACATGTGAGAAGCTTAATAAAAATCTGTATGTGAGGAATTTATTGTCCTGTGAACGTGGAGGATAATGTAAACAAGTAAGGAAATTTTATTTCTAATTGAAACAGTCCTGTAAGTTTGGTTCAAAGCAGTGCTGATACATACCACAGTACGGGGGGGAATCTACATGGCTGAGCTTGGCATTTCCAGAGAAGACTGAGCCTAGGTTGCCTTCTAGTGGCCTACATAAAATTACAAAATCACAGAATTGTTAGGGTTATAAGGGACCTCTGGAGTTCATCTAGTCCAAACTCCCTGCCGAGGCAGGGTCACCTCTAGAACAGGTTACACAGGAAGGTGTCCAGGTGGGTTTTGAATGTCTCCAGAGAGTGAGAATCCACGGCCTTCCTGGGCAGCCTGTTCCAGTGCTCTGCCACGACATAAAATTAAACTGCTCTGGTTACAGCGTGAAGTTCAGAAAATGGGTTGACATGTTCCTTCAGCCCCTGCCAGCTCCGCCTTAACAAAGGAACAGAGAACTGAATGGTATAGAGAGAATGTAGCTCTTCCTCTTTTGGGTCAGTACCACGTAGGACAGGTTCTTCTGGAACATGATCCTTACTGGATGGGGCTTTTATTTATTTCTCTAACTGACAAAGAGAAAGGTCATCTAGTCCAGAGCTGAGCTTTCTGTATTCTGAAGGAAGGCTTTTAATTTTTTTAAGACCACATGGCAGTCCTTTTATTATAACACATTATTACGCTCCCAGGAGCTTCTGCTGCATCTTCCTCTGCCCACACCTTCCTTTCCTCGAGTGCAGGTGGCCTTGGGGCTGCTGTGACCACTGAAGCTTTGCTTTCAGGGCTAGTGTGGTAATCACAGAATCAATTAGGCTGGAAAGTACCTCTGAGACCAGAGAGTCCAACCTATGACCAAACAGCATCTTGTCACCTAGACCATGCCACTAAGTGGAGCACGAAAGGGAATGGCAGAAGGTTGTGTCAGAGGACGTTCAGGTTGGGTATTACAAGATTTTTCATGCAGAGTGTTTGGGCACTGTAACAGGCTCCCCAGGGCTATGGCCACAGCACCAAACCTGATGGCGTTCACGAAGCGTTTGAGCAATGCTCTCGGGCACATGGTGTGATTCTTGGGGTGTCCTGTGCAGGACCAGGGCTTGAACTCGATGATCCTTGTGGGTCCCGTCCAACTCAGGTTATTCTATGAAATGCCAGGTCCAGTCCTTCCTTAAACACCTCCAGGGACGGTGACTCCACCCCCTCCCTGCGCAGCACACTGCAATGTGTAATAACCTCTGCCGTGAAGAAATTCCCCCAGATTGCGGCCCGCCCGTTCCCTGGCGCAGCTCCAGCTCTGTCCCCCTCATGCCGTCGCTGTCGCCTGGGGGCGGTGCGGCGCCCGCCGTCCCTCACTCAACATGGCGCCGTCCGCCTCAGCGCGTTGCGCCTGCGCCCGGCGTGGAGGTACCGCCCCCGGGCAGCGATGGCGGCGGCGCTGTGGGGCCGGACATGGCGGGTGGCGGTGCCCGTGGTCCGCAGGGGCAGCGGGGCCGCGCCAGGGGCCACCGAGACTTCCCCGCAGCGAACGGAGCAGCGCCCGAGCAGCGGCACCGCGGGCTCTGGCTCCCGGCAGGTGAGGGCGCGAGGGGATCGAGCCGAGGCAGCGTCCTCTACTCGGCTCTAGTGAGGCCACATTTGGAATGCTGTGTCCAGTTCTGGTCTCTTCGGTACAAAAGAGACGAGAAGCTGCTGGAGAGGGACCAGCGGAAGGCTAGAAAGATGATGAGAGGTCTGGAGCATCTTTTTTACGAGGGGAGACTGCGGGAGCTGGGCCTGTTAAGTGTGGTCAAGACAAGACTGAGAGGGGATCTCATCAATACATATAAATACCTTAAAGGCAGGTGTGGAGAGGGTGGTGCCAGAGTGTTTTCAGTGGTGTCCAGCGACAGAATGCAGAGCAGTGGCCATAAACTAAAGTACAAGAAGTTCCACCTCAACATGAGGAAGAACTTCTTTACACTGAGGGAGGCAGAGCACTGGAACAGACTGCCCAGGGAGGTTGTGGAGTCTCTCTCTCTGGAGACATTCGAAACCCTGAAACCTACCTGGACACATTCCTGTGTCATCTGCTCTAGATGTCCCTGCCGTGGCAGGGGGGTTGGACTGGATGATTTCCAGAGATCAACCCTAATAACTTAGTTATTCTCTCTTCTCACCACTTCACCCTGCATAATAACTAGCCTACAGAAATGTGGACAGCTCATATTTCTTTTTAACATGCTCCTACAAAAATGTAATGTAGAAAGCGTGCAAGCAGTTTTGGTTGTGTAGAATGCAAGGTACTGCTGCATGGGTAAAGCTGTATTCTGGCTTTTACAGGCTGGCAGGGAGGATGTGGAAAATTTCTTAAGGATTTTATTGGGTGTGATCAAAGACCCGTTAAACCAGTATTCCAGAGGAAATATAAAGGCTTTTATGAGTGAAACACCTGTAGAATTGTACATGTGTGAAGCCAGCAAAAGAAACAGCAGTACAAGGGTTGAAAGCATGCTGCATATTAATGTGAAAAACCACAGTTCACTGTGAAGCTGTCCTTGGCAGTAAAATTAGGATGGTGTGCTTGGCAAGGCCTGCACTCTGATAAGCTGCAGCACAAGTGATTCATCAAGAGCAGACCCTGCTCCTGTAGTGCACAAGGAGGGTTACAGAATTGTGTCCCGTATCTTATGTGCCATTTGTTTTCCTGTTACTCCACCATGAATCAGTCATGGAGAGAGAGAGATGGTGAGCAGCAGTCTGCTACTTACTGAGGCTGCAGTAAGTAGAATTCTGAAGCAAAGGACCACCTTGTCAACAACTGTTGACTCCTGAAGGGTGTAAAAGATTTGTCCAAAACCTAGTTCACCATTGTCAAACAGGAATAATGTCAGAGGTGTGGTGAGGCCTTGATAGCTGGCAGCCTTCATTCCCGGTGTTGTACACAAATGGTTTTTCCCCAGATGCTTGTTGGGAATCCGGGGGTATGGGAATGTGAGTGGATGGAACTTGGGAAAGAGTGAGTAGTAAAATAAAGGTAGAGATTTTGTGAATAACCATCACTTTCTTTAGCAGTGCATTGAGTTTTGTCATGCTGATTTTCCCCACAGATTGTGACAGTGCCCATTAGCAGACATGTAGGGAAACAAGAAAAAGCTCTGTGTGTGTACTAACATATTCCAGAATATCTCCTCCAAGCTGAAAAACCCTGACCTCTGATTATTCCTCAGGTGGAAGTGATTCCATGCTGGTCTTTATCTTTGACACTCTTCTTTTTGTAACTTTTTCAGTTCTGTTTGACCACACCTGAGGCTGGGATTACTTGAAGTGCGCTCAGTAGGACATGGAGATTAAAGCTGTGAATTATTATGGCGGGACTGGTCTGGTACTGGAGGTGTAGAACTGGAAATGCCTGTCACTGAATCCAAGACCTAATATCCCAAATTACTGCATAATCTACAACATTTTGTTTTCCATTGGAAGTCCACACTAGCAAGGCTGGCTGTGCAAAGATTAAAGGTTTGCCTAACCTGGGGGCTCAGGTGACGTCCAAGGGGATGTCTGCAGAAGAGTTTGGGAACAGAGTCACTAGATGTAGCTGTAGGAGATACTGAATGATACTTTGGGGATTTTGGGGGGTTAAGTTTTCCCCCCTTTTTGTTCTTCTGTTGGAGTGAGTAGCTGGAAACATTTTCTATCTACATACTCTCTTTTTATCTGTAAATGAATTGTCATCAAGCCTTTAAAGCTTCTTAAATAACTCAAATGTTACATTGTATTTACATCATTTTTAAGTGAAACTGTATACACAAATATAAATAATGCATTACTAGAAGTCAAACTAGGGTTTTAAAATGAGTATCTGGACCACAACTCTGAATTTCTCTACACTTTGCTGAACCACTTTTTCACTTGAACCAGAGGAAGGAAAGTAGCTTGCTTTGCAGTTCCTAGTGATGTTCAAAGCATAACAATGAGATGAAGATTATCATGAGTCTACTTCATGCTGTTCGTAGCCCAGGTAGTGCTCACTGAGTCTTGAGTGTGATTAGTGTTTATTCACTGATTGCTTTTTGAAGAGTCTACAGACGAAGGAGTGGATTTTGGTGAGAATGAGTTAGCAGTGGAAGGTGGCATGAAACAAGAGGGAAATGAAAGGGATCTGACTGCAGTGTAATCTGTTCATTTTGTGTAGTTTTCTTGAAATTATTATCACCGCTTTCAGCTAATATTTGATTGCTAGAAAGTGTGTTATTTGTTAAATAAACTTTCCACAGCTGGGAGCAACCCTGATGCTGCTCTGGTAAAGCTGGGTAATACTTGTGGGAGGATGCACTGGATGCTGATGGAAAAACCCAAAGATTTAGAAGATCTTTTGATAAGATCCTTCTAAGTGGAGCAACGTGCTTCCCTCAGGAGAGGGTGTGGTGTCTCTAGCTGCAGTCCCTTTCTGGGGCACCCAGCAACTGCAGGATCTGCTCCTTGAAGCAGGAGGAATGTGGTCTTGCTCATCCCTTATCTGAGCTACATAATCAGAGGAAAACTCGTGTTCCTTATCTTAGCTCACAAGTGCTGCCTGTCTTTTGCTATGCTTCGTCCTGTAAGAGCCAGAGGTGTTTGAATTCTTTGTGTTTCTCTTTCTTTTGGGAAGAGGCTTGATAATGTTCCTGTATGGGTTTCCTATGTCAGCTGTTCCTTCATTTTTGAAACTGTATGAACTGGCTGATATTTGGTTGGCAGTGGCTTAGTTTAGGCAAATATAAGTAAACTTGATAAATTGGCATGTTGATACGTGTTTGTCTTCAGATGATTCAAAAAGCGTGATGATATTTTTCCTAGGTAGCTCTTTAAGTTTTTTTGCAGCAATGTGTGCTGCTGACCTTACCTCAGAGTTGCCTGGTGGTGTCTCTGCTGTGCTGGTAATTTTTTAAGGGTTTGAGTTTGTGTTTTGGCTTTCACCTTCGGTTTACAGTTCTGTTGTTACTGTTTTGTAAATAGGGAAACTTACAGACAAGGCACTTAAATGTTGATTAAAATTGTTTAAAAGGTAGCAATTTGGTAAGCCAAATATCCTGATAGACCCACGTGATATTTGTGTACAGCAGGCAACTCACTTCTTACTGCATTTTCCTTCTTCATTTTTATATTTAAGTTTTGCATTATAAAAAGTTTAAAGTTTAAAGTTCTTTTTTTCTCTATGGAATTGCTTAACGAAATCTTTTAGAAGGACACCAAATGCTTTATGTGTTACCTTCATTAATAGATTAAAGCTGCTTGCCTAGTAAAATAGGAAACCTTGTCTTTAGGAAGGAGGCGATGATTTATGATACAGGTAGAGAAATGGTTTTTGAGCTGTGTTGTTAGCTCAGTTACCAAAGTTCGAAGAAAATGTAAGAATAAAGTAATTAATTAAGAATAAATGCACATTTTTTCTTCACTGTGAACTGAGTAGTCTAAAAATGTTTAAAATATGAGTGGTGAAGTTTGTCAAATGTCCTTTTAGGTAGAAATGGGCTATCATTATGTGAGCTTTGCAGCTAGTCTGCTATATGTGTCACAGTGTCATGAGCTGCTCTGTTGGGACTTTTTTTATGAGAGAGCAGCAGGGTACAACCATCAGGTGCGTGTCAGGGACTGGTTAGTCGAGCAGAAAGTTGTCCTTGCTCAGAAGGAGGGATCTGCAGCCCCTGGCTCGGCCAGCCTGCTGAGCCCAGCCGGGCAGGGATGCTGCGCCGGGGGCTGGGTGAACATCCCCGCCCGGCACAGCAGAGGGCACCGCTTGTTTCCAGATGTGTCAGGAAAAGCGGCACGTCTGGGGAAGTTCCTATTTAATTCCGTGAATACTGTGTTTGAAGGGAAGGCATTTATCAAGAAGAAACGCAACTGATATTGTCTGTAGTTCAGATAGAAGGGATGGGATTGCTATCAGTACATTATAATAACTAATTTCTGAAAGAGAGAGATTATTAATTATTCTTCCATACACATACATATTTTTAAATTAATTTAGCCACAGATTCTTTGCTGAAAGGATTTGTAAGTTTGAGAAGGGCATCTGTGTATTTAAATGTCTTATCGCTATGTAAAAAATAAAATACCAGTTTTCATTAAGAAAGAAAACAAAAATATTTAAATAGCTCATATAAAGAACTGTTTTATCTGTTTATGTTTTAGGGAAGAAATTAAAAACTAAAACACAAAAGTGACAATTTTAAAGGAATGTATTACATTTCTGTCAGCTATACAGGTATCTTTATAAAGAATGTGTAGTTGTCTTGCTTGTGCAGTATCTGGGCATTCTCAGGTTAAAATAATGTGTGACACTGGATGTTTTGAAATCATATAGTAAGAAACATTCAGAATTATTTTCAGCTAATAATTGATGGGAAATATTTCTCTCAATGTCTCTTCTCAGCTAAGTTAGCATTTAGAAGATAATTTTCCTGAAGTTGCAGTCATTTGAGAGCAAAAATGCTGAATAATATTTAGTACAATTTTCACTTGTAATTTTCATAGTGTAATATTTCTTAGGACACCTGTAATTTTTGTGTGGCTGGAATGCTTTGCTAGTGCTAATAAATAACTAATAAATAACATTCTTGGTTTGATTACAAATATAACAACCTTTAATAAAACCCATATGCCAGGCACAGAGGTTACTCTTTTAGGTGGATTATCTTCTGAACAGCATTCAGGTGCTGGAAACTGCTGACTGACTGAGAGAGGGACTGGGCAGTTGTTGGGTTTGCGGGATCTGGAATGAGTAGTCTTTACCCGGAAGTTTCTCTTGATTGCTTTGCCATATTGTAATTCTGCATTTGAGAAACTTGGGTTATGTTTGCTCATGCTATGCTGTGAACACGTCCTGGTACTTTCAGGTTCGTGCTAAATAAGGACTGTGTCCCAGCCTTCTCAGCATCTGCTCGAAATGCTGGTTTGTATTAAAGTAGGAATGAGCCTGTTTGTCCTTCTTTTGACCTCTGTGAAGGAGCAGTTCTGCCCTGTGAATGCTCTGGCTGAGGCACCAAAACTTGTTTGTTCTGACTTGGGTTTGTCCCAGCTGTAGGCACAGCTGGGTCTGTCAGATGACCTGACCTGCTTTGCATGTGACAGAAGTGCTTGCATGACAGGATTAGTAAAACTCACATGGTGTCGGAGCAACACTCTGAAATGGAGTAGACAAGACTTCTGATGTTGGACAGCAGAGGAATGATGCATGCTGCCCCTTTGGAGGACTTAATTGTAGTACAGTAACACTGTCAATGCTGCCTATCACAAAGATGTACTTGGGGACACAAATTCATGTGGGAAGGCCCTGGGCCCTCTGTCCTTGGTTGACTTGAGGAAGATGAAAATCACATCTCTGGAGCAGTTGTTTCCTGAAACTCACTCCAGATAGCTCTGGGTTGGCAAGTGGTTGCTTTGGCATTGCTGGAGGTCCATGAGTGGTAGGTATATGCCTTTGATGACTGGCTGTCAGAGTGAAATCCCCAAAATTAAACTGTTTTGGTATTGCCAGTATTATGGAGAAAAGAAAGCGCATGTCAGCTGCCTAGGCTTGACTGAGATATCTGGAAGAAGGTGCATGTAACCATAATGTAACAGTTAAATAGGAATTGAAATCCTTTCTAGTGGTTACTGTTATCAACAGGATAATTACAGCCGGTGTTGCTGTGGGAGATCCCAGTTATTCTCCTATTATGACTATTGAAACAGCATTCTGTCCCCTAGGAACCTGGAAAAAAAAAGTGCCTGGAAGAGCAGAGTAGTGATAAATAGAGAAAATGTTGGGCTGAAGCTGTGACAGTGCAGTTGTGTGGGATTGCTGGTGTCCCATTCCAGCATGGCAGCTTAAAATGCAGGGACACACATGTAATTGTTCAGAGAAGCGATGCAGAGTTCTGTCTAAGCAGTCAAGCTGCACAGGCAGGTACTGGGCTCAAAACACCATGGGCTGTTCTTAGGGCTGTGTGTGCCCATCTGGTTAGATTTTCTTTTTGACATAATCCATGCAGTAGGTTCACCTACTTTCTGTGATTTAGATGCTAATGTTCTATTTGCGTGCTAGAAAGTTATCCTTGAAAGGAACTTCATGTTTTAAATTCTATATAGAAGTTACTTAATTTCAAGAAAAATAAGCAGCTTTATTGTGACCAAATTCTGTGCTATTTTGTGTTGTGAAATGAAGTCTTAGCTCAGCGTTGTTCAGTAAATGATCCACTTGCCTAGTCAACAGCGTATTTTCAAAGCTGCATTTGAAATCCTTTATGAAAGTCTTGTTTTGCAGTTTCTTTGCTGTGTATCCAGTCAAAAGGAGAAGGTAAATGAAAAACCTTCCTTTTACTACAAACACAAAGAAGCTGGTATTGAGTCAACCAGTGCAGCAGATTGTACATTTGTAAGAGTTGTTGGGTAAGCCTTGGTGGTTTGGGTAGCATTACAGTGTGTTAGCAATATGACTTTCTGGTTTTAAATGGGCAGCTGATTGATGAAGAAGTTTCAAAAAAGGATCCAGAAGCAACAGATGATTAATTTTCGTGATACAGCTGTGCTGACCTGCTCCTCCCCAGGCGTACTCTAATGTTTTATGCTATTCCTCCTAAGCACATGCTCAGTTACATAAAGTCACAGGAAAAAAAAAGTATGTTTTTAAATTTTAGTCATGCGTGTCACTGTATATAATACCAAAACACCCAGACTCAAACGCAATAGTGTAAACCTTTGACTCTTCTGATAATGGGCAGGGATAGCCATAATTGTCTAAAAAAAGCACCTTAATTTGCATTTACTCTGATAGCACAGTATTTGTTGTAGGACATACGAGATTAGTCTGTTAATTGAAAAAATTGACATTTGTTTTGTGAACAGTACTGCTACACTTGAGTTAGCAGCATGGAATAAGGCATTGGTAACTTACATATGTTTACAAAATATTTTGAATAATTAATGCTCTTTCATGAGTTGAAGAACAGTTTGTATACTGCATCTTGATGATAAGGTTAAGAAATACCCATCTTCAAATAGAAAAAAGCTGCAAATGGCTTTTTCAATGGAGATTTCTAGACAACAAAGAAGTTTTGATACTAAAAGTACAGTTCAGGAAAACCTGTTGAATATTAGGCATACAAATCCTATTCCTGTGATATTTTTTCTCTTTTGAGATCTACATGATCCTACTTGTAAAGTGTAATTATGAGAGACAAAGATAGTTTTCACCATGGTATTTTACTGGTTTAGTACTACATGTATTTGGTTAATTGTTATTTGCATCTCTTTTAAAAATGTACTTAGTTCACAATATTACATTGTTCATTATTGTGAGGGCAATGTATATACAAATACATACATTCAAGCATATCGTGTTCTCTGCACAGCTGAGATATTTTTAATTGGAAGTTGTTCTGTATGCAAAAATTAAACTAGGTTTGGAATATGCTATATTCATCAGTCAACGTTGCAGTTGATGCCTTAAGAGGCCTCCTAGAATCAGAGACTAGACAGGAGTAAGGGAATAAAAGCAGGTATTTATTTGAAAGGCCTCTAAAGGTACCCCCTGGGGAGCCAGAGGCTACTGCCAAGATGGACCCCAAGATGAACGACAGGTCACGAGTTCTTCACACTTTTATAGGTTTGGTTCATTTGCATATCAGGGTTAATTCTCCAGTTAAAGCTTCAGTTTAATGATGGAATCCCCCTCCACTTGCCCCCTTTAGAGGCCTTTTGGTTTATACTTTTTCGGCCTAGGATGGTTTGGGTGTCCTTGAAGAGCAGGCCCAGAGAGACTTTGTTATGTCTACCTAGCACGAGAGAGCAGAAATTAACAGGCTACAAGAAACTTCAGAGTTACACACTAAGCAGTACAGAATTTGAAAAATATAAAAGTTAAAACCTAAGGCATCACAGTGAGTACCAAAATATGAACCTTGATGGAAGGTTGTTAGTGAACATAAATTTATATTGAATAGTGTGTTGAAACTTTGGTTGTTTTAAAAATTGAAATGTAATCCTTTCCTAATCTGCAATCAAAATACAATTTTAAACACTTTTTAAAAAAGTATAATTGCACTATGGGAAGTTGGCTTAACATTTGTGTCTGTAGCCAAGCAAAATCTTCCAATGCTCTTTGCCAAGTATGACAACCTTTATAACTTCCTATAACTGTGTTTGCTTCCCTGTGGACAATATGAATAACCCTGTCCTTGGTAAAACTGATGTTTAGTCCTCTCCATATTTCTTCTTTTTAGGATGAGAAAGATTGGTAAACAAGAACGGTAATTTGGACAAGTTGGAAAATGAAGATACTCTTCAGTGAAAATAATTTATTTCTGCATTACATGAATTTCAAAATACCCCTGTAGATACTTTTGTGCAGTAGCCTCTCTCTTAATTAGTTACAGTTCTTCTTATTTGAAGTCAGTAAAGCAGTACAGTTCTTACATTTCTTCTTTAGGAGTTATGTGCCAGAAGGTTTTATGGCTTGCATGGTATTTGTATTGTTGAAAGTATAACACATACTTATGTAACTGAAGCTTAAACTATTGATCTTTAGGCTGGAGGTGATCACAGGGGCCATCTAGACTGACTTTGACTGACATAAGGCACTGAATTTCAGCTAGAGACTTTTGCATTTACCTCAGCAAGTGTATTTCAGATAAATTTGTGGACTTAAAAATTGGTAAATACCCTTTGCTCTCTTGTGAGATCCTGCCTGGAGTACTCCATCAGTTATGGGGTCTGCACTATATGAAAGGTGGAGCAAGTCCAGAGGAGGCCAGAAAAATGATCGCAGGGCTGAAGCACCTCTCCTGTAAAGAAGACAGGCTGAGAGAATTGGGGTTGTTCAGCCTGGAGAAGAGAAGGCTCTGGGAAGACCTTACTGTGTATTTTCAACATAAAGTAAAAGGTCTCTCTCAATCTTTATTAGTAGGGCCTCTAGTGATGGGACAAGGGGTGATAGTTTCAAGCTGGAAGAGGGTGGATCTTGGCTGGACAAAAGAAAGAGTGGTGAGGGTGGTGAGGCGCTGGAATAGGAAGGTGTGGATGCCCCATCCCTGGAAGTGTTCAAGGCCAGGTTGGATGGGGCTCTGAGCTGGTGCAGTGGCAGATGTCCCTGCCCATGGCAGAGGCTGTTAGGACTGGGTACCTTTAAGGTCCCTTCCAGCCCAAACCATTCTGTGAGAAAAGTGTCAACTGTAATATGTGTGTGTAAGAAAGCAACATCAGAGTTTATTTCCAGTGTTACTTTTGGTGTTTTCAGCCTTGTGAGGGCAGTTGGATATCCAGTTAATGTAGCTATCTAAATGGGATTTCCTAGAGGCTTTTTATTAGTGTTATTGTTGTTTATTTAGGACAAAATTGATAACTAAAGTAGGATAGTCTTCATATTCCAGTGCTTATAGCTTAGCTGATTTCAAATGGAGTGGCAAGAGCAGCTCTAAGTTCACTGGTTTACAACTAAGATTTAAAATACTGTCAGATTGTTTTGTCCAAGCTGCAAAGAAGGCTTATGGAGTAGATCATGCTGTCTGAGATGCTCCACAGGGGAGAAGGTGCTCTTCCCCAGAGAGTTCAGTTCAGCATGCTTATAGGTATGCTGGTACTGGTTTGCTGGCATGGGCAGAGTCCAATAGGATGAAGTTTAGTAAGTCCAAGTGCCGAGTCTTGCATTTTGGCCACCATAACCCCCGGCAACATTATAGGCTGGGGGCGGCGTGGCTGGACAGTGCTCATGTAGAAAGGGACCTGGGGGTACTGGTCGACAGCCGACTGAAGATGACCCAGCAGTGTGCCCAGGTGGCCAAAAAGGCCAACAGCATCCTGGCCTGTATCAAAAACAGTGTGGCCAGCTGGACCAGGGAAGTCATTCTTCCCTTGTACTCAGCACTGGTGAGGCCACACCTGGAGTACTGTGTCCAGTTCTGGGCCCCTCAGTTCAGGACTGAGGTTGAGACGCTTGAGCGTGTCCAGAGGAGGGCAACAAGGCTGGTGAGGGGCCTGGAACACAAGCCCTATGAAGAATGACTGAGGGAGCTGGAGCTGTTGTGAGAAAAGGAGACTCAGGGGTGACCTTATCACACTCTACAACTTCCTGAAAGGTCGTTGTGGTCAGCTGGGGGTGGGTCTCTTTCTCCAGGCAGCAAGTGACAGAACGAGAGGACACAGTCTTAAGCTGTGCCAAGGGATATACAGGTTGGATATTAGGAAAAATTTTTTCGCGGAAAGAGTGGTCTTGGAATTGTCTGCCCGGGGAGGTGATGGAATCACTATCCCTTGAAGTGTTTAAAAAAAGATTGGATGTGGCATTTGGTGCCATAGTTTAGTTGAGGTGTTAGGGCATGAGTTGGACTTGATCTTAGAGGTCTCTTCCAACCTGGTGATTATGTGATTCTGTGTGACTTTGAGAATTCCAGCACACTGTATGTAGCAGGCACTGTGAGATTTTACCTTCAAGTTCGCAGGGAGAGTGGAGTTTGGTGCCTATACTCCTTAAAGCCTAACCCTGAAGTATTAACAAAAACAAGGACTCAGGGCTTTCATGAGGAGATTTGTACAAAATACTATTAGGCTTTGACAGTAAAATCCAAAATCCGCCAAAAATCTTAAGATTTGGAGTGAAGTTGGAATGATGCTTTGCCAAAACACTTAGTTACTGCTTCTCATCAAGGGATGGTTAAATGCTTCATTTCATCTTCTTACTTCCAACTTTTTTGGCTGAAGAGTTTTGTTTGGTTTGCTTTTTAAAATAAAACCATATTTCTTTGCTGTGCTGAGGAGAATGTATGGATGTTCCTCTTTTGATTGAAACAGCAGAAGTTTGCTTTGCTTTCTGGTGGTTCTTTAGGGGTGTTTGTAGTTTTAAAATTGTGATGAGAAATAACTCTGGACAATTAAAACCTGAAGTATGCAAAGTTTTTGAAAGTCAATAAAAATTTAATGAAAAGGATGAAAATATAGCAGTCAATTTCCCTCTTACAGGCAGAACAGAGCTGTTTCCCTTGCTTTTTCCAATCATAAAATCTGAAAGTTTTTTCCCTCCAAATGTTAAAGTTTTGGAGGAAAATCTTCTAGTGCTCACTGTTCTTCTTGAATATCACTATGTACTACCACATTGTATTAAAAATTGGTTCTGTTTTCTTCTCCCCTCTCCTACTTTTATCAAAACTTACCTCTAAAAAGTTGGGTACAGATACTATCTATGTTTATTCCAAAACTACATAATTTGGAGTTTGCTGATGTTGATGGTGCAATTCAAATCATTACTCAGATTGGGAGGAAATGAAGGAATATGGTGTCTGCTGGAACTCTTAGTTACACTGGTATTTCTTCTACTGGCCTGTAGATATTAAATAATTAATATGAGAATTAATACGATGAGAATCCTTATAACTAAAATAATTCCCTTATATAATTCAGAACATCCTAGCTGGTGTGCAAGTGCTGTCTTCATGGAAATTTGGCCTTGTAACAATTGTTGCATAGGAAGTGATTCATATGAAGCTTTTTATAAATATCTTATATATATATATGTATATATATATCTGTATATCTTGTAAATATCTAGCAGGGCAGCTTCCAGTTTTCTCCTTGACTGCTTTCAAAGCTCTTCTTTGTGACTTTGCAGTCATTAATCTTAGATTTTTCCCTAAATTACTGCTTTGGATCACAAATCCTCATTTTATGCTTTCTGTTTGGACTATTTCCCTTCAGTAGTTTCATTAAATAATACCAATCTTGCTTTTGTTTAAGCTTTGTTCAGTATTTAATCTTCAAAACCTTTTGTTAACAAGAAGTTTAAAACAGTTCTTCACTTTAATCTTTTTGTATAGAATAAAGTGGAAAAGTCTCTTGTTTAAAGGAAACTGAAGAGGTCTTCCTTGTCTTTGTGGTTGCCCACTTTGGGTTGTA
Organism: Corvus hawaiiensis; assembly: GCF_020740725.1. NCBI lineage: Eukaryota > Metazoa > Chordata > Aves > Passeriformes > Corvidae > Corvus > Corvus hawaiiensis. Next base: position 15,544,611 of record NC_063238.1, on the reverse strand, counting down.
AATTTAATCTGTGGGGAAACAGCATAAACTTCATTTGTTTGATATATTTTTTTGATGGAACAAAACCTCAGGCCACTCATTGGGGAGGAAAAAGAGCTGTATTCTGGGAACAATAAATGCAAAACAGACAGTGGACTTTAAAAGAATAGACTCTGTGTTCATGCTGTCTTTGGTTATAATTGTGCCTGTGCTGTATGTGGAGTGATGTGCTGTTATTTATGGGCCCTAGTAGGTGAATTTTGTGGCTGTTGTATTTAGTTTGTGTATGCTAGCTAAATCCTGTGTCCTTGTTTGTCCTTATACAGCTCTGCCTAATCCAGTCTTCCTATTTTCTACTCTGTTCGTAGTTTTACCTGTCTGTTTTATCCATAAACATTTAGAGTTTTTAAAGAATAGTGTTTTAAAATTTGCCTTGGTACATATTGCAGAATTAAACATTGAGCTTCACAAAAATTCTAAAATAGCCTTATACATTTTTGAGTCACTGGTGTCATGCTGATGTCTATTGTATGTGTTGTCCATGTGTGAATGGTGTATATTAACGGGCAGTTTGAAGATTGTCTTCCTTAATACTGCACAAGATGAATGTCACTGGCAAATAAGAGGGTAACAATAATTTGGTACTTTTTCCAATGGTTGTCAAATACTAGAATAGAGATGGAGAAGAGATGGTTCCTGTCTTTGCATTACTGTTCATATTCAAGTCCAAATGATACTCCTGAGTTATATTTCATCTTAGACTTCTGATTTCATAGAATCATAGGATGACCTGAGTTGGAAGGAACCTTAATGATCATCTAGTTCCAATCCTCCTGCCATGGGCAGGGACACATTCCACTAGACCAGGTTGTTCAGAGCCCTATTCTACCTGGCCTTAAGCTCTTCCAGGGATGGGGCATCCACAGCTTCTCTGGGCAGCCTGTTCTTCCATGTACTACACAATACAAGCAGGTCATGTACTGTATATTGCAAGCACAAGTATTTGTCAGATTTTGTTCCTCTTTATTGTTTACTCTTTATTGTTATATCTGTTGATAATAAGCAAGTTGGTGAAGCCCTGGCCTGCAGAGCTATAGCTTGTGTTGTTTGAAAAAATAATGGTAGGCACAAGTCTTCTTCAAAGGTGTAGATTGTATAATACTGTAGTTAGTGCTGTATACTGAGGTGGTTACTGATGGTGTTTTCTGCATCTTGGGATGTATCTACACTGTGGGACAGGTTTAAAAAATTTGAAGGAAGAAAAAGAACGATTATGTCTTGTCCCTTGGGTAGAAGTACAAGTGACAGAGACCTAAGGTGAGTGGTGTGGGATGTTTTGCCCAGTGCAGAACTACTTTAGAAGAGGAGACAAATGGTCCGTGACTGCTCAAGGTGTGGAGGGCTGTGCAGGTTTAGTGGGAATGCTGTCTTGGTAGACAATGGCTGTACAGTGGAATGAGCCTGACTATTCAAAGCTTAGTTGGTTTTTTAGAAATGTAGATTAGGCTCTTACTAGTGGTTGTTTGTATTTTTAGAGTAAATAAGTAATAAATGTTAATGTCAGCTCTTATACTTTAAAAATACTTTTTCCCTAAACTTTTCTTTCCTACTCATACAGGAAGCAGAGTTTTTTCTTTGAGAAAACTCTACAATCACTGGTCACTGCTAGGCATTAAGTTGTGAACGTGTTCAAAGTTGAAGGTAGGGAAGTTACGTGAACTTATTTGGTCGAGGGGAGACTGAGAGCTGTTCATCCCTGAGATGAGTAAAAGGTGTGATGCCTGAAGTTTGAGTGATTATATTCTGAGACGAGCATAAGATACATGGAACTTCTCAATAAGGACTCATCATTATTAGAACGAATAGTTTAATGCATAAAAAGAAGGCAGGACCTAGAGAAAACACTTTCAGATATAATTGCTGGTATGCTTATATGTTGAAATTTCAGTCACTGTAGTCATATGTCAGTCCTCTTGGGTACTCCTCATGAGTATTCAGTGCTGGTTTTGGGACAGCCTCAGTGTCTGGGAAACTGTGTTGGTGACAACAAAGCTTGATGGTTATTCTTTGATAAATTCAGGAGAGTTCTCAAGTTGGCAGCACTTGTGCTGCTTCTGGATGGAAGGCCTTTAACTGTTGGATGTCAGATTTTGTGGTATAGTGTCTGAGTCTGTCCTGCTGTCTTTAAGGTGATATTCTTCTGCTTGATGGAGTTTTAAATACAGCTTGTTGCATTCAAGTAAAAAGTAGTAAAAGAGAGAAGTTTGGTAAATAAACTGCATGAATCACTATAAGCTGTGACCCTAGTAATGCCTTCAACACTTAAAAAAATCCTGGGATTTAGGTTTATATCTAAGCAACAGTGCACACTTCCAGTAGTTATAAGGTATGGAAAATTAAGGTTTGCTGGGCTAATAGATAGTGGAATTTTTTAGGTTGCTTGTTGAAATAAGCACCTCATCAATATATACTTGTTCAGTGGGTAGCTTAATGTATTTGGTTCTAATATTCTTTATAGCAGGCTCCAGTCATCTTTCCTAAGTAAAATAGTACATGTTGAAAGTGATGTCAGGAGCTTATCTGTTCAGACCCCTTGTTCCAAGCAGGTTAAACTTTGTTCAGGTTGCTCAAGGCCTTTTCCAGTCCCATTTTGGGTATCCAAGCTGCTGGGGCCCTTAGCTTTGAGGCATCACACTAATTCATCACTGCAAGTTGATTTTTCCATTTTGTTGTGTAATTAACTTTGAACAGGAAGGTCTGTCTAGCTATGGATGACAGTGCTGAGGAAAACAAGTTTGATAGTTACAAAGGGTTGCATGCTGCTTGATGTTAATGTCTTTCACCCCTTAATTGTAGCAATCAGATTACCAATCTTCCATCTCTTCTCATCCATATCTCTTACATTCCAATGTGCATTCTACTTGCCTTTGCAAGCAGACATAAAGCATGTAGCCTGGGTTTTCAGATATTTTGCTCAGTGGGTGGGATAGGGCCACCCTGCTTGTACAGTCATAGGCTTTGCTCCAGAAATAGTATGTTACATTCCTCCATTGGAGTTACTTCTTTTGTTTGTATCCTACTGGGGTTTAAATCTCTGACTTTTCCCACTCCGTGGTTAATATGTATCATCTTGGAGAGTTCTGTTGCTGAAAGAGCTGCTGTTTTTTCATTGAACTATGCACACTGAAAGTGATAGGTATAATATTTATTAAAAAACTTTAAAATCTGGAAGTTAGAAGGAAAATCAAACAGATCTGGCATTTAAGAAGGAGGAGGGTAAAAAAAAGCCTTTATACTTCAGGTACTTAAAAAGAATGTGCCATTTGTGCTTCTGAATTTTGTAATAACCTTCAGTTTTTGTGACTTGACATGTTATCAATGCATCATCTATCAGAGCTGCACGGCCAACACTCCTTGAGAGTCAGAAAAGTAGAGTGCTTAATAAAGTTGCCCTGTTACTGTACAGTCTTTACTGTTTTTCCATAATGCTACTGTGGAGAATCCAGTTAAGGAGATTTAGAAGTTGTAGAAAGCACTCAAAATGTCATTAAATCTTTTTAAATGCTTGAGATAAATTACTCTTTAATGAGATCTGCTGTAGGTTATGCAGAAAAAGGGAGAAAATACTGCATTTTATCTCACTCTGCTTCTAGAATGTCCACAAAAGAGTCCTTGATGGCAGTAACTAATGGCATCTCTTGAGCATTATTGTATACATAAATCAGCTATTTGTGCTCTTGAGAAGTTCCTCTCCAGGATGCAGAACAGAGAACACTGCAGATTGTAGGCCTGTGACAGAATTCTGACAGATTCCTGGTGGCTTCTTGGAAAACTGTCCATCATGAAGAACAGCAAAAAATTTCTTCATACATTATCATCTGTATTTTAGTTTAATCTGTTTCTAGTAAGCAATGAGCACATCTGTCAGTGTGTAAAGATAGCATTTGTCTGTTGTGTACAGAGATTATTTCACAGGCAAGTTTGCACATGGGAGAATTTTTCATCTGTATTTTTTCCTGCCAGGGAAATAAAGAAGAGAGACATTATTAACTAGAATAGACCATTTTTAGGTGATGAAAACAGGAAATCTGTAGGATATTAGTGTAGTCATCTTCATGAAGTGCTGTGAGATATTTTTGAGTGTAGAGAGCCCTACCGAGTCTGCCATTGTATGAAGGCAACATGAATGAGGTGAATGCCATTTAATGAGTATAATTGCTGATTTACTGTGAAATGTATTAATTGCTTAGCAAAAAAATCTCAGTGTTGCTCAGTGTGTTCAGATGTCATTGCTAATGACATCTATGTAGATAGTGTAGGAAAATCTTCAGACCAAACTTAGAAGTTCTCTTGATCCTCTCTACTAGCTCAGGCTTCTTTCCAAATGATCTACATGTAAAAAAAGACAGTTCATTTGGTGTTATGGATCATCTAGTATGGTGTCTGATTCCACTAGCATTAAATTAGTTCAAACCATTGGTGGACCTCCTCATCTCCTGTTGAAGTGTCAAAACAAAGCTGCTCTTTACCCAAGGATTGAATTTAGCTGTGGAGTATATGTTTGTTACCCTGCAAATGATAACATCCTGCCATTGTCAGTGTTTTTGTTTGGTTTTTTGTTTGGGGGTTGGGGAGGGGGGGTGGGGTTGTTGTTGTTTTGTTTGTTTGTTTTTTCTTTTGACCAATTTTTTTATTAGTCTACCTTGCAATGAAGAATGATTGAAAATAGTCTGGGATGATATGATAATAGTCCTTGTCATCCTGAGTTTGTGTTGTTGCCATGTTCTTTTCTTTGCCCTTTAGTGGAAGACCTCTGAATTTTGTGCTTTTTCGTGCCCTGGTCTCCCTTGGAACAGCTTTTGGTATTTCAGTATGAATATTGATTTGTAATCTCCTGCCCAGAGAGAGTCATTTTGGGGGGATATTAATTTTGAAATGTTTACTTCAATCTTATGATTTATACATTGATTTAAAATTTTCTGCTGTCCCCTAATTAATATAATAAATCACATTTAAATATGTCTTCTTACTGTTTCCAGCATTTTTCATTTTTTTTCTTGGCGCACTTACAATGCATCCTGTGTAATTAATTTTCATGTATTTGAATTTAGAATGCATTGTGAAATTCAAACAGTGCTGGGTTTGGAACCTGTACGATAATAGCTTTCCTGTGTGAGATCCTACTGATCTGTTTGTGGCTTACCATGGCCAGATGCTTTCTTTTTGTGGTGTGTGTGCATGTATGCACATGTTGCACGTTTTTCAGCCCTTGTCCTTGGGATGCTGCATTTAACAGTTCCTGTTTCTGAAGCAGCAAATACACCAGGTGTCAGATCTCTGACTTGTAATTCCCGAGACTTTGTCCTCTCAGAACAATCCATGCTATTTGTGTCTTCCAGCAGAGCTGGAATTCAAAACTGTCTCTTGTTTTGACGTGTCCAAGAATAAAAGTTACCAAAAGCACAAGTGGAAAATGATGGTATTATTCTCTGTTCATGTCAAATATAGATGGATTTTCAGCATCCACTTGAAGCAGTTGATGGGGGAGGGTGTTGTTGAAGCCAGCAGAGCTCTGAACCTTTGATTGCTTGATTATTTGGTTTAGTTCTTCTGCTGGTTCCAGAAAGTTTGAAATCTTGCACAAAGTAATTATTATCAAATAATTATACTAAATGTAGGGAAAATTAATAGGTTCTAATTTTTAAAATCTATTTAGCCATCTATAAAATGATTTCCTTAGATTCACTTCTGGGTATGTATTGCTTCCAAAATGCTTTTCCCTTTTCATTTGTTCCTAGCATGTTGGCTTTTCTTACTAATTGCATTTCAAAGGTGACAATCTTAAAAACTTAGGATATCAGGGACAGCATATGGGAGATTGAGTCTCACTTTAATGTAGCTGGGTATTTTCACCTAGCATGTGATGGTAAGCTTGTGATAGTAAGTTTTCTCAGGTTACAGAACAGAGATCTTTCACTCCGTGAAGAATAGCAGGAAGATTTATGTTCTCACATTTTCTCAAAGTTCTACGAGAAGAAACTGGCATTTTGTTTATTTAGTTATTTTGAGTTTGTAGAGTGAAAAATGAGAGAAGTGATGGTTCAATTTTTTTTTTTATTATTAGATCCTGTGCATGCTTTCTACTTTTGCTGCCTTTGCAAAATGGTTTTGTTCTTTAAAATAAAGATTTAAGTATTTTTCATTATTAAATACTTGCATGAATAGCTGCAAGGTACTAATTCAGGTTTGGTTTTCACTGAGGAGATAATGAAGAGATGAGTGGTGTTCTTTTTGGGAGTATCTCCTACCTTTGGAATGCATTTTTAAATTAACTTACCTAACCAGTAGTAGAACTGGCAGATGTTTTCAGGAGATGCACACTTATGCTTTTCTTTGACTGAATTAATGAAAGCTTTACCTTTAATGTGTAAAATGTTTGGTGGTAGAGAAATGTACCAGATGCCTCCCTAGAAGTCTTGCTAAAAATGTGATGAACATGTGAAATCTTTACTTGTTATTCAGTGAATGAAGCCTTTTTATATGTTGAAATTTTAATTTAAATCCTCCTTCAGACAGCATGTTTTGTGAAATGTTTTTTTCTTTTCTATTATCCATCTGTAGGTTCCTTCAGAGAAATCTGAATCCTTTGCATCCATGTTGAGACGCTCTCCTTTAATTCAGATGGGACCTGCCAAAGATAAAATTGCCATTGGTCAAATATTCCATGTTGTAGAAGATGATCTGTACATAGATTTTGGTGGCAAGTTTCACTGTGTGTGTAAAAGACCAGAAGTTGATGGCAAGTAAGTAATAAACTTATGGTAGGTGATTGACATCTGTAAATGACATCCTGAAATGCCTGGCTAAAGGGACTTGGACATCTTCTGGACTGGACTTTGATAGTTTGTATGAATTCTGGGGTTTAACTGTGGAAGTCAACCTATTGTGCCGAATGAAAGTACGATCATAAACAGGTCTGCATAGCTCATCATTGTCTGGAATTCAGATTCCTTTACACATTATTGCTATCTATATTATTCCAATATATGATGAGCAAAGGAAGTTACTGGGTGTTTAGTCACTGAAGAAAAGGGAAACAGTTGTCAAGCACTGTTTATTAAAATACTTGGGAGTTTTGTGGATGTGGAACTTCAATCCTGTGTAAGCAGTCTTCTTAGGCAGTAGCTATCCCTGCTAAGTGTATATACATGAGGTGATGTAGTGGGGAGTTTACATGTTATTTGTGATAATACTTTTCATAGCAGATGATCAGTGCTAATGTGGTCAAATATTCCGTATTGTAGTAGGTGATTCAATATAGATTTTGGCGTCAAGTTTCACTCTGTCCTGAAGTAAAACAACTGTGGTGGAACTAGAACAATTGTGCTGGGGAATACAGTATTTAGCTAAAAGATAAGAAAGCAATGAATTCTAGTGGAAATAGCATTTATAAGCTTTCTAAACTGCCTTTAGCACCTTATAATTATGTATTATTCAAAGATCTCTTGTCTATTTAATTTGTCTCCAGGTTGCTTTAACACTTATTTTTTAACACACAGGCAAAACATCATCTTTTCAAATTCATAGCATCAGAATATTTTAGTCCATCTCTTTTCCCTCTGTTTTCCCTAAGAGAGGAGGAGCATCTTTGTTAATCTCCAACATCACTGTTTCTGAAACTTTAAATATGATTCCTGTGATAATCAGTTCTGAAATAGTTGATTTAACAAAAAGAGATTTAACAGAAATAATCACACGTTTTTGTACAAGTCTTTGATGGTATTTTATCAGAGCATTTTTATACTCAGCTTCTTTTTTTGACAGGTCTGTGACTTCCAGAGCAAATGTATTTGATGTCCCCGGATGAACTGAGTCCTTTATGCCTGTCCCATTTGGCAGCAGGCAAAGATTTTCTCAGTCTATTGCTGCTGCTGTAGTGATAAAGCCCTTGTTGCTGTTTGCATCTCTTGCTAATTCTAAATCAAGATAAGCTTTGCTTTTCCCAATCCCATTCTTGCATGCTTGAGGAGTGTTTCTATATTAGTCTCAGTCTGTGACCATTCATTTGATTTTGTGGTAGAGTTCAGACTGAAACTCCCTGTTCAGCTGAACCAGCCTTCTGCCAGGCCTGCTCGTTCTGCACATTGGGAAAGATCCTTGTGAAGCATTGAGGAGTTTATCCTTATAGATCTTTGATGTCTTCTGTGCACTTTTTCATGACAGGACAGCTTCTCTACCCTGAATAACCCGAAGTCTGCTGTCCTGAAGCCCAGATTTCTCTTCTGCCACTTTCCTTTCTCACTTTCCTTCTGCATGTAGCTCTCACTGGTGGTCTCTGCAGCTGAGACAGACATCAACTATCACATTCCAAAGCAGTACTTGTCTGCCTGTGTGTAACATGTCCAGCAGAAAACCTGTCCTACTTGGTTTGTCTGGTACCTCTGGTAAGAAAATGTCACCAGGGTACTCGCTCTGACTGCTCACTGCCCTCCACATTTGTTCCTCCTTGAGCACACATCAGGACATTTGAAGTGCCCGGTGACAATCAAGGCCTGCAATCATGAGGTGGCTTCTGGTTGTTTGAATGAATCTTCATCCACTCCCTCTTTCTGATCACACTGCCCATAGCAGACATCCACTGTGTCTCTTTTGGTGTCCTCTCCAATTTTGGCCCATGGCTCTGAACTGCCTCCTCGCATGGTTCATAGCAAGGCTCCACTCACTCATGTCCCTTTTTTGCTTCCAGTTCAGCCTCTTTACCTTGTCCCATGTTTGCTTGCATGGTTCTTCCCAGGTTTGGGGAGTGGGCAATTTTGTGTTTATCTTCAAATCCCTAACTGCAATTCACTCACCTTGTGGATGCTGAACCCTCCACTCACTGTTTGCTTGTGTGGTGTTATTATCTTATTTTGTCATGGTGCTCTGGCATACTGGGATGGCAAGACAAACTGGGGGAAAGGAATGAAAGATGTCTTCCTTAAAAAGCTCACAGGCAAGCAGGCATCTGTCTACTCCTTCCCTGCTCTCATCTTACCCTGAATGACTTATGTCTTTCCTTGTGGTTCATGTTGCAGAGGTACAGGGAAAGATGAGGCCCAGGAAAACTCTTGCTGGAGCAGGTGCTTTAGAGTCAGTTGTCCACTGACACTGGGAGCAGAAGCCTGGGGCTTAGAAGATCTCAGCCAGTTATATTTTTGGCTGCCTTTTATAATAATAAAAACAAGCAGATCCCTATAAAACTTGTTTATACTTCCTTCTCACTGCTTTTGAGTGGGAGTGGAGAGATGGAATTTAATAGCCTGGGTATTTTTAATGAAATTAAATTTGGGACTAAAGATGGTAGTTCCCAAAATAATAGAGACAGCATTTACAGCATGAGGATGTTGTGGCAGTGGAAATGGTACTGTTGCTACTCTATATTTAGTTGACTTAAAGCATTCATTTGAGATGTAGGTGACTGATTCAAATCCATTTTCTCCGCAGTTCAGACCAGAAACCTGAATTTGTCTCAGACTGCTTAAGTGTTTAAATGCTATATGGACCTAATCCTCTAAATAAAAATAATTAAATAAGAAAGCAAATAATTTAAATAATTCGTGCCAACTTTTTCCAATTGGAAATTGGAAAATTTGAATTGGAATTTCTAAAATTTACCTGAATTTACAGAAAATTGCAGTTGCAAGCAAACTTTTGCCATTTATGTAATGAGGTATCTCCTGAGGACATGTGTTTTTGATATTTCCTTGGTCATTTGGCTTATTTCTTACCAGAACTCAACTATTTTCATGATATTGTAATACAGTTTTCTTTTTCTTATATGATGTCCTGTGCTTGTTGAAAATGCTACAGTTTACTTGAAACGAAACGAAAGGTTCTTGTCTGTAAAATACAAGAAACGAGATTCTTGTCTGTAAAACTTGTTCTCTTAAACTGCTCAGTCCTATTACTGACGCTTCTGATTTCTTGGAACGTCCAAGTGAAAGACCCTGTAGTGCTACCACCATGTGGCCATAGGAAAGGATTTCACCCTAAAGACTGTCTCGGGTAAAAGAGCAGCTGGGAAAAAAAAGTGTCCCTCACTTGGAAAATTTGAAGTAGCTAATAAATATGTTCTTTCCCCTCAGTTCTACTAAAAGAAATTTCAGCTTTAAAACCCAAAACCTCCAAACCAAAACCCCAAACAAAACACCACAAACTTTAAATAAAAGAAACCTTAGAACAGTAATGGAAAATGTGAATTGAATAAACATTTGAAGAACCTGCTAGCTATTTTTGTTTGGTTTTCCTTGATTGTTTTCCTTTATTTTTGAAATCTGTTTCATAGAATTGCAGAAAATACATTTTGTTATCAGCATTGATGGTATTGAGATTGGAAGAATGCATTGGCATAGTTGGAGATCAAACATATTGTTGGTAAAATCTCACTGGGGTCAGGCAAGGATGTATTTGATTATAAATATCAGTATAATTTTGTTATTTGGGGTTTATTTACTGTGTCAGAAGTATTTACTACCCTTATGATTTCAAGATCTCATGTAATATATGCTGTACTTATTAAATATATACTACAATTAGTAAATGCGTTTCTTGGTACACTTTGACTTAAATGCTTCATTAAATTTGCATTTTATGCCAACAGCACAGCAATTCTGTTAAATATCCAAAGTTTATACAAATGAGAAAGGGTCTGTAGTAAAGTAAGATTCCTTTTCAGCAATGGGAAGAAAGTGGTATATTTTTTTCTCTCTTTTAACATGCAGAGGAATTGAAGTCCTAAAGAAGAAAGTGTGTATCCTATATCTCCAAATAAGCAACAACTTAATCCATGGCAAAAAAAGTGCTGTTAAAACCTGCTTCTGTCATTATCAGATGGAATTCCTGAGAAGCAGAAAATATGGGAAGGGGTTGTGCTGACACTGCCTCTTGCATGGTCTGCACCTGTACTGTTAATGACCAATTCCCATCAAAAGCACAATGGCTTTCAGCAATTTTCTACAATGTAGGATTGCAGGACCAGCTTCCAAAGAGGATTAAACTGCACCTCTCCATGCCAGTGTAATGAAGCTTTATTTTCAAAGATTGCTGTAACCTTCCAGCAACTCCAGTATTATCAGGCTGTAGGATCAGAAAGACACTTCCTTTATGCTTGAGTATGCAGCTGGTGCAGGGATTTCCAGTATATCCTGTGGCAATTTTACTTGACACCTTTTATACAGTGCATATTTGCCAAACTTAAATAATAGAGAAGGGAAGAAATCATTTGATGCCGGTTGTGATTTAGAACCTGACAGCTTAATGAGCACCATAAAACATTACCTAATGCTGTTTCTGCAAATTGTATCAAAATATTTACTCTGTTTGAATGACTGCCAGGGTGAATTTTATTTGGGAAACATTTTAAATTCTTCTCTTCTTGTTCTATTTTTAAAATATTTTATAGATAAGGCCAGGGTGGAATCCAATTTAAAATAATCTGGTTTCTTAGATTAGGTAACATGAATAAGGCTGGTTGTTTTCTAGCACATTTATTTTATTAAGACAGTCTTAAATTTAAGTCAAAAGTAACAGGGGAAGCTGTTTAAAAGATCTTGTAAGATTAAAAAAATCAATTTTCTAAAAAAAGAAAAAGAGGTGCATGAAGAGAGGTGCTCTTCCTGGGAAAGGATTTCAATAAGACTGTTTGGTTTAGTTCCAGCTTGTGTATTAAACAGTCACCATGTGTTAAGCTGGAGGGTAAGTTCGGAGTTACCTATTCTGTTTTGATGCCATGTGCATATGCTTTTCGAATGAGTGCATCTCAACCAGAACGAGCTGCCTCACACAAAGCACCCTGCTCTCGGTGCAGCAGAGACCCTTGTACAAGGGGATGTGTCAGTGTCTGCTTTACTCTTTGCTTGCTGAACCCTCCTTTCCCTGACTGTTTTGTATGTAATGGTGCAATATTACTATGAAAAGGTTTAGAGAGAGATGTTGGAATCATAACTTCCTAACTCTTTCCTTTAAAATACATCATGACCAAACAACTGTACTGATTGAGAGATTCAGCATCCAGCTCCCATTCCCAAGGCCTTTGCTCTTTCTTTGCTGGAAGAATCACAGCTATCAAATTCATGTTTAACAATATTTACGCCTTAGAGTACGTATTCTTCCCTGTCCTGTACTGCTGCTGACTGGAGTGGTGCTGGTCTGCCAGCCTGGCACATCCTTCAGCTTTCAAGCTTTGAATGTTGATGGAACTATTACTGCTAAAAAAAAAAAAAAAAAGGGCAATTAATGTGATATATAAAGAAAACATGTCTTGCTGCAGTAATGCTGAGTTTAGTTGTGCATGTTTGTTTTTACAGTGGTCTACTTCCTTTTTGCTGTCTGTTGCCAGCAAAATAGCACTTATCTGTAATATGTAATTCTCAACAGGAAAGAAGGAAATTGCTAACCAGCAGCACAAGGGATACAATAAATGATGCTTTTGCAAGTACTGTTTTCAAATTTATGCAGATGCAGAAAAAACAGGTCATGTGGAAGAGACTGGTAACCTATAGAAACTTAGTGATTTTTTGAAAATTATTTATGCATGTTGAAGTTACTGATAAAACACACAGGATGCTGGATTGGTGTGTAAAACTGCTTTTGGTTTCTGTGATGTTGTCTTGCTTAGAAAAGCAGGTCCACTGAGGAACATTTTTTTAACTCCCAATTTTGGAAAGTGAGGGGAATGAACACAGTTGACAGAATTTTCTCACTGTATTTATGTGTTCAAATTGTTGCTGTTTGCTTATTGGCATTAAATCAGTGGTTACTTCCTTTCCCTGCTTCCCTTCTCTTACAGTTTTCATTCCCAACAGATCAGTCTTTTTCTTACAGGTTTGTCTAGTAGTATGCACACTGTAAAAAAACTCCTATAAGAAGATTGAGAAAATGTGTAAGCACTCTGTCATGGTTTAGGAACAGCACTCCCCAGTTTAGTGCCCCCTTGCCCCAAGACTCTCCCAAGCCAGATGCCACTTGCTTGCTCCCCCTGCCTTCCTCCCTTGCCACTTCCTGCTCCACGGATAGAGTTGAGAAAAAGGTGAAAGTTAAGGGTTGAGATAAGAACAATTTACTGGAAACAGCAATGAGATAAGAAAGCCAACAGTAACAGCAACACTATTAATACCAAAAATGTACAAAAGAGGGTGATTTACATGCAAAGATGCTACTGAGGACTCTGATGACAGGGTTTTCCCCTCCTGCTATGATTTTTCTCGACTGAAGCCATGCCCTTCTTCCTGGAAGCAAGAATCCTTTACCTCCACCTCCTGGCAGTGACGTGAGGTAGTGTAGAATAACAACCTAGGCATGCCTACATGGCTCCAGGCTCCACTCCCTCACAGCTACTGTGAAAATTTTGTCCTGTCTCTTGCAGAAAATGCGTTATCTTCCCTCCTTCTGTCATCTTCTGCTGCTATTGCCTCATTCATGTGCTCCACTGGTAACCCATCCAGGCTCACTCTCTCTATTCTATTTTTCAATACTGATTGTTAATATATTATTTCCAATAGAAGTATAATGTAGTTACATTTCTAATTACAGTTTTATATTGTTATATCTATTCTGCATTATACATGTTACTAAGTCTGTTTCAGCTTGCATATTATTGCTCAGCTTTTTACCAATATTTTACTACTGAACTGTTAGAATTTGCAGTTCTGTTGTGTGTTTTTAAGCAGTTACCATGTTTTAGAGGTGGCTGTGTTGCAGCAGTATATGATATGTTTCTTCTACTAACATTTTTGGAAAGTTTTCAAAATAATTTTTGCTCATTTATGCATAATTAAAGCAGAAATTAGAAAACTTACTAAAATACCTGGTAATATAATCTTATTTAGTCAACATGACCACTTACCTGGTCTTTCCCACAAAGTTATCTTTATTCTTTTGTCATCAGCCAAGATTTTTTTTTTTTCTTATTTAGTTTTTTCATTTGTTTGGAAAGTATTTCTTGCCTATCAAAAATAAAAAGTAGTGACATAAGTAAGCAGCTTGGGAGAATTTGTAAGTCTATATGACAGAGATTTCCTTTATGCCTATAATGTCAAATGGTTTATGTCTATCAGTGCCATGTTGCTGATATTTGTAACACTAATGGCTATCTGAAATCGAAGCAGTCTGTACTTTTCTGCTCCTTCTTCCAAGTTGTCCTACCTATCAGGTAAGCATCTTCTTATTGTAGGGCAAAATTCCTCTGCATTTTGAAAGATGAACTTAGACTGTATTATAATTTTTGAATTGTTAAATACTTATGACCTGCTCAAAGTTGCTGAAGTATAAAATGAAGTGTGCACATGCACTTTCCTGAATATCTTCCAGTTTGTATCTTTTATGGAAAACATAACCAGACAGCCAGTCTCCACATTGTGAAAACCAGTCTCTTTCTGTGATTAAAATTATGAGAATGTCCTGTTGAAATTCTCCATGGACCAAGGTGGTTTTCACTAGTCATCAACAAACTTGGGTTTTGGCACTCTGGTCAGCCTTTGGTCTCCAACTATGCCCAAATACCAGGGAGAAATGGTAAGCAGGACTGATGATGTTGTCCCGTTCCCACATACCAACATTGCAACTTAAAAAGGAAGCCTTATTATTTATATTGAAGAGGACTAAATTCAAGGAGGTGGCAGGAGCAGCCTTTTCTACAAAGCTTCCATATAGCGCAATTCACCATTGCTCCGAGCCCAAACAATGCACGTGGTGCCACTCTGTCTGCTGTCGAACAATTTCAGCTTGCTTTTTTTAACAGGCACGGAGAATAGCTGTGTGATTGCAAACTTGGTCTGTGTGCTGCAGCAAATAGCCTCTAACTTATTTCTAGCAGCATGCATTTTGGAAATTACAGCATTTTTATCCCCTATGGACACAGCTTATTATTTGCTTGGTTACTTTACAATTGTGACTGTTTTTGCCACCCACTATATATCATTCTTCAGTGGTTATTTTCAACCACAAATGGAGGTGTTGGCTTTGTGCAGTTCTGTAATACACAAGACAGTGCTTCCAAAGTTCCTGGAGCCCAAAGTCTGTAAACATTTTTTTTGGACTACACTATTAGTTTTTCATCCCAGATAGGTACTTTAGAGTTTAGTTAATGTAATGATACCATGAGACAGGTGTTGGTTTTCAAAGTACAGCTAATCCATATTAATGAGGCACCCTGGGCACATTTGGTACAGAAAATACAACATAGACCTAGGAATACGGCCGCAGCAGTGCACATGAGCCTGCTAATCAATTTTTCTTCTTAGTTTTTGCTTCTGTCATTAGTTTAAAGTAGCAGTGAGTTATGAGATCTGATGACCTTTGGAAGAAAAAACCCTCACAAACTAGTAGCATTTACTGATAAAAAACGTTTTGCCAGTTCTATTTTCCCAGGGCATCGTGATAAATGAGAGATGGAATATGTTGTGTAAAACGTCTTGGGAGAACAAAGCAGACCATAGGTGGCCTGGAGCTTCTTTGGCAATGTCAGTGTCTGTAAATACTCTTTAAGCCACACTTTTTCTCATATGTGGACGTGCACACATACACGATAGGAAAAAAAAGGCTTGGGAAACTTATTTCTGCATTGGAAGGCTTGAGTGTTGTCTGTAGGAGATGAGTAGGTTAACTCTCTCTTTTCTCTTAATCCAGGTGCTAGCTGTCAAGAACTGCAGAAACTAGAATTATAAACTCATGACTTGGCAGAAGAATTAAAATTGTTTCTAGTATTTGGTTCTGAGATTGATGAGAATAAATGACTTGAATCTCTGTGTGCAGCATATTAGGAATTTTCCCCCCCACCTTTGAGAAAGCCTTGCTGTTAGCACACAGTTTCACTGAAATACCTCTAGCAAAGTGTAATTAATTTCCTCAATAGCTAGACAAAACTCACAGAATCTCAGCCGGTCCAGATGCAGAAGATTATGGATTTTATTGAAAACTCTTAAAGCGTTCCCCAACATGTTTCACTCATCAGTGATTCTTGGTGAAGTGGATGAGGTAGGTTCATGCCAGTTACACAAGCATGTGGTACTTTTCAGGAGTACAGGGAACTGTACTTGACTAAACCACAGAGGAAGTTGCAGATGTTTCTGGCTTAAAGTCCGGTTGGTTTGACCTGTACCTGTAACAGAGGTAAGGGTTAGATGAAAAAACAGTCCAGGTTATTGTAGCAGTATAACTGCTTTCATTAGATTGGGTGTAACTGTGCGCTAAACCCTCTTGTCAGCATAATGAGTTGAGCTGCAGAGCTGTGCTGATGTGGCCTTTGATTTCATTTTGGGAGACAGGTTTGGCCTAAACTAGCTCGTGGGCTCTGCATGGCAATCCTCTGAGAGGTGTAGACTTGCCCAAAGACAGAAGCCATTTAGTTTCTATGTTGAGAAACTGAATTAATGATGTTTGGGACCAAATGTGAATTATAAGTCTTCATATAACATAGATCTTACTCAGGAAAATTAATGCTATGATATAACCATGGAGTGGTAATTATTCACCCCTCTGGAATAGTTTCAGTAAGTGAGTCTGAGAAGGGAATTAATACAGCTAGGGAAACACTGCAGATAATATATATCAACCTCGAGCTCTTAGAAGGCATGAGTCAGGCCTCCCACAAATAATTATTTTAAAGTTGTTCTTAATTTTTGGTTTATGTCTTTCTGCGTTACTTAGTTTTTGGGTTCACATAATTTTTTTTTTTTTATTTGGCAGATTAGGAATTTTTAATTAAACCAACTTTTTTTTTTAATGGCAATTGATCTTCTTGTGTAACTGTAACTACAAGAACCAAGACACTAAGTATCAGAATGATGATAAAATTGTTGATATTAGTGAAGCTGGAGATTTACAGAATTATTTCACTGATAATTCCTCTCAGTCTGCTGTATAACATGAAGATTACTCAGGCTGGAGGCCAATAACTAGCCATGTGCCCCAGTGGTCAATAATGGGTCCAGTCCTGTTTAACATCTTCATTCATGACCTCAGTCATGGGACAAGAAAGTACCTTCAACAAGTTTGCCACCGAGTGCGAAACTTGGAGGAGTTGTTACACAGAGTGGTTGTGCTGCCATCCAGAGTGACCTCAGCAGGCAGGAAAAATGGTGTGATGGGAACCTCATCAAGTTCAGCAAGAGAAGTGCAAAGTCCTTCCCTTGGGAAGGTACAACTCCAGGAACCAGTACATACTGGGGGGATGCAAAGCAGCTTGCTAGAAAAGGCCTATGGGGTCCTGGTGCACTCTCAAGTTGAACATGAGGCAGAAGTGAGCCTTTATGGCAAAGAAACTGGATGGTGTCTTGAGCTGCATTAGGCAAGCAGGTGGCAGGATGCAGTCCTTCTCCGCTCAGCCCTGGTGAGGCCAGACCTGGAGTGCTGTGTCCAGTTTTGGGCTGGACGCAGCAGTTCAAGAGACAGTGCAGGGAAGGGTCCCTAAGATGCTGAAGGGACTGGAGCATCTCTTTAATGAGGAAAGGCTCAGAGAGCTGGGACTGTTCAGCCTGGAGAAGAGAAGGCTCAGAGGGATTTCATCAATGTGTAGAGGGGGCAAAGGGTACAGGGCCAGGCTCTTATCAACAGTACGCAGTGACAGGACAGGGGCAGTGGAACAGTAACACACAGGAAGTTCCTTCTGAACATCAGGAAAGAGCTATTTACTGTGAGGGTGACTGAGCACTGGCACAGGTTACCCAGGGAGGTTGTGGAGTCTGTTCTTGGAGATACTTAAAAGCTGTCTCTGGCCATTGATGATTTATTTAGTCACACGTTTTTATTTGAAGTCACTGGTCGAGGGGGAGGAGTGGGTGTTGACTGCAGCTTGGAATAGGCCCAAAAGACTGATAAAATTAATTCTGTTACTCCTACCCACCAAACCCCCGACAGATGCTTTTCTTCCCCTGATGCTTTCTGTAACTCCTTGTCAGCCTATTTAGATGCCATTATCCAACCAGGGCACAAAACCAGGTAAATTCCTACAAAGCAAGGTAAGACTTTTAAGACTGAGTGTGGCCAAACAGTGTAGGGTATTCAGCTGCTTTGCTGCTACTAGGCAGCACAGCCATTCTGAATTAAAAATTGTGTGGTGCTTAGAGGCAAAAATAAATAACATAAATAAACATTTAAATCTTAAATAACATGTGTGTTATTTAAGACTAATTTATTCTCCTATTCTGCTCACTAATATGCTAACAAAATTGACAGTTCTTGCTGCCTCTCTTTTCAGGTGCACTTGTGTGGAGCTAGGACAGAAATAGCAAATGAGTATAATTTTTGTATCCAGTGTTTTGCAGCAAGAAGCAGAGGCAATAGTACTAAAGCAACACTTAGGTTGTATGTATATGCCCTTACTGAGTAAGGAGCATCTGGTAACACTGTCCCTGCTGTTGTATTTGCTTGCCTGATTTTTCATAAAGATAGATAGATAGATAGATAGATAGATAGATAGAATGTTCAAGAAAGAATTTAAAATTCTAGGCAGGTATTGCTGTTGTGCTGGAAGAACTGCAGTGTAAGTAAAGACCCATATATTTTAAAAGGAAAAAGGGGGGTTGGGAAAGTGTTCTAAGAGTATTCAGTAGCTGTTAAAACTTGCCTTAATAGATTTTGGAGTCTGTGTGTGGTCACTGCTGCCATGGCTCTGTCAGCATTTTAGGCACGATAGCAGCCAAGCAGGGACGCAGATGTCTTTTGCTTTGTGAACTTGCTGAACGTAGCCATGATTTATGGACACTGAAATGTGAAGTATGATGAGAACCAATCATGGAGCATTTTTTAATACAAAACCAAAGGTCTTTTTCCTTCTGTGATAGCTGTCAAGAAAGGCAAATTTTCTATTTTCCTGTCTTAGCACTTTACAAAAATTTTTTTTTTTTGCCTAAAAAACTTAAAATCCAGCCACCCAGCTTGGGTGAGAAATAACAACAGCCCCCCAGTTCTTTAAATACTGAAGGGATTGTTCTGAAAAATACTGAAGCTGTATTTTGAATAATCTGCTTTGAGACTTGGCAGGCTCTGATCTCATGGAAAAGGGAACATAATGTGGTCACACTGTGAGAGCATGTACCCACTTAACCGAGAAATTAAGATACGACTCTAAAGGCAGAGAAATAACCATTGGGTACAACAAAAAATGCCCATAATTTATTAGTGTTTTGTAACTTTTCATTAGTAGGGTAAGAGGAAAAAGGCTTAAGCAATTTTTCTTTGATTAATGATCTTATTAGAAGAAATGAAGGATTGTGTACATGTCCTCTGAAACCTCTTGTTCTTTATTTTCAGAGTAGTTAGCAGGCCTTGCAAAGGCAGTGAGGTAGTACTGAATGATTTTCATAATTCCTATAAAACTGTGTAAAGCATTTCTTTATGGAAGTGCTCAACATGCATGTTTAACCTGTCTGAAATCTTCTGGAAGTAATGAGTGTTATTTTAAATACTAAATTTTTTTAAAAATTATGATCTACAACATGAAATCCCTGTCAGAGCTTTCAGGTCTTTTCCATACATCATAAAGAAATGTAGGTAGCATACGAGTGTAATTTATCTGCAATTTGTACTCATTAACTTCAAGTATTCACATAGAGATCCTAATCTCAGTGGTAATTATAAGTTGATTACTAATCTGTCCTTCCACTTGGGGAGTTCAGTTATGTCTTTTCCAGTGACTTTATACATTTGAAGTCATCTAAAAGTGTTTTAATCTTTCAGATTATGTTTCAGAGTAGTGCCTGCACCACCTTGCTCATCTTTGGGTCCCTGGTGCCAGACCAGTCTATTACCACCTAAGTACTAGATTTTGTTCCCCCTGAAGCCTTTCAAGACTGTTCTTGGCAGCTGGCTTGACAGGGCTGCTGGAGATGAGACTGAAACGCACTCCGCTTCCTCCAGACACAGCTCAGTAAACAAGCTGTGATCCTCTGCTTGGCAGGAGGCAGAGCTGCTGCTGCTGCCAGCCTGGGAGGGGATGCAAAGCAGCAGTGATGCGTGGCAGCAAATATAATATCCTCCACTGGGACTTTGACTTGAATCACACATTGCTGTAATGTGGAGGTTTCTGAAATACTTGCCTGCTTCTGCAAGACGTATTAAGAGAATGCTAAGCTTGGGCCTGGAGTATACACCAGTGCTGCACTTAGCTAAAATTAAACTATAGTAAGCGAGTGGGAAGGAATAAGGTATGGCAAGAGTAGACTTATAGGCTAACTTGCTCAGCAGTGATTTAAGCTTAAACAAATAAAATGAAGAAAGGAGGTTTGAGGTGATTTATTGTAGAATCATAGAATGGTTTGTGTTGGAAGGATCATTAAAGTTCATGTAGTTTCAATGCATCCACCATGGGCAGGGACATCTTTTCCCTAGACCAGGTTGCTCAGAGCCCCATCCAGCTGGGCCTTGAAGAGATGGGGCATACCTCCAGGGATGGGGCATGCACAGCTTTTCTGGGCAACCTGGTCCAGTATCTCACCATCCTGTGATTATTTCCATGACCTTCCTCTGGTCTCAGTCCAACAGGTCCACGTCCTTCTTGTGTTTTGGGCCCAAGAGCTGCATGCAGTACTCCACGTGGGGGTCTCAGGAGGACAGAGTAGGAGGGCAGAATCAGCTCCCTTGACCTCCTGGTCACACTGTTTTTAATGCAGCCCAGAGCACAGTTGGCTTTCTGGGCTGCAAGTGCACATTGCTGGATCATGTTGAGTGTCTTGTCAACCAGTACTCCCTCCTCAGGGCTGCTCTCAATCCCTTTTCTGCCCAGCCTGTACTTGTGCTTGGAATTTCCCTGACCCATGTGCAGGACTTTGCACTTGTCCTTGTTGGCGTTTGTGATGTTCACATGGGCTTATCTCTTAAGCCTGTCGAGGTCCCCCTGGATGGCATGCCTTCCCCCCAGTGTGTCAACTGCACTGCTCAGCATGGTGTCATTGGAAAACTTGCTGATGGTGCACTCAGTCCCACTGCTTTCACCATCTCTAAGCTTCCTTTTTGTGTTTGAGTTTGTCCAGGAGGTCCTTGGTCATCCACTTAGGCCTTCTGGTGTTTTTGCCTAAATTCATCAGAGTGATCCTTGAGTATTAACCAGCTTTCTTGGGCTTCACTTCTCCATGGTCCTTCTTAGGGCTTTATCCCATGGTCCTTTCCAAGCAGATCTCCGAACAGGCCAAAGTCTGCTCTCCTGAAGTCCAGGGTAGTGAGCTTGCTGTGTGCCCTTCCCACTGCCCTAAGGATCTTGAACTCCACTGTTTCATGGTCACTGCAGCTCTGGCTGTCCTTGAGCTTCACATTTCCCGCAAGCCCCTCCTTGCTGGCGATAACAAGGACTGGCACAGCACCTTGGGAATGATTGGGATTGTTCAGCCTGGAAAAGAGAAGGCTTCAGGGTGACCTAAATGCAGCCTTCCAGTACTTGAAGGGAACTTACAGGAAAGATGGGGCAAGACTATTTTCAAGAGCATGTAGTGACAGGACAACGGGGAATGTGTTCAAATTGAAAGAGAGCAGATTTAGATTAGATATCAGGAAAAAATTCTGTATTGTGAGGGTAGTGATGCACTGAGGTGGTGAGGCACAACTGAGGTTGCCCTGGAAAGCTGTGGATGCTCCATGCCTGGAAGCATTCAAGGCCAGATTGGATGGGCCTCTGAGCAGCCTGGTTGAAGGTGTCCCTGCCTACGGTGGGGGGTTGGAACTAGTTGATCTTTAAGGTTGCTTCCAACCCAACCCATTCTATGATTCTGTGACCGCTCCTCCTTGGCTCCCCTATCACTGAAGACAGACATTACCATCAATGCATTGCAGGAGCCTCCTGGATTACTTATCCCCTGCTGTGCTCTCTCTCCAACAGGTATTGGGGTGGTTGAAGTCCCCCCTTGAGGGTCAGGGATTGTGAACGTTGCATCTGCTTGGTCTTCCTGGTCAGGTGACCTTGAGTAGGCCACCACTGTAATGTCACTTGTCCTTGCTGTCCTGACCCATAAGCTCTTGGTCTGCTCCTCATCCCTTCCCATTTAGAATTGGTAGAGTTTGCCTCCATTTTCTTCACACCGTAGATCAAATTTGAAAGGTCTTTCTCTGAGAATTTTCCATTCACATAAGAAAAAATAATCATGCTAGATGTTAGTTCTTCTTCTAGCTTTGTTAATCAGCCCTTAGATCTATGAATATTCCTGTGGCAAGGTATTTAATAACCCTAATATTAGTTGAAAGGTGAGGATTTTCCTCCTTTAAAGTGAATTAAAAACTGTTCAGGAAGATCATTGATCAGATCCTTGATAAGATTGCAGGCATACTTTGGCATCTGTACTTTTACATAGTCAGTGCCAGTATACTCATGTGCAGTCATATGTCTTGTTGTCTAGTGTGCAGAGCAGGCAGGCCTGCCTTATTTAAATAAGGCTCTATGTAGATACAAATACTAGAAATTCTTGTGCTGTTTTAAAATAAAGTATCTGAGGATAAAGTCTTCACAAGTCTTTAAGGTTACTTGCTCTCAACTTGTTTGCCAAGAATAGAAGTCATAACTTTAAGACTTCCAAAATCTTTCTGACTAGCTCACACATAAGGAGACATTCAATTTGTGGGTTCAATTATTTTTTCTGGCATTAAACACATCATTTTTTTAATATTCTGGAGCTTTCTTCTGTAGCTGCTTAACATAGTAACATTCTAGTATTTTTAGCTTAAAAACTAAAATTGAAAGAGCGGTAGAGAGCATGCTGTTACTATCTTTGCTATTAGTGATAAAATGAACAATATTATTTGTGTTCCATTCATGGAAATCCGGGGATTTGTTTATTTTAGAATACAATTTTCTTCTCCTCCTTTTTTTTTTTTTTTTTTTAACTAATTCACAGTCTTAAAACATACTAAACATTTCTTTCTCTTTGACTTCATTATGTATGACTTTATTTGTAGTATGGTCTGCGTGAGTTAAAGAGCAATTGCTAGTTCTCTTATTAGCTTCATGCTAACCATTGAAAAATTGTAATACTCCTTGCAAGCAAAAATTTCAGTCCTTAGAAAAAAGTCTGCATATTTTGCATATTGTATAGTGAATGGTGTCCCTGCTCACTGCAGGGGGTTTGGAACTAGGTAATCTTTAAGGTCTCTTCCAACCCAGGCCATTCGATGATTCTGTAATAGGAAGCAGAAGAAGGAAACGCTTCTGATGTTGTGCTAGAGGGCTACTTTGGTGTCTTAAACATGCTCCCAGGGATGGTAATGTAAATAATAGAAGTGCCATTTCCATAAAGGGGAAGTTGACAAAAATCATTATTTGAAGAGTAGCAATAATCTACATGAAGTGATTTTTTTTTCTGCTGATAGATAGCTAATAATAGAGGTGCATGTACAATATCACGGATATGTTAAATTTTCCCATACCCATTATTTGCACAAGCTAAATGTTTGTGAAATACAGACGTACAGCTGTGGTGTCTTGTTATTCTTCTCAGTTCCGCTAAGCCTTTGCGGTGGGGATTTAAAATTACAACTCCGTTGTTACTGTCTTTGATTTACCTTTTGAAGGGACATAGGGCTTCTGTAATTCCAAATCCCACGCTCAGTTTTAGGTCTTGGTCGAAGTGGCAGCCTTGAATTGGGTGATGGTGGGAGGGAGGGGCGGGAGGGCACGTTACTGTGTTTTTGAAGGAGATAAATACCTTCGCTCAAAGTGCCAGGCTGTCTCCAGAGCAGCGCCATCTCACGCAGGCCGCTCCCGAGGTCAGGAGCCCGGTGAGCGCTGGCAGCGGTGGGGCGGGAGCCGCGTGACCGGCATCTCCAGGCTTCCTGCTGCAGCCATGCAGCGCAGGGCGAGCCACTGCTGGCTGCCGGGGTGAGGGCGGAGCCATTCTTCCGCCTTCACTTCCTCGGCTCTTTAGCCCCCATTGAGCGTGGAACAGTGGCGGGGGACAAAAGCTGTATACACTGTACAAACAGAGCACTAAAGCGGCAGTACACTGACTCATTCTTCGCTCTGTGTGAGAACTGAGGGGGACTCTATTCACCGCCTTTGTGCCGGTGTCTGTCAACAGCGCTGTTTGAGGCCAGCCCCATTGTGCCGGCCAATGTTTCTTATTGACCCGAGTCTGTGCCCGCAATGTTCCCAGGGTCGAAGTTGCGAGCGAGAGAATGTTTGAAAAGGGGTAATCGTGGGCTAAATGCGTTTTGCTGCATTGTCGTCTGACCTATTAAATCTAAACTGCGGTCCGCGTTCATGCAAACAGGTAATTATGTAGTCACAGCTGCAGCCATTGACATCTGGTTACCGCCCCGTGGAAAAAGGGGATGGGGTGCTCGCCTCTCCCTCCAGACTCTCAAGCGCTGAACTTTAACGATATTAACTGAAAATAGAAGGTGGATTAGCAAGACTGACAGGTCAACAAGGTGGATACTTTATCCAAGTAGGCAGAAATAAGTCTGAGTGCAGTTGCTTGGGTATCTCTGCTGCCTTATGCATCAGATTTTTCCCATAGCTGCAGGCTTGGCTGGGCTCTAGAACCAGTTATTATTTAAGGGTTTTAGATCAGGAGAAGTGGCAAAATACTTCTGTCATCCTGTTGTGCGGAACAGTTCTGTAAACAGCCACTTTTTTTTTTTTTTTGGTAAAGCAAGCAACTTACAGTGGTTCTGGTCCCCATAGGAAGAGTTGCCAGGATTTCCAGATAACAAACCTTCATTATCAATAAGCCAGCATTTCAAAATTTAGTGGTAAGTGTACAAGGGTGATAAAACATTCCTGGCCATAAATTATTTTAGGAAACTGTTTCTTCTTTTAATGTACTTTGGAACTGAGGGCATAGTATTTGCATGTAAATTAGTCTGACACATGCTCTTTCTCATCCCCCTCTGCTCTCTCCCTTTCCACTGAGAGGGAAGAGATGTCTACATAACATACAGAATTATTAAAACAGCCTGCTTTTCTGTCCTGCACAACTTTCAGTGGTGGGATAAATAACCACTATAGAAATTAGGAGAGAGGGTTACAGGCTCCTGGGTGACTTCCATGGCACATCAAAGCTGGGAGCACAGTCAGTGCTGGGCAGCCCTGGGTTCAGGGGAGGAGAGGAGTGCAGCCAGCTGATAAATCCCTCCTTTAAGGGATCACTTGCGGGAATGAATGGTTATCTGCTTCTCCTTGCATTTGCATCCCAGTGCTGCTCCTTAGGAGTCAATTATTCTGAAGCGCTGTTGCTATGTGGACTGTCATGTAACAGGGAGAGTAGGTACTACATGTTACAATAAAAGTATATAGGTACAGATATATGGATGTAATCTTCCAATATATGATCTTGTAACATTTTGGGAGGACTGTAATTGCCAAAAGAGTGAAATGTTCTCCTTTAAAGCTACGTCCTCTGTTACAGAGCAGAGAGCTGGTTCTTCACTCATGGAGCAGGGAGGCAGAAAAGATGGTCTGCTCAGCTTCAAGGGAACCTGTTTGTATTGTTGATCTCTAAAATTACCTTGGATAGGCATCTGTTATGTAATCAGCTTTTTCTTTTTCTTTTTTTTTTTTTGTGGGTTGACTTTTACTTGATTTCTACCTTTTTCTACTCCTTACAGGCCTCTAGGGAATGGACTGACTTTCTTATGGAAAAAGCAAGGTTAAAATGTGCAA
Source organism: Corvus hawaiiensis (assembly GCF_020740725.1). Classification (NCBI taxonomy): domain Eukaryota; kingdom Metazoa; phylum Chordata; class Aves; order Passeriformes; family Corvidae; genus Corvus; species Corvus hawaiiensis. The sequence continues at coordinate 15,519,014 of NC_063238.1, read as the reverse complement.
ACCAAAAATATTTCAAGTGTATCTAGAAATGTGTTGGCATTACCGTGTTTTTCAGGCAGAGACTAGTAGGGAAAGACCAAGTCCATCTACCAGCAAATGACAGTTAAATTGCATCTTCACAGTTGTTTGATTCTGTGACTCTTCAATACTTACTGATGTAGGAAAGAATAAATTTTCTTAGCAACATTTCTAGGCTATACCAGGACTATGTACAGTCTCTTTGCTGCCTCTGCATCAACACATTTTTTTCCAAATATATATAAAATTCTATTTGTGCATTCCCCAGTAGATGTATTAAGTTCATAAAAATACTAAATAGTCTTAGGAATTTGTTGTTTTTCTCTTATGTAGCTCTGTCTTCTAAACCCCTTGTCCATTTCTCTGCTTAAAAAAATAAGTGTTCAAAGTAGAGTATTTCCTTTTCAGTATCCACTGATATTTTTTAGTGTAAAAGGAACACCAAGGAATGGTGTAAAGCTAAAGAACTCAATTGTCTGAAAGAGTGTTCTCCTCAGCTATATTATCTGTAGAGGAGATAAACGAGATTGAAGGTTTATCCTGTAAAGGTCTGTAAATGTCTTACACTCCTTAAAATACTTTAATTCTATAATACACTTTAATTCTATAACTGAGAAAACCCGTTCCACTTCAAATATGAAAAGTCAGGATGAATTTGAAATGAGAATTCTTAGCAGAGATCAAGAAGCTTCCTGGTTAAATTGGTTTTTTCCCTGTGTTACCTAATAAGTAAAACTTGATTAAACTTTTAATTTGGGTACTCTGGTTTTGATGTCGTGTGCATCCTGTGATGTCTCAGGTGTAATTCTAAATGTCTCTTTATGTCATTCAAAAGGAGTTACAAGAATACACTTTTCAAAGAGGCAGAGTTGACTTGTCTTTAGATAAGTCACCTAACTTACTGAAATAGGCATTAACCACTTCAGCATTCTTGTATGTTTGGAAGGTGGTGCTGCATAATGTAGAAAAGTTGAAAACTTAGATGTAGGAATTATTACGGGCTCAGTAGTTTGGAGCAATAAGGTAGTAACATCAATGTAATCAGGGGAAGTCTTGCATAGTATACATAGTTTAGCCTCATGCTTCAGCAAACAAGGCATTATAGACAAAATTCTTATAGTTCTAGACAAAATAAGAGAGCAGAAATACAGACTTCTTGGATATGCACTGAAGACTGATTACCTGCACATGCAATATGTGTACTCAAGATCCTGGCCCTCACTTGGTGGAAAATAACTTCAGTGTGGGCTCTGAGGTTCTTTCTGAAGTTGTTGTACTTACTGGTAAAGTCAGCCCTGAATATGATGCATATTTATGCAGTTTACATATGGTGCATCTGTAGGCATAATCTAAATGGCCTTAGTTCATGTACCTTTCTTAGAAGGAGAATGAAGTGTGAGCCAAAAAGAAAAAAAGTTTCTATGAGAAATTAGTTGGCTTGTTTCAACAAAGGCCCCAGGATATCATAACCAATGTGTAAAAAAATCCAGCATGCTTGGCATGCATTGCCCCTGTGAGTTCAAAAGAACTCTATGGAAACTGAAATGACCTTTCTAAAACTGTATTTGAGGGTGTACCCTTTGAGTACGGGAAATAATGTTCCGATAGCAGCAAGTGGGACAGCCCTTTTCCGATACATGACATCTGTGGATTACAGCTATACAGAAAATATGGCAGAGAAGCATAGGAATGTACAGTACCTATAGATGAAGGCTTTCCTGCCACCACTGCTCCTTCCAGGATTTATCTTCATACAGCCTGTGGGAAAGGCTTTATGGTTCTGTAAACTCTATCCAGCTGAATGTTAGCCATTTTCCTTACAAAAATTTTCTTCAGGTTTTTAAAAAGTGCACTTATCTCAGCAGAAAACTGAAATAGCACAAAACATTTGAAATTATTCTTACTAAATTAAAACCAGCTCAGTTCCTAAGGCCAGTAGGTGATGTGCAGCATCGTCTAATAATGAGACAACATTATGAACATGTTCATGTAACATATGTAGGGTTCTGGATGTGTTGAAATGAAGAACTCGGTGTTGCTTTAGAGAAACACAGCTATAGGGGAGGATCAGATATTTTAGTTGTTAACATGCTGTCTGAAGCAAATAATTTAATTTCAAAAAGGGAAAACTTGTGCATAACCGAGATCAGATCAGTAATGGCTTTGGAAGACAGCTCTGGTTTTCCTGCCACTGGGGCTAATGCACAGTAAGAGCAAAGAAGTGGGATTAGTTTACAAATTGCCTCGTTTATACTTTGTAAAATTCAAGATTTATTTCTGCAAAGTAATCAAAGGCTCCATTGCGAATGCCTTTTATACTCTGCAGTATGAGGGCAGCTGGCTAGTCAACTACTTTTTCTGGTTTTGTAACTCTCTGAAGTTGACACAGTTTGCTTTTTCCTGTTGGTTTTATTGCAGGTGGACATTTCTCATATTCAAGTTCAGATGATTTTTCCCTCTAGTTACTAGAATGAAATTAACTTAGTTTTTCTCTCAGTCACACTTGACATACTGCTTTTCATTAGGGAAGATTTCCATGTACAGACAGGATGCAGTGCTTAAACAGGGTTTTCAAACAATAAAATATAGATGCAAACAGCCTCAGCATGGGTTTCCTTTTACCCCCTCTGACTATTGTCACAGCTTCCCCTCATTCAGTCCAGTGGCAGTTGTTCTTTGTGTGAGACCAATAGATAGTATTGATAGATCAGCAAATGTTGTGCTTATGTTTCATCTCTTGTAAAATAAAAGTGCAGCTCTGGATTCTTCAGATTTCCTCATTTTCCTTATTAAGAACATTGCTGCTGCTCTGCAGCCTTCAAAAATAGAATAAACTGTTTGGAGAGTTAAGAATTTGTAACAGCCTATTCTTGCTTTATTTTTTTTAAGGAATTTCTGCTCTTTGACAAATTGAGGTATTTTTCTTTGAAGGAAAATATACATGGCCATACACACCAAATTAGTGTGGGAGGAATGCATATTCACTTTTAGAAATGCTGCTAAAAGTTATAGTGCCAACTACCTCATTAATTCATCTTCGTTTATGGAATTGGTGAGGTAAAAATGTTAAGGGCTTGGAGACTGCACAGCACAGGTAACAGGAAAGCTGCTCAGGGATTTTTAGGAAGAAGATGCTTATACCTTGGTGCTTCTGGAGAAGGTATGTGCAGTGGAGGGTTAACTCCCTGACACACTGAAGTGTCTTAATTAGAGCTTGGCAAAGAGCCATGGTCAATAGAAATATACAGTGCCTGAGACAGCAGCAATAACTGGTGGTTTGAGTCTCTGGCGAAGTCTCCTGCATTCAGCAACACACTCTGTCTCTGCCTACCTGTTGTGGGAAAGCAAGATACTGCTCAGACCTGAAACAAAGCAGCCGAGCATTTTCCCATCCAACTTCACCATTGTAGACTTTAAAAGAAAGAATGTGGAGATGGGGAGAGCGGGGAGACACCTGTCAATAAAAGTAGCTTTTGCAGCCACTCGCTGCACGTAGTGGCCTGCAGCTGAAGGAAAGGCAAATGAAAACTGCAGAACAAATCTGGTTTTGCACACTGAAGGGATTGAGTGCAGTACTTGCCTTAAAGTAGAAAAATGGGAGAATTTGAAGTTTGAGGCTGAGAAGATTTTAAAACATTGATGACCTCTGGTGATGCTTTTCAAACTGGGAATTACTGCATGTGTTTGAAGAATGAGGATGATTTCCTTTTAAGAATTATTAATAGATACTTCTTTGCCAAGGTTATAGCCTATTTACAGTCTTGATAGGAAAAATATAATATCAGGTTGCCCGATTAATCCTATATTGTCATAGGATGATGATGATGCAGATTAAATGTAAAAACATCAAATCTGTTACTAAAAAATTAAATGTAAAACTACTTATAGTTTCAGGACGAGGCTGCTGGATCTTACAATGAGGAATATAAAGATATGAATTTGGGATAAAACTGAGCTGATAACTTTGTATCTATAGAGACGCACATTCAGAGAGACAGTAGGGTACTTCTGTAGCTGGTGTGTCCATAAAGTGTGTAGAAAGGCTTTTCAGAATGTACAAAAAAGCCCAGAATTTGTAAGACTGCACCTTGGTATCTCTGTGAATGCTGACATTTCCCATACTTGTATGAGAAAAGAAGAAAATGTGTTGTAAGCTTGAGGGGTTTTCCAGAGGTACAAACAGTAATTGAGCTCTTCTATTTCTCACTGATTTTCAGTGGAAATTGAACACCTAAATCCAGTTTGTGAAGGCGTGAGAATTATCTCCTTTTAGGTACAACGGCATCAATAATGCATTGCAGTCTCACTATACAAAACCAGAGTACCAAAAATAGTCTTTACTGGTATTAATATTTAACAATATGTATTGGTTTTGCACGGCCTGGTTTTTGGTAGCAGGGGGGCCACAGAGATGGCTCCTATGAGAAGCTCCTGGAAACTTCCACCATGTCTAGCATAGCCAATCTCTGATGGCTCTGACAGATGGACATGCTGCTGGCCAAAACTGGGCCAATGAGAGAGGTTGGTAATGCCTCTGTGATGACATATTTAAGAAGAGAATCAAAGTCACACAGTTTTTGCTTCTAGTCAGAGAAGAGGAGGAGGTGAGAACATGTGAGGGAAAACAACATGGTGAACTAAGGTCAGTGGAGAAGGAGGCAGAGGAGGTGCTCCAAGCCCCAGAGCTGAGATTCCTCTGCAGGCCGTGGTGCAGACCATGGTGAAGCAGCTGTGCCCCTGCAGCCCATGGGGATCCACAGCAGGTGCAGAGATCCACACACAGCCCATGGGGAGGTGCCCCTGCCAGAGCAGGTGGATGCCTGGAGGAGGCTGTGATCCAGTGGAAGACCCAGCAGAGGGAGAGGGCCCTTGCTTCCAGGCTGGAGCAGCCTGTCCTTGGAGGACTGCATGCTTTGGAAAGAGAGACCCACGGCGCAGCAGTTTTGGGAGAGCTGTGTGCCTGTGGGAGGGGCTCACGCTGCAGCAGGTGCAGTCGGACCCATGAGAGCAGACCCATGTTGGAGAGGTTTGCGGAGAACTGTCTCCCGTGGGAGGGACCCCACAGTCTCACAGGAGAACACTGCTGAAACAGGGGAAGGAAATCCCAGTGATGGACTGACCAAACCCCTACGCCCTGTCTCCCTGTGCTATCGGTGGGAAGGAGGGAGGGGCTGGGGGAAAAAAGGTGTTTTAAGGGCTTATTTGACTTCTCATTATCCTCCTCTGACTCTGTTAGCAAAAAATTCACTTTGTAACTTTTAAGTTAAGCCTGTTTTGTCCTTGAAGTGTTTTCTCCTGGTCCCTATCTCAACTAATGAAGCCTTCATTAGTTTTTTTTTCCCTCTCTCCTCTGCCCAGCTGTGGCAGGGGAGGGTGAGCAAGCGACTCTCATGGGTGCCTGGCGTCAGGCCAGCGTCAAACCATGACACAATCAATAACAAGATTGAATCAAAACCACACTTGTGTGTCTCTTTAAGTAGAGGTTTACTTCACTTCGTCCAGGCTCTGTGTTACATAGTAAATCACATCAGAGGAGACTTGCAGGTCATGGCTGAGTTCAAGTCCTGCTAATTAGTGAGGCACTGAATGGTCATTTAATCCATGCCAGTTGTGTGCATAACAATAATGTGTTACTTTAGCACCTCACTGGAGCATTTCTGGAGTCTCTAACCTCGCCTATTGAGTGACAGCAGAGTGGCAGTGCCAGTGTTATCTATGTGTGTATCAGGCTGGTGGGTACCATTATGGACCTGTACAAGTAGGTTTTTGCTGTATAGAGAAATATGAAAAACAGCTGTGAGTTGGAATCTGCAGTTTGCTGTGATAAAAACCCACTTGGAATAAGATGGTAATGGTTCTGAAAGGCTATCTCTTGTTTTATGCTTTCTATTCACAAGTTTGACTTTTTGCCTGGGATTATGCATCACCTCAGATGAACCCATCACAACTTTCTGGCAGTGATAGTCCACCCTGCAAAGAAAAAAATATGAGCTGCTCCGTAGCATTCAATCACAGCCCTGACTGCTTGAGATGAGGACCTTCTTTGTGAAGAACATGACCTGCTTAGGTCTTTCTGCGTGAAGAAGGGTCACCTTCTGCTTGAAAAAGATGATCTCTTTTATTTTACGGTAAGCACAGATAGCAAAGAATTCTGAGTCCTATGGAAGATTTTCCAGTATGTGTTTGGAATTTAAGGAATTGAGCTTCTTGGGTTTACCCACCTGCATTACGTCTCTGAGACAGCCAGCTCTTCTTGTGTGGCCACTTGGTTGTATGCCATGGATAGTTGAAGTGTCCCTGCCTAATGAAGATGTGGGTTATCCCTTCCTACAGCATCCTTGAGCATGGATACGTTTTCTTCTGACCAGTCTGGTCTTGGGTACATGCAGCTACTTTCAAGTTAATTTTACTGCAGAAGTTGCGTGCTTACATTTTCTGGATATGTTTTCTAGGAGAGATATTGGATAGTCAATGATCTGGTCTGTTTTTTCAAATATTTGTGCAATTATTTTAAATAAAAATGGAGCAAAGTCAGTACTTAAATGTATTTCTGTAAACTGTTTGCATGTGTGTTTGTTTATTCTAAGGGATGTAGCAGATCTATGTAAATTGTATTTAGACACTTGTAAAAATAACGATTTGACCCAGGTGTCTGAGAGCAGTTGCCTTATGAAAGAACTGCTGAGGATCAATGAAGACCTACCATGAGAAAATACAAATTTGAATGTATAATGAAGATTTACAGTGAAAAATTCCATAGCTAAATTATTTGAAAATTAGGTATATAGCATGTATTTCACTCAGACTCTCAGTGTTTAATGTCAACATGTTTTGTGGACAGAAGGGAAAAAGTCAATGTCAGAAGCTTGACATAAATAAATGTTTTTGTGCCATCTCCCTGGCCTTCTGGTAGCAAACTAGGAGGGCAGGAGCTATACAACACATGTGAAACTCACTTTAAAATCATACTGCAGTAATTGTCTGAATGAAAAGGTTCAGTGAGTTTGCTTCCATAGGATGCTGCCTTTTTTAATGGTAGCTGCCAGTATTTTCATTATTGACCAGAGTGATGGAATACTGAATGTGCTCATTAAACACGGAGGTGATGTCCAGCTGAGAGTGGCTGCTAATCCAGTTTGAGGTTCCTTTAAACTGTAATATAGCCTTAGACTTCAAAATTAAGTTGACAAGTTGGAGGAGGGGTCTGAAAAAAACCATTGGCAATCAGAAGGTACAGTTGCAAAGTGTTGGACATAGGCAGAGATGGGGATCGAATAGTAGACAGTGATTCTGCAGAGTAAGGTCTTGCTGTTATTGTAGTTAAAAAGCTATATATAAAGAAAGAAAATCATGTGTGTCTACTCCTCCCTCCCTTCCCAAGAAAAAGAAAGTAATAAGCAATAACTTCTCTGGATAAATATAAAGGGTATTTTTGATTAGTGTTATTATTTTGATCCATGATGACTTTTTTCACCTTTCCCATGACTGTGATCCATAAAGCTCCTTACTCCATCCTTCATCTCCAGTTGAGAAACCAGTGAGTCTGTCCTTTTGTCAAGAGGATTTTAATTTTGTTGAGAGGCTTTCGTAGACCTGGTGGTGGGACAATGTTGGGTAGGACAAATCTGTAGATGTCATGAAAATGGGTCAGGTTGGGAAGGTGGCATTGACCTACCCTTGTTTCACTGGGAGGAGCCCAATAGCTGCCATCATCGTAGTGTATCTGTGGTATCCTCAAGTCAGGACAGAGAGTCACTGGTCAAAAAACACTTGTGGCCTTTCAGACTGCTCTGTGAGAATGTTTGAATTCACTGAAGTACTGATGCTGGGCGTGACCTCGTGCCATGTCAGATGAATGTCAGTCACAGTGAGTTTGCAGTGAATGAAGTATGGTATCTAGGGTTTCCCTCAGAATAAAGGGTGAGCTCTGGGCAAACACTTACCTACGCCTATTCAGTGCAAAAGTACCTTTTTAATGTAGGATCTCTTGGTTTTGATTAAATTGTGTTAAAACAAATGCTGAGTCAGTTGCATGCATTTTAATAGGTATAAGTACTTAAAAGGAATAATAGTTTGTTCATCATGCATTTTTCAGTTGCTTCTTTAGGTTTTTATTATTTCAAATGAAAGAGGTTGTACAAGTATAAAAAATTTAAATTGTTTTTAAAAATTTAAACCAATTAAAGGTTGCATTCCTGGTGAGAAGAAAGAACAACTTTTTGCTGAATTACTTTCAATTTAGATTTATACTTAATTTTTATATCAGTATTTTTATACCAGTGATTTTTAGAAGCTTTTCATTTTTGTTTGAACAACAGAAAGGTTCCAGGGCATCTGTGTTTTCCTTTTTCAATGACTAAGTTCTTTTCCAGGTAAGTGATGAGATTCCTGGTCTTTGAATGTTTTTGTTTAAGGGTAGCTTTTAAAGCTAACTGTAAAGTTCCCTTTAATCATAACTATTTAACTTGTGTCTGGGGATGTTTGAAAATAATTGAGGTTTTTAAGGTGTTTTGAGTGGATGCAGGACACAGAATTGAGAGGAAAGGAAGAACTTCCCAGCTGAGCTGTTGCATCGGCTCCCTCCAGCCTGCCTGGGAGCTGATTGCCTACCCTCAGAGCTTCTCATTGTGGTCGCCTGTGGCTTCTTGTGGCAGAAAGAGGAACATAAAACCACCTATTTTGTGTAAGACAGCAATACCTCTTGCAGTGCCCAGTCTTCAGCAATAGCCAGTGCCTGGGGAAAGTTTATAGACAGGGCAATAACAGTGCAGTGCTTTTGTTCAGCTTCCAGCTAGAGGGGCTTCCAGAGCAAGAGGTAGTGTTCTTGTGGTTAATAGCCCTTCAATGGTCTCCCCTGCCCCAGTAAAACACTCCTTGAACTTCTGTCAACTGTTTCAGCACCTGCAGTAACTCATGGCAGAGTACTGCAGCGTATGTGATAAATGAAGTTATTTTTTTCTTAGCTTATTATGCCAGTTTTATTTAATGCCTGCTTATTCCTGCGTTAGAAGCAACAATGAACAATTTTACCCACTTGGAGCTTTCTGTGACTCAAGATTCAAATACATTCCTGTTCCTCACACAAAATTGAAGCTTACCAAGGGTCAGGGGCTACTGGTCACACCGTTCACTCCTTTCTTTTTGACGCTGAATAGTCACAGACATTTTTTCACTGTTCTCTCCACACTTGGAAGTTTAACTATATCCTTTCACAGGCAGGAGGACCAAGGAAGGGGACACTTTTTAAAGCCATTATTTTGTGTAGCAGCATAAAATATTGTCGGTTTAGCTTTCTTTTTCTTGGGTAAACCCAAATACTCGATTTGGGTTTTCACTGCAGCAGAGTCTGAAGCAAATGTTTTCTTTAAAATTGTCTCTTCTAACCCCACAATACTCTATCTGAGCAATAGAAAGTATTAAAGTGTGCACATGAAGTTTAGATATTTTTCCCTCAATGTGACCTGCTTCACATTTACCTGTGGAGAATTTCATTAGTCACTTTATATCCTTGTCACTATATACTCTGTGAGGTGCTTATGTAGCTCTTTCTGACTAGCAGTATTTTTATTAATGTAAATAGTTTAACCTTCTTACTGATTTTAAGGGGAGACAGTTTGTACACAGATTGAAGTATTGCATTTCAGTGAGACTTGACTGAAGATTTCCCTTTACTGAGAAAATGAACCACTTTATGCTTGATTTTAGCATTTCCACTCATTGATACGATCATTATCTTTCTTATTCCATGACAACTTAGCATGGTGTTCTGTGTGGGGTGGGTTTTTTATGATCTTCATGGAAGAGACCTTCTGAAACGCTCTCAAAATTCAAGTAAACAGATCTGTAGTTTGACTGTTTTCAGCCTTGCACCAATCCATCTAATCCAAGTTACACAGTCTCTCTTAGTTTTCCCACTGAAAAAGGAGGCAGGAGTGCATCTGAGGACTGCCTTTCCTTCCCTTGTAGAAGCTGGAGTGGCTCTTGGAGCACCATTTGGACAGACTGCCATTATTACAAGGTAACCAGTGTCCTGGGCTAGGGAAAGAGGAAAAGGAAATTTGAGGCAAATCCAGCAAGTGAGAAATGAGATCCATGAAAACTTAACCTAAATGGAATGCTGGCAGTCATTGCTAGTGTGCTTTAAAAGTAACCTTTTCCTTGGCACCTGGGCCACTCGTGTCCACAGCTTGAGCAATGTTGTGTGATACAGAAATGTTTAGGGAAGCCAGAGAAGCAGTTTCTTTGGAGTAGTCCCATTGACTCCACTGGAAGTTTGATCATGCTGCACATCAGAGGTTGTTGGATAGGTGAAACCACCTTGTTTAATCACTGTCTGCCCCTTTAGCCCAGCCAGCCTGTCTGTGAGTCCATCTTCTAAAGCTCTGTTTTAGCTTGTGTTAGCTTGTGTGCTGGAGTATGTCTATCGCTCATAAACATGCAAGAATGCAAATATATAACTACAATTTTTAAATTGCTATTAGCTTTTAAAAAGAACTTAGTGTACTGGTTATTAGAAACTGTCAGTAAGAGATTGGATAGAAGCTGTCGTGGTGGGCTCTGTGTGTGGGATTATTTTGAAGACAACTATTAAATTAACACTTGGATCAAGTAGAAAGATTCCAGGGTATGCCACAACATAACCTGTGAGGTCAGTAATGTTATATCAGTAATATAAATCAATGATAATCACAATTATTATTATAGTAAATAAAAATAAATAGCATTCTTAACAGATATCCAGTTTGGAGTAAATTTACTCAGAAGAAATAAATATGATTAAAGCAGTGGATTCTTTGAAGTCATAAAGTCCAGGTCATCACCTTCATATTTTCTGTCTGATGAATTCTGGGATTATTCCTGGTTCTGTTATGTCTGCTTTCATTTCATTACAGACACAACTTCATCAAATAGTAATAATAAGGGGTGTAGGATAAAGCCTTTGCATTTTGTTCCTTGCTCTTCCGTGCTGCCTTATCAGCAATGAAAGTATTCTGGAAGTCATGGTCAACTGCTCCTGCAGAGCCAGCAGATGGAGAGCAAGAACACTGCTGTGTTTCTATGTGAAAATGAAATAAGGAGTTGCTATTGTTTGAGCAGGAAGTGGGTTAAAATGTAATTAGCCAATCAATATCATGAATAGAAAATGAAGTTTGAGAAGGTTTAATTTTGAAAAGACCCACTGCAGATACTGTGTTTTCCCCCTCCTCAAATCAGTTATTTTTCTCCCCTTAAAATATTACATGTACTCAAAACTTTCTGACTGGACAAACTGATAGTTAATGCATACAAATGCAATCTAGCAGAGTGGCTACCTTCTCCCTGAATAATTTATTTTAGCTTCTTGCATCCTGCAGCTGATAGAAGGATATGATCACCGAAGTGCTGCTCGTAAGAATGCTTTTGTTTTACCCGGACTTGAAGTTGTCAGGTATTCATTGACAAACTACTATAGTTATGTGGGTAGTGGTACAGCCTCCCTCTGAAGGCAAACACCTGGAGCAGCTGGCAATATAGTACATACCCCATTTTATCAATCAACCATTTCCCTAACAGACTATCTTCTATTCTGGTACTCCCTTTTTCTTGATTTGAAAGTACAACTTCTAGGCATTTTGCAGAAGGTTGCTTTGTAGCCAACTTTAATCATAGCAGAAAGCATTAATTATATAATATTCTTTTTAATAAATCAGATAACTTCTAAGAAAAAAATATATTTTTACAGTAAAAATTTTGATTCATGAGAAAAACATCTTTGAATTCAGATAGTAATGAGGCTGTTAAAAATCCCTGGTCGAAAACAGTTTATGCACTTATTCAGGATTCTCACTTGTGGCAAGAAAAATTTATTATTTAAAATAACAGATCTGTGCACACTGATGTTATCAAGCCTAAAACTTCTCTCACAGTTTTAATAGGTATTTTGTGGGTTGTTCATAGCAGTGAGCCTTATGTTGTACAGTCAGTGCATCCAGGTTCAGCTGCTCACAGTCTATAAACCTGTTGTCTTGAGGTTTTAGTCACTTTGAGTATTAGTTCAGTATGATGGAAAATGATAACAACTGTACTTGGAAGTTTAACAGTGAAGTTTAAAAGCAAAGTTTTGCTCACATCCCTGTGTAGATTAGGGTCAGTGGACTTTTATTTTATTAGGTCCCATCTCCTGCACCCATTACCACGTACGTGTGCACATTCCAGTAATGCCGTGAGAGGCATGGCTAACATCTGTCACAGGCAGTCTGCTCTTGTTTCTCTTTCTTTTTCACAGGGGTCAAGTTTCATATGGAATTTTGTTTTTAAAGATTTTAATTTGTATCTCATTTGTTAAGTTTGTTTCCTAGAAGGAGCCCCAGCTGAAGGAATGCAGCTTGCATTGAAACACAGAGGTGTGCTGCAGGGTGATTCTCATGGAGGCAGGCACTCTTTTCAGAGCCTGTGTCTTGAGGACTTAAGTTTTGATTGGGGAATAAATGAATCCACAAGCTTCAGTGTCAAGAATACCTTTAAATAATAGAAGTCTGCCCACTAGAAGATCTTTTATATATCCAAACCCCGTGTCTTGAAATACCTCTAAGTCAAGGGATGAATATCTTCTAATACAGTGCTTTGTTTCATAAGTCACAGGTCTGATCACAGGAGAGATTTTATAAACTTCTGGTAACCTGTTTTGCCAAGGAACTTACAGCTGTTGCTTCCTCAAAGGTGGCTTAATGCCTGGAAGAATGATGGTGCTGTTGCTAAGCGCCTGTTACTCACCTTGCTCCTGTTCTCTGACAGTTGAGAAGTCTGAATCTTTGGGTGGTTTGATGCAGTCCCAGAAATGAGCAGGGAAATGCTGTTCACAGGCAACGGTGGAATTCAAGTGCTCTCCTCAATTCCCAGCACTTAGGTACATTTGTCATATACCTTTGAGAAACAGTAAGAAAGCAGAGTGTTGAAAATGGCCTCAGAAAAAAGCAGTAACCCTGCTTGGCTAGTTTAAGATGTATTTGTTTCTGAGCTCAGACCACTATCAGTCATGCCATTATTTTCAGTATCTTGGTCTCGGATATCACAAGGTAGTGCTTTAAATTTTATGTGAGACTTTAGTGCAGTTAGGACTTTGCTATCCGTAATCAAGTTTTTCTTTACTGAAACCAGTATTAAGTCTTCAGTCACAAGATGCCCCACTAGTACAAAACCAGGAAATATGTGGGTCAAATTTGCAGAAGTTGGATTGAAAACACATAAGCTTGTTCATTGTTGCCTTACGTATTCAAGGTTTCTTGGACCTGTTGGAGTGGGTCTAAAGGAGAGTTATGAATATGATTGTAGGGCTGGAGCACCTCTTCTATGAAGACAGACTGAGAGAATTGGGATTGTTCAGCCTGAAGAAGAGCGGGTTCCAAGGAGACCTTATAGCACTCTCCAGTACTTAAAGGGGGCTACAGGAAGGCTGTAGAGGGATGTTTTACAAGGGCATTGATAGGACAAGGGTCAATGGCTTTGAGCTCAAGGAGGGTAGATTTACATTAGATATTAGGAAGAAATTCTTTGCTGTGAGGGTAGTGAGGCACTGGAACAGGTGTCCGGAGAAGTTGTGGATGCCCGTCCCTGGGAGTGTTCAAGGCCAGGTTGGATGGGGCTTTGAGCAGCCTGGTCTAGTGGAAGGTGTCCCTGCCCACAGCAGGGGTTTTGGAACTAGATGATTTTTCAGGTCCCTCCAACTCAAACCATTTTATGATTGATTCTGTGACTGAACTGGAGGAGACTTGATGAGTTGTTTAACTAGTGATGAAAGGATGGACTTATGGTACCAAAGGAAGATTTTGGATACTTGTGACAAGAAACAGACTGTGCAGTGAACTGGAAGCAAAATTGATGAGGCAGTGCTGAGTAATACTGAGGTGCTGAGTTAATTCTTCAAATTGTATTTTAGTAACTTCTACAAAAAAGTGTCCTTTTTCAGTCTCTTCAGTCCTCTTTGGGTCTCTTGCTTTTAGAATTAGCTGTCCATAAACAGTCATCACATTTGCATTCTTAGAAAATTAGGCTGCTCTAAGGTGCCATGAAGAGAGATAAAAGCGTGGTGACCAGTGTTGTCACCACTGATAGCCACCTCCTTTACTGATCTTCAGGCAGAACACAGCTGTCCTCAAGTGAATTTAGTAATTTTACCTAGTTGAATTGCTGAGGTTTGTTTATTTGAACGAATCCCTAATTCTGTGATTCAGGTTTTCCAGCTCTCTTAGATCTGTTGTTTGTCAGGTTTTTCATTGTGAATTAATATTATATCTGCATTAAATATTTAAAATATTTTTAAATGGTTGCTCTCTGTGTGCCCTCTACCTTGTATTTTTAAAAATCACACCTTCAAATTAAGGATATATGTTAGATATTCTGCCACATATTCATGCTTTAGTGACTAATATAGCATGATTAAAGAATTCTGCTTGTATTATTCATAGAGTTTTCAAATTAATGTTCTTTATTTGTCAAGGGAAAAAAGCTTAATACTATTGTTAATTGCATGAAAGAATTAACATTGTTCAATACCTGGATTTAATTGGATTAATTGGAAATGCCTTTAAATGTATCTTTGATGCTTCTCATCCCACGCACAGGGTGGGTGCTGGATTTTTGCCTGCAGTTTGACTAGAGGACATTTGATTTCATCTCAGTCTGAGATTGAGCATGTCAAAAACTGAGCTCACAGACAGCTCCTTCTCACCAGGAGCAGGGATGTGCATGTGCAAGTGCCATGCAGCGTATCCAGAGTGACAGTAAAAAAAATAAAAGGGAGAAAAAAGAAAAAAAAGAAGGGGAAAAAAAGACTGGCTGCAGCCTGCTTAGCATAAGCAGCTGCTGCTCACTGTCTTGTGCTGTGAGAGCACCTTTCTGACAGGTTCTCAGGCTCGGCTCCGAGGTCAGCGCGGGATTAGGATGGGAACCCACTTTGCCTCTCCTGACAGCTGCAATGTTTAGTCACCGCGCGGTGACTTCAGCCCTGTGGCTTCTAAAGAATGTTTAATTAGTTTGCCTGCTATCAAAAATTATCTCAAGCAGAGACACAAACATATGCTGGAATTGGAGAAGACGTAGTAGGGGGGCTGGTGAAGGATGGCATCCAAAATATTATGAATAATTTTTTATATAGGCTGTTACACTGTTAAAATTTAAAGTTTTCATAGGTAGTAATCCTAAAGTGAAGAGATGCTTTTGTTCTATGTAATTATTTTTGAGACATCCCCTGAAAACAACGTTTCTTGTCTAATAAAAAAGTATGTTGAAGCAAACAAGTACACTGCTGTTCTCTCCTGTGGAGTAAGAGCTTGGTGGGAACTTGAGGAGCCTTGGGAAGACACAAGTGCTGTTGTGCGAGGAGAGCCAGCCCTCCTCGCCAGTGCACTGTGAGCACAAGCCAAGTTGAGCAAGTTTGTTATAGATAAAAGCCTTGGATCTCTCCTGCTTTCACTTGGGACTGGCAGTGTCTCGCTGTAAACTGTGACTCCATCGCACCCAGAAATACTTCCTGAAAACCCAACTCTTTTCCAAATAGCTTTTAGTGCATGAAATGGATCAGCATCCCCTCCTTTGTAAGCTTTCTGTAAGAAAACAAACTGCATTTGAAGGTTAAAAGCCTTTTCACTTAAATGTGTAGCTGTGTGGCCTGTGGTGGGAGCAGGGACACAGGAGATGAAACGTGTCAGCAGCCACTGGGTTTCACGGCCGGGCACGAGACACAACCTGCAGCCACTGTTTCCACTCGGCTAAACCTCCTGAGAGTGGTGCTTCTGTAAGGGCATTTTCCCACCAGAAGGAAAGCTAAGGAGCCAGGGCCTAAGGAGAGCTCGCTGGCCTATGGGGTGAGTTGCTGAATATTTAGGTTGCATTAGACCAGCAGAGACTGTGGTGCAGAAATATGTGGATACACACTTACAGGAAGCCTAAAAACATATGCCCAGCTATGCTGACTGCAGAACAAATTGGGTGGGGTTTTTTTTGTCCACGTCTTCTACTTTTTTTCTTGCTTTCTTTTATTGACTGGTGTTAGAAATGTTTTTTTTTCCTACAATTTTATCTGTAACTTCCTCATGGTATAGATAATCCCAATGAACCTCAGTCTGTATTTTTTTTTTTAATTGTTCGGAATTAACATGATGTGTACTTTTTAAAATACATCCTGAGTAACTTTGTGGCCTGTTTGCCATTTTTTCTTGTCCTCCCTCCTGCTATTAAAGCTCAATTAACTTTTCATTAAAGATTTGTAGACTTTATGGGATAGAAATCGTATAAACCTTGCCTGTTTGGTGCATCTGTGGAATAAAATAGCCTTTCTTATATGTGATTTTAGGCTCATATGAGGGGTTGATGACACTGTAGGGAATACAGCCTATTGCATATCCTAGGTTGTACGAATAGCTGTCAATAAGATGTATCTCTGTACATGTTGTCATGTCAAATTACTAATTTCTGTTGCTGACTTTGCAGTTCTTAAGAGGAATGTTGTAAATATTAATGAAACATGTTTTTCAATCTCCCAGTGCTATAGTAAACTATTATTCCCATTTTATGAAAAAAAAAAATTACAGCGTGGAAACTGTAAGATGCTCATGAATATGAACGTTTTTGGCAGGAGTAGGAAGTAACTGAATTTATAATGTCTGTGTTTTAACCAGGAGACATTATTCTTCCTGGCTGAAATTTGTTGATTCACGTCATAATTGCAAAGGACTCTTCTGATAAATGGCATAAATGTTGCTATGGCTTCCCAGCATCTTTGTTCTGGCAGTCAGACTGTCGAGCAGCTTGGAGTTAAGTGAAGCATCTACCTCTGCTTGTACCAATTTGCAGAACTGTGATGTAATGGAGGGTGTCAGAAGGATTCTTCTCCTCTGCTTTATAGCACGAAGAAGAACTCAACACTGCCTTCTTCATTAGTGTTTAAATGGTTTTTTGGCTTAAGGTTTTTAAGAATAAGCTAGGAGGGTTAATATTTTAATATGTGTAACATACTGCATAATAGTATGTAGTTATTTCATCATCCCTCAGCCAGTTGCTAAACACTGACTGATGTTTTAACAAATATAACAAATATTTCTGAATACTAAGATAGAAATGCTGTATATGGTCCTGTAAACAGGTGTTTTCTTGTGTTTTGGATACAAATGTATACAGAATTGCATGTCTTTTTTAAAGAATGCAGATTTTGCTATAAATCCTGTAGCTATTGTCCATTGTGTATTGTAATTTTTAGTGGGCTTTTTCTATTTTAGACTTGTCTGTAGGGAAAGGTTCCTATTAAAACTCATTTCAGAAAAGAAAAAGCTTAGTAAGAGTATTGAGCTCCTCCTGAGATCTGTAGAAACACATGGTACCTAGGGAAAGAAAATGGGGAAAGTCAGATTATTCTCCCAACCTGTGTACAGGCAGGAGTTGCCACTTGTAGACTATAATGAAAACAACCTGTATGAAGCAGCACAGTAATTATGCTATGAATGGAGGAGCAGCAGCTTAAGACTGTTCTCCACAGAGTGCATATTGCTGTGTACTGGGCTGTTGGGGATTGACCCCTCTCTGCAGTGTGCCTGGGAGTGCTTCATGTAGGAGATTTTGCTACCTAGGATTGCATATTTTGCTGACAGCTGTTGTTTCAGAGATAGGCAGAAGAGTTTTGTTCTTATTTCTTCCCTATCTTGTACATCCTCCAGTTCCCCATCAGCCACTCTTCCTGTTGTGTCTCCTTTACTGTAGAGACAATACTCCACTACCTGTCTGATGGTAATCAAATGGAGAGTGTTTAGGAGAGCAGGAGAGTACCCAACAGCAGGATATTCTTGCCATTATTTCTCTAAACCTAACTAAACTAGAGAAAGCCCTAAACTGTGCTAAAAATTTCCATATCATTCATTGGTGTTCTGGGTGAATGTGGGAAGTCATCCTTTTCATAGAACTGGTGTGTTTTGACTGTCACATTAGGAGTCTGGTCTTCAGTTAGGAGTTTGGGTTGGAAGGGACCTTGAAGACCATCAAGTTCGAACCCCTCTGCCATGGGCAGGGACACATTCCACTAGAGCAGGTTGCTCAAAGCCCCATCCAACTGGCCTTGGATCCACAACTCTGGACAACCTGTTCAGTGTTTTACCACCGTCATTATAAATGTCTTCCTTATGCTCAACCTAAACCTCCTCTCTTTCAGTTTAAAACCTTTGGCCCTTTTTGTTAAACAAAGTCTGTCCCCATCTCTCCAATAATCCCCCTTTATATGTTGAAAGCTTCAATGAGGTCTCACCTGGAGCCTTCTGTTCTCCAGGCTGAACAGCCCCAGCTCTCAGAGCCTTTCTTTGTAGAAGTGTTCCAGCCCTCTGGTAATTCTCATGATCCTCCCCTGGTCTGGCAGGTCCATGTCTCTTGTGCTGGAGACCCCAGAGCTGGATGCAATACTCCAGGCAGGGTCTCAGTGAAGCGAAATAGAGGGGCAGAATCCCCTTCCTTGACCTGCTGCCCCTGTTAATGTTGTCTTTCAGCTTGTGTAGCTTGCCATTCCTCTTCTGCTCTGAATCTTTGGCTTTGGAAATATTTTGTAAGTTTTTACTTGATTTCCTCAGCTATTCTTTCAGTGTATTTTAGCATTCAATGCAACAGATGTATTCCAGAAAGAAGGAAATGCCATTCCTGTTTTGGGAAGAAATTTCAAGAATCTTTCATTTACGAGAGAGGAGTCAAGGGAGTTCTTGTCTAATAGAGTAATGGAAGATAACATTATTGGCAGTGAATTAATTTTACCTTTGTATGTAGACTATTGATAAAAATGTGGCATGTCACACACTGATGTCTTCCCTTTCATTAAGTGTGTTGTGCAAATGACAGAGAATTGAGTAGGAAGCACTAATTATCAACCACAGTTTTATGTATAATTGGGCTTATAATGAGAAGTGTGAGTGGTTTGTTTACTGTATGCTTCAGTTCTGAAACACAAAAACACAGCCAGCAGCACAATGAAGAGCTGTCCTCATAAATTCACTCAATTTGATACCAGAGTTGATACCAAAAATTTATTTGGTATTAAAACAGTACATTGCAAGCATGCATAATGGTACCAATTACTTAAATGTACATTTTACGCAGTATATATAGTTATAGCCTCAGTTTGAGGATATATGTAACTATATAACTTGAAAGGCAAGAGAAGGATGGAGGAGATTGAAACCACAAAAGCCCACCTGAGCTTCTTTGGTTACGCTATGTGCTGGTTATGCCACATGAGTTCTGCGTGGTCTCTATTCCTTGTGAGATTCTGATGGGGTGGGCTTTTCAGGGGAATGAACTATATTTGGACAGTTGTTACTCATGAGCATGATGTGTTATCTGCTGGCTGATGTCTTGTATACAGCTGTTTATGTTAGTGCTGGTTTATCTGCAGTAGCAGTATTACTGAGCAGGAAGTAGGCAAGTGAATATGAATGTTTCCTATACAGCATCTTTGAGCAAGGGCCCATCTCTGAGGTATTACACTGTGCTATCAGCACTGGGGAGAAACCCAGCCCCTTGTGGGACTTGACCTGACAAGACTGCTTTGAGCAGATGAACAGGAGGACCTGAGGTACTTTATGTGATGGGTCATCACACAGCCATGGGTTGCTGCAGCAGCAGCCTGCAATGCTCACTTGTTCGTAGTGACTTTGCAATGAAGTTGAGGATGAATGTGATACAGGTGACCAAGGCTGGGATCTGTATCTGTAAAGAAGCTTTGTTCATTTTCTTGGTGTGTCATTTTCAGATCTTTAAACTTCACCAAAAGCCTAGAAAAATTGAGTTAGTAATATTTTAATATTTCATTTTCTTTATGTTTTTTTTCTCCTTGTCTTCTTTAATAATGTGAAGAAAAGTGTAGGACTTCTTTATCTAAAAAACTTCTTGATCAATTTATTGCTTTTCTTAATACTGCTGTGTGGAATAATCCAAGGGGATATGGAATATTTCTGATGATTTATGGAAACATTTGAAAGGCCCAGTTTCTGATAAGCCAGTATACAGGTATTGGCTGTCACTGTATTCTGCCAGCAGCCCTGGGAGCTATTAAGTTGCATTTATGCCAATTCTCAGCCAGTGATTGCATATGACTGGTTGAGAATAGAGATGGCAATTTCCCAATGGTTTCCTGGACATTTGTTCAGAAACTAAGCCAGAATCACAGGAAGGTGGGTCATCTCATCTTGAGCTAAATGAAGTTTGGGGTGTTCTGGAGAACTGTGGGAGACATGGTGTTGGTTCTGTGGATTACACTGTGGGCCTGAGTCAGAGGTGCCTGACTGCATGGAAACCTAGCAGTTGTGCCAGTCCTGTGCTGGTTCTCACAGAGGTCCTTTTTGTCTGAATAAGAACTTTCTAACCCAGAAGCATCCCCCTGGTCTCACTCTGGAAATGAGACCTGAAGTTAAGAGGTGGCACAAGAGGAAAAAACTGTGAGGTACTAAGTTTCTCATCCTGTCTTCTGCCCTCAGATTTCCGTCTGCTTCTGATTCTTGTGCCTCATATACTGAAGTCCAGCGCAGATCCTGTGACTCTTAGATGCCTCCATCTATTTTCCAGTTCTGTGGCCTTTCTTCCTTTCCAGCTCAAAGAGTCTGGTCAGTTCTGCTAGCCCTGTAGTTGCACTTTCAACAAGGAAGGGGATCAGAAAGCCCTTTGTGCTAGTAATTACATGCAATTTCTGTACCAGTTTGAGAATATAGCTTGTCCAGTGTTTGTCATCAGCTGCAGAATATTGATGGAGATTGGTCTTTCCTAAAGCAGTAAAAGCTGCATACAGTATTTATGTTATGCAGTAAATACAGACTGCTACACCTGCCTACCGAGTCAGAGCAGAGAAACAGGGCATGTTTCTCTAATTTGTATGTGTTGTGTGCTTTTTCTCATGCACAAACATGCTCAAAAAGAAATCCAAAGATCCTTATAGCTGTTTTCAAAATCTGACCAGCCACCAGGAACTGAGGAGTGCTTCATTTTCATCTTAAATTTTTTGAAGTCCTTAATATTGTTTAATGCATAGAGGGAATGGTATTTATGTAATGAACAGCTATGCCATGCTTTGAATAGTTCACAAAGAAGATAGAATTCCCTATTTCTTCTTGGCATTGGTAGGGTATCACTATATTAATACGCTTCACAGTCACGAATGTAATTTTTCAGGATCCTATGAGCAGAGAGGCATACTTATCCCATATTTACCCCAGTTCACAAATGGGCAACTAAGGATCAGAGATTAAGGATGCAAGTATCTATTATATATTCTGGGAGTTATGATTACACAGCTTGAGCCATTTCATCTTCAATTTCTCCTCTTACTTTGATACCTAGCACTCTTCCTGCAGCTGTATGAACCAAGCAGCTGCCTTTGCAATCAGAGCCAGTATTAGATACTGGCCTGTGCCTCCAGCACTTTTCCTTCAGCTGCATAGGCAGGCAGGCAGCTGCTTTTATGTATTAATATGTGGAGCTGGCATTGGTTATTAAGGCAGCTGCTCAGCTGCCCTTACAGCTGGAGGAAGGGTGTTTCCTACTAGGAACAGCTCATAGGAGTGGAGAGACTTCAAAACAAGGAGGGTATGGCCTGGCTTTTCATCTCTAAGCTGTATTGCTTAGGGCTGCGAAACTGTGTGATTTCATTAGGAAGTGTATACAATTAATGGAAGTAATTGAATATGTTGAAGTTACCTACCATTTCTTCTGCATTTTATGGGTTTAGACTGGTGACAGAAGTCACCATGTGACTTGATTTTCCCTACAGCAGAAATGTTTATATTGCTTAAATTTAACCAAGTGAGTTGAAGTTTTATACTGAATTTAAAACGTGGTAGCCCTACCTTCTTTAATTGTAGAGTTAGTGTTAGTATCTGTTCAGGAAAGTCTTAACATCTTTTTGTGATTTTCATACACAGAGGTAAAATGGGAAGTCGTGCATGTCCATCCTTGCTTGTAGCACTTGGCTGTTTGTTCAGGGCACTCCTGTGGGGTTTAAAGACTCATTTGAGTATGAACCTTGAGCTCTTATTTCTGCCCTTATTTAGAGAAAAAGACTGAGAGCCTGCATTATGGTTTGTGCAGCCTTTGACAGATGAAAGCTCTACTCTGCTGTATTTCATCTGGGCATCAACAGCCAGTGGCAGCTTGGTTTTAGAAGGCCTTGTCCATATGAAACTTCCTCCTGTCAAATTCTTGAGTAACATAAGGCTTAGATGAAAAGAAGAATGGGGATTAGTGAAAAGCCTGAAAGTGCTGTGTGTGACATAAAGCTATGCCATCATTGGTAACTGACATAAAGCCCATGACTGAGCTACTTCAGACTTTGTGGACAGTGTTGAATGCAGTAGCAAAATTCTGCAGAGTGCACCAAAGTGGTTCTGGAAAGAGGAAAGCAGTGGAGAGAGAGTAAGCAAGGCGATATTTAATATTCTGTTGAGTGGGCAAAGCAGGCGTCAATGGCGCAGGACTGTGCACCTCTTGAGTATGTAGCAAGCTTTCATATGGGGCTAGTGAAATAAAAGAGGCCTTTGAGGAGTAAATAGGAAAGCATGAGAGGATCTCAGTATTGACGGGAGCACGCTCCTCTATGGGATTGGGAGTCCTACGCACCATAAGCTGCTCTTGGAGTGTAAACAAACACCTCTTGGAAGAATGTGGCATGCTTTGCCTTTGATGTTGCTGAGAGGTTTTGAAGTACATGTAAGAAGTAGTCTTCCTCTTTTTCACACCCACCTCCTCACACCACATAGTTAAAATTAGTTTCAGTTCTTTCCTATGGTATTTGCAGTATGTCGAGTGAAAGTGTTTTCTTTTTTTTTTTTTTGCTATAATGAAAATCACTTCTCCCTTCAAAAAGTCTTCAGACCAAAAGTTAAGTTTGTCTAATACTATTTTTAGGTGCCAATTCAAAGAAACATTATTATTGAGTGTAATTTCTCCTTTGATATACAAATGAGGTTCTTTTGATGTGGGGTGGTTGTTCCCATAGCAAAGCAACTCTTCAGGGCAGTTCATTATTAGCAAGCAATTGTTAAACGTATACATCTGTTTGTACCATGTAGGCAAAAGTGATTGTGCTGCTCCCTAAGTAAGCTTGTCTCATACCTTGTGGTCTATATCACCTGTTACTTGTCCTGCTGAATTCTGTCAGATTGGGAATACTTGGAATTAAATGACCCAGTGTCATTTTCCCTTGCTGGTTGTTTATTTTCCTTTCTGTGCTGCAGAAAGTGTCAAGCATTTCTGAATGTACATTGCCTTTTTTTATGTAGTGTTATCCTGTCCAGCTTCTGGACAATACCTTGAAATTTGAGAGGGGTGACCTTCATCAGGGAGGTGCCTTATGCTACTTGCTCGATAGTCCATGTAGACTGAGCTAAGGCAGCAGACATTTGGGCACATACACGGATGTCTTTCGTGTCTACTGTTCTCCTCCCAGACCAAAGGCAACTGGAGCATTAACAGCAGAAACCCACATCCTACAGCCCAGTGAGGAAGGATTGATAATAGTGAGGAAGAAACGGTAATTTCTAGACTTGTTTTGTTTCTCCTGGTCAGGAAAAGAATGATTTGCATTTCACAGTCCCTTGATCACCGTGCCAGTTGTTAGTCATATGATTAGAGAATCAAGTACCACTTTTATTGTCAGAGGGTAGTTTGCATGGGGTGATTTCTGCTGGTGCCAAGAGTAACAGCTAGTAGTAGTGCTGATCCTCTCAGGGGAAGAAGAGAAAACTGAACTGGGATTTAGAAGAGTTAGGCTCTTCTTTCTGCTCTATTCTATACTTCTATAGTAGTAAAACCACCAGTGTTGAATTAAACTTGAATGTTTACCTAAGGGGCTGAATTGCAAATGTTGGAAAAACTTTTTTCATTTTTATCTTTACCTTTTGAAAGCTTTTTTTGCCACCTTAACTTTCTTACAGTTTTCCTTCATGTCATAAATACCAGAATTATTGAAGTATTAAAGGAAGTTTATTTCATAATTTCTTTTTTAATTATTTCAATATGAAAATAATTAATGCATGGATTCGAATCCTATTTCTAGTATAGAAGATGATTCAGTCATATCTTTTGATGTTGGCTGGAGGAAGAACAGTGTTGTAACCGCTGGACTCTGCCTAGCAGGCTGCTGCTCCCTGAGAGCTCAGCGAGGGTTTCCTGGGGCCATGCGATCAGTCGCATCCTGCAGTCCATTTCGGGCAGCCCCACGATCTGGCTCCGGCAGCCAGCAGCGTTACAACGCAGTGGGTGGTAAAGGAGGTAGAGAAGGGTCTCTCTTGAGGGTTTGAGATGGCTTCAATCGCATCTTGTACCTGCAACGTTCAGCGGTGGAGAGACAACGAGGGCTGGGTGCGGGGTGCTTTTGTCAGGGGCCCAGGGGCGGTCCCTGGGCGGGGTTGGGGTACAGGAGCAAATAGGGAGAAACCGAGGGAGTGGCCAAGGCTAGGGCAGAGAACATGTGAAATAGGAAAAGCAAGGGATTAGCAGATCCCCACAGAAGAGAAAAAAGTTGGCTTGATTTAGACAATTAGCTTATACAATTAGCTTAGATATTTGGTAAACAAGTTTAGCTGTTAGGATGGTGAAACTGTCAGAGGGTTTACCCAGGGCCGGTTGTAAAAAAACTTTCCTTCACAGAAGTTTCTTGAAAACAAGTTAGATTAATTTCTCATCAGGGGTAACCACCTTTGGTGTAAAAGATAAGGCTTGATGTCTCATCCCACCTTTAATTTCTCTGATTTTGGTCAAGTATGTAGAAAGTAGCTGGTCATTAAAGAAGACTTGCTTTTGAGACATTTTGAGGCAAGTACAGTAGAAAATCTAGCATTTCAGTATAGTAGGTGCAGTAAACATTTCAAAATTCCTGAAATAAATATTTCTTCGTGCTGCTTATCAAATACTGTTTATCAAAGAGTTTGTGTTACCTTGTAAGTGACCCAGATGAATGAGAAATGCTCATAAATACAGTCTCAAAGTAATCTGCTCAACTTCTTTTGTAAATGACCATGAAATAATTAGGAGTGAGATGGGGAAGCCTTTGGCTGAATTACTGATACAACTATTACCTGGGACTGATTCTGCCGCCTCAGTTTGATTTTGTGCATTTCAGTCAGCTCTCATTCATTTCCATTTGCTTGATAGTTGTTGGAAGAAGCTGAGGTGGTCAATCATATGACCTTATCTCTAAAACAATTTGCTATCACGCTTTGCTAAACTGTAACTTGAGTAAATATCTTCTGGCTCACCAAAGGCTTGCGCTATTTAACAAGAAATAAGTTTTTGTTGTGGTTTCTCAACTTTTGGCCCTCCAATTTCCTGTTTTTCTCATCTGTGCTTCTTACTGAAGAATGAACACTGCTCACAGCTTTGTACCTGGATTGTTTTCTGTTCAAGCCTGAAGATGTTAGGGAGCAAAACCCAAAAAGATGTGAGCATCCACAATCAAATAGCAATATCTGGTATGAGCCTACACACACATTATAGTTTAATTAAAATCTGTCACTCCTTTAATACTTGTGTGTGCACACATGCACAAACCATTTGACTCCTGAAAGGGAAACTCTTTAAGAAGGTATATTGTTATCATTGAATGTATCAGTTAGTCATTTTATAGAAGCTCTTTAGATATCAAAATCAGGAAATAAGTCTTGAAAATGCTTAAGAGTTATTAACTTACTTTTTTCCCCATTACTTAGTATGACACATTCAAGCAGCTTGAGTTACAGCAGTCTCATTGCCATGTGTTGGAGGATGGCATTTTTCAGACTAATACACTGCTACTCTGAAAAATCTAAGTATTTTTATTGTTTTTGAGGATGCAGTTTAGTTACCTGTGTGTGATATCAAACAGCTAATCTGTGTATTACTGCACAACCTGTGCAGTTACTGTGCAAAGCAGTTTGCTGTGAAACGTTTTATTTTGCAGCATCCACAGCATAAACTAAGGATAAACCCTAGCTGTTTGAATATTAAGTTCTTTAATTTCACTAGTCCTCATTTTTATGTGGGCTTTTTTTTTTACTTTGTAAAAATTTCTACAAACTATTAGTTCTATAGAACATTTTTAGTCCATTGTTACTTTGACAATTGTTATGTATGGAGATAAAATGTAGGCTGTAATCAGAGTGGTGCTTGTACTGCACCATCAAATGACAAAAGTGTTATTGTTCTTTTTACATCACAGAGATGGATAAGGATGTATTTGACATGCAGACTATGATGACAGTATTCCAGGAACATTCACTATATACTACCTTGGTCTCTTCCCCAGTCCTTCCAGCAAAACTAATTTGGTTTTCTAAGTGAGGCTGCAGCATTCAAATTATACCTGATAAAGCTAGAAGAAAACCACTGAAATAATTATTTGGAGCTAAATCTGTTCTCTGTATTATTACACAAGACAAGTGCGAGGCATTAACTGTTCAGGTGGCAGAAGGGAACCCTTGGACTTTCCAGAGGCACTTTGCTGTCTCTGTTGCAGCACCAAGGTTACAGCAGCTGCTGTCTTACCATTGCTCCAGCTCTGCAGTGGCTGGCCCCTCACTGCCACTCAGAAATGATGCTGCTGTGTTCTTGGCTGCAAAAATTGCTCTTGGGACAGAGAATCCAATGCACAGACAAATCTAAGTCCCCTGCCAGGGATTTTCAATTTTTACCCAACAGTAATTGCAGTGCTAGCTGAACTCTAAAACTTGTGTGGCTTCTTTCTGATTTTTACTGCAGTTGGTGAAGCAAAGCTATCAATCTTGCATTTATTTGCTGTTTTATTGGGTGTTAAGTGTGGCAAGTTGCTAAAATCCTATGTTAAATAAGGCTGACTTTTTAGGTATTAAATTTTTTGTATATTTATACATTAAGTTTTATTTATATATTATAAACAAAACTACATTTCATAAATTAAAATTATTCCTATGCAAAAAGCAAGACTTTAAGGTTCAGTAATTGCTCCTGTTTTGTCCAATCATATTACTGGGAAGCTTTGATTTGATCGAATCTGTTCTGCCTATGAAAGGCAAAACAAATAGATTAGATATTGTAAAAAGAAAGTTAAACCAAGTATTTAAAATTTTCCATTTAAGACTTTTTATTTATAATGTGGAATAAGTAGTGGGCCTTTTAACTGTCATATTTTTCTTGGTGTCATTTGTGTGCATCCATCAGTAATGGGGTTGAATAACCTCACCTTAACTAGCATGCTTTCTTCTGTGTTTCTTCTGGTGGTTCATGTAACTTCCTAAGCGTGGTCGATACTGAAACGGGACAGAGGAAGATGTGGCCAGGACAGGGTCTGAAAGGGTGCAAGTGCAGCGTGCTGTAAGTGCAGCGTGCTTGTTACATAAACAAGGAGCTGAAATAGCGTCAGCCTCACTGGAGTTCAGTTTAAGGTTTGGGTCCCTCAGTGTAGTGGTGCGGTGGTGGTGACAGCACTGGAGGTGCGTCTCTGTGTCCAGGGACTTATACACCGTGTCCTGGCTGCAGGTTAAATTTCTGCAGGTGATAAATGGCTGAGCAGGTACTGTTGATCAGTCCTGTGGCAGCCGAAACCTGTACCTGTCTCCTGGTGCTCCACCCTGCTCTGGGCTCTGCGGGTGTTTTATCACCCACGTAATCTGAGCTTGTTCCCAAGTATAAGAGAAACTGAATTTGTCCTGGGTGACTGAATGCCTGTTCTTGCTTTGTATGGTCATTAATGTTATAACTAACACCACTAGCTTCAAAAGTGATTTACTGCAGGCATGATATTTTAAAATGCACAAGTAAATCCTTTCAGAGTCGATAACATTTTAATGGAATTGACACATTAATAGGCAAAATCATTTATGTGTAGTTTTTACTTTTCCCTATGTGAGAAAACTTTCAGAATGATTGTTTCCACTCCAAGAGCATTACGAATTGCTTGGACCATCAGTACTTTCCTTAAATCTTGTGTGGAGTAAAATAAACCTCCCTGTCCTTTTTATAGGGAGAGTAGAATTTCACCTGCCATTTAAAATGCAGATAATACATTGTTTGGAGGAGTTTGTTTGAAAAGGTAGGTTAAGCTGGAATGAGTCATCACCATGGTGCTCTGTGTGTGTGCATGTATTGGGAACTTGATACTGTGGGAAAGCTGCAAGGCGCCTTCTAAGGTGATGGAAAAGAAATACTGTACTACAATTAGTTTTTCTCACAAGCAAGAATAGGATTTTGTTATCATGATTAATTGCATCTTACCGTGTTCCACCAGTAAGTAAGCAATAACAGGAGCTGGAATTCTTGGATATGATAGCGGGAAAGAAAAGACTAACAAGTGAAAGGTACGGAAGCAGTCTTGAGATCTCCCTTGCTTTCCCTAACAAATATAACCACAGTCTCCAGCTTCTGAGATAGATGGAAGTGTTAAGCAGGTGCCTTTTCAGTGGCAGAACTTATTTGAAAATCGGTTGGGACAAGTCTGTTCTTTGTTTTATTAGTATTACTGAATCTGTAGTATAAAGTTGGCATTTGAAAGGAGGACTGCCTTTTGTACAAGATTAGTTTCTAACATTTTGGGTTCCCATTTTATTCCAGGCTTATAGACTGTGAATATTCCATTGGCTTTCATTTGCTTTAATAAGACCCCTCCAATATGAAACACTGGGAAAGCTTGTTGTCTTTTGGGGTAGTAAGTTAAGCAGTGAGATTTTCAAGGCAGCTTGAGAAAGAAAATCAGAGTAAACGGTTTAAAATGGAAAACAAAAAGGGTGTGTGTGACCTGGAGAAGTAGATGGAAGGGTGATGGGTGGATGTGCTGGGCTTCTTTACAATTATTTCCACTCTGGTTCATGTATGCCACCACTCTAAGTCTGCAGTAATTCACTGGCAGAATGTATTAAGTTTACTATTCCAGAACATCTTTGAAACCTATTAAAATACAAAATTCATTCTTACTTCTCAGAAACTAAAGGTGAACACACCAGACACATGATTGATTTGCTGTAAAACAGTTTCCTGCATCTATAAAAAGGCATAGTGGATTTTATAAGTTTTTTAAATCTTTAGATTATTGAAATATCTTTTCATTAATTTTTAAAAATATAAACATAAATGTTCAGTAGAATCTTCTGCAGAGAAAAATGGGGAGGGGACTTGAATATTGTTTGCATGTTATCAAGGAACATACAGAATGTACAGCAGTTGCAGGTAACAGAGAGAAAATGAGACAACATCTTAACAGCTTCCATTTTCCAGTTCAGGAATGCAGGATGTAGACCAAAGTCCTTGGTCTTCTAGAAGCTGGTGTGAGCATTGGCTAGGAAAAATGTTCTCACTGAGTGCTTGTATCCCACGACACCAGAGAAACTTCTGGTGCCATTTTTAATATCAAATAAATGCTGGTAAGGAGAAGGGAGGCAGTGAAGGAAGTTATATGGGGAGTTCCAGTTAAAATGTCTAAAGTTTGGTGGAAAATATGAAGAG
The DNA here is from genome assembly GCF_020740725.1 of Corvus hawaiiensis. Lineage (NCBI taxonomy): Eukaryota > Metazoa > Chordata > Aves > Passeriformes > Corvidae > Corvus > Corvus hawaiiensis. Next base: position 15,489,554 of record NC_063238.1, on the reverse strand, counting down.
TAGAGTGGAAATGTGTTATATTCATAAAAAAGAGTTACTACTCTGAAAATAAGTCCAGCAAATGAGAGATGTTGCCTCCCTGCTTTGTTCATTTGTTCTTCATTATTTTACGTGGTTTTGGGGGTTTTGGCTAAACTTACTACTTTCACTGAAAAATGCAAAATGAGAATTAAAATATATTGTCTGTTCATACACAGATTCTGTATTAAGCAATTATTTTTATTTTCTGGTAATTTTTATTCATGCATACAACAGGTGAAACATTTTTCTTTCATGCATTGTAAGCTCAAGTAAGTGCTCCAATTTTAGTAAAATATTTAGTTGTGTTTTATCTAAATGAGTCCTAGTTTGGACATTGTTCTTTGCAGTCACCTCTTTTCCAAGGTGATAGGGATGGAGATATCCAGTTCATTCAATTTGTCAGGATCTCAGAGCTGTCACAGGAGGTATTAGGAAGGACACCCAGGTGGTTCCATGCAGATGCTGATGCCCACTCACCTCAAGCCCCTCCAGGTGTGGGCTGGTTTTTTGCAGTGCTGTGTTGTAGCCATTCTTATCCCGAGCTCCAGCAGGACATACTGCCTGACCTAGAGGTGACTCTTCCCATTCAGGTATCATTAGACCTGGGTCAGTACAGCCTTCTGGACAGTGGAGCCCAGTGCAAAAATGTGTAATCATTCTTGATTGGCTAAATAAGCTAAAAAATTTTCATTGTCCTGAGCTGACTCTCTGAAAAGCTGTTTTCACTGTGCCCCTTGGAGCCCCTGATAGTGGGAGTCTAGCTAGTGCAGCTGTATCAGGTCTGGCACCATAGAGAAGCAGTTTAGATATGTGTGATTGAGTAGTCAAGAGACTGTCAGAGGTGTTTGGACTAATTCTACACCTAGGGAGCCCTGCCAGACCTGAACTCTGCACAGCTGAGTCATTCCTCTCTGCACTGAGCTTCCTAAACTGCTAGACTGATGTTGCCAAATCCAGCGTAAAATGCCGTGGACAGCTCTCCCAGATGACAGAACTGTTTTATTCCCTTGCTTTGTGGACAGGAATTGTAGGAGCTCCTGTAACTGAGTTTTCTCTCTGGAGAAGGCACACTAAGATAATAGTGCATACTGTTATCTGAAAATTCTTTGTCTGATGTGTAACAGGTATGTCAAAACCTGCCTGTTTTGCTGAAGCACGTTCCTAGCAAGGTGAACGTTAGAGAGGAGGATTGAAAGGCTGAGTTTTATTCCAGATTTGCATCTCCTGGCTCCATTTTCCCCTTCAGAGGGAAAGGGATGTAATTTCAGACCCTTGGTTAAAGAAATACAAATATTTGGGGAAACAGATAAGTCACTGCTAATTGATTCCCTGGCCTCATCCTCCAGTTTTGGAGGTGCTGGCATTAAAGCTGAGGCATGAAGCAGTTTGAGTTAATGGTCTCTGTCAGGTGATTAGATGGCACCACACATGTTGGAACAGAGTAGCTGGAGAGCGGGCAGGAAGAAAAGGAGAATGTGGCATTAGCAGGCATAGCTCCAGGAAAAAAAACCTTACAGTTTCTTCTGACTTTTGAATGTAGCCAGGAACTTTAACATATTTAAATGAGACTGGGCCAGGACAATCCATCAGTAAAGAACTGTTGGATTGTTTAAACTGTAGATTAAGTAGGTCTGATAAAAACAAAATAAAAATGCTTACTGGCAAGTGGTGGTCTTTGCCCTATGTAGAGGGACTTTTTATAATAATTTACTTCAACTGAACTGGTTTTTATTGCTTTACAGCATTAATTTCATGGTAGTGCAAGTTCGTGGTTTGCATTCTCTTATGCTGCTCTCCAGGTGACTGACCCAGCATTCAGAAAGGCTATAGTATTTGTACTTTTTTTGTCTGATTATTTTTTCCTCCTTTTTAAGCTTCAATTTGTTAATAATCAAAGCTCACAAATGCATCCATCATGTAGGAGACATTTTACTATCTGTAGTTCAGCATTTCATCAATTTCATTATTACAGTCATAATAATTTATGGTAAAGGGACAAGTAGACCCAGAATCCTCATATTATTTGATGAAATGTGAATGTATGTGTTTAATGCCTAAAGAAATTATTCTGGTAAAAATAAATCCAGGCTAGAACTAGTCATGTGGGAGAAACTTAACCCTTTTCACTTGGCTTGCGGAAGTAGCTGATAACTGCTGTGGCTGTTAGACTCCCTTGTTCAGATTAAAAAATAAATTAAAAGAAGGAGGAAGGGAATGAAAGAACATTTCCTTACCATGCAGTCACACAAGTTATTGTCTGTGAGCTCCCTGCCCCCGTCTCTTTCACCCAGGCGCACACACACACACACGCACACAAAAAGCCAATTTTGTGTCCTTCTGAGCACACAGATGTTCCTCTTGGCATCCCTACAGTATGGATAGGGGGTTTTTTGCAGGCACAGAATGTGAGGCTTCTTTGTTGGAGACAAAGTGTTGCCTGTGGTGGGAATTGCTGCAGTGATGGGAAAGTATCGTAATGTATTGTTGGATTACTGTGTTTTTTACCCCAGTAGAGACAGTACATTAAAGTAGCTTTGTGGGCAGTGAATTGTTTGAGCCAAGCCTGGCTAGTAGCACCCTCTCCTTGGCAAGCAGTCACACAAGGTATGGTTGGCATAGTTTGGATGGTCACAGGATTTGTCCCAGGCATCTGTAGCAGCTCTGCTGCCTTGAGTACAAGTCTTAGCAGCTGCATGTGATCAGCTAACAAGAGTACTCTGACTATGGAGAGAGAGCAGTTGTACTTCGTTTTTTAGTGTTATGAAGATCTGATATTATACAGGCCGCCTTCTAAATTATTTTTAGGACATCTGTTCTGGGTTTTCTGTATAAAGGGTCTAAGTAAACAGCTTAAAAATTTTAAATTAATTTCTAAGTAAAATTAGAAACTAATAGCATTAAGTGTTTGTCTGAACTCGTATACAGAAAAGGGTTCAAATTGTTTCTTTTGCTGAAGTCTGCCAGAGAACATGGTTCTTCTTTGGGCACAGCTGATAAAGTTCTGAATCCAGCTCTTCTCTTGTTGATGGTATCAAGCAAGAGGAACACAGACCTGGAAGTTGGGGGTCTAGATTAAGTTCCTTTTGTTCATATCATGTTATTTTTTATCTCCATTCTTCAAATATGCACACATTTTGTCATGACTTTGATTCTTTTGGTTGACAGTTTTGTACCCCCATAATAAATCTGTGATGTGAAAGGTCTACCTATGTAGATCCAGTTGAAAGATTGCACAGTTTAAGTTGGAGAAAATGGGGTCAAAAACGAGCTTATAGGTGAAAAATTCCTTGAAGAAGCTGCTTCTAGGAAGAATCTGGAGGTGGGACTGTAGAGGGGAAAGTTACCTGGCTCTGTATAACAACCATTAATTCTTTTATTTCTCAGTTGCTTCCTCTAATGACAGAATCTCTATTCATTCCTTTTTCCCCTAGATACCTTTATCTATCTCTAGTATTCTCGTTGTGGAGAAAGATGTAATAATTTAAGTTTCTGTAGTTCTTCCATCTTTCCACATCTAGGAAAAAAACCTCCACAGCCTTATTTGGTATTTTTTCTCAGTTCATGTTTGTGTGTTGTGTTTAATGAGAACTTAGCAGTGGTTCTTTATTGACCAGAAGACAATAAAGTGGTTATAGAAAAAGGTATAAGCCAAAACGAGTAGATCAGGAAGATGGCTCTTGTCCTTGTACAATGTCACGACAGTTGTTATTAGTTCATTTCCAGGTGTACTCCACATACTGAATGCAGATCTGCTAGCATGATTACAGCTATTTTTCACTATTTTTAAATAAACTTTTTTCATCCTTGAGGCTTATTTCTTGTTTGTGTCACCAGTTTCACTGAATTGCATACATTATACTTACTCTAAGCTTTTCCCTCTTCTTTCATTCCCCCTTTTAAAATCGTAAAGCATGCTGCTGTTTCAGTGTCAGTGTCCCCTAAAAAGAATTCTCTTTGGAAACTCCTCTTATCCTTCTGCTGTCTTTGGTGTTAGGAAGCCAGGACACATTCTGATGTGGTACCCAGCAGCATGGTTTCGTTTCTAGCTTTCCCTGTAAGTCCCTCCTTGTCTACTTCCAACCTGCAACTGCCATTTTTCCCTGCATGTTTTTTGATTTATCCAACTGTTCATTTCTTCTTTATTGCCTCCAAAACTAATTTTTCTGAAAAGTTCCTTTTGATAGTTATATTCACTGATAGTCCATATTTCCTTGACCACAAACATTAGGTCAACCTTTGTAATTTCTGGAATCTTAATAGGCTGGTGATACCTTGTTTCATGCTCTTTTGGATGGTTTCTCCCTCCATTTAGTATTTCTAAAAGCCGCCCTTAGCCATCTGGGCTCACTCCTGACATCATTGTGTGCAACAGGTGAGTGGCTTTTTAGGTGACCTTTCTCACTGGTGACACCTTCCTTAGACCCGCCAGGTTCTTCATGAATATTCTTTATATGTTTTCCTCATCTGTTTCACAGTTTCATGAAGGACATATTTTAAAAATCTGAAACACATCTGAACACTGTCCCTCGCCTGACTCTGATTAAGATCTGTTGATATGTTAGGGGTTTTTAGTAGAAAGTGGAACCATCAAATATTTGCTCTGCTCAAAGGCAAGTGCATAGTATTCTGCAGAGAAGTGAACCTTCCCTGTGCTTCACACTCTTCCTTGCTGTATCTGGAAAATCAAACTGACAGTGTCAAAATGGCATCATTCCCCAATAAGATTTTCATGTTGTCTCTGAATAAACTTTTATTGTGAAAGCCATTGGAATGAATAATGCAAGTGTTAGCCTACACAGAAATGTTCCTGACCAAATCTGAAAATGTTCCTTTTACAGGAGCACCATGAACTCTTTTTCATCAAAAAGTCTCCTCAGTGTTAGTCCATATTGTTCATTTATAATGTAAGTAGCTGAGATTGTTCTTGAGGCATTCATAAAAATGGACACTAGCAAGGAATTGAAACTTCAAGAAGTATTATTTGATATACCTTAAAATGTTGGGTAATGTTCTCTGGTGTAGAAATGCAGCCATATGTTACAGATGTGCACACTTGGTAATGCTTCAAGATGGTTTGAGAGCACTGGAAATAGTTAGGTTTATAATCTGTTGTTACAGGGGGACTTTTTCCCTGCAAGATCCCATTTTATCTTCTTTTAGCTTTTTCAGACCATACTGTCAGACATTTTTAGCTAAAATCTTTAGCTGAGTGTCTTGCAGTTGGCTGAGCAATCTGCATATGCTGCATCTTACAGACCAGCTGTTACGTAAATATGACTTGACTTTTGCCACTGTGAACAGTAGGAGTGACTGAGCAAGCCAGAGGGCAGATGTGACAGGCAGTGCTTTGTGCAGGCACCAACAGCCACAAGGAGAGTTGAGGAAAGGCTCCCAAACAGGGAGGTTCAGGGAAGAGGCTGGTACTTTTCAGGAGCCCTTTGGGAAGGTTTAGTCCTCCCTTGGCCTTAGCTGATTGATAGAGGGACTATGTGATACTCCAGCTCCTCTTGTCTTAGAATCCCATTTAGTTCTTCCTCGTTTTCACTCAAGCCCATCAATTCTCTCTACAGACCTCACCACATTCTCCAAAGTTGTATTCCTCAACCTGTATTTCCTCCAGACCCCTCTCTCCCTGCGCATTCTTCATCTGAGCCTCCAAACCATTAGTGCCCAGCCTTCCCTCATCTTTATCACCTTTTGCATCTCTCCTGTTGCATTCACTTGCAACTGAGAATTCAGGTATCTGCTTCAGCTGTTCAGCAGCTCTGTTTTCTGTATTTTTTTTTTTGTCTGTCTTTGTATGCCAGCCCTTACATTAACATGGTTACCAGCACTCACTGCCACTGGAGTAGTCATTTTAGCCTCCCTACATGTCTTCTGCAGCCAGCTCTCCCAAGAGAAGAATAAATCCAAATTATGGCTATGATGAGATTTAAATACAAATAAAGGACATGGACACTACTTTCCATCAGTACAGATGGGAGTATCAGAGCAGGGTTAGAAGCTGTGTCTGCAAAAACCCGCTGACAGTATGTGAATTATCCTGGTTTGCTGAGGATTCTCCTGTGTCACAGCTTCTCCAAGCTGTACAAAGCTTGAGGGTTGAGCACCAAAGCTGGGCAGGTTTTTAAATTCATTGTCATTGTTCCCATAGATAGTAAGGGGGAGTCGGATTTGAATTTTGATAAGAACCATGTCTGAATTATCAAAATGTACTATTTATAATCCCTTACAAGAGACCTGCCAGGATGGCTGGTGCAAGGGGACTGGAATCAGCTGAGTGAGAAAACTGAGAGGCACTGCAAGAAAAAGAAGACAACTGAACTTAGTTGGTACTGGTGAGAGAGAAAGTTGTGGTGGGGTAAGAAACTGAAAAGAAGGTGAGGTTTGCTGGATAAATGGGCTGGGACTAGGATGAGTTGAGGAGGCAGTAAGTAAGAGGGGGCAAGAAAATGTATGTAATAGTTTTTTGTGGGATAGAAAAAGAAGACTGGAAGTGCCTGGTCTAAGATCTCAGGGAGACAGCAAGAGGCCAGAGAAGTTATGATTTAGGAAATGGAGTAGGTGTAGAAATGGAGTAAATTTGAGACCACATCTATTAAGAAAACTAGAATAGTATTGTGGAAAGTGAATTTGAACTGTGGAGGGCTGAAGGTTTAGGACTATGTACATGAAAAGTATCTGACTGATACAAGGTCTCAGCATGGGAAAGAGAAGGGGTAGGAATTGCAATAAGATGACTTGTGGAAAGATGGATTGACGAATGTGAGCTAGAGCATACTTCACATGAGTCTGTTTTTTTGGTTTTTTCCACTTGGCTACCTTTCATCTTTTAAGCAGTTTGCCTGGCTTCTGGTGCCTGTAAGCATAAAGGGCGATGGGGTTTTTTAGTGTTTTGTAAAATAATTGGCTATTTTTTAAATATATATTTAAATATGTAGTCTTTATTTTTTAACATTTTGTAAGTTACAAAGAAATATTTTAATCAAAATAATTGATTTCTTAGTTTAAACAGTGGAAAAAATACAAAAATTTGGTCTAAAGACTCAGATTTCTTTTTTCTTTCATTTTCCTCTCAAGTTAAAGGATATGCTTTACATTATAGACTGAGAAAGCAACTGGCATAAATTACTGATGACATGACTACGGATACAAGTTCTTAGATGACAGGAGCCACCTCTTGCAAGTTTCATTTGTCAAAGCTTACCTCTCTGTGCCATGGAGAAAAGGTTACAGCATTCATCTTTGATGTGATATGAAGTACATTTTAAAACACAGATTATTCTGTGAATTCCTTCCCTAAAAAAAGGAATGATCCTGTACCAAAAGTTTTAGTGAATGCAAACTGATTCTTGCAGATACTGTAGTAAAAGTTACAGCAAGATTGATTTTTTTTTGTTTGTTCTAGTAATTAAATATTGTCTACTTTGGGTTTTGTTTGAATTGAGGACAAGCATGTCACTTTTTAGAAGTGATTTAGAAATAAGAAATTCTACTGAGACTCTAAATGTCCGTACTGGAGCAGAATTAGATTTAAATATTTGACATTTTTGGCTGTATTCTTTTGTTGTCACAGACACAAATGCCATTGATTATTGATATCATGGTAATAGCAGAGCTTGATAGTGTCTTCACAATGGCTTTTTTGATGCTTTTCTGTGACAGTTATAAACAATTCCTGTCAGGCTTTGCATTTACCTTCCTTTAGCAGTAGGAGTGAAAACTTACATGTTTCATTCACCTCTGTCTGTGCCACTTTCACTCAGCTATCTGTCATCTCAATAGCCAACAGTGGAGACACAGGGAAGGTCCCTGCACTTGGGTCCCACAGAATGAAGCTGCCAAGGCTTGACCAATAAATTATGGCTTTGAACAGCTCCATAAGCATAACTAAGAGGTAATATTTTACCCCCTAATGATGGGTTGACTCCCAAGCTCTGCTGCTTGTACCAATCTGTTCAGTAGTTTTTCCCCCAATAAATTAATTTCCCCATACATGCAGTGACATTAGCACTTCTGTAAGTTCCAGTTGTCCGGGGGAATATTCAAGTGCTTCAGGGTGTTTTTCACATCAGCATCTAGCTAAAATGCCCAAACTCTTTGTGTATTTGTAGCGGGTTCAGTTTGAAAACCAGGCAGAAACACCAATTTAGTGTAGTGGTTTGGTCCAAAATTCTCATTACTTATTTACCTTCTATGAGATAAGAATTAGGAGAAAGCAAAGCAGGCACAAATCTTAAAGGAATATAAAGAAGTTTATTAGCAGACCTAAAAGAAAGGAAAAAAAAACCCTTCAGAACACTTCTCCTCCCCCCACCTTTCTCCCTTCTCCCACTGACAATGTAAAAAGACAACCCTTGAGATTTTCAGTCAGTTTACCACTTCTATAATAACCTTTTTCAGTTCACTTAGGGAGAGGAGTCTCTCTTGCTCATGCTATGGAGACATCTCCACAAGAAATTCTCTCATGGCTTCAGTATCACGAGACAGCCGCCCATGTTAGTTCTCTGCTCGCGTGTGAGAGTCCCTTCCCCCGACTTACAGCTTTTCCCACAACTGCTTTTGAGGGTCCAGTCTTGAGCTATTGGGGTACCATTTTAAGGTTGAGCTGTTCAGAAACAAAGGTTCTCCTCACCCATCTCTGGGAGCATCTTCATCTCTAAGAATAGAGGCCCTCCCCCTTCCCTGGGAGAAAAAGGGTCCTCATCATCTTCATCTCTGGGAGCATCTCTAGGAACAGAGGTCTTTCTCCTTCTGATTTTCAGCAAAAGGGTCCTCATCACTTCCATCTCTCCCTGTTCAAACTTCTCATCAAATTACAGCTGCTTCAGCATTTGCTTATTTCAGCACAGGTACTTTTGCTCACAAGTACAGTTTGAACGCTCCACCCGCCGTGCTTTCATGAAATTACAGCGGGTACTCTGATATATCATAGTCCACCACCACCATAGCTTTACAACAGAATTTCAGCTTTAAGCATCTCCTCTTTCTCCTCCCTCAGGTTTTCAGCTCTTCTTTCTTTACTTAATGTCTGCAGGTTTCATCTGTTCTGGAGGCAGCTTACAGCACTAAAAGAGTTAATCTCACCCGGGCCTTGCAGCTGAAGTTTGCTTATCGCTGTTGGTCACAGGATCTTTGCTGGGCAGCGGGGCAGCTTCAGCTGAATCTTGGCCACACTGGAGGGGGGGGAGTGTGGAGCCGGGCTGCGCTGTCTGCATGTAACAGGGATGGGGGGGGGGGGGGGCTGTGGATGGAACGGGGCTGCACAGCTCCAGGATGGCTGTGTCCCGGCTGAGCAGGGCCCAGCCCGGACCCGCTGGGCCCCACACAGGCCCAGCCCAGTTACCTGTCCCAAGGCCGGAAGCAAGAGAGAGCTTTCCCGGGGTTTGTCCATTCTTATATGTGGACCACAAAAGTATGTCAAGCTCCTTAAGTGGCTTAAAAAATTGTCAGTATTCAAACTAGCCAGTTGATCGGTTTTGTTAGGTCATAGAGGAAGCTGTAAGCACCTCTTTGCAAGAAAATCCGGAGCTATGCTTGCTAACCCGTGACAGTATTCATTTCAAATTTCTGCTTTAGATGGTGGTCAGTGCAAAGTGGGGTTTGGCTTTGGACTTCCTCAGGTGCATAAAACCTGCTGGTTTTAATGATGTTTGCCATAGGATCTGCTTATGCACTGTTGTTCCAAAATACCAGGTGACAATGGCTGTTGTTTAAGTTAATCATTTCACACACTCCTAAAGCATTCTGCTAAAAGCTTCCAATAATATGAGAGGCTTTTATCTGCTTTTATCTAGCAGAGTATCTAGATCTCTGCTTCTGTCTAGCAGAGTGCAGCCTATTTCCTTGTAGAAGTATGGATTTGGCACAAGGAGCAAAAATATTCTGAAAAATTACTAAGCAGGTGTCACAAGCAGTAACTGCTCAGAAGAAATGAGACCATGTTTGCTTTCTTAGTTCAAGGAAAGAGGAAAACAAAATGAGTAGGAAACAAATACAGCTGAAGTGGTAATGGGTTGATGAAACACAAGAAGCGAGATTGCATTTTCTGACAGAATGTAGCCAGCAACCTTGGAGCATTTTTGTGAAGTGTTTGATTGCAGAGAACAGAGGTGCTTTGAAAATCCTATTTTGAGCATCCATCCCTTATTTGAATGACTGGATGCTGTGGTAATAAATAATGGATGAATAAAATTTAAGCCTAAAGAGACCTTCAGGTCATCTCTCAGGACTTCACTGTATCATGAGACATGACATTTCAGCAGGTTATCCTGAACTGAACTAGCACATCTGTTTTGACATCTCTTCAGCTGAAGCCATCAATGGCTGAAAAGTCTCAGTGCTTGGAGCTTTTTCGTATTGGTTCATCAATATTATTGCAAATTGTCATTCTCATCTGCATTAGTTGTACTTTGCTTTCCTGATTATTACATGCTTTTCCCAGACAGAGTTAAGCACCTTTTAATACTAGTATTTTCTTTCTGTATAGACAGCTCAATCTTTTTAATAACATATCAAGATCTTTATGTGGTTATTCAGTTTTATGCATGTTCTTTGTCCTCTCTTTAGTAGCCTTTAAAGAAAGGCAGTCAGCAGGATACTACCCCACGATACTACTCTGCCAGTGTCTCTTTCACTGTCCATGTTCTGCTTGGTGCAAAATTCACGGTACCTTCCTCTGCCACTTTCTGCCATCACTGCTATGTACAAAACCGGGATTTGGCCCTTTTGCCCCAGCATTGCCTAGGAGCTCATTCTGAGGGGGAGGGTGTGTTATGACTACTGTCTGGACCTGCTGGATGCAGGATTGCTGGCCCCATCAGTACATGTGCAATGTGTACCTTGCTGCGACAAATCACTTTACAAGATGTAGATTTTTACATAGAAATGCACTACCTTCAGCTTGACAGCAGTCTGCTCTTTTCATTCATATATTTTCTGAATAAGAATTTTGTGTACACTGGCAATGAGGGAGAAGTTTCTGGGAAGTGTTGTGCTTTTGCAGAGCTCCTGCGCTGTGGGGCTTCAGAGGGTGACCTGTACTAAACTCATACAGATCTGTGCTCCTTAAGCCAGCTGTAGGGCATCCCTTTGCTGATAAAGTTGAGACCAGTGTGGGCTCAGGCAGCATCTGTGAATGCTTCAAAACATTTTTTAGAAACAAGATGAATCATTCTGCACACAACTTCATTCCATGCCAGCTGCATGGCTTTGCTTCTGGCTGCAGTTAGTTAGAGTTGGTTTTGCTTCTGGGGATGCTTTATCATTTCAGTATTACTAATGAGGAGCTACAGGGTGATTTTGAGTGGATTTGAACGGTGGTAGGAATGGTGAACAAAAAATCTGGAGGGGAAGTGATGGTCAATTTATTTCACTACCTTTGCTGCTCTTGTATTTTTTCTGAGGTTGATAATGTGGTGTCTTTCATATAATAATAAAGAGAAAGTGAAACGTTTACAAATTTTGTAAACTGTTCTGTACTGTGCTAAGGAACTGAAATAAAACCTCTTGAATAATGGATCTGAAAAACACACTTTGCAATTCTCACAGTGCAGAAATGAAAGGCATCAAGACTTCTGATGGCATTCACTGAGAGTACCATGGCTCAACTCTAACCGTGTTTTATATTTATGTTTTATATTAATTGATTTCGTATGGAAGATAATCTAGGGATTCCTTTCATTGCAGTTTTCAAAAGCCATCACTAGGCTGTGCTGGGAGACATTAAAAAATAATGATGCTAAAAATGTAAAAAAGTCAAATTAAATTCTCTAAGTTGCACCCTCAGTGTAGGAATTAAACCCCAGGTTTAAGAGTTGCCTTCCTACTCCTTTTAGAAGTGCACGTACCTGAGGGGTGGGACAGAGGGCATGGAAGAATTGATGGTGGATGAGAGTGGTCATAGCCAGCCCTAGCAAGTTCATTCAGCTTTGTATTGCACAGGTTACTGTTTGAAAGGGAGGCAATGGAGACTGAAAACCAGTAACAAAGTAGGGGGTATGTGAGCCAAAATATTCGGCTGGTCTCAAAATATCAGTCCTGTATTTTTATAGTATAAAACAGAAGATATCTGTGAATGCACTTTTGAAATGAATGGGAAATAGCAGCTAAGACCTGGTGATGCTCAACCATTTCTGTAATTGTGTTGTTATTTTTGTAGCAGTGTTTCCAAGAAGAGAAGCTTTGTTGCCTTAAATTTTAAACTAATAACTTGAGTAGTTTTAATAGAAAAAGAACTGCTTGCGAATTTGTGATCAGATGCAGTTTTAAATATTGGATAGTTCAACAAAATGCTTTAATGTCTACACCTATAATTCAGAGTTTGAATAAAGTTCTTAATGCCATTTAGCAATAAGGATGCTTCCTTTGCATGTGAAATTGCACACCTGCAAAACTACTGTCCCATTTTCTTGGCCGAAATTGGTATAATTAGGATCCCCATTTTTAGTTACAGCCTCAGTGTTTTTACATGCTCATCACTTCCCAAGGTAACTCCATTTGTAGATCTTTCACTGTAACCTGGAATGACTTTTAAGTTAAAAAAACACTTCCCCCCCCCAGCATTCTTAATTAGCAGGAGCTGAAATATGTTATGCCATATCCTCCCCCTCCAATTTTATTATGTAAAAATATGGGTTTTTTTTCCTTCATATATCTTTCACATAGTAAAATGACTTTAAAATTACAAGTTTAAAATCTTGACTGAAGAGTTTGGGGAGTTTTGGCTAAACCCTTTAATTTACCATTAAGATTTTGAGAGATTTAAAGCTTCCATGCAAAAGTGGAAGGATCAGCATAGAGACCAAATGGCAATGGAAGGGATATACACAGTCAGGAGGAAGCTTCCAAGTTGCTTGAGTTTGAAAGTGCACACTGTGCTACTCATGTGATTAGCAAAGAGAAGACCTACTTTTTGTAAGTTGGCACAGTAGTTTGATAGTTGCATGCAAAGATAATAGAGCCTATTTTGAATGTAGTAATAGGACATAAACTTTAATTTTTTTATTTGTTTTTAAAATTTCTTTAACACCATTAGCAAGGCTATGCTGCGTGCTTTCTCTGTGCTCTTGCATTCTGTGTTACATTGGTGATGTGTGGTTGCACAGACTTACGGTTCAGATAAGAAAAAGGATTATCATTTTGCTTCTTTTCTAGTTCTTTTCCATGACAGTTCAAAAACTACAAATAGCACTGTGGCAGTTATTTGGGTTGCCTCTAACTTAACTAAACATCATCTTCTGGAAGTGGATGTTTGAGGGAAGGTACACCTTGTGCCTAGTGCTTTGCCCACTCCAGAAGAGTTGGAGAGAAGCCTGCAGGTACACATTTAAAACAGAGAAAGCTTTTTGGGACCCATTGTTCCTTGGCTGAAGTCCAGGCAAAGGTTTCTGGTGGTGCTTCAGTGGGTGCTCTGGACACTGGCTTGAGAAGGGTCATGGCTCAGCAGCAGTAGCTGGTGGATTCCCACCTCTGAATGTGGGCGTTAGGTGTAGTCCTTCCATTCAAAATTTGTGTACCCAAAGGGTTAAAATTCATAGCTATTGTAAATAAGTTCTATGGAAGTGGATCAAGCTTTGAGTCTACTTGCAAAATATTTTTTTTAAGTTCTAGAGAAATCTTGTATCTTCATTTATGTATGTAACTAAACACCTTTGTCTACTTCTGAGTGGATTTAATACTTTTACCTGGCAATAGGAAGTGGTAGGAGGAAAACACATGGATCCTTGAGAAACACCGTGCTTGGGGGTTGGGTGAAGGTTAATGGTATCTGCTGATGGTCTTTGGATAAGATGATCTTGAATACCAGCATTGTTACTTAAAAATAAAGCAAGTCCTTTTGCAAAATGGAGTAAGTAAAAGGTTTCTTTCCTTTTACACTGGTGTCCTGTGTCTCCTAGACCACTATTCCTGAAAATAATAAAATGCCTGCTTTGTTTCTGGGTCCTGCTTTAAGCTTCTGCTTTAACCATAGGATAGTTTTATCTGTTTTAAGGATAAATACCTTTGTGGATAGAATATGATTACTATGCATAGAGCAACCTATCATTTCCTCTTGCTCTAAAATGTGGTGGATAGACCACCACTGCATGTTGTGTTCATGTTTCTGCTTTTTCTACATAATCTACATACTCTTGAAGTGTTTTAGCTGTAGGGAACATCTGTCACAGACCCAAATGTTTATATTCATAAAAATTGGCAGTTGTGTCAGCTCCTCAAAGAGATGTTCATCGTGATCTTTTTGTAAGCAAATGTGCTGTGACTGGAAAAGCTTCTTTAATAATTGTGTTAAGTACAATTAAAGTATCTGGAATCTGTTCCAGTTACTGAAGCAGCATTGAAGATTGTGATTCTTCTTATGAAAATACAATTGCTTGGATTTTGCATTACAAATATATGCTAAAGTCATGTCTGGAAATCTGAGCAAAGTTCTCTACAGACTGTACAATTGGGGAGTCATGCTTAAGATTATTTATTTATTCATTTATTTTCTATAAAATTAGATGCATTAATCATGAGAAGTAGTTTCTTCACAGATTTTCCGTATGCACTTCCCTGGTTATAAATAGTATTTTTAAAGGCTTGATTAGAAAAAATTAGTTTCATCTGTTCACTTGTAAAACATCACTGTAGTCAAGCAACCAGCCCAAAAGGAACTGATGCATGATGAAAATAATATTTTGTATTTCAGTTACAAAGATGGAGCTCAATATCTCTCCCATTGTGTGCTGTCAAATAGAGAGAGGACTTGTAATTCAATTTAAACCTCATTCAGTTCGATCTCTGTAGAAGAGTGCTGGACCCTGAAGGTAGTTTTCTGAACAGCATCTTGCTTTAGGTAACTGGTGAGCTGCTTTTCCTGTAGGAGGAAAGAGAGGAGAAAAAGGCAGAGGGATGACTGGTCTTTACGATTTGTTCCAGAACCACTAGTGTTAGTCTTAAGTTTTATTAGGTTTAAAATATATTAAGATTTTTTTAAAGCTGTACATAATGGCATAGTTCAAAGATCTGAGTTAAGTGTCAGTCAGATTTTAATAGTTTTATGCAGTCTTTTCAGTGACTTTTTCCTCTTCTTGGCTCTACTCTATATTGTATAGATTTCTACACGATTCACCTGCAGTGTTTTCAGTGCTTTTTTGTCATGCTTCACATTTATCCCTTCTTTTCTGTCTTTCCAAGCCTCCTATTTTCTCATTAAAACGTATCTGCTCCTTCTTTTCTGTTTCCACAGGGCATTTTTCCCTCTCAGATTTCCTTCTCTCCCTCTTATTTTTCCCTTTCTCAAAACCTAATCCCTCCCCACACACACATTGATAAAGGCAGTAAAGTCTGATATTTTATGCCGAAGATATTGTTAGGGATCAGGATAACTTCATGGTTAGAGGCAAAGGCAATCCATCCAGCCAGCAGCTGTCAGTAAGGTGAAGGTTTGGTTCATGCTACCATATACCCAAAAAGCTGAAACTACTGGTCAGCTGGTCTTCATTTAAGATACTTCAATGAGGAGCTTTCCTCTTCATTCTCCTTCTTATCCCAAAACGTTTTTTGGGGAACTCTCTTCTCAATAAGCCTAAAAAATCTTGGAAGATACCATCCACTTTTTTGGTCTTATGCATTGTCTTTTGATTTCACAACACTGAAATGTTGCACGTTAGGTTTCATAAATAATTCTCATCAGTTGTGAAATTGTTGTGTTTTGAAATGCATACATTTCAAAGAGAAAGGGCCAGAATTTATTCTTTCCAGCTATTTAGGTAACAACCAGACATAAGCTGTGCTCTGTCTTTGGCAGCTGTGCCATGCTCTTCACTGCAGCAGTGGTTACTTGCATTTTGGACTGGTAAGGGCCTTCACTTCTATGTTTTTTAAGAAAATGTGTGTTATTTCCACTGGACTGATGCAGATCATCACAGGATTTGTTGGGACAAGTGTTGGCAGATACCTTGCTGACTGAGTACCCTATGTACCCCCCATACCTTCTCAGTGTGGAGGTATCAAAAGATCTTTTGCAGTCTGGATGATACCGAGTATTACCCAGGATTAACCAAGAGGCATGGGAAACGAATGTAAAATAGCACTGACAGAAAATGAAAACAAAATGAAACAAACCCAAAACTCACCATAAATGCAAGTTCAGGATCTTGTCTTAAGATGTGTCATTTTCCAAATGAATCTTGGTTTGATGAGCTGAGGAAAGTTGAAATCTGGTTCAGTTTTGCTTCATGCTAGCAAACAACTGTCAGACAGAGAAGATTGTCTGTCCAAGATGGAGGTGAAAATGAGCAAGGTGGAAATGGTGCAACCAGACTTCCCTATTACATTTTTTTCTGTTGGTAACTGGAAAATATTTCAAACTTTCTCTTGCTTTTGCTCGAGGTAGTCAAGCTTGCTAGATCTTCAGCTCTTTATGTTTGACTTGGGGAAAAAAAAAGTACAACTTGAACTTTCAAAAGAAGAATAATTCTCAGTTTTATTGCTGAACTTCAATCAGTAGGTCTCCAGGTGCATTATAAAGCATACTATTATTTTAAAAATCTTCACTAATTTGGCATGGCCATCTTAACACAGGGTCTGTTTTAAAAACATGTTGAATGCTCACATCTTCTGACTTAAAAGGGAAAGGAAAGCAAAAAAGAGAGCATAAAACAATAAAACCCAAGCCTGTAGGCAGAATGTTTCATTACAATAGTTGTGGGGTTTCTTTTTAATTATATGTAATAAAAATCTTGCAGATGATGCCCACTCTTTGGATGAGGGGGTAAGACAAGAAAAGTTCCTTGCCTGAGGCCCAGGGTTGGAAATATAAACCATGGTTAGCTGGCATTAAACTTTTTGATAATAGCAATGTCACCAGTGAGCTAATGATGACTTTTCCTCCCCTTTGATGATATGTTGTTCTGCAGGTAATTGATGTCATGATAGCAGATGATACAGTAAAATATTTGGTGGAAGACACAAACAGTTTCCCATATAATAAACTGCTTTTTTGTAGAGCCTGCATTCCCACAGTGAGAGCTGGTGGTGTCTGTTCTTCGATGGGCAGGGTTGTATCAGCAGAGACTGGCTCTGGGGTGGTACAGAGTGTGTCCCAGCAGTTTTAGCGCTGATGCATTACAACAATGTTGGGCTTCATTACAGCGCTTTGTTTTCTGTGGTGCTGCTACTTGGGTCTGCAGAGAGGAGAGAGCCTTAGGAGATGCAAGAACCATTGTTTAACAAAACTTACCTTCTTCCCCCTCTCCCCTTTTCTTCACAGAAAATATCAGAGAGGAACCCGGGTACGCCTGAGACTGCTGGATCTTGAACTGACGTCCAGGTTCTTGGGGGCAGCCAGTGATACAACATTGCTGGAAGCTGATGCAGTACTTTTAGGGCTTGCAGAGAGCAAGCAAACAAAGCAAAAGGAGTAAATTTACTGCAGAGAGATGCACTTCGTGCTCTATAACAAATTACATAAAATAAATACTTCCTCAGGAAATAAATGAAAATTTTCTGTCCACTTACATAAAAAAATGAGGTCAATAAAAGACAATAAGCACATTGTACCTAATTCTTGCTCCATTTTTATTCACTCATCTTTCTAGCTCTTTGCCTTTCAATTTAAAGGTGAAAGGTTAACTGAGCTTTTGTAGGTTAACTGAATGTTTTCATATTCTTGTATAAAGAATTTCAGAGTCCATCATACTATCCCAAAGGAATGTTGATCTTCCATGGAGGAGGTCCAGAGTTTGGTGTCGTGGTGCTGCTTGCAGGATGGTTTTTCATACAGAACAACATCAAGCATTCCTGATTTCCAAGCTGCAGTGCAGGCTGTTTTACTGCAGATACTGGGTTTAATATCTGTTACAGTACGTCAAACTTTTATCTCCATCTGCATGAGGAACTAGAGATTATTCTTTGCTTTAATCAGAGCTCGCATTTCCAATGCATGTTAGTAAATTTTCTCTGGTGGTTCATAAAAATGAAAAGAAGCTGTTTTAATGTAGTTGGCCAAGTGTAGGTCTTAGTTTTCTGTAAATATATTTAAGATAAATATAATGGGTATTAGAACACACAACCAAAGAATCATGTAATGGTATATCCTGTATCTTTTTGGAGCTTTTGTTATCAGAGAACATTTCTCTTGATTTCTGGTATATCCAAGCCTGAATTCTGCACAGTCATTTGTGATCTGCATAGTGCCTAGCAGGTGTGCTGAGGCAAATGCCATTCATACCACTCAATTTCAAAAGAAAGCCTGTTTAATTTTAAAATATGTTCCCCAAATGTTGGAATGAAATGAGATTTGTTAAGATAGTATGCCTTGTTTGTCTGCAGTGACTGTCCAATGACACTGTGTTTCTTTTAGATGTATGTTATTCAGCAAACTGCACAAAATTCAGCAAAACGCACACTGGCTTAAGCGTGTATTACCCAAATCCACAGACACCTCATCTTTCTGCTGGAGCAGGCCATGTGAGCAGTGGTGCAGCTCCTTCTGCCTCTCATGACTGAGTACATAGGTGTCTCAGTCATGTACGGGAAGAGGAGGTAAGGGATCCCTAGAGAAGCAGGGTACCAGAGAGCCAGTTCCAGGCCGCCACAGCTCATACATCCCTTTCCTTGCCTTCACCTGGGAGTTGCTTGGATAAGATGGCATCAGTGCAGAAATGGGGAGCAATTCTGTTAGATCACAGCTGGCTGGTGGGTCAGGTTGCCACCCAAGTCTTCATATGGTCCAACAAAATTTGTTTAGAACAGGATACAAAAGCCTTAACCTGTTTATAGGTTAAACATTTTAATTTTTTAAAAGGTTTTTGGGTTTAGGTGGTTGGTTTTTTTTTTTTAAATATAAAAAGAAAAGCAAAAGGAAAGCTGAAGTGCCTTTTTACCTGGAACCACAGCCGTATGGCACAGTGGTTTCACTATTTCTTACACCTCTGGCTAAAAGAAAACCTTTGACCAAATAAACAAAAGAAAACTCATTTCCTACTGTTGCCCTCTCATAACACTGAACCAAGAGGTACAGTGCAGACAGAATCATAGAATTATTAAAGTTGAAAAAGATCTCCATGATCATTGAGTCCAGCTGTCAACCCAACACTGCCATCTTCACCACTAAACCTTGTCCTTAAGTGCCACATCTACAAATTTTTTGAACACTTCCAGAGGTGGTGATTCCACCACTTGTCTGGGCAGCCTGTTCCAATGTCTGACATCACCTGATATGGGTAGTTTCCAAGACACATCTCATGCATGATCTGTCAAGAAGAATATTTTTAGTATAAGGTATTTATTTACCCAAATACTAGGAGGAATCACACAGTAAATGCATAACCATTCTGAAGGAATGGGCATGTTCCAGCAGATCCTTTTATAGTTTTGCAAACTGAAATTTGGTTTCTGAAATCAGTATGGATCCAAGCAAGAAAAGGAAACAAGCAATGTGAGCTTATTTTGTTGCTTTAATTTGCTCATTCATCTCAATGATCTTAATTAGGGGATTTTGGACATGAATTTCATTGGGTGTTAGCCTCCAGGTAAAGAGTTATCCTATCACTACTGTAGGAAAATAAGGCCTTTTTAAGAAGCCAGGAGGGATTTAAAATATCAAAGAAATCCTGTCTGTTGAAGGTAACTCATGCTACATGCTTGGTCAACCTTCAATAAGAGTGATCTTGGAGGAAGTATATGTGTTAATGTTTTGGGCAGGATAAGAGTTACTTCACAGTAGGGTAACAAATAGTGATTTTATCAAACCTTCCTCCAGATAACCTTTAGAGAAGTAGCTTTTGGAGGCTGTAGTGGTTGCTGTTTCAAATCCAGCTTACTGTTTTATTTGGAAACCCAAGGGTTGACATAAACTGACCCAGTCATACAAATTGCAGGGTTGGACCTCCAATGGCTTTAGGCTGCTGCTAGTCTTTGTGGCCTTTGAGGAACCAGTTGTTGTCCCAGTCCATCTTCGGTGACCATCAGTTATTAATTGGCCCTCCAAACTCTTCATACAAGATGGAGGAGTCTCTCTTTGGGGCAGCCTGTGCCCATTGCACGTTGCCTCAATTCTGTACAACTCCCAAAGGCAGAATTGCAAAGGCAGAGCAGGGAATTCTGAAATGTCTTTGTGGTGGGTTGTTGCAATTGTATTTCATAGCTGTAATACCTGCATATTCCAAGAATATGTGGAGACTACATGTCCTTAACACTGAGTAAGAAACCACCAGTGTTCACTGCTGAACAGCCATGATGGCACAATTGCATGACCTGTGTCTGTAAGGCTATCCTTATTTTTTACTCCAGCCTTTTATCACAGTAGAAATTGATAATGCAAGCAGATATTTCTAGGGCCATCCATACAGAAAAATAACAAATGCGGACACTTTTCTGCTGGTTGCTCCCTGTCCCCAGGAGTTCCCTTTCTTCTTCATGGTCACATTCCTTTTGCTCCTTCTCTCTGCATTTTCTGCTGTGCAATGTGCACAAGTGTATATACAAGAGCTGTGCACAGTGAAATCTCCTTATGCACATGGTACAGATCCCTGAGAGGCCTTGTGTATGTCTTGCTTTGGGCAGTGGTATCAATCTGAATTATTGTTTGGAGGTCTTTCTTTTTGCAGGTAAGAGGATAGCTGCTCCTGCTAACATAAAGAAAGGCTAAAGCCAGCCCAGCAGCTCCTGTGGCACTGTGCCCAGCCCACAGCACTGCCTGGAACACTCTTATCACTCTATATATGTACAACTAATATGAACCAAATGAATGCTACTTATACATACCAAGATTCCAGCTGTAAATGGAAATGCATCATTTTGCTGAGAATCCTGAGGGCAGTATAAACCAAGTTCTGCAGCTATGTTCTTCTGACTGCCAAAATCAGGAATTTCTCTACATGCCATGCTGCGTTTTCTTCTAAATTTTGGAATTTTGTCTTACTCTCTGAAGCACAGACCTGATGAGCAAAGTTCATTACTAAAATCATATGGATTTATTCTCTCACCTTTTTTTGATTATGCAGCTGAGAAGACATTTATTTCTTCATCTGTTTTTCAGACATTTAGGTTTTTTTTTCCCTGTAACAGTCTTGAGCTTTGAAAGTGTTGAATTTTTTTTTGCTCTGAAATTTTTCAGGTAACAACACAAACCCACTTCATTAGCAGATACTGAGTTTTCATTATCTTCTTTCATATTTTGCTTTGCTTACTGCCCACATCTCACTTAGTTGACCAATTTCTCACTTAGATTTGGATGAGCATGACAGATTCACTTTGAGTAGTTGTAATTCATGCTTGCTGTAGAATTTGCACTCAGAATTGTAATGCTGAGTGCTCACAGAGCAGCATGGAATGCATCCTCAGTAGAGGAAGGAGGAGGCTGCTGCCATCCCAGCCTTGCCTCCCCACTTGGTCAGGCACTCTCTGTAGGGGTGATTCTGCAGCAAATGGCTGTGGGCAGGCTCAAATCTTCCTTTCTGCACAAGCAAGGAATATTTCCACACATTCTGCTGGGAGGACACTTACCTTTTTTAGACTTGTAACTGAAGTGCTTGTGAACTTCACCCTAACCCACGTCCACGTCTCACTCCTCACATGTACTTGCATGTCTGAAGTGCTTTCTAGCTTTACAGATGTGCTTATAAGCAAAGTTAGCTTTGGTAAAAACTGAATCAAAGCTGGTTGGGGTTTTAGCTGAAGCAATAATTTCTCTTTTGTGTTTATTCTGGTCCTGTTTTGAAGGCTTTAGTAAGTTGTCCTAGAATTCTACCTTTTATGAACAGAACATAAAACACTTTATACATACTTGGAAAAAAATATCTTTATCATGATGTGGAGTTGGAAGAAAAATGAGAATAGTTCAATGTTCCTTTGATGACTGATGTGCTATAACAAGACCTCGTAAATCCTCCTAGGCTTGTCTGCCCTTTCATATTCCAGGCCTTTAGGTGGTGAAATGGGGAAAAAGGGAAACACTGAAGAAATCAGGCCTGCCTATTGAAAACAAATTAGCATCTTGCCACCAAAGCTTTGGCACTGAGCTCGTTTCTAAAGAAAAGAATACTTCACATTTTACTTTACTTTGGGGCATTCTGGAAAGTTTGGGTTCCTCCTCATTTCTTAATACTGTCACGTTTATAAATCAGGCAAATTATTGTTTGAGCTTTTTACTCTTTCTCTGGCAGCATTAATCCCAAATGCTGGGAAAGCTATTCCAGTCTTCTGTTTTGGCTAGAGAGCATTTCTACTAGATACAAGCATGCACTCTACATGTGTTTTTTTAGTACATTATACATTCTGGGGAAGTGTTTATCGCATATGAAGGGTCTAGACTGCCCAAATGGGGCTATTACATTGTCATCTGGCCATAACCCAAAATAAATATTATCCCTGGTATGACTGCATTAGACTAACATGAGTAAGATCTTAAACACCTCTAAGTGTTCTTGTTGCCTTCTCGGTTGTGCCTCATTCAATCAGAGTTAAGCACCCTGATGCACTCACTGCATGGTGGCTCTAATGAGGAAATCTGCCATTTGTTAACTTCTGTCTGCAGCAGGCTGCGTGTCAAGAGCAGCCAAAAATCACACTTCCCAACTGGGTTAAGGGATCCTAGGCATCCTTGGGATAGGTTCTGTAGTCACACTGCAGTTTGGGTTAGCTTCTGAAAGTGGTGGCATATAAAAATTATTTTAAAATGTTGACTTTCAAAGTAGTAAATCACGTTTTTTTTCTCCCATCTTGTGAGAAATCAAAGAATTACTGAAATTCCAGCTCTGTTAATGTCTTTCACACAACAGCAGCTCCGCTGGTTGAATCTTTGCACAGCTTCTCAACCTCAAATCTGGTTTGTGTTTAAGACATGACACATATGGGAACTTAAGTGGTGTTTCACGGTCTCAGTCCCGTAGCATGGGGAAGAACTTTAAGGGCTTCATGCTTCTCTTCCCAGGGAGAGGAGTTGTTCAATTCTTGTCAAAATGACTCAACTGAATACAAATAAACCCCAAAACTAACTGAAGTTGAAGGTCACGGTCTAATATGCCAATTACCAAAACATACAAACAAACACATCAGAGAAGAGAGTTTGTATACATCCTGACCTGCCTCACGAAGGAGTGTCTGAGCACCATGTTGAACATCTTTGGATGGTCATGGTGACTGAGAGAGGTGCTTGAGCATTGGAGGAAAGCAAATGTCACTCTTGTCTTCAGAAAGGGCCCAAAGGAGGACACCAGTGGTGCCCAGTGCCAAGACCAGAGGCTGTGGGTACACACTGAAACACAGGATGTTCCCTCTGAACATCAGGAAAGTTTTACACTGACAGTGACTGAGCACGGGCGCAGGCTGCCCAGAGAGGTTGTAGAGTCTCCCCCTGTGGAAATACTTAAAAAAAAAGTCTGGACATGGTCCTGGGCAACAAGGACCATGGGGCCCTGTTTGAGCAGGGAGGAATGGACCAGATGACCTCCAGAAGTCCCTTTCAACCGTGTACCATTCTGTGATTCTGTTTTCATCTTACTTGGCCACTCTGGATGAACACCGCTTCTTTTTGTTTCTCTAACTTTTTGAAAGCTCAGAGCTTCTGAATGCCCTGACCTGGAGATGATCTGCTTCTGAGCTAGGAGGGTACAGTCTTCACTTTGGGATCCAGTTGTTAAAAGACTGCAGGGCATTGGGGTTCTCCAGAAGTAGGAAAGGTGGAAATCAGTACCTTCTGTGTGTCCTTGAGGCTGGTTTGCTCTTTGTTTGGCATGGCCTTCCCTGCAGTCTTAAGGGAGACTGTGGCTATTGCATGTGGCTGCTGCCCTCTCCCACTTCCAACGCAGGTATCATCCCTCCTTCTTTATTCCTACTGTATGTATGGGCAAACTGAGAATAAGCTCAGTGAGACAGATTTCTATAGGTCCAGGCTCCTGTACAGTGTGGAAAGGATGTCTATCCCAGCTCGGAGTTTGGTGCCAGCCACACCAAAGTAATGAGCAGTGTTATCAGTGTGGCTGGCAGAAGCATCTGGCAACTGTCCTTCAAGGAGGGGTGATGGTCCTCTCCTGGCAGTCACTGGCTACCTCCTGCGTTGCCTGCCTGCCAAAGCCCTTGCATGAGCTACTCTGGCTTGTGGCAGGCCAGCACGGGTCTAGCTGTTGAATTCCTCGACCCAGAGAAGGACCTTTGAATAGGCCCGACATGGTTTGCTCGGGTTCACCTAAGAGCGGGTTTTGGTGTGTGATTTCATTACCTCTTGGGGGCCAGGCTTTGCTCAGTGACTGAGGGCCTCACGCACTGATTTGGGTTCCTGTTTGCCCTAGAAAATCACGGCTAACTTCCCAGTGGTATTTGGTTCTTCAGCATGCTTAGAGAGGATGTGCAGCCCGGAGCTGGGGTTTCCCTCGGCCGGGCGGGCAGTGGCGAGGCGCGGCCGGGAGCCAGCGCAGACAGGCAGCTGCCTGACAGCTCGAGCTGTGAAAGAGCAGCGTCAGCTCAAAATCTTTGCCGTGCCCTTTGCTCCTCGGGCTGTGCCATCTTTGCACACGCTGGATCACCGCGGAGCTGAAGTTTCATTTACCGACTGAACGACTCTGAAAAAGGTCCTCCCCGTCCCAATTAGCGCTGCCGGCCGCCCGCCCCAGCGGAGGTTAAAGCGAGCCGCCTGCCCGGGCGGTGGGCGCGGGGCTGGGGCCGCGGGGAGCCGGCAGCGCGCTGGGGGGCTCCGGCGCTGGACCCTTTCAAGCGCTGCGGCGCGCCGGGTTCTTGTGTGAAAAACAAGGGGCACAATGCTGGAGTCGTAACCTCCTCACCCCTGACGGCATGGGAAAGTGCACTCCTCAGCTGTTGGGTATAGAAAGGCTGCTGCAGGCATGAGAAATGTTCATAAAAATGCCGTTTAGAGCCTGCCCTTCTACTCTGCACATGTCATCTTGCCTATCAAGCTGCCTAATTGGAAAATTAGGCTGGCCTTAATTTAGAGACCTAAAAGTTCATGCCAATAATTTCCCAGAGACTCTTTTTTTCCAATTATTATTATAAGTGGTTTCAGCACATTGGAAATCTTTACTGAAAAAGAAAAAAATACACCCGGGAAGAGCAGATCTTACATTTCAGAGGCATTCTCTGATTTCTATGTGTGAAATTGTATTGTTGTGCATCCTCTGAATGATCATTCAGAGATGAATGTGAGCCCCTGTTGTTTTCCATGCATCATTCCTTATTTGACTGAACACAAAGAGCTCATCATACTTTAATTTACAGCATGTTATAATCTTATTTTGGAGCTTAATGCACCTGCTATTTTCTATCTGCTGAGGCTCTGAAAGCAGCAGTGAGAAGAAGCTGTCTTGCAGCTGTAAACATTTACCCCCCAGGGTCGTGTGTCTGTGAGCACCACTGATCCCAAGGAGACCTGAGATGGTGTGTGGGATCAGGCCGGCTGGTTGAATACTTCCTGGCTTTGATCAGGGCTCAGCCTTGCAGTTAGGCACATCCAGGTGGCTGCAGTCTGTGCCTTTGAGATCTCTGCTGTGAGCTGTGTTTAGGAGACGTGGTGAAGATTTCCTCTTTGAGTCTGGATACTGTCTGTCTGAGACCCCAGATGGGAGAAAGGCAGTGGTGACCAGGCCCATCAGGCTGTCTTGTTTATCCTCAGGTCTAGGATGAGGAGGAAGGATTTCTGCTGTCTCCTGCTTGTACCCTGTGGACAGGAGCTGTGCTCTGCTGCCAGCTGGGCAAGGGCTCACGCAGGCAGGACGGCAGAGTGCTTTTGTTGCTCCTGCCATTCGCACGAGCAGTTGGCCGTGTTGGAAGCAGGATGGTCTGACAAAACCTCTCACCATGTCTTTTGGCAGCGATAGGAGTGGCTGATGTGTACAGCAAGGTCTAAGGCATGACTTGATAAACCTGTGAGTCCTCCAGATTTTTGTCCTTTTGCTGAAAGCTGTACACTGGAAGCACGGGAGCAGGAGAGGCCGATACCTAAGATGATTTCCAAGGTCAATATTGGGTACCTTGACAGAGATGCAGTGTGCTAAGGCCATGGACACATCCTCCCTGGGTCCTGCTAAGCCATTTGGAGGGGCTGCTGCTCTTGCACAGCTGCTCTGCTACTTCCCACCCAAGAAACTCACTCCCAGGTGAGTTCCCAAACGATTTTGACCCTGCTGTTGGTTCAGTTTAAGGCTAGTTAATCATTATGGTTGCTTGTTTTGGAAGATGTGCTTATAGGGAGAGGGTCGGGGAGATGGAAGGAGGGAGAGCATCTGGCACAAGCTGGAGCTGTTGCCTTTCTGTCTCCAGGAGAAGAGCACTACTGAACACTGGGGCAAGAGGATGCCCATGGGTGAGACTACCAGACACAGGTTAGGGGCAGGATGCAACCCCAGGATCAGGGTTTGTGAGGTTCAGCCATTCTCTTGGTGCAGTAATCCATGCATGTGAGTAGGACCGCAATTTCCTCTCCCTCTAAAACTGTAACCACACAGGCTGGGCTGAGATCTAATGTTTATGCAGAAAGCAGGGTTCACCTAAAGAATTCCTACGGGTGAAACCCAAAACATTAGGATAAAGAAATTACAGAGAATGACGTGGGAACAAAGCAAACAAAACTCCTGCTCACCTTGGGCTCTATCCACCCTCCCTGCAGGCATATAGTGTTGCATGGGAAGTCTTCTGGTGATAAAGCACCCAAGCATCCCTGAGAGCAGCACTACCATTTCCCTCTTGCTGGAGGGCAAAACCAGGCCAAGATGGGACACACAGACCAAGAGGCCCTGTATTCATGACAAAGAAGTGTTCTTATTAAATGTTCCACATTTATTAAGAGCTTTTGAAAGGGCAGGAGGTCTTCCTGGAGCAGGATTGAGTCTCGGGTGCATGAAATTGGGCAGAGCAGAAGCTTGTGCAAGCCAGAGAGGTGTGTAGTGTACAGTAAAGAGTACAAATGTACATGTTTTTTGAGGGGAGAAAATAGGCTGAAAAAGGCTTCCTTCTTCCATTTACACAGACAAAAGTGTGCTGCTGGCCCTCTGCAACAGTGCTTTCTGGCAGGACCTTGCTGCATCTCTTGTCTGCATTGTGGTAGGATCCAGAGCTCAGCTGAGCCCCTTCTGTGAAAGGGTCAGTTTCAATGTCTCTGACCTTATTTTGGGTACCTTGCTTGCTGGTAGCAGTGAGGGCAGCAGGCTGGAAGAGCTGCAACCAAACACCTTGGTGCAAACCACCATAGCACCTTGTGAGCCCTGAAGATGGGCAGCTGGGGAGGACCTTTTCCCAGTCGTTAGTCCCAGCTTCCCTGCTCTTTACAGAAAAGCACAGTTGTCTGTAAGTATTGCCTGATTCGGCAGGACACGGGACTTGATGGTCAGCCTTGCCAGGGCTCTCTGCCCTCTCTACTGCCTTTCCTCCAGGCAGGCCCACACTTCACCAGCGTGAAGTTAACGGGAGTTATCCTCCTTGCCCTATGCCGCTTACAATGGAAATTAGTTCAACAGGATGAAAGGTTGATGGTGGGAAAGCATGTCAGAAAATACAATGCAGAGAACACAACTCTTGGGAGAGAGCTCTTTGTTTTGTTATTTGAAAGGGCTCAGGATTTAGCCAAGGGGGCGTAGTTATAATTTACTTTAAGAGATGCTGACAACTGCATTTGTCAAGTTAGATTATGGTCATACTGTCATAAAGGATCACTCTGTTGTTTTACTGCTAGTGTATAGATGCATAAGTACTTTGGACCTCAATGAGGATAAAAATATGGCTCTGATGTGTGAAAACCCATACTGCTGCCTAAATTTCTGTGCTGCTACATGGCCCTTTGGTCACAATAGGACTATTCAGTGCAAACCTTTGAGCACTTGAATGAATTTTAAGTCTTTGTAGATCTGAAATAGCTTGACCTTCTGACAATCACACTCTTAATTACTTGTCCTAAATACAGTCAGACTGAATGGGATATGCCTAGACATTTTTAAACAGATGTGAGCTCAGTGCTGAAGAGATCAGGCCAACATGGGCACCTTGATCTGCCTGTACATTCTGAAGTAGGTACTTATTTAGCAAAGTGACCTCATGCTCCTAAGCTTCAGTTTTGCTATCCATTATCATGCCTCTCCTACCCATTTATGCTACTGTGCTCACACAGAGTATTACTATTTCCCATCTCTCTTTTATTTCTCTTCATTGTTAAATTTCAGACTCTCAAGGCCTGAGGACTGATCTATGGTGTTTTGGGGTTTTTTTAGTTTTCCTTAGAATAATGCCTGTCACTATTTATATTTCTTAATCAAATGTTTCCTTTCCACTAAAAGACCTGCATGTTTGAGAAAGCCAAGAGCTCCCAAGAGAGCTGCCAGTACTGCAGCCCAGCATGTTTGTTGGGGGGGATGGTGCTTAGCAAGGGTACAGGTGTTTCTGGGGTACTGAGCCACGTGGGACAACTCTTAACCATTTCAAGCTCCTGACATGAAATACAGCCCTTCTCAGGCTGTGCACCAGTGAATGTGGGCAGACCCCTGCATGAAGCAGGTCTGATTTGAATGTAAATTACAGGATTTTGCTGCAGTTGTCCACACTGAGGTGCTAATGAAGAAACAACTTCATCCGTCTGAGTTTGGTGCTGTGTCTGTGTCAGGTCCCTTGGCATCACTTCTCTTCGTGGGAAAACAGGGATGAAGAGCTGCATCGTAGACAACTGCCTGGGGTGGGTTGTTGTTTTTTTTTTTTTTTCACATCACTTTACAAATAACCCTTTCCCTTCTGCCCCACATTTGCTATTCTTCATGCTGTGCTCCAGGAAAAAAGTAGTCGAGCTTCGGAGAGTTCAGTCTTTCCACCCTGAAAGGTTATTCTGAATTAGTTGTTTTTTGCCTGAGGGTGGGTACATTAAAACACACTTCCCACAGCCAGGTAGGCAGAAGGGGATGTTGGCAGTGCGCATCTAGTTCATCCGTCATGGCCTGTGGGTGCTCATGACAGGTACTCACTGGGTGCTCATCTGAACTGAGGTCCTTCTAGAGCACTACCTTTGGCTTTATAAAAACCAGGTTTAAGTGGCAAGCCCTGAGTTTATTACATGATGCTGTGTTTTCAGTATAGGAATACTCCAGTTTCGAGTCCAGCCATTCATTTAATTCCTGAGAAACATGTCCATGTCTGGAGGCTCAGGTAGGCTTGGTCACTGAAGCTGGCTCTCCGGCATCCAACCCTCCCCATATTCCCAGGTTCACAACCCCTTGAAATTTAAGCTAAGTGAAACACTGTTGAGCTTCTCCTGGTGCTGTTTGCCGCCGGAAGGACACGCTTTTAGCCATGTGCCTGCTGTGACAGCCGGGCTGGCGCGGGGCTTGCGGGGCCGTGCCGGTGGCACAGCTGTCCTGCCTGCCCCAGCGCAGAGCAGGGCTGGCGGGCACACCTCAGATTAGCCATGTGGCCGGCGTTTAACCGCAGCATTACCGAGCCACATCCGAGCAGCTGACAGCCTGAATAATTTACTGCATGCAAATGGTGGGACCTGCTGTCTCCGTTAGTGCTGGGATCCGATTGCCACAGCCCATTAATCGTAATTGCTGGTTTGTGCTGACAGGAGTGGGGCCTTCGCCCTGTGAGCGATTAGGCAGCTACCGGGAACGCCGTCCCTGTCCTTGTCCTCCCCCGCGAGGGAACCTGGGAATTTTCATGCTTTTATTTTTATTTAACTGAACTGCAAAGCCAAACCCGGTGACTCCCATATGCTGTTGCCCTCAGGCCATGCAGGGAAGCCTCCATCCCAGGGGAATGCAGTGGCTTCGGAGTCTAATTGTCTCCGGAGGGGGTTGTGATGGTTGCCCCAGTGGCAGGCAGGACGCTGTGTGTGGAGAAGAGGTTCCCTGGCACAAATCCCACTGCAGGGGATGGGGACACCAGCTTCACCTTGCTGGCAGGGGACTGTCGCCCAGGGCCTCCCCACTGCCCTGCAATGCAGCATCTCGTATGATCATCAGTCCTGTTTGAAACATCTAAAGCAAAGGAGCATCTGCTCCCTGACTCATCCCTTAGATTTCTTTGCCAGTAAGCTTATTCATAGCAGCCCAGCCTCTCTTTTTCATGTGCCATTTCCAGACTATCTTCCCCGCCCTTAGCTGAGCCATCCCGTACCATGGCTCAGATACCCTCTCTGCATTGCTCATGTATTTTCTCTACTTCCTAAACCCTCCTGGCTCTTCTGCAAAGCAGGTTTGGTCCTCAGTCTCCTTTGTTGATCAACCAACTCCTTGTGAATGCACTAGCTTTCAGTTTTGGGTGCTTTTCAAATGGTACAGTAGCAGGATTAAGCTCCCAAGACACAGCAATCATGTTGATTGGGGTGTTTGTATCTCTGTTTCACCTATCACAGCATCCTGAGTGCCTGGGAGGATGGGTGGCACATCTGGGCATGGGGAAGAGGCAGAAAAGAGGAGAGAAAGCTTTACTCCCTGCAAAAGCCTGGGAGAACAGGCTACAAGGAAAGAAGCGGGGGAGGCAAGAGGACTGGACAGTGGGGCAAGAGCACACACAGCCCTGGAGCAAGCCTGGACCTGGGGGAGCTCCTCATCAGAACTGGGCACAAAGGAGCAGGGCTGCTCGTTTTGGCTTGCAGTGACAAATGATTGTTCTTCAAGTCATCACCTTGTAATTGATGACTTCGTGAGAGAGCAAGCCCACAGGAACAACTGTTGTTTGAGTGGCTGGGGGATGCAGGGAGCTCGGGAAAAAAGCCCCTCTGGAAATGGTGCAAGGAGTCTGTTTGGCATCTCTAAGTATGAGAGCTATTTCAGGTATGTTTGCTCAACTTCTCTGTTACTTGCCAGCACATGATACAGCTATGCCTGTGTGTGCCTGCAAGCTGTGTATGAGAGAACATGGATCCTGGTGCAATGATATGCAGATTTCCTTTAAAGCTCTCATGATGGACCCCCATGGATTGCAGATGAAAATGAGATATGCTGGTGGTTTGCTGCTCTTGTTGATGCAAACTGTATTTGGTCTCAATCAGCTCTAGGGCGTTTGAGAAGTGGGAATTATTTTTCTTTATGTATTCTCTAGCACAACTCACAAATAGCACAAGCCCTCTGTTACCCATCTCCCCTCCCTGTCAATCCATGTGCTTAGAATATGCAGCTGAATCCAGGCAAAAATTTTGGAAAATCTCTGCTGGAGGGAGGACTTCATCTGATCCCTTCCTTAATTAGAACATAAGCTTGATTTGTCTATCTTGAGATGTGAAAGGCATTTGTATGTTAAGCAAATACTTAACAAAGGCTTATTTCAAGCCTGGACAAATGAATGCAGTTCTCCTGCCTACTCAGTTTTCCCAGGAATATGAGCATTAAGGGTGAGATGCAACCGTTTTGTGTCCTGGTGCTGAGAAACAGAGATGACTGAGGGCAGGTGTGATGGAGATCTATAATATTGTTTTATGCTAGGGATTGATTGTTCTTTCAGTGTAAGCAATTACTTTGCCCTTGTGCATACAAGGACTTTGTCCCCAAAGCCCTGCTGCTCATCATGCCTGTGGGATTGTTCAAACTTAGAGGAGCTGTTTCCCATCCCACATGAACACTGGACACTGAGCTCAAAACTGCCACCTTTTACCAGTTTAGGCCTTCTCAGAAAGCCCCTTCAAAATTCCACTATAATAGGTATGAAAACCTACTAGGGGGGGAAAACCCCAACCCACCACCACCACCAAAAGAAGCAGCTTTTAAAATTCAGTTACCAAATGTCATGGTTTTCCATTTTTTTGATCTGACACAGCTTATTTCTGAGCCATGGATATAGCATGGTTATCTAGGAATCTCATTTAAAATGCTAGAAAGGTGGACTTCTCCTGAGCCTGTTCTGGCTTCATCTCCCACATCTGTGTTGTGCTGGGACCCACTGTACCAGACAAGGCATGGAAAGATGCTCCGTAGCTCTGCAGGCGCACAGACTGCTAAACACAAATGGCTTTTTGCAAGGAAACATTCACTAAAGTTTTTATTTGGATGTTTTTGCTTAGGTGATACTGCAGTGCAACCCTCTGTGGTGGTGGGGTGTCCCATGTGCCTGCTGGCTCTGCTGTGTGCCATTTTCTCCGTCTCTTCGTGCTTTGCTCCCCCTTCACGCTTGGCTTTTATATAGAATTATTGCAGCAGCAGCCTGGGGGATGGGCAGGAAGAAGTGACACTTTGATTGACCATTTTATATAATCTTTAACAATAGAATAGTTTTAGTGACTTGGTACAGCCTGTACTCGACATAAAACCCAGTCTGTTATTGAGAAGTGCTTAGATGGGGAGATAAGCTGTTAATGCTAGTGGAGGAACATTACTGCATAAGAATACAATGATGATATTTTTTTCCCACTTCCACTCTTTTTTCCTTATTTAAAATGTTCCCTTGAGCATTACCTGATAGACTTGACTTCTGCATCAGGTTATTGTTTTGGCTGGACAGGCTGAGATCTTTTCCTTATTTTAGCTATTGCTAAAATTGCATTTTTTTCCTTCTTTTTTTAAGTATCTCAAGATACAAGCTGATCAAGACAGACATGTTCCAATCCGATAGAAAGAAGTTTTTATATCCTAAGAAGTAAGCCCTTGTTCCAGATAACAGGGATATGTATTATCTAGTGATATTAATACTTAAGTAAGAGAAAACAATATAATGAAAATTTCCCCCCTTTTTTATTGCTGAAGCTCTTGCTCAGCTAGCAGCTCTTGTACTCCATAGAAGAACATGTGCTGGTGGGTGTCCAAAAAATGTTTATGTTGTGTAAATTGCAGACAAGTATGATACTTGGACAGTCTCTCACCAGAGCCATCCTTTAGGATTCATCATGGAGGAATTAGAAGGAAACTCACCTGCAGTTACCACAGAGGTGCCCAAGTTTGCCAACCAAGCAATGGGAGAGCAGGGAGCAGGAGATTTCTGGATTGAGGAAGGATTGGTGAGAAGAGCCTACCCCTTGGGAATAGGAAGATTTGAAGGAATTCTGCCCAAACAGTGCACAAAGGGGTGGTGGGGAAGCACCTGGTCCCAGTGACTCTCCTGACTTGTGAAGTGAGGAAGTGAGAAGCAATAGTTCTGCAAAGCGGCATTGCAGAAGAGAACAGTTCAGCTTTGTCATGTTGTGGCGGGGAAGGCAAGTGTCCTACTGGGACATGTAATAGGAGAATGGCCTGGTAGGACCTTCCCCTCTGCTCACGCTTGTGTGGCCTCCACTGGGGCAACAGTTCCAGTTTCAGTTTCAGCACTGCAAAAAGGTCAGTTGTTGAGAATGCAGAGGAAGACAGTACTCAGGGACCTGGGATACATTTCTGAGGAAGCACTGACAAATCAGCGTTGTTTGGACTAATGAAAATACAGAGGGCTCCAAGAAAGTACACATCAGCTGTGGGGAGCAGTGTTCTCCGTGTCCATGGAAGACAGGAAAGAAAAGTGACGGTTTAAATTGCAGTAGGAGAGCATTGCATTAGACTTCATAAAATAATTTCGATCAGTAAGGAAACTGAAGGAGCAGGGTAAGTTGCCGGAGGGAACTTGTGCAGCTTTTGTTACTGGAAGTCTTTAAGAACAGCTCAGACAAACATCTCTTCAGCTGCTATCCTGCCCTGACTTCTTGAACTCTCTCCTTTTCTAGGACCTATTCAGCAGAGGGTGTTAAACGTGTGCTTGACTCAGACTGGAGTCATAGGCTTTGTCTTGGCTAGGATACAGGCGTTATAAAAAGTGTTAGAATTGATCCATATTCAGGGAAGCTTTAAAACATACGAAACATTTCAGGCACGTTTAGCACCCGGTGGGTTTTGTCTTGCGTAGGAAGGAAAGGGTTGGTAACAGAATGTCTTAATTAACACATTTCAGAACTCCAGTGTGGATGCAGTCGTGTAACTTTCAACATCTCCTCGCTGGCCAAGTTGAAAGCAACGCTGCCAAAACTTCCCAACATGTCTTTAAAGCCTCACCAAGGAGCAACCCAGGGGGTTAAAGCACACATTTGAAACGAAGCATTTGCTTAGTTTCCATACTGGCTGCAAGGGCACCAGGAGGGGAATTTGGTGTCTGGAGTCAGTGTTTGTCCAGAAGGAGGACATGCCATGGTGGGTGTGTGCAGGATGCACCCATCCTTTGCTGGTGGCCCATTGCCCTGCACACAGCTCTGCCACTGGGACACGCAGCTCTGCCCACAAGCTGCTCTTCCTAAATCCACACTGGCCTGGAGTTTCCGCCCAAGAGGGTCACCATGCCCAGGGCTAGGCAGAGCACGTGGGGTGATTTCTGGCCTGAGCAGAGCGCAGCAGGCCTGGTAAAGTGGCAGCCCTGATGGTGATGAAAGTTTGGTGTAACTTTGTCCATCTGTTTGAGGACCACCAGGATGTGCAGGACTTTGCCAACTCTCCTGGATGCTGGGTACTGAGAGCAGCTTCTGCCTGCCCCAACACCCAGCCCCAGTAAGTTGGTTGCCTCCACTTTGTCTGCTCACATTGCTCCAGTCATTACCTTAGCACAGATGTTGTTATTCAGGCAATGCCTAATGAATGATGAAACGTTAATTAATTAATATTTTCTTTTGAAAGTTTTTCTTTGCAGTGAAGGTCCTTCTCTAGATCCTGCATGGTAGGGTACTTTCCACTTAAATTTTTGTGGTGTGAAATTAGTGGAAGAATACAAATTATATACTGTCATATTTTAAAAGATAGTCAGTTTAGAGATAGTTTAGAGGTCAGGAGACTGTAACATACTTGACTACCTTCATTCAAAAAGGGGATGTGTTCAATATACACAAGCAATGTTTTCCTCCACCTGTGGAATGAATATGAGCAATTGCTTCACACAACTCATACTGGTACTTGTCATTCCCCTGTCAGAATATGATTTGTATCAAACTGTTGTTGTGTTTGTGTCCCCTCTGATTTACCACTTTTCATAGCTTTTCATGCTGGAGACTGTCTTTCCTCTTGCTTCATTTGAAACCCTCATCTTTTTTTCTTACTGTAGGTTCTATGGCAGAGTTTTACATGCACCGCTAGTATCTTTGCTGACCTCCAAGGCTCCATAGGATATATTAATTACCTCTAAGCGTTTGCAAAGCCTTATTGGTTTTTAGCAGAACTTTATCATGACCTAAAATATGTGTCCAGTCTGAAAAAATGTGATTTTTTTCAAATGTCTGATGGATTTGCTTTTTTAGGCTATTTATGTAGGTGCTAGATGGCAACCTGTGCAGCATCAGGCTCCCAATAGTAATGCTTGTACTGCAGCCTGTTTTCAGTGTAGTGATTGCCTGACACTCATGGAAAACATTTAGCTACAGCTTTCATCATCAAGAGAACCCATTTTACAATACCTGGATGGATGGATGGATGGATGGATAGATACATACATACATACGTACATAGATGTCAGCCAACTTCACTGCAGTGAGAGGGGTTTTCATGTGCACGTGGCTTCACCTTCTGCCACCTGGTGCCAGGATGAGGACGTGAAGGATCATGTCCTTTTGTCTCCACAAAACCGCCAGGGAAGTTCCTGCTCTGTTGTCATGAGTGGCAAAACCTGTGTTAAAATCAACAGGACCTGTGTTTTTCCCCATGTGTTTCCTATGACACACACAGTCATGGAAATCAGAAATAATACTGTAAACATTGAAGTAGCCTGGTGTAAGGAAAGGCTGGCAAGACTCTGGGGATGAGTCAAAACTTCATTTTTAATCCCAGAGCTGGCCGGCAGTTGCTATTCTGTTATAAACCTTTCTTCACCCCCCAATATTTTGATTCCAAAAAAAGAGACTAAAAACAATAATTGCTTGCTTAGCAGTGATTTCTTTATAAACACTATAAATAGATGAGTACTGAACTGCCCTACACCGAGTGTTTGAAAAGGGTATTTAGAAGGCTCCTTAAGCTAAATGAAGTATAAGTTCTTTATTGGTCTGTGGGCTGTAAGCGCCTGTGACAATCCAGGGACAGACCAAGACCAACAGAAAAAAACCCTGTACTCTTTGATAAATAACCTTTCCATATTAAATGCACATCAATCTGACATCAACAATTAGCTGTCAGGTGCTTGGCTTTGCTAGCAAAGGCCAATTTTCAGATTAGTGCTAATTGCAGGGCGGGCTGACACATCAGCTCAGAGCCCCGGTAGCCAACAGGCTGGGCAGGAGCGGGTTCAATAGCGGGAGCAGGGGAGGGCTGAGGCTGCCTGTCTCCAGCTTGCTGGCAGTTTGACTGTAGACTAAAGTAATGGAGCTGGCAGGGTGGAATCAATTACTGGCCAATGAAGATTTTCCCACAGGTCGAGGCTTGGGAAAAAAAGGACGTTCCTGCTGCCGAGACAGCTGGCATGGACTGTCCACTGGGAAAGGAGCCTGGAGAATGAGAAAAAGAGGGACAGTTCTCGGTGATAAACTGGTGACAGACTATAAATTATGAAAAGGGGATTTGGCAAAGGATTTAGTGCTTGCTACCTCTGCTTTTCCCTCCCCCAAGATTTTAATGCCAGCCATGTTCACTGAGTCATTCAATTATCTTAGAAAATGAGAAGTGTTAAGAGAAAAAGCTCAGAATATATTTTTCTGAGCAGGGTGTGTGCACATGTGAGCTGAGCTTTGAAAACCTTTACACGAGCAATTTCCTCCCTAAGCAAACCATCGGGCTGAGCCCCTCAGTGCACGGTTTGCTAATGCTGCTGTGTCTGGTGCTTGCTCGTGAGACAGCTGCATTTCTGCAGTGCTTTTTCAAAGGTCACAAAACATTTTGCCTTTTTGAGCAATCCAAAATTTCTTTTCCTGCTCCTTTTCTATGGCAGTTCACTTCAGTCCTGAAGAAGACAGGAGCAGGGCAGGAGTGTAGCCCCCACCTCTGTGTTTTACTGCATCTTGGCAGAAAAGCCAGTGATCTCCTTGCTCTAAGAAACACTGTGCTTCACTGGCAGAAAGAGCTGGGAACAACCAGCTCTTTCTGTGTGGAAAATCAGATGTTTATGCTATAAAAATTAAAATACAACAGTTTAACCATGCATCTAAGTGAAATCTGTATATATGAGTGACAGAAATGCCAAGCAAAAGCTTCAGATTCTGTTATTTCTTCTCCTTTTGAATGTATTTTCATATTAGGATGAGGATTAAATTGCTTCTTTCTGTCTCCTTTTTTTGTACTTGGGCAGGAGTTTAGTTAGAAAAGTCAGGAGACAAAATGTCAACACTTGCCATTTTTTGCTGGGTAATGCTTACTCTGAATAGTGTGATCAGAAAACTAAGAATCTTTGGGCAATTTTTGTAGCCTCATTGTAACTGAACAATCTCTGTAGTGGGATGATTGTAAGGATGATGGATTCATCTGGGTTTTATGTTGGTGTGACTGTGTCTACACCAGCAAGCCTGATATGTGACATGGATGTGTGCCTGTGTGCCTGTGTATGCACGTCTATTGGTGAATCTCTTTTTACCTCTGTGCCTTCCAAAATAAGGCATAATGAGGGTGCCCAATCACCCAACAACTGCTGAAGAAAAGTTCATGCACCTTTATTTTGCAGTGCATGGTGCCATAGGGCAGTTTACCTGAGAGTGGGGTCATGGCCCTGCAAGGACTGCCCCAGCTGTCCTGGTCCAGGGGCTGTGTTGAGCTATGGGCACAGTAGTTATCCTTGGCTTCTTTTGTTTGGCCTTCTAAGCCAGAATGATTTGCTTGATTCACAACTCTGAGCTTTCTTTCACAGCCCTGAGGGATAGAAATCTACTTTTTAATGAAAGCTGAGATTCTTGTGTAATGATTTCCATTTGGGAGCTGGGGCTTTAGGAAAAACACCCATTATCACAAGACATTATCAAGAAACATCTCAGGAGAGTTGGCAGTTAAGTTTAGGTTAGATTTGAAAGGCTTTGTGGGAGGTTGGTAGAAAATATGAATCTGCGGTTTACATCAAGTTTAACTAGATCTTTCTGAAACTTTTAATTGCACATATCAGCATGTGGATGGAAAAGAGCTTGATTGGCATGTCAGCTTGGCAGGGTCTGGAAAAGGATTTCTCTTATCAGTGCCAAGAGTTGGGAGAAAGTACAGAAAAATTCAGCAGTCATATGGCTCATGCAGAGCCCCTTTCTCCTTCTCACTTGTTGGTGTGGCTGATCCTCTTCTCACCTTCCTGTCTTTCTTTTTTCCCTTCCACAGACACCAGAACAACTCCCACTGCTGCCTCTGGACTACAACAGGGGAGACAGCTACCCCAAGAGACTTTTCAGTTGCTTCACCTGTTCCTGGCACCCTTCTTGGCTTCAGCTTTGGCATTTGCTTCAGCTCTGCTCTGGCAGGATCTCACTGCACCCAGGCTCAGGCAACCCTGCACCGTGGCCACTGCCACCCTCATCACCACCACCGTGGACCGCAATAGTCTAACACAAACTAAAGTCCACCTGCTGCTTTTTACCTCAAGCTTCAGCTCTGGCTGACTCAAAGGAGGTTTTTAAGGATGAAGAATGAGGGGTTGCAGCTAAGGCAGATAAGAGAGAGGTGATGTTAGTGTCAAAGAAGGTGAAGGTTCCTCCTGGTCCTGCCCTGCCTTCCATGGTCTCTCCTGGCTCTCTGTTTCCTTCCACTGCTCTCCCAACAGCTGTACTGACATGCAGCTGGGGGCAGACATAAAGGCAGATGTGGAAATTACATGTTGCTCCCAGAAGAAAGGTCATATAGGATCTACTGCTGTTTGCTTTGTGAAGGGTGGCAGATATCCTTGAGCCCTTGTGGAAGGAAATCTGCATCTGGTGACTGAAGTTTAAAAAGTAGCACAGTGATGGTCCTACTTTAGATGTGTTTTCTTGAAATGAACAAGTGTGTCTGGCCATGTGCTGCTGGGGATCCATCGGATGCCCAAGGCATGCTGGGTTATTCCTAAACCTGATGGTGTTCTGGCCTCTCTACTGCTTTTCCTCTTCTCATATTCTTGGCAAGTCTGTTCTCCAAATTGCACTAGCCACATTCAGTTTCTGAAATCATTTATCTGACACTTAATTTTTCTCTAGTAATTTATGTTATCTAACCCTGCTGACAGGTTTGGAGGCTGAGCAGTTTCTTTTCCATGAGAGGAAGATTGGGCAGTGCTCCTTACCAATCACAGCCACGGGCCACTCTTTTGAACTGAAGTTTGCTTCCTTGGGTCAGACATTTCCTGGTGGGATGCCCTGTGGGATGAGCAGCCCCAGTGCTTGGTTTGGGGTTAGCCAGACAGGTGGGAATGGTGACTGTGGTACCTGCTACAGAGGGTGCTGGCAATTAAATGCCAGCAGGATTGAGCTGTGCCATATCTTCATAAACTCAGGAACTGTCCTCTAAGGGCATACAGGCTGAAGGGGTTTTAAGTGTGTCACATGCATGTTGGCCTGGCAGCAAACTGGTTGGATTGAATGGAACAAAAATGCAGCCTCAGAGGTTTCTCTTGGCTGCGCTGAGTCCTGCAGGGTACCTGCAGCTCCTCCAGGGCCTTATGGCAGGGTAACAATGGACTTAGCTAAATTAGGTGGTGTCTTGGCTGCAGAGCACTGTAGTGAGATGAAAAGAGAAATTCAAATCTGACTGGTGTCTTGGCTATGATTTTTCATTATAATTGATGAAAATTCCCGTCTGTTGGCTGCATCATGCAGCCATTGCTTGTTAAGGGAATCTCAGTGGCTTCTTCTGCTTGGTCTTGACTGTTTTGTGACTCACCTTTTAACAGATTCACCTTCCCTGTGTGACAAGTAACATTCAGAATAGGAGAGAGGCTCATTAATGAATGTGAATATGTGGCAGGCATGGCACTGAGATGTCAGGCACAAATCCAGCCATAGCCTGGTGGCTACAAAGAAAGAAAAGCTGAGTGACAGGACAACCTCTCCAGGTCATTTCCATGGTGGAAATCTCCCATTAGAAGTATTGTATATGTGCTGGGAGGCACATAGATGGGACAAAGCTGATTTTTGTATCAAACAATCACTGCAGGGCTACTGTACTGATTGTGTAATTTATTTTAGTATGTAGTTCAATAAAATCCCCAGGGATGGGGTTGTTTCAGCATTGAGGCCTGGTTTGCCATTTGCTAACTGTCAGAGGCTTTAGTGACTCTTACTCAGCAATGGAAGAGGCCAAATGGGCCAAAAGGGAGGTGAAAAGCTCTTCCACTGTGTGAGGGAATTACCTTCATCATTCAAAGTGCCATATTCCAAAGTTTCTGCTTGAAAATCCCTCCCTCTTCCCAGAACAATTCTGAGCAACTCCATTTGTAGGAGGAAAGCCACCCAGAGCAGGTTTTCTGTGAGGCCTTTTCCACGTCTCAGGCATGTCTTGTGGTGAAAAAAGGTAAACATGTGGTCCAGAAACCCTGTAACACAAGCTGTAGCAGACATCCATGCTCTGGGAGGCTCTTCCCACACCTCTCCCTGCCTCTCCCAGGGAGACAAATGGAGAAATAATTTTGTCTGGTGAAAAGACATCCAGGAGGGCTACAAAGCCTCCCATCACTTGTGTTTTCCTTCCTGTCCCCAAGCCCCTTAGTCTGGATTTGTCCCACAGACCCCTGACAGCAGCGTTGGCACAGCTCTGGGCAGCTCTGCAGTGTCCCAGCAACAGCTGCTTGTGCAACAATGCCATGGCCCAGAGGATATCTCCACCCAGGGACCTGAGCTGATTCCAATCCTGGAACACTCAGGAAACAATTGAAAGCTTTCAGGCTTAGGTAAAAGGACTGGAAAAGACTCCAAAAATGTGCAACAGTAGGAATTAAGTGTGAGCATCCTGAAGAGATCCTGTTTAAGTGCTGGCACAACAGACCTCCCTGACAGGAACCACCCTCATGCTCCTTAGGGATGTTTTCTAGACAAAAACACAAAGAAAAAACCCACTCAAAGACCCCAAAACTGGCTGCTAGCACCAGTTAGTCTCCCCCTCCATAGATGTGCTCATGCATCCCTGTTCACACCACTTTGCAGTGATCCAAGCAGGTTTAGGTGCACAAGTTGAAGCTCCCAAGATGGTGTTGGCTGCAGGGTCACCAGCACTGCCACAATCAGTGACTGGCATGGGGTCTGCAGTGGTGGAAGCAGCTCTGAGTTTCCCTAGCTCATACAGATCCTTAGACTGACTTTAAGAAACTTGGTTTCTGACAGAGGATGTCCATGCCCAGAGCCAAAATGTCAGGCATTTTAAAGGATTTACTCAAACCCACTATGACTCATGCAAAAATAAAGCATTTATGGATATGAAAAGACCATTTATCCCCTCTACACACAAATTCGTTTTTTTATCCTTTCCACATTGTAAGATCTTTGGGAAAGGGGACTTGTTGTCGCTCTCAATTCAGGGCTTTATGACCATGTGGCATCTAATTTTCTCCTGAAAGGAAATAATGGAAAAGCACCTTTCTCTTTTTTTTTTTTCTTTTTTTCCTCTCTGGAGCAATTCAGGCTATAAGATGATTAAAATGATCAGGATTTCTCTTCATGTTTTCTAATGTAAATATATAAAATATCATGACTGGAAGGGCTGAAAAATTGTCTATGAAACACTGGTAGCTGGCAGATTAAGGCTTCATATCCTAGATAATGGTCTCTTAACCTGTTCATCAACTCAGTGTGAAAGAATTTCAAAATATTAATAAAATATAAAGTATTCCTTAAGGGCTCCCACAACCTCCAGCACCTGCACAGATGAGATCCAAACCTCAGTCTGCTCTCTAGGGATGGCAGTGTATGTCCTTGCTCATCAGACAGTGTTGGCAGAGGGGGTGTGCTGGGGACAGCATGCCCTTCTCTGAACACTGATGCTACATGACAGTGCTGCTGTCAAGCACTCTGAAGGACTCTATTCAAGATTTATTTTTCCTCCTCTAAATATCTTTTTAAAGTCACTGCTGCTTATTTGTACAGCTTTCCCAGAGTCCTCTTTCCCCAGCTTGTTTATAGTTGGAAGGCCTTCTGCTTATTGCTCATCCTAATCGCTTGCATCTTTACTTGGCCACACTGAACCTACTGCCCTCACCCGTCTCCACTTCCTGCAATTAATTTAGCTTTCTTTATGGATTTCTTTATGTGTTTAGCTTTTCTTTCTGTTCACAACATGTTTGCAGTTACCAGGATCACAGACATGTTTTCCAGGATCAACTCTTACCAGAAGGATCTCTTTTCCTAAGACAGCCTAAGCTGTCTCTAGCTTACCATGAGCCTTAATCTCTGGAGCAGAGGCAGATGTCCTCCAGGTTGCTCCTGATTAAGGGCAACACACTGGTTTTGGCCTGTGAGGTGACCATGGTGGCACTGGTCCTGGGAATCAAGCCTCCATGCCTGGCCTGCTGATGGCCGAAGGGCATCATAAGCTGTGGCACTGCTTTTCACCATGAATCCTTCCTTCTCACTTCCTCCCTCCTCTGCCTCCAGCCACAGCAGTTAGCCTGAGCAGGTTTTTGAACCCATTTGTGTTTTTTTTCCTAGAAGCCCTTTTGAACCACTAGTACATTCCCACTTTTCCTTCACACTGATGTAAAGGCTGCCAGTGTCACATTCTTGGCGTGTGTAAAATCCATCTCCTGAATGTGTCTCCTCAGAAAGTCCATATAGTATCCATCCTTACATTACTTGCTCAACCACAATATTTTCCTAATCTCTGTGCTTCCTTGGCTTACTCGAAGTATTTGCTTCAGATTCCAATCTTAACAATGAGCTACTGCTCCCACATTTGTTTAGTTTCGTGTAAGAGAGGCAAGCACAAGCTCTCCTGCTCCTTATATTTACAGTTTTACAATTTTCCCACCTTACCACTTATGTCATCTGCACGTTACAGGTATTCTAATGAAGACAATAATGCTAGCTCAGCATTTATTTTATGTGTGCAGGTAACGTGCAGTAAAGCATGTTGCTAGTCTGCATTCTCCAGTACCACATATTTTCATTCTCTGCCAATTGCTAATTGGGTAGTACTTGCCCTAGCACTACTATTTTCATTCCTTACAAATATCTAAGTTGCTAGCCAATCTGTTTTTCTGTAATAGCAGGTAATTTATTTTTCTCCATGGAGATAAACACGTAGCACTCTTATTCATGCTGTTTTATCATTGAAAAATACAAATTATCTCAGAAATCATGAGGTTTTTGCCTGATTCCTCGTCATCCCCAAGTTCCTTATGAAATCCTCTAAACATAAAAACTGATTTTAGACTTTTAAAAAAGGAAGAAGCTTTACACATCTCTGGTGAGGGTGTACTTACTAAGATTATCTTGCAGAATGAGATCATGTAGTATGTACTTATATTTTCCTCAGAAAGTGCTTTTGAACCTTATAATGGCCATAATAAGTAGGAGAAGGACCTCATATATCACTGAAACATACAACCCCAGGTATAAAAACATGGCACTTTTGAACATCTGATCCTCATAGGCTTGCTCTTTAATGAACAGAGAGGTAAAATGAACCCACAAGATTACCCTGCTGTCAGTATTTCACTAGTGTCCAAAGCAGGTGATCTGAGCTCCAGATGTACCCAAGGAATTTGTATCATTCCTCCAGGTTAAAAAACAAGGAGTTGTAACATCGTGATGCTGGCTTTGTCTATCTGGACAGCAAAGACAGCTTGAGTTCTACGCCTCCTATGATGTTCGTGCAAAGAAGGGGAAATTATCTATGGAAAGAAGAAGAGGAGAAAAGGTGCTTCAACAAATCCTGCCATAGGTATCATTGGGTCAGTTAATTCCTGTCTGCACTCTGAGATGGAGCTATATCTCAGCCTTACAAAAGGAAAAAATTACAGTCTGTTTGGCAGATTTGGTTGTTTTCTGTTAAGTCAGCTTCTGTACTGCTTTTGCCAGCAGAGCTTTCTGACTTGTGCTGCCTGCTAATTTTGACTCAAGCCTGGCTTGGCACTCTCTAAAACCAGTGAGTGTCTCCAGTGACTTCTGGGGACATTGGCTCCATCCTAGATTCCTCACCCTCACCACAGAAACAT
Organism: Corvus hawaiiensis; assembly: GCF_020740725.1. Classification (NCBI taxonomy): domain Eukaryota; kingdom Metazoa; phylum Chordata; class Aves; order Passeriformes; family Corvidae; genus Corvus; species Corvus hawaiiensis. The sequence goes on along the minus strand of NC_063238.1, from coordinate 15,445,616 downwards.
GCTACAGAACATCATGACTCTATTTAATTTTTTTTCCCCTAGAATTAATTTTTTGTTGTTTGGGGTTTTTTTTTTTTCCCATGACTGAAGGAAACCCCAGCTCAAAGTGGCTTGTGGGACAGTGTCAAAGGGAACATGCTGTATTTTTTTCTTTCTGTTCTTTGGGGTAAAATATTCTCAGGGGCTCTTGGATGGCCTTCCTTTTCACTCCCAACCCTGAATGAGGTTGTTGGGCAGTGTCAGCTCTCTGCTCTGTTGTGTTCTGCTCCGCAGCCCCATGAGTACCCAATGGAGTGACTGATACTGCAGCCTCTCCTTATGTGCACAGACCCTTTGAAGTCACTTCAAAGGGGTTGTTTGCAAAGGGGCTGCAGGTACAAGGCGGTTAAATGTGGCCAATACCGTCTGGACTGTTTAATGATTCAAACATTATTTCTTATGAGCAAACAGAGGCATTTTTTTATATTGTTGACACTGATCCTCTAGCTTAGCAAAAGGCACTCGTGCAACATTTTCTGCCTCAATTTATCATCTGCCCTAGGCATTCGTTGCACTTTGCTCATCATTAGGGAAGAAATAAAAGCCATTCGCTAATCCCCAAACCACTTTGTTCCTCTATGGCCCTTCAAAGAGCAGAGCCCCTAAATGGTGATTAAGGACTCCGGAGACCTTTCTCAAGAGAGATTCCTTTGCATCCCCATATCAGGTAGAAGGAATCGAATTCTCAGGCTGGGCAGTTTTTTTAATTAATACCATGGGACTGAAAATAAAATAAAATAAGATAATTATATTGGGCTTTTAACCTTTTTATAGGCTTTTTATTTTACCTTTAAATAAAACCAACTCTCTCTGCTCAGTTTGTGGATTTAGGGTGATGGAGTTAATTTGCAGGCTGAGGCAGAGATGTTGAGGGTAGAAAGTTGGGCTAAACTCTACTTGGCCTCTCGCCGAAGAAGCAAGAAGATCACCTTGTACCCTCTTGCCCTTGGCCCTGAGATGTTGTCTGCCCAAAGGCAGAGGAACTTCAACTCCTCCAGCAACACGGGGACAAGAGAGGCCAGGATTTGGTCTGAGCCCCAGCCCCGCAGCATCTGCCAGACAGACACAGGGCTTTGAGGCCTCTCCGGGAGCAGCTGCCCACGTGTGGAGCATCCTCTCCCCAGCCCCGGGTGTTTGCTGATGGACATGAACCCTCAGCACCAGCAGCTGTGGCAAACACTTGATTTTCTGCCCCCTTGGTGCAAGTTGAATTTTCTCACATATGTGTAAATTGTGGGGAAAAAAGCCTGACATCTGTGGTCACTCGCATAGGTGTGAGTTAGGGGCTGGGTAGGAGTTCAGCAGAAAATGCCCACCCCAAAAGTGGGAAAATTTAGAGGCCTCCTTTCTATTTTATGACGTGTCTGGTTTTTATCTGTGTGCTTTTTCTTCTTGTCAGGAGACCTTTTTTGTAAGCATGTGCCTGATGAATACTGATTTGAGACATGGACCTCTAGTTAGAAGTTTTCTCTCTTTCGCTCCCAGACTGGATGGTCACATTTCTTATTTTCCTTTGAGCACAGCAAAGTTTTTTTAGTTCTGATGCTGTTGTTAGAGGCTTGGGGACACAGGTGCAAGCGTGGGAGAGTGCAGGCACAGCCACAAGTTGGAACACTCTTTGTGTCACTGTTAGGGAACTTCCCCCTTTTACCTCCATCCCCAACCAGAGAAAATGCAGGATTTCAGAAGAACCCCTGCATGACAAAAATGAAATATGTTCCACCTCTTACAGCCAGCTTCAAAAGCTCATCGCGATAGAAAATTGTGATGAGTCAGTAATACCCATGAAATGGAAATAATTGACATGGTTCTTCTTATGGTAGTGTTTCTAGGGCTGCCTTGTTGTGAGTCTCCATTTTAGGAGAACAGTGGGAAAGGCACTTTTTGAAAAAAACCCTCCTGGTATCAGTGACACTCTTGTTCAAAAAAAAAATCATGAAGTCACCTCACAGGTAAAGGCAATGGTATTGGAGTTGTAAAGGGGCTGTAGAACTGCCATCACTTCCATTGGGCAGTGCAGGAGCCCTCAAGAAACAACTCCCAGGATCTTCTAGGAATTGGTGCTGTTGGTGCCTGTGAGAAGAGGAAGAGGGCAGTTCTGCAGCCGCAAGTGAGCTTTAAAGCTTAGCTGTTATCTATAGTCGGTATCACAGTGCTTTGCCAAACCTTCTCCAAGGAAAACTGGTTTTTGCATTTTGTACAAACCACTGGCCGACCTACTAAGCTGTATTCTTCTCTCAGTTCAGGCCCTGTAGTGTAAATCTGGAGTAAGGCGGGGGAGGCTCAGCAGCCCCAACTGAGCAGAATTTGTCCCTTTGGTTTTTCTCAGCCCTGGCGGATTCATCTGTCATTGGGAAGAAGCAGAAACTTGTAATTAACAGAGAAACAGGAAGGGAAGAGCAGAGTTCAAAGCTGTCTGCCAAAAGAAAGCGATCCCAACCGAGTCTCCCATGATTGTGTCTGGGATGACAATCGCAGCCCAGCACTTCCAAGGACAGCTTATTGTTGTGCCGTGCTCCCCGTCCTCAGCCGCCACTATTGTCCGCCTGCCTTGCCTCACTTGTTGAGCTGTAAGTTGCCAGCCCAGAATTAGGACTCTTCGGGGGCTAAAGGTCAACTGGCAGCTTTGTGATCTTTCTGAGGTTGTGAGTTATAATGAGATCACAGAAAAGTTTTCAAACGATGAGCAACGCAGTGGCCAAAGGGGTTGGCTTAGTGATAAGGAATGGAGCAAAACCGGGGGTCTGATCCATTTCTCTGGGTAAATTTCTATACAAGCACCGGTCTCATTTCATCCGTATAAAACAAGCCCGGTTTAATCTATTTAAAATGGGGTTAAAAGGGGTCATAAATCTCTACAGGAGCTGAGGATCCGCAGAAAACTCGATCTGATGTCTTTTACATCTGTTTCAGGTTCTCAGCCTTATCTGCCTCAGCTGCCTTTGCTCTTTGTGGCCGCACACAAATGCCATTAAACAAAAGTCCTTTTGCCGGGGCTGAGTGGCAGGTATAGGGTGACTGTGCTGCGGGGGCAGCGGAGGCGGCGGGGGGCGGGGAGCGGTCGCCGCCGACAGCCCCCACAGCCCGCCTGATTGACATTGTAAATCTATACAGAGGGGTTGTTTGAGGGGAGCCCGTCAGATTGACAGTGTAAATGTGTAACACACACACACAGCCTGGGAGAGAGGAGCCTGCCGGCGGGTGGGAGAGCGCCGGCGGAGTGCCGGTCACACGGAGATTGAATTACAGCTGCATTAGATCAGAGCTGTGGGAAACGGCACCTCCTAAACACACACACGGCCGGCGGCGGGAGGGCGGCCGGGGAGGGCGGGCAGCTGCGGGCCGGGCCCGGGGCAGCGCCGGCGGCAGCGGGGAGCCACGGAGCTCCGGGAAAAAGGGGAGAGGCCGGGATGCGGAAGGCGGGATGGCAGCCCCGCAGCTGGAGCGGCCAGGCTCCAGAGGGGATTTTGCTGGCTTTAACCGATACTTTTGAAGATTTGCGGGTTTATAGCTTTTCGCTGCCACTGTGGGGAAGAATCTTAAGGCCACTCAGATACCAACCGCCCCCTAATCCTTTTGATTGGCCGTACACTCCCCTGGCATCCCACGAACCTGCGGCATTAGTGCCTCCGAGCCGAGGGCCGGGGTGGGGGGAGCCTGGAAAACTGAAACATTTTAAGCTCTATTAGAAAGGGCAAAAAGTCAGCGGGCTTTGAAATGAACGCGCTCAGCAGGAGCGGTGGAAGCATTTCCAGGAGACAGCGGGAAGGCATTTGTTTTCTTGGCTGGCACCAAAGCGCCGGCTCGCCCCGCCGCGCACAATGCGAGGTCTTCTGTGGGGCCATCGCACCTCGGCATCGACGGACACCCCTCTGCCCCCCGCCCCTCCTCACCAGCCGCCCGTCCTGCCCCCCGCCCCTTCTCACCAGCCAGCCACCCTTCCATCGCCCGCAAGAGGAACCCTCTGCGGTGACTTTGCTCTGCTGGGGAAAGAAGAGCCTCCTTCCACCTCTACCCTCCCCCGCCACCCCCCTTAATCGCCTGTGTTTGCGCGTGTCCCCGAGGGCTGGGTGAGCAAGGGTCAAAAAATGACCATAAAGGCTCCTATCCACAGACCAGATTTCAAAAATAATTATTTAATTGTTATTTTTATTATGCAACCAACTTTTCAGGACAGTACTTTTATTTGATTTTCCAGTGTCTCCTGCTTTGCGTAATCCCCCTTCTGCCCAACTCTGCTCGCAAACATTGGCCAGTCCATTTGTAATTTCTCAGCCTCCAGGCTAATTCTCACAAATAAAACTCAAGCCAAAGGGTGAGACAATGCCTGACATAGGAGCTGGGGCTCCACAGATCCAGAGGGCAGCTTGCCCCCAGCTACAGGGCAGGATCTGACCTACATTTCACTGCACTTGAAGTCTCAGAGTCTTACTGTGAGACTGATCTGTGCAGCTTGGCTGAAAACCAGAGCAACTGGCAGCAAGCAGGGAGAGGCTTTGGCCAAGCCCATGAAGTTGTCCAGAACTGGGAAAGATGTATAGGTATGCTGTGAGTTGTAAGGAGTGCCCCTGCAATATAAAAACCAGAGACATTTTTCTCCTGCTTTTCCCAGGCATTTATAGACTGGATCGGAGGCCTACTCTCTCCACTGGTAAAATTTTCCCAGTAAAGACAGACCCTTGGCACTGTCACATTTTGTCACAGTGAGCTGCAGACTGAAACAAGCAGTGAATGACTTGTGCTCTGCATGAAGGATGCACAAAGACCACACGTCCTCTGCCTGCGCCACAGCCGGAGGAAAACTTCCCTGGCTTCAGGTCATTTCACCTTCTACAGACATCACAAATGATAGAAAAATCAGTCCTTAATTTCCATCTCTCTGACTGATCCAGGTCCTCAAAGAACCTCCTACGAAAACCATTCAAACTCAGTCAAGTTGTCTGACCTGGCCTGGATAAGTAATTCCCTCAGCTATGGTGGCAGAATTGCTGAAGTGTGTGGGATGGAGGGATGACGAACACTTTGAATGGCAACTGCTTCAGCTGTGTCAGCTGCAGCCAGAGCAGCCTTGGGAACCTGATTCACAGCAGGCTTTCCTTTGGCACCAGGATTTCAGTCTAACTGGCTGGGCTTGGCCAGTCTTCCATTATTAAGCAGGTTGTCTAGTTGCTCTCCAGCATGGTTTTAGTCCAGTCTCCAAAATGCAGAAGGGATAAGACCACTCTCTTTTGAGGGGAAAGAAAGTTCAGCTGTGTGTATGCAAGCTGTGTTGTGGCACCTGGCCTCATGAGCCCTGGTCTGTTTATTTAAAAGTATCGACATAATTCAGGTAGAGTAAGCGCGGAACTTTACAGCAGGGGTTTGCTACTCCCAGTTCACAGACCACCTGCCACCTGACAGGCTCTGACACTACTTTGGGTCACAGGAAATTAAATCTCAAGACAGAGCCTGGCTGACTCTGTGAGGAAAATGTCCTCTCCAGTGCATCTTTTTCTCAGTGCCCTTGCTCACAGGCCAACCAAGGTCAGGGAAAGACACATGAAGATGGACAGATCTTTATGTCTCCTTCTGTAAGAGATGTCTGTGTTACTAAGTGTAAGGGGATATTTGAGCCCTGACTGCTTGCAAGCCTCATCCCCACAGGGTTTCTTACTACCTATCCAGAGTTCCTTACAGTGCTGTCTGCTACAGTATTTATGGAAGGGGACACACTCAATGTCATGGTTGTTTATAGTTTGTTGACTTTTGTAAAGAGTGTAAGGATTGTTCTAGAAGTTGTTGGAAGACAGCAGACACCAGATTCATGTAATTTTGATATTCATAACCTATTACACTTCTGAGGCTTGGAGAGATGTGTAGGACATTGTCCCCCTCTTCTCTACCTTTAATATGCAGTAGCTGCCATGGGCCCAGCTGTGCTCTCACCGACCAAATTGCTGCTTGATCTTGTCATTTTTCCAGGCCTAACCTTGCTGGAGGAGATCAAGCCAACCTTCTGGTGAAGCTGATACAACCTGTGGGAGAGCACAGGGGAGCGGGTGCCCTGCTCTTTGGCACACAGCCAGGCCTCCTCCAGCTAGAGCTAACTCTGTGAAGATGTTTCTTGCACACAGACATTACTTCTTGTTGCAGTCTCCCAGCTCAGCCTTGGACTTCCAGGAGTGAAGACATTACTCCTTCAAGATGACCCTAGAGGACTAGAAAATCTTTTTCAGTTACTCAAAAGCCTTGACTGGAAGGAGAGGAGGTGCTTCTCCAGCTTGTTGACTGATTTGGGGTTTGTCTCAGCTCACTTGCTGAACAACTCATTGATTCTGGTCCCGCTACTGTCACCCCGGGGTCACCCCACACTGGTGATCAGTGCACTCCTGTGAAGGCGCTGCAGGACAGAGAGGGATTGCTTCCACCTCCCTGCAGATGCTGCTAAGCAGATTGTTGTCCTGAAAAAGAGAGAAATTAATTCTTTAGAAGAATCTGCTAGCTGGCAGCAGATTGTTACAGAAGACATTTTGATGTACAAAATGTACAAAACAACAAAGACTATGAAAAAACAGAGGCTTTTACACAGTGCAAGTTTTATAGTCTGAAAACTCTTCATGGCTTTATGAGCCTTTTCCATGGCCTTTATGAGAGGTAACCATTGAACAAGGTGGGAAATCAGAGCTACAAATGTGTTTGAGCCTGAGACATCCTGACAGGTCTTGGTCTTTGGGTGAGAAGGTGCTGATCCAGCATGGCAGGGCAGGAGGCAACACAGGGTCCATTTGCAGTTCTGCAGAGGATGATCAAGGCTTACAGAACAAATATCTCACCTTTGAAATTCCAGTGCTATCAGGACTGAATCAGCGTAAATCCAGAAACTCTGGCCATCAGAAGCTTTCTGTGGAGCCTTTGTGTAACAGCAAACAACAATTCCTCAAAGCAGAACTCTTTCCCAAATGGGATTTTGGAGAGAGAAGTGCTTCAGTTTATTTAAAGTTTGAAATGTGTATGCTGTGTCAAAGTGACTGAAATACAATTTAATTTTGATGTTTTAATTAATTTACTCTAAAACATAATTAAAATTGCTGTTAAATAAATTGTTGTGAACTTTTTCTAGATTATGAACTTGCCAACATTTCTGCATATTCAGTTTGGAGTCTGCTTAGTGTCAGGAGTCCTCCAACCCTTTCAACTTCAGAGAAGACTCACCCAATTGGAATATCAAGAAATAGGATGATGTCCTTCAGATAAGTTGAATTGATTGTGTCTGGATGAGAACCTGGCTCTTCATTTACCTGGAAGAGGTAAATTTTCTCCTTGTTTACTGCCTGCTTGCAATATAATTTCTCTTTTCATTCTCACGGTGTGTTAAGGATCGACAATTGCATTTTGTGTTGGGGCTGCTCCAGTTTTCATGAGAGATGCAGCAGTTCAGCTAGGGAACAATCCACAACTGTGACTTCTCTGCAGGACTCTCCTATCTCACATAACCACTGATCCCTTTCTGAGCTGAAAGCAAACCTCCGTGTGAAACACATTGATACGGCCACCTCAGCACACCCCTTTCTTTTCTTTTTTTTTTTTTTCAACCTGAATTCCTGCTGGCTCCCAATGCAAATCATTTCAGTCCTGCTTCACAATAGAGCAGGAAGGCTTTCCACTGGAAAAGCATTCAGTTTTGAAAGTGCTTGTGGCGCTGGGGAAGCTCACAGGTTGCGGCCAAGCAGGGCAAGATCACACTTCCAGGAAAGTATGACTAACCCGATTTCCACATTGACTTAGCACACAGAGTGCCCTGGTAAATATAGTACCTCAGAGGTCATAGGGATGGGGTGCTGGGGGTAGAGTTCAGTTAATTTATGGCCAGGCAGTGCAAATCAGGGGATTCTGCCCTTTGATGTCAACTCTGTTATTGGCACCAGCTTGCTGGGTAGTGAGATTAGTGAATGTGCATTATAAGGTTTCAGAGCAGGATGCTGTTATCTGGATGGGCAGAAATGGGATGGTGTGCCTGTCAGAGCTGGTGGGCTGCTGATGGAGGGAAATGTGTGGTGGGGAGGAGGCTGCCAATGAAACAGCTTATCAAGGGTGGTGAGGCACTGGAACAGGTTTTCCAGAGAAGTTGTGGATGCCCCATCCCTGGAAGTGCTCAAGGCCAGATTGGATGGAGATTTGAGAAACCTGGTTTAGTGAAAAAGTCCCTGTCCATGGCAGTGAGGATGGAACTAAATGGTCTTTAAGGTCTCTTCCAACCCAAACCATTCTGTGATTCCATGCTTCTGTGATTCTATGACACCTGCCAATGCACATTCCGTGAGCTGTTTAACCCCCCTTGACCTCCAAAGACCATTTACAGAGTAGCTGCAGGTGTGGGCCAGCCCTTCTGCTGCTGGCAGCAGCACAATGGCCTGTGGTCCTCAACACCTATTTGCCTACAAGTTGTTCAGGGTAGTGTCTGGCCACAGAAGATGAATGTCCCTCTTCTCCTGTCTGCACATGCCACTCAAACACGGGATCATGTTTTGGATGCAGAGTCAGGACCCTGAGGGACCTGAAAAAGAAGCTGGGTACTGTTGCCCTAACCTACTTAAAGCTCCTCTATCAGTCTCAGACAGATGCTCTCTCCTCTTTCATTGCCCCTTTCCTCCCAATAACCTGCCTGGTACTTCCTTAAAAACAGTTTCCTTGTATGAAAGCTAATAGTGAAATGTTTCAGTATTTTCAGATAAAACAGTAATAGTTCTCTTTAAAACATAACAGTGCGTGCAGAATGCACAGCTGGGCCGTGCCTTGGCACTGCCTCTCCTTGGTGAACCTGCCCAACATCTTCATAGCATTTCTGCTGGTGATCAATGAGGACACCTCTGCCATGTGCCAAAAGGTGCCTGCTGCACCACCAAGCATCCATGGGAGCTCTCCTTCAGTGACTGCAGTGAGTAACACGGCAGATATTGCATCACTGTGACGTTCATTTTCCTGTAGATTTAATTAAAAGAGGAAAGATTTACATTGAAAACATTATAAGAAAACTTTCCATGCTCCTGAGTTTTGATTCCTTTCAAAGAAAAGACTACAGGAATTTGTACCTGAAAGTGTTCACGTACACCTAAAAGAAACAAACAGCAGCCTTGTTTGTTTACCATGTCCAAAGTCCACTGGAAACTGGAGAGTGTCCCACTGAAAATACCAAAAGAGAAGAAATCTTGTGTAACAGGTGAAACAACGGAAGTGCAATCTAGTGATTACGGCAGGTGCAGGACTGCCAGGAGGTCTTTCTGGCAAAAGTTTTGTTCCTGCCTTTGCCACAGCCTTCCTGTGTGCCTGGCCAGGCGCTGCAGGGCCAGACAGCGTAAGCACGTCTGGGCACACACTGGGAGCAAAGCTCTGGGACTGCAGCCAGAGCACTGGGATCAGGACTTAGCTCTTGGAGCTGCTCATGAGCTGCTCTCACAGTCCAAACCAAAGAGTGTGAGCCCATCACATAGCCTGGTCTGGGGCAGAGATCTGCAGAAGGGCCGCCATGGGAATGTTGTCTAGTGATGAAGGAGACACAGGCATCAAGTCAGCCACGCCATCACTGCCTCTAGGCAGGCTGGCTGGGGTTTGTACAGCTGGGACAAAGCAGGATTTTGAGTTATGACTTTCTGTGCCCAGATCTGGGGCATCAGATCAGCATGTGGCCTCCTCCTCTGCATTTGCTTTTCCTCCTCATGTGGTCATGGTGGAGGTTACTGACTTGGGAGACCAAGTGCCATCACTGAAGCACACCTTAGGGGAAGGAAGCAAACAGGACTGAAATGCAGAGGGTCATTTGCGGTCTAATCGAAGGGGCTTCACTTTCTGGTCTCATCACCCTCTGGCTGAATTTCCTCTCCATGAGAAGGATAAGTGAGGTGGGTGAGGGAGGGACATGGATTCAGAGGCAGTGGCCACTATTTATACCCATTGCACATTAAAGGTGACCGCTCTGGGCTGTCCATGTCCTCCTCACTGGCTGCCTCACCAGGCTCAGATAACAAACAGCCCTGACTGCACTGCAGATCTGTCGCAGGGATTATCTGCTCGTTTGAAGTGATATTTAGCTGGTCTTAATCAGAAATCTGACCGCATCAGGTTCGCATTAGCTTGTGTGGAGGTAGTAGTTTCACACGCTGACATGGTAGCAATTAGGTGAGTAGCTACTGGTTCTTACCCCAGGGTACAACTTTGTTTTGTTCCTTGCAGATTAGTGAGGCTGCACGAGTTTCCACATAGTTTTCTTTCCTGCAGACCCTGGCTATTTCATGTTGAACCCTCTGGGACCATTTATTAGACCACACAAACAGTAATTATTTCCCAAAGAGGCCGACGGCGTTCCAGACCTCTTGCATGGACAGTTATAAACAAATATTATGAATCTTAGCAAGGGGAGGGATTTCACTAAAGCCAAAGAAGCCAAAGAAACTACACAAATGCAGGGAATGAAATAATTTTGAATGGCAGGAACAGAAATAAATATCTCTTCCAAAATGTATCATTATGCCTTTCTTGACATGGGAGGTGAGAGTGAAGGAGAGGACCTCCTGGGTTCCCCTTCATTTCCTCCCTCAGCTTCTTGCCTTGGACAAAGCCACAAACCTCATCTCCTCTTCATGTTAAACCTTCCTGAGGGACCCAATTACAGCCTGGCTGCTGCTCACATCAGCCCACTGGGAGAACCCACATTCACTTTATGACTGAAGCTGAAGGCCGGACATGCAGGAAGGGGTTGAATGCGTCCCACCCTTGGAAACAGCACTTACTATGAAAAGAAGAAGTTCACATTAAAAAATCAGTGAGATGCATAAAAGTTACAGCAAATCAAGATGAACACACACATATAAGCATCTATCTGAGCCAAAACTCAGCCTCTTACAACTACGAGAGCAAATGCTTCCACAAGATGAGCTGCTTTCAGATGAACTTCTAATATGTTTTTTCATCTTGGGGACCACATGCCTCTGTGTGGCAACTGAACAACCCTATGTCTTGTGGATACCATATGAAATGACTGCTGTTCATTACTTTCTAGACTTCCCTCCTACAATATTCTGAGGCAGTCATGCAGGGGAAGTATCTTATTCCAAGCCCATTGTGTTTCTCTTGGCATTTGCATGAGTCAGGACTGAATTATTTTTGTGTGGATTGAGGGACAAAATTCACATCTATTTACTTCAAAAATGTAAAATTCCATAGCCAAAATTTCTTCAATCTTCTAAACCAAGCCATAAAAATACAGGAAGAAGAAAAATTAATAAAATAGCAATTTGCTGCCTGGCCAAAGACAATAGATGATCACATTACCCCAACGTCATCTTGTTAACATCCACTAACTTAATGTCATTAAATCATTTCACAGCAGGCTGACATTTATTGATCTCAAATATATATAGTCACTTACTGCAAGTGACCTAAGCTACCATTGCTATTGGATGACTTGGGCAACTCCTCTATGCTGAATGTCCTGAAAGCTCTCTGGAGAGCTGTCATTGCCCATGCACAGGACTGGCCCCAGTAAAACTTCTAGATAGGAACCCACCAACGCTGGATGCTGGGCATTGCCACAAGCACAGCTAAGCAGAGGGAGTGGACAGGCACAGGAAAGCCAGTATGAGTGTTCTCAGCTCTGGTGACTGCACTTTGGAGGGCTACAACATGCAAATACAGCTAACACATGAAGCAAGGAGGCTGGTGTTTCTAACAAGCTCAGCTCGGATCTTTGCAGCAATTGCCACAGCAGCTGTTAAGTCCGTAGATCTTTTGAAAGGCAAACATTACAGTTGTGTGTTTGTATGATGGCAAATCCAGCTGTAAGCCACCAGCTGAGGATTTTCCTGAGAGAGCGAATGGCCTGCTGCAGAGACCTGACCCCTGTCACGTTTTTTAGCTTGGGAAGTGACCCCCCTGCCGCTCGTGCCTCCCAATGCAGCTGGCAAGTGAGAAGCAGTTCAGTGCCATGCAGCTTTCCTTTGCTGGTACATACTCTTGACAGGCAGTCTTTGGCAGCACTTGGCAGAGGTGTCCGTGTCAAGGCTGGATTTCTATGGACCCAGTTCTGTCTCTGTCAACATCTGGAGGATGCTGAGTTCTAGGTCAGGAAGGTCACAGCTCCAGCAGCTGCAAACTATACCTGGCTAGGAGTCAGTCCTTGGGCTTCTCAGCTGAGAAAGTGTATTTTAGCTGGCCTGTGTCAAACTCGTCCTCTACCAGCAGCAATGTAGTGGTATGAAGGAGGCCTCTAGGAAACCAGCCACGGTCCTTGGTAGACTTGTCCTGGGTCTTCACAGCAGGGGTTGCCTGCTAGTACTTCCTGCACACTGTTACACCTAGGCTCTGTGCTGGGGAGCACTCCTCTCCCAGTTCCTTGGAATCCTGATGACTGTTTGTCTGTCTCTGTAATTAATAGGACTGTCTCTGACATTAGCAGGAAAATGGCTATTTTTATATTCTTTTAGCACTTAAACTAGAAAAGCACCATTGTATCAAGGAACACGGTGTGTGTGCATGTGCCAAGAGATTTCACGGATAACATAACAGTTATGGATTGAATGCCCTCCTCCACAGTTTCACCAACAGAGTGAAAAGCAACATAAAGCATTTTCCATGTTAGTGGCCTCAAATCCAAACAGACTCCTTGTCTTCCTCTTGGTTTAAGTTTAGATGCTGTGTTTCTTTACAGAGACACAAGTGACAAAGGCTCCAATAAGCACAACTTCAATGGCTTTCTAAACTTATCCCATGACAGAGCAGGCGTGTTGTATTTTGTAGGGCTTACAGAGTATTAAGACAAAATCAACTGACAGTTCAAAGGAGGCTGGGAACAGAAATTCTTGTTCCATATGTTATACTATTCCTGACAGCAGCTACCACTTACATTTCTTGCTGTTTACTTTTCAAGGGGTCAACAACCAGTGTCTGCAGGAAGGATGTCCCTGGGAGTTATAACATTCTGACTGTGTGGCTCCTTCCAGCAGCTTCTGTCTTTTGCTGGTCGAAGATAATGCCAGTCTTTCCCTATTTTCTTTTCTTCACTGCATCTTAAATTATGTATATATGTATATATGTTTCCCATCAGCCAAAGCCCCTCCTCCCTACTACTTATGAGAAAGTGTAACAATGATGATATCGACTTCCAGTTTTGAGCCACAAGATTGATATTCCTCCAAAGTAAATACTGGCCTTGGCGGTGCCACAGTCAATATTTACTTTGAGTAAAATAAATCTTGCTGACAACCAAAACCTGAAGTCAATATTGGCTTGCTGTAATCCAGCTGGTATAAAGTAATCAGTTTGCTTTATAATACCTGAATGCTTTATGCAAATATTTTCAAGTTAAAGGTGGACTCTACATTCCTGTAGTTGTAAATGCGGTACTGAAACCATCCCCCCATTTTCAGTCATCACAAACCTGAGAACACTCCAAGAGAGCGTATGAAAGCTCTTCTGTCTCAGAAACAATCTCTGAGTGACTGATTAACTATCTCATCTGTGTACTTACTCTGAGGCCCACTACTTCAGTGTCTAAGAGTCTTCCAAATCCTTAAGAGAGGCAAAGTTTGAAAAAAAAAAAGGGGAGTACCTTTTACTAGACCAGGCAGTATAACTGAGAAAGTGGATAAACTGGGTACACAAACCTTAGATCTAAAGATATGGACTCTTCCAAAAAACCCTGCATCTTGTTTATTTAGACCATCATGTCTACAGCAATATCATTGCTGTTACTACCTCTAAGGATTGAAATAATGTCTCCCTCCTAATCCACAGGGAAATGTTTTAGTGCACAAAATAGGCACTTTTAAAATGGATTTCCTTTGGCAACCAAGTTTCAGTGACCATCTCATTTATCTGCTTTGCTGTTTATATATTTATTGATAAGGTACTCCAAATTCAATAATGTTGAAGCCTGTTGGCTACCACCCACCATCTTTGATGAATGGCAGATTCAAACTAATGGAGGTCCCACAGGTTTTATGCAAACCTAGTGAAGTAAAGGGACCTAGATTGGTTGTCCTCTGTTGGCCATGCCAGATGATTTGATCTGGGTAGTCAGCATGCCCAAGCCCTCTGCCCACTGCAGCATTGCCTGCTTCCTGCCCATCTGCCAGCCCAAGGGTGCAGGCAGCAGCACCATGGAGCAAACTGGCAGGTACAGATTCTGGGCCAGAATCAGGTTGTAGAGCATTACTCCATAGAAAACAAGGTTTGATAATTCTGCTGACCATGAAAAATCACCATTTCAAAAGTTTTTGTGTGTAACCAAGTATACTGTACCAGTACACACACAAAAAGAAAGTTGAAATGAGGTCATTAATTTAATTTGTAGTTCCAGAAGGGGTGGGCATCTTCACAGAACATTTTGCAACTACTGTGATCAATGCACCCAGAAGCCTCTCTTTTAGCTGGAGCTCTGTTCCATTGAAGTGACTGTTGTCAGCTCCCGTGGCCATGAAGTCTGAGCGAAGCTCCCTCAGGCTCATATAGGCTTTGCATATCAGGACACAAATCATGAGCCACTTTCCATATTCAGTGAGAAAACAGGAAAAAGAACAGAGAACTTTTGAATGACTCACTGATGGGCTGGGTTTTTTTGTTCTAGTTGGAGCTTTTTAATTTCTAAATATAAATAACGAGATGCAAGAACTAAAAAATAATTAAGTAGATTTAGTTCTGAAGAAGCCTTGTAATTGTTACAGTGCACAGAGTTGCTTTACTAGATTATTTTTCCTTTGGTTCAGGTTACTTGTGCAAAGATGTTGGTGGTCCTCACATATTCTTAAAAAATATCTGAACAGAGCACTCACCGCTCCCTGCAGTGCCATTCTGCCTGATTAGCAATCTCTCTGGGAGGTCAGTGGCTGGAGCGGCTTGTGAGTTGCATTATAAAAGAAATAAATAATAAGAAATTATGATGTTTACAGTCAGTGGAAGACCACAGGTGCACAAAGCAGCAGACTCTATCAACTGTTAGTGCTACAGTAAAGCCTAGTGTTCCCCTCAGTAATACTGTAAGCATTCCCAAGGAGAGGGATGCTTTCTGCCAGGAAAAGGAAGATCTGACAGGACATTGCTCAGGACTGTTTGCAAAGATATAAACCTGGGGCCAAGTCAGGGATTATTTAATGAAAATAATGAAGTTAGTGAGGCACGTGTGAATGCCCTCCATATTCCTATGTGGCACCTTCCTCACTGGCCACCAGTTTCCTCAGTAATGCAGGCCATGATGCAGGGTGGATTCTGCAGGTCTTTCCCTCTCTAAGCTTCTCCCCATTCACAGTGGGCAAGCCTGACTTCAGGGCAGACTCTGCTTTCCAACCCACTGGAGCATCAGAAGTGCCTGCTCATCTGCAGAGGGCTGTGTCACCAGCCACTTGGTCACCTCTCCTTAAATGCTAGCTCCTTATCTCATTGAAAGCTAGACTGCAAATATTTTCCCACTTTCTACCAAAGCAATTTGAGCTACTGCATGCATATGAAGTGTTTGTAAATGGCAAAACCAGTTATGAGCAGAAAGCAGGATGTGCATGGTGGTATGAGGATGCCACCTCTGAAGCCTTGCACAATAGCTCTGTAAAACACTTCTTTCCATGGCAGGAAAATTTGCCCTGCATTTCTCTGGGCCAGCCATTCAGTCTGTACCTTCAATAGTGCAAAATATTGTCCTGTACCCTGAGCTGAAGAGGCTGTCATGAGACAGGTAACCCAGAAAGGGAGCCCAGTCTCTTAAAAAACAGGGTTGGGGGATAATAAAAATGACAACATCCAAGTATTAACGTGACGCTCACAGAGATGCCCTTTAAAGCTGAGCTGACTCACAGGGAAGCATTTCACTGTTTCCGAAACATAGGACTTGTTTTCCCCACAGAAAGGACAGGAAAACCCCAAACCAAACAGACTCGAGATATTTCAATTCACTGTAACCCAAGTGAAAGCAAAATAAAAGCATAGAAATATTGGAATTTCCCAGAGGATGGGAATTTTTGCCTAGCTACAATCCCACAACGTCAAGGCAGACTGACAGCTATTTCTTTGTGCTTTTCTTTTAACGGTACCAGAGTTGTACAGGAAAGCACAGGTCATACTTGCACTAAGCCTGACTATGGTTATTAGCAGCACACCTCTGTTTTCACAAGCTTGTGCCTGGTGAAAGAGAAGCAAACACAGATTTAGACCGTGTTGTATTTCTGGGTGAGTGCTTGGCAGCCCCCCTTCCATGTAGGAGGTTAGGGCCTGCCTCCTCCGGAACAAGCTGTGCCTTTGCTGAGCCTGACCACGACAGCACAGGCATTAGGCACTGCAGTGCATGGTTGAAATGAGAGGAGCCCCAGCTTCGATGCTCCCTGCAGGGGTCACTGACTGCCCGAGCCCCCCCCCTGCCTGCTGCAGCTGTAGCACCGGCCCTTGCTCACACGCTCTCAGCCCCCCTCTGTTTTCCTCAGCACGGGAAACTGGAGAACCTGGAGAGTCACTCTAGACTAGCAGGACAAGCACTATTAAAACCAGAGGAGCACGGCCCCAGGGCTTGCCGACTGGGTGAGAAGGATGGGTTTCAGCCAAGGCTGCTGACAGGACAGCAAGGGGTCGGTGGGATCCTGGCAACTCCTACGGCTCCAGCTCGATGCCCGTGTGGGCTGCATGCTGCCTGCATGATCTGAGGGGGGTCTAGTGTGCTCAGCATTTGAAAAGCACCCGGGCTATGGGCAGGAGGGTTTAATTGGAGATCTAAAAGTAAAAAGAAAAAGCCCCTAAACCAAATCCAGTGCTGAGTCTAAAACCTGATCCATGCATAGGTACTTGGTGCTGCTGTGTGACTTGGCCTTGCTGTCTGACGCCTGCACTAATAAGTAAATGCCATGACTCAGGTAATCTTCCCTCTCTCTCTTTCTGGGTCTCATTTCATTCTGCAAGCCATGGCATGAGCTAGCTTAGCCTTGCCATAAAAAACTGACTCACTTCCTAAGGGCAGGCTAAAATAACCTGAGGATTTTTTTCTTAAGTGCTGCTTTTACCTTCTTAGCCACAACAGAAAGACACTGGGGATTTCTGAAGATAAAAAAGAAAAGTAAATAAAAAATCAGGTTTGTTAAACACAGATGAGATGTTCTTTCCAGCCCAATTTTCTCTGCGTCTCTGAGTTGCTCCTTTTCAGAAGAGAATCTGTGCCTCTCCGGTGTCTAGTGTTTGACAATCAGCACTTCTTCTCTCTTCCCTGAGTGGTAAAGCCGGGGGGAGGGAGAGGGCTGAAAGTAAAGCAAAGAATTGTTCAGATTGCCTAGATCCCTCCAGGAAGTGATCTTTCTGCTTTTACTCCAGACACACGCCTCCCAGCTAGCCAGCGGCTCCAACTAATTAGCACACGTGATGGGAATAGGAAACAAAGCCACAAACAATAGTAGCGTGGGAACGCAGTGTAAACTGCAATTACAAGACCCCCCCCCTCCTCCCCCGCCCGCCCCCCACTCTGCCCTTCTTCAAATAAATAAATAAAGGCATAAATAAATAAATAAGTGTATACATCCGAAATAGCTGCCGACAGTACAGCAGATAAGCGTGGGAGGCAGCTCAAACTGTGCTGGGGAGGAGGTAAAGATCGGCGTTTGCAGGGCCAGCAAGAGCCAGCTATTATTTTCATTCCATACTTCAAGTATATCGAGGCTGCTTCGTTTCCTTTTGTTCAGCGTTGGGGCACAACAGAAAAATGTGTTTGGGGAATTTCAGCACTTGCCAGGTCATGGGGGAGGTCACTCTACTTTTGTTGGCAGAGAGGCAGAAGAAGAAGGAGGGCAATCAAATATCCTCCTTGAGACAGCTTACAAGCACATGTCTCATGCTGTCAGGGGGCTAGGCTCCAGTGTGACACTTCCAGCTTCTTGTCTTCCTGCCAAACTGAATATGTTTGGTATACGTTATATATGTGAGAAGTGGTCACCACTTCCCTGGCCGACCACAGCTTTAAGACACAGTATAACGGAGCTATTGTGTGGGATTAAACACATTTGCTGTGGTTTAAGCATTAAGAGCGTGTGACTGTTTGCACTTGCTTTAGAGCACCGTCATTAATAGTGGCTGTGGAGGTGCTCAGAGAGAGCTCATCATCCTGGCATCTCAGTGCTTGCACAGTTTTGTATCGAGAGCCATATCCCAGAGGTTTGGTTTGCTGACAAGTAAACACAAGGGATTTTTATCACGGCTAGAGCAGTATGAATCAAGAGAGGCCTGGGTACGCCTGGAAAGTAACTGCTATGGCTGACCTGGCATGCTGCTTTGATAGTGTCTTTTCCCATACAACTGAGATTTTCTGGAATAAATATTTCAGATGGGGGCTGTTTTGGAAGAAAACTATTTCCCTGGAATAGTTTTTCATCTTTAGAAGCAGCTGAAATGAAGGTTTCTCAGAGAACAGTGGATCTATACAGGGTACTGATTTTGCACTGCTATACTGGTCAGCTCTGCAGGGTCCACAAGTCTTGACTTTTCTGAAACCATCAGGAATGCTGCAGTTTTTAAGTACTGTGAGCAAGACTGAAGTAAAGCATGTCACAGGAAAATACCGTCAATATCAGTGCAGGGTGTTACAAAGTTTTCATGGCACTTCAAAATCGGCTTGAATCTCAAAATTATGACTCCTCAACTTGGAGTAAAAAATGCTCAAGTCAAATGGTAGGTACAGTGTCTAACTCTGTTCTGGAAAAATCAGAGTGACACTTCTTTTCTGTGGTTTATTTTTATCCTGGTGTTCCGTAATGTAATGGAAGAGACAACTGATGATAAGATTTGATTTTGATATCCTCCAATATGCAGATACTCTCACTGTCTGGAAAGAGGTTTCACATTCAAACCAGTGAAGCTTAGTCATTGTCTAAAGCAGGCAAATCAAGCAATTTTGGCAGGATATCCATGATGAAACCTCAGCCAAAGTCCCGACCACCTTCATGGCAACTGAAAATCTCTGGCACTTTCTCACTCTTGTCACACATGCTAAACATCCCCTCACAGTTCATCTCTCTGTGACTGGGGAGTGTCTTCTGCAGTGACTGCTTCCCCAGGTCTAACTTTTTCTCAGCTGGCTGATCGCTCTGGGACAGCAGCTGTCTAGTAGAGCCTCGGGCAGAAAGGTATGAGGTAAATACAAGTTACCATCTGAGAGAAAACAGATACTTTTCTGGGAGTCAGTGCTCACCACTTCAGATACATAGTATTCACCATTTTCCTTTTATGCATCTGTGCAACGGTCATAATAGCTGGTACATTCAAAAGTAATGGATTATTACTTTGATTTGCTTTATTCCAAACTGTACTTGCCAACAGCTACATGGCATGCTCAATTTTCACTTTTATTTTTTCACAATGAAATTCAGTTCAGAGCAACATGTTTGGAAAAAAATTAGTGTTTTTATTAGCCAAAAAGCCAAGTTTTCCCCTTGAAAGAGCATACTTTTAAATTATAGTTTTCATGGTGAAACAGAAGGTCTGGGAATTGTTCTCTATCCTATGTGTCCTAGCAAGAATGAATAGTACACACACATTTTTTTCAAAGCTGCATCTTATTGGCAAGGAAAACTCAAAGTAGGTCTCAGACTGCAAACTCTTTGGAGCAGGGACTTCCATATATCCCTGTATAACAAAAAACATGGCTTGAGCACTGCTTTAAAAACACCGGAGTTGTAAAACTGCACAGGAAAACAGCTAGTCAGGCTGTTCCTTGATGGACTGTGAAGATTTCAACAGCATGAAACCAGAGCAAGTTTCTGGATGATTATTCCTCAGTCCAGTTATGAGAAGCACTGGAGGAACAGAAAAAAACTATTTTGGCAAACTACAGAGAGCTTGGTTAAAAAAAGAAAACTTGGTTTTACTCTGTGATATTTGGTGCAAACTGTACTGTGATACTGAGGAGTGATCACTGGTTTAAGCAAACTACCCATTCATGGTGGAATTGTCACCATGGTGGGATGGTGTCAGTAGCTGACACAATTCCGGGGCCATTGTCCCCTCTAGATTTGGCCATGCTGACAGAGGCTGTCCTGCCAATAATGTGTTGCTGACTTTTTGTGCGATTTCACACAAGGTTCTCTGTTATACATATGGACAGGGTGTCACTTTCCCATTATTAAGATCAAAGGTGGATGCAAATCAAACCAGAATTTTCTACACTGTGCCGTGTCAAGCTGGCCTCCTTTTGCATCTATTATGAGACAGCCATTAATTAACATGACCTGGTGTCATTCCTCCTGTAGGGTCTTCCACTGTCTTTCAGTGTCCTTCCACAGGACAGCCTGTGCTGTGGGAACGGAAGAAGGGATATCTGTGGAAGAAGCTGATATCTGTAAGAGCCTCAGGCCAGATGGAACCTTGCATAAAAAGAGAAAAGAGGTAAAATTTATTGGAAAGGAAACCAGGTAATAAAATAGCTGATCTGCCTCTTTCCTTACCAGTCACAGGGCTGCTGAAATATGAGGTAGTTTTACCTGTCAGCAGCTTGAATGTGTGTTCACAGATTAGCCTTTTGCAGAGTTATAACCCAGGTCTGGTTTTGGAGACGAGCTGAAGCCTAAGCAGGTAAATAAATGCAAGGAGTATGTGTTGGAACCATCCAGAACAGCTATCTGTTTGCATTGCTGCTGTTACTGTGCTGACAGTGCTGGTCTTGCTTATTCATAGCTATACACTGCTTCCAAAAGATGACACTTGAAACCCATCCTGCAGCAGAAGCATTGCAGCTGGACCATTCTGCTTACAGTAAAGACTTTGATGTAAAAATTATTTCTGTCTTGGCCAGCTTGAAGAGAGGAATGTCCTCATGATCTGGCTATCACTACAGATGCATGTGAATGTGTGATGTTTATGTCCTTCTGCTGCAGCAATGACTCCAGCACAAAGCCACTCAGCACCTGCATGGCAGAAGTTGGGGCCAGCGTGCTTCGAGAGCACCCCAGCCTAACTTCTGAGCTGGGTATTTGGACCTCTGGCATGTGCAGACAGGAATGTCAGTGTTCAGCTCCCGAGGAAACACATTTGTTGTCACAGTACTGCTAACAGATCATGCAAGGAGTCTAAAACCCTCCTCTGTCACTCCTATTCACTTCTCCAGCACTTCCATTTGATCTGTGATAACTAGTTTTGACCTGTGTCAGTGGCACCAACAATCAACACACTCAGCCAAAACTCTGTAAAGAAAAATACAAGATTTGGAGCAGCAGCTTCTTGCTTGCAAAGCTGATGCTGCAGCTGGATATGTGCGGGGAGGGGAGGTCAGGGGGGAGCGCTGATGTTTTTGCCTGGCTGCAATGTGAGTGCCAGAGCCACTGGTTGAATTGGGCACAGTAACCATAGCAACAACGAATTTCCGGGACTTGGGGTGACAGGTTGACGGGATTACTCTTCAAAGCACTTGCTCCCTTGGGAGAGAAAACCTAAAGGAAGGGGATGGAAGTTAATTTAGCACACACACACTGGAGCAAGGGTCAGCAGTGGCAGGTCTCTGCTGGAGGGAAGCCTGCAGCAGCAATAAACAACAGCCTTTCAGCGCACTTTGAGTAGCACCAAAATCATTGTTGGGGGGCAACCAACAAAGAAAAATGTGGGGTGCACACAAAAACTAACACCACTCCCTTCCAAAGGACAATTGCCACCAAGTGCTCCTGCATGTCTTGAACCTGAGTTTCTGCTTTGGTGTGAGGGCTTTACCCTGTCCTGCCATTCCTGCTTCCAGCACCGGGGTGGCCAGATGTGGCTGTAGACCCTGAATCTGGAAATGCTGAGTTGTGCCAGACCTGGAAGCAATAGGGAAACTAGAGTGGGGCAGTGGGGCAGTGGCGAGAGGGGGCGAGGCAAATGTGCTGATATGTGTGATAGGAAGGGGTGTGAGATGAAATGTTTGGGTGGTGGGGTGACTGAGGCACGGGCACGGCTGCAGTAGGAAGTGGGCATGCAGAAGGCAAGAGGGCACTTGCAGTGCAGCGTGAAGCAGGAGGAAGGGAGGCACAGTAGCAGTGTAGGGGACAGGAGAGAAGGCTGTCATCTCCTAAGGTTCATTGCCTCATTGGTGCAAAGCTATCAGTGGAGGCGGAAATTCAGCTCTATTTAGAAGTGTCACCTTGTGCACCGTCGTTTTAATTTCCTTGGGCTTTGGTGAGCAGTGGCTGCTCTCCCATCTGCCTTTCTGGTGAGAGAGATGTATGACAGAGCTGTCTTGGCGTGCTGGTAATTTTGGGCTAATAAAATTTCCCTTTGGGCCATGGTTAACAATTAGACCAACGCTGTGGATCCATGCCCAACACCAGAAAAGCACAAGAGCAGTTTAAAGCTGGTTTTGCTGTCTGCTCCTCCTAGTGCTGGATGGGAAGATTGAAACCACACACAGGCAAACATTTCCTATCTTCCCACGGCTGCTGATAGCCAACTGCAGTTGCTCACACTGTGTAGAGGCACAGCTACACTCTACCTGCCCATTCCTGTAAATTATTTGCAGAAGTTGATGTCTACACAAGCTCAGAAAGCTTCTTTGGAGGCTGCCTGGCCCCAGTGGTTCACAGAGCTAAAGATGGGGGCAGCTTCAGGATCCAGCTACTGGGAACCTGGATGGCCATACCTCTACTCACACACAGTCAATGCTTAATCCCAAGGAACTTCTTCTACCATGTTTTTTTCTCCATAGTAGGAGAAGACATACATGTGCCCGGATGGGAGAACTCAGATGTGCAGTCTACAGGCCAAAAAGTCATAAATGTCACTGTGCCTTTCACTGACCTGTAAAAGCAAGTGGTGCAGGCAGACAAGTTTCACAACAAAAATATAGAGGCTGGAAAGGTGGATGTAATAGAAGTGCTAAAACAAGATTAATTAAAGCACTGCAGAAAGGATAGCTTTATGAAAAATATAATGTGGGGAAAGAACGTTTCTATCATCTTCTGTTAGCTACTTACAGGTGGCTGCAGGACTGTTTCTATCTTTTTAACTGCAGGTCTTTTATTACTTTTGGCTTGGTCCCTGCTTCCATTTCCCTCCTACTTGAGATGCTTTGCAAAAATATGGGCAACTCCATGAAATCTGGGGCAACTCTGTGCTGGTAACTCTTACCTAAACCAATGGGAGGCTGAAGGTAATTATTCCAGGGCCTTAGAATGGGAAAATCTGGGCTCCTCAACTCTTTGCTCTCACACTGTGCACATCTTGGTTATCCTCCAGTCTCTCCGATTGTGAAACGCGGAAGAATCAACTTAGAAGGGAGCCTTAGTTGAAAGGCTCCATGTAAATGAAAATTTAATTATTATGAAACCACCTCAGAGAATACACCCTCATTTCGCCTGCCCTATTTTGCCAGTACCTCAGCCTGAGAAAGCTGGCAGAATGAAGAGGACTTGTTGGGGAATACAGCATTCAGGCTTAGGGCCCTGCTTAGTGCAAGGCAGCATGTACTCACGGTGAGTGTGCCAGCCAGACCTTCCCACATCCTGAATCCAGTGCCGACCTTTCCTGTCATCCCTCCCGCCTTGCCAGCAAAGGCCATATGCTTTCAGCTTCTTAAAAACTGTTCCTGCTTCTGCCCACTGTCACAATATATGGTGGGGGGAGTAGACAAGGAAAGCATGTGGCTGGCAGATTTGCAGTTTAGAAGGGTACAGGGAAGAGGGATGCCTTGATTTCCCTTGCATTGCCAACAAACTGAAAAACCCCAAGTTTAAGCCTCCTCAACTTTCAGGCTTTAGCCACCATTTTCACTTTTTTTTTTTTTTTTTTTTTTTTTTTAAGGAGGGAAAGCTACTCTTTCCCAGGCTTTCCCTTCTTCTTTTAGCCTGGAGAAGAGGGTCTGGGGTGACCTTATCACTCTCTAGAAATACCTGAAAGGAGATTGTAGCCAGGTGGGGGTCAGCCTCTCCTCCCAGGCAACCAGCAACAGGACATCAGGACACAGTCTTAAGCTGTGCCAGGTGAAATTCAGGTTGGACATTAGGAGGTATTTCTTCACAGCAAAGGTGATACCTGGAACTGGCTGCCCAGGGAGGTGGTGGAGTCACCATACCTGGAGGTGTTTAAGGGAAGAGAGGATGTGGCACTTAGTGTGGCACTAGCCATGGTCTAGTTGACAAGAGGTCTCTTCTAATCTGATTTATACTGTGATTCTCCTCACTCAGCTCTCCCAGGCCCTCGTTGCCTTAGGGAAGCCCTCAGAAACATCATCATCCTCTGCAGGGTGCAATGACTCCGCTGAGCCCAGGCTGCAGGGGACCCCGGCAGGAGGGGCTGGTGGAAGGGCTGCCGGGAGCCCCGAGGGCGCTGCTCTGCCCTGTCCATCCACATAGCACCCACACCGCCCACACCAGCTCCCCAGCTGGGGACGTGCCCTGCTCCCACCCCTGCCCAACATTGTCTGTCTGTCCATCCATCCATCCATCCATCCATCCATCCATCCCTCCCTCCATCCATCCCTCCATCCATCCCTCCCTCCATCCATCCATCCCCCACCACCCACCCATCCACCCTCCCTCCCACATCCATCCATCCATCCATCCCATCCATCCATCCATCCACCACCCATCCATCCATCCAACCACCATCCCACCCACCCAACCATCCATCCACCATCCACCATCCACCCACCCTCATCCCACCCACCACCCACCATCCACCACCACCATCCCATCCACCCACCCATCCACCCATCCACCACCATCCCACCCACCATCCCACCCAACCCATCCACCCATCCATCCACCACCATCCATCCACCATCACCAACCACCCACCCACCCACACCACCCACCACCTCCATCCCACCCACCCTCCCACCCCACCCACCCATCCACCCACCCACCCATCCATCCACCCATCCACCCATCCCTCCCATCCCACCACCACCACCCACCCCACCCATCCACCCATCACCCACCATCCATCCATCCATCCCCCATCCACCCTCCCACATCCAACCCATCCCTCCCATCATCCATCCATCCATCCATCACCCACCATCCACCCTCCCACATCCATCCAACCCATCCATCCATCCCACCATCCACCAACCCACCCACCCTCCCACCCACCCATCCACCCACCACCCACCACCACCATCCACCATCCCACCCACCAACCATCCATCCATCCCATCCATCCACCCATCCATCCATCCATCCATCCAACCATCCCATCCATCCATCCACCATCCATCCCATCCATCCATCCACCATCCATCCATCCCACCCATCCATCCCCATCCATCCCTCATCCATCCATCCACCTCCCTCCATCCCATCCCATCCACCCTCCCTTCTTCCCTCCCATCCATCCATCCATCCCCTCCCCTCCCACCCATCCATCCATCCTCCATCCATCCCATCCACCCTCCCTCCCATCCCATCCATCCCTCCACCCATCCATCCATCCAACCCTCCCTCCCTCCATTCCCACCATCATCCCTCCATCCATCCCCTCCATCCC